>NW_026947528.1:4800000-6000000 GCF_034190915.1 Cavia porcellus
TGCATTGGGCAGTGGATGAAGGACAGGAGATCTTCAAATTATCTGGTGGAACACAAAATACTGAAAAAAAATTCAGCCTAAATCCTATGTATTCCTTCCCTTTGAGAACATATATGGATAATGTACGAAGTTTCAAAAGAGAAAATGTCTTTTGGGTCATGGTTTCAACAATGAAATGGTCAGTTCACATAACATTTTGAATTTTGCTTTCAGACTTGCTCATGTACCTGGCCTGAATATATTAGAATGCAGAGTAAGCCTGTTCAATAGTTGTGCATTCCATAAGTGGTTTTAAAACCAGTGAAACCCTTTGGACTTAGTGTTTGTATTTAATTGGTTGATTGGTTTTTCAAATTGTTTGTTTTACTATTTTTAACTTTGTGAGTCAGGGAAGCCCTCACTCATAGTGATTTAGACCTCTCCAAAAGCTCTGAAGTTATTCATGTAACAGCTATTACATGTTATAAGTTTCTCCTATTAAAACTTGAAAGACAAACAGACTCTGCTACTTTTCATCTAAATTCAGTGTTTGGCTAAATTCAGTGTTGGACTTTTTACAAGTCCTTTGAAATGTGTCCTCCTCTAGTCACTGGTCGTGCTGGAATTTACTTTCTTGTGAAGACAGGATTTGAGCAAATTGACACAAGTACAGTTTGCCACTACTCTGGACACCTGGTTAAATATCAAGTTCCCTAAATGGTGTGTGTTTTACTTTGATCTCTGCTCACACTTTGCTCATCCAGTTAGAACCACAGGGCTCCAGGCCATAGCGTTCCAGGCCTAAACAAGAAAATTTCCATTCCGTTTTGGTAGTTCATTCGTCTCTCATAATTACTTTTTCCACAAATGTGTGCTTCAGGAGAGGCCCTGTCCAAATGTGGAGAGGCCCATTTTCATTCACTCACTTTCTGACTTTCTAAGATTTTCAGTTACTAGAGGTTTGCCCAGACTTGCCATTGTCAAGGGATAGTACAGTTCACTTGAAGTTGTGCAGTGTTACTTCATGTGTCTCCGTTGAAATTCCACCAATGGGAAACTCTTGCTGTAGTCATCTCCAAGTGTTTCTGCATAAGAAACTATAAGTAACAAAGGATGTGGTTTCAAGCCCAATGAGGAAAGGAGGGATTATCTTTATTTCAGTGCAGGTTGACCTTTCAAAGAAACAGTAATTCCTATGAAATAGGAGGTAAAATCTTTTGTAAAGAGACGTGGACATGACGCGCTCAAGTTTATGTCACAATTTTTAAAACGCCAAGGGCATTTGAGAAATTCTTGGCTGCTGAATTGTCCCTTTTTTCAAATTTCTCTTAGGTAAGACACTCCAGCTTCGTCAAACCATGGTACTGTTCCTTCCATGTAAAAAACCAAAGCAAAAAAGCAAATAAATTAAAACAAAACCCATCAAATTACATTTGAGAGCACACAATTGCTCAGCAGGCCCACTATTCAAGAAGCTAGAGGTACAGAAGCCTCAGCCTTCAGCCCATGGCCTGAAGTTTTGTCTCTATCATGGCCCCTCAATTCCCTGGCATGTCCACATTAACTCATGAATCTTTACTCATTTCCTCTTCAAATGCACAGGATCCAATATATTTGAACCCTGTTCACCTGGGCTGTAATCATCCAAGGACACACCAGAGGAAGGGCAGCCACCCCCATGCCTGGAGCCTTGGAGCTTATCAGAATAGAAATGGACACCTGAACAAGGGAAGCCAAAACAAAGAGAGGCATATTCCTAAAGTCTGAAGCACAGAAGCTACCTATAGACCAGTAGTGGGATTTCACAAATTATGTAAGAATCTCGGTGCACATGCTTGGCATGGTCGCTCATGCCTATAATCCCAGCAATCTGGGGGCTGAGGTGGATGTATCCTTGGGAGTTCCAGTCCATCTTGGGCTACGAATTTATCTCAAGGCCTCTTTCAACAACTACATAAGATGCTGTTTCCAAAAAGAGGACAACACAAAACTAGAAACACTTGGTCCATGTCCCTGGGTTCACTACATGAGTTGTGGAGTCTAAATATTCCATGCTATGAGAAAATAACTGGGATTTTTAGTGAAAGGGGCATTTGCATCCCTTTTCTAAGGGTTTCCCTTTCACCATGTTACATTTGAATTCTGGGAAAACCTGCTGGTGATAAGCTATCTAGCATTATGTTGGTTTAGGTATTGAGCTAGTACCTCATGATTAGTGTTCAGGGTTATGCTGGAATGGCTGCAGACCTCGTTTGAAATAGCGATTGCAGACAAGTGAACCCCGAGGAAGCTGCATAGTTGCAGCAGGCACTCCAAATATTCATGCACTGCAAGGATTCACTTTCATTTTGGGACTCATCTTCTGGTTTCTGTCTTTTAGTGTTAACTGATACTACCATGGTGGCAGTAATCCAGCAGAGACTGCATGTATGGTTTGCAGGTTTGCTTCCCAAGCCACCAGAAACTTGGCAGAACCCAAATCATTGTGGCATTTTCTTTCCTCCCCTGAAACATTTGGCTTTCTAAGTTTGAAAATTGAATAGACTGGGCTAGTCAAGTTTGGACCCCATGTACCACCAACAGAGCTAAAGACAGAGCCAATTACTTCCCTCCACTTGTCAAAATATGTCAAATTTGCTTGATCACCACAACCTCAAAGAAAATTCTGAGGCAACTTAGAGAGGTTAATCAAATACTGCATGATTGGAATGGCTGTGGTTGTATGAGGTGGAAAGCTGCAGAGTTGGGCTGAAACTGTTCACAGAAACCCACAGGCTTGTGGTTGCCAGGCAACCACACTGGGATGAGACTGGCTGAACATCACTGTGAGGTGGATTTTAGGCTCTAGGTTTGAAAATTTAAAAGACTGGGGTAGTCAAGTTTGGAACCCATGGACCACAGTCAGACCAAAAGGTCGTTCAATTACTTCCCTCCACTTCTCAAAATATGTCAAATTTTCTCGATCACTACAACTGTAAAAAAATTCTGAGGCAACATAGAGAGGCTAATCAAATAATGCATGATTGGAATGGCTGTGGTTGTATGAGGTGGAAAGCTGCAGAGTTGGGCTGAAACAGTTCACAGAAATCCACAAGCTTGTGGTTGCCAGGCAACCACACTGGGCTGCGATTGGCTGAGCACAATTGTGAGCTGGACTTTAGGCTCTAGAATACAAGTGTGCAGTAGGAGACCTGAGTCACAATGCTGGGCGTTGCCATGGAGACCTCAGTGGCACAGAGGACATTGTAGGGCAAGATTTAAATAGGATGACTATTCTTGGCCTGGTGTGCCACAATATTCTCTCTGAAGGCTTCACTGCTCAGAATTTGTGGATGGAAATGCTTGCCAATCTACACATGGATGTACTTTCAATGGGATATGAAATATGCCAGGGCCTGGCAGATGATCTCTGCCATGTCTTATCCTTAAGCATACGCTTTTCCCTTGTCATGTCTCTCATTTGGCTGAGTCCTGTTCCCTAAGCTATTCAGTCACGACTTGCTGGCATCATTCACATGCAGTATAAGAGCTTTCTGTGAAATTTCTCAGCAGAAATCCTCTGCAAGCACATAGCTTTGGATATGAGAGACAGTGGTGGAAGTTGAATTTCAAGGGCAGATATTTGAAAACAATGAAACAAGCCCCGAATAAGATCTTTACATGATTCCCAGATGAATATGTTTGGAAATACGGGGGAAGATGGAGATCAAGGCTGAGAAGAGTGCACACCCATTTCAAGGTACAAAAACCAGGGAAAAACATGGGAAAGCAAGAGAGCTGGTTAATCTGATGTAAAAATCTTTGATGATGAAAGGAAAATTATATTCTCATGATGATAGATTCAGGCTGTAGAAGTGAACTTCTCATGTTGGTTGTCCTATGTGTGGCCTTCTGCATTGGGCAGTGGATGAAGGACAGGAGATCTTCAAATTATCTGGTGGAACACAAAATACTGAAAAAAAATTCAGCCTAAATCCTATGTATTCCTTCCCTTTGAGAACATATATGGATAATGTACGAAGTTTCAAAAGAGAAAATGTCTTTTGGGTCATGGTTTCAACAATGAAATGGTCAGTTCACATAACATTTTGAATTTTGCTTTCAGACTTGCTCATGTACCTGGCCTGAATATATTAGAATGCAGAGTAAGCCTGTTCAATAGTTGTGCATTCCATAAGTGGTTTTAAAACCAGTGAAACCCTTTGGACTTAGTGTTTGTATTTAATTGGTTGATTGGTTTTTCAAATTGTTTGTTTTACTATTTTTAACTTTGTGAGTCAGGGAAGCCCTCACTCATAGTGATTTAGACCTCTCCAAAAGCTCTGAAGTTATTCATGTAACAGCTATTACATGTTATAAGTTTCTCCTATTAAAACTTGAAAGACAAACAGACTCTGCTACTTTTCATCTAAATTCAGTGTTTGGCTAAATTCAGTGTTGGACTTTTTACAAGTCCTTTGAAATGTGTCCTCCTCTAGTCACTGGTCGTGCTGGAATTTACTTTCTTGTGAAGACAGGATTTGAGCAAATTGACACAAGTACAGTTTGCCACTACTCTGGACACCTGGTTAAATATCAAGTTCCCTAAATGGTGTGTGTTTTACTTTGATCTCTGCTCACACTTTGCTCATCCAGTTAGAACCACAGGGCTCCAGGCCATAGCGTTCCAGGCCTAAACAAGAAAATTTCCATTCCGTTTTGGTAGTTCATTCGTCTCTCATAATTACTTTTTCCACAAATGTGTGCTTCAGGAGAGGCCCTGTCCAAATGTGGAGAGGCCCATTTTCATTCACTCACTTTCTGACTTTCTAAGATTTTCAGTTACTAGAGGTTTGCCCAGACTTGCCATTGTCAAGGGATAGTACAGTTCACTTGAAGTTGTGCAGTGTTACTTCATGTGTCTCCGTTGAAATTCCACCAATGGGAAACTCTTGCTGTAGTCATCTCCAAGTGTTTCTGCATAAGAAACTATAAGTAACAAAGGATGTGGTTTCAAGCCCAATGAGGAAAGGAGGGATTATCTTTATTTCAGTGCAGGTTGACCTTTCAAAGAAACAGTAATTCCTATGAAATAGGAGGTAAAATCTTTTGTAAAGAGACGTGGACATGACGCGCTCAAGTTTATGTCACAATTTTTAAAACGCCAAGGGCATTTGAGAAATTCTTGGCTGCTGAATTGTCCCTTTTTTCAAATTTATCTTAGGTAAGACACTCCAGCTTCGTCAAACCATGGTACTGTTCCTTCCATGTAAAAAACCAAAGCAAAAAAGCAAATAAATTAAAACAAAACCCATCAAATTACATTTGAGAGCACACAATTGCTCAGCAGGCCCACTATTCAAGAAGCTAGAGGTACAGAAGCCTCAGCCTTCAGCCCATGGCCTGAAGTTTTGTCTCTATCATGGCCCCTCAATTCCCTGGCATGTCCACATTAACTCATGAATCTTTACTCATTTCCTCTTCAAATGCACAGGATCCAATATATTTGAACCCTGTTCACCTGGGCTGTAATCATCCAAGGACACACCAGAGGAAGGGCAGCCACCCCCATGCCTGGAGCCTTGGAGCTTATCAGAATAGAAATGGACACCTGAACAAGGGAAGCCAAAACAAAGAGAGGCATATTCCTAAAGTCTGAAGCACAGAAGCTACCTATAGACCAGTAGTGGGATTTCACAAATTATGTAAGAATCTCGGTGCACATGCTTGGCATGGTCGCTCATGCCTATAATCCCAGCAATCTGGGGGCTGAGGTGGATGTATCCTTGGGAGTTCCAGTCCATCTTGGGCTACGAATTTATCTCAAGGCCTCTTTCAACAACTACATAAGATGCTGTTTCCAAAAAGAGGACAACACAAAACTAGAAACACTTGGTCCATGTCCCTGGGTTCACTACATGAGTTGTGGAGTCTAAATATTCCATGCTATGAGAAAATAACTGGGATTTTTAGTGAAAGGGGCATTTGCATCCCTTTTCTAAGGGTTTCCCTTTCACCATGTTACATTTGAATTCTGGGAAAACCTGCTGGTGATAAGCTATCTAGCATTATGTTGGTTTAGGTATTGAGCTAGTACCTCATGATTAGTGTTCAGGGTTATGCTGGAATGGCTGCAGACCTCGTTTGAAATAGCGATTGCAGACAAGTGAACCCCGAGGAAGCTGCATAGTTGCAGCAGGCACTCCAAATATTCATGCACTGCAAGGATTCACTTTCATTTTGGGACTCATCTTCTGGTTTCTGTCTTTTAGTGTTAACTGATACTACCATGGTGGCAGTAATCCAGCAGAGACTGCATGTATGGTTTGCAGGTTTGCTTCCCAAGCCACCAGAAACTTGGCAGAACCCAAATCATTGTGGCATTTTCTTTCCTCACCTGAAACATTTGGCTTTCTAAGTTTGAAAATTGAATAGACTGGGCTAGTCAAGTTTGGACCCCATGTACCACCAACAGAGCTAAAGACAGAGCCAATTACTTCCCTCCACTTGTCAAAATATGTCAAATTTGCTTGATCACCACAACCTCAAAGAAAATTCTGAGGCAACTTAGAGAGGTTAATCAAATACTGCATGATTGGAATGGCTGTGGTTGTATGAGGTGGAAAGCTGCAGAGTTGGGCTGAAACTGTTCACAGAAACCCACAGGCTTGTGGTTGCCAGGCAACCACACTGGGATGAGACTGGCTGAACATCACTGTAAGGTGGATTTTAGGCTCTAGGTTTGAAAATTTAAAAGACTGGGGTAGTCAAGTTTGGAACCCATGGACCACAGTCAGACCAAAAGGTCGTTCAATTACTTCCCTCCACTTCTCAAAATATGTCAAATTTTCTCGATCACTACAACTGTAAAAAAATTCTGAGGCAACATAGAGAGGCTAATCAAATAATGCATGATTGGAATGGCTGTGGTTGTATGAGGTGGAAAGCTGCAGAGTTGGGCTGAAACAGTTCACAGAAATCCACAAGCTTGTGGTTGCCAGGCAACCACACTGGGCTGCGATTGGCTGAGCACAATTGTGAGCTGGACTTTAGGCTCTAGAATACAAGTGTGCAGTAGGAGACCTGAGTCACAATGCTGGGCGTTGCCATGGAGACCTCAGTGGCACAGAGGACATTGTAGGGCAAGATTTAAATAGGATGACTATTCTTGGCCTGGTGTGCCACAATATTCTCTCTGAAGGCTTCACTGCTCAGAATTTGTGGATGGAAATGCTTGCCAATCTACACATGGATGTACTTTCAATGGGATATGAAATATGCCAGGGCCTGGCAGATGATCTCTGCCATGTCCTATCCTTGAGCATACGCTTTTCCCTTGTCATGTCTCTCATTTGGCTGAGTCCTGTTCCCTAAGCTATTCAGTCAAGACTTGCTGGCATCATTCAGCTGCAGTATAAGAGCTTTCTGTGAAATTTCTCAGCAGAAATCCTCTGCAAGCACATAGCTTTGGATATGAGAGACAGTGGTGGAAGTTGAATATCAAGGGCAGATATTTGAAAACAATGAAACAAGCCCCGAATAAGATCTTTACATGATTCCCAGATGAATATGTTTGGAAATACGGGGGAAGATGGAGATCAAGGCTGAGAAGAGTGCACACCCATTTCAAGGTACAAAAACCAGGGAAAAACATGGGAAAGCAAGAGAGCTGGTTAATCTGATGTAAAAATCTTTGATGATGAAAGGAAAATTATATTCTCATGATGATATATTCAGGCTGTAGAAGTGAACTTCTCATGTTGGTTGTCCTATGTGTGGCCTTCTGCATTGGGCGGTGGATGCAGGACAGGAGATCTTCAAATAAATCTGGTGGAACACAAAATACTGAAAAAAAATTCAGCCTAAATCCTGTGTATTCCTTCCCTTTGAGAACATATATGGATAATGTCCGAAGTTTCAAAAGAGAAAATGTCTTTTGGGTCATGGTTTCAACAATGAAATGGTCACTTCACATAACATTTTGAATTTTGCTTTCACATTTGCTCATGTAGCGGGACTGAGTAAAGCAGAATGCAGAGTAAGCCTCTTCAATAGTTGTGCATTCCATAAGTGGTTTTAAAACCAGTGAAACCCTTTGGACTTAGTGTTTGTATTTAATTGGTTGATTGGTTTTTCAAGTTGTTTGTTTTACTATTTTTAACTTTGTGAGTCAGGGAAGCCCTCACTCATAGTGATTTAGACCTCTCCAAAAGCTCTGAATTTATTCATGTAACAGCTATTACATGTTATAAGTTTCTCCTATTAAAACTTGAAAGACAAACAGACCCTGCTACTTTTCATCTAAATTCAGTGTTGGGCTAAATTCAGTGTTGGACTTTTTACAAGTCCTTTGAAATGTGTCCTCCTCTAGTCACTGGTCGTGCTGGAATTTACTTTCTTGTGAAGACAGGATTTGAGCAAATTGACACAAGTACAGTTTGCCACTACTCTGGACACCTGGTTAAATATCAAGTTCCCTAAATGGTGTGTGTTTTACTTTGATCTCTGCTCACACTTTGCTCATCCAGTTAGAACCACAGGGCTCCAGGCCATAGCGTTCCAGGCCTAAACAAGAAAATTTCCATTCCGTTTTGGGAGTTCATTCGTCTCTCATAATTACTTTTTCCACAAATGTGTGCTTCAGGAGAGGCCCTGTCCAAATGTGGAGAGGCCCATTTTCATTCACTCACTTTCTGACTTTCTAAGATTTTCAGTTACTAGAGGTTTGCCCAGACTTGCCATTGTCAAGGGATAGTACAGTTCACTTGAAGTTGTGCAGTGTTACTTCATGTGTCTCCGTTGAAATTCCACCAATGGGAAACTCTTGCTGTAGTCATCTCCAAGTGTTTCTGCATAAGAAACTATAAGTAACAAAGGATGTGGTTTCAAGCCCAATGAGGAAAGGAGGGATTATCTTTATTTCAGTGCAGGTTGACCTTTCAAAGAAACAGTAATTCCTATGAAATAGGAGGTAAAATCTTTTGTAAAGAGACGTGGACATGACGCGCTCAAGTTTATGTCACAATTTTTAAAACGCCAAGGGCATTTGAGAAATTCTTGGCTGCTGAATTGTCCCTTTTTTCAAATTTCTCTTAGGTAAGACACTCCAGCTTCGTCAAACCATGGTACTGTTCCTTCCATGTAAAAAACCAAAGCAAAAAAGCAAATAAATTAAAACAAAACCCATCAAATTACATTTGAGAGCACACAATTGCTCAGCAGGCCCACTATTCAAGAAGCTAGAGGTACAGAAGCCTCAGCCTTCAGCCCATGGCCTGAAGTTTTGTCTCTATCATGGCCCCTCAATTCCCTGGCATGTCCACATTAACTCATGAATCTTTACTCATTTCCTCTTCAAATGCACAGGATCCAATATATTTGAACCCTGTTCACCTGGGCTGTAATCATCCAAGGACACACCAGAGGAAGGGCAGCCACCCCCATGCCTGGAGCCTTGGAGCTTATCAGAATAGAAATGGACACCTGAACAAGGGAAGCCAAAACAAAGAGAGGCATATTCCTAAAGTCTGAAGCACAGAAGCTACCTATAGACCAGTAGTGGGATTTCACAAATTATGTAAGAATCTCGGTGCACATGCTTGGCATGGTCGCTCATGCCTATAATCCCAGCAATCTGGGGGCTGAGGTGGATGTATCCTTGGGAGTTCCAGTCCATCTTGGGCTACGAATTTATCTCAAGGCCTCTTTCAACAACTACATAAGATGCTGTTTCCAAAAAGAGGACAACACAAAACTAGAAACACTTGGTCCATGTCCCTGGGTTCACTACATGAGTTGTGGAGTCTAAATATTCCATGCTATGAGAAAATAACTGGGATTTTTAGTGAAAGGGGCATTTGCATCCCTTTTCTAAGGGTTTCCCTTTCACCATGTTACATTTGAATTCTGGGAAAACCTGCTGGTGATAAGCTATCTAGCATTATGTTGGTTTAGGTATTGAGCTAGTACCTCATGATTAGTGTTCAGGGTTATGCTGGAATGGCTGCAGACCTCGTTTGAAATAGCGATTGCAGACAAGTGAACCCCGAGGAAGCTGCATAGTTGCAGCAGGCACTCCAAATATTCATGCACTGCAAGGATTCACTTTCATTTTGGGACTCATCTTCTGGTTTCTGTCTTTTAGTGTTAACTGATACTACCATGGTGGCAGTAATCCAGCAGAGACTGCATGTATGGTTTGCAGGTTTGCTTCCCAAGCCACCAGAAACTTGGCAGAACCCAAATCATTGTGGCATTTTCTTTCCTCACCTGAAACATTTGGCTTTCTAAGTTTGAAAATTGAATAGACTGGGCTAGTCAAGTTTGGACCCCATGTACCACCAACAGAGCTAAAGACAGAGCCAATTACTTCCCTCCACTTGTCAAAATATGTCAAATTTGCTTGATCACCACAACCTCAAAGAAAATTCTGAGGCAACTTAGAGAGGTTAATCAAATACTGCATGATTGGAATGGCTGTGGTTGTATGAGGTGGAAAGCTGCAGAGTTGGGCTGAAACTGTTCACAGAAACCCACAGGCTTGTGGTTGCCAGGCAACCACACTGGGATGAGACTGGCTGAACATCACTGTGAGGTGGATTTTAGGCTCTAGGTTTGAAAATTTAAAAGACTGGGGTAGTCAAGTTTGGAACCCATGGACCACAGTCAGACCAAAAGGTCGTTCAATTACTTCCCTCCACTTCTCAAAATATGTCAAATTTTCTCGATCACTACAACTGTAAAAAAATTCTGAGGCAACATAGAGAGGCTAATCAAATAATGCATGATTGGAATGGCTGTGGTTGTATGAGGTGGAAAGCTGCAGAGTTGGGCTGAAACAGTTCACAGAAATCCACAAGCTTGTGGTTGCCAGGCAACCACACTGGGCTGCGATTGGCTGAGCACAATTGTGAGCTGGACTTTAGGCTCTAGAATACAAGTGTGCAGTAGGAGACCTGAGTCACAATGCTGGGCGTTGCCATGGAGACCTCAGTGGCACAGAGGACATTGTAGGGCAAGATTTAAATAGGATGACTATTCTTGGCCTGGTGTGCCACAATATTCTCTCTGAAGGCTTCACTGCTCAGAATTTGTGGATGGAAATGCTTGCCAATCTACACATGGATGTACTTTCAATGGGATATGAAATATGCCAGGGCCTGGCAGATGATCTCTGCCATGTCCTATCCTTGAGCATACGCTTTTCCCTTGTCATGTCTCTCATTTGGCTGAGTCCTGTTCCCTAAGCTATTCAGTCAAGACTTGCTGGCATCATTCAGCTGCAGTATAAGAGCTTTCTGTGAAATTTCTCAGCAGAAATCCTCTGCAAGCACATAGCTTTGGATATGAGAGACAGTGGTGGAAGTTGAATATCAAGGGCAGATATTTGAAAACAATGAAACAAGCCCCGAATAAGATCTTTACATGATTCCCAGATGAATATGTTTGGAAATACGGGGGAAGATGGAGATCAAGGCTGAGAAGAGTGCACACCCATTTCAAGGTACAAAAACCAGGGAAAAACATGGGAAAGCAAGAGAGCTGGTTAATCTGATATAAAAATCTTTGATGATGAAAGGAAAATTATATTCTCATGATGATATATTCAGGCTGTAGAAGTGAACTTCTCATGTTGGTTGTCCTATGTGTGGCCTTCTGCATTGGGCGGTGGATGCAGGACAGGAGATCTTCAAATAAATCTGGTGGAACACAAAATACTGAAAAAAAATTCAGCCTAAATCCTGTGTATTCCTTCCCTTTGAGAACATATATGGATAATGTCCGAAGTTTCAAAAGAGAAAATGTCTTTTGGGTCATGGTTTCAACAATGAAATGGTCACTTCACATAACATTTTGAATTTTGCTTTCACATTTGCTCATGTAGCGGGACTGAGTAAAGCAGAATGCAGAGTAAGCCTCTTCAATAGTTGTGCATTCCATAAGTGGTTTTAAAACCAGTGAAACCCTTTGGACTTAGTGTTTGTATTTAATTGGTTGATTGGTTTTTCAAGTTGTTTGTTTTACTATTTTTAACTTTGTGAGTCAGGGAAGCCCTCACTCATAGTGATTTAGACCTCTCCAAAAGCTCTGAATTTATTCATGTAACAGCTATTACATGTTATAATTTTCTCCTATTAAAACTTGAAAGACAAACAGACTCTGCTACTTTTCATCTAAATTCAGTGTTGGGCTAAATTCAGTGTTGGACTTTTTACAAGTCCTTTAAAATGTGTCCTCCTCTAGTCACTGGTCGTGCTGGAATATACTTTCTTGTGAAGACAGGATTTGAGCAAATTGACACAAGTACAGTTTGCCACTACTCTGGACACCTGGTTAAATATTGAGTTCCCTAAATGGTGTGTGTTTTACTTTGATCTCTGCTCACACTTTGCTCATCCAGTTAGAACCACAGGGCTCCAGGCCATAGCGTTCCAGGCCTAAACAAGAAAATTTCCATTCAGTTTTGGGAGTTGATTCGTCTCTCATAATTACTTTTTCCACAAATGTGTGCTTCAGGAGAGGCCCTGTCCAAATGTGGAGAGGCCCATTTTCATTCACTCACTTTCAGGCTTTCTAAAATTTTCAGTTACTAGAGGTTCGCCCAGACTTGCCATTGTCAAGGGACAGTGCACTTCACTTAGAGTTGTGCAGTATTACTTCATGTGTCTCCGTGGAAATTCCACCAATGGGAAACTCTTGCTGTAGTCATCTCCAAGTGTTTCTGTGTAAGAAAATATAAGTAATAAAGGATGTGGTTTCAAGCCCAATGAGGAAAGGAGGGATTATCTTTATTTCAGTGCAGGTTGACTTTTCAAAAAACAGTAATTCCTATGAAATAGGAGGTAAAATGTTTTGTAAAGAGACATGGATATGACCCGCTCAAGTTTATGTCACTGTTTTTAAAACGCCAAGGGCATTTGAGAAATTCTTGGCTGCTGAATTGTCCCTTTTTTCAAATTTCTCTTAGGTAAGACACTCCAGCTTCGTCAAACCATGGTACTGTTCCTTCCATGTAAAAAACCAAAGCAAAAAAGCAAATAAATTAAAACAAATCCCATCAAATTACATTTGAGAGCACACAATTGCTCAGTAGGCCCACTATTCAAGAAGCTAGAGGTACAGAAGCCTCAGCCTTCAGCCCATGGCCTGAAGTTTTGTCTCTATCATGGCCCCTCAATTCCCTGGCATGTCCACATTAACTCATGAATCTTTACTCATTTCCTCTTCAAATGCACAGGATCCAATATATTTGAACCCTGTTCACCTGAGCTGTAATCATCCAAGGACACACCAGAGGAAGGGCAGCCACCCCCTTGCCTGGGGCCTTGGAGCTTATCACAATAGAAATAGACACCTGAACAAGGGGAGCCAAAACAAAGAGAGGCATATTCCTAAAGTCTGAAGCACAGAAGCTACCTATAGACCAGTAGTGGGATTTCACAAATTATGTAAGAATCTCTGTGCACATGCTTGGCATGTTCGCTCATGCCTATAATCCCAGCAATCTAGGGGCTGAGGTGGATGGATCCTTGGGAGTTCCAGTCACTCTTGGGCTACGAATTTATCTCAAGGCCTCTTTCAACAATTACATAAGATGCTGTTTCCAAAAAGAGGACAAAACAAAACTAGAAAGACTTGGTCCATGTCCCTGGGTTCACTACATGAGTTGTGGAGTCTAAATATTCCATGCTATGAGAAAATAACTGGGATTTTTACTGAAAGGGGCATTTGCATCCCTTTTCTAAGGGTTTCCCTTTCACCATGTTACATTTGAATTCTGGGAAAACCTGCTGGTGATAAGCTATCTAGCATTATGTTGGTTTAGGTATTGATCTAGTACCTCATGAATAGTGTTCAGGGTTATGCTGGAATGGCTGCAGACCTCCTTGAAATAGCGATTGCAGACAAGTGAACCGCGAGGAAGCTGCACAGTTGAAGCAGGCACTCCAAATATTCATGCACTGCAAGGATTCACTTTCATTTTGGGACTCATCTTCTGGTTTCTGGCTTTTAGTGTTAACTGATACTACCATGGTGGCAGTAATCCAGCAGAGACTGCATGTATGGTTTGCAGGTTTGCTTCCCAAGCCACCAGAAACTTGGCAGAACCCAAATCATTGTGGCATTTTCTTTCCTCCCCTGAAACATTTGCCTTTCTGAGTTTGAAAATTGAATAGACTGGGCTAGTCAAGTTTGGACCACATGTACCACCAACAGAGCTAAAGACAGAGCCAATTACTTCCCTCCACTTCTCAAAATATGTCAAATTTGCTTGATCACCACAACTTCAAAGAAAATTGTGAGGCAACTTAGAGAGGTTAATCAAATACTGCATGATTGGAATGGCTGTGGTTGTATGAGGTGGAAAGCTGCAGAGTTGGGCTGAAACAGTTCACAGAAATCCACAAGCTTGTGGTTGCCAGGAAACCACACTGGGATGAGACTGGCTGAACATCACTGTGAGGTGTATTTTAGGCTCTAGGTTTGAAAATTTAAAGGACTGGGGTAGTCAAGTTTGGAAACCATCGACCACAGACAGACCAAAAGGTCGTTCAAATACTTCCCTCCACTTCTCAAAATATGTCAAATTTTCTTGATCACTACAACTGTAAAAAAAATTCTGAGGCATCATAGACAGGCTAATCAAATACTGCATGATTGGAAAGGCTGTGGTTGTATGAGGTGGAATGCTGCAGAGTTCGGTTGAAACAGTTCACAGAATTCCACAAGCTTGTGGTTGCCAGGCAACCACACTGGGCTGCGATTGGCTGAGCACCATTGTGAGCTGGAATTTAGGCTCTAGAATACAAGTGTGCAGTAGGAGACCTGAGTCACAATGCTGGGCGTTGCCATGGAGACCTCAGTGGCACAGAGGACATTGTAGGGCAAGATTTAAATAGGATGACTATTCTTGGCCTGGTGTGCCACAATATTCTCTCTGAAGGCTTCACTGCTCAGAATTTGTGGATGGAAATGCTTGCCAATCTACACATGGATGTACTTTCAATGGGATATGAAATATGCCAGGGCCTGGCAGATGATCTCTGCCATGTCCTATCCTTGAGCATACGCTTTTCCCTTGTCATGTCTGTCATTTGGCTGAGTCCTGTTCCCTAAGCTATTCAGTCAAGACTTGCTGGCATCATTCACATGCAGTATAAGAGCTTTCTGTGAAATTTCTCAGCAGAAATCCTCTGCAAGCACATAGCTTTGGATATGAGAGACAGTGGTGGAAGTTGAATTTCAAGGGCAGATATTTGAAAACAATGAAACAAGCCCCGAATAAGATCTTTACATGATTCCCAGATGAATATGTTTGGAAATACGGGGGAAGATGGAGATCAAGGCTGAGAAGAGTGCACACACATTTCAAGGTACAAAAACCAGGGAAAAACATGGGAAAGCAAGAGAGCTGGTTAATCTGATGTAAAAATCTTTGATGATGAAAGGAAAATTATATTCTCATGATGATAGATTCAGGCTGTAGAAGTGAACTTCTCATGTTGGTTGTCCTATGTGTGGCCTTCTGCATTGGGTGGTGGATGCAGGACAGGAGATCTTCAAATAAATCTGGTGGAACACAAAATACTGAAAAAAAATTCAGCCTAAATCCTGTGTATTCCTTCCCTTTGAGAACATATATGGATAATGTACGAAGTTTCAAAAGAGAAAATGTCTTTTGGGTCATGGTTTCAACAATGAAATGGTCACTTCACATAACATTTTGAATTTTGCTTTCACACTTGCTCATGTAGCGGGACTGAGTAAAGCAGAATGCAGAGTAAGCCTCTTCAATAGTTGTGCATTCCATAAGTGGTTTTAAAACCAGTGAAACCCTTTGGACTTAGTGTTTGTATTTAATTGGTTGATTGGTTTTTCAAGTTGTTTGTTTTACTATTTTTAACTTTGTGAGTCAGGGAAGCCCTCACTCATAGTGATTTAGACCTCTCCAAAAGCTCTGAAGTTATTCATGTAACAGCTATTACATGTTATAAGTTTCTGCTATTAAAACTTGAAAGACAAACAGACTCTGCTACTTTTCATCTAAATTCAGTGTTGGGCTAAATTCAGTGTTGGACTTTTTACAAGTCCTTTGAAATGTGTCCTCCTTTAGTCACTGGTCGTGCTGGAATATACTTTCTTGTGAAGACAGGATTTGAGCAAATTGACACAAGTACAGTTTGCCACTACTCTGGACACCTGGTTAAATATTGAGTTCCCTAAATGGTGTGTGTTTTACTTTGATCTCTGCTCACACTTTGCTCATCCAGTTAGAACCACAGGGCTCCAGGCCATAGCGTTCCAGGCCTAAACAAGAAAATTTCCATTCAGTTTTGGGAGTTGATTCGTCTCTCATAATTACTTTTTCCACAAATGTGTGCTTCAGGAGAGGCCCTGTCCAAATGTGGAGAGGCCCATTTTCATTCACTCACTTTCAGGCTTTCTAAAATTTTCAGTTACTAGAGGTTTGCCCAGACTTGCCATTGTCAAGGGACAGTGCACTTCACTTGAATTTGTGCAGTATTACTTCATGTGTCACCGTGGAAATTCCACCAATGGGAAACTCTTGCTGTAGTCATCTCCAAGTGTTTCTGCGTAAGAAACTATAAGTAACAAAGGATGTGGTTTCAAGCCCAATGAGGAAAGGAGGGATTATCTTTATTTCAGTGCAGGTTTACCTTTCAAAGAAACAGTAATTCCTATGAAATAGGAGGTAAAATCTTTTGTAAAGAGACATGGACATGACCCGCTCAAGTTTATGTCACTGTTTTTAAAACGCCAAGGGCATTTGAGAAATTCTTGGCTGCTGAATTGTCCCTTTTTTCAAATTTCTCTTAGGTAAGACACTCCAGCTTCGTCAAACCATGGTACTGTTCCTTCCATGTAAAAAACCAAAGCAAAAAAGAAAATAAATTAAAACAAAACCCATCAAATTACATTTGAGAGCACACAATTGCTCAGCAGGCCCACTATTCAAGAAGCTAGAGGTACAGAAGCCTCAGCCTTCAGCCCATGGCCTGAAGTTTTGTCTCTATCATGGCCCCTCAATTCCCTGGCATGTCCACATTAACTCATGAATTTTTACTCATTTCCTCTTCAAATGCACAGGATCCAATATATTTGAACCCTGTTCACCTGGGCTGTAATCATCCAAGGACACACCAGAGGAAGGGCAGCCACCCCCTTGCCTGGGGTCTTGGAGCTTATCACAATAGAAATGGACACCTGAACAAGGGGAGCCAAAACAAAGAGAGGCATATTCCTAAAATCTGAAGCACAGAAGCTACCTATAGACCAGTAGTGGGATTTCACAAATTATGTAAGAATCTCTGTGCACAGGCTTGGCATGGTTGCTCATGCCTATAATCCCAGCAATCTGGGGGCTGAGGTGGATGGATCCTTGGGAGTTCCAGTCCATCTTGGGCTACGAATTTATCTCAAGGCCTCTTTCAACAACTACATAAGATGCTGTTTCCAAAAAGAGGACAACACAAAACTAGAAACACTTGGTCCATGTCCCTGGGTTCACTACATGAGTTGTGGAGTCTAAATATTCCATGCTATGAGAAAATAACTGGGATTTTTAGTGAAAGGGGCATTTGCATCCCTTTTCTAAGGGTTTCCCTTTCACCATGTTACATTTGAATTCTGGGAAAACCTGCTGGTGATAAGCTATCTAGCATTATGTTGGTTTAGGTATTGAGCTAGTACCTCATGTTTAGTGTTCAGGGTTATGCTGGAATGGCTGCAGACCTCCTTTAAATAGCGATTGCAGAAAAGTGAACCCCGAGGAAGCTGCACAGTTGAAGCAGGCACTCCAAATATTCATTCACTGCTAGGATTCACTTTCATTTTGGGAATCATCATCTGGTTTCTGGCCTTTAGTGTTAACTGATACTACCATGGTGGCAATAATCCAGCAGAGACTGCATGTATGGTTTGCAGGTTTGCTTCCCAAGCCACCAGAAACTTGGCAGAACCCAAATCATTGTGGCATTTTCTTTTCTCCCCTGAAACATTTGGCTTTCTAAGTTTGAAAATTGAATAGACTGGGCTAGTCAAGTTTGGACCCCATGTACCACCAACAAAGCTAAAGACAGAGCCAATTACTTCCCTCCACTTCTCAAAATATGTCAAATTTGCTTGATCACCACAACTTCAAAGAAAATTCTGAGGCAACTTAGAGAGGTTAATCAAATACTGCATGATTGGAATGGCTGTGGTTGTATGAGGTGGAAAGCTGCAGAGTTGGGCTGAAACTGTTCACAGAAACCCACAGGCTTGTGGTTGCCAGGCAACCACACTGGGATGAGACTGGCTGAACATCACTGTGAGGTGGATATTAGGCTCTAGGTTTGAAAATTTAAAAGACTGGCGTAGTCAAGTTTGGAACCCATCGACCACAGACAGACCAAAAGGTCGTTCAATTACTTCCCTCCACTTCTCAAAATATGTCAAATTTTCTTGATCACTACAACTGTAAAAAAATTCTGAGGCAACATAGAGAGGCTAATCAAATACTGCATGATTGGAATGGCTGTGGTTGTATGAGGTGGAAAGCTGCAGAGTTGGGCTGAAACAGTTCACGGAAATCCACAAGCTTGTGGTTGCCAGGCAACCACACTGGGCTGCGATTGGCTGAGCACCATTGTGAGCTGGAATTTAGGCTCTAGAATACAAGTGTGCAGTAGGAGACCTGAGTCACTATGCTGGGTGTTGCCATGGAGACCTCAGTGGCACAGAGGACATTGTAGGGCAAGATTTAAATAGGATGAATATTCTTGGCCTGGTGTGCCACAATATTGTCTCTGAAGGCTTCACTGCTCAGAATTTGTGGATGTAAATGCTTGCCAATCTACACATGGATGTACTTTCAATGGGATATGAAATATGCCAGGGCCTGGCAGATGATCTCTGCCATGTCCTATCCTTGAGCATACGTTTTTCCCTTGTCTTGTCTCTCATTTGGCTGAGTCCTGTTCCCTAAGCTATTCAGTCAAGACTTGCTGGCATCATTCACATGCAGTATAAGAGCTTTCTGGGAAATTTCTCAGCAGAAATCCTCTGCAAGCACATAGCTTTGGATATGAGAGACAGTGGTGGAAGTTGAATTTCAAGGGCAGATATTTGAAAACAATGAAACAAGCCCCGAATAAGATCTTTACATGATTCCCAGATGAATATGTTTGGAAATACGGGGGAAGATGGAGATCAAGGCTGAGAAGAGTGCACACACATTTCAAGGTACAAAAACCAGGGAAAAACATGGGAAAGCAAGAGAGCTGGTTAATCTGATGTAAAAATCTTTGATGATGAAAGGAAAATTATATTCTCATGATGATATATTCAGGCTGTAGAAGTGAACTTCTCATGTTGGTTGTCCTATGTGTGGCCTTCTGCATTGTGCGGTGGATGCAGGACAGGAGATCTTCAAATAAATCTGGTGGAACACAAAATACTGAAAAAAAATTCAGCCTAAATCCTGTGTATTCCTTCCCTTTGAGAACATATATGGATAATGTACGAAGTTTCAAAAGAGAAAATGTCTTTTGGGTCATGGTTTCAACAATGAAATGGTCACTTCACATAACATTTTGAATTTTGCTTTCACACTTGCTCATGTAGCGGGCCTGAGTAAAGCAGAATGCAGAGTAAGCCTCTTCAATAGTTGTGCATTCCATAAGTGGTTTTAAAACCAGTGAAACCCTTTGGACTTAGTGTTTGAATTTAATTGGTTGATTGGTTTTTCAAGTTGTTTGTTTTACTATTTTTAACTTTGTGAGTCAGGGAAGCCCTCACTCATAGTGATTTAGACCTCTCCAAAAGCTCTGAAGTTATTCATGTAACAGCTATTACATGTTATAAGTTTCTCCTAATAAAACTTCAAAGACAAACAGACCCTGCTACTTTTCATCTAAATTCAGTGTTGGGCTAAATTCAGTGTTGGACTTTTTACAAGTCCTTTGAAATGTGTCCTCCTCTAGTCACTGGTCGTGCTGGAATTTACTTTCTGGTGAAGACAGGATTTGAGCAAATTGACACAAGTACAGTTTGCCACTACTCTGGACACCTGGTTAAATATCGAGTTCCCTAAATGGTGTGTGTTTTACTTTGATCTCTGCTCACACTTTGCTCATCCAGTTAGAACCACAGGGCTCCAGGGGATAGCGTTCCAGGCCTAAACAAGAAAATTTCCATTCCGTTTTGGGAGTTCATTCGTCTCTCATAATTACTTTTTCCACAAATGTGTGCTTCAGGAGAGGCCCTGTCCAAATGTGGAGAGGCCCATTTTCATTCACTCACTTTCAGGCTTTCTAAGATTTTCAGTTCCTTGAGGTTTGCCCAGACTTGCCATTGTCAAGGGACAGTGCACTTCACTTGAAGTTGTGCAGTATTACTTCATGTGTCTCCGTGGAAATTCCACCAATGGGAAACTCTTGCTGTAGTCATCTCCAAGTGTTTCTGCGTAAGAAAATATAAGTAACAAAGGATGTGGTTTCAAGCCCAATGAGGAAAGGAGGGATTATCTTTATTTCAGTGCAGGTTGGCCTTTCAAAGAAACAGTAATTCCTATGAAATAGGAGGTAAAATCTTTTGTAAAGAGACATGGACATGACCAGCTCAAGTTTATGTCATTGTTTTTAAAACGCCAAGGGCATTTGAGAAATTCTTGGCTGCTGAATTGTCCCTTTTTTCAAATTTCTATTAGGTAAGACACTCCAGCTTCGTCAAACCATGGTACTGTTCCTTCCATGTAAAAAACCAAAGCAAAAAAGCAAATAAATTAAAACAAAACCCATCAAATTACATTTGAGAGCACACAATTGCTCAGCAGGCCCACTATTCAAGAAGCTAGAGGTACAGAAGCCTCAGCCTTCAGCCCATGGCCTGAAGTTTTGTCTCTATCATGGCCCCTCAATTCCCTTGCATGTCCACATTAACTCATGAATTTTTACTCATTTCCTCTTCAAATGCACAGGATCCAATATATTTGAACCCTGTTCACCTGGGCTGTAATCATCCAAGGACACACCAGAGGAAGGGCAGCCACCCCCTTGCCTGGGGTCTTGGAGCTTATCACAATAGAAATGGACACCTGAACAAGGGGAGCCAAAACAAAGAGAGGCATATTCCTAAAATCTGAAGCACAGAAGCTACCTATAGACCAGTAGTGGGATTTCACAAATTATGTAAGAATCTCTGTGCACAGGCTTGGCATGGTTGCTCATGCCTATAATCCCAGCAATCTGGGGGCTGAAGTGGATGGATCCTTGGGAGTTCCAGTCCATCTTGGGCTACGAATTTATCTCAAGGCCTCTTTCAACAACTACATAAGATGCTGTTTCCAAAAAGAGGACAACACAAAACTAGAAACACTTGGTCCATGTCCCTGGGTTCACTACATGAGTTGTGGAGTCTAAATATTCCATGCTATGAGAAAATAACTGGGATTTTTAGTGAAAGGGGCATTTGCATCCCTTTTCTAAGGGTTTCCCTTTCACCATGTTACATTTGAATTCTGGGAAAACCTGCTGGTGATAAGCTATCTAGCATTATGTTGGTTTAGGTATTGAGCTAGTACCTCATGTTTAGTGTTCAGGGTTATGCTGGAATGGCTGCAGACCTCCTTTAAATAGCGATTGCAGAAAAGTGAACCCCGAGGAAGCTGCACAGTTGAAGCAGGCACTCCAAATATTCATTCACTGCTAGGATTCACTTTCATTTTGGGAATCATCATCTGGTTTCTGGCCTTTAGTGTTAACTGATACTACCATGGTGGCAATAATCCAGCAGAGACTGCATGTATGGTTTGCAGGTTTGCTTCCCAAGCCACCAGAAACTTGGCAGAACCCAAATCATTGTGGCATTTTCTTTTCTCCCCTGAAACATTTGGCTTTCTAAGTTTGAAAATTGAATAGACTGGGCTAGTCAAGTTTGGACCCCATGTACCACCAACAGAGCTAAAGACAGAGCCAATTACTTCCCTCCACTTCTCAAAATATGTCAAATTTGCTTGATCACCACAACTTCAAAGAAAATTGTGAGGCAACTTAGAGAGGTTAATCAAATACTGCATGATTGGAATGGCTGTGGTTGTATGAGGTGGAAAGCTGCAGAGTTGGGCTGAAACTGTTCACAGAAACCCACAGGCTTGTGGTTGCCAGGCAACCACACTGGGATGAGACTGGCTGAACATCACTGTGAGGTGGATATTAGGCTCTAGGTTTGAAAATTTAAAAGACTGGGGTAGTCAAGTTTGGAACCCATCGACCACAGACAGACCAAAAGGTCGTTCAATTACTTCCCTCCACTTCTCAAAATATGTCAAATTTTCTTGATCACTACAACTGTAAAAAAATTCTGAGGCAACATAGAGAGGCTAATCAAATACTGCATGATTTGAATGGCTGTGGTTGTATGAGGTGGAAAGCTGCAGAGTTGGGCTGAAACAGTTCACGGAAATCCACAAGCTTGTGGTTGCCAGGCAACCACACTGGGCTGCGATTGGCTGAGCACCATTGTGAGCTGGAATTTAGGCTCTAGAATACAAGTGTGCAGTAGGAGACCTGAGTCACTATGCTGGGCGTTGCCATGGAGACCTCAGTGGCACAGAGGACATTGTAGGGCAAGATTTAAATAGGATGAATATTCTTGGCCTGGTGTGCCACAATATTGTCTCTGAAGGCTTCACTGCTCAGAATTTGTGGATGGAAATGCTTGCCAATCTACACATGGATGTACTTTCAATGGGATATGAAATATGCCAGGGCCTGGCAGATGATCTCTGCCATGTCCTATCCTTGAGCATACGTTTTTCCCTTGTCTTGTCTCTCATTTGGCTGAGTCCTGTTCCCTAAGCTATTCAGTCAAGACTTGCTGGCATCATTCACATGCAGTATAAGAGCTTTCTGGGAAATTTCTCAGCAGAAATCCTCTGCAAGCACATAGCTTTGGATATGAGAGACAGTGGTGGAAGTTGAATTTCAAGGGCAGACATTTGAAAACAATGAAACAAGCCCCGAATAAGATCTTTACATGATTCCCAGATGAATATGTTTGGAAATACGGGGGAAGATGGAGATCAAGGCTGAGAAGAGTGCACACACATTTCAAGGTACAAAAACCAGGGAAAAACATGGGAAAGCAAGAGAGCTGGTTAATCTGATGTAAAAATCTTTGATGATGAAAGGAAAATTATATTCTCATGATGATATATTCAGGCTGTAGAAGTGAACTTCTCATGTTGGTTGTCCTATGTGTGGCCTTCTGCATTGGGCGGTGGATGCAGGACAGGAGATCTTCAAATAAATCTGGTGGAACACAAAATACTGAAAAAAAATTCAGCCTAAATCCTGTGTATTCCTTCCCTTTGAGAACATATATGGATAATGTACGAAGTTTCAAAAGAGAAAATGTCTTTTGGGTCATGGTTTCAACAATGAAATGGTCACTTCACATAACATTTTGAATTTTGCTTTCACACTTGCTCATGTAGCGGGCCTGAGTAAAGCAGAATGCAGAGTAAGCCTCTTCAATAGTTGTGCATTCCATAAGTGGTTTTAAAACCAGTGAAACCCTTTGGACTTAGTGTTTGTATTTAATTGGTTGATTGGTTTTTCAAGTTGTTTGTTTTACTATTTTTAACTTTGTGAGTCAGGGAAGCCCTCACTCATAGTGATTTAGACCTCTCCAAAATCTCTGAAGTTATTCATGTAACAGCTATTACATGTTATAAGTTTCTCCTATTAAAACTTGAAAGACAAACAGACCCTGCTACTTTTCATCTAAATTCAGTGTTGGGCTAAATTCAGTGTTGGACTTTTTACAAGTCCTTTGAAATGTGTCCTCCTCTAGTCACTGGTCGTGCTGGAATTTACTTTCTTGTGAAGACAGGATTTGAGCAAATTGACACAAGTACAGTTTGCCACTACTCTGGACACCTGGTTAAATATCGAGTTCCCTAAATGGTGTGTGTTTTACTTTGATCTCTGCTCACACTTTGCTCATCCAGTTAGAATCACAGGGCTCCAGGAGATAGCGTTCCAGGCCTAAACAAGAAAATTTCCATTCAGTTTTGGGAGTTCATTCGTCTCTCATAATTACTTTTTCCACAAAAGTGTGCTTCAGGAGAGGCCCTGTCCAAATGTGGAGAGGCCCATTTTCATTCACTCACTTTCAGGCTTTCTAAGATTTTCAGTTACTAGAGGTTTGCCCAGACTTGCCATTGTCAAGGGACAGTGCACTTCACTTGAAGTTGTGCAGTATTACTTCATGTGTCTCCGTGGAAATTCCACCAATGGGAAACTCTTGCTGTAGTAATCTCCAAGTGTTTCTGCGTAAGAAAATATTAGTAACAAAGGATGTGGTTTCAAGCCCAATGAGGAAAGGAGGGATTATCTTTATTTCAGTGCAGGTTGGCCTTTCAAAGAAACAGTAATTCCTATGAAATAGGAGGTAAAATCTTTTGTAAAGAGACATGGACATGACCCGCTCAAGTTTATGTCATTGTTTTTAAAACGCCAAGGGCATTTGAGAAATTCTTGGCTGCTGAATTGTCCCTTTTTTCAAATTTCTATTAGGTAAGACACTCCAGCTTCGTCAAACCATGGTACTGTTCCTTCCATGTAAAAAACCAAAGCAAAAAAGCAAATAAATTAAAACAAAACCCATCAAATTACATTTGAGAGCACACAATTGCTCAGCAGGCCCACTATTCAAGAAGCTAGAGGTACAGAATCCTCAGCCTTCAGCCCACGGCCTGAAGTTTTGTCTCTATCATGGCCCCTCAATTCCCTGGCATGTCCACATTAACTCATGAATCTTTACTCATTTCCTCTTCAAATGCACAGGATCCAATATATTTGAACCCTGTTCACCTGGGCTGTAATCATCCAAGGACACACCAGAGGAAGGGCAGCCACCCCCTTGCCTGGGGCCTTGGAGCTTATCACAATAGAAATGGACACCTGAACAAGGTGAGCCAAAACAAAGAGAGACATATTCCTAAAGTCTGAAGCACAGAAGCTACCTATAGACCAGTAGTGGGATTTCACAAATTATGTAAGAATCTCTGTGCACATGCTTGGCATGGTCGCTCATGCCTATAATCCCAGCAAACTGGGGGCTGAGGTGGATGGATCCTTGGGCGTTCCAGTCCATCTTGGGCTACGAATTTATCTCAAGGCCTCTTTCAACAACTACATAAGATGCTGTTTCCAAAAAGAGGACAACACAAAACTAGAAACTCTTGGTCCATGTCCCTGGGTTCACTACATGAGTTGTGGAGTCTAAATATTCCATGCTATGAGAAAATAACTGGGATTTTTAGTGAAAGGGACATTTGCATCCCTTTTCTAAGGGTTTCCCTTTCACCATGTTACATTTGAATTCTGGGAAAACCTGCTGGTGATAAGCTATCTAGCATTAGTTGGTTTAGGTATTGAGCTAGTACCTCATGATTAGTGTTCAGGGTTATGCTGGAATGGCTGCAGACCTACTTGAAATAGCGATTGCAGACAAGTGAACCCCGAGGAAGCTGCACAGTTGAAGCAGGTACTCCAAATATTCATGCACTGCAAGGATTCACTTTCATTTTGGGACTCATCTTCTGGTTTCTGGCTTTTAGTGTTAACTGATACTACCATGGTGGCAGTAATCCAGCAGAGACTGCATGTATGGTTTGCAGGTTTGCTTCCCAAGCCACCAGAAACTTGGCAGAACCCAAATCATTGTGGCATTTTCTTTCCTCCCCTGAAACATTTGGCTTTCTAAGTTTGAAAATTGAATAGACTGGGCTAGTCAAGTTTGGACCCCATGTACCACCAACAGAGCTAAAGACAGAGCCAATTACTTCCCTCCACTTCTCAAAATATGTCAAATTTGCTTGATCACCACAACTTCAAAGAAAATTCTGAGGTAACTTAGAGAGGTTAATCAAATACTGCATGATTGGAATGGCTGTGGTTGTATGAGCTGGAAAGCTGCAGAGTTGGGCTGAAACTGTTCACAGAAACCCACAGGCTTGTGGTTGCCAGGCAACCACACTGGGATGAGACTGGCTGAACATCACTGTGAGGTGGATTTTAGGCTCTAGGTTTGAAAATTTAAAAGACTGGTGTAGTCAAGTTTGTATATATATATATATATATATATATATATATATTTTGTATTTTTTTTTAAATTTTATTTAAGGAGAAAAGAAAAAAAAAAGCAGGGAAAGGGTACAAGTTATACAGATTTACAGAAAAAAAAGAACAGTAGGAAATCACTAGTTAATGGATTACATATTGTCATCTTAGAAATAATTGTTCAAGTCACAAAATTAAAGCTTGTAAAGTGGACATTCCATCAATGATACTGCAAACAGTTCTGTTCATTGATCCAATAAAACCCTGTGATATCATTTTCTATCTTATACATTTAAATATACATGCAGTTATATAGTTTGGAGCACTTTCTTTTCCTCTCTTTTGTACCATGACTATTACACATTTTGGGTTTCATTGCTCCCACGGTTCTTATTACTTTTTTGGAAGAGAGTATAACCAAATGTGACATAACAGAACAGAATCGGTCAAGTCAAAAGGGTGGACATAATAGATAATGTAAAAACATAATACAAGCTGATCAACAATGGTTACCATAATGCCTCCCGCTATCTCTAATAGAATTGCCTATATCGTTAGTTATAATACAATTGAACAAAACAGTAAAGAATAAAACCAACAAAACCAAAACATTGGAGACATTGTAGGTCTTCAAAAGTAGATAAAAGTCAACAAGAATGGGCGTCATAATGAATCTCATTATCTTCACAGCTGATGCCTAAACTTTCGAACCTGATACTATCCAGCAAAACAGAATAGGGGAACATCAGTTAAAAACCAGATGGTGAGAGTAATACAGGGCTTTAAATCAAGGTAATGAAAAGTCAAAGTGGGTTACTATAATATATCCTGCTATTTTTTTTCCTTTAATTAAAAGGATAAAGATAAAAAAGTAAATAATGGAGTGGAGATTGAGATAAAAGAGGGCATAACAACGAAACAGCGCAGATCAAAACATAACCATTTAAGCAGAATAGTGTTTCACCACCAGATAATCCTAACCTAAAAGTAGTTACCATATTGTCTCTTTCTTTGAAATCCTTGAGTACAACTTCATATACTGTAGCATTAAGTATATCAAAACAATGTAAAACCATTCAAGAGAATGACAGCATTACAGAGTATTTAGAATCGACTAACAGAAAATGAACAATGGTTTCTGTATAATCTCCTTGTCTTTAAAAGCTTTTTGCTTATACTATCGTACATAATAAAATCCAATAAGATACAGCCTATTTAGACCATTGGAGACAGAAGGACAAAAGCTAGATGAGACTTCAAAACAAGATGATACTAAATCAGTATTACCTATTAAGATGTCATTTTCTCCAAAATAGCTGTTCCTATCATCCAATCTTCTCTGCCTCATTTCTGTTGAGCTCTTTTTCTGTCAGTAGCTGTCAGTTTGTCTTCTTCATTTTGTTCTCTGCTCCATTCGTTGTGGCCTCTCTGCCATTATTTCTGGATTCTTTGTATTTTTCTTTTTTTAGAATATCCTGCAATACTCTCTGTAGAGTTGAAATAGTGGTTGCAAATTCCCCCAGTTCCTCTTTATCCTGGAAGCACCTTGTTTTTCCATCAATTTCCAGGGAGAGTTGTGCAGGATATCTCAATCTTGGCTGGAGATTATTATCTTTCAAAGCTTGAATTATTTCCCCCCACGCTCTTCGTGATTTGATGGTTTGTGCCGAGAAATCTGCTGTAATTCTGATGGGTGTTCCCTTGTAAGTGGTCTGTTTCTTGTCTCTTACAGCTTTTAATATTCTGTTCTTGTATTGAATTTCTGGAATTTTTATTATTATATGCCTGGGTGTTGCTCTGTTTGGGTTGTAGGTAGCTGGGGTCCTGTATGCCTCATACATCTGAGTATCTTTACCTTTTGCTAAATTAGGAAAATTCTCCTGGATTATTTCTGTGAGTAGCTTTTGTAGTTCACTTGTTTGTGTCCCTACTTCTTCTTTTATGTTCTTGATCCTTAAGTTATGGATCCTCTTATCATCTTCTTGTCTTTGTATTATTGCTGTTTGTTTCTTTGTTATTTTTAAGAAGTTTTTCATTTCATTCTCCCATATTACAAGTCTGCCCTCCAGTTCAGATAGTCTGTCCTTAGTTTCTTTCAAGGTGTTATGCCAGTCTTCCATAGACTTCTTAGTATCTTGGTAGTCCCTTTGAACCTGCTTCATGTATTCTATGCTTTCTCTGTTTTCTCCATCAAACAATTCTCCCCTTTTTTTC
The DNA here is from genome assembly GCF_034190915.1 of Cavia porcellus. NCBI lineage: Eukaryota > Metazoa > Chordata > Mammalia > Rodentia > Caviidae > Cavia > Cavia porcellus. Next base: position 4,828,302 of record NW_026947528.1, read on the forward strand.
TGTTCTTCCATTCCACCGCCTGTTTTTTCTTGGGTGGTACTTAGCATTTCTCTAACTATTCTGCATACTTCTAGCTTCAGGTCGTTGATAACTTCATTCCTGAACTGGTCTATGAGGCTCTCTATATGGTGCCTTATGTGTATTGGTGCGGTGTGTGCTATTGCCTGTTTCTCAGAATTGGGGGCCGAGGAGCCTTTCTTGTTGCTGCCTCTTCCCATGCTGCCTCTTCTTCTCTGTTCCTTATATATGCAAGCTTATATAAGAGGCCCAGCTTCTCTCCCAGTCAGCCACAGCCTGATCGAATTGTGCTGGTTAGGTGTTCCCACTCACCGCTGCGTACCAGGGAGTTATGGACCAGGCAGCCTACGCGTCTTCCCTCCCGGCCACCGTCAGGCTCTGGGATCTGGGTTCGGACAGCCTACCGAGTCCGCCCGCAGCGTCTCGCAGGCCAGGCACTTTTCACCAATCCCGCCTGAGAGGGGGATATGTGGCTGGAATCGCCACCGCGCCCTGCTCTCACAGGACTGCTCGGGTCCAGAAAGTCCTCTGCTGGAGTCAAACTGTGGTAGAGTGTCAGTTTCTCTCACTCACCTCACCACAAGTCAGTGCACGCCTCCCTGCCGTTCGCAGATTGCCATTCTCAGAGCTTCTGTGCGTCTCTCTCCTTGCCGAGCCACTGTAGAGGCAGCCAGCTGCTGCGCGGCGGGAAACCCAAATCGCGGCTTACAATGGCACGGGGTCCAGCCTCCACACCAAGGCTTTTCTGTTCCTGGTTTAGCACCAGGAATGCATTCCAAGTTGGTTTCTCTCAGCCCAGTTCGTTCCTGAGTCAGCAGAGCATATCTCTACCTGCTTATGTCTCCTTAGTCCGCACCATTCCTGGCTTCTGAGCCAAGTCTTTCAGAGAGCCTCCGGTAGTTGCTGTTATCTGTCTGCCATGTTCTCATGGAAGTCGGGGTAGTCAAGTTTGGAAACCATCGAACACAGACAGACCAAAAGGTCGTTCAATTACTTCCCTCCACTTCTCAAAATATGTCAAATTTTCTTGATCACTACAACTGTAAAAAATATTCTGAGGCAACATAGAGAGGCTAATCAAATACTGCATGATTGGAATGGCTGTGGTTGTAAGAGGTGGAAAGCTGCAGAGTTGGGCTGAAACAGGTCACAGAAATCCACAAGCTTGTGGTTGCCAGGAAACCACACTGGGCTGTGATTGGCTGAGCACCTTTTTGAGCTGGACTTTAGGCTCTAGGACACAAGTGGGCAGTAGGAGACCTGAGACACAATGCTGGGCGTTGCCATGGAGACCTCAGTGGCACAGAGGACCTTGTAGTTCAAGATTTAAATAGGTTGAATATCCTTGGCCTGGTGTGCTACAATATTCTCTCTGAAGGCTTCACTGCTCAGAATTTGTGGATGGAAATGCTTGCCAATCTACACATGGATGTACTTTCAATGGGATATGAAATATGCCAGGGCCTGACAGATGATCTCTGCCATGTCCTATCAGTGAGCATACGCTTTTCCCTTGTCATGTCTGTCATTTGGCTGAGTACTGTTCCCTAAGCTATTCAGTCAAGACTTGCTGGCATCATTCACCTGCAGTATAAGAGCTTTCTGTGAAATTTCTCAGCAGAAATCCTCTGCAAGCACATAGCTTTGGATATGAGAGACAGTGGTGGAAGTTGAATTTCAATGGCAGATATTTGAAAACAATGAAACAAGCCCCGAATAAGATCTTTACATGTTTCCCAGATGAATATGTTTGGAAATACGGGGGAAGATGGAGATCAAGCCTGAGAAGAGTGCACACCCATTTCAAGGTACAAAAACCAGGGAAAAACATGGGAAAGCAAGAGAGCTGGTTAATCTGATGTAAAAACCTTTGATGATGAAAGGAAAATTATATTCTCATGATGATATATTCAGGCTGTAGAAGTGAACTTCTCATGTTGGTTGTCCTATGTGTGGCCTTCTGCATTGGGCGGTGGATGCAGGACAGGAGATCTTCAAATAAATCTGGTGGAACACAAAATACTGAAAAAAAAATTCAGCCTAAATCCTGTGTATTCCTTCCCTTTGAGAACATATATGGATAATGTATGAAGTTTCAAAAGAGAAAATGTCTTTTGGGTCATGGTTTCAACAATGAAATGGTCACTTCACATAACATTTTGAATTTTGCTTTCACACTTGCTCATGTACCGGGCCTGAGTAAAGCAGAATGCAGAGTAAGCCTGTTCAGTAGTTGTGCATTCCATAAGTGGTTTTAAAACCAGGGAACCCCTTTGGACTTAGTGTTTGTATTTTATTGGTTGACTGGTTTTTCAAATTGTTTGTTTTACTATTTTGAACTTTGTGAGTCAGGGAAGCGCTCACTCATAGAGATTCAGACCTCTCCAAAAGCTCTGAAGTTATTCATGTAACAGCTATTACATGATATAAGTTTCTCCTATTAAAACTTGAAAGACAAACAGACTCTGCTACTTTTCATATAAATTCAGTGTTGGGCTAAATTCAGTGTTGGACTTTTTACAAGTCCTTTGAAATGTGTCCTCCTCAAGTCACTGGTCGTGCTGGAATTTACTTTCTTGTGAAGACAGGATTTGAGCGAATTGACACAAGTACAGTTTGCCACTACTCTGGACGCCTGGTTAAATATCGAGTTCCCTAAATTGTGTGTGTTTTACTTTGATCTCTGCCCACACTTTGCTCATCCAGTTAGAACCACAGGGCTCCAGGCCATAGCGTTCCAGGCCTAAACAAGAAAATTTCCATTCCGTTTTGGGAGTTCATTCGTCTCTCATAATTACTTTTTCCACAAATGTGTGCTTCAGGAGAGGCCCTGTCCAAATGTGGAGAGGCCCATTTTCATTCACTCACTTTCAGACTTTCTAAGATTTTCAGTTACTAAAGATTTGCCCAGACTTGCCATTGTCAAGGGACAGTGCACTTCACTTGAAGTTGTGCAGTATTACTTCATGTGTCTCCGTGGAATTTCCACCAATGGGAAACTCTTGGTGTATTCATCTCCAAGTGTTTCTGCATAAGAAAATATAAGTAACAAAGGATGTGGTTTCAAGCCCAATCAGGAAAGGAGAGATTATCTTTATTTCAGTGCAGGTTGACCTTTCAAAGAAACAGTAATTCCTATGAAATAGGAGGTAAAATCTTTTGTAAAGAGACATGGACTTGACCCGCTGAAGTTTATGTCACTGTTTTTAAAACCCCAAGGGCATTTCAGAAATTCTTGGCTACTTAAGTGCCCCTTTTTTCAAATATGTCTTAGGTAAGACACTCCAGCTTCGTAAAACCATGGTACTGTTCCTTCCATGTAAAAAACCAAAGCAAAAAAGAAAATAAATTAAAACAAAACCCATCAAATTACATTTGAGAGTCCACAATTTCTCAGCAGGCCCACTATTCAAGAAGCTAGAGGTACAGAAGCCTCAGCCTTCAGCCCATGGCCTGAAATTTTGTCTCTATCATGGCCCCTCAATTCCCTGGCATGTCCACATTAATTCATGAATCTTTACTCATTTCCTCTTCAAATGCACAGGATCCAATATATTTGAACCCTGTTCACCTGGGCTGTAATCATCCAAGGACACACCAGAGGAAGGGCAGCCACCCCCTTGCCTGGGGCCTTGGAGCTTATCACAATAGAAATGGACACCTGAACAAGGGGAGCCAAAACAAAGAGAGGCATATTTCTAAAGTCTGAAGCACAGAAGCTACCTATAGACCAGTAGTGGGATTTCACAAATTATGTAAGAATCTCTGTGCACATGCTTGGCATGGCCGCTCATGCCTATAATCCCAGCAATCTGGGGGCTGAGGTGGATGGATCCTTGGGAGTTCCAGTCCATCTTGGGCTACGAATTTATCTCAAGGCCTCTTTCAACAACTACATAAGATGCTGTTTCCAAAAAGAGGACAACAGAAAACTAGACACACTTGGTCCAGGTCCCTGGGTTCACTACATGAGTTGTGGAGTCTAAATATTCCATGCCATGAGAAAATACCTGGGATTTTTAGGGAAAGGGGCATTTGCATCCCTTTTCTAAGGGTTTCCCTTTCACCATGTTACAATTGAATTCTGGGAAAACCTGCTGGTGATAAGCTATCTAGCATTATGTTGGTTTAGGTATTGAGCTCCTACCTCATGTTTAGTGTTCAGGGTTATGCTGGAATGGCTGCAGACCTCCTTGAAATAGCGATTGCAGACAAGTGAACCCGGAGGAAGCTGGATAGTTGAAGCAGGCACTCCAAATATTCATGCACTGCAAGGATTCACTTTCATTTTGGGACTCATCTTCTGGTTGCTGGCTTTTAGTGCTAACTGATACTACCATGGTGGCAGTAATCCAGCAGAGACTGCATGTATGGTTTGCAGGTTTGCTTCCCAAGCCACCAGAAACTTGGCAGAACCCAAATCATTGTGGCATTTTCTTTCCTCCCCTGAAACATTTGGCTTTGTAAGTTTGAAAATTGAATAGACTGGGCTAGTCAAGTTTGGACCCCATGTACCACCAACAGAGCTAAAGACAGAGCCAACTACTTCCCTCCACTTGTCAAAATATGTCAAATTTGCTTGATCACCACAACTTCAAAGAAAATTCTGAGTCAACTTAGAGAGGTTAATCAAATACTGCATGATTGGAATGGCTGTGGTTGTATGAGGTGGAAAGCTGCAGAGTTGGGCTGAAACTGTTCACAGAAACCCACAGGCTTGTGGTTGCCAGGCAACCACACTGGGCTGAGACTGGCTGAACATCACTGTGAGGTGGATTTTAGGCTCTAGGTTTGAAAATTTAAAAGACTGGGGTAGTCAAGTTTGGAAACCATCGACCACAGACAGACCAAAAGGTCTTTCAATTACTTCCCTCCACTTCTCAAAATATGTCAAATTTTCTTGATCAATACAACTGTAAAAAAAATTCTGAGGCAACATAGAGAGGCTAATCAAATACTGCATGATTGGAATGGCTGTGGTTGTATGAGGTGGAAAGCTGCAGAGTTGGGCTGAAACAGGTCACAGAAATCCACAAGCTTGTGGTTGCCAGGAAACCACACTGGGCTGTGATTGGCTGAGCACCATTGTTAGCTGGACTTTAGGCTCTAGGACACAAGTGTGCAGTAGGAGACCTGAGTCACAATGCTGGGCGTTGCCATGGAGACCTCAGTGGCACAGAGGACCTTGTAGTTCAAGATTTAAATAGGATGAATATTCTTGGCCTGGTGTGCCACAATATTCTCTCTGAAGGCTTCACTGCTCAGAATTTGTGGATGGAAATGCTTGCCAATCTACACATGAATGTACTTTCAATGGGATATGAAATATGCCAGGGCCTGGCAGATGATCTCTGCCATGTCCTATCATTGAGCATACGCTTTTCCCTTGTCATGTCTGTCATTTGGCTGAGTACTGTTCCCTAAGCTATTCAGTCAAGACTTGCTGGCATCATTCACCTGCAGTATAAGAGCTTTCTGTGAAATTTCTCAGCAGAAATCCTCTGCAAGCACATAGCTTTGGATATGAGAGACAGTGGTGGAAGTTGAATTTCAAGGGCAGATATTTGAAAACAATGAAACAAGCCCCGAATAAGATCTTTACATGTTTCCCAGATGAATATGTTTGGAAATGTGGGGGAAGATGGAGATCAAGCCTGAAAAGAGTGCACACCCATTTCAAGGTACAAAAACCAGGGAAAAACATGGGAAAGCAAGAGAGCTGGTTAACCTGATGTAAAAATCTTTGATGATGAAAGGAAAATTATATTCTCATGATGATATATTCAGGCTGTAGAAGTGAACTTCTCATGTTGGTTGTCCTATGTGTGTCCTTCTGCATTGGGCGGTGGATGCAGGACAGGAGATCTTCAAATAAATCTGGTGGAACACAAAATACTGAAAAAAATTCAGCCTAAATCCTGTGTATTCCTTCCCTTTGAGAACATATATGGATAATGTATGAAGTTTCAAAAGAGAAAATGTCTTTTGGGTCATGGTTTCAACAATGAAATGGTCACTTCACATAACATTTTGAATTTTGCTTTCACACTTGCTCATGTACAGGGCCTGAGTAAAGCAGAATGCAGAGTAAGCCTCTTCAATAGTTGTGCATTCCATAAGTGGTTTTAAAACCAGTGAAACTCTTTGGGCTTAGTATTTGTATTTAATTGGTTGATTGGTTTTTCAAATTGTTTGTTTTACTATTTTGAACCTTGTGAGTCAGGGAAGATCTCACTCATAGTGATTTAGACCTCTCCAAAAGCTCTGAAGTTATGAATATAACAGCTATTACATGTTATAAGTTTCTCCTATTAAAACTTGAAAGACAAAAAGGATCTGCTACTTTTCATCTAAATTCAGTGTTGGGCTAAATTCAGTGTTGGACTTTTTACAAGTCCTTTGAAATGTGTCCTCCTCTAGTCACTGGTCATGCTGGAATTTACTTTCTTGTGAAGACAGGATTTGAGCAAATTGACACAAGTACACTTTGCCACTACTCTGGACACCTGGTTAAATATCGAGTTCCCTACATGGTGTGTGTTTTACTTTGATCTCTGCTCACACTTTGCTCATCCAGTTAGAACCACAGGGCTCCAGGCCATAGCGTTCCAGGCCTAAACAAGAAAATTTCCATTCCGTTTTGGGAGTTCATTCGTCTCTCATAATTACTTTTTCCACAAATGTGTGCTTCAGGAGAGGCCCTGTCCAAATGTGGAGAGGCCCATTTTCATTCACTCACTTTCAGACTTTCTAAGATTTTCAGTTACTAGAGGTTTGCCCAGACTTGCCATTGTCAAGGGACAGTGCACTTCACTTGAAGTTGTGCAGTATTACTTCATGTGTCTCTGTGGAATTTCCACCAATGGGAAACTCTTGCTGTATTCACTTCCAAGTGTTTCTGCATAAGAAAATATAAGTAACAAAGGATGTGGTTTCAAGCCCAATGAGGAAAGGAGGGATTATCTTTATTTCAGTGCAGGTTGACCTTTCAAAGAAACAGTAAATCCTATGAAATAGGAGGTAAAATCTTTTGTAAAGAGACATGGACTTGACCCGCTGAAGTTTATGTCACTGTTTTTAAAACGCCAAGGGCATTTCAGAAATTCTTTGTTGTTGAATTGCCCCTTTTTTCAAATTTCTCTTAGGTAAGACACTCCAGCTTCATCAAACCATGGTACTGTTCCTTCCATGTAAAAAACCAAAGCAAAAAAGAAAATAAATTAAAACAAAACCCATCAAATTACATTTGAGAGCCCACAATTGCTCAGCAGGCCCACTATTCAAGAAGCTAGAGGTACAGAAGCCTCAGCCTTCAGCCCATGGCCTGAAGTTTTGTCTCTATCATGGCCCCTCAATTCCCTGGCATGTCCACATTAACTCATGAATCTTTACTCATTTCCTCTTCAAATGCACAGGATCCAAAATATTTGAACCCTGTTCACCTGGGCTGTAATCATCCAAGGACACACCAGAGGAAGGGCAGCCACCCCCTTGCCTGGGGCCTTGGAGCTTATCACAATAGAAATGGACACCTGAACAAGGGGAGCCAAAACAAAGAGAGGCATATTCCTAAAGTCTGAAGCACAGAAGCTACCTATAGACCAGTAGTGGGATTTCACAAATTATGTAAGAATCTCTGTGCACATGCTTGGCATGGCCGCTCATGCCTATAATCCCAGCAATCTGGGGGCTGAGGTGGATGGATCCTTGGGAGTTCCAGTCCATCTTGGGCTACGAATTTATCTCAAGGCCTCTTTCAACAACTACATAAGATGCTGTTTCCAAGAAGAGGACAACAGAAAACTAGACACACTTGGTCCATGTCCCTGGGTTCACTACATGAGTTGTGGAGTCTAAATATTCCATGCCATGAGAAAATACCTGGGATTTTTAGGGAAAGGGGCATTTGCATCCCTTTTCTAAGGGTTTCCCTTTCACCATGTTACATTTGAATTCTGAGAAAACCTGCTGGTGATAAGCTATCTAGCATTATGTTGGTTTAGGTATTGAGCTAGTACCTCATGTTTAGTGTTCAGGTTATGCTGGAATGGCTACAGACCTCCTTGAAATAGCGATTGCAGACAAGTGAACCCTTAAAAAGCTGGATAGTTGAAGCAGGCACTCCAAATATTCATGCACTGCAAGGATTCACTTTCATTTTGGGACTCATCTTCTGGTTGCTGGCTTTTAGTGCTAACTGATACTACCATGGTGGCAGTAATCCAGCAGAGACTGCATGTATGGTTTGCAGGTTTGCTTCCCAAGCCACCAGAAACTTGGCAGAACCCAAATCATTGTGGCATTTTCTTTCCTCCCCTGAAACATTTGGCTTTGTAAGTTTGAAAATTGAATAGACTGGGCTAGTCAAGTTTGGACCCCATGTACCACCAACAGAGCTAAAGACAGAGCCAATTACTTCCCTCCACTTGTCAAAATATGTCAAATTTGCTTGATCACCACAACTTCAAAGAAAATTCTGAGGCAACTTAGAGAGGTTAATCAAATACTGCATGATTGGAATGGCTGTGGTTGTATGAGGTGGAAAGCTGCAGAGTTGGGCTGAAACAGTTCACAGAAATCCACAAGCTTGTGGTTGCCAGGAAACCACACTGGGCTGCAATTGGCTGAGCACCATTGTTAGCTGGACTTTAGGCTCTAGGACACAAGTGTGCAGTAGGAGACCTGAGTCACAATGCTGGGCGTTGCCATGGAGACCTCTGTGGCACAGAGGACCTTGTAGGGCAAGTTTTAAATAGGATGAATATTCTTGGCCTGGTGTGCCACAATATTCTCTCTGAAGGCTTCACTGCTCAGAATTTGTGGATGGAAATGCTTGCCAATCTACACATGGATGTACTTTCAATGGGATATGAAATATGCCAGGGCTTGGCAGATGATCTCTGCCATGTCCTATCATTGAGCATACGCTTTTCCCTTGTCATGTCTGTCATTTGGCTGAGTACTGTTCCCTAAGCTATTCAGTCAAGACTTCTGGCATCATTCACCTGCAGTATAAGAGCTTTCTGTGAAATTTCTCAGCAGAAATCCTCTGCAAGCACATAGCTTTGGATATGAGAGACAGTGGTGGAAGTTGAATTTCAAGGGCAGATATTTGAAAACAATGAAACAAGCCCCGAATAAGATCTTTACATGTTTCCCAGATGAATATGTTTGGAAATACGGGGGAAGATGGAGATCAAGCCTGAAAAGAGTGCACACCCATTTCAAGGTACAAAAACCAGGGAAAAACATGGGAAAGCAAGAGAGCTGGTTAATCTGATTTAAAAACCTTTGATGATGAAAGGAAAATTATATTCTCATGATGATATAATCAGGCTGTAGAAGTGAACTTCTCATGTTGGTTCTCCTATGTGTGGCCTTCTTCATTGGGCGGTGGATGCAGGACAGGAGATCTTCAAATAAATCTGGTGGAACACAAAATACTGAAAAAAAAATTCAGCCTAAATCCTGTGTATTCCTTCCCTTTGAGAACATATATGGATAATGTATGAAGTTTCAAAAGAGCAAATGTCTTTTGGGTCATGGTTTCAACAATGAAATGGTCACTTCACATAACATTTTGAATTTTGCTTTCACACTTGCTCATGTACCGGGCCTGAGTAAAGCAGAATGCAGAGTAAGCCTCTTCAATAGTTGTGCATTCCATAAGTGGTTTTAAAACCAGTGAAACCCTTCGGACTTAGTGTTTGTATTTAATTGGTTGATTGGTTTTTCAAATTGTTTGTTTTATATTTTTAACTTTGTGAGTCAGGGAAGCCCTCACTCATAGTGATTTAGACCTCTCCAAAAGTTCTGAAGTTATTCATGTAACAGCTATTACATGTTATAAGTTTCTCCTATTAAAACTGGAAAGACAAAAAGACTCTGCTACTTTTCATCTAAATTCAGTGTTAGGCTAAATTCAGTGTTGGACTTTTTACAAGTCCTTTGAAATGTGTCCTCCTCTAGTCACTGGTCATGCTGGAATTTACTTTCTTGTGAAGACAGGATTTGAGCAAATTGACACAAGTACAGTTTGCCACTACTCTGGACACCTGGTTAAATATCGAGTTCCCTAAATGGTGTGTGTTTTACTTTGATCTCTGCTCACACTTTGCTCATCCAGTTAGAACCACAGGGCTCCAGGCCATAGCGTTCCAGGCCTAAACAAGAAAATTTCCATTCCGTTTTGGGAGTTCATTCGTCTCTCATAATTACTTTTTCCACAAATGTGTGCTTCAGGAGAGGCCCTGTCCAAATGTGGAGAGGCCCATTTTCATTCACTCACTTTCAGACTTTCTAAGATTTTCAGTTACTAAAGATTTGCCCAGACTTGCCATTGTCAAGGGACAGTGCACTTCACTTGAAGTTGTGCAGTATTACTTCATGTGTCTCCGTGGAATTTCCACCAATGGGAAACTCTTGGTGTATTCATCTCCAAGTGTTTCTGCATAAGAAAATATAAGTAACAAAGGATGTGGTTTCAAGCCCAATCAGGAAAGGAGAGATTATCTTTATTTCAGTGCAGGTTGACCTTTCAAAGAAACAGTAATTCCTATGAAATAGGAGGTAAAATCTTTTGTAAAGAGACATGGACTTGACCCGCTGAAGTTTATGTCACTGTTTTTAAAACCCCAAGGGCATTTCAGAAATTCTTGGCTACTTAAGTGCCCCTTTTTTCAAATATGTCTTAGGTAAGACACTCCAGCTTCGTAAAACCATGGTACTGTTCCTTCCATGTAAAAAACCAAAGCAAAAAAGAAAATAAATTAAAACAAAACCCATCAAATTACATTTGAGAGTCCACAATTTCTCAGCAGGCCCACTATTCAAGAAGCTAGAGGTACAGAAGCCTCAGCCTTCAGCCCATGGCCTGAAATTTTGTCTCTATCATGGCCCCTCAATTCCCTGGCATGTCCACATTAATTCATGAATCTTTATTCATTTCCTCTTCAAATGCACAGGATCCAATATATTTGAACCCTGTTCACCTGGGCTGTAATCATCCAAGGACACACCAGAGGAAGGGCAGCCACCCCCTTGCCTGGGGCCTTGGAGCTTATCACAATAGAAATGGACACCTGAACAAGGGGAGCCAAAACAAAGAGAGGCATATTTCTAAAGTCTGAAGCACAGAAGCTACCTATAGACCAGTAGTGGGATTTCACAAATTATGTAAGAATCTCTGTGCACATGCTTGGCATGGCCGCTCATGCCTATAATCCCAGCAATCTGGGGGCTGAGGTGGATGGATCCTTGGGAGTTCCAGTCCATCTTGGGCTACGAATTTATCTCAAGGCCTCTTTCAACAACTACATAAGATGCTGTTTCCAAAAAGAGGACAACAGAAAACTAGACACACTTGGTCCAGGTCCCTGGGTTCACTACATGAGTTGTGGAGTCTAAATATTCCATGCCATGAGAAAATACCTGGGATTTTTAGGGAAAGGGGCATTTGCATCCCTTTTCTAAGGGTTTCCCTTTCACCATGTTACAATTGAATTCTGGGAAAACCTGCTGGTGATAAGCTATCTAGCATTATGTTGGTTTAGGTATTGAGCTACTACCTCATGTTTAGTGTTCAGGGTTATGCTGGAATGGCTGCAGACCTCCTTGAAATAGCGATTGCAGACAAGTGAACCCGGAGGAAGCTGGATAGTTGAAGCAGGCACTCCAAATATTCATGCACTGCAAGGATTCACTTTCATTTTGGGACTCATCTTCTGGTTGCTGGCTTTTAGTGCTAACTGATACTACCATGGTGGCAGTAATCCAGCAGAGACTGCATGTATGGTTTGCAGGTTTGCTTCCCAAGCCACCAGAAACTTGGCAGAACCCAAATCATTGTGGCATTTTCTTTCCTCCCCTGAAACATTTGGCTTTCTAAGTTTGAAAATTGAATAGACTGGGCTAGTCAAGTTTGGACCCCATGTACCACCAGCAGAGCTAAAGACAGAGCCAACTACTTCCCTCCACTTGTCAAAATATGTCAAATTTGCTTGATCACCACAACTTCAAAGAAAATTCTGAGTCAACTTAGAGAGGTTAATCAAATACTGCATGATTGGAATGGCTGTGGTTGTATGAGGTGGAAAGCTGCAGAGTTGGGCTGAAACTGTTCACAGAAACCCACAGGCTTGTGGTTGCCAGGCAACCACACTGGGCTGAGACTGGCTGAACATCACTGTGAGGTGGATTTTAGGCTCTAGGTTTGAAAATTTAAAAGACTGGGGTAGTCAAGTTTGGAAACCATCGACCACAGACAGACCAAAAGGTCTTTCAATTACTTCCCTCCACTTCTCAAAATATGTCAAATTTTCTTGATCACTACAACTGTAAAAAAAATTCTGAGGCAACATAGAGAGGCTAATCAAATACTGCATGATTGGAATGGCTGTGGTTGTATGAGGTGGAAAGCTGCAGAGTTGGGCTGAAACAGGTCACAGAAATCCACAAGCTTGTGGTTGCCAGGAAACCACACTGGGCTGTGATTGGCTGAGCACCATTGTTAGCTGGACTTTAGGCTCTAGGACACAAGTGTGCAGTAGGAGACCTGAGTCACAATGCTGGGCGTTGCCATGGAGACCTCAGTGGCACAGAGGACCTTGTAGTTCAAGATTTAAATAGGATGAATATTCTTGGCCTGGTGTGCCACAATATTCTCTCTGAAGGCTTCACTGCTCAGAATTTGTGGATGGAAATGCTTGCCAATCTACACATGAATGTACTTTCAATGGGATATGAAATATGCCAGGGCCTGGCAGATGATCTCTGCCATGTCCTATCATTGAGCATACGCTTTTCCCTTGTCATGTCTGTCATTTGGCTGAGTACTGTTCCCTAAGCTATTCAGTCAAGACTTGCTGGCATCATTCACCTGCAGTATAAGAGCTTTCTGTGAAATTTCTCAGCAGAAATCCTCTGCAAGCACATAGCTTTGGATATGAGAGACAGTGGTGGAAGTTGAATTTCAAGGGCAGATATTTGAAAACAATGAAACAAGCCCCGAATAAGATCTTTACATGTTTCCCAGATGAATATGTTTGGAAATGTGGGGGAAGATGGAGATCAAGCCTGAAAAGAGTGCACACCCATTTCAAGGTACAAAAACCAGGGAAAAACATGGGAAAGCAAGAGAGCTGGTTAACCTGATGTAAAAATCTTTGATGATGAAAAGAAAATTATATTCTCATGATGATATATTCAGGCTGTAGAAGTGAACTTCTCATGTTGGTTGTCCTATGTGTGTCCTTCTGCATTGGGCGGTGGATGCAGGACAGGAGATCTTCAAATAAATCTGGTGGAACACAAAATACTGAAAAAAATTCAGCCTAAATCCTGTGTATTCCTTCCCTTTGAGAACATATATGGATAATGTATGAAGTTTCAAAAGAGAAAATGTCTTTTGGGTCATGGTTTCAACAATGAAATGGTCACTTCACATAACATTTTGAATTTTGCTTTCACACTTGCTCATGTACAGGGCCTGAGTAAAGCAGAATGCAGAGTAAGCCTCTTCAATAGTTGTGCATTCCATAAGTGGTTTTAAAACCAGTGAAACTCTTTGGGCTTAGTATTTGTATTTAATTGGTTGATTGGTTTTTCAAATTGTTTGTTTTACTATTTTGAACCTTGTGAGTCAGGGAAGATCTCACTCATAGTGATTTAGACCTCTCCAAAAGCTCTGAAGTTATGAATATAACAGCTATTACATGTTATAATTTTCTCCTATTAAAACTTGAAAGACAAAAAGGATCTGCTACTTTTCATCTAAATTCAGTGTTGGGCTAAATTCAGTGTTGGACTTTTTACAAGTCCTTTGAAATGTGTCCTCCTCTAGTCACTGGTCATGCTGGAATTTACTTTCTTGTGAAGACAGGATTTGAGCAAATTGACACAAGTACACTTTGCCACTACTCTGGACACCTGGTTAAATATCGAGTTCCCTACATGGTGTGTGTTTTACTTTGATCTCTGCTCACACTTTGCTCATCCAGTTAGAACCACAGGGCTCCAGGCCATAGCGTTCCAGGCCTAAACAAGAAAATTTCCATTCCGTTTTGGGAGTTCATTCGTCTCTCATAATTACTTTTTCCACAAATGTGTGCTTCAGGAGAGGCCCTGTCCAAATGTGGAGAGGCCCATTTTCATTCACTCACTTTCAGACTTTCTAAGATTTTCAGTTACTAGAGGTTTGCCCAGACTTGCCATTGTCAAGGGACAGTGCACTTCACTTGAAGTTGTGCAGTATTACTTCATGTGTCTCTGTGGAATTTCCACCAATGGGAAACTCTTGCTGTATTCACTTCCAAGTGTTTCTGCATAAGAAAATATAAGTAACAAAGGATGTGGTTTCAAGCCCAATGAGGAAAGGAGGGATTATCTTTATTTCAGTGCAGGTTGACCTTTCAAAGAAACAGTAAATCCTATGAAATAGGAGGTAAAATCTTTTGTAAAGAGACATGGACTTGACCCGCTGAAGTTTATGTCACTGTTTTTAAAACGCCAAGGGCATTTCAGAAATTCTTGGTTGTTGAATTGCCCCTTTTTTCAAATTTCTCTTAGGTAAGACACTCCAGCTTCATCAAACCATGGTACTGTTCCTTCCATGTAAAAAACCAAAGCAAAAAAGAAAATAAATTAAAACAAAACCCATCAAATTACATTTGAGAGCCCACAATTGCTCAGCAGGCCCACTATTCAAGAAGCTAGAGGTACAGAAGCCTCAGCCTTCAGCCCATGGCCTGAAGTTTTGTCTCTATCATGGCCCCTCAATTCCCTGGCATGTCCACATTAACTCATGAATCTTTACTCATTTCCTCTTCAAATGCACAGGATCCAATATATTTGAACCCTGTTCACCTGGGCTGTAATCATCCAAGGACACACCAGAGGAAGGGCAGCCACCCCCTTGCCTGGGGCCTTGGAGCTTATCACAATAGAAATGGACACCTGAACAAGGGGAGCCAAAACAAAGAGAGGCATATTCCTAAAGTCTGAAGCACAGAAGCTACCTATAGACCAGTAGTGGGATTTCACAAATTATGTAAGAATCTCTGTGCACATGCTTGGCATGGCCGCTCATGCCTATAATCCCAGCAATCTGGGGGCTGAGGTGGATGGATCCTTGGGAGTTCCAGTCCATCTTGGGCTACGAATTTATCTCAAGGCCTCTTTCAACAACTACATAAGATGCTGTTTCCAAGAAGAGGACAACAGAAAACTAGACACACTTGGTCCATGTCCCTGGGTTCACTACATGAGTTGTGGAGTCTAAATATTCCATGCCATGAGAAAATACCTGGGATTTTTAGGGAAAGGGGCATTTGCATCCCTTTTCTAAGGGTTTCCCTTTCACCATGTTACATTTGAATTCTGAGAAAACCTGCTGGTGATAAGCTATCTAGCATTATGTTGGTTTAGGTATTGAGCTAGTACCTCATGTTTAGTGTTCAGGTTATGCTGGAATGGCTACAGACCTCCTTGAAATAGCGATTGCAGACAAGTGAACCCTTAAAAAGCTGGATAGTTGAAGCAGGCACTCCAAATATTCATGCACTGCAAGGATTCACTTTCATTTTGGGACTCATCTTCTGGTTGCTGGCTTTTAGTGCTAACTGATACTACCATGGTGGCAGTAATCCAGCAGAGACTGCATGTATGGTTTGCAGGTTTGCTTCCCAAGCCACCAGAAACTTGGCAGAACCCAAATCATTGTGGCATTTTCTTTCCTCCCCTGAAACATTTGGCTTTGTAAGTTTGAAAATTGAATAGACTGGGCTAGTCAAGTTTGGACCCCATGTACCACCAACAGAGCTAAAGACAGAGCCAATTACTTCCCTCCACTTGTCAAAATATGTCAAATTTGCTTGATCACCACAACTTCAAAGAAAATTCTGAGGCAACTTAGAGAGGTTAATCAAATACTGCATGATTGGAATGGCTGTGGTTGTATGAGGTGGAAAGCTGCAGAGTTGGGCTGAAACAGTTCACAGAAATCCACAAGCTTGTGGTTGCCAGGAAACCACACTGGGCTGCAATTGGCTGAGCACCATTGTTAGCTGGACTTTAGGCTCTAGGACACAAGTGTGCAGTAGGAGACCTGAGTCACAATGCTGGGCGTTGCCATGGAGACCTCTGTGGCACAGAGGACCTTGTAGGGCAAGTTTTAAATAGGATGAATATTCTTGGCCTGGTGTGCCACAATATTCTCTCTGAAGGCTTCACTGCTCAGAATTTGTGGATGGAAATGCTTGCCAATCTACACATGGATGTACTTTCAATGGGATATGAAATATGCCAGGGCTTGGCAGATGATCTCTGCCATGTCCTATCATTGAGCATACGCTTTTCCCTTGTCATGTCTGTCATTTGGCTGAGTACTGTTCCCTAAGCTATTCAGTCAAGACTTCTGGCATCATTCACCTGCAGTATAAGAGCTTTCTGTGAAATTTCTCAGCAGAAATCCTCTGCAAGCACATAGCTTTGGATATGAGAGACAGTGGTGGAAGTTGAATTTCAAGGGCAGATATTTGAAAACAATGAAACAAGCCCCGAATAAGATCTTTACATGTTTCCCAGATGAATATGTTTGGAAATACGGGGGAAGATGGAGATCAAGCCTGAAAAGAGTGCACACCCATTTCAAGGTACAAAAACCAGGGAAAAACATGGGAAAGCAAGAGAGCTGGTTAATCTGATTTAAAAACCTTTGATGATGAAAGGAAAATTATATTCTCATGATGATATAATCAGGCTGTAGAAGTGAACTTCTCATGTTGGTTCTCCTATGTGTGGCCTTCTTCATTGGGCGGTGGATGCAGGACAGGAGATCTTCAAATAAATCTGGTGGAACACAAAATACTGAAAAAAAAATTCAGCCTAAATCCTGTGTATTCCTTCCCTTTGAGAACATATATGGATAATGTATGAAGTTTCAAAAGAGCAAATGTCTTTTGGGTCATGGTTTCAACAATGAAATTGTCAATTGACATAACATTTTGAATTTTGCTTTCACACTTGCTCATGTACCGGGCCTGAGTAAAGCAGAATGCAGAGTAAGCCTCTTCAATAGTTGTGCATTCCATAAGTGGTTTTAAAACCAGTGAAACCCTTCGGACTTAGTGTTTGTATTTAATTGGTTGATTGGTTTTTCAAATTGTTTCTTTTACTATTTTTAACTTTGTGACTCAGGGAAGCCCTCACTCATAGTGATTTAGACCTCTCCAAAAGTTCTGAAGTTATTCATGTAACAGCTATTACATGTTATAAGTTTCTCCTATTAAAACTGGAAAGACAAAAAGACTCTGCTACTTTTCATCTAAATTCAGTGTTAGGCTAAATTCAGTGTTGGACTTTTTACAAGTCCTTTGAAATGTGTCCTCCTCTAGTCACTGGTCATGCTGGAATTTACTTTCTTGTGAAGACAGGATTTGAGCAAATTGACACAAGTACAGTTTGCCACTACTCTGGACACCTGGTTAAATATCGAGTTCCCTAAATGGTGTGTGTTTTACTTTGATCTCTGCTCACACTTTGCTCATCCAGTTAGAACCACAGGGCTCCAGGCCATAGCGTTCCAGGCCTAAACAAGAAAATTTCCATTCCGTTTTGGGAGTTCATTCGTCTCTCATAATTACTTTTTCCACAAATGTGTGCTTCAGGAGAGGCCCTGTCCAAATGTGGAGAGGCCCATTTTCATTCACTCACTTTCAGACTTTCTAAGATTTTCAGTTACTAAAGATTTGCCCAGACTTGCCATTGTCAAGGGACAGTGCACTTCACTTGAAGTTGTGCAGTATTACTTCATGTGTCTCCGTGGAATTTCCACCAATGGGAAACTCTTGGTGTATTCATCTCCAAGTGTTTCTGCATAAGAAAATATAAGTAACAAAGGATGTGGTTTCAAGCCCAATCAGGAAAGGAGAGATTATCTTTATTTCAGTGCAGGTTGACCTTTCAAAGAAACAGTAATTCCTATGAAATAGGAGGTAAAATCTTTTGTAAAGAGACATGGACTTGACCCGCTGAAGTTTATGTCACTGTTTTTAAAACCCCAAGGGCATTTCAGAAATTCTTGGCTACTTAAGTGCCCCTTTTTTCAAATATGTCTTAGGTAAGACACTCCAGCTTCGTAAAACCATGGTACTGTTCCTTCCATGTAAAAAACCAAAGCAAAAAAGAAAATAAATTAAAACAAAACCCATCAAATTACATTTGAGAGTCCACAATTTCTCAGCAGGCCCACTATTCAAGAAGCTAGAGGTACAGAAGCCTCAGCCTTCAGCCCATGGCCTGAAATTTTGTCTCTATCATGGCCCCTCAATTCCCTGGCATGTCCACATTAATTCATGAATCTTTACTCATTTCCTCTTCAAATGCACAGGATCCAATATATTTGAACCCTGTTCACCTGGGCTGTAATCATCCAAGGACACACCAGAGGAAGGGCAGCCACCCCCTTGCCTGGGGCCTTGGAGCTTATCACAATAGAAATGGACACCTGAACAAGGGGAGCCAAAACAAAGAGAGGCATATTTCTAAAGTCTGAAGCACAGAAGCTACCTATAGACCAGTAGTGGGATTTCACAAATTATGTAAGAATCTCTGTGCACATGCTTGGCATGGCCGCTCATGCCTATAATCCCAGCAATCTGGGGGCTGAGGTGGATGGATCCTTGGGAGTTCCAGTCCATCTTGGGCTACGAATTTATCTCAAGGCCTCTTTCAACAACTACATAAGATGCTGTTTCCAAAAAGAGGACAACAGAAAACTAGACACACTTGGTCCAGGTCCCTGGGTTCACTACATGAGTTGTGGAGTCTAAATATTCCATGCCATGAGAAAATACCTGGGATTTTTAGGGAAAGGGGCATTTGCATCCCTTTTCTAAGGGTTTCCCTTTCACCATGTTACAATTGAATTCTGGGAAAACCTGCTGGTGATAAGCTATCTAGCATTATGTTGGTTTAGGTATTGAGCTACTACCTCATGTTTAGTGTTCAGGGTTATGCTGGAATGGCTGCAGACCTCCTTGAAATAGCGATTGCAGACAAGTGAACCCGGAGGAAGCTGGATAGTTGAAGCAGGCACTCCAAATATTCATGCACTGCAAGGATTCACTTTCATTTTGGGACTCATCTTCTGGTTGCTGGCTTTTAGTGCTAACTGATACTACCATGGTGGCAGTAATCCAGCAGAGACTGCATGTATGGTTTGCAGGTTTGCTTCCCAAGCCACCAGAAACTTGGCAGAACCCAAATCATTGTGGCATTTTCTTTCCTCCCCTGAAACATTTGGCTTTCTAAGTTTGAAAATTGAATAGACTGGGCTAGTCAAGTTTGGACCCCATGTACCACCAACAGAGCTAAAGACAGAGCCAACTACTTCCCTCCACTTGTCAAAATATGTCAAATTTGCTTGATCACCACAACTTCAAAGAAAATTCTGAGTCAACTTAGAGAGGTTAATCAAATACTGCATGATTGGAATGGCTGTGGTTGTATGAGGTGGAAAGCTGCAGAGTTGGGCTGAAACTGTTCACAGAAACCCACAGGCTTGTGGTTGCCAGGCAACCACACTGGGCTGAGACTGGCTGAACATCACTGTGAGGTGGATTTTAGGCTCTAGGTTTGAAAATTTAAAAGACTGGGGTAGTCAAGTTTGGAAACCATCGACCACAGACAGACCAAAAGGTCTTTCAATTACTTCCCTCCACTTCTCAAAATATGTCAAATTTTCTTGATCACTACAACTGTAAAAAAAATTCTGAGGCAACATAGAGAGGCTAATCAAATACTGCATGATTGGAATGGCTGTGGTTGTATGAGGTGGAAAGCTGCAGAGTTGGGCTGAAACAGGTCACAGAAATCCACAAGCTTGTGGTTGCCAGGAAACCACACTGGGCTGTGATTGGCTGAGCACCATTGTTAGCTGGACTTTAGGCTCTAGGACACAAGTGTGCAGTAGGAGACCTGAGTCACAATGCTGGGCGTTGCCATGGAGACCTCAGTGGCACAGAGGACCTTGTAGTTCAAGATTTAAATAGGATGAATATTCTTGGCCTGGTGTGCCACAATATTCTCTCTGAAGGCTTCACTGCTCAGAATTTGTGGATGGAAATGCTTGCCAATCTACACATGAATGTACTTTCAATGGGATATGAAATATGCCAGGGCCTGGCAGATGATCTCTGCCATGTCCTATCATTGAGCATACGCTTTTCCCTTGTCATGTCTGTCATTTGGCTGAGTACTGTTCCCTAAGCTATTCAGTCAAGACTTGCTGGCATCATTCACCTGCAGTATAAGAGCTTTCTGTGAAATTTCTCAGCAGAAATCCTCTGCAAGCACATAGCTTTGGATATGAGAGACAGTGGTGGAAGTTGAATTTCAAGGGCAGATATTTGAAAACAATGAAACAAGCCCCGAATAAGATCTTTACATGTTTCCCAGATGAATATGTTTGGAAATGTGGGGGAAGATGGAGATCAAGCCTGAAAAGAGTGCACACCCATTTCAAGGTACAAAAACCAGGGAAAAACATGGGAAAGCAAGAGAGCTGGTTAACCTGATGTAAAAATCTTTGATGATGAAAGGAAAATTATATTCTCATGATGATATATTCAGGCTGTAGAAGTGAACTTCTCATGTTGGTTGTCCTATGTGTGTCCTTCTGCATTGGGCGGTGGATGCAGGACAGGAGATCTTCAAATAAATCTGGTGGAACACAAAATACTGAAAAAAATTCAGCCTAAATCCTGTGTATTCCTTCCCTTTGAGAACATATATGGATAATGTATGAAGTTTCAAAAGAGAAAATGTCTTTTGGGTCATGGTTTCAACAATGAAATGGTCACTTCACATAACATTTTGAATTTTGCTTTCACACTTGCTCATGTACAGGGCCTGAGTAAAGCAGAATGCAGAGTAAGCCTCTTCAATAGTTGTGCATTCCATAAGTGGTTTTAAAACCAGTGAAACTCTTTGGGCTTAGTATTTGTATTTAATTGGTTGATTGGTTTTTCAAATTGTTTGTTTTACTATTTTGAACCTTGTGAGTCAGGGAAGATCTCACTCATAGTGATTTAGACCTCTCCAAAAGCTCTGAAGTTATGAATATAACAGCTATTACATGTTATAAGTTTCTCCTATTAAAACTTGAAAGACAAAAAGGATCTGCTACTTTTCATCTAAATTCAGTGTTGGGCTAAATTCAGTGTTGGACTTTTTACAAGTCCTTTGAAATGTGTCCTCCTCTAGTCACTGGTCATGCTGGAATTTACTTTCTTGTGAAGACAGGATTTGAGCAAATTGACACAAGTACACTTTGCCACTACTCTGGACACCTGGTTAAATATCGAGTTCCCTACATGGTGTGTGTTTTACTTTGATCTCTGCTCACACTTTGCTCATCCAGTTAGAACCACAGGGCTCCAGGCCATAGCGTTCCAGGCCTAAACAAGAAAATTTCCATTCCGTTTTGGGAGTTCATTCGTCTCTCATAATTACTTTTTCCACAAATGTGTGCTTCAGGAGAGGCCCTGTCCAAATGTGGAGAGGCCCATTTTCATTCACTCACTTTCAGACTTTCTAAGATTTTCAGTTACTAGAGGTTTGCCCAGACTTGCCATTGTCAAGGGACAGTGCACTTCACTTGAAGTTGTGCAGTATTACTTCATGTGTCTCTGTGGAATTTCCACCAATGGGAAACTCTTGCTGTATTCACTTCCAAGTGTTTCTGCATAAGAAAATATAAGTAACAAAGGATGTGGTTTCAAGCCCAATGAGGAAAGGAGGGATTATCTTTATTTCAGTGCAGGTTGACCTTTCAAAGAAACAGTAAATCCTATGAAATAGGAGGTAAAATCTTTTGTAAAGAGACATGGACTTGACCCGCTGAAGTTTATGTCACTGTTTTTAAAACGCCAAGGGCATTTCAGAAATTCTTGGTTGTTGAATTGCCCCTTTTTTCAAATTTCTCTTAGGTAAGACACTCCAGCTTCATCAAACCATGGTACTGTTCCTTCCATGTAAAAAACCAAAGCAAAAAAGAAAATAAATTAAAACAAAACCCATCAAATTACATTTGAGAGCCCACAATTGCTCAGCAGGCCCACTATTCAAGAAGCTAGAGGTACAGAAGCCTCAGCCTTCAGCCCATGGCCTGAAGTTTTGTCTCTATCATGGCCCCTCAATTCCCTGGCATGTCCACATTAACTCATGAATCTTTACTCATTTCCTCTTCAAATGCACAGGATCCAATATATTTGAACCCTGTTCACCTGGGCTGTAATCATCCAAGGACACACCAGAGGAAGGGCAGCCACCCCCTTGCCTGGGGCCTTGGAGCTTATCACAATAGAAATGGACACCTGAACAAGGGGAGCCAAAACAAAGAGAGGCATATTCCTAAAGTCTGAAGCACAGAAGCTACCTATAGACCAGTAGTGGGATTTCACAAATTATGTAAGAATCTCTGTGCACATGCTTGGCATGGCCGCTCATGCCTATAATCCCAGCAATCTGGGGGCTGAGGTGGATGGATCCTTGGGAGTTCCAGTCCATCTTTGGCTATGAATTTATCTCAAGGCCTCTTTCAACAACTACATAAGATGCTGTTTCCAAGAAGAGGACAACAGAAAACTAGACACACTTGGTCCATGTCCCTGGGTTCACTACATGAGTTGTGGAGTCTAAATATTCCATGCCATGAGAAAATACCTGGGATTTTTAGGGAAAGGGGCATTTGCATCCCTTTTCTAAGGGTTTCCCTTTCACCATGTTACATTTGAATTCTGAGAAAACCTGCTGGTGATAAGCTATCTAGCATTATGTTGGTTTAGGTATTGAGCTAGTACCTCATGTTTAGTGTTCAGGTTATGCTGGAATGGCTACAGACCTCCTTGAAATAGCGATTGCAGACAAGTGAACCCTTAAAAAGCTGGATAGTTGAAGCAGGCACTCCAAATATTCATGCACTGCAAGGATTCACTTTCATTTTGGGACTCATCTTCTGGTTGCTGGCTTTTAGTGCTAACTGATACTACCATGGTGGCAGTAATCCAGCAGAGACTGCATGTATGGTTTGCAGGTTTGCTTCCCAAGCCACCAGAAACTTGGCAGAACCCAAATCATTGTGGCATTTTCTTTCCTCCCCTGAAACATTTGGCTTTGTAAGTTTGAAAATTGAATAGACTGGGCTAGTCAAGTTTGGACCCCATGTACCACCAACAGAGCTAAAGACAGAGCCAATTACTTCCCTCCACTTGTCAAAATATGTCAAATTTGCTTGATCACCACAACTTCAAAGAAAATTCTGAGGCAACTTAGAGAGGTTAATCAAATACTGCATGATTGGAATGGCTGTGGTTGTATGAGGTGGAAAGCTGCAGAGTTGGGCTGAAACAGTTCACAGAAATCCACAAGCTTGTGGTTGCCAGGAAACCACACTGGGCTGCAATTGGCTGAGCACCATTGTTAGCTGGACTTTAGGCTCTAGGACACAAGTGTGCAGTAGGAGACCTGAGTCACAATGCTGGGCGTTGCCATGGAGACCTCTGTGGCACAGAGGACCTTGTAGGGCAAGTTTTAAATAGGATGAATATTCTTGGCCTGGTGTGCCACAATATTCTCTCTGAAGGCTTCACTGCTCAGAATTTGTGGATGGAAATGCTTGCCAATCTACACATGGATGTACTTTCAATGGGATATGAAATATGCCAGGGCTTGGCAGATGATCTCTGCCATGTCCTATCATTGAGCATACGCTTTTCCCTTGTCATGTCTGTCATTTGGCTGAGTACTGTTCCCAAAGCTATTCAGTCAAGACTTGCTGGCATCATTCACCTGCAGTATAAGAGCTTTCTGTGAAATTTCTCAGCAGAAATCCTCTGCAAGCACATAGCTTTGGATATGAGAGACAGTGGTGGAAGTTGAATTTCAAGGGCAGATATTTGAAAACAATGAAACAAGCCCCGAATAAGATCTTTACATGTTTCCCAGATGAATATGTTTGGAAATACGGGGGAAGATGGAGATCAAGCCTGAAAAGAGTGCACACCCATTTCAAGGTACAAAAACCAGGGAAAAACATGGGAAAGCAAGAGAGCTGGTTAACCTGATGTAAAAACCTTTGATGATGAAAGGAAAATTATATTCTCATGATGTTATAATCAGGCTGTAGAAGTGAACTTCTCATGTTGGTTCTCCTATGTGTGGCCTTCTTCATTGGGCGGTGGATGCAGGACAGGAGATCTTCAAATAAATCTGGTGGAACACAAAATACTGAAAAAAAAATTCAGCCTAAATCCTGTGTATTCCTTCCCTTTGAGAACATATATGGATAATGTATGAAGTTTGAAAAGAGAAAATGTCTTTTGGGTCATGGTTTCAACAATGAAATGGTGACTTCACATAACATTTTGAATTTTGCTTTCACACTTGCTCATGTACCGGGCCTGAGTAAAGCAGAATGCAGAGTAAGCCTCTTCACTAGTTGTGCATTCCATAAGTGGTTTTAAAACCAGGGAACCCCTTTGGACTTAGTGTTTGTATTTTATTGGTTGATTGGTTTTTCAAATTGTTTGTTTTACTATTTTTAACTTTGTGACTCAGGGAAGCCCTCACTCATAGTGATTTAGACCTCTCCAAAAGCTCTGAAGTTATTCATGTAACAGCTATTACATGTTATAAGTTTCTCCTATTAAAACTTGAAAGACAAAAAGGATCTGCTACTTTTCATCTAAATTCAGTGTTGGGCTAAATTCAGTGTTGGACTTTTTACAAGTCCTTTGAAATGTGTCCTCCTCTAGTCACTGGTCATGCTGGAATTTACTTTCTTGTGAAGACAGGATTTGAGCAAATTGACACAAGTACAGTTTGCCACTACTCTGGACACCTGGTTAAATATCGAGTTCCCTAAATGGTGTGTGTTTTACTTTGATCTCTGCTCACACTTTGCTCATCCAGTTAGAACCACAGGGCTCCAGGCCATAGCGTTCCAGGCCTAAACAAGAAAATTTCCATTCCGTTTTGGGAGTTCATTCGTCTCTCATAATTAGTTTTTCCACAAATGTGTGCTTCGGGAGAGGCCCTGTCCAAATGTGGAGAGGCCCATTTTCATTCCCTCACTTTCAGACTTTCTAAGATTTTCAGTTACTAGAGGTTTGCCCAGACTTGCCATTGTCAAGGGACAGTGCACTTCACTTGAAGTTGTGCAGTATTACTTCATGTGTCTCTGTGCAATTTCCACCAATGGGAAACTCTTGGTGTATTCATCTCCAAGTGTTTCTGCGTAAGAAAATATAAGTAACAAAGGATGTGGTTTCAAGCCCAATGAGGAAAGGAGGGATTATCTTTATTTCAGTGCAGGTTGACCTTTTAAAGAAACAGTAATTCCTATGTAATAGGAGGTAAAATCTTTTGTAAAGAGACATGGACATGACCCGCTGAAGTTTATGTCACTGTTTTTAAAATGCCAAGGACATTTCAGAAATTCTTGGCTACTGAAGTGCCCCTTTTTTCAAATTTCTCTTAGGTAAGACACTCCAGCTTCGTCAAACCATGGTACTGTTCCTTCCATGTAAAAAACCAAAGCAAAAAAGAAAATAAATTAAAACAAAACCCATCAAATTACATTTGAGAGCACACAATTGCTCAGCAGGCCCACTATTCAAGAAGCTAGAGGTACAGAAGCCTCAGCCTTCAGCCCATGGCCTGAAGTTTTGTCTCTATCATGGCCCCTCAATTCCCTGGCATGGCCACATTAACTCATGAATTTTTACTCATTTCCTCTTCAAATGCACAGGATCCAATATATTTGAACCCTGTTCACCTGGGCTGTAATCATCCAAGGACACAGCAGAGGAAGGGCAGCCACCCCCTTGCCTGGGGCCTTGGAGCTTATCACAATAGAAATGGACACCTGAACAAGGGGAGCCAAAACAAAGAGAGGCATATTCCTAAAGTCTGAAGCACAGAAGCTACCTATAGACCAGTAGTGGGATTTCACAAATTATGTAAGAATCTCTGTGCACATGCTTGGCATGGCCGCTCATGCCTATAATCCCAGCAATCTGGGGGCTGAGGTGGATGGATCCTTGGGAGTTCCAGTCCATCTTGGGCTACGAATTTATCTCAAGGCCTCTTTCAACAACTACATAAGATGCTGTTTCCAAGAAGAGGACAACAGAAAACTAGACACACTTGGTCCAGGTCCCTGGGTTCACTACATGAGTTGTGGAGTCTAAATATTCCATGCCATGAGAAAATACCTGGGATTTTTAGGGAAAGGGGCATTTGCATCCCTTTTCTAAGGGTTTCCCTTTCACCATGTTACATTTGAATTCTGGGAAAACCTGCTGGTGATAAGCTATCTAGCATTATGTTGGTTTAGGTATTGAGCTACTACCTCATGTTTAGTGTTCAGGGTTATGCTGGAATGGCTGCAGACCTCCTTGAAATAGCGATTGCACACAAGTGAACCCGGACTAAGCTGGATAGTTGAAGCAGGCACTCCAAATATTCATGCACTGCAAGGATTCACTTTCATTTTGGGACTCATCTTCTGGTTGCTGGCTTTTAGTGCTAACTGATACTACCATGGTGGCAGTAATCCAGCAGAGACTGCATGTATGGTTTGCAGGTTTGCTTCCCAAGCCACCAGAAACTTGGCAGAACCCAAATCATTGTGGCATTTTCTTTCCTCCCCTGAAACATTTGGCTTTCTAAGTTTGAAAATTGAATAGACTGCGCTAGTCAAGTTTGGACCCCATGTACCACCAACAGAGCTAAAGACAGAGCCAACTGCTTCCCTCCACTTGTCAAAATATGTCAAATTTGCTTGATCACCACAACTTCAAAGAAAATTCTGAGTCAACTTAGAGAGGTTAATCAAATACTGCATGATTGGAATGGCTGTGGTTGTATGAGGTGGAAAGCTGCAGAGTTGGGCTGAAACTGTTCACAGAAACCCACAGGCTTGTGGTTGCCAGGCAACCACAGTGGGCTGAGACTGGCTGAACATCACTGTGAGGTGGATTTTAGGCTCTAGGTTTGAAAATTTAAAAGACTGGGGTAGTCAAGTTTGGAACCCATCGACCACAGACAGACCAAAAGGTCTTTCAATTACTTCCCTCCACTTCTCAAAATATGTCAAATTTTCTTGATCACTACAACTGTAAAAAAAATTCTGAGGCAACATAGAGAGGCTAATCAAATACTGCATGATTGGAATGGCTGTGGTTGTATGAGGTGGAAAGCTGCAGAGTTGGGCTGAAACAGGTCACAGAAATCCACAAGCTTGTGGTTGCCAGGAAACCACACTGGGCTGTGATTGGCTGAGCACCATTGTTAGCTGGACTTTAGGCTCTAGGACACAAGTGTGCAGTAGGAGACCTGAGTCACAATGCTGGGCGTTGCCATGGAGACCTCAGTGGCACAGAGGACCTTGTAGTTCAAGATTTAAATAGGATGAATATTCTTGGCCTGGTGTGCCACAATATTCTCTCTGAAGGCTTCACTGCTCAGAATTTGTGGATGGAAATGCTTGCCAATCTACACATGAATGTACTTTCAATGGGATATGAAATATGCCAGGGCCTGGCAGATGATCTCTGCCATGTCCTATCATTGAGCATACGCTTTTCCCTTGTCATGTCTGTCATTTGGCTGAGTACTGTTCCCTAAGCTATTCAGTCAAGACTTGCTGGCATCATTCACCTGCAGTATAAGAGCTTTCTGTGAAATTTCTCAGCAGAAATCCTCTGCAAGCACATAGCTTTGGATATGAGAGACAGTGGTGGAAGTTGAATTTCAAGGGCAGATATTTGAAAACAATGAAACAAGCCCCGAATAAGATCTTTACATGTTTCCCAGATGAATATGTTTGGAAATGTGGGGGAAGATGGAGATCAAGCCTGAAAAGAGTGCACACCCATTTCAAGGTACAAAAACCAGGGAAAAACATGGGAAAGCAAGAGAGCTGGTTAACTTGATGTAAAAATCTTTGATGATGAAAGGAAAATTATATTCTCATGATGATATATTCAGGCTGTAGAAGTGAACTTCTCATGTTGGTTGTCCTATGTGTGTCCTTCTGCATTGGGCGGTGGATGCAGGACAGGAGATCTTCAAATAAATCTGGTGGAACACAAAATACTGAAAAAAATTCAGCCTAAATCCTGTGTATTCCTTCCCTTTGAGAACATATATGGATAATGTATGAAGTTTCAAAAGAGAAAATGTCTTTTGGGTCATGGTTTCAACAATGAAATGGTCACTTCACATAACATTTTGAATTTTGCTTTCACACTTGCTCATGTACAGGGCCTGAGTAAAGCAGAATGCAGAGTAAGCCTCTTCAATAGTTGTGCATTCCATAAGTGGTTTTAAAACCAGTGAAACCCTTTGGACTTAGTATTTGTATTTAATTGGTTGATTGGTTTTTCAAATTGTTTGTTTTACTATTTTGAACCTTGTGAGTCAGGGAAGATCTCACTCATAGTGATTTAGACCTCTCCAAAAGCTCTGAAGTTATGAATGTAACAGCTATTACATGTTATAAGTTTCTCCTATTAAAACTTGAAAGACAAAAAGGATCTGCTACTTTTCATCTAAATTCAGTGTTGGGCTAAATTCAGTGTTGGACTTTTTACAAGTCCTTTGAAATGTGTCCTCCTCTAGTCACTGGTCGTGCTGGAAATTACTTTCTTGTGAAGACAGGATTTGAGCAAATTGACACAAGTACAGTTTGCCACTACTCTGGACACCTGGTTAAATATCGAGTTGCCTAAATGGTGTGTGTTTTACTTTGATCTCTGCTCACACTTTGCTCTTCCAGTTAGAACCACAGGGCTCGAGGCCATAGCGTTCCAGGCCTAAACAAGAAAATTTCCATTCCGTTTTGTGAGTTCATTCATCTCTCATAATTACTTTTTCCACAAATGTGTGCTTCAGGAGAGGCCGTGTCCAAATGTGGAGAGGCCCATTTTCTTTCACTCACTTTCAGACTTTCTAAGATTTTCAGTTACTAGACGTTTGCCCAGACTTGCCATTGTCAAGGGACAGTGCACTTCACTTGAAGTTGTGCAGTATTACTTCATGTGTCTCCGTGGAATTTCCACCAATGGGAAACTCTTGCTGTATTCATCTCCAAGTGTTTCTGCGTAAGAAAATATAAGTAACAAAGGATGTGGTTTCAAGCCCAATGAGGAAAGGAGGGATTATCTTTATTTCAGTGCAGGTTGACCTTTCAAAGAAACAGTAATTCCTATGAAATAGGAGGTAAAATCTTTTGTAAAGAGACATGGACATGACCCGCTCAAGTTTATGTCACTGTTTTTAAAACGCCAAGGGCATTTGAGAAATTCTTGGCTGCTGAATTGTCCCTTTTTTCAAATTTCTCTTAGGTAAGACACTCCAGCTTCGTGAAACCATGGTACTGTTCCTTCCATGTAAAAAACCAGAGCAAAAAAGAAAATAAATTAAAACAAAACCCATCAAATTACATTTGAGAGCACACAATTGCTCAGCAGGCCCACTATTCAAGAAGCTAGAGGTACAGAAGCCTCAGCCTTCAGCCCATGGCCTGAAGTTTTGTCTCTATCATGGCCCCTCAATTCCCTGGCATGTCCACATTAACTCATGAATCTTTACTCATTTCCTCTTCAAATGCACAGGATCCAATATATTTGAACCCTGTTCACCTGGGCTGTAATCATCCAAGGACACACCAGAGGAAGGGCAGCCACCCCCTTGCCTGGGGCCTTGGAGCTTATCACAATAGAAATGGACACCTGAACAAGGGGAGCCAAAACAAAGAGAGGCATATTCCTAAAGTCTGAAGCACAGAAGCTACCTATAGACCAGTAGTGGGATTTCACAAATTATGTAAGAATCTCTGTGCACATGCTTGGCATGGTCGCTCATGCCTATAATCCCAGCAATCTGGGGGCTGAGGTGGATGTATCCTTGGGAGTTCCAGTCCATCTTGGGCTACGAATTTATCTCAAGGCCTCTTTTAACAACTACATAAGATGCTGTTTCCAAAAAGAGGACAACAGAAAACTAGACACACTTGGTCCAGGTCCCTGGGTTCACTACATGAGTTGTGGAGTCTAAATATTCCATGCCATGAGAAAATAACTTGGATTTTTAGTGAAAGGGGCATTTATATCCCTTTTCTAAGGGTTTCCCTTTCACCATGTTACATTTGAATTCTGGGAAAACCTGCTGGTGATAAGCTATCTAGCATTATGTTGGTTTAGGTATTGAGCTAGTACCTCATGTTTAGTGTTCAGGGTTATGTTGGAATGGCTGCAGACCTCCTTGAAATAGCGATTGCAGACAAGGGAACCCCGAGGAAGCTGGATAGTTGAAGCAGGCACTCCAAATATTCATGCACTGCAAGGATTCACTTTCATTTTGAGACTCATCTCATGGTTGCTGGCTTTTAGTGCTAACTGATACTACCATGGTGGCAGTAATCCAGCAGAGACTGCATGTATTGTTTACAGGTTTGCTTCCCAAGCCACCAGAAACCTGGCAGAACCCAAATCATTGTGGCATTTTCTTTCCTCCCCTGAAACATTTGGCTTTCTAAGTTTGAAAATTGAATAGACTGGGCTAGTCAAGTTTGGACCCCATGTACCACCAACAGAGCTAAAGACAGAGCCAATTACTTCCCTCCACTTGTCAAAATATGTCAAATTTGCTTGATCACCACAACTTCAAAGAAAATTCTGAGGCAACTTAGAGAGGTGAATCAAATACTGCATGATTGGAATGGCTGTGGTTGTATGAGGTGGAAAGCTGTAGAGTTGGGATGAAACTGTTCACAGAAACCCACAGGCTTGTGGTTGCCAGGCAACCACACTGGGCTGAGACTGGCTGAACATCACTGTGAGGTGGATTTTAGGCTCTAGGTTTGAAAATTTAAAAGACTGGGGTAGTCAAGTTTGGAACCCATCGACCACAGACAGACCAAAAGGTCTTTCGTTTACTTCCCTCCACTTCTCAAAATATGTGAAATTTTCTTGATCACTACAACTGTAAAAAAAATTCTGAGGCAACATAGAGAGGCTAATCAAATACTGCATGATTGGAAAGGCTGTGGTTGTATGAGGTGGAACGCTGCAGAGTTCGGCTGAAACAGTTCACAGAATTCCACAAGCTTGTGGTTCCCAGGCAACCACACTGGGCTGTGATTGGCATAGCACCATTGTGAGCTGGACTTTAGGCTCTAGCATACAAGCGTGCAGTAGGAGACCTGAGTCACAATGCTGGGCTTTGCCATGGAGATCTCAGTGGCACAGAGGACCTTGTAGGGCAAGATTTAAATAGGATGAATATTCTTGGCCTGATATGCCACAATATTCTCTATGAAGGCTTCACTGCTCAGAATTTGTGGATGGAAATGCTTGCCAATCTACACATGGATGTACTTTCAATGGGATATGAAATATGCCAGGGCCTGGCAAATGATCTCTGCCATGTCCTATCCTTGAGCATACTCTTTTCCCTTGTTATGTCTGTCATTTGGCTGAGTCCTGTTCCCTAAGCTATTCAGTCAAGACTTGCTGGCATCATTCACCTGCAGTATAAGAGCTTTCTGGGAAATTTCTCAGCAGAAATCCTCTGCAAGCACATAGCTTTGGGTATGAGAGACAGTGGTGGAAGTTGAATTTCAAGGGCAGATATTTGAAAACCATGAAACAAGCCCCGAATAAGATCTTTACATGATTCCCAGATGAATATGTTTGGAAATATGGGGGAAGATGGAGATCAAGGCTGAGAAGAGTGCACACCCATTTCAAGGTACAAAAACCAGGGAAAAACATGGGAAAGCAAGAGAGCTCGTTAATCTGATGTAAAAATCTTTGATGATGAAAGGAAAATTATATTCTCATGATGATAGATTCAGGCTGTAGAAGTGAACTTCTCATGTTGGTTGTCCTATGTGTGGCCTTCTGCATTGGGCAGTGGATGCAGGACAGGAGATCTTCAAATTATCTGGTGGAACACAAAATACTGAAAAAAAATTCAGCCTAAATCCTGTGTATTCCTTCCCTTTGAGAACATATATGGATAATGTACGAAGTTTCAAAAGAGAAAATGTCTTTTGGGTCATGGTTTCAACAATGAAATTGTCAGTTCACATAACATTTTGAATTTTGCTTTCAGACTTGCTCATGTACCGGGCCTGAGTAAAGCAGAATGCAGAGTAAGCCTCTTCAATAGTTGTGCATTCCATAAGTGGTTTTAAAACCAGTGAAACCCTTTGGACTTAGTGTTTGTATTTAATTGGTTGATTGGTTTTTCAAATTGTTTCTTTTACTATTTTTAACTTTGTGACTCAGGGAAGCCCTCACTCATAGTGATTTAGACCTCTCCAAAAGTTCTGAAGTTATTCATGTAACAGCTATTACATGTTATAAGTTTCTCCTATTAAAACTTGAAAGACAAAAAGACTCTGCTACTTTTCATCTAAATTCAGTGTTGGGCTAAATTCAGTGTTGGACTTTTTACAAGTCCTTTGAAATGTGTCCTCCTCTAGTCACTGGTCGTGCTGGAATTTACTTTCTTGTGAAGACAGGATTTGAGCAAATTGACACAAGTACAGTTTGCCACTACTCTGGACACCTGGTTAAATATCGAGTTCCCTAAATGGTGTGTGTTTTACTTTGATCTCTGCTCACACTTTGCTCATCCAGTTAGAACCACAGGGCTCCAGGCCATAGCGTTCCAGGCCTAAACAAGAAAATTTCCATTCCGTTTTGGGAGTTCATTCGTCTCTCATAATTACTTTTTCCACAAATGTGTGCTTCAGGAGAGGCCGTGTCCAAATGTGGAGAGGCCCATTTTCATTCACTCACTTTCAGACTTTCTAAGATTTTCAGTTACTAGAGGTTTGCCCAGACTTGCCATTGTCAAGGGGCAGTGCACTTCACTTGAAGTTGTGCAGTATTACTTCATGTATCTCTGTGGAATTTCCACCAATGGGAAACTCTTGGTGTATTCATCTCCAAGTGTTTCTGCGTAAGAAAATATAAGTAACAAAGGATGTGGTTTCAAGCCCAATGAGGAAAGGAGGGATTATCTTTATTTCACTACAGGTTGACCTTTCAAAGAAACAGTAATTCCTATGTAATAGGAGGTAAAATCTTTTGTAAAGAGACATGGACATGACCCGCTGAAGTTTATGTCACTGTTTTTAAAATGCCAAGGGCATTTCAGAAATTCTTGGCTACTGAAGTGCCCCTTTTTTCAAATTTCTCTTAGGTAAGACACTCCAGCTTCGTCAAACCATGGTACTGTTCCTTCCATGTAAAAAACCAAAGCAAAAAAGAAAATAAATTAAAACAAAACCCATCAAATTACATTTGAGAGCACACAATTTCTCAGCAGGCCCACTATTCAAGAAGCTAGAGGTACAGAAGCCTCAGCCTTCAGCCCATGGCCTGAAGTTTTGTCTCTATCATGGCCCCTCAATTCCCTGGCATGTCCACATTAACTCATCAATCTTTACTCATTTCCTCTTCAAATGCACAGGATCCAATATATTTGAACCCTGTTCACCTGGGCTGTAATCATCCAAGGACACACCAGAGGAAGGGCAGCCACCCCCTTGCCTGGGGCCTTGGAGCTTATCACAACAGAAATGGACACCTGAACAAGGGGAGCCAAAACAAAGAGAGGCATATTCCTAAAGTCTGAAGCACAGAAGCTACCTATAGACCAGTAGTGGGATTTCACAAATTATGTAAGAATCTCTGTGCACATGCTTGGCATGGCCGCTCATGCCTATAATCCCAGCAATCTGGGGGCTGAGGTGGATGGATCCTTGGGAGTTCCAGTCCATCTTGGGCTACGAATTTATCTCAAGGCCTCT
Organism: Cavia porcellus; assembly: GCF_034190915.1. NCBI lineage: Eukaryota > Metazoa > Chordata > Mammalia > Rodentia > Caviidae > Cavia > Cavia porcellus. Next base: position 4,862,209 of record NW_026947528.1, read on the forward strand.
TTCAACAACTACATAAGATGCTGTTTCCAAGAAGAGGACAACAGAAAACTAGACACACTTGGTCCAGGTCCCTGGGTTCACTACATGAGTTGTGGAGTCTAAATATTCCATGCCATGAGAAAATACCTGGGATTTTTAGTGAAAGGGGCATTTGCATCCCTTTTCTAAGGGTTTCCCTTTCACCATGTTACATTTGAATTCTGAGAAAACCTGCTGGTGATAAGCTATCTAGCATTATGTTGGTTTAGGTATTGAGCTAGTACCTCATGTTTAGTGTTCAGGTTATGCTGGAATGGCTACAGACCTCATTGAAATAGCGATTGCAGACAAGTGAACCCGGAGGAAGCTGGATAGTTGAAGCAGGCACTCCAAATATTCATGCACTGCAAGGATTCACTTTCATTTTGGGACTCATCTTCTGCTTGCTGGCTTTTAGTGCTAACTGATACTACCATGGTGGCAGTAATCCAGCAGAGACTGCATGTAGGGTTTGCAGGTTTGCTTCCCAAGCCACCAGAAACTTGCCAGAACCCAAATCATTGTGGCATTTTCTTTCCTCCCCTGAAACATTTGGCTTTCTAAGTTTGAAAATTGAATAGACTGCGCTAGTCAAGTTTGGACCCCATGTACCACCAACAGAGCTAAAGACAGAGCCAATTACTTCCCTCCACTTGTCAAAATATGTCAAATTTGCTTGATCACCACAACTTCAAAGAAAATTTCTGAGGCAACTTAGAGAGGTTAATCAAATACTGCATGATTGGAATGGCTGTGGTTGTATGAGGTGGAAAGCTGCAGAGTTGGGCTGAAACTGTTCACAGAAACCCACAGGCTTGTGGTTGCCAGGCAACCACACTGGGCTGAGACTGGCTGAACATCACTGTGAGGTGGATTTTAGGCTCTAGGTTTGAAAATTTAAAAGACTGGCGTAGTCAAGTTTGGAACCCATCGACCACAGACAGACCAAAAGGTCTTTCAATTACTTCCCTCCACTTCTCAAAATATGTCAAATTTTCTTGATCACTACAACTGTAAAAAAAATTCTGAGGCAACATAGAGAGGCTAATCAAATACTGCATGATTGGAATGGCGGTGGTTGTATGAGGTGGAAAGCTGCAGAGTTGGGCTGAAACAGTTCACAGAAATCCACAAGCTTGTGGTTGCCAGGAAACCAAACTGCGCTGCAATTGGCTGAGCACCATTGTGAGCTGGACTTTAGGCTCTAGGACACAAGTGTGCAGTAGGAGACCTGAGTCACAAAGCTGGGCGTTGCCATGGAGACCTCTGTGGCACAGAGGACCTTGTAGTTCAAGATTTAAATAGGATGAGTATTCTTGGCCTGGTGTGCCACAATATTCTCTCTGAAGGCTTCACTGCTCAGAATTTGTGGATGGAAATGCTTGCCAATCTACACATGGATGTACTTTCAATGGGATATGAAATATGCCAGGGCCTGGCAGATGATCTCTGCCATGTCCTATCATTGAGCATACGCTTTTCCCTTGTCATGTCTGTCATTTGGCTGAGTACTGTTCCCTAAGCTATTCAGTCAAGACTTGCTGGCATCATTCACCTGCAGTATAAGAGCTTTCTGTGAAATTTCTCACCAGAAATCCTCTGCAAGCACATAGCTTTGGATATGAGAGACAGTGGTGGAAGTTGAATTTCAAGGGCAGATATTTGAAAACAATGAAACAAGCCCCGAATAAGATCTTTACATGTTTCCCAGATGAATATGTTTGGAAATACGGGGGAAGATGCATATCAAGCCTGAGAAGAGTGCACACCCATTTCAAGGTACAAAAACCAGGGAAAAACATGGGAAAGCAAGAGAGCTGGTTAATCTGATGTAAAAACCTTTGATGATGAAAGGAAAATTATATTCTCATGATGATATATTCAGGCTGTAGAAGTGAACTTCTCATGTTGGTTCTCCTATGTGTGGCCTTCTTCATTGGGCGGTGGATGCAGGACAGGAGATCTTCAAATAAATCTGGTGGAACACAAAATACTGAAAAAAATTCAGCCTAAATCCTGTGTATTCCTTCCCTTTGAGAACATATATGGATAATGTATGAAGTTTCAAAAGAGAAAATGTCTTTTGGGTCATGGTTTCAACAATGAAATGGTCACTTCACGTAACATTTTGAATTTTGCTTTCACACTTGCTCATGTACCGGGCCTGAGTAAAGCAGAATGCAGAGTAAGCCTCTTCAATAGTTGTGCATTCCATAAGTGGTTTTAAAACCAGTGAAACCCTTTGGACTTAGTGTTTGTATTTAATGGGTTGATTGGTTTTTCAAATTGTTTGTTTTACTATTTTGAACCTTATGAGTCAGGGAATACCTCACTCATAGTGATTTAGACCTCTCCAAAAGCTCTGAAGTTATGAATGTAACAGCTATTACATGTTATAAGTTTCTCCTATTAAAACTTGAAAGACAAAAAGGATCTGATTCTTTTCATCTAAATTCAGTGTTGGGCTAAATTCAGTGTTGGACTTTTTACAAGTCCTTTGAAATGTGTCCTCCTCTAGTCACTGGTCATGCTGGAATTTACTTTCTTGTGAAGACAGGATTTGAGCAAATTGACACAAGTACAGTTTGCCACTTCTCTGGACACCTGGTTAAATATCGAGTTCCCTAAATGGTGTGTGTTTTACTTTGATCTCTGCTCACACTTTGCTCATCCAGTTAGAAACACAGGGCTCCAGGCCATAGCGTTCCAGGCCTAAACAAGAAAATTTCCATTCCGTTTTGCGAGTTCATTCCTCTCTCATAATTACTTTTTCCACAAATGTGTGCTTCAGGAGAGGCCCTGTCCAAATGTGGAGAGGCCCATTTTCATTCACTCACTTTCAGACTTTCTAAGATTTTCAGTTACTAGAGGTTTGCCCCGACTTGCTATTGTCAAGGGAGAGTGCACTTCACTTGAAGTTGTGCAGTATTACTTCATGTGTCTCTGTGGAATTTCCACCAATGGGAAACTCTTGCTGTATTCACTTCCAAGTGTTTCTGCATAAGAAAATATAAGTAACAAAGGATGTGGTTTCAAGCCCAATGAGGAAAGGAGGGATTATCTTTATTTCAGTGCAGGTTGACCTTTCAAAGAAACAGTAATTCCTATGAAATAGGAGGTAAAATCTTTTGTAAAGAGACATGGACATGACCCGCTGAAGTTTATGTCACTGTTTTTAAAATGCCAAGGGCATTTCAGAAATTCTTGGCTGCTGAATTGCCCCTTTTTTCAAATTTCTCTTAGGTAAGACACTCCAGCTTCATCAAACCATGGTACTGTTCCTTCCATGTAAAAAACCAAAGCAAAAAAGAAAATAAATTAAAACAAAACCCATCAAATTACATTTGAGAGCCCACAATTGCTCAGCAGGCCCACTATTCAAGAAGCTAGAGGTACAGAAGCCTCAGCCTTCAGCCCATGGCCTGAAGTTTTGTCTCTATCATGGCCCCTCAATTCCCTGGCATGTCCACATTAACTCATGAATCTTTACTCATTTCCTCTTCAAATGCACAGGATCCAATATATTTGAACCCTGTTCACCTGGGCTGTAATCATCCAAGGACACACCAGAGGAAGGGCAGCCACCCCCTTGCCTGGGGCCTTGGAGCTTATCACAATAGAAATGGACACCTGAACAAGGGGAGCCAAAACAAAGAGAGGCATATTCCTAAAGTCTGAAGCACAGAAGCTACCTATAGACCAGTAGTGGGATTTCACAAATTATGTAAGAATCTCTGTGCACATGCTTGGCATGGCCGCTCATGCCTATAATCCCAGCAATCTGGGGGCTGAGGTGGATGGATCCTTGGGAGTTCCAGTCCATCTTGGGCTACGAATTTATCTCAAGGCCTCTTTCAACAACTACATAAGATGCTGTTTCCAAGAAGAGGACAACAGAAAACTAGACACACTGGGTCCAGGTCCCTGGGTTCACTACATGAGTTGTGGAGTCTAAATATTCCATGCCATGAGAACATACCTGGGATTTTTAGTGAAAGGGGCATTTGCATCCCTTTTCTAAGGGTTTCCCTTTCACCATGTTACATTTGAATGCTGAGAAAACCTGCTGGTGATAAGCTATCTAGCATTATGTTGGTTTAGGTATTGAGCTAGTACCTCATGTTTAGTGTTCAGGTTATGCTGGAATGGCTACAGACCTCCTTGAAATAGCGATTGCAGACATGTGAACCCTTAAAAAGCTGGATAGTTGAAGCAGGCACTCCAAATATTCATGCACTGCAAGGATTCACTTTCATTTTGGGACTCATCTTCTGGTTGCTGGCTTTTAGTGCTAACTGATACTACCATGGTGGCAGTAATCCAGCAGAGACTGCATGTATGGTTTGCAGGTTTGCTTCCCAAGCCACCAGAAACTTGGCAGAACCCAAATCATTGTGGCATTTTCTTTCCTCCCCTGAAACATTTGGCTTTCTAAGTTTGAAAATTGAATAGACTGGTGTGAGAGTCGACCCCCCTGCTACAACCCCCTCCCCAGAGCGGGGAATGAAAGGGTTAACTCCCTAACTCCCCAGAGCGGGGAATAAAAGGGTTAACTCCCTGACTCCCCAGAGCGGGGAATGAAAGGGTTGACTCCCTAACTTCCCAGAGCTATCAGCACAGAGCAGTAAAGAATGCTTCACTCCCTAAACCTTTCCCAGGAGATAGTCAGAGCAGGGCCAAAAGGAATGTCTCTGCTAGTCATTAACCACTAGATGTTCTGTTCTCTGTAAAGATAGAGATAAGCAAAAGAATGTACTGTATAAACAGGACCAGGGAGCACCTGGCACTCTAATGTCAACCCAAGACCCTCGGTCTCCATGGTTACTCAGCCCCAGACCCTCAAATCAGCATTAGCCAGGTCCTGCGCCGCTCAAAATTAACCAATGCGATTTGCTTCTGTAAACTTACTTGCCTCCTGCGTGTACCTTTAAAAACCCTACACAAATTCCCCTCGGGGCCCCTCCGCACACGTTTGCCTGAGGGACCCCATGCGCATGGAAATAAACTTTCTTTTCCTCACCAAGAGCTGAGTCCTTGGGGTCTCTTTCCCTGCGGCGTTGGCCCTAACATCGTGGAGGCCCCAGCGAGATTAGCACGTCTCACGGGAGGTGACCCCAACGGCTCTACGGGTGAGTACGACTGGTCGCTTTTCATACCACCGGTGTTTACGCCCCGAGCCATACGGCTCCGATCTAGGGGCAATTTTTGTTATCTGTTTCGTACTCTGTTCCCTGGTGACTGGGGGACGCCCCACACGGTTTCCGTGGTTCACCGTCTGCGATAGGGCCTCCCTATTGATTTGGGGAATTTCGATTCCCAATCTGTGGTCCGTCTGGGCCAATTTGGAGACACCCTTTGAGGTGACTCATCTGGGGGATTTCGATTCCCAGTCTGTGGTCCGCCCGGGCCAATCTGGAGACACCCTGTAAGGTGTCTCATTTGGAGTGAAACTGATGCGTATGCATGTGAATGAGGTGGCCGGCCTGATTGTTTTGTGTGTCGTGGGTGCTGTGCTTGGTTATTTGTTGTACCGCGCTTGCGTTAACCGCCCTGTGACAATAGAACATCATGGGACAGTCGACCTCATCCCCATTGTCCCTCACCCTCGACCATTGGTCGGAGGTGCGGAAGAGGGCTCACGATCTCTCCTTGCAGGTCAAGAAGAGTAAGTGGCAGGATTTCTGCTCGACTGAGTGGCCTACTTTCTCTGTGGGATGGCCACCAGAGGGGACTTTTCATCTGCCCCTCATTCTAGCAGTTAAGGACGTCATCTTCCGCCCCGGACAAAGGGGGCACCCTGATCAGGTCGCTTACATCCTGGTATGGCAGGACCTCAGGGACGAACCCCCATTATGGGTAAAATCATTTCTTCCCCCTTCTGACTCATCTGTACCAAAGCTTTTAGCTCTGAAAGGACCTCCCACTTCGGCTCCAGTCCTGCCCGAGTCTCAGCCTGATCTACCCTTACTCGACTATGACCAGCCTCCCCCTTCCCAGCTGACTCAACCTCCTCCGTACCCACTCTCTCCTCCAGCCTCCTCGTCTGAATCGAGTGCTGCTTCTCCGTCAGCCCCCTCTTCACCTGAGCTAAATTCCTCTCCTCCTCCGATACCCACGTCCCCTCTATATCCCCCACTCCCTGCGATGGCTTGCCCCGAGCCCACTCCTCCGGGGCCCACGGGCCCAGCCCAGAACACTCGGAGCAAGCTACGGCCTGAGGATCCAGTCGTTACCCTCCCTCTCCGTCCCTATGGGCCCATGATAGACGATGGGACAGATGGAGGGCAGATGCCCGCTTTACAGTACTGGCCTTTTTCTACCTCAGATCTCTATAACTGGAAAAACAATAACCCTCCTTTTTCTGATGATCCTTCTAAGCTAACAGGTCTAATGGATTCTGTTATGTTCTCCCACCAACCCACATGGGACGACTGTCAACAGCTCCTAGGGGTCCTGTTCACCACCGAGGAAAGACACCGCATCCTCCTGGAAGCCCGGAAAGCTGTTCCCGGAGAGGATGGCAGACCCACCCAGAGACCAGACCGGATCGATGACTTCTTCCCCTTAAAGCGCCCCAACTGGGACCCCAACTCACCTGCTGGTAGGCAGCATCTTTCTATCTATCGCCAGACTCTAATGGCAGGTCTCCGGGCGGCCGCAAGGCACCCCACTAATCTGGCCAAGGTAAGAGAAGTTACCCAAGGACCTGCTGAGACTCCCTCAGTTTTTCTAGAACGCCTGATGGAAGCTTACCGGCGATATACGCCTTTTAACCCTGAGGAGGAAGGCCGACAAGGCTCGATAGCTATGGCCTTTATAGGACAATCGGCCCCTGATATAAGACGTAAGCTCCAAAGGCTAGATGGTCTCCAAGACCTGACTCTGAGGGATCTTGTTAAGGAAGCTGAAAAAGTCTACTATAAGCGGGAGACAGAGGAAGAGAAAGAATTAGCTAGGGACAAAAGACGAAACAAGGAATTAACTAAGATGTTGGCCACAGTTATTCAGGGAAAACCTGAGCCAGGAAAGGGAAAGCCCACTCGCCCTCCATTAGACCCTGACCAATGTGCATATTGTAAGGAAAAAGGACACCTGATCAAAGACTGTGAAAAGTTAAAAAAGAAACGGGCCAAAGAAGAACGAGAAAGGCAGTCCTCACAGCGATCCCGAGCCCCCATGCTCGCCCTAGATGAAGAAGACTAGGGACTTCGGGGCTCAGATCCCCTCCCCGAGCTCAGGGTAATATTTAAAGTGGAGGGGACTCCCGTGGAATTCGAGGTCGATACGGGAGCTGTTTATTCGGCCTTACAAGCCCCCTTAGGGGCCCTTTCAACTAAGAAATCATTAGTTCAAGGGGCTAACGGGAGCAAATATCGCTCGTGGACCACTGAGCGCACAGTTGACTTAGGCAAGGGAAAAGTAAAACACTCCTTTCTGGTTATTCCCGAATGTCCTGCTCCCCTCCTGGGACGGGACTTATTAACCAAACTGGGGGCAAAGATTTCCTTTGAGCCCCAAGGACCTCAAGTAACATTCCGTAACCCAAAGGTTGGGCAACCTATGGTTACGGTGTTATCTCTAAAACTGGAAGATGAATATAGGCTCTACGACCACCAGGATCCCCAGCCTATCGCCCCAGCCTGGCTAACTGATTTTAAAGAATCCTGGGCCGAGATGGCTGGACTTGGGCTGGCAAGCCAGCAACCGCCTGTAGTGGTTACTTTAAAAACCACTGCCTCCCCTATTCGGGTCAAGCAATATCCCATTAATAGAGAAGCTCACCTAGGGATTAAGGTGCACATACAGAGACTTTTAGACCAAGGGGTATTAACTCCTTGTCGGTCTGCATGGAATACTCCGTTACTCCCGGTCAAAAAGCCCGGGACGAATGACTACAGACCGGTACAGGACCTAAGGGAGGTCAATAGCAGGGTAGAAGACATTCACCCCACCGTACCCAATCCCTATAATCTCCTCAGCGAGTTAAATCCGTCAAGAACTTGGTATACTGTTCTGGATTTAAAGGATGCCTTTTTCTGTTTGCCTTTACACAAAGATAGCCAGCCCTTATTTGCATTTGAATGGACGGACCCTGAGACTGGGTCCGCCGGACAACTAACCTGGACGCGCCTCCCACAGGGCTTCAAAAACAGCCCAACCATCTTTGATGAAGCCCTACATAAGGATTTAGCCCCCTTTCGGGCTCAACACCCAAGCCTCACCCTTCTTCAATATGTAGATGACTTGCTGCTGGCTGCGGACTCTGAGGGTGACTGCACAAGCGGAACTCAGGACCTTTTACGTGAGTTGGCTATCCTGGGGTATAGGGCATCAGCAAAAAAGGCTCAAATTTGTAAGCGAGAGGTAATTTTTCTGGGCTACTCCTTAAAAGGGGGAAAAAGGTGGCTCACTGAGGCCAGAAAACAGACTGTGGTCCAGATTCCCCCTCCAAAGAGTCAAAAACAATTACGAGAGTTCCTGGGCACTGCGGGGTTTTGCCGGTTATGGATCCCCGGATTCGCAACTTTGGCAGCTCCCCTATATCCGTTACTGAAGGGGGGATCTCCCTTTATCTGGAAAAAAGATCACCAGCAGGCCTTTGATGCCATCAAGCGGGCTCTCCTGTCCGCTCCGGCCCTGGCTCTTCCTAATGTGGATAAGCCCTTTACTCTCTTCATGGAAGAAAAAAAAGGAATAGCGAGAGGAGTGCTGACCCAGGCCTTTGGGCCATGGAGGCGTCCGGTGGCTTACCTCTCAAAAAGATTGGACACTGTGGCAAGCGGGTGGCCACCCTGCCTAAAGGCCATCGCAGCAGCTGCCTTGCTCATTAAAGACGCTGACAAATTGACTTTGGGACAGAAAATAACAATCATTGCCCCGCACACGCTAGAAAGCATCATCCGCCAGCCTCCAGACAGGTGGCTCTCAAATGCCAGAGTTACTCATTATCAGAGCCTCTTGCTCAACAAGGACAAGATAACTTTTGGACCCCCGGTGACTCTCAACCCAGCGACTCTGCTGCCGGAAGAAGCTTCGGAACCCGTCCTCCATAGCTGCCAGGACGTCTTGGCAGAAGAGGCCGGAGTACGACCGGACTTATTGGATTGCCCCTTACCCAATGCAGAGGTGACCTACTTCACTGACGGGAGTAGCTTTTTGATTCAAGGTAAGCGGTATGCGGGGGCGGCTGTGACTGATTATTCCAATGTTATATGGACAGCCAGACTAGAGGACGGGTCCTCGGCCCAAAAGGCCGAACTGATTGCTTTGACTAAGGCTCTGGAGCTCGCTAAAGGTAAGCGAGCGAACATTTACACGGATAGCCGATATGCTTTTGCAACGGCCCACATCCACGGGGCCATATACCGCCAGCGGGGGCTTCTGACCTCCGCAGGAAAAGAAATAAAACACAAACAGGAAATCCTCCAGTTGCTCGCTGCAGTTATGTTGCCCCAGAAGGTGGCGATAATACACTGTAACAGTCACCAGAAAGGGACTGATCCCGTCACAAGGGGAAACAACCTGGCCGATCAGGCAGCAAAATCTGCAGCCATGGGAGACTCACAGATGTTGGTGACTGATGTCAAAGATTCTCCTCAAAAGGAGAAAGCTCAGATTAACCAAACCCCTGAAACACCTGATTTGACTGCTTACATACAACAGGCCCACCGGCTCACTCATTTGGGAGCTAAAAAGCTAAGCCTACTGGCCCAACGCCAAGACTTCCCAGGGGTATCCCCCACTGCCATACGTCAGGTCGCCAATCGGGTGGTGGCTAATTGTGAGGCATGTCAATTGACCAATGCCTACCCTGCCAAGCTGGCCCCCGGCAAAAGGCTACGCGGCACCAGACCTGGACAATACTGGGAAGTGGACTTTACAGAAGTTAAGCCTGCCCGATGTGGACTAAAATATCTGCTAGTTTTTGTAGACACCTTTTCTGGATGGACTGAGGCTTTTCCTACCAAAAAGGAAACCGCTGCCGTGGTAACTAAAAAATTGATGGAAGAAATATTTCCCCGGTTCGGATTGCCAAAGGTAATAGGGTCTGATAATGGACCGGCGTTTGTGGCCTAAGGTAAGTCAGGGACTGGCCAACATATTGGGGATTGATTGGAAATTACATTGTGCTTATAGACCCCAAAGTTCAGGGCAGGTAGAAAGAATGAATAGAACTATTAAGGAGACCCTCACTAAATTGGCTCATGAGACTGGCTTAAAAGATTGGACGATGCTCCTGCCGTATGCCCTTTTTCACGCGCGAAACACCCCGTCTACCAAACCCCCTAACCTTACTCCCTTCGAAATCCTTTTTGGCACTCCACCCCCCATTCGAGATCTCACTTCCCTAACTGAGCATGCTGCCTTGTTGCCAACCTCCCTGTCTGACAGGCTCATCGCCCTTGACAATCTACAGAGGGACGTGTGGACGCAGCTAGCCTCGGCGTATGCTCCCAGTGAGTTCCCCGCGCCACATCCGTACCAGGTGGGAGACTTTGTGTTCGTTCCGCGCCACCAACAAGAGACTCTACAGCCTCGTTGGAAAGGACCATACCAGGTCCTATTGACTACTCCTACAGCAGTAAAGGTTGACGGAGTCGCCTCTTGGGTACACGCGTCACATCTAAAGCCTGCTTCAGCGCCAGAGGACGGCTCCTGGGAACTCAAGCGGTCTGATAACCCCTTAAAACTTAAGCTGAGCCGAAAGACTCTTTAATGCTGTTTCTGTACACCCCCCCCTTATGTATTACTATGAGATAACCCGACAAAAACCCCAGGTTGTAACCCCCTGGGCTATAATGAAATTACTCATGTTAATGTTAGTCACCCCTACAATAGCGAACCCCCACCGCCCTTGGGTCTGGACAATAAGCCGATGGGACAACCCAAAAGAGGTCGATAAGTGGACAGGTTCAGGCCATCCAACCTTTAGTTTCTATTCCTGTGATATTGTTCCTCTTGACCCTAACGTTGACCACCCCCCGGAAATATATCTATGTCCCGCGTCTGTGGAAGGAAGAAGTTATTGCAATTCCCCAGGCGAATACTATTGTGCCTACTGGGGATGTGAAACGATGGCCACAGCATGGACCCCCTCAATAAAGGACCGGCACCTTAGCTTGTCAGCAACAGGGGGAGGTCAACATAAAGGCCCTTTGCCACTGTCAAAAAGGAGCCTCCACTCCTATGACGGAGGACCAGGTAATTGCCGACATTTACAACTCGAGGTCCTCACCCCCGAGGACCAATCTTGGACGACAGGAAAAATCTGGGGATTTAGATACTATATGAGTGGACCTGACACAGGAGGGCTCATTTTAATTAAAAAGAAACTAAAGACAGAGCCATTGTTGCCCACACCTTCTCCAACAACAGCTAGGGGGCCCTCATCCCCCATGCCTGTGACTACCCAAAGCCAAGTGCCCATAGTCTCACCTCACATCCCCTCCGGGTATTTAACTAATCCCCCTGAGTCGGGACTCGTCCCCCCAACCGTGAACTCCCTCCTCAGTCTTATACTTGGGGCTCATAAAGCCCTCAATCTTACCCATCCAGACCTAGCCCAAGCTTGTTGGTTATGTCTAAATGCTAACCCTCCATATTATGAGGGGACTGCTCTAAATGACTCCTATACGCTGACTCCTAATCCCGATCAGTGCGACTGGGATCATGTGTTCCACACCCTACCTTTACCTGACCTCGCTAGCCGAGGAACCTGTATAGGGACACTTGATAATTGGCCTACAAACCTACGCCATCGCTGCCTCACACATACCCGCTCCTTCCCCAGGAACCAATACCTCATCCCTCCTACTGGGGCATTCTGGTTATGTACTACAGGGCTCACCCCTTGTGTCTCCACAAACGTACTCCTGGCAGGGGATAGCTCCTGCATCCTTATAGACCTTATGCCACGCATTAAATATCTCCCCCCTAACATGCTCCCCCTCATGAGAGGTCGATATAAATGAGAACCTGTCTCCCTGACCCTAGCAGTCCTATTGGGGATAGGTGTGGCGGGGGGAATAGGAACTGGCACAGCAGCCCTCATTACTGGGCATCAATCTCGCCAACAACTTCTTGCAGTAGTAAACCAAGATTTACAGGCCTTAGAAACTTCTATAACTGCGTTACAACAATCTCTCTCGTCTCTATCTGAAGTAGTGTTACAGAACAGGAGAGGCTTAGATCTACTATTTTTAAAAGAAGGCGGTCTCTGCGCCGCACTTAGAGAAGAATGTTGTTTCTACACCGATCATACTGGGATTGTAAAGGACGCAATGGAAAAGTTGAGAGAGAGAATCAAATCTCAAGAGCCCCCTTCAAATGAAGCCAAAATGTTTTCCTTCTGGGAATCAATCCTGCCCTATGTTCTCCCTTTACTGGGACCCCTGGCCGGATTCATTATAGTCATGGCTATAGCCCCTTGCCTCATTAACCGAGTAACCCAATTTGTGAGGGCCCAGATCTCTCAGGTAAAAGTTATGGTGCTACGTCAACAATATGACCCCTTACCTATACAGGACCTTTAGGATTAAAAGTCATTGGAGAAATAAAAGGGGGGAATGTGAGAGTCGACCCCCCTGCTACAACCCCCTCCCCAGAGCGGGGAATGAAAGGGTTAACTCCCTAACTCCCCAGAGCGGGGAATAAAAGGGTTAACTCCCTAACACCCCAGAGCGGGGAATGAAAGGGTTGACTCCCTAACTTCCCAGAGCTATCAGAACAGAGCAGTAAAGAATGCTTCACTCCCTAAACCTTTCCCAGGAGATAGTCAGAGCAGGGCCAAAAGGAATGTCTCTGCTAGTCATTAACCACTAGATGTTCTGTTCTCTGTAAAGATAGAGATAAGCAAAAGAATGTACTGTATAAACAGGACTAGGGAGCACCTGGCACTCTAAGGTCAACCCAAGACCCTCGGTCTCCATGGTTACTCAGCCCCAGACCATCAAATCAGCATTAGCCAGGTCCTGCGCCGCTCAAAATTAACCAATGCGATTTGCTTCTGTAAACTTACTTGCCTCCTGCGTGTACCTTTAAAAACCCTACACAAATTCCCCTCGGGGCCCCTCCGCACACGTTTGCCTGAGGGACCCCATGCGCATAGAAATAAACTTTCTTTTCCTCACCAAGAGCTGAGTCCTTGGGGTCTCTTTCCCTGCGGCGTTGGCCCTAACACTGGGCTAGTCAAGTTTGGACCCCATGTACCACCAACAGAGCTAAAGACAGAGCCAATTACTTCCCTCCACTTGTCAAAATATGTCAAATTTGCTTGATCAGCACAACTTCAAAGAAAATTCTGAGGCAACTTGGAGAGGTTAATCAAATACTGCATGATTGGAATGGCTGTGGTTGTATGAGGTGGAAAGCTGCAGAGTTGGGCTGAAACTGTCCACAGAAACCCACAGGCTTGTGGTTGCCAGGCAACCACACTGGGCTGAGACTGGCTGAACATCAGTGTGAGGTGGATTTTAGGCTCTAGGTTTGAAAATTTAAAAGACTGGGGTAGTCAAGTTTGGAACCCATCGACCACAGACAGACCAAAAGGTCTTTCAATTACTTCCCTGCACTTCTCAAAATATGTCAAATTTTCTTGATCACTACAACTGTAAAAAAAATTCTGAGGCAACATAGAGAGGCTAATCAAATACTGCATGATTGGAATGGCTGTGGTTGTATGAGGTGGAAAGCTGCAGAGTTGGGCTGAAACAGTTCACAGAAATCCACAAGCTTGTGGTTGCCAGGAAACCACCCTGGGCTGCAATTGGCTGAGCACCATTTTGAGCTGGACTTTAGGCTCTAGGAAACAAGTGTGCAGTAGGAGACCTGAGTCACAATGCTGGGCGTTGCCATGGAGACTTCAGGGGCACAGAGGACCTTGTAGGGCAAGTTTTAAATAGGATGAATATTCTTGGCCTGGTGTGCCACAATATTCTCTCTGAAGGCTTCACTGCTCAGAATTTGTGGATGGAAATGCTTGCCAATCTACACATGGATGTACTTTCAATGGGATATGAAATATGCCAGGGCCTGGCAGATGATCTCTGCCATGTCCCATCATTGAGCATACGCTTTTCCCTTGTCATGTCAGTCATTTGGCTGAGTACGGTTCCCTAAGCTATTCAGTCAAGACTTGCTGGCATCATTCAACTGCAGTAAAAGAGCTTTCTGTGAAATTTCTCAGCAGAAATGCTCTGCAAGCACATTGCTTTAGATATGAGAGATAGTGGTGGAAGTTGAATTTCAAGGGCAGATATTTGAAAACAATGAAACAAGCCCCGAATAAGATCTTTACATGTTTCCCAGATGAATATGTTTGGAAATACGGGGGAAGATGGAGATCAAGCCTGAAAAGAGTGCACACCCATTTCAAGGTACAAAAACCAGGGAAAAACATGGGAAAGCAAGAGAGCTGGTTCATCTGATGTAAAAACCTTTGATGATGAAAGGAAAATTATATTCTCATGATGATATATTCAGGCTGTAGAAGTGAACTTCTCATGTTGGTTGTCCTATGTGTGGCCTTCTGCATTGGGCGGTGGATGCAGGACAGGAGATCTTCAAATAAATCTGGTGGAACACAAAATACTGAAAAAAAATTCAGCCTACATCCTGTGTATTCCTTCCCTTTGAGAACATATATGGATAATGTATGAAGTTTCAAAAGAGAAAATGTCCTTTGGGTCATGGTTTCAACAATGAAATGGTCACTTGACATAACATTTTGAATTTTGCTTTCACACTTGCTCATGTACCGGGCCTGAGTAAAGCAGAATGCAGAGTAAGCCTCTTCAATAGTTGTGCATTCCATAAGTGGTTTTAAAACCAGGGAACCCCTTTGGACTTAGTGTTTGTATTTTATTGGTTGATTGGTTTTTCAAATTGTTTGTTTTACTATTTTGAACTTTGTGAGTCAGGGAAGCCCTCACTCATAGAGATTCAGACCTCTCCAAAAGCTCTGAAGTTATTCATGTAACAGCTATTACATGTTATAAGTTTCTCCTATTAAAACTTGAAAGACAAACAGACTCTGCTACTTTTCATCGAAATTCAGTGTTGGGCTAAATTCAGTGTTGGACTTTTTACAAGTCCTTTGAAATGTGTCCTCCTCTAGTCACTGGTCATGCTGGAATTTACTTTCTTGTGAAGACAGGATTTGAGCAAATTGACACAAGTACAGTTTGCCACTACTCTGAACACCTGGTTAAATATCGAGTTCCCTAAATGGTGTGTGTTTTAATTTGATCTCTGCTCACACTTTGCTCATCCAGTTAGAACCACAGTGCTCCAGGCCATAGCGTTCCAGGCCTAAACAAGAAAATTTCCATTCCGTTTTGGGAGTTCATTCGTCTCTCATAATTATTTTGTCCACAAATATGAGCTTCAGGAGAGGCCCTGTCCAAATGTGGAGAGGCCCATTTTCATTCACTCAATTTCAGACTTTCTAAGATTTTCAGTTACTAGAGGTTTGCCCAGACTTGCCATTGTCAAGGGACAGTGCACTTCACTTGAAGTTGTGCAGTATTACTTCATGTGTCTCCGTGGAATTTCCACAAATGGGAAATTCTTGCTGTATTCACTTCCAAGTGTTTCTGTGTAAGAAAATATAAGTAACAAAGGATGTGGTTTCAAGCCCAATGAGGAAAGGAGGGATTATCTTTATTTCAGTGCAGGTTGATCTTTCAAAGAAACAGTAATTCCTATGAAATAGGAGGTAAAATCTTTTGTAAAGAGACATGGACATGACCCGCTGAAGTTTATGTCACTGTTTTTAAAACGCCAAGGGCATTTCAGAAATTCTTGGCTGCTGAATTGCCCCTTTTTTCAAATTTCTCTTAGGTAAGACACTCCAGCTTCGTCAAACCATGGTACTGTTCCTTCCATGTAAAAAACCAAAGCAAAAAAGAAAATAAATTAAAACAAAACCCATCAAATTACATTTGAGAGCCCACAATTGCTCAGCAGGCCCACTATTCAAGAAGCTAGAGGTACAGAAGCCTCAGCCTTCAGCCCATGGCCTGAAGTTTTGTCTCTATCATGGCCCCTCAATTCCCTGGCATGTCCACATTAACTCATGAATTTTTACTCATTTCCTCTTCAAATGCACAGGATCCAATATATTTGAACCCTGTTCACCTGGGCTGTAATCATCCAAGGACACACCAGAGGAAGGGCAGCCACCCCCTTGCCTGGGGCCTTGGAGCTTATCACAATAGAAATGGAAATTGAACAAGCAGAGCCAAAACAAAGAGAGGCATATTCCTAAAGTGTGAAGCACAGAAGCTACCTATAGACCAGTAGTGGGATTTCACAAATTATGTAAGAATCTCTGTGCACATGCTTGGCATGGCCGCTCATGCCTATAATCCCAGCAATCTGGGGGCTGAGGTGGATGGATCCTTGGGAGTTCCAGTCCATATTGGGCTACGAATTTATCTCAAGGCCTCTTTCAACAACTACATAAGATGCTGTTTCCAAAAAGAGGACAACAGAAAACTAAACACACTTGGTCCAGGTCCCTGGGTTCACTACATGAGTTGTGGAGTCTAAATATTCCATGCCATGAGAAAATACCTGGGATTTTTAGTGAAAGGGGCATTTGCATCCCTTTTCTAAGGGTTTCCCTTTCACCATGTTACATTTGAATTCTGAGAAAACCTGCTAGTGATAAGCTATCTAGCATTTGTTGGTTTAGGTATTGAGCTAGTACCTCATGTTTAGTGTTCAGGTTATGCTGGAATGTCTACAGACCTCCTTTAAATAGCGATTGCAGACAAGTGAACCCTGAGGAAGCTGGATAGTTGAAGCAGGCACTCCAAATATTCATGCACTGCAAGGATTCACTTTCATTTTGGGACTCATCTTCTGCTTGCTGGCTTTTAGTGCTAACTGATACTACCATGGTGGCAGTAATCCAGCAGAGACTGCATGTATGGTTTGCAGGTTTGCTTCCCAAGCCACCAGAAACTTGGCAGAACCCAAATCATTGTGGCATTTTCTTTCCTCCCCTGAAACATTTGGCTTTCTAAGTTTGAAAATTGAATAGACTGGGCTAGTCAAGTTTGGACCCCATGTACCACCAACAGAGCTAAAGACAGAGCCAATTACTTCCCTCCACTTGTCAAAATATGTCAAATTTGCTTGATCACCACAACTTCAAAGAAAATTCTGAGGCAACTTGGAGAGGTTAATCAAATACTGCATGATTGGAATGGCTGTGGTTGTATGAGGTGGAAAGCTGCAGAGTTGGGCTGAAATTGTTCACAGAAACCCACAGGCTTGTGGTTGCCAGGCAACCACACTGGGCTGAGACTGGCTGAACATCAGTGTGAGGTGGATTTTAGGCTCTAGGTTTGAAAATTTAAAAGACTGGGGTAGTCAAGTTTGGAACCCATCGACCACAGACAGACCAAAAGGTCTTTCAATTACTTCCCTCCACTTCTCAAAATATGTCAAATTTTCTTGATCACTACAACTGTAAAGAAAATTCTGAGGCAACATAGAGAGGCTAATCAAATACTGCATGATTGGAATGGCTGTGGTTGTATGAGGTGGAAAGCTGCAGAGTTGGGCTGAAACAGTTCACAGAAATCCACAAGCTTGTGGTTGCCAGGAAACCACACTGGGCTGTGATTGGCTGAGCACCATTGTGAGCTGGACTTTAGGCTCTAGGACACAAGTGTGCAGTAGGAGACCTGAGTCACAATGCTGGGCATTGCCATGGAGACCTCAGTGGCACAGAGGACCTTGTAGGGCAAGATTTAAATAGGATGAATATTCTTGGCCTGGTGTGCCACAATACTCTCTCTGAAGGCTTCATTGCTCAGAATTTGTGGATGGAAATGCTTGCCAATCTACACATGGATGTACTTTCAATGGGATATGAAATATGCCAGGGCCTCTCAGATGATCTCTGCCATGTCAAATCCTTGAGCATACGCTTTTCCCTTGTCATGTCTGTCATTTGGCTGAGTACTGTTCCCTAAGCTATTCAGTCAAGACTTGCTGACATCATTCACCTGCAGTATAAGAGCTTTCTGTGAAATTTCTCAGCAGAAATCCTCTGCAAGCACATAGCTTTGGATATGAGAGACAGTGGTGGAAGTTGAATTTCAAGGGCAGATATTTGAAAACAATGAAACAAGCCCCGAATAAGATCTTTACATGTTTTGCAGATGAATATGTTTGGAAATTCGGGGGAAGATGGAGATCAAGCCTGACAAGAGTGCACACCCATTTCAAGGTACAAAAACCAGGGAAAAACATGGGAAAGCAAGAGAGCTGGTTAATCTGATGTAAAAATCTTTGATGATGAAAGGAAAATTATATTCCCATGATGATATATTCAGGCTGTAGAAGTGAACTTCTCATGTTGGCTGTCCTATGTGTGGCCTTCTGCATTGGGAGGTGGATGCAGGACAGGAGATCTTCAAATAAATCTGGTGGAACACAAAATACTGAAAAAAAAATTCAGCCTAAATCCTGTGTATTCCTTCCCTTTGAGAACATATATGGATAATGTATGAAGTTTCAAAAGAGAAAATGTCCTTTGGGTCATGGTTTCAACAATGAAATGGTCACTTCACATAACATTTTGAATTTTGCTTTCACACTTGCTCATGTACCGGGCCTGAGTAAAGCAGAATGCAGAGTAAGCCTCTTCAATAGTTGTGCATTCCATAAGTGGTTTTAAAACCAGGGAACCCCTTTGGACTTAGTGTTTGTATTTTATTGGTTGATTGGTTTTTCAAATTGTTTGTTTTACTATTTTGAACTTTGTGAGTCAGGGAAGCCCTCACTCATAGAGATTCAGACCTCTCCAAAAGCTCTGAAGTTATTCATGTAACAGCTATTACATGTTATAAGTTTCTCCTATTAATACTTGAAAGACAAACAGAGTCTGCTACTTTTCTTCGAAATTCAGTGTTGGGCTAAATTCAGTGTTGGACTTTTTACAAGTCCTTTGAAATGTGTCCTCCTCTAGTCACTGGTCGTGCTGGAATTTACTTTCTTGTGAAGACAGGATTTGAGCAAATTGACACAAGTACAGTTTGCCACTACTCTGGAAACCTGGTTAAATATCGAGTTCCCTAAATGGTGTGTGTTTTACTTGGATCTCTGCTCACACTTAGCTCATCCACTTAGAACCACAGGGCTCCAGGCCATAGCGTTCCAGGCCTAAACAAGAAAATTTCCATTCCGTTTTGGGAGTTCATTCGTCTCTCATAATTACTTTTTCCACAGATGTGTGCTTCAGGAGAGTCCCTGTCCAAATGTGGAGAGGCCCATTTTCATTCACTCACTTTCAGACTTTCTAAGATTTTCAGTTACTAGAGGTTTGCCCAGACTTGCCATTGTCAAGGGACAGTGCACTTCACTTGAAGTTGTGCAGTATTACTTCATGTGTCTCCGTGGAATTTCCACCAATGGGAAACTCTTGCTGTATTCATCTCCAAGTGTTTCTGCATAAGAAAATATAAGTAACAAAGGATGTGGTTTCAAGCCCAATGAGGAAAGGAGGGATTATCTTTATTTCAGTGCAGGTTGACCTTTCAAAGAAACAGTAATTCCTATGAAATAGGAGGTAAAATCTTTTGTAAAGAGACATGGACATGAACGCTGAAGTTTATGTCACTGTTTTTAAAACGCCAAGGGCATTTCAGAAATTCTTGGCTACTAAAGTGCCCCTTTTTTCAAATTTCTCTTAGGTAAGACACTCCAGCTTCGTCAAACCATGGTACTGTTCCTTCCATGTAAAAAACCAAAGCAAAAAAGAAAATAAATTAAAACAAAACCAATCAAATTACATTTGAGAGCACACAATTGCTCAGCAGGTCCACTATTCAAGAAGCTAGAGGTACAGAAGCCTCAGCCTTCAGCCCATGGCCTGAAGTTTTGTCTCTATCATGGCCCCTCAATTCCCTGGCATGTCCACATTAACTCATGAATCTTTATTCATTTCCTCTTCAAATGCACAGTATCCAATATATTTGAACCCTGTTCACCTGGGCTGTAATCATCCAAGGACACAGCAGAGGAAGGGCAGCCACCCCCTTGCCTGGGGCCTTGGAGCTTATCACAATAGAAATGGACACCTGAACAAGGGGAGCCAAAACAAAGAGAGGCATATTCCTAAAGTCTGAAGCACAGAAGCTACCTATAGACCAGTAGTGGGATTTCACAAATTATGTAAGAATCTCTGTGCACATGCTTGGCATGGCCGCTCATGCCTATAATCCCAGCAATCTGGGGGCTGAGGTGGATGGATCCTTGGGAGTTCCAGTCCATCTTGGGCTACGAATTTATCTCAAGGCCTCTTTCAACAACTACATAAGATGCTGTTTCCAAGAAGAGGACAACAGAAAACTAGACACACTTGGTCCAGGTCCCTGGGTTCACTTCATGAGTTTTGGAGTCTAAATATTCCATGCCATGAGAAAATACCTGGGATTTTTAGTGAAAGGGGCATTTGCATCCCTTTTCCAAGGGTTTCCCTTTCACCATGTTACATTTGAATTCTGAGAAAACCTGCTGGTGATAAGCTATCTAGCATTATGTTGGTTTAGGTATTGAGCTAGTACCTCATGTTTAGTGTTTAGGGTTATGCTGGAATGGCTGCAGACCTCCTTGAAATAGCGATTGCAGACAAGTGAACCCTGAGGAAGCTGGATAGTTGAAGCAGGCACTCCAAATATTCATGCACTGCAAGGATTCACTTTCATTTTGGGACTCATCTTCTGCTTGCTGGCTTTTAGTGCTAACTGATACTACCATGGTGGCAGTAATCCAGCAGAAACTGCATGTATGGTTTGCAGGTTTGCTTCCCAAGCCACCAGAAACTAGGCAGAACCCAAATCATTGTGGCATTTTCTTTCCTCCCCTGAAACATTTGGCTTTCTAAGTTTGAAAATTGAATAGACTATGCTAGTCAAGTTTGGACCCCATGTACCACCAACAGAGCTAAAGACAGAGACAACTACTTCCCTCCACTTGTCAAAATATGTCAAATTTGCTTGATCACCACAACTTCAAAGAAAATTCTGAGGCAACTTAGAGAGGTTAATCAAATACTGCATGATTGGAATGCCTGTGGTTGTATGAGGTGGAAAGCTGCAGAGTTGGGCTGAAACTGTTCACAGAAACCCACAGGCTTGTGCTTGCCAGGCAACCACACTGGGCTGAGACTGGCTGAACATCACTGTGAGGTGGATTTTAGGCTCTAGGTTTGAAAATTTAAAAGACTGGGGTAGTCAAGTTTGGAACCCATCGACCACAGACAGACCAAAAGGTCTTTCAATTACTTCCCTCCACTTCTCAAAATATGTCAAATTTTCTTGATCACTACAACTGTAAAAAAAATTCTGAGGCAACATAGAGAGGCTAATCAAATACTGCATGATTGGAATGGCTGTGGTTGTATGAGGTGGAAAGCTGCAGAGTTGGGCTGAAACAGGTCACAGAAATCCACAAGCTTGTGGTTGCCAGGAAACCACACTGGGCTGTGATTGGGTGAGCA
The DNA here is from genome assembly GCF_034190915.1 of Cavia porcellus. Classification (NCBI taxonomy): domain Eukaryota; kingdom Metazoa; phylum Chordata; class Mammalia; order Rodentia; family Caviidae; genus Cavia; species Cavia porcellus. The sequence goes on from NW_026947528.1 coordinate 4,883,744, forward strand.
CCATTGTGAGCTGGACTTTAGGCTCTAGGACACAAGTGTGCAGTAGGAGACCTGAGTCACAATGCTGGGCGTTGCCATGGAGACCTCAGTGGCACAGAGGACCTTGTAGTTCAAGATTTAAATAGGATGAATATTCTTGGCCTAATGTGCCACAATATTCTCTCTGAAGGCTTCACTGCTCAGAATTTGTGGATGGAAATGCTTGCCAATCTACACATGGATGTACTTTCATTGGGATATGAAATATGCCAGGCCTGGCAGATGATCTCTGCCATGTCCTATCATTGAGCATACGCTTTTCCCTTGTCATGTCTGTCATTTGGCTGAGTACTGTTCCCTAAGCTATTCAGTCAAGACTTGCTGGCATCATTCACCTGCAGTATAAGAGCTTTCTGTGAAATTTCTCAGCAGAAATCCTCTGCAAGCCCATAGCTTTGGATATGAGAGACAGTGGTGGAAGTTGAATTTCAAGGGCAGATATTTGAAAACGATGAAACAAGCCCCGAATAAGATCTTTACATGTTTCCCAGATGAATATGTTTGGAAATGCGGGGGAAGATGGAGATCAAGCCTGAAAAGAGTGCACACCCATTTCAAGGTACAAAAACCAGGGAAAAACATGGGAAAGCAAGAGAGCTGGTTAATCTGATGTAAAAATCTTTGATGATGAAAGGAAAATTATATTCCCATGATGATATATTCAGGCTGTAGAAGTGAACTTCTCATGTTGGTTGTCCTATGTGTGTCCTTCTGCATTGGGCGGTGGATGCAGGACAGGAGATCTTCAAATAAATCTGGTGGAACACAAATTACTGAAAAAAATTCAGCCTAAATCCTGTGTATTCCTTCCCTTTGAGAACATATATGGATAATGTATGAAGTTTCAAAAGAGAAAATGTCTTTTGGGTCATGGTTTCAACAATGAAATGGTCACTTCACATAACATTTTGAATTTTGCTTTCACACTTGCTCATGTACAGGGCCTGAGTAAAGCAGAATGCAGAGTAAGCCTCTTCAATAGTTGTGCATTCCATAAGTGGTTTTAAAACCAGTGAAACCCTTTGGACTTAGTATTTGTATTTAATTTGTTGATTGGTTTTTCAAATTGTTTGTTTTACTATTTTGAACCTTGTGAGTCAGGGAAGACCTCACTCATAGTGATTTAGACCTCTCCAAAAGCTCTGAAGTTATGAATGTAACAGCTATTACAAGTTATAAGTTTCTCCTATTAAAACTTGAAATCAAAAAGGATCTGCTACTTTTCATCTAAATTCAGTATTGGGCTAAATTCAGTGTTGGACTTTTTACAAGTCCTTTGAAATGTGTCCTCCTCTAGTCACTGGTCATGCTGGAATTTACTTTCTTGTGAAGACAGGATTTGAGCAAATTGACACAAGTACAGTTTGCCACTACTCTGGAAACCTGGTTAAATATCGAGTTCCCTAAATTGTGTGTATTTTACTTTGAACTCTGCCCACACTTTGCTCATCCAGTTAGAACCACAGGGCTCCAGGCCATAGCGTTCCAGGCCTAAACACGAAAATTTCCATTCCGTTTTGGGAGTTCATTCGTCTCTCATAATTACTTTTTCCACAAATGTGTGCTTCAGGAGAGGCCGTGTCCAAATGTGGAGAGGCCCATTTTCATTCACTCACTTTCAGACTTTCTAAGATTTTCAGTTACTAGAGGTTTGCCCAGACTTGCCATTGTCAAGGGAGAGTGCACTTCACTTGAAGTTGTGCAGTATTACTTCATGTGTCTCTGTGGAATTTCCACCAATGGGAAACTCTTGCTGTATTCACTTCCAAGTGTTTCTGCATAAGAAAATATAAGTAACAAAGGATGTGGTTTCAAGCCCAATGAGGAAAGGAGGGATTATCTTTATTTCAGTGCAGGTGGACCTTTCAAAGAAACAGTAATTCCTATGAAATAGGAGGTAAAATCTTTGGTAAAGACACATGGACATGACCCGCTGAAGTTTATGTCACTGTTTTTAAAACGCCAAGGGCATTTCAGAAATTCTTGGCTGCTGAATTGCCCCTTTTTTCAAATTTCTCTTAGGTAAGACACTCCAGCTTCATCAAACCATGGTACTTTTCCTTCCATGTAAAAAACCAAAGCAAAAGAGAAAATAAATTAAAACAAAACCCATCAAATTACATTTGAGAGCCCACAATTGCTCAGCAGGCCCACTATTCAAGAAGCTAGAGGTACAGAAGCCTCAGCCTTCAGCCCATGGCCTGAAGTTTTGTCTCTATCATGGCCCCTCAATTCCCTGGCATGTCCACATTAACTCATGAATCTTTACTCATTTCCTCTTCAAATGCACAGGATCCAATATCTTTGAACCCTGTTCACCTGGGCTGTAATCATCCAAGGACACACCAGAGGAAGGGCAGCCACCCCCTTGCCTGGGGCCTTAGAGCTTATCACAATAGAAATGGACACCTGAACAAGGGGAGCCAAAACAAAGAGAGGCATATTCCTAAAGTCTGAAGCACAGAAGCTACCTATAGACCAGTAGTGGGATTTCACAAATTATGTAAGAATCTCTGTGCACATGCTTGGCATGGCCGCTCATGCCTATAATCCCAGCAATCTGGGGGCTGAGGTGGATGGATCCTTGGGAGTTCCAGTCCATCTTGGGCTACGAATTTATCTCAAGGCCTCTTTCAACAACTACATAAGATGCTGTTTCCAAAAAGAGGACAACAGAAAACTAGACACACTTGGTCCAGGTCCCTGGGTTCACTACATGGGTTGTGGAGTCTAAATATTCCATGCCATGAGAAAATACCTGGGATTTTTAGTGAAAGGGGCATTTGCATCCCTTTTCTAAGGGTTTCCCTTTCACCATGTTACATTTGAATTCTGGGAAAACCTGCTGGTGATAAGCTATCTAGCATTATGTTGGTTTAGGTATTGAGCTAGTACCTCATGTTTAGTGTTCAAGGTTATGCTGGAATGGCTGCAGACCTCCTTGAAATAGCGATTGCAAACAAGTGAACCCCGAGGAAGCTGGATAGTTGAAGCAGGCACTCCAAATATTCATGCACTGCAAGGATTCACTTTCATTTTGGGACTCATCTTCTGCTTGCTGGCATTTAGTGCTAACTGATACTACCATGGTGGCAGTAATCCAGCAGAGACTGCATGTATGGTTTGCAGGTTTGCTTCCCAAGCCACCAGAAACTTGGCAGAACCCAAATCATTGTGGCATTTTCTTTCCTCCCCTGAAACATTTGGCTTTCTAAGTTTGAAAATTGAATAGACTGGGCTAGTCAAGTTTGGACCCCATGTACCACCAACAGAGCTAAAGACAGAGCCAACTACTTCCCTCCACTTGTCAAAATATGTCAAATTTGCTTGATCACCACAACTTCAAAGAAAATTCTGAGGCAACTTAGAGAGGTTAATCAAATACCGCATGATTGTAATGGCTGTGGTTGTATGAGGTGGAAAGCTGCAGAGTTGGGCTGAAACTGTTCACAGAAACCCACAGGCTTGTGGTTGCCAGGCAACCACACTGGGCTGAGACTGGCTGAACATCACTGTGATGTGGATTTTAGGCTCTAGGTTTGAAAATTTAAAAGACTGGGGTAGTCAAGTTTGGAACCCATCGACCACAGACAGACCAAAAGGTCTTTCAATTACTTCCCTCCACTTCTCAAAATATGTCAAATTTTCTTGATCACTACAACTGTAAAAAAAATTCTGAGGCAACATAGAGAGGCTAATCAAATACTGCATGATTGGAATGGCTGTGGTTGTAGGAGGTGGAAAGCTGCAGAGTTGGGCTGAAACAGTTCACAGAAATCCACAAGCTTGTTTTTGCCAGGAAACCACCCTGGGCTGCAATTGGCTGAGCACCATTGTTAGCTGGACTTTAGGCTCTAGGACACAAGTGTGCAGTAGGAGACCTGAGTCACAATGCTGGGCATTGCCATGGAGACCTCAGTGGCACAGAGGACCTTGTATGGCAAGTTTTAAATAGGATGAATATTCTTGGCCTGGTGTGCCACAATATTCTCTCTGAAGGCTTCACTGCTCAGAATTTGTGGATGGAAATGCTTGCCAATCTACACATGGATGTACTTTCAATGGGATATGAAATATGCCAGGGCCTGGCAGATGATCTCTGCCATGTCCTATCATTGAGCATACGCTTTTCCCTTGTCATGTCTGTCATTTGGCTGTGTACGGTTCCCTAAGCTATTCAGTCAAGACTTGCTGGCATCATTCACCTGCAGTATAAGAGCTTTCTGTGAAATTTCTCAGCAGAAATGCTCTGCAAGCACATAGCTTTGGACATGAGAGATAGTGGTAGAAGTTGAATTTCAAGGGCAGATATTTGAAAACAATGAAACAAGCCCCGAATAAGATCTTTACATGTTTCCCAGATGAATATGTTTGGAAATACGGGGGAAGATGGAGATCAAGCCTGAAAAGAGTGCACACCCATTTCAAGGTACAAAAACCAGGGAAAAACATGGGAAAGCAAGAGAGCTGGTTAATCTGATGTAAAAACCTTTGATGATGAAAGGAAAATTATATTCTCATGATGATATATTCAGGCTGTAGAAGTGAACTTCTCATGTTGGTTGTCCTATGTGTGGCCTTCTGCATTGGGCGGTGGATGCAGGACAGGAGATCTTCAAATAAATCTGGTGGAACACAAAATACTGAAAAAAAAATTCAGCCTAAATCCTGTGTATTCCTTCCCTTTGAGAACATATATGGATAATGTATGAAGTTTCAAAAGAGAAAATGTCCTTTGGGTCATGGTTTCAACAATGAAATGGTCACTTCACGTAACTTTTTGAATTTTGCTTTCACACTTGCTCATGTACCGGGCCTGAGTAAAGCAGAATGCAGAGTAAGCCTCTTCAATAGTTGTGCATTCCATAAGTGGTTTTAAAACCAGGGAACCCCTTTGGACTTAGTGTTTGTATTTTATTGGTTGATTGGTTTTTCAAATTGTTTGTTTTACTATTTTGAACTTTGTGCGTCAGGGAAGCCCTCACTCATAGATATTCAGACCTCTCCAAAAGCTCTGAAGTTATTCATGTAACAGCTATTACATGTTATAAGTTTCTCCTATTAAAACTTGAAAGAGAAACAGACTCTGCTACTTTTCATCTAAATTCAGTGTTGGGCTAAATTCAGTGTTGGACTTTTTACAAGTCCTTTGAAATGTGTCCTCCTCTAGTCACTGGTCGTGCTGGAATTTACTTTCTTGTGAAGACAGGATTTGAGCAAATTGACACAAGTACAGTTTGCCACTACTCTGGAAACCTGGTTAAATATCGAGTTCCCTAAATGGTGTGTGTTTTACTTGGATCTCTGCTCACACTTAGCTCATCCACTTAGAACCACAGGGCTCCAGGCCATAGCGTTCCAGGCCTAAACAAGAAAATTTCCATTCCGTTTTGGGAGTTCATTCGTCTCTCATAATTACTTTTTCCACAGATGTGTGCTTCAGGAGAGTCCCTGTCCAAATGTGGAGAGGCCCATTTTCATTCACTCACTTTCAGACTTTCTAAGATTTTCAGTTACTAGAGGTTTGCCCAGACTTGCCATTGTCAAGGGACAGTGCACTTCACTTGAAGTTGTGCAGTATTACTTCATGTGTCTCCGTGGAATTTCCACCAATGGGAAACTCTTGGTGTATTCATCTCCAAGTGTTTCTGCTTAAGAAAATATAAGTAACAAAGGATGTGGTTTCAAGCCCAATGAGGAAAGGAGGGATTATCTTTATTTCAGTGCAGGTTGACCTTTCAAAGAAACAGTAATTCCTATGAAATAGGAGGTAAAATCTTTTGTAAAGAGACATGGACTTGACCCGCTGAAGTTTATGTCACTGTTTTTAAAACGCCAAGGGCATTTCAGAAATTCTTGGCTACTGAAGTGCCCCTTTTTTCAAATATGTCTTAGGTAAGACACTCCAGCTTCGTCAAACCATGGTACTGTTCCTTCCATGTAAAAAACCAAAGCAAAAAAGAAAATAAATTAAAACAAAACCCATCAAATTACATTTGAGAGCCCACAATTGCTCAGCAGGCCCACTATTCAAGAAGCTAGAGGTACAGAAGCCTCAGCCTTCAGCCCATGGCCTGAAGTTTTGTCTCTATCATGGTCCCTCAATTCCCTGGCATGTCCACATTAACTCATGAATCTTTACTCATTTCCTCTTCAAATGCACAGGATCCAATATATTTGAACCCTGTTCACCTGGGCTCTAATCATCCAAGGACACACCAGAGGAAGGGCAGCCACCCCCTTGCCTGGGGCCTTGGAGCTTATCACAATAGAAACGGACACCTGAACAAGGGGAGCCAAAACAAAGAGAGGCATATTCCTAAAGTCTGAAGCACAGAAGCTACCTATAGACCAGTAGTGGGATTTCACAAATTATGTAAGAATCTCTGTGCACATGCTTGGCATGGCCGCTCATGCCTATAATCCCAGCAATCTGGGGGCTGAGGTGGATGGATCCTTGGGAGTTCCAGTCCATCTTGGGCTACGAATTTATCTCAAGGCCTCTTTCAACAACTACATAAGATGCTGTTTCCAAGAAGAGGACAACAGAAAACTAGACACACTTTGTCCAGGTCCCTGGGTTCACTACATGAGTTGTGGAGTCTAAATATTCCATGCCATGAGAAAATACCTGGGATTTTTAGTGAAAGGTGCATTTGCATCCCTTTTCTAAGGGTTTCCCTTTCACCATGTTACATTTGAATTCTGAGAAAACCTGCTGGTGATAAGCTATCTAGCATTATGTTGGTTTAGGTATTGAGCTAGTACCTCATGTTTAGTGTTCAGGTTATGCTGGAATGGCTACAGACCTCCTTGAAATAGCGATTGCAGACAAGTGAACCCCGAGGAAGCTGGATAGTTGAAGCAGGCACTCCAAATATTCATGCACTGCAAGGATTCACTTTCATTTCGGGACTCATCTTCTGGTTGCTGGCTTTTAGTGCTAACTGATACTACCATGGTGGCAGTAATCCAGCAGAGACTGCATGTATGGTTTGCAGGTTTGCTTCCCAAGCCACCAGAAACTTGGCAGAACCCAAATCATTGTGGCATTTTCTTTCCTCCCCTGAAACATTTGGCTTTCTAAGTTTGAAAATTGAATAGACTGGGCTAGTCAAGTTTGGACCCCATGTACCACCAACAGAGTTAAAGACAGAGCCAATTACTTCCCTCCACTTGTCAAAATATGTCAAATTTGCTTGATCACCACAACTTCAAAGAAAATTCTGAGGCAACTTAGAGAGGTTAATCAAATACTGCATGATTGGAATGGCTGTGGTTGTATGAGGTGGAAAGCTGCAGAGTTGGGCTGAAACAGTTCACAGAAATCCACAAGCTTGTGGTTGCCAGGAAACCACACTGGGCTGCAATTGGCTGAGCACCATTGTTAGCTGGACTTTAGGCTCTAGGACACAAGTGTGCAGTAGGAGACCTGAGTCACAATGCTGGGCGTTGCCATGGAGACCTCTGTGGCACAGAGGACCTTGTAGGGCAAGTTTTAAATAGGATGAATATTCTTGGCCTGGTGTGCCACAATATTCTCTCTGAAGGCTTCACTGCTCAGAATTTGTGGATGGAAATGCTTGCCAATCTACACATGGATGTACTTTCAATGGGATATGAAATATGCCAGGGCCTGGCAGATGATCTCTGCCATGTCCTATCATTGAGCATACGCTTTTCCCTTGTCAGGTCTGTCATTTGGCTGAGTACTGTTCCCTAAGCTATTCAGTCAAGACTTGCTGGCATCATTCACCTGCAGTATAAGAGCTTTCTGTGAAATTTCTCAGCAGAAATCCTCTGCAAGCACATATCTTTGGATATGAGAGACAGTGGTGGAAGTTGAATTTCAAGGGCAGATATTTGAAAACAATGAAACAAGCCCCGAATAAGATCTTTACATGTTGCCCAGATGAATATGTTTGGAAATACGCGGGAAGATGGAGATCAAGCCTGAGAAGAGTGCACACCCATTTCAAGGTACAAAAACCAGGGAAAAACATGGGAAAGCAAGAGAGCTGGTTAATCTGATGTAAAAACCTTTGATGATGAAAGGAAAATTATATTCTCATGATGATATATTCAGGCTGTAGAAGTGAACTTCTCATGTTGGTTCTCCTATGTGTGGACTTCTGCTTTGGGCGGTGGATGCAGGACAGGAGATCTTCAAATAAATCTGGTGGAACACAAAATACTGAAAAAAAAATTCAGCCTAAATCCTGTGTATTCCTTCCCTTTGAGAACATATATGGATAATGTATGAAGTTTCAAAAGAGAAAATGTCTTTTGGTTCATGGTTTCAACAATGAAATGGTCACTTCACATAACATTTTGAATTTTGCTTTCACACTTGCTCATGTACCAGGCCTGAGTAAAGCAGAATGCAGAGTAAGCCTCTTCAATAGTTGTGCATTCCATAAGTGGTTTTAAAACCAGTGAAACCCTTTGGACTTAGTGTTTGTATTTAATTGGTTGATTGGTTTTTCAAATTGTTTCTTTTACTATTTTTAACTTTGTGACTCAGGGAAGCCCTCACTCATAGTGATTTAGACCTCTCCAAAAGTTCTGAAGTTATTCATGTAACAGCTATTTCATGTTATAAGTTTCTCCTATTAAAACTTGAAAGACAAAAAGACTCTGCTACTTTTCATCTAAATTCAGTGTTAGGCTAAATTCAGTGTTGGACTTTTTACAAGTCCTTTGAAATGTGTCCTCCTCTAGTCACTGGTCGTGCTGGAATTTACTTTCTTGTGAAGACAGGATTTGAGAAAATTTACACAAGTACAGTTTGCCACTCCTCTGGACACCTGCTTAAATATCGAGTTCCCTAAATGGTGTGTGTTTTACTTTGATCTCTGCTCACACTTTGCTCATCCAGTTAGAACCACAGGGCTCCAGGCCATAGCGTTCCAGGCCTAAACAAGAAAATTTCCATTCCGTTTTCGGAGTTCATTCGTCTCTCATAATTACTTTTTCCACAAATGTGTGCTTCAGGAGAGTCCCTGTCCAAATGTGGAGAGGCCCATTTTCATTCACTCACTTTCAGACTTTCTATGATTTTCAGTTACTAGAGGTTTGCCCAGACTTGCCATTGTCAAGGGACAGTGCACTTCACTTGAAGTTGTGCAGTATTACTTCATGTGTCTCTGTGGAATTTCCACCAATGGGAAACTCTTGGTGTATTCATCTCCAAGTGTTTCTGCGTAAGAAAATATAAGTAACAAAGGATGTGGTTTCAAGCCCAGTGAGGAAAGGAGGGATTATCTTTATTTCAGTGCAGGTTGACCTTTCAAAGAAACAGTAATTCCTACGTAATAGGAGGTAAAATCTTTTGTAAAGAGACATGGACATGACCCGCTGAAGTTTATGTCACTGTTTTTAAAACGCCAAGGGCATTTCAGAAATTCTTGGCTACTGAAGTGCCCCTTTTTTCAAATTTCTCTTAGGTAAGACACTCCAGCTTCGTCAAACCATGGTACTGTTCCTTCCATGTAAAAAACCAAAGCAAAAAAGAAAATAAATTAAAACAAAACCCATCAAATTACATTTGAGAGCACACAATTGCTCAGCAGGCCCACTATTCAAGAAGCTAGAGGTACAGAAGCCTCAGCCTTCAGCCCATGGCCTGAAGTTTTGTCTCTATCATGGCCCCTCAATTCCCTGGCATGGCCATATTAACTCATGAATTTTTACTCATTTCCTCTTCAAATGCACAGGATCCAATATATTTGAACCCTGTTCACCTGGGCTGTAATCATCCAAGGACACAACAGAATAAGGGCAGCCACCCCCTTGCCTGGGGCCTTGGAGCTTATCACAATAGAAATGGACACCTGAACAAGGGGAGCCAAAACAAAGAGAGGCATATTCCTAAAGTCTGAAGCACAGAAGCTACCAATAGACCAGTAGTGGGATTTCACAAATTATGTAAGAATCTCTGTGCACATGCTTGGCATGGCCGCTCATGCCTATAATCCCAGCAATCTGAAGGCTGAGGTGGATGGATTCTTGGTAGTTCCAGTCCATCTTGGGCTACGAATTTATCTCAAGGCCTCTTTCAACAACTACATAAGATGCTGTTTCCAAGAAGAGGACAACAGAAAACTAGACACACTTGGTCCAGGTCCCTGGGTTCACTTCATGAGTTGTGGAGTGTAAATATTCCATGCCATGAGAAAATACCTGGGATTTTTAGTGAAAGGGGCATTTGCATCCCTTTTCTAAGGGTTTCCCTTTCACCATGTTACATTTGAATTCTGAGAAAACCTGCTGGTGATAAGCTATCTAGCATGTTGGTTTAGGTATTGAGCTAGTACCTCATGTTTAGTGTTCAGGGTTATGCTGGAATGGCTGCAGACCTCCTTGAAATAGCGATTGCAGACAAGTGAATCCCGAGGAAGCTGGATAGTTGAAGCAGGCACTCCAAATATTCATGCATTGCAGGGATTCACTTTCATTTTGGGACTCATCTTCTGCTTGCTGGCTTTTAGTGCTAACTGATACTACCATGGTGGCAGTAATCCAGCAGAGACTGCATGTATGGTTTGCAGGTTTGCTTCCCAAGCCACCAGAAACTTGGCAGAACCCAAATCATTGTGGCATTTTCTTTCCTCCCCTGAAACATTTGGCTTTCTAAGTTTGAAAATTGAATAGACTGCGCTAGTCAAGTTTGGACCCCATGTACCACCAACAGAGCTAAAGACAGAGCCAACTACTTCCCTCCACTTGTCAAAATATGTCAAATTTGCTTGATCACCACAACTTCAAAGAAAATTCTGAGGCAACTTAGAGAGGTTAATCAAATACTGCATGATTGGAATGGCTGTGGTTGTATGAGGTGGAAAGCTACAGAGTTGGGCTGAAACAGGTCACAGAAATCCACAAGCTTGTGGTTGCCAGGAAACCACACTGGGCTGTGATTGGCTGAGCACCATTGTGAGCTGGACTTTAGGCTCTAGGACACAAGTGTGCAGTAGGAGACCTGAGTAACAATGCTGGGCGTTGCCATGGAGACCTCAGTGGCACAGAGGACCTTGTAGTTCAAGATTTAAATAGGATGAATATCCTTGGCCTGGTGTGCCACAATATTCTCTCTGAAGGCTTCACTGCTCAGAATTTGTGGATGGAAATGCTTGCCAATCTACACATGGATGTACTTTCAATGGGATATGAAATATGCCAGGCCTGGCAGATGATCTCTGCCATGTCCTATCATTGAGCATACGCTTTTCCCTTGTCATGTCTGTCATTTGGCTGAGTACTGTTCCCTAAGCTATTCAGTCAAGACTTGCTGGCATCATTCACCTGCAGTATAAGAGCTTTCTGTGAAATTTCTCAGCATAAATCCTCTGCAAGCACATAGCTTTGGATATGAGAGACAGTGGTGGAAGTTGAATTTCAAGGGCAGATATTTGAAAACAATTAAACAAGCCCCGAATAAGATCTTTACATGTTTCCCAGATGAATATGTTTGGAAATACGGGGGAAGATGGAGATCAAGCCTGAAAAGAGTGCACACCCATTTCAAGGTACAAAAACCAGGGAAAAACATGGGAAAGCAAGAGAGCTGGTTAATCTGATGTAAAAACTTTTGATGATGAAAGGAAAATTATATTCTCATGATGATATATTCAGGCTGTAGAAGTGAACTTCTCATGTTGGTTCTCCTATATGTGGCCTTCTGCATTGGGCGGTGGATGCAGGACAGGAGATCTTCAAATAAATCTGGTGGAACACAAAATACTGAAAAAAAAATTCAGCCTAAATCCTGTGTATTCCTTCCCTTTGAGAACATATATGGATAATGTATGAAGTTTCAAAAGAGAAAATGTCTTTTGGGTCATGGTTTCAACAATGAAATGGTCACTTCACATAACATTTTGAATTTTGCTTTCACAGTTGCTCATGTACCGGGCCTGAGTAAAGCAGAATGCAGAGTAAGCCTCTTCAATAGTTGTGCATTCCATAAGTGGTTTTAAAACCAGTGAAACCCTTTGGACTTAGTGTTTGTATTTAATTGGTTGATTGGTTTTTCAAATTGTTTCTTTTACTATTTTTAACTTTGTGACTCAGGGAAGCCCTCACTCATAGTGATTTAGACCTCTCCAAAAGTTCTGAAGTTATTCATGTAACAGCTATTACATGTTATAAGTTTCTCCTCTTAAAACTTGAAAGACAAAAAGACTCTGCTACTTTTCATCGAAATTCAGTGTTGGGCTAAATTCAGTGTTGGACTTTTTACAAGTCCTTTGAAATGTGTCCTCCTCTAGTCACTGGTCGTGCTGGAATTTACTTTCTTGTGAAGACAGGATTTGAGCAAATTGACACAAGTACAGTTTGCCACTACTCTTGACACCTGGTTAAATATCGAGTTCCCTAAATGGTGTGTGTTTTACTTTGATCTCTGCTCACACTTTGCTCATCCAGTTAGAAACACAGGGCTCCAGGCCATAACGTTCCAGGCCTAAACAAGAAAATTTCCATTCCGTTTTGGGAGTTCATTCGTCTCTCATAATTACTTTTTCCACAAATGTGTGCTTCAGGAGAGGCCGTGTCCAAATGTGGAGAGGCCCATTTTCATTCACTCACTTTCAGACTTTCTAAGATTTTCAGTTACTAAAGGTTTGCCCAGACTTGCCATTGTCAAGGGACAGTGCACTTCACTTGAAGTTGTGCAGTATTACTTCATGTGTCTCTGTGGAATTTCCACCAATGGGAAACTCTTGGTGTATTCATCTCCAAGTGTTTCTGCGTAAGAAAATATAAGTAACAAAGGATGTGGTTTCAAGCCCAATGAGGAAAGGAGGGATTATCTTTATTTCAGTACAGGTTGACCTTTCAAGGAAACAGTAATTCCTATGTAATAGGAGGTAAAATCTTTTGTAAAGAGACATGGACATGACCCACTGAAGTTTATGTCACTGTTTTTAAAATGCCAAGGGCATTTCAGAAATTCTTGGCTACTGAAGTGCCCCTTTTTTGAAATTTCTCTTAGGTAAGACACTCCAGCTTCGTCAAACCATGGTACTGTTCCTTCCATGTAAAAAACCAAAGCAAAAAAGAAAATAAATTAAAACAAAACCAATCAAATTACATTTGAGAGCACACAATTGCTCAGCAGGCCCACTATTCAAGAAGCTAGAGGTACAGAAGCCTCAGCCTTCAGCCCATGGCCTGAAATTTTGTCTCTATCATGGCCCCTCAATTCCCTGGCATGTCCACATTAACTCATGAAACTTTACTCATTTCCTCTTCAAATGCACAGGATCCAATATATTTGAACCCTGTTCACCTGGGCTGTAATCATCCAAGGACACACCAGAGGAAGGGCAGCCACACCCTTGCCTGGGGCCTTGGAGCTTATCAAATTAGAAATGGACACCTGAACCAGGGGAGCCAAAACAAAGAGAGGCATATTCCTAAAGTCTGAAGCACAGAAGCTACCTATAGACCAGTAGTGGGATTTCACAAATTATGTAAGAATCTCTGTGCACATGCTTGGCATGGCCGCTCATGCCTATAATCCCAGCAATCTGGGGGCTGAGGTGGATGGATCCTTGGGAGTTCCAGTCCATCTTGGGCTACGAATTTATCTCAAGGCCTCTTTCAACAACTACATAAGATGCTGTTTCCAAGAAGAGGACAACAGAAGAGTAGACACACTTGGTCCAGGTCCCTGGGTTCACTACATGAGTTGTGGAGTCTAAATATTCCATGCCATGAGAAAATACCTGGGATTTTTAGTGAAAGGGGCATTTGCATCCCTTTTCTAAGGGTTTCCCTTTCACCATGTTACATTTGAATTCTGGGAAAACCTGTTGGTGATAAGCTATCTAGCATTATGTTGGTTTAGGTATTGAGCTAGTACCTCATGTTTAGTGTTCAGGGTTATGCTGGAATGGCTGCAGACCTCCTTGAAATAGCGATTGCAGACAAGTGAACCCTTAAAAAGCTAGATAGTTGAAGCAGGCACTCCAAATATTCATGCACTGCAAGGATTCACTTTCATTTTGGGACTGATCTTCTGGTTGCTGGCTTTTAGTGCTAACTGATACTACCATGGTGGCAGTAATCCAGCAGAGACTGCATGTACGGTTTGCAGGTTTGCTTCCCAAGCCACCAGAAACTTGGCAGAACCCAAATCATTGTGGCATTTTCTTTCCTCCCCTGAAACATTTGGCTTTCTAAGTTTGAAAATTGAATAGACTGCGCTAGTCAAGTTTGGACCCCATGTACCACCAACAGAGCTAAAGACAGAGCCAATTACTTCCCTCCACTTGTCAAAATATATCAAATTTGCTTGATCACCACAACTTCAAAGAAAATTCTGAGTCAACTTAGAGAGGTTAATCAAATACTGCATGATTGGAATGGCTGTGGTTGTATGAGGTAGAAAGCTGCAGAGTTGGGCTGAAACTGTTCACAGAAACCCACAGGCTTGTGGTTGCCAGGCAACCACACTGGGCTGAGACTGGCTGAACATCACTGTGAGGTGGATTTTAGGCTCTAGGTTTCAAAATTTAAAAGACTGGGGTAGTCAAGTTTGGAACCCATCGACCAAAGACAGACCAAAAGGTCTTTCAATTACTTACCTCCACTTCTCAAAATATGTCAAATTTTCTTGATCACTACAACTGTAAAAAAAATTCTGAGGCAACATAGAGAGGCTAATCAAATACTGCATGATTGGAATGGCTGTGGTTGTATGAGGTGGAAAGCTGCAGAGTTGGGCTGAAACAGTTCACAGAAATCCACAAGCTTGTGGTTGCCAGGAAACCACACTGGGCTGCAATTGGCTGAGCACCATTGTTAGCTGGACTTTAGGCTCTAGGACACAAGTGTGCAGTAGGAGACCTGAGTCACAATGCTGGGCGTTGCCATGGAGACCTCAGTGGCACAGAAAACCTTGTAGGGCAAGTTTTAAATAGGATGAATATTCTTGGACTGGTGTGCCACAATATTCTCTCTGAAGGCTTCACTGCTCAGAATTTGTGGATGGAAATGCTTGCCAATCTACACATGGATGTACTTTCAATGGGATATGAAATATGCCAGGGCCTGGCAGATGATCTCTGCCATGTCCTATCATTGAGCATAGGCTTTACCCTTGTCATGTCTGTCATTTGGCTGAGTACTCTTCCCTAAGCTATTCAGTAAAGACTTGCTGGCATCATTCACCTGCAGTATAAGAGCTTTCTGTGAAAATTCTCAGCAGAAATCCTCTGCAAGCATATAGCTTTGGATATGAGAGACAGTGGTGGAAGTTGAATTTCAAGGGCAGATATTTGAAAACAATGAAACAAGCCCCGAATAAGATCTTTACATGTTTCCCAGATGAATATGTTTGGAAATAAGGGGGAAGATGGAGATCAAGCCTGAAAAGAGTGCACACCCATTTCAAGGTACAAAAACCAGGGAAAAACATGGGAAAGCAAGAGAGCTGGTTAATCTGATGTAAAAACCTTTGATGATGAAGGAAAATTATATTCTCATGATGATATACTCAGGCTGTAGAAGTGAACTTCTCATGTTGGTTCTCCTATGTGTGGCCTTCTGCATTGGGCGGTGGATGCAGGACAGGAGATCTTCAAATAAATCTGGTGGAACACAAAATACTGAAAAAAAATTCAGCCTAAATCCTGTGTATTCCTTCCCTTTGAGAACATATATGGATAATGTATGAAGTTTCAAAAGAGAAAATGTCTTTTGGGTCATGGTTTCAACAATGAAATGGTCACTTCACATAACATTTTGAATTTTGCTTTCACACTTGCTCATGTACCGGGCCTGAGTAAAGCAGAATGCAGAGTAAGCCTCTTCAATAGTTGTGCATTCCATAAGTTGTTTTAAAACCAGTGATACCCTTTGGACTTAGTATTTGTATTTAATTGGTTGATTGGTTTTTCAAATTGTTTGTTTTACTATTTTGAACTTTGTGAGTCAGGGAAGCGCTCACTCATAGTGATTTAGACCTCTCCAAAAGCTCTGAATTTATGAATGTAACAGCTATTATATGTCATAAGTTTCTCCTATTAAAACTTGAAAGACAAAAACGATCTGCTACTTTTCATCTAAATTCAGTGTTGGGCTAAATTCAGTGTTGGACTTTTTACAAGTCCTTTGAAATGTGTCCTCCTCTAGTCACTGGTCATGCTGGAATTTACTTTCTTGTGAAGACAGGATTTGAGCAAATTGACACAAGTACAGTTTGCCACTACTCTGGACACCTGGTTAAATATCGAGTTCCCTAAATGGTGTGTGTTTTACTTTGATCTCTGCTCACACTTTGCTCATCCAGTTAGAACCACAGGGCTCTAGGCCATAGCGTTCCAGGACTAAACAAGAAAATTTCCATTCCGTTTTGGGAGTTCATTCGTCTCTCATAATTACTTTTTCCACAAATGTGTGATTCAGGAGAGGCCCTGTCCAAATGTGGAGAGGCCCATTTTCATTCAGTCACTTTCAGACTTTTTAAGATTTTCAGTTACTAAAGGTTTGCCCAGACTTGCCATTGTCAAGGGACAGTGCACTTCACTTGATGTTATGCAGTATTACTTCATGTGTCTCCGTGGAATTTCCACCAATGGGAAACTGTTGCTGTATTCATCTCCAAGTGTTTCTGCGTAAGAAAATATAAGTAAGAAAGGATGTGGTTTCAAGCCCAATGAGGAAAGGAGGGATTATCTTTATTTCAGTGCAGGTTGACCTTTCAAAGAAACAGTTATTCCTATGAAATAGGAGGTAAAATCTTTTGTAAAGAGACATGGACTTGACCCGCTGAAGTTTATGTCACTGTTTTTAAAACGCCAAGGGCATTTCAGAAATTCTTGGCTACTGAAGTGCCCCTTTTTTCAAATATGTCTTAGGTAAGACACTCCAGCTTAGTCAAACCATGGTACTGTTCCTTCCATGTAAAAAACCAAAGCAAAAAAGAAAATAAATTAAAACAAAACCCATCAAATTACATTTGAGAGCACACAATTGCTCAGCAGGCCCACTATTCAAGAAGCTAGAGGTACAGAAGCCTCAGCCTTCAGCCCATGGCCTGAAGATTTGTCTCTATCATGGCCCCTCAATTCCCTGGCATGTCCACATTAACTCATGAATCTTTACTCATTTCCTCTTCAAATGCACAGTATCCAATATATTTGAACCCTGTTCACCTGGGCTGTAATCATCCAAGGACACACCAGAGGAAGGGCAGCCACCCCCTTGCCTGGGGCCTTGGAGCTTATCACAATAGAAATGGACACCTGAACAAGGGGAGCCAAAACAAAGAGAGGCATATTCCTAAAGTCTGAAGCACAGAAGCTACCTATAGACCAGTAGTGGGATTTCACAAATTATGTAAGAATCTCTGTGCACATGCTTGGCATGGCCGCTCATGCCTATAATCCCAGCAATCTGGGGGCTGAGGTGGATGGATCCTTGGGAGTTCCAGTCCATCTTGGGCTACGAATTTATCTCAAGGCCTCTTTCAACAACTACATAAGATGCTGTTTCCAAAAAGAGGACAACAGAAAAGTAGACACACTTGGTCCAGGTCCCTGGGTTCACTACATGAGTTGTGGAGTCTAAATATTCCATGCCATGAGAAAATACCTGGTGTTTTTAGTGAAAGGGGCATTTGCATCACTTTTCTAAGGGTTTCCCTTTCACCATGTTACATTTGAATTCTGAGAAAACCTGCTGGTGATAAGCTATCTAGCATTATGTTGGTTTAGGTATTGAGCTAGTACCTCATGTTTAGTGTTCAGGTTATGCTGGAATGGCTGCGGACCTCCTTGAAATAGTGATTGCAGACAAGTGAACCCTGAGGAAGCTGGATAGTTGAAGCAGGCACTCCAAATATTCATGCATTGCAGGGATTCACTTTCATTTTGGGACTCATCTTCTGGTTGCTGGCTTTTAGTGCTAACTGATACTACCATGGTGGCAGTAATCCAGCAGAGACTGCATGTATGGTTTGCAGGTTTGCTTCCCAAGTCACCAGAAACTTGGCAGAACCCAAATCATTGTGGCATTTTCTTTCCTCCCCTGAAACATTTGGCTTTCTAAGTTTGAAAATTGAATAGACTGCTCTAGTCAAGTTTGGACCCCATGTACCACCAACAGAGCTAAAGACAGAGCCAATTACTTCCCTCCACTTGTCAAAATATATCAAATTTGCTTGATCACCACAACTTCAAAGAAAATTCTGAGGCAACTTAGAGAGGTTAATCAAATACTGCATGATTGGAATGGCTGTGGTTGTATGAGGTGGAAAGCTGCAGAGTTGGGCTGAAACTGTTCACAGCAACCCACAGGCTTGTGGTTGCCAGGCAACCACACTGGGCTTAGACTGGCTGAACATCACTGTGAGGTGGATTTTAGGCTCTAGGTTTGAAAATTTAAAAGACTGGTGTAGTCAAGTTTGGAACCCATCGACCACAGACAGACCAAAAGGTCTTTCAATTACTTCCCTCCACTTCTCAAAATATGTCAAATTTTCTTGATCACTACAACTGTAAAAAAATTCTGAGGCAACATAGAGAGGCTAATCAAATACTGCCTGATTGGAATGGCTGTGGTTGTATGAGGTGGAAAGCTGCAGAGTTGGGCTGAAACAGTTCACAGAAATCCACAAGCTTGTGGTTGCCAGGAAACCACACTGGGCTGCAATTGGCTGAGCACCATTGTTAGCTGGACTTTAGGCTCTAGGACACAAGTGTGCAGTAGGAGACCTGAGTCACAATGCTGGGCGTTGCCATGGAGACCTCAGTGGCACAGAGGACCTTGTAGGGCAAGTTTTAAATAGGATGAATATTCTTGGCCTGGTGTGCCACAATATTCTCTCTGAAGGCTTCACTGCTCAGAATTTGTGGATGGAAATGCTTGCCAATCTACACATGGATGTACTTTCAATGGGATATGAAATATCCAGGGCCTGGCAGATGATCTCTGCCATGTCCTATCATTGAGCATACGCTTTTCCCTTGTCATGTCTGTCATTTGGCTGAGTACTGTTCCCTAAGCTATTCAGTCAAGACTTGCTGGCATCATTCACCTGCAGTATAAGAGCTTTCTGTGAAATTTCTCAGCAGAAATCCTCTGCAAGCACATAGCTTTGGACATGAGAGATAGTGGTGGAAGTTGAATTTCAAGGGCAGATATTTGAAAACAATGAAACAAGCCCCGAATAAGATCTTTACATGTTTCCCAGATGAATATGTTTGGAAATACGGGGGAAGATGGAGATCAAGCCTGAAAAGAGTGCACACCCATTTCAAGGTACAAAAACCAGGGAAAAACATGGGAAAGCAAGAGAGCTGGTTCATCTGATGTAAAAACCTTTGATGATGAAAGGAAAATTATATTCTCATGATGATATATTCAGGCTGTAGAAGTGAACTTCTCATGTTGGTTGTCCTATGTGTGGCCTTCTGCATTGTGCGGTGGATGCAGGACAGGAGATCTTCAAATAAATCTGGTGGAACACAAAATACTGAAAAAAAATTCAGCCAAAATCCTGTGTATTCCTTCCCTTTGAGAAAATATATGGATAATGTATGAAGTTTCAAAAGAGAAAATGTCCTTTGGGGCATGGTTTCAACAATGAAATGGTCACTTGACATAACATTTTGAATTTTGCTTTCACACTTGCTCATGTACCGGGCCTGAGTAAAGCAGAATGCAGAGTAAGCCTCTTCAATAGTTGTGCATTCCGTAAGTGGTTTTAAAACCAGGGAACCCCTTTGGACTTAGTGTTTGTATTTAATTGGTTGATTGGTTTTTCAAATTGTTTGTTTTACTATTTTGAACTTTGTGAGTCAGGGAAGCCCTCACTCATGGAGATTCAGACCTCTCCAAAAGCTCTGAAGTTATTCATGTAACAGCTATTACATGTTATAAGTTTCTCCTATTAAAACTTGAAAGACAAACAGACTCTGCTACTTTTCATCGAAATTCAGTGTTGGGCTAAATTCAGTGTTAGACTTTTTACAAGTCCTTTGAAATGTGTCCTCCTCTAGTCACTGGTCGTGCTGGAATTTACTTTCTTGTGAAGACAGGATTTGAGCAAATTGACACAAGTACAGTTTGCCACTACTCTGGACACCTGGTTAAATATCGAGTTCCCTAAATGGTGTGTGTTTTACTTTGATCTCTGCTCACACTTTGCTCATCCAGTTAGAACCACAGGGCTCCAGGCCATAGCATTCCAGGCCTAAACAAGAAAATTTCCATTCCGTTTTGGGAGTTCATTCGTCTCTCATAATTACTTTTTCCACAAATGTGAGCTTCAGGAGAGGCCCTGTCCAAATGTGGAGAGGCCCATTTTCATTCACTCAATTTCAGACTTTCTAAGATTTTCAGTTACTAGAGGTTTGCCCAGACTTGCCATTGTCAAGGGACAGTGCACTTCACTTGAAGTTGTGCAGTATTACTTCATGTGTCTCCGTGGAATTTCCACCAATGGGAAATTCTTGCTGTATTCACTTCCAAGTGTTTCTGTGCAAGAAAATATAAGTAACAAAGGATGTGGTTTCAAGCCCAATGAGGAAAGGAGGGATTATCTTTATTTCAGTGCAGGTTGACCTTTCAAAGAAACAGTAATTCCTATGAAATAGGAGGTAAAATCTTTTGTAAAGAGACATGGACATGACCCGCTCAAGTTTATGTCACTGTTTTTAAAACGCCAAGGGCATTTCAGAAATTCTTGGCTGCTGAATTGCCCCTTTGTTCAAATTTCTCTTAGGTAAGAAACTCCAGCTTCGTCAAACCATGGTACTGTTCCTTCCATGTAAAAAACCAAAGCAAAAAAGAAAATAAATTAAAACAAAACCCATCAAATTACATTTGAGAGCCCACAATTGCTCAGCAGGCCCACTATTCAAGAAGCTAGAGGTACAGAAGCCTCAGCCTTCAGCCCATGGCCTGAAGTTTTGTCTCTATCATGGCCCCTCAATTCCCTGCCATGTCCACATTAACTCATGAACCTTTACTCATTTCCTCTTCAAATGCACAGGATCCAATATATTTGAACCCTGTTCACCTGGGCTGTAATCATCCAAGGACACAGCAGAGGAAGGGCAGCCACCCCCTTGCCTGGGGCCTTGGAGCTTATCACAATAGAAATGGACACCTGAACAAGGGGAGCCAAAACAAAGAGAGGCATATTCCTAAAGTCTGAAGCACAGAAGCTACCTATAGACCAGTAGTGGGATTTCACAAATTATGTAAGAATATCTGTGCACATGCTTGGCATGGCCGCTCATGCCTATAATCCCAGCAATCTGGGGGCTGAGGTGGATGGATCCTTGGGAGTTCCAGTCCATCTTGGGCTACGAATTTATCTCAAGGCCTCTTTCAACAACTACATAAGATGCTGTTTCCAAAAAGAGGACAACAGAAAACTAGACACACTTGGTCCAGGTCCCTGGGTTCACTACATGACTTGTGGAGTCTAAATATTCCATGCCATGAGAAAATACCTGGGATTTTTAGTGAAAGGGGCATTTGCATCCCTTTTCTAAGGGTTTCCCTTTCACCATGTTACATTTGAATTCTGAGAAAACCTGCTGGTGATAAGCTATCTAGCATTATGTTGGTTTAGGTATTGTGCTAGTACCTCAAGTTTAGTGTTCAGGTTATGCTGGAATGGCTACAGACCTCCTTGAAATAGCGATTGCAGACAAGTGAACCCTTAAAAAGCTGGATAGTTGAAGCAGGCACTCCAAATATTCATGCACTGCAAGGATTCACTTTCATTTTGGGACTCATCTTCTGGTTGCTGGCTTTTAGTGCTAACTGATACTACCATGGTGGCAGTAATCCAGCAGAGACTGCATGTATGGTTTGCAGGTTTGCTTCCCAAGCCACCAGAAACTTGGCAGAACCCAAATCATTGTGGCATTTTCTTTCCTCCCCTGAAACATTTGGCTTTCTAAGTTTGAAAATTGAATAGACTGCGCTAGTCAAGTTTGGACCCCATGTACCACCAACAGAGCTAAAGACAGAGCCAATTACTTCGCTCCACTTGTCAAAATATATCAAATTTGCTTGTCCACCACAACTTCAAAGAAAATTCTGAGGCAACTTAGAGAGGTTAATCAAATACTGCATGATTGGAATGGCTGTGGTTGTATGAGGTGGAAAGCTGCAGAGTTGGGCTGAAACTGTTCACAGAAACCCACAGGCTTGTGGTTGCCAGGCAACCACACTGGGCTGAGACTGGCTGAACATCACTGTGAGGTGGATTTTAGGCTCTAGGTTTGAAAATTTAAAAGACTGGGGTAGTCAAGTTTGGAACCCATCCACCACATACAGACCAAAAGGTCTTTCAATTACTTCCCTCCACTTCTCAAAATATGTCAAATTTTCTTGATCACTACAACTGTAAAAAAAATTCTGAGGCAACATAGAGAGGCTAATCAAATACTGCATGATTGGAATGGCTGTGGTTGTATGAGGTGGAAAGCTGCAGAGTTGGGCTGAAACAGTTCACAGAAATCCACAAGCTTGTGGTTGCCAGGCAATCACACTGGGCTGCAATTGGCTGAGCACCATTGTTAGCTGGACTTTAGGCTCTAGGACACAAGTGTGCAGTAGGAGACCTGAGTCACAATGCTGGGCGTTGCCATGGAGACCTCAGTGGCACAGAGGACCTTGTTAGGCAAGATTTAAATAGGATGAATATTCTGGGCCTGGTGTGCCACAATATTCTCTCTGAAGGCTTCACTGCTCAGAATTTGTGGATGGAAATGCTTGCCAATCTACACATGGATGTACATTCAATGGGATATGAAATATGCCAGGGCCTGGCAGATGATCTCTGCCATGTCCTATCCTTGAGCATACGCTTTTCCCTTGTCATGTCTGTCATTTGGCTGAGTCCTGTTCCCTAAGCTATTCAGTCAAGACTTGCTGGCATCATTCACCTGCAGTATAAGAGCTTTCTGTGAAATTTCTCAGCAGAAATCCTTTGCAAGCACATAGCTTTCGATATGAGAGAGGGTGGTGGAAGTTGAATTTCAAGGGCAGATATTTGAAAACAATGAAACAAGCCCCGAATAAGATCTTTACATGTTTCCCAGATGAATATGTTTGGAAATATGGGGGAAGATGGAGATCAAGCCTGAGAAGAGTGCACACCCATTTCAAGGTACAAAAACCAGGGAAAAACATGGGAAAGCAAGAGAGCTGGTTAATCTGATGTAAAAATCTTTGATGATGAAAGGAAAATTATATTCCCATGATGATATATTCAGGCTGTAGAAGTGAACTTCTCATGTTGGTTGTCCTATGTGCGGCCTTCTGCATTGGGCGGTGGATGCAGGACAGGAGATCTTCAAATAAATCTGGTGGAACACAAAATACTGAAAAAAATTCAGCCTAAATCCTGTGTATTCCTTCCCTTTGAGAACATATATGGATAATGTATGAAGTTTCAAAAGAGAAAATGTCCTTTGGGTCATGGTTTCAACAATGAAATGGTCACTTCACATAACATTTTGAATTTTGCTTTCACACTTGTTCATGTACCGGGCCTGAGTAAAGCAGAATGCAGAGTAAGCCTCTTCAATAGTTGTGCATTCCATAAGTGGTTTTAAAACCAGGGAACCCCTTTGGACTTAGTGTTTGTATTTAATTGGTTGATTGGTTTTTCAAATTGTTTGTTTTACTATTTTGAACTTTGTGAGTCAGGGAAGCCCTCACTCATAGAGATTCAGACCTCTCCAAAAGCTCTGAAGTTATTCATGTAACAGCTATTACACGTTATAAGTTTCTTCTATTAAAACTTGAAAGACAAACAGACTCTGCTACTTTTCATCGAAATTCAGTGTTGGGCTAAATTCAGTGTTGGACTTTTTACAAGTCCTTTGAAATATGTCCTCCTCTAGTTACTGGTCGTGCTGGAATTTACTTTCTTGTGAAGACAGGATTTGAGCAAATTGACACAAGTACAGTTTGCCACTACTCTGGACGCCTGGTTAAATATCGAGTTCCCTAAATGGTGTGTGTTTTACTTTGATCTCTGCTCACACGTTGCTCATCCAGTTATTACCACAGGGCTCCAGGCCATAGCGTTCCAGGCCTAAACAAGAAAATTTCCATTCCGTTTTGGGAGTTCATTCGTCTCTCATAATTACTTTTTCCACAGATGTGTGCTTCAGGAGAGGCCCTGTCCAAATTTGGAGAGGCCCATTTTCATTCACTCACTTTCAGACTTTCTAAGATTTTCAGTTACTAGAGGTTTGCCCAGACTTGCCATTGTCAAGGGACAGTGCACTTCACTTGAAGTTGTGCAGTATTACTTCATGTGTCTCCGTGGAATTTCCACCAATGGGAAACTCTTGCTGTATTCATCTCCAAGTGTTTCTGCGTAAGAAAATATAAGTAACAAAGGATGTGGTTTCAAGCCCAATGAGGAAAGGAGGGATTATCTTTATTTCAGTGCAGGTTGACCTTTCAAAGAAACAGTTAATTCATATGAAATAGGAGGTAAAATCTTTTGTAAAGAGACATGGACATGACCCGATGAAGTTTATGTCACTGTTTTTAAAACGCCAAGGGCTTTTCAGAAATTCTTGGCTACTAAAGTGCCCCTTTTTTCAAATTTCTCTTAGGTAAGACACTCCAGCTTCGTCAAACCATGGTACTGTTCCTTCCATGTAAAAAACCAAACCAAAAAAGAAAATAAATTAAAACAAAACCCATCAAATTACATTTGAGAGCACACAATTGCTCAGCAGGCCCACTATTCAAGAAGCTAGAGGTACAGAAGCCTCAGCCTTCAGCCCATGGCCTGAAGTTTTGTCTCTATCATGGCCCCTCAATTCCCTGGCATGTCCACCTTAACTCATGAATCTTTACTCATTTCCTCTTCAAATGCACAGGATCCAATATATTTGAACCCTGTTCACCTGGGCTGTAATCATCCAAGGACACACCAGAGGAAGGGCAGCCACCCCCTTGCCTGGGGCCTTGGAGCTTATCACAATAGAAATGGACACCTGAACAAGGGGAGCCAAAACAAAGAGAATCATATTCCTAAAGTCTGAAGCACAGAAGCTACCTATAGACCAGTAGTGGGATTTCACAAATTATGTAAGAATCTCTGTGCACATGCTTGGCATGGCCGCTCATGCCTATAATCCCAGCAATCTGGGGGCTGAGGTGGATGGATCCTTGGGAGTTCCAGTCCATCTTGGGCTACGAATTTATCTCAAGGCCTCTTTCAACAACTACATAAGATGCTGTTTCCAAGAAGAGGACAACAGAAAACTAGACACACTTGGTCCAGGTCCCTGTGTTCACTACATGAGTTGTGGAGTCTAAATATTCCATGCCATGAGAAAATACCTGGGATTTTTAGTGAAAGGGGCATTTGCATCCCTTTTCTAAGGGTTTCCCTTTCACCATGTTACATTTGAATTCTGAGAAAACCTGCTGGTGATAAGCTATCTAGCATTATGTTGATTTAGGTATTGAGCTAGTACCTCATGTTTAGTGTTCAGGGTTATGCTGGAATGGCTGCAGACCTCCTTGAAATAGCAATTGCAGACAAGTGAACCCTGAGGAAGCTGGATAGTTGAAGCAGGCACTCCAAATATTCATGCACTGCAAGGATTCACTTTCATTTTGGGACTCATCTTCTGGTTGCTGGCTTTTAGTGCTAACTGATACTACCATGGTGGCAGTAATCCAGCAGAGACTGCATGTATGGTTTGCAGGTTTGCTTCCCAAGCCACCAGAAACTTGGCAGAACCCAAATCATTGTGGCATTTTCTTTCCTCCCCTGAAATATTTGGCTTTCTAAGTTTGAAAATTGAATAGACTGGGCTAGTCAAGTTTGGACCCCATGTACCACCAACAGAGCTAAAGACAGAGCCAATTACTTCCCTCCTCTTGTCAAAATATGTCAAATTTGCTTGATTACCACAACTTCAAAGAAAATTCTGAGGCAACTTAGAGAGGTTAATCAAATACTGCATGATTGAAATGGCTGTGGTTGTATGAGGTGGAAAGCTGCAGAGTTGGGCTGAAACTGTTCACAGAAACCCACAGGCTTGTGGTTGCCAGGCAACCACAGTGGGCTGAGACTGGCTGAACATCACTGTGAGGTGGATTTTAGGCTCTAGGTTTGAAAATTTAAAAGACTGGTGTAGTCAAGTTTGGAACCCATCGACCACAGACAGACTAAAAGGTCTTTCAATTACTTCCCTCCACTTCTCAAAATATGTCAAATTTTCTTGATCACCACAACTGTAAAAAAAAATCTGAGGCAACATAGAGAGGCTAATCAAATACTGCATGATTGGAATGGCTGTGGTTGTATGAGGTGGAAAGCTGCAGAGTTGGGCTGAAACAGTTCACAGAAATCCACAAGCTTGTGGTTGCCAGGAAACCACACTGGGCTGCAATTGGCTGAGCACCATTGTGAGCTGGACTTTAGGCTCTAGGACACAAGTGTGCAGTAGGAGACCTGAGTCACAATGCTGGGCGTTGCCATGGAGACCTCAGTGGCACAGAGGACCTTGTAGGGCAAGTTTTAAATAGGATGAATATTCTTGGCCTGGTGTGCCACAATATTCTCTCTGGAGGCTTCACTGCTCAGAATTTGTGGATGGAAATGCTTGCCAATCTACACATGGATGTACTTTCAATGGGATATGAAATATGCCAGGGTCTGGCAGATGATCTCTGCCATGTCCTATCATTGAGCATACGCTTTTCCCTTGTCATGTCTGTCATTTGGCTGAGTACTGTTCCCTAAGCTATTCAGTCAAGACTTGCTGGCATCATTCACCTGCAGTATAAGAGCTTTCTGTGAAATTTCTCAGCAGAAATCCTCTGCAAGCACATAGCTTTGGACATGAGAGACAGTGGTGGAAGTTGAATTTCAAGGGCAGATATTTGAAAACAATGAAACAAGCCCCGAATAAGATCTTTACATGTTTCCCAGATGAATATGTTTGGAAATACGGGGGAAGATGGAGATCAAGCCTGAAAAGAGTGCACACCCATTTCAAGGTACAAAAACCAGGGAAAAACATGGGAAAGCAAGAGAGCTGGTTAATCTGATGTAAAAATCTTTGATGATGAAAGGAAAATTATATTCCCATGATGATATATTCAGGCTGTAGAAGTGAACTTCTCATGTTGGTTGTCCTATGTGCGGCCTTCTGCCTTGGACGGTGGATGCAGGACAGGAGATCTTCAAATAAATCTGGTGGAACACAAAATACTGAAAAAAAATTCAGCCTAAATCCTGTGTATTCCTTCCCTTTGAGAACATATATGGATAATGTATGAAGTTTCAAAAGAGAAAATGTCTTTTGGGTCATGGTTTCAACAATGAAATGGTCACTTCACATAACATTTTGAATTTTGCTTTCACACTTGCTCATGTACCGGGCCTGAGTAAAGCAGAATGCAGAGTAAGCCTCTTCAATAGTTGTGCATTCCATAAGTGGTTTTAAAACCAGGGAACCCCTTTGGACTTAGTGTTTGTATTTTATTGGTTGATTGGTTTTTCAAATTGTTTGTTTTACTATTTTGAACTTTGTGAGTCAGGGAAGCCCTCACTCATAGAGATTCAGACCTCTCCAAAAGCTCTGAAGTTATTCATGTAACAGCTATTACATGTTATAAGTTTCTCATATTAAAACTTGAAAGACAAACAGACTCTGCTACTTTTCATCGAAATTCAGTGTTGGGCTAAATTCAGTGTTGGACTTTTTACAAGTCCTTTGAAATGTGTCCTCCTCTAGTCACTGGTCGTGCTGGAAATTACTTTCTTGTGAAGACAGGATTTGAGCAAATTGACACAAGTACAGTTTGCCACTACTCTGGACACCTGTTTAAATATCGAGTTCCCTAAATGGTGTCTGTTTTACTTTGATCTCTGCTCACACTTTGCTCATCCAGTTAGAACCACAGGGCTCCAGGCCATAGCATTCCAGGCCTAAACAAGAAAATTTCCATTCCGTTTTGGGAGTTCATTCATCTCTCATAATTACTTTTTCCACAAATGTGTGCTTCAGGAGAGGCTGTGTCCAAATGTGGAGAGGCCCATTTTCATTCACTCACTTTCAGACTTTCTAAGATTTTCATTTACTAAAGGTTTGCCCAGACTTGCCATTGTCAAGGGACAGTGCACTTCACTTGAAGTTGTGCAGTATTACTTCATGTGTCTCCGTGGAATTTCCACCAATGGGAAACTCTTGCTGTATTCATCTCCAAGTGTTTCTGCGTAAGAAAATATAAGTAACAAAGGATGTGGTTTCAAGCCCAATGAGGAAAGGAGGGATTATCTTTATTTCAGTGCAGGTTGACCTTTCAAAGAAACAGTAATTCCTATGAAATAGGAGGTAAAATCTTTTGTAAAGAGACATGTGCTTGACCCGCTGAAGTTTATGTCACTGTTTTTAAAACGCCAAGGGCATTTCAGAAATTCTTGGCTACTGAAGTGCCCCTTTTTTCAAATATGTCTTAGGTAATACACTCCAGCTTCGTCAAACCATGGTACTGTTCCTTCCATGTAAAAAACCAAAGCAAAAAAGAAAATAAATTAAAACAAAACCCATCAAATTACATTTGAGAGTCCACAATTGCTCAGCAGGCCCACTGTTCAAGAAGCTAGAGGTACAGAAGCCTCAGCCTTCAGCCCATGGCCTGAAGTTTTGTCTCTATCATGGCCCCTCAATTCCCTGGCATGTCCACATTAACTCATGAATCTTTACTCATTTCCTCTTCAAATGCACAGGATCCAATATATTTGAACCCTGTTCACCTGGGCTGTAATCATCCAAGGACACAACAGAGTAAGGGCAGCCACCACCTTGCCTGGGGCCTTGGAGCTTATCACAATAGAAATGGACACCTGAACAAGGGGAGCCAAAACAAAGAGAGGCATATTCCTAAAGTCTGAAGCACAGAAGCTACCTATAGACCAGTAGTGGGATTTCACAAATTATGTAAGAATCTCTGTGCACATGCTTGGCATGGCCGCTCATGCCTATAATCCCAGCAATCTGGGGACTGAGGTGGATGGATCCTTGGGAGTGTTAGACCGGTGTCGCGAGGAAGACTCCAAGGGCCTCGCTCTCATGTAAAAACAATGGGGTTTTTATTATTCCGTGTACTTGGGGTCCTCCAAACAGGTGGAAACGGAGAACCCTGAGTTGGGGCAAGGCTGGTGTTTTTAAGGATGAAAACCGCAAAGTAAGCCAGCATTGTTACAGAAGCCAATCATAGCAGTTAGAGCAGAACAGTTGGTGATTTGTCCATTTGTGATTGGTCAGATCATGAGGGGCGACCAGTGGGTCAGATTTGGTTAACTGTCTTGTTTTGCACAGCTTATTTTTAGGTCACCTAGGTCCTGTGTGGCTTGGTTCTGACATACTTCCCAATCTTGATTAGCATAGTCAGCAGACTTTATCTCTGAGTTTCCTGACATAATTACCTTACTTTAGCACCACAACCTTTCTATTTGTAGAGGGCAACAATGGTTAACATATCAATTGGGTAAGATTTTACAATTCTTTACAGAAGAGAGCATTGATTAACATATCAATCTTTTACCCAGGGAAAAAGGAAGACACACATTTACAGTTACAGGTATTACTATGATATAAACGAAGCTATTTCTGTGAAGAATGTACAATCTAATACAATCTGATGCAATTAACACAATTTGTGACGGGGCTACCAGATAGGGAAGACCCAGGATGTCAGGAGCTAGTAGCTCAGGCCTTTGTTTTATGGCCTTTAGGAAGTTAAAACTTAACCTAGTTGGATTTGAAGGGAGAAGGGGAGGGGAAGCAGCAGATGGAACGAGCTTTCTTAGTCTCTTCATTCCCCCCCCCTTTTTTTTTTGGATGACCTCTAATCTTAGAGGTTTGTTGTAGCTAGGGGTTCATATTGGTGACGTATGACCATTAATTTGACCTGAGAGACTTGTCCCCTTATGAATTGGGTAATCCAGTTAATGAGGCAAGGGACAATGGCTAGGATTAGGATTAAGGTCACTAATGGTCTTATCAAGGGAAGGAGATAGGGGAGAATTCCGTTTTACATTTTTTAAAGGGGGCTCCCATACAAAGATCTTTAACAATTGTTTTTTTTGCTTACAGGGGGACCAAAGCCGCCATGTAAGGTCGGCATCAATGTTATTAAAATCAAAACAAGCAAGCTAAAACAGTTCATGACCAGCATAATCTAACTATGCTTTAGTCAATTTTTAACTTTAAGGGTTACCAGTCTGTTGTGTAGTCCACTGAGTATGTCCCTCGTTGTCTGCTGTTTCCAGTGGCTTTACATGAGTGTAGTGAATCCGCGCAGTTTTTCCTGCTACCTTGATGGCAGTGGGGGTACTGAGCATCACGGTGAAAGGTCTTTCCCAGTGGGGTTCGAGGGAGTCATGGTGATGACATTGAACCAAGACTGGAGTCCTTGAGGCCTTGGTCTCTGAAGGCAGGTCCAAGTGTTTTTGTCTAAACAGCTGGTGGATCCAGGCCAACACAGGTTGGAGTGTCTGTAGGGACTTAAGATCTCGAGTAGTAATTTCAGCTAATTTGTCTTCTGACAATCTTGGAACCAATGGCGGGGGCCTCCCAAACATGGCTTTAAAGGGGGAAATTTTAGAAACATATGGGGTATATCTAGCTCTTAACAGTGTAAAGGGAAGAAGGCTCATCCAATTATTGCCAGTTTTTGAAGACAGCTTAGCTAAAATGTCCTTGAGACTTTGGTTCATACGTTTTACTTGCCCTGAGCTTTGTGGCTGATAGGCACAGTGGAGTTTTAATTAATCTTTAATGCCTGGGCTAACTTTTGGGTGACTCGGGCTATGAAAGCCAGGCCATTATCGGACCCCATTGATAGTGGGAGGCCAAATCAAGGTATGATCTCATGTAATAGCCTTTTAACTACCACTAAGGCTGACTCAGATTTAGTAGGGAAAGCTTCTACCCAGCCAGTAAAAGTGTTTATTAATACCAAGAGATAGCGGTGTCCCTGTAAATTAAGTTTTACCATGTCTATGAAGTCTATTTCCCAATGTTCTCCTGGAACAATTTCTTGATGTCAGGTGGTCTCCAAGGCAGAGCTCTTGGCTGAGTTGACTAACAAGCACTGTGGGCATCTGGAGCTCGAAGAGGTGGTCAGTTTGTAGAGTTTTGGAATAAAATACTGAGTTCTGAACAATTCTGCAAGGTGAAACAGCTCCCACCCTAGTGCCTCCAGTAACAGTACTTGTTTATCAGGTAACTGGTATTAGCCCCTTGGGGTGGGAGACTTTATTCCAAGTTGAGATGCCAACTGTAGGTCTTTCTTTGTGTAGACTAGTTCTGACAAGGTCAGAGGACTAGTATCAGAGCAGTTACTTTCTTGGTTGACCCCTCTGATGTGGTTGCTATTTTTCATCTCTGGTTGGGTGAGCCTTGTAAGGAATAGCAACCCATTGAGGCAGCCAGACAGCTGCCAGCAAATCTAGAATCTGTGGAGCATTTTTAGATGGCTTCCCCGTATATGTACAGTAGCAAAGGGATGTCTTCAGTAAAAAAAAAAATGTTTACCCTCTTTTCCGTGGCTAGTTTTAGCCTCTCAGTCAAAGCAACAAGCTCCGCCTTTTGGGCAGAAGTGCCAGACTCTACCCGCTTAACCCAGAGTACCTCCTTTTCAGCGGTCACTGTTGCCCCGGCCACTCGTTTGCCATTTTGGATGAAGCTGCTTTCATTGAACAGTTGTCGGCATTTCCCAAAAGCTGGTCAGTAAGATCAGCCTGTAGGTTCTGCTGCAGTTCGAGGATGTCAGCGCACTCATGGAGAGAGGTGTCCTTTGTTCCTCCGGATCATCATCAGGCATAAGGGTGGCTGGGTTTAAAGCTGAAGAAGTCTTGAATATCATTAACTCTGGGTCTAGAAGCAGGGCTTGACAGTAGAATTTTGGCATTTGAGAGCCTTTTTTTAGGAGGGGTTTTGATAAGAGTCTCTAAACTGTGAGAGGTTACCACAGAAATCACTTGCCCAAAGCGAGTTTTTTTTGTCTCCTTAAGTAACATTGTCACAGTAGCTAGTATTCTTAGGCAGGGGGCCATACTCCTGTTACTGGATCAAGTCATTTGGAGAGGTAGGCTATAGGCCTCTTTTAAGGGCCAATGTCCTGAGTTAGGACTCCTTTGGCAATGTCCCTGAGTTTATCTATGAACAAGATGAAAGGCTTGGTAACGTCAGGGAGTCCCAGGGCTGGGGCCTCTGTCAAGGCCCGCTTGAGCTGTTGGAAGGCCTGTTTACATTTATCAGTCCAGTTCAGCGAATTTTGAGTTTCTCCCTTATGGGAGTCAGTAATATAGAGGCAAGCTTTTCAGTAAAATTTAGCCTACAGTATCCAACTGCCCCCAGAAACTCTCGTCTGTTTTTTAAAAGTTTTTTTCTCATAGAGCAATTTTAACACCTTGGCTATCTTTTTGTAAATTTTTTAGTTCTCAAAGACCTTTTTGTACTATCTCTATTAACTGGCTGAGGGGCATTTCCTTAAACCTCTCAAACCTTTGTAATTTTTGTCTAACATGTGGGGCCGACTGAGTTACAAAGAGAACAACTGGCAATATTGGGAAACGTCCTTACCTCTGGATGTCCAGTCAGGGTGGCACAAAAGGAGAACATGGTTTTGGCATTCCGGATCAGAGAGCCGGCTTCATCTGGATGGCACACTGTTTTTTGTCCAAGGGTGTCACGTGACAGGCCATTATTTTATTAAAATTATATTCTTAACAAAAAGGGCTTTTTCATAGGTAAAAAAATTGTGCTGTATAATCTCCCAGATGTTCACAGCACATGTAAGAACTTGTATCTTATTTTTAATATCACCTATAATCTCATTTTAATGAAAACATTTTGCAGCAAAGTACAATCTTATGTATACTTTT
This sequence comes from Cavia porcellus, assembly GCF_034190915.1. NCBI lineage: Eukaryota > Metazoa > Chordata > Mammalia > Rodentia > Caviidae > Cavia > Cavia porcellus. Next base: position 4,916,694 of record NW_026947528.1, read on the forward strand.
ACCAAAACTGATCTAATACTGTCAAATTCTGAACACATTTACTTTTTGTCAAACCTGTTATTTGTAGTACTATAAACCAAGACAAATAAAATTCACATCCTCTTGAGCCTTCTACAACTTACAATAATACCTCTCAAACTAAGCTTTAATCTTTTTCTACCTTCTGGCATAGCCAGACACCTTTACTTGAAGACCACTCTCTTTGTCTCTCTTTTTACTATTACCAGTCAATTACCTTTTTTCTCACTTCTCAGACAACATCAAAACTCTCAACAAAACCCTTGAAGTCACCTTCTAGTAGTCTAAAACATACTTATTTTATGTCTTTTTACCACATAAAAATGTTGTATTTTAAAAACAAAACTGTAACCTTTTAACTGGCTCAAATATAGTACCGCCTGGTTTTTACTTGGCAAAGTTGACATGACTCTTAACAACCATAGATATACATATATATGTGCACATGTTTACATTTTCACCAGAGAGAAAAAAATACTCCTTTTAAAAGGCATGCCGAGGTTGCAAGCAATCAATTGAAGTCTTACATATTAAACAAGGCGCCACAACATTAAAGACACAAACAAAGGGAGCTTCTTGCACAGTTTGGTCAGCTAAAGGGAATAATTTTTCTTATCATGAACCTTGAGTCTAATAAGCCATATGGATCCTGCAACAGAAATGGGCAACAAGCCCCTAAGTTAGTAACAAGTTTAAACAGGCAACCAAGGAGAGGGCGGAGGAAGGAAGGGTTTTACCCACAGTGGGGGCTCCTCCCTGAGGTCTTGCCATACCAAGATGTAGGTGACCCGGTCGGGGTGGCCCTCTCGTCCAGGGTGGAAGATGATGTTCTTAACTACTAAGATGAGGGGATGGTGGAAAGTCCCCTCCGGTGGCCAACCCACAGAGAATGTGGGCCACTCAGACGAGCAGAAAGTCTGCCATTTACTTTTTTAACCTGTAAGGAGAGATTGTGAGCCCTCTCTCGAACCTCCGACCAATGGTCGAGGGTGAGGGACAATGGGGACGATGTCGTTTGTCCCATGGTGTTCTGAAGACAAAGAGTGGTTAGCGTACGCGCGACACAACAAATAACCGATCACAACAGTCACAACACACAGGACAAACAGGCCGGCCACCTCACTCTCACGCATTAGTTTCACATCAAACGAGTCACCTTAGGGGGTGCCTCCAGATTGGCCCAGACGGACCACAGATTGGGAATGAAATTCCCCAGATTGGCCCAGACAGACCACAGATTGGGAATGAAATTCCCCAGATTGGCCCAGACGGACCACAGATTGGGAATGAAATTCCCCAGATCGATAGGAAAATCCTATCGCAGACGGTGAGTCACGGAAAACCATGTGGGGCGTCCCCCAATCACCCAAGAACAGAATTTGCCCGTGAAGTAGAGCCGGAGTTCAGCCTGGGGTGAAAGGAAATGGCGGATCGATCCAAAATGAAAGTAAACAAAAACTAGCCGTACTACTTACCCCAGAGAGGTGCCGTTGGGGTCTCCCTCTGCGAGGAGGTCTCTTCTCAGTTTGATCTCGCTGGGGCCTCCAAAATGTTAGACCGGTGTCGCGAGGAAGACTCCAAGGGCCTCGCTCTCATGTAAAAACAATGGGGTTTTTATTATTCCGTGTACACGGGGTCCTCCAAACAGGTGGAAACGGAGAACCCTGAGTTGGGGCAAGGCTGGTGTTTTTAAGGATGAAAACTGCAAAGTAAGCAAGCATTGTTACAGAAGCCAATCATAGCAGTTAGAGCAGAACAGTTGGTGATTTGTCCATTTGTGATTGGTCAGATCATGAGGGGCGACCAGTGGGTCAGAGTTGATTAACTGTCTTGTTTTGCACAGCTTATTTTTAGGTCACCTAGGTCCTGTGTGGCTTGGTTCTGACATACTTCCCAATCTTGATTAGCATAGTCAGCAGACTTTATCTCTGAGTTTCCTGACATAATTACCTTACTTTAGCAACACAACCTTTCTATTTGTAGAGGGCAACAATGGTTAACATATCAATTGGGTAAGATTTTACAATTCTTTACAGAAGAGAGCATTGATTAACATATCAATCTTTTACCCAGGGAAAAAGGAAGACACACATTTACAGTTACAGGTATTACTATGATATAAACGAAGCTATTTCTGTGAAGAATGTACAATCTAATACAATCTGATGCAATTAACACAATTTGTGACGGGGCTACCAGATAGGGAAGACCCAGGATGTCAGGAGCTAGTAGCTCAGGCCTTTGTTTTATGGCCTTTAGGAAGTTAAAACTTAACCTAGTTGGATTTGAAGGGAGAAGGGGAGGGGAAGCAGCAGATGGAACGAGCTTTCTTCCTCTCTTCAGGAGTTCCAGTCCATCTTGGGCTACGAATTTATCTCAAGGCCTCTTTCAACAACTACATAAGATGCTGTTTCCAAAAAGAGGACGACAGAAAACTAGACACACTTGGTCCAGGTCCCTGGGTTCACTACATGAGTTGTGGAGTCTAAATATTCCATGCCATGAGAAAATACCTGGGATTTTTAGTGAAAGGGGCATTTGCATCCCTTTTCTAAGGGTTTCCCTTTCACCATGTTACATTTGAATTCTGGAAAAACCTGCTGGTGATAAGCTATCTAGCATTATGTTGGTTTAGGTATTGAGCTAGTACCTCATGTTTAGTGTTCAGGGTTATGCTGAAATGGCTGCAGACCTCCTTGAAATAGAGATTGCAGACAAGTGAACCCCAAGGAAGCTGGATAGTTGAAGCAGGCACTCCAAATATTCATGTACTGCAAGGATTCACTTTCATTTTGGGACTCATCTTCTGCTTGCTGGCTTTTAGTGCTAACTGATACTACCATGGTGGCAGTAATCCAGCAGAGACTGCATGTATGGTTTGCAGGTTTGCTTCCCAAGCCACCAGAAAATTGGCAGAACCCAAATCATTGTGGCATTTTCTTTCCTTCCCTGAAACATTTGGCTTTCTAAGTTTGAAAATTGAGTAGACTGCGCTAGTCAAGTTTGGACCCCATGTACCACCAACAGAGCTAAAGACAGAGCCAACTACTTCCCTCCACTTGTCAAAATATGTCAAATTTGCTTGATCACCACAACTTCAAAGAAAATTCTGAGTCAACTTAGAGAGGTTAATCAAATACTGCATGATTGGAATGGCTGTGGTTGTATGAGGTGGAAAGCTGCAGAGTTGGGCTGAAACTGTTCACAGAAACCCACAGGCTTGTGGTTGCCAGGCAACCACACTGGGCTGAGACTGGCTGAACATCACTGTGAAGTGGATTTTAGGCTCTAGGTTTGAAAATTTAAAAGACTGCGGTAGTCAAGTTTGGAACCCATGGACCACAGACAGACCAAAAGGTCTTTCAATTACTTCCCTCCATTTCTCAAAATATGTCAAATTTTCTTGATCACTACAAGTGTAAAAAAAATTCTGAGGCAACATAGAGAGGCTAATCAAATACTGCATGATTGGAATGGCTGTGGTTGTATGAGGTGGAAAGCTGCAGAGTTGGGCTGAAACTGTTCACAGAAACCCACAGGCTTGTGGTTACCAGGCAACCACACTGGGCTGAGACTGGCTGAACATCACTGTGAGGTGGATTTTAGGCTCTAGGTTTGAAAATTTAAAAGACTGGGGTAGTCAAGTTTGGAACCCATGGATCACAGACAGACCAAAAGGTCTTTCAATTACTTCCCTCCACTTCTCAAAATATGTCAAATTTTCTTGATCACTACAACTGTAAAAAAAATTCTGAGGTAACATAGAGAGGCTAATCAAATACTGCATGATTGGAATGGCTGTGGTTGTATGAGGTGGAAAGCTTCAGAGTTGGGCTGAAACAGGTCACAGAAATCCACAAGCTTGTGGTTGCCAGGAAACCACACTGGGCTGTGATTGGCTGAGCACCATTGTGAGCTGGACTTTAGGCTCTAGGACACAAGTGTGCAGTAGGAGACCTGAGTCACAATGCTGGGCGTTGCCATGGAGACCTCAGTGGCACAGAGGACCTTGTAGTTCAAGATTTAAATAGGATGAATATTCTTGGCCTGGTGTGCCACAATATTCTCTCTGAAGGCTTCACTGCTCAGAATTTGTGGATGGAAATGCTTGCCAATCTACACATGGATGTACTTTCAATGGGATATGAAATATGCCAGGCCTGGCAGATGATCTCTGCCATGTCCTATCATTGAGCATATGCTTTTCCCTTGTCATGTCTGTCATTTGGCTGAGTACTGTTCCCTAAGCTATTCAGTCAAGACTTGCTGGCATCATTCACCTGCAGTATAAGAGCTTTCTGTGAAATTTCTCAGCAGAAATCCTCTGCAAGCACATAGCTTTGGATATGAAAGACAGTGGTGGAAGTTGAATTTCAAGGGCAGATATTTGAAAACAATGAAACAAGCCCCGAATAAGATCTTTACATGTTTCCCAGATGAATATGTTTGGAAATGCGGGGGAAGATGGAGATCAAGCCTGAGAAGAGTGCACACCCATTTCAAGGTACAAAAACCAGGGAAAAACATGGGAAAGGAAGAGAGCTGGTTAACCTGATGTAAAAATCTTTGATGATGAAAGGAAAATTATATTTTCATGATGATATATTCAGGCTGTAGAAGTGAACTTCTCATGTTGGTTGTCCTATGTGTGTCCTTCTGCATTGGGCGGTGGATGCAGGACAGGAGATCTTCAAATAAATCTGGTGGAACACAAAATACTGAAAAAAATTCAGCCTAAATCCTGTGTATTCCTTGCCTTTGAGAACATATATGGATAATGTATGAAGTTTCAAAAGAGAAAATGTCTTTTGGGTCATGGTTTCAACAATGAAATGGTCACTTCACATAACATTTTGAATTTTGCTTTCACACTTGCTCATGTACAGGGCCTGAGTAAAGCAGAATGCAGAGTAAGCCTCTTCAATAGTTGTGCATTCCATAAGTGGTTTTAAAACCAGTGAAACCCTTTGGACTTAGTATTTGTTTTTAATTGGTTGATTGGTTTTTCAAACTGTTTGTTTTACTATTTTGAACCTTGTGAGTCAGGGAAGACCTCACTCATAGTGATTTAGACCTCTCCAAAAGCTCTGAAGTTATGAATGTAACAGCTATTACATGTTATAAGTTTCTCCTATTAAAACTTGAAAGACAAAAAGGATCTGCTACTTTTCATCTAAATTCAGTGTTGGGCTAAATTCAGTGTTGGACTTTTTACAAGTCCTTTGAAATGTGTCCTCCTCTAGTCACTGGTCATGCTGGAATTTACTTTCTTGTGAAGACAGGATTTGAGCAAATTGACACAAGTACAGTTTGCCACTACTCTGGACACCTGGTTAAATATCGAGTTCCCTAAATGGTGTGTGTTTTACTTTGATCTCTGCTCACACTTTGCTCATCCAGTTAGAACCACAGGGCTCCAGGCCATAGCGTTCCAGGCCTAAACAAGAAAATTTCCATTCCGTTTTGCGAGTTCATTCCTCTCTCATAATTACTTTTTCCACAAATGTGTGCTTCAGGAAAGGCCCTGTCCAAATGTGGAGAGGCCCATTTTCATTCACTCACTTTCAGACTTTCTAAGATTTTCAGTTACTAGAGGTTTGCCCAGACTTGCCATTGTCAAGGGAGAGTGCACTTCACTTGAAGTTGTGCAGTATTACTTCATGTGTCTCTGTGGAATTTCCACCAATGGGAAACTCTTGTTGTATTCACTTCCAAGTGTTTCTGCATAAGAAAATATAAGTAACAAAGGATGTGGTTTCAAGCCCAATGAGGAAAGGAGGGATTATCTTTATTTCAGTGCAGGTTGACCTTTCAAAGAAACAGTAATTCCTATGAAATAGGAGGTAAAATCTTTTGTAAAGAGACATGGACATGACCCACTGAAGTTTATGTCACTGTTTTTAAAACGCCAAGGGCATTTCAGAAATTCTTGGCTGCTGAATTGCCCCTTTTTTCAAATTTCTCTTAGGTAAGACACTCCAGCTTCATCAAACCATGGTACTGTTCCTTCCATGTAAAAAACCAAAGCAAAAAAGAAAATAAATTAAAACAAAACCCATCAAATTACATTTGAGAGCCCACAATTGCTCAGCAGGCCCGCTATTCAAGAAGCTAGAGGTACAGAAGCCTCAGCCTTCAGCCCATGGCCTGAAGTTTTGTCTCTATCATGGCCCCTCAATTCCTTGGCATGTGCACATTAACTCATGAATCTTTACTCATTTCCTCTTCAAATGCACAGGATCCAATATATTTGAACCCTGTTCACCTGGGCTGTAATCATCCAAGGACACACCAGAGGAAGGGCAGCCACCCCCTTGCCTGGGGCCTTGGAGCTTATCACAATAGAAATGGACACCTGAACAAGGGGAGCCAAAACAAAGAGAGGCATATTCCTAAAGTCTGAAGCACAGAAGCTACCTATAGACCAGTAGTGGGATTTCACAAATTATGTAAGAATCTCTGTGCACATGCTTGGCATGGCCCCTCATGCCTATAATCCCAGCAATCTGGGGGCTGAGGTGGATGGATCCTTGGGAGTTCCAGTCCATCTTGGGCTATGAATTTATCTCAAGGCCTCTTTCAACAACTACATAAGATGCTGTTTCCAAGAAGAGGACAACAGAAAACTAGACACACTTGGTCCAGGTCCCTGGGTTCACTACATGAGTTGTGGAGTCTAAATATTCCATGCCATGAGAAAATACCTGGGATTTTTAGTGAAAGGGGCATTTGCATCCCTTTTCTAAGGGTTTCCCTTTCACCATGTTACATTTGAATTCTGAGAAAACCTGCTGGTGATAAGCTATCTAGCATTATGTTGGTTTAGGTGTTGAGCTAGTAGCTCATTTTTAGTGTTCAGGTTATGCTGGAATGGCTACAGACCTCCTTGAAATAGCGATTGCAGACAAGTGAACCCTAAAAAAGCTGGATAGTTGAAGCAGGCACTCCAAATATTCATGCACTGCAAGGATTCACTTTCATTTTGGGACTCATCTTCTGGTTGCTGGCTTTTAGTGCTAACTGATACTACCATGGTGGCAGTAATCCAGCAGAGACTGCATGTATGGTTTGCAGGTTTGCTTCCCAAGCCACCAGAAACTTGGCACAACCCAAATCATTGTGGCATTTTCTTTCCTCCCCTGAAACATTTGGCTTTCTAAGTTTGAAAATTGAATAGACTGGGCTAGTCAAGTTTGGACCCCATGTACCACCAACAGAGCTAAAGACAGAGCCAATTACTTCCCTCCACTTGTCAAAATATGTCAAATTTGCTTGATCACCACAACTTCAAAGAAAATTCTGAGGCAACTTAGAGAGGTTAATCAAATACTGCATGATTGGAATGGCTGTGGTTATATGAGGTGGAAAGCTGCAGAGTTGGGCTGAAACTGTTCACAGAAACCCACAGGCTTGTGGTTGCCAGGCAACCACACTGGGCTGAGACTGGCTGAACATCACTGTGAGGTGGATTTTAGGCTCTAGGTTTGAAAATTTAAAAGACTGGGGTAGTCAAGTTTGGAACCCATCGACCACAGACAGACCAAAAGGTCTTTCAATTACTTCCCTCCACTTCTCAAAATATGTCAAATTTTCTTGATCACTACAAGTGTAAAAAAAATTCTGAGGTAACATAGAGAGGCTAATCAAATACTGCATGATTGGAATGGCTGTGGTTGTAGGAGTTGGAAAGTTGCAGAGTTGGGCTGAAACAGTTCACAGAAATCCACAAGCTTGTGGTTGCCAGGAAACCACACTGCGCTGCAATTGACTGAGTACCATTGTGAGCTGGACTTTAGGCTCTAGGACACAAGTGTGCAGTAGGAGACCTGAGTCACAATGCTGGGCGTTGCCATGGAGACCTCAGTGGCACAGAGGTCCTTGTAGGGCAAGTTTTAAATAGGATGAATATTCTTGGCCTGGTGTGCCACAATATTCTCTCTGAAGGCTTCACTGCTCAGAATTTGTGGATGGAAATGCTTGCCAATCTACACATGGATGTACTTTCAATGGGATATGAAATATGCCAGGGCCTGGCAGATGATCTCTGCCATGTCCTATCATTGAGCATGCGCTTTTCCCTTGTCATGTCTGTCATTTGGCTGAGTACTGTTCCCTAAGCTATTCAGTCAAGACTTGCTGGCATCATTCACCTGCAGTATAAGAGCTTTCTGTGAAATTTCTCAGCAGAAATCCTCTGCAAGCACATAGCTTTGGATATGAGAGACAGTGGTGGAAGTTGAATTTCAAGGGCAGATATTTGAAAACAATGAAACAAGCCCCGAATAAGATCTTTACATGTTTCCCAGATGAATATGTTTGGAAATACGGGGGAAGATGCATATCAAGCCTGAAAAGAGTGCACACCCATTTCAAGGTACAAAAACCAGGGAAAAACATGGGAAAGCAAGAGAGCTGGTTAATCTGATGTAAAAACGTTTGATGATGAAAGGAAAATTATATTCTCATGATGATATATTCAGGATGTAGAAGTGAACTTCTCATGTTGGTTGTCCTATGTGTGGCCTTCTGCATTGGGCGGTGGATGCAGTACAGGAGATCTTCAAGTAAATCTGGAGGAACACAAAATACTGAAAAAAAAATTCAGCCTAAATCCTGTGTATTCCTTCCCTTTGAGAACATATATGGATAATGTATGAAGTTTCAAAAGAGAAAATGTCTTTTGGGTCATGGTTTCAACAATGAAATGGTCACTTCACATAACATTTTGAATTTTGCTTTCACACTTGCTCATGTACCAGGCCTGAGTAAAGCAGAATGCAGAGTAAGCCTCTTCAATAGTTGTGCATTCCATAAGTGGTTTTAAAACCAGTGCAACCCTTTGGACTTAGTATTTGTTTTTAATTGGTTGATTGGTTTTTCAAATGGTTTGTTTTACTATTTTGAACCTTGTGAGTCAGGGAAGACCTCACTCATAGTGATTTAGACCTCTCCAAAAGCTCTGAAGTTATGAATGTAACAGCTATTACATGTTATAAGTTTCTCCTATTAAAACTTGAAAGACAAAAAGGATCTGCTACTTTTCATCTAAATTCAGTGTTGGGCTAAATTCAGTGTTGGACTTTTTACAAGTCCTTTGAAATGTGTCCTCCTCTAGTCACTGGTCATGCTGGAATTTACTTTCTTGTGAAGACAGGATTTGAGCAAATTGACACAAGTACAGTTTGCCACTACTCTGGACACCTGGTTAAATATCGAGTTCCCTAAATGGTGTGTGTTTTACTTTGATCTCTGCTCACACTTTGCTCATCCAGTTAGAACCACAGGGCTCCAGGCCATAGCGTTCCAGGCCTAAACAAGAAAATTTCCATTCCGTTTTGGGAGTTCATTTGTCTCTCATAATTACTTTTTCCACAAATGTGTGCTTCAGGAGAGGCCCTGTCCAAATGTGGAGAGGCCCATTTTCATTCACTCACTTTCAGACTTTCTAAGATTTTCAGTTACTAGAGGTTTGCCCAGACTTGCCATTGTCAAGGGAGAGTGCACTTCACTTGAAGTTGTGCAGTATTACTTCATGTGTCTCTGTGGAATTTCCACCAATGGGAAACTCTTGCTGTATTCACTTCCAAGTGTTTCTGCATAAGAAAATATAAGTAACAAAGGATGTGGTTTCAAGCCCAATGAGGAAAGGAGGGATAATCTTTATTTCAGTGCAGGTTGACCTTTCAAAGAAACAGTAATTCCTATGAAATAGGAGGTAAAATCTTTTGTAAAGAGACATGGACATGACCCGCTGAAGTTTATGTCACTGTTTTTAAAACGCCAAGGGCATTTCAGAAATTCTTGGCTGCTGAATTGCCCCTTTTTTCAAATTTCTCTTAGGTAAGACACTCCAGCTTCATCAAACCATGGTACTGTTCCTTCCATGTAAAAAACCAAAGCAAAAAAGAAAGTAAATTAAAACAAAACCCATCAAATTACATTTGAGAGCCCACAATTGCTCAGCAGGCCCACTATTCAAGAAGCTAGAGGTACAGAAGCCTCAGCCTTCAGCCCATGGCCTGAAGTTTTGTCTCTATCATGGCCCCTCAATTCCCTGGCATGTCCACATTAACTCATGAATCTTTACTCATTTCCTCTTCAAATGCACAGGATCCAATATATTTGAACCCTGTTCACCTGGGCTGTAATCATCCAAGGACACACCAGAGGAAGGGCAGCCACCCCCTTGCCTGGGGCCTTGGAGCTTATCACAATAGAAATGGACACCTGAACAAGGGCAGCCAAAACAAAGAGAGGCATATTCCTAAAGTCTGAAGCACAGAAGCTACCTATAGACCAGTAGTGGGATTTCACAAATTATGTAAGAATCTCTGTGCACATGCTTGGCATGGCCGCTCATGCCTATAATCCCAGCAATCTGGGGGCTGAGGTGGATGGATCCTTGGGAGTTCCAGTCCATCTTGGGCTATGAATTTATCTCAAGGCCTCTTTCAACAACTACATAAGATGCTGTTTCCAAGAAGAGGACAACAGAAAACTAGACACACTTGGTCCAGGTCCCTGGCTTCACTAAATGAGTTGTGGAGTCTAAATATTCCATGCCATGAGAAAATACCTGGGATTTTTAGTGAAAGGGGCATTTGCATCCCTTTTCTAAGGGTTTCCCTTTCACCATGTTACATTTGAATTCTGGGAAAACCTGCTGGTGATAAGCTATCTAGCATTATGTTGGTTTAGGTATTGAGCTAGTACCTCATGTTTAGTGTTCAGGTTATGCTGGAATGGCTACAGACCTCCTTGAAATAGCGATTGCAGACAAGTGAACCCTTAAAAAGCTGGATAGTTGAAGCAGGCACTCCAAATATTCATGCACTGCAAGGATTCACTTTCATTTTGGGACTCATCTTCTGGTTGCTGGCTTTTAGTGCTAACTGATACTACCATGGTGGCAGTAATCCAGCAGAGACTGCATGTATGGTTTGCAGGTTTGCTTCCCAAGCCACCAGAAACTTGGCAGAACCCAAATCATTGTGGCATTTTCTTTCCTCCCCTGAAACATTTGGCTTTCTAAGTTTGAAAATTGAATAGACTGGGCTAGTCAAGTTTGGACCCCATGTACCACCAACAGAGCTAAAGACAGAGCCAATTACTTCCCTCCACTTGTCAAAATATGTCAAATTTGCTTGATCACCACAACGTCAAAGAAAATTCTGAGGCAACTTAGAGAGGTTAATCAAATACTGCATGATTGGAATGGCTGTGGTTGTATGAGGTGGAAAGCTGCAGAGTTGGGCTGAAACTGTTCACAGAAACCCACAGGCTTGTGGTTGCCAGGCAACCACACTGGGCTGAGACTGGCTGAACATCACTGTGAGGTGGATTTTAGGCTCTAGGTTGGAAAATTTAAAAGACTGGGGTAGTCAAGTTTGGAACCCATGGACCACAGACAGACCAAAAGGTCTTTCAATTACTTCCCTCCACTTCTCAAAATATGTCAAATTTTCTTGATCACTACAACTGTAAAAAAATTCTCAGGTAACATAGAGAGGCTAATCAAATACTGCATGATTGGAATGGCTGTGGTTGTATGAGGTGGAAAGCTGCAGAGTTGGGCTGAATCAGTTCACAGAAATCCACAAGCTTGTGGTTGCCAGGAAACCACACTGCGCTGCATTGGATGAGCACCATTGTGAGCTGGACTTTAGGCTCTAGGACACAAGTGTGCAGTAGGAGACCTGAGTCACAATGCTGGGCATTGCCATGGCGACCTCAGTGGCACAGAGGACCTTGTAGGGCAAGTTTTAAATAGGATGAATATTCTTGGCCTGGTGTGCCACAATATTCTCTCTGAAGGCTTCACTTCTCAGAATTTGTGGATGGAAATGCTTGCCAATCTACACATGGATGTACTTTCAATGGGATATGAAATATGCCAGGGCCTGGCAGATGATCTCTGCCATGTCCTATCATTGAGCATACGCTTTTCCCTTGTCATGTCTGTCATTTGGCTGAGTACTGTTCCCTAAGCTATTCAGTCAAGACTTGCTGGCATCATTCACCTGCAGTATAAGAGCTTTCTGTGAAATTTCTCAGCAGAAATCCTCTGCAAGCACATAGCTTTGGATATGAGAGACAGTGGTGGAAGTTGAATTTCAAGGGCAGATATTTGAAAACAATGAAACAAGCCCCGAATAAGATCTTTACATGTTTCCCAGATGAATATGTTTGGAAATACGGGGGAAGATGGATATCAAGCCTGAGAAGAGTGCACACCCATTTCAAGGTACAAAAACCAGGGAAAAACATGGGAAAGCAAGAGAGCTGGTTAATCTGATGTAAAAACCTTTGATGATGAAAGGAAAATTATATTCTCATGATGATATATTCAGGCTGTAGAAGTGAACTTCTCATGTTGGTTGTCTTATGTGTGGCCTTCTGCATTGGGCGGTGGATGCAGGACAGGAGATCTTCAAGTAAATCTGGAGGAACACAAAATTCTGAAAAAAAATTCAGCCTAAATCCTGTGTATTCCTTCCCTTTGAGAACATATATGGATAATGTATGAAGTTTCAAAAGAGAAAATGTCTTTTGGGTCATGGTTTCAACAATGAAATGGTCACTTCACATAACATTTTGAATTTTGCTTTCACACTTGCTCATGTACCAGGCCTGAGTAAAGCAGAATGCAGAGTAAGCCTCTTCAATAGTTGTGCATTCCATAAGTGGTTTTAAAACCAGTGAAACCCTTTGGACTTAGTATTTGTTTTTAATTGGTTGATTGGTTTTTCAAACTGTTTGTTTTACTATTTTGAACCTTGTGAGTCAGGGAAGACCTCACTCATAGTGATTTAGACCTCTCCAAAAGCTCTGAAGTTATGAATGTAACAGCTATTACATGTTATAAGTTTCTCCTATTAAAACTTGAAAGACAAAAAGGATCTGCTACTTTTCATCTAAATTCAGTGTTGGGCTAAATTCAGTGTTGGACTTTTTACAAGTCCTTTGAAATGTGTCCTCCTCTAGTCACTGGTCATGCTGGAATTTACTTTCTTGTGAAGACAGGATTTGAGCAAATTGACACAAGTACAGTTTGCCACTACTCTGGACACCTGGTTAAATATCGAGTTCCCTAAATGGTGTGTGTTTTACTTTGATCTCTGCTCACACTTTGCTCATCCAGTTAGAACCACAGGGCTCCAGGCCATAGCGTTCCAGGCCTAAACAAGAAAATTTCCATTCCGTTTTGCGAGTTCATTCCTCTCTCTTAATTACTTTTTCCACAAATGTGTGCTTCAGGAGAGGCCCTGTCCAAATGTGGAGAGGCCCATTTTCATTCACTCACTTTCAGACTTTCTAAGATTTTTCAGTTACTAGAGGTTTGCCCAGACTTGCCATTGTCAAGGGAGAGTGCACTTCACTTGAAGTTGTGCAGTATTACTTCATGTGTCTCTGTGGAATTTCCACCAATGGGAAACTCTTGTTGTATTCACTTCCAAGTGTTTCTGCATAAGAAAATATAAGTAACAAAGGATGTGGTTTCAAGCCCAATGAGGAAAGGAGGGATTATCTTGATTTCAGTGCAGGTTGACCTTTCAAAGAAACAGTAATTCCTATGAAATAGGAGGTAAAATCTTTTGTAAAGAGACATGGACATGACCCACTGAAGTTTATGTCACTGTTTTTAAAACGTCAAGGGCATTTCAGAAATACTTGGCTGCTGAATTGCCCCTTTTTTCAAATTTCTCTTAGGTAAGACACTCCAGCTTCATCAAACCATGGTACTCTTCCTTCCATGTAAAAAACCAAAGCAAAAAAGAAAATAAATTAAAACAAAACCCATCAAATTACATTTGAGAGCCCACAATTGCTCAGCAGGCCCACTATTCAAGAAGCTAGAGGTACAGAATCCTCAGCCTTCAGCCCATGGCCTGAAGTTTTGTCTCTATCATGGCCCCTCAATTCCCTGGCATGTCCACATTAACTCATGAATCTTTACTCATTTCCTCTTCAAATGCACAGGATCCAATATATTTGAACCCTGTTCACCTGGGCTGTAATCATCCAAGGATACACCAGAGGAAGGGCAGCCACCCACTTGCCTGGGGCCTTGGAGCTTATCACAATAGAAATGGACACCTGAATAAGGGGAGCCAAAACAAAGAGAGGCATATTCCTAAAGTCTGAAGCACAGAAGCTACCTATAGACCAGTAGTGGGATTTCACAAATTATGTAAGAATCTCTGTGCACATGTTTGGCATGGCCGCTCATGCCTATAATCCCAGCAATCTGGGGGCTGAGGTGGATGGATCCTTGGGAGTTCCAGTCCATCTTGGGCTACGAATTTATCTCAAGGCCTCTTTCAACAACTACATAAGATGCTGTTTCCAAGAAGAGGACAACAGAAAACTAGACACACTTTGTCCAGGTCCCTGGGTTCACTACATGAGTTGTGGAGTCTAAATATTCCATGCCATGAGAAAATACCTGGGCTATTTAGTGAAAGGGGCATTTGCATCCCTTTTCTAAGGGTTTCCCTTTCACCGTGTTACATTTGAATTCTGGGAAAACCTGCTGGTGATAAGCTATCTAGCATTATGTTGGTTTAGGTATTGAGCTAGTACCTCATGTTTAGTGTTCAGGTTATGCTGGAATGGCTACAGACCTCCTTGAAATAGCGATTGCAGACAAGTGAACCCTTAAAAAGCTGGATAGTTGAAGCAGGCACTCCAAATATTCATGCACTGCAAGGATTCACTTTCATTTTGGGACTCATCTTCTGGTTGCTGGCTTTTAGTGCTAACTGATACTACCATGGTGGCAGTAATCCTGCAGAGACTGCATGTATGGTTTGCAGGTTTGCTTCCCAAGCCACCAGAAACTTGGCAGAACCCAAATCATTGTGGCATTTTCTTTCCTCACCTGAAACATTTGGCTTTCTAAGTTTGAAAATTGAATAGACTGGGCTAGTCAAGTTTGGACCCCATGTACCACCAACAGAGTTAAAGACAGAGCCAATTACTTCCCTCCACTTGTCAAAATATGTCAAATTTGCTTGATCACCACAACGTCAAAGAAAATTCTGAGGCAACTTAGAGAGGTTAATCAAATACTGCATGATTGGAATGGCTGTGGTTGTATGAGGTGGAAAGCTGCAGAGTTGGGCAGAAACTGTTCACAGAAACCCACAGGCTTGTGGTTGCCAGGCAACCACACTGGGCTGAGACTGGCTGAACATCACTGTGAGGTGGATTTTAGGCTCTAGGTTTGAAAATTTAAAAGACTGGGGTAGTCAAGTTTGGAACCCATGGACCACAGACAGACCAAAAGGTCTTTCAATTACTTCCCTCCACTTCTCAAAATATGTCAAATTTTCTTGATCACTACAACTGTAAAAAAAATTCTGAGGCAACATAGAGAGGCTAATCAAATACTGCATGATTGGAATGGCTGTGGTTATAGTAGGTGGAAAGCTGCAGAGTTGGGCTGAAACAGTTCACAGAAATCCACAAGCTTGTGGTTGCCAGGAAACCACACTGGGCTGCAATTGGCTGAGCACCATTGTGAGCTGGACTTTAGGCTCTAGGACACAAGTGTGCAGTAGGAGACCTGAGTCACAATGCTGGGCGTTGCCATGGAGACCTCAGTGGCACAGAGGACCTTGTAGGGCAAGTTTTAAATAGGATGAATATTCTTGGCCTGGTGTGCCACAATATTCTCTCTGAAGGCTTCACTGCTCAGAATTTGTGGATGGAAATTCTTGCCAATCTACACATGGATGTACTTTCAATGGGATATGAAATATGCCAGGGCCTGGCAGATGATCTCTGCCATGTCCTATCATTGAGCATACGCTTTTCCCTTGTCATGTCTGTCATTTGGCTGAGTACTGTACCCTAAGCTATTCAGTCAAGACTTGCTGGCATCATTCACCTGCAGTATAAGAGCTTTCTGTGAAATTTCTCAGCAGAAATCCTCTGCAAGCACATAGCTTTGGATATGAGAGACAGTGGTGGAAGTTGAATTTCAAGGGCAGATATTTGAAAACAATGAAACAAGCCCCGAATAAGATCTTTACATGTTTCCCAGATGAATATGTTTGGAAATACGGGGGAAGATGGAGATCAAGCCTGAGAAGAGTGCACACCCATTTCAAGGTACAAAAACCAGGGAAAAACATGGGAAAGCAAGAGAGCTGGTTAATCTGATGTAAAAACCTTTGATGATGAAAGGAAAATTATATTCTCATGATGATATATTCAGGCTGTAGAAGTGAACTTCTCATGTTGGTTGTCCTATGTGTGGCCTTCTGCATTGGGCGGTGGATGCAGGACAGGAGATCTTCTAATAAATCTGGTGGAACACAAAATACTGAAAAAAAAATTCAGCCTAAATCCTGTGTATTCCTTCCCTTTGAGAACATATATGGATAATGTATGAAGTTTCAAAAGAGAAAATGTCTTTTGGGTCATGGTTTCAACAATGAAATTGTCACTTCACATAACATTTTGAATTTTGCTTTCACACTTGCTCAGGTACCGGGCCTGAGTAAAGCAGAATGCAGAGTAAGCCACTTCACTAGTTGTGCATTCCATAAGTGGTTTTAAAACCAGTGAAACCCTTTGGACTTAGTATTTGTATTTTATTGGTTGATTGGTTTCTCAAATTGTTTGTTTTACTATTTTGAACTTTGTGAGTCAGGGAAGCCCTCACTCATAGAGATTCAGACCTCTCCAAAAGCTCTGAAGTTATTCATGTAACAGCTATTACATGTTATAAGTTTCTCCTATTAAAACTTGAAAGACAAAAAGGATCTGCTACTTTTCATCTAAATTCAGTGCTGGGCTAAATTCAGTGTTGGACTTTTTACAAGTCCTTTGAAATGTGTCCTCCTCTAGTCCCTGGTCGTGCTGGAATTTACTTTCTTGTGAAGACAGGATTTGAGCAAATTGACACAAGTACAGTTTGCCACTACTCTGGACGCCTGGTTAAATATCGAGTTCCCTAAATTGTGTGTGTTTTACTTTGATCTCTGCCCACACTTTGCTCATCCAGTTAGAATCACAGGGCTCCAGGCCATAGCGTTCCAGGCCTAAACAAGAAAATTTCCATTCCGTTTTGGGAGTTCATTTGTCTCTCATAATTACTTTTTCCACAAATGTGTGCTTCAGGAGAGGCCGTGTCCAAATGTGGAGAGGCCCATTTTCATTAACTAACTTTCAGACTTTCTAAGATTTTCAGTTACTAAACCTTTGCCCAGACTTGCCATTGTCAAGGGACAGTGCACTTCACTTGAAGTTGTGCAGTATTACTTCATGTGTCTCCGTGGAATTTCCACCAATGGGAAACTCTTTTTGTATTCATCTCCAAGTGTTTCTGCGTAAGAAAATATAAGTAACAAAGATGTGGTTTCAAGCCCAATGAGGAAAGGAGGGATTATCTTTGTTTCAGTGCAGGTTGACCTTTCAAAGAAACAGTAATTCCTATGAAATAGGAGGTAAAATCTTTTGTAAAGAGACATGGACTTGACCTGCTGAAGTTTATGTCACTGTTTTTAAAACGCCAAGGGCATTTCAGAAATTCTTGGCTACTGAAGTGCCCCTTTTTTCAAATATGTCTTAGGTAAGACACTCCAGCTTCGTCAAACCATGGTACTGTTCCTTCCATGTAAAAAACCAAAGCAAAAAATAAAATAAATTAAAACAAAACCCATCAAATTACATTTGAGAGTCCACAATTGCTCAGCAGGCCCACTATTCAAGAAGCTAGAGGTACAGAATCCTCAGCCTTCAGCCCATGGCCTGAAGTTTTGTCTCTATCATGGCCCCTCAATTCCCTGGCATGTCCACATTAACTCATGAATCTTTACTCATTTCCTCTTCAAATGCACAGGATCCAATATATTTGAACCCTGTTCACCTGGGCTGTAATCATCCAAGGACACACCAGAGGAAGGGCAGCCACCCACTTGCCTGGGGCCTTGGAGCTTATCACAATAGAAATGGACACCTGAATAATGGGAGCCAAAACAAAGAGAGGCATATTCCTAAAGTCTGAAGCACAGAAGCTACCTATAGACCAGTAGTGGGATTTCACAAATTATGTAAGAATCTCTGTGCACATGTTTGGCATGGCCGCTCATGCCTATAATCCCAGCAATCTGGGGGCTGAGGTGGATGGATCCTTGGGAGTTCCAGTCCATCTTGGGCTACGAATTTATCTCAAGGCCTCTTTCAACAACTACATAAGATGCTGTTTCCAAGAAGAGGACAACAGAAAACTAGACACACTTTGTCCAGGTCCCTGGGTTCACTACATGAGTTGTGGAGTCTAAATATTCCATGCCATGAGAAAATACCTGGGCTATTTAGTGAAAGGGGCATTTGCATCCCTTTTCTAAGGGTTTCCCTTTCACCGTGTTACATTTGAATTCTGGGAAAACCTGCTGGTGATAAGCTATCTAGCATTATGTTGGTTTAGGTATTGAGCTAGTACCTCATGTTTAGTGTTCAGGTTATGCTGGAATGGCTACAGACCTCCTTGAAATAGCGATTGCAGACAAGTGAACCCTTAAAAAGCTGGATAGTTGAAGCAGGCACTCCAAATATTCATGCACTGCAAGGATTCACTTTCATTTTGGGACTCATCTTCTGGTTGCTGGCTTTTAGTGCTAACTGATACTACCATGGTGGCAGTAATCCTGCAGAGACTGCATGTATGGTTTGCAGGTTTGCTTCCCAAGCCACCAGAAACTTGGCAGAACCCAAATCATTGTGGCATTTTCTTTCCTCACCTGAAACATTTGGCTTTCTAAGTTTGAAAATTGAATAGACTGGGCTAGTCAAGTTTGGACCCCATGTACCACCAACAGAGTTAAAGACAGAGCCAATTACTTCCCTCCACTTGTCAAAATATGTCAAATTTGCTTGATCACCACAACGTCAAAGAAAATTCTGAGGCAACTTAGAGAGGTTAATCAAATACTGCATGATTGGAATGGCTGTGGTTGTATGAGGTGGAAAGCTGCAGAGTTGGGCAGAAACTGTTCACAGAAACCCACAGGCTTGTGGTTGCCAGGCAACCACACTGGGCTGAGACTGGCTGAACATCACTGTGAGGTGGATTTTAGGCTCTAGGTTTGAAAATTTAAAAGACTGGGGTAGTCAAGTTTGGAACCCATGGACCACAGACAGACCAAAAGGTCTTTCAATTACTTCCCTCCACTTCTCAAAATATGTCAAATTTTCTTGATCACTACAACTGTAAAAAAAATTCTGAGGCAACATAGAGAGGCTAATCAAATACTGCATGATTGGAATGGCTGTGGTTATAGTAGGTGGAAAGCTGCAGAGTTGGGCTGAAACAGTTCACAGAAATCCACAAGCTTGTGGTTGCCAGGAAACCACACTGGGCTGCAATTGGCTGAGCACCATTGTGAGCTGGACTTTAGGCTCTAGGACACAAGTGTGCAGTAGGAGACCTGAGTCACAATGCTGGGCGTTGCCATGGAGACCTCAGTGGCACAGAGGACCTTGTAGGGCAAGTTTTAAATAGGATGAATATTCTTGGCCTGGTGTGCCACAATATTCTCTCTGAAGGCTTCACTGCTCAGAATTTGTGGATGGAAATTCTTGCCAATCTACACATGGATGTACTTTCAATGGGATATGAAATATGCCAGGGCCTGGCAGATGATCTCTGCCATGTCCTATCATTGAGCATACGCTTTTCCCTTGTCATGTCTGTCATTTGGCTGAGTACTGTACCCTAAGCTATTCAGTCAAGACTTGCTTGCATCATTCACCTGCAGTATAAGAGCTTTCTGTGAAATTTCTCAGCAGAAATCCTCTGCAAGCACATAGCTTTGGATATGAGAGACAGTGGTGGAAGTTGAATTTCAAGGGCAGATATTTGAAAACAATGAAACAAGCCCCGAATAAGATCTTTACATGTTTCCCAGATGAATATGTTTGGAAATACGGGGGAAGATGGAGATCAAGCCTGAGAAGAGTGCACACCCATTTCAAGGTACAAAAACCAGGGAAATACATGGGAAAGCAAGAGAGCTGGTTAATCTGATGTAAAAACCTTTGATGATGAAAGGAAAATTATATTCTCATGATGATATATTCAGGCTGTAGAAGTGAACTTCTCATGTTGGTTGTCCTATGTGTGGCCTTCTGCATTGGGCGGTGGATGCAGGACAGGAGATCTTCTAATAAATCTGGTGGAACACAAAATACTGAAAAAAAAATTCAGCCTAAATCCTGTGTATTCCTTCCCTTTGAGAACATATATGGATAATGTATGAAGTTTCAAAAGAGAAAATGTCTTTTGGGTCATGGTTTCAACAATGAAATTGTCACTTCACATAACATTTTGAATTTTGCTTTCACACTTGCTCAGGTACCGGGCCTGAGTAAAGCAGAATGAAGAGTAAGCCTCTTCAATGGTTGTGCATTCCATAAGTGGTTTTAAAACCAGGGAACCCCTTTGGACTTAGTGTTTGTATTTTATTGGTTGATTGGTTTCTCAAATTGTTTGTTTTACTATTTTGAACTTTGTGAGTCAGGGAAGCCCTCACTCATAGAGATTCAGACCTCTCCAAAAGCTCTGAAGTTATTCATGTAACAGCTATTACATGTTATAAGTTTCTCCTATTAAAACTTGAAAGACAAAAAGGATCTGCTACTTTTCATCTAAATTCAGTGCTGGGCTAAATTCAGTGTTGGACTTTTTACAAGTCCTTTGAAATGTGTCCTCCTCTAGTCCCTGGTCGTGCTGGAATTTACTTTCTTGTGAAGACAGGATTTGAGCAAATTGACACAAGTACAGTTTGCCACTACTCTGGACGCCTGGTTAAATATCGAGTTCCCTAAATTGTGTGTGTTTTACTTTGATCTCTGCCCACACTTTGCTCATCCAGTTAGAATCACAGGGCTCCAGGCCATAGCGTTCCAGGCCTAAACAAGAAAATTTCCATTCCGTTTTGGGAGTTCATTTGTCTCTCATAATTACTTTTTCCACAAATGTGTGCTTCAGGAGAGGCCGTGTCCAAATGTGGAGAGGCCCATTTTCATTAACTAACTTTCAGACTTTCTAAGATTTTCAGTTACTAAACCTTTGCCCAGACTTGCCATTGTCAAGGGACAGTGCACTTCACTTGAAGTTGTGCAGTATTACTTCATGTGTCTCCGTGGAATTTCCACCAATGGGAAACTCTTGGTGTATTCATCTCCAAGTGTTTCTGCGTAAGAAAATATAAGTAACAAAGATGTGGTTTCAAGCCCAATGAGGAAAGGAGGGATTATCTTTGTTTCAGTGCAGGTTGACCTTTCAAAGAAACAGTAATTCCTATGAAATAGGAGGTAAAATCTTTTGTAAAGAGACATGGACTTGACCCGCTGAAGTTTATGTCACTGTTTTTAAAACGCCAAGGGCATTTCAGAAATTCTTGGCTACTGAAGTGCCCCTTTTTTCAAATATGTCTTAGGTAAGACACTCCAGCTTCGTCAAACCATGGTACTGTTCCTTCCATGTAAAAAACCAAAGCAAAAAATAAAATAAATTAAAACAAAACCCATCAAATTACATTTGAGAGTCCACAATTGCTCAGCAGGCCCACTATTCAAGAAGCTAGAGGTACAGAAGCCTCAGCCTTCAGCCCATGGCCTGAAATTTTGTCTCTATCATGGCCCCTCAATTCCCTGGCATGTCCACATTAACTCATGAATCTTTACTCATTTCCTCTTCAAATGCACAGGATCGAATATATTTGAACCCTGTTCACCTGGGCTGTAATCATCCAAGGACACACCAGAGGAAGGGCAGCCACCCCCTTGCCTGGGGCCTTGGAGCTTATCACAATAGAAATGGACACCTGAACAAGGGGAGCCAAAACAAAGAGAGGCATATTCCTAAAGTATGAAGCACAGAAGCTACCTATAGACCAGTAGTGGGATTTCACAAATTATGTAAGAATCTCTGTGCACATGCTTGGCATGGCCGCTCATGCCTATAATCCCAGCAATCTGGGGGCTGAGGTGGATGGATCCTTGGGAGTTCCAGTCCATCTTGGGCTACGAATTTATCTCAAGGCCTCTTTCAACAACTACATAAGATGCTGTTTCCAAGAAGAGGACAACAGAAAACTAGACACACTTGGTCCAGGTCCCTGGGTTCACTACATGAGTTGTGGAGTCTAAATATTCCATGCCATGAGAAAATACCTGGGATTTTTAGTGAAAGGGGCATTTGCATCCCTTTTCTAAGGGTTTCGCTTTCACCATGTTACATTTGAATTCTGGGAAAACCTGCTGGTGATAAGCTATCTAGCATTATGTTGGTTTAGGTATTGAGCTACTACCTCATGTTTTGTGTTCAGGGTTATGCTGGAATGGCTGCAGACCTCCTTGAAATAGCGATTGCAGACAAGTGAACCCCGAGGAAGCTGGATAGTTGAAGCAGGCACTCCAAATATTCATGCACTGCAAGGATTCACTTTCATTTTGGGACTCATCTTCTGGTTGCTGGCTTTTAGTGCTAACTGATACTACCATGGTGGCAGTAATCCAGCAGAGACTGCATGTATGGTTTGCAGGTTTGCTTCCCAAGCCACCAGAAACTTGGCAGAACCAAATCATTGTGGCATTTTCTTTCCTCCCCTGAAACATTTGGCTTTCTAAGTTTGAAAATTGAATAGACTGCGCTAGTCAAGTTTGGACCCCATGTACCACCAACAGAGCTAAAGACAGAGCCAATTACTTCCCTCCACTTGTCAAAATATATCAAGTTTGCTTGATCACCACAACTTCAAAGAAAATTCTGAGTCAGCTTAGAGAGGTTAATCAAATACTGCATGATTGGAATGGCTGTGGTTGTATGAGGTGGAAAGCTGCAGAGTTGGGCAGAAACTGTTCACAGAAACCCACAGGCTTGTGGTTGCCAGGCAACCACACTGGGCTGAGACTGGCTGAACATCACTGTGAGGTGGATTTTAGGCTCTAGGTTTGAAAATTTAAAAGACTGGGGTAGTCAAGTTTGGAACCCATCGACCACAGACAGACCAAAAGGTCTTTCAATTACTTCCCTCCACTTCTCAAAATATGTCAAATTTTCTTGATCACTACAACTGTAAAAAAAATTCTGAGGCAACATAGAGAGGCTAATCAAATACTGCATGATTGGAATGGCTGTGGTTGTATGAGGTGGAAAGCTGCAGAGTTGGGCTGAAACAGGTCACAGAAATCCACAAGCTTCTGGTTGCCAGGAAACCACACTGGGCTGTGATTGGCTGAGCACCATTGTGAGCTGGACTTTAGGCTCTAGGACACAAGTGTGCAGTAGGAGACCTGAGTCACAATGCTGGGCGTTGCCATGGAGACCTCAGTGGCACAGAGGACCTTGTAGTTCAAGATTTAAATAGGATGAATATTCTTGGCCTGGTGTGCCACAATATTCTCTCTGAAGGCTTCACTGCTCAGAATTTGTGGATGGAAATGCTTGCCAATCTACACATGGATGTACTTTCAATGGGATATGAAATATGCCAGGGCCTGGCAGATGATCTCTGCCATGTCCTATCATTGAGCATACGCTTTTCCCTTGTCATGTCTGTCATTTGGCTGAGTACTGTTCCCTAAGCTATTCAGTCAAGACTTGCTGGCATCATTCACCTGCAGTATAAGAGCTTTCTGTGAAATTTCTCAGCAGAAATCCTCTGCAAGCACATAGCTTTGGATATGAGAGACAGTGGTGGAAGTTGAATTTCAAGGGCAGATATTTGAAAACAATGAAACAAGCCCCGAATAAGATCTTTACATGTTTCCCAGATGAATATGTTTGGAAATACGGGGGAAGATGGAGATCAAGCCTGAGAAGAGTGCACACCCATTTCAAGGTACAAAAACCAGGGAAATACATGGGAAAGCAGGAGAGCTGGTTAATCTGATGTAAAAACCTTTGATGATGAAAGGAAAATTATATTCTCATGATGATATATTCAGGCTGTACAAGTGAACTTCTCATGTTGGTTGTCCTATGTGTGGCCTTCTGCATTGGGCTGTGGATGCAGGACAGGAGATCTTCAAATAAATCTGGTGGAACACAAAATACTGAAAAAAAAATTCAGCCTAAATCCTGTGTATTCCTTCCCTTTGAGAACATATATGGATAATGTATGAAGTTTCAAAAGAGAAAATGTCTTTTGGGTCATGGTTTCAACAATGAAATGGTCACTTCACATAACATTTTGAATTTTGCTTTCACACTTGCTCATGTACCGGGCCTGAGTAAAGCAGAATGCAGAGTAAGCCTCTTCACTAGTTGTGCATTCCATAAGTGGTTTTAAAACCAGGGAACCCCTTTGGACTTAGTGTTTGTATTTTATTGGTTGATTGGTGTTTCAAATTGTTTTACTATATTGAACTTTGTGAGTCAGGGAAGCCCTCACTCATAGAGATTCAGACCTCTCCAAAAGCTCTGAAGTTATTCATGTAACAGCTATTACATGTTATAAGTTTCTCCTATTAAAACTTGAAAGACAAACAGACTCTGCTACTTTTCATCTAAATTCAGTGTTGGGCTAAATTCAGTGTTGGACTTTTTACAAGTCCTTTGAAATGTGTCCTCCTCTAGTCACTGGTCGTGCTGGAATTTACTTTCTTGTGAAGACAGGATTTGAGCAAATTGACACAAGTACAGTTTGCCACTACTCTGGACGCCTGGTTAAATATCGAGTTCCCTAAATTGTGTGTGTTTTACTTTGATCTCTGCCCACACTTTGCTCATCCAGTTAGAACCACAGGGCTCCAGGCCATAGCGTTCCAGGCCTAAACAAGAAAATTTCCATTCCGTTTTGGGAGTTCATTCGTCTCTCATAATTACTTTTTCCACAAATGTGTGCTTCAGGAGAGGCCGTGTCCAAATGTGGAGAGGCCCATTTTCATTCACTCACTTTCAGACTTTCTAAGATTTTCAGTTACTAAAGGTTTGCCCAGACTTGCCATTGTCAAGGGACAGTGCACTTCACTTGAAGTTGTGCAGTATTACTTCATGTGTCTCCGTGGAATTTCCACCAATGGGAAACTCTTGGCGTATTCATCTCCAAGTGTTTCTGCGTAAGAAAATATAAGTAACAAAGGATGTGGTTTCAAGCCCAATGAGGAAAGGAGAGATGATCTTTATTTCAGTGCAGGTTGACCTTTCAAAGAAACAGTAATTCCTATGAAATAGGAGGTAAAATCTTTTGTAAAGAGACATGGACTTGACCCGCTGAAGTTTATGTCACTGTTTTTAAAACGCCAAGGGCATTTCAGAAATTCTTGGCTTCTTAAGTGCCCCTTTTTTCAAATATGTCTTAGGTAAGACACTCCAGCTTCGTCAAACCATGGTACTGTTCCTTCCATGTAAAAAACAGAGCAAAAAAGAAAATAAATTAAAACAAAACACATCAAATTACATTTGAGAGTCCACAATTGCTCAGCAGGCCCACTATTCAAGAAGCTAGAGGTACAGAAGCCTAAGCCTTCAGCCCATGGCCTGAAATTTTGTCTCCATCATGGCCCCTCAATTCCCTGGCATGTCCACATTAATTCATGAATCTTTACTCATTTCCTCTTCAAATGCACAGGATCCAATATATTTGAACCCTTTTCACCTGGGCTGTAATCATCCAAGGACACACCAGAAGAAGGGCAGCCACCCCCTTGCCTGGGGCCTTGGAGCTTATAACAATAGAAATGGACACCTGAACAAGGGGAGCCAAAGCAAAGAGAGGCATATTCCTAAAGTCTGAAGCACAGAAGCTACCTATAGACCAGTAGTGGGATTTCACAAATTATGTAAGAATCTCTGTGCACATGCTTGGCATGGCCGCTCATGCCTATAATCCCAGCAATCTGGGGGCTGAGGTGGATGGATCCTTGGGAGTTCCAGTCCATCTTGGGCTACGAATTTATCTCAAGGCCTCTTTCAACAACTACATAAGATGCTGTTTCCAAGAAGAGGACAACAGAAAACTAGACACACTTGGTCCAGGTCCCTAGGTTCACTACATGAGTTGTGGAGTTTAAATATTCCATGCCATGAGAAAATACCTGGGATTTTTAGGGAAAGGGGCATTTGCATGCCTTTTCTAAGGGTTTCCCTTTCACCATGTTACATTTGAATTCTGGGAAAACCTGCTGGTGATAAGCTATCTAGCATTATGTTGGTTTAGGTATTGAGCTACTACCTCATGTTTTGTGTTCAGGGTTATGCTGGAATGGCTGCAGACCTCCTTGAAATAGCGATTGCAGACAAGTGAACCCCGAGGAAGCTGGATAGTTGAAGCAGGCACTCCAAATATTCATGCACTGCAAGGATTCACTTTCATTTTGGGACTCATCTTCTGGTTGCTGGCTTTTAGTGCTACCTGATACTACCATGGTGGCAGTAATCCAGCAGAGACTGCATGTATGGTTTGCAGGTTTGCTTCCCAAGCCACCAGAAACTTGGCAGAACCCAAATAATTGTGGCATTTTCTTTCCTCCCCTGAAACATTTGGCTTTCTAAGTTTGAAAATTGAATAGACTGGGCTAGTCAAGTTTGGACCCCATGTACCACCAACAGAGCTAAAGACAGAGCCAATTACTTCCCTCCACTTGTCAAAATATATCAAGTTTGCTTGATCACCACAACTTCAAAGAAAATTCTGAGTCAGCTTAGAGAGGTTAATCAAATACTGCATGATTGGAATGGCTGTGGTTGTATGAGGTGGAAAGCTGCAGAGTTGGGCAGAAACTGTTCACAGAAACCCACAGGCTTGTGGTTGCCAGGCAACCACACTGGGCTGAGACTGGCTGAACATCACTGTGAGGTGGATTTTAGGCTCTAGGTTTTAAAATTTAAAAGACTGGGGTAGTCAAGTTTGGAACCCATCGACCACAGACAGACCAAAAGGTCTTTCAATTACTTCTCTCCACTTCTCAAAATATGTCAAATTTTCTTGATCACTACAACTGTAAAAAAAATTCTGAGGCAACATAGAGAGGCTAATCAAATACTGCATGATTGGAATGGCTGTGGTTGTATGAGGTGGAAAGCTGCAGAGTTGGGCTGAAACAGGTCACAGAAATCCACAAGCTTGTGGTTGCCAGGAAACCACACTGGGCTGTGATTGGCTGAGCACCATTGTGAGCTGGACTTTAGGCTCTAGGACACAAGTGTGCAGTAGGAGACCTGAGTCACAATGCTGGGCGTTGCCATGGAGACCTCAGTGGCACAGAGGACCTTGTAGTTCAAGATTCAAATAGGATGAATATTCTTGGCCTGGTGTGCCACAATATTCTCTCTGAAGGCTTCACTGCTCAGAATTTGTGGATGGAAATGCTTGCCAATCTACACATGGATGTACTTTCAATGGGATATGAAATATGCCAGGGCCTGGCAGATGATCTC
Source organism: Cavia porcellus (assembly GCF_034190915.1). Lineage (NCBI taxonomy): Eukaryota > Metazoa > Chordata > Mammalia > Rodentia > Caviidae > Cavia > Cavia porcellus. The sequence goes on from NW_026947528.1 coordinate 4,944,109, forward strand.
TGCCATGTCCTATCATTGAGCATACGCTTTTCCCTTGTCATGTCTGTCATTTGGCTGAGTACTGTTCCCTAAGCTATTCAGTCAAGACTTGCTGGCATCATTCACCTGCAGTATAAGAGCTTTCTGTGAAATTTCCCAGCAGAAATCCTCTGCAAGCACATAGCTTTGGATATGAGAGACAGTGGTGGAAGTTGAATTTCAAGGGCAGATATTTGAAAACAATGAAACAAGCCCCGAATAAGATCTTTACATGTTTCCCAGATGAATATGTTTGGAAATACGGGGGAAGATGGAGATCAAGCCTGAGAAGAGTGCACACCCATTTCAAGGTACAAAAACCAGGGAAATACATGGGAAAGCAGGAGAGCTGGTTAATCTGATGTAAAAACCTTTGATGATGAAAGGAAAATTATATTCTCATGATGATATATTCAGGCTGTAGAAGTGAACTTCTCATGTTGGTTGTCCTATGTGTGGCCTTCTGCATTGGGCGGTGGATGCAGGACAGGAGATCTTCAAATAAATCTGGTGGAACACAAAATACTGAAAAAAAAATTCAGCCTAAATCCTGTGTATTCCTTCCCTTTGAGAACATATATGGATAATGTATGAAGTTTCAAAAGAGAAAATGTCTTTTGGGTCATGGTTTCAACAATGAAATGGTCACTTCACATAACATTTTGAATTTTGCTTTCACACTTGCTCATGTACCGGGCCTGAGTAAAGCAGAATGCAGAGTAAGCCTCTTCACTAGTTGTGCATTCCATAAGTGGTTTTAAAACCAGGGAACCCCTTTGGACTTAGTGTTTGTATTTTATTGGTTGATTGGTGTTTCAAATTGTTTGTTTTACTATTTTGAACTTTGTGAGTCAGGGAAGCGCTCACTCATAGAGATTCAGACCTCTCCAAAAGCTCTGAAGTTATTCATGTAACAGCTATTACATGTTATAAGTTTCTCCTATTAAAACTTGAAAGACAAACAGACTCTGCTACTTTTCATCTAAATTCTGTGTTGGGCTAAATTCAGTGTTGGACTTTTTACAAGTCCTTTGAAATGTGTCCTCCTCTAGTCACTGGTCGTGCTGGAATTTACTTTCTTGTGAAGACAGGATTTGAGCAAATTGACACAAGTACAGTTTGCCACTACTCTGGACGCCTGGTTAAATATCGAGTTCCCTAAATTGTGTGTGTTTTACTTTGATCTCTGCCCACACTTTGCTCATCCAGTTAGAACCACAGGGCTCCAGGCCATAGCGTTCCAGGCCTAAACAAGAAAATTTCCATTCCGTTTTGGGAGTTCATTCGTCTCTCATAATTACTTTTTCCACAAATATGTGCTTCAGGAGAGGCCCTGTCCAAATGTGGAGAGGCCCATTTTCATTCACTCACTTTCAGACTTTCTAAGATTTTCAGTTACTAAAGGTTTGCCCAGACTTGCCATTGTCAAGGGACAGTGCACTTCACTTGAAGTTGTGCAGTATTACTTCATGTGTCTCCGTGGAATTTCCACCAATGGGAAACTCTTGGTGTATTCATCTCCAAGTGTTTCTGCGTAAGAAAATATAAGTAACAAAGGATGTGGTTTCAAGCCCAATGAGGAAAGGAGAGATTATCTTTATTTCAGTGCAGGTTGACCTTTCAAAGAAACAGTAATTCCTATGAAATAGGAGGTAAAATCTTTTGTAAAGAGACATGGACTTGACCCGCTGAAGTTTATGTCACTGTTTTTAAAACGCCAAGGGCATTTCAGAAATTCTTGGCAACTTAAGTGCCCCTTTTTTCAAATATGTCTTAGGTAAGACACTCCAGCTTCGTCAAACCATGGTACTGTTCCTTCCATGTAAAAAACCAAAGCAAAAAAGAAAATAAATTAAAACAAAACCCATCAAATTACATTTGAGAGTCCACAATTGCTCAGCAGGCCCACTATTCAAGAAGCTAGAGGTACAGAAGCCTCAGCCTTCAGCCCATGGCCTGAAATTTTGTCTCTATCATGGCCCCTCAATTCCCTGGCATGTCCACATTAATTCATGAATCTTTACTCATTTCCTCTTCAAATGCACAGGATCCAATATATTTGAACCCTTTTCACCTGGGCTGTAATCATCCAAGGACACACCAGAGGAAGGGCAGCCACCCCCTTGCCTGGGGCCTTGGAGCTTATAACAATAGAAATGGACACCTGAACAAGGGGAGCCAAAGCAAAGAGAGGCATATTCCTAAAGTCTGAAGCACAGAAGCTACCTATAGACCAGTAGTGGGATTTCACAAATTATGTAAGAATCTCTGTGCACATGCTTGGCATGGCCGCTCATGCCTATAATCCCAGCAATCTGGGGGCTGAGGTGGATGGATCCTTGGGAGTTCCAGTCAATCTTGGGCTACGAATTTATCTCAAGGCCTCTTTCAACAACTACATAAGATGCTGTTTCCAAGAAGAGGACAACAGAAAACTCGACACACTTGGTCCAGGTCCCTGGGTTCACTACATGAGTTGTGGAGTCTAAATATTCCATGCCATGAGAAAATACCTGGGATTTTTAGGGAAAGGGGCATTTGCATGCCTTTTCTAAGGGTTTCCCTTTCACCATGTTACATTTGAATTCTGGGAAAACCTGCTGGTGATAAGCTATCTAGCATTATGTTGGTTTAGGTATTGAGCTACTACCTCATGTTTTGTGTTCAGGGTTATGCTGGAATGGCTGCAGACCTCCTTGAAATAGCGATTGCAGACAAGTGAACCCCGAGGAAGCTGGATAGTTGAAGCAGGCACTCAAAATATTCATGCACTGCAAGGATTCACTTTCATTTTGGGACTCATCTTCTGGTTGCTGGCTTTTAGTGCTACCTGATACTACCATGGTGGCAGTAATCCAGCAGAGACTGCATGTATGGTTTGCAGGTTTGCTTCCCAAGCCACCAGAAACTTGGCAGAACCCAAATCATTGTGGCATTTTCTTTCCTCCCCTGAAACATTTGGCTTTCTAAGTTTGAAAATTGAATAGACTGGGCTAGTCAAGTTTGGACCCCATGTACCACCAACAGAGCTAAAGACAGAGCCAATTACTTCCCTCCATTTGTCAAAATATATCAAGTTTGCTTGATCACCACAACTTCAAAGAAAATTCTGAGTCAGCTTAGAGAGGTTAATCAAATACTGCATGATTGGAATGGCTGTGGTTGTATGAGGTGGAAAGCTGCAGAGTTGGGCAGAAACTGTTCACAGAAACCCCTAGGCTTGTGGTTGCCAGGCAACCACACTGGGCTGAGACTGGCTGAACATCACTGTGAGGTCGATTTTAGGCTCTAGGTTTGAAAATTTAAAAGATTGGGGTAGTCAAGTTTGGAACCCATCGACCACAGACAGACCAAAAGGTCTTTCAATTACTTCCCTCCACTTCTCAAAATATGTCAAATTTTCTTGATCACTACAACTGTAAAAAAAATTCTGAGGCAACATAGAGAGGCTAATCAAATACTGCATGATTGGAATGGCTGTGGTTGTATGAGGTGGAAAGCTGCAGAGTTGGGCTGAAACAGGTCACAGAAATCCACAAGCTTCTGGTTGCCAGGAAACCACACTGGGCTGTGATTGGCTGAGCACCATTGTGAGCTGGACTTTAGGCTCTAGGACACAAGTGTGCAGTAGGAGACCTGAGTCACAATGCTGGGCGTTGCCATGGAGACCTCAGTGGCACAGAGGACCTTGTAGTTCAAGATTTAAATAGGATGAATATTCTTGGCCTGGTGTGCCACAATATTCTCTCTGAAGGCTTCACTGCTCAGAATTTGTGGATGGAAATGCTTGCCAATCTACACATGGATGTACTTTCAATGGGATATGAAATATGCCAGGGCCTGGCAGATGATCTCTGCCATGTCCTATCATTGAGCATAGGCTTTTCCCTTGTCATGTCTGTCATTTGGCTGAGTACTGTTCCCTAAGCTATTCAGTCAAGACTTGCTGGCATCATTCACCTGCAGTATAAGAGCTTTCTGTGAAATTTCTCAGCAGAAATCCTCTGCAAGCACATAGCTTTGGATATGAGAGACAGTGGTGGAAGTTGAATTTCAAGGGCAGATATTTGAAAACAATGAAACAAGCCCCAAATAAGATCTTTACATGTTTCCCAGATGAATATGTTTGGAAATACGGGGGAAGATGAAGATCAAGCCTGAGAAGAGTGCACACCCATTTCAAGGTACAAAAACCAGGGAAATACATGGGAAAGCAGGAGAGCTGGTTAATCTGATGTAAAAACCTTTGATGATGAAAGGAAAATTATATTCTCATGATGATATATTCAGGCTGTAGAAGTGAACTTCTCATGTTGGTTGTCCTATGTGTGGCCTTCTGCATTGGGCGGTGGATGCAGGACAGGAGATCTTCAAATAAATCTGGTGGAACACAAAATACTGAAAAAAAATTCAGCCCAAATCCTGTGTATTCCTTCCCTTTGAGAACATATATGGATAATGTATGAAGTTTCAAAAGAGAAAATGTCTTTTGGGTCATGGTTTCAACAATGAAATGGTCACTTCACATAACATTTTGAATTTTGCTTTCACACTTGCTCATGTACCGGGCATGAGTAAAGTAGAATGCAGAGTAAGCCTCTTCAATGGTTGTGCATTCCATAAGTGGTTTTAAAACCAGGGAACCCCTTTGGACTTAGTGTTTGTATTTTATTGGTTGATTGGTGTTTCAAATTGTTTGTTTTACTATTTTGAACTTTGTGAGTCAGGGAAGCGCTCACTCATAGAGATTCAGACCTCTCCAAAAGCTCTGAAGTTATTCATGTAACAGTTATTACATGTTATACGTTTCTCCTATTAAAACTTGAAAGACAAACAGACTCTGCTACTTTTCATCTAAATTCAGTGTTGGGCTAAATTCAGTGTTGGACTTTTTACAAGTCCTTTGAAATGTGTCCTCCTCTAGTCACTGGTCATGCTGGAATTTACTTTCTTGTGAAGACAGGATTTGAGCAAATTGACACAAGTACAGTTTGCCACTACTCTGGACGCCTGGTTAAATATCGAGTTCCCTAAATTGTGTGTGTTTTACTTTGATCTCTGCCCACACTTTGCTCATCCAGTTAGAACCACAGGGCTCCAGGCCATAGCGTTCCAGGCCTAAACAAGAAAATTTCCATTCCGTTTTGGGAGTTCATTCGTCTCTCATAATTACTTTTTCCACAAATGTGTGCTTCAGGAGAGGCCCTGTCCAAATGTGGAGAGGCCCATTTTCATTCACTCACTTTCAGACTTTCTAAGATTTTCAGTTACTAAAGGTTTGCCCAGACTTGCCATTGTCAAGGGACAGTGCACTTCACTTGAAGTTGTGCAGTATTACTTCATGTGTCTCCGTGGAATTTCCACCAATGGGAAACTCTTGGTATATTCATCGCCAAGTGTTTCTGCGTAAGAAAATATAAGTAACAAAGGATGTGGTTTCAAGCCCAATGAGGAAAGGAGAGATTATCTTTATTTCAGTGCAGGTTGACCTTTCAAAGAAACAGTTATTCCTATGAAATAGGAGGTAAAATCTTTTGTAAAGAGACATGGACTTGACCCGCTGAAGTTTATGTCACTGTTTTTAAAACGCCAAGGGCATTTCAGAAATTCTTGGCTACTGAAGTGCCCCTTTTTTCAAATATGTCTTAGGTAAGACACTCCAGCTTCGTCAAACCATGGTACTGTTCCTTCCATGTAAAAAAACAAAGCAAAAAAGAAAATAAATTAAAACAAAACCCATCAAATTACATTTGAGAGTCCACAATTGCTCAGCAGGCCCACTATTCAAGAAGCTAGAGGTACAGAAGCCTCAGCCTTCAGCCCATGGCCTGAAATTTTGTCTCTATCATGGCCCCTCAATTCCCTGGCATGTCCACATTAATTCATGAATCTTTACTCATTTCCTCTTCAAATGCACAGGATCCAATATATTTGAACCCTTTTCACCTGGGCTGTAATCATCCAAGGACACACCAGAGGAAGGGCAGCCACCCCCTTGCCTGGGGCCTTGGAGCTTATAACAATAGAAATGGACACCTGAACAAGGGGAGCCAAAGCAAAGAGAGGCATATTCCTAAAGTCTGAAGCACAGAAGCTACCTATAGACCAGTAGTGGGATTTCACAAATTATGTAAGAATCTCTGTGCACATGCTTGGCATGGCCGCTCATGCCTATAATCCCAGCAATCTGGGGGCTGAGGTGGATGGATCCTTGGGAGTTCCAGTCCATCTTGGGCTACGAATTTATCTCAAGGCCTCTTTCAACAACTACATAAGATGCTGTTTCCAAGAAGAGGACAACAGAAAACTAGACACACTTGGTCCAGGTCCCTGGGTTCACTACATGAGTTGTGGAGTCTAAATATTCCATGCCATGAGAAAATACCTGGGATTTTTAGGGAAAGGGGCATTTGCATGCCTTTTCTAAGGGTTTCGCTTTCACCATGTTACATTTGAATTCTGGGAAAACCTGCTGGTGATAAGCTATCTAGCATTATGTTGGTTTAGGTATTGAGCTACTACCTCATGTTTTGTGTTCAGGGTTATGCTGGAATGGCTGCAGACCTCCTTGAAATAGCGATTGCAGACAAGTGAACCCCGAGGAAGCTGGATAGTTGAAGCAGGCACTCCAAATATTCATGCACTGCAAGGATTCACTTTCATTTTGGGACTCATCTTCTGGTTGCTGGCTTTTAGTGCTACCTGATACTACCATGGTGGCAGTAATCCAGCAGAGACTGCATGTATGGTTTGCAGGTTTGCTTCCCAAGCCACCAGAAACTTGGCAGAACCCAAATCATTGTGGCATTTTCTTTCCTCCCCTGAAACATTTGGCTTTCTAAGTTTGAAAATTGAATAGACTGCGCTAGTCAAGTTTGGACCCCATGTACCACCAACAGAGCTAAAGACAGAGCCAATTACTTCCCTCCACTTGTCAAAATATATCAAATTTGCTTGATCACCACAACTTCAAAGAAAATTCTGAGTCAGCTTAGAGAGGTTAATCAAATACTGCATGATTGGAATGGCTGTGGTTGTATGAGGTGGAAAGCTGCAGAGTTGGGCAGAACCTGTTCACAGAAACCCACAGGCTTGTGGTTGCCAGGCAACCACACTGGGCTGAGACTGGCTGAACATCACTGTGAGGTGGATTTTAGGCTCTAGGTTTGAAAATTTAAAAGACTGGGGTAGTCAAGTTTGGAACCCATCGACCACAGACAGACCAAAAGGTCTTTCAATTACTTCCCTCCACTTCTCAAAATATGTCAAATTTTCTTGATCACTACAACTGTAAAAAAAATTCTGAGGCAACATAGAGAGGCTAATCAAATACTGCATGATTGGAATGGCTGTGGTTGTATGAGGTGGAAAGCTGCAGAGTTGGGCTGAAACAGGTCACAGAAATCCACAAGCTTCTGGTTGCCAGGAAACCACACTGGGCTGTGATTGGCTGAGCACCATTGTGAGCTGGACTTTAGGCTCTAGGACACAAGTGTGCAGTAGGAGACCTGAGTCACAATGCTGGGCGTTGCCATGGAGACCTCAGTGGCACAGAGGACCTTGTAGTTCAAGATTTAAATAGGATGAATATTCTTGGCCTGGTGTGCCACAATATTCTCTCTGAAGGCTTCACTGCTCAGAATTTGTGGATGGAAATGCTTGCCAATCTACACATGGATGTACTTTCAATGGGATATGAAATATGCCAGGGCCTGGCAGATGATCTCTGCCATGTCCTATCATTGAGCATAGGCTTTTCCCTTGTCATGTCTGTCATTTGGCTGAGTACTGTTCCCTAAGCTATTCAGTCAAGACTTGCTGGCATCATTCACCTGCAGTATAAGAGCTTTCTGTGAAATTTCTCAGCAGAAATCCTCTGCAAGCACATAGCTTTGGATATGAGAGACAGTGGTGGAAGTTGAATTTCAAGGGCAGATATTTGAAAACAATGAAACAAGCCCCAAATAAGATCTTTACATGTTTCCCAGATGAATATGTTTGGAAATACGGGGGAAGATGAAGATCAAGCCTGAGAAGAGTGCACACCCATTTCAAGGTACAAAAACCAGGGAAATACATGGGAAAGCAGGAGAGCTGGTTACTCTGATGTAAAAACCTTTGATGATGAAAGGAAAATTATATTCTCATGATGATATATTCAGGCTGCAGAAGTGAACTTCTCATGTTGGTTGTCCTATGTGTGGCCTTCTGCATTGGGCGGTGGATGCAGGACAGGAGATCTTCAAATAAATCTGGTGGAACACAAAATACTGAAAAAAAAATTCAGCCTAAATCCTGTGTATTCCTTCCCTTTGAGAACATATATGGATAATGTATGAAGTTTCAAAAGAGAAAATGTCTTTTGGGTCATGGTTTCAACAATGAAATGGTCACTTCACATAACATTTTGAATTTTGCTTTCACACTTGCTCATGTACCGGGCCTGAGTAAAGCAGAATGCACAGTAAGCCTCTTCACTAGTTGTGCATTCCATAAGTGGTTTTAAAACCAGGGAACCCCTTTGGACTTAGTGTTTGTATTTTATTGGTTGATTGGTGTTTCAAATTGTTTGTTTTACTATTTTGAACTTTGTGAGTCAGGGAAGCGCTCACTCATAGAGATTCAGACCTCTCCAAAAGCTCTGAAGTTATTCATGTAACAGTTATTACATGTTATACGTTTCTCCTATTAAAACTTGAAAGACAAACAGACTCTGCTACTTTTCATCTAAATTCAGTGTTGGGCTAAATTCAGTGTTGGACTTTTTACAAGTCCTTTGAAATGTGTCCTCCTCTAGTCACTGGTCATGCTGGAATTTACTTTCTTGTGAAGACAGGATTTGAGCAAATTGACACAAGTACAGTTTGCCACTACTCTGGACGCCTGGTTAAATATCGAGTTCCCTAAATTGTGTGTGTTTTACTTTGATCTCTGCCCACACTTTGCTCATCCAGTTAGAACCACAGGGCTCCAGGCCATAGCGTTCCAGGCCTAAACAAGAAAATTTCCATTCCGTTTTGGGAGTTCATTCGTCTCTCATAATTACTTTTTCCACAAATGTGTGCTTCAGGAGAGGCCCTGTCCAAATGTGGAGAGGCCCATTTTCATTCACTCACTTTCAGACTTTCTAAGATTTTCAGTTACTAAAGGTTTGCCCAGACTTGCCATTGTCAAGGGACAGTGCACTTCACTTGAAGTTGTGCAGTATTACTTCATGTGTCTCCGTGGAATTTCCACCAATGGGAAACTCTTGGTATATTCATCGCCAAGTGTTTCTGCGTAAGAAAATATAAGTAACAAAGGATGTGGTTTCAAGCCCAATGAGGAAAGGAGAGATTATCTTTATTTCAGTGCAGGTTGACCTTTCAAAGAAACAGTTATTCCTATGAAATAGGAGGTAAAATCTTTTGTAAAGAGACATGGACTTGACCCGCTGAAGTTTATGTCACTGTTTTTAAAACGCCAAGGGCATTTCAGAAATTCTTGGCTACTGAAGTGCCCCTTTTTTCAAATATGTCTTAGGTAAGACACTCCAGCTTCGTCAAACCATGGTACTGTTCCTTCCATGTAAAAAAACAAAGCAAAAAAGAAAATAAATTAAAACAAAACCCATCAAATTACATTTGAGAGTCCACAATTGCTCAGCAGGCCCACTATTCAAGAAGCTAGAGGTACAGAAGCCTCAGCCTTCAGCCCATGGCCTGAAATTTTGTCTCTATCATGGCCCCTCAATTCCCTGGCATGTCCACATTAATTCATGAATCTTTACTCATTTCCTCTTCAAATGCACAGGATCCAATATATTTGAACCCTTTTCACCTGGGCTGTAATCATCCAAGGACACACCAGAGGAAGGGCAGCCACCCCCTTGCCTGGGGCCTTGGAGCTTATAACAATAGAAATGGACACCTGAACAAGGGGAGCCAAAGCAAAGAGAGGCATATTCCTAAAGTCTGAAGCACAGAAGCTACCTATAGACCAGTAGTGGGATTTCACAAATTATGTAAGAATCTCTGTGCACATGCTTGGCATGGCCGCTCATGCCTATAATCCCAGCAATCTGGGGGCTGAGGTGGATGGATCCTTGGGAGTTCCAGTCCATCTTGGGCTACGAATTTATCTCAAGGCCTCTTTCAACAACTACATAAGATGCTGTTTCCAAGAAGAGGACAACAGAAAACTAGACACACTTGGTCCAGGTCCCTGGGTTCACTACATGAGTTGTGGAGTCTAAATATTCCATGCCATGAGAAAATACCTGGGATTTTTAGGGAAAGGGGCATTTGCATGCCTTTTCTAAGGGTTTCCCTTTCACCATGTTACATTTGAATTCTGGGAAAACCTGCTGGTGATAAGCTATCTAGCATTATGTTGGTTTAGGTATTGAGCTACTACCTCATGTTTTGTGTTCAGGGTTATGCTGGAATGGCTGCAGACCTCCTTGAAATAGCGATTGCAGACAAGTGAACCCCGAGGAAGCTGGATAGTTGAAGCAGGCACTCCAAATATTCATGCACTGCAAGGATTCACTTTCATTTTGGGACTCATCTTCTGGTTGCTGGCTTTTAGTGCTACCTGATACTACCATGGTGGCAGTAATCCAGCAGAGACTGCATGTATGGTTTGCAGGTTTGCTTCCCAAGCCACCAGAAACTTGGCAGAACCCAAATCATTGTGGCATTTTCTTTCCTCCCCTGAAACATTTGGCTTTCTAAGTTTGAAAATTGAATAGACTGGGCTAGTCAAGTTTGGACGCCATGTACCACCAACAGAGCTAAAGACAGAGCCAATTACTTCCCTCCACTTGTCAAAATATATCAAATTTGCTTGATCACCACAACTTCAAAGAAAATTCTGAGTCAGCTTAGAGAGGTTAATCAAATACTGCATGATTGGAATGGCTGTGGTTGTATGAGGTGGAAAGCTGCAGAGTTGGGCAGAACCTGTTCACAGAAACCCACAGGCTTGTGGTTGCCAGGCAACCACACTGGGCTGAGACTGGCTGAACATCACTGTGAGGTGGATTTTAGGCTCTAGGTTTGAAAATTTAAAAGACTGGGGTAGTCAAGTTTGGAACCCATCGACCACAGACAGACCAAAAGGTCTTTCAATTACTTCCCTCCACTTCTCAAAATATGTCAAATTTTCTTGATCACTACAACTGTAAAAAAAATTCTGAGGCAACATAGAGAGGCTAATCAAATACTGCATGATTGGAATGGCTGTGGTTGTATGAGGTGGAAAGCTGCAGAGTTGGGCTGAAACAGGTCACAGAAATCCACAAGCTTGTGGTTGCCAGGAAACCACACTGGGCTGCGATTGGCTGAGCACCATTGTGAGCTGGACTTTAGGTTCTAAGACACAAGTGTGCAGTAGGAGACCTGAGTCACAATGCTGGGCGTTGCCATGGAGACCTCAGTGGCACAGAGGACCTTGTAGGGCAAGTTTTAAATAGGATGAATATTCTTGGCCTGGTGTGCCACAATATTCTCTCTGAAGGCTTCACTGCTCAGAATTTGTGGATGGAAATGCTTGCCAATGTACACATGGATGTACTTTCAATGGGATATGATATATGCCAGGGCTTGGCAGATGATCTCTGCCATGTCCTATCATTGAGCATACGCTTTTCCCTTGTCATGTCTGTCATTTGGCTGAGTACTGTTCCCTAAGCTATTCAGTCAAGACTTGCTGGCATCATTCACCTGCAGTATAAGAGCTTTCTGTGAAATTTCTCAGCAGAAATCCTCTGCAAGCACATAGCTTTGGATATGAGAGACAGTGGTGGAAGTTGAATTTCAAGGGAAGATATTTGAAAACAATGAAACAAGCCCCGAATAAGATCTTTACATGTTTCCCAGATGAATATGTTTGGAAATACGTGGGAAGATGGAGATCAAGACTGAAAAGAGTGCACACCCATTTCAAGGTACAAAAACCAGGGAAAAACATGGGAAAGCAAGAGAGCTGGTTAATCTGATGTAAAAACCTTTGATGATGAAAGGAAAATTATATTCTCATGCTGATATAATCAGGCTGTAGAAGTGAACTTCTCATGTTGGTTCTCCTATGTGTGGCCTTCTGCATTGGGCGGTGGATGCAGGACAGGAGATCTTCAAATAAATCTGGTGGAACTCAAAATACTGAAAAAAAAAATTCAGCCTAAATCCTGTGTATTCCTTCCCTTTGAGAACATATATGGATAATGTATGAAGTTTCAAAAGAGAAAATGTCTTTTGGGTCATGGTTTCAACAATGAAATGGTCACTTGACATATCATTTTGAATTTTGCTTTCACACTTGCTCATGTACCGGGCCTGAGTAAAGCAGAATGCAGAGTAAGCCTCTTCAATAGTTGTGCATTCCATAAGTGGTTTTAAAACCAGTGAAACCCTTTGGACTTAGTGTTTGTATTTAATTGGTTGATTGGTTTTTCAAATTGTTTCTTTTACTATTTTTAACTTTGTGACTCAGGGAAGCCCTCACTCATAGTGATTTAGACCTCTCCAAAAGTTCTGAAGTTATTCATGTAACAGCTATTACATGTTATAAGTTTCTCCTATTCAAACTTGAAAGACAAAAAGACTCTGCTACTTTTCATCTATATTCAGTGTTAGGCTAAATTCAGTGTTGGACTTTTTACAAGTCCTTTGAAATGTGTCCTCCTCTAGTCACTGGTCGTTCTGGAATTTACTTTCTTGTGAAGACAGGATTTGAGCAAATTGACACAAGTACAGTTTGCCACTACTCTGGACACCTGGTTAAATATCGAGTTCCCTAAATGGTGTGTGTTTTACTTTGATCTCTGCTCACACTTTGCTCATCCAGTTAGAACCACAGGGCTCCAGGCCATAGCGTTCCAGGCCTAAACAAGAAAATTTCCATTCCGTTTTGGGAGTTCATTCGTCTATCATAATTACTTTTTCCACAAATGTGTGCTTCAGGAGAGGCCCTGTCCAAATGTGGAGAGGCCCATTTTCTTTCACTCACTTTCAGACTTTCTAAGATTTTCAGTTACTAGAGGTTTGCCCAGACTTGCCATTGTCAAGGGACAGTGCACTTCACTTGAAGTTGTGCAGTATTACTTCATGTGTCTCTGTGGAATTTCCACCAATGGGAAACTCTTGGTGTATTCATCTCCAAGTGTTTCTGCATAAGAAAATATAAGTAACAAAGGATGTGGTTTCAAGCCCAATGAGGAAAGGAGGGATTATCTTTATTTCAGTGCAGGTTGACCTTTCAAAGAAACAGTAATTCCTATGTAATAGGAGGTAAAATCTTTTGTAAAGAGACATGGAAATGAACCGCTGAAGTTTATGTCACTGTTTTTAAAATGCCAAGGACATTTCAGAAATTCTTGGCTACTGAAGTGCCCCTTTTTTCAAATTTCTCTTAGGTAAGACACTCCAGCTTCGTCAAACCATGGTACTGTTCCTTCCATGTAAAAAACCAAAGCAAAAATGAAAATAAATTAAAACAAAACCCATCAAATTACATTTGAGAGCACACAATTGCTCATTAGGCCCACTATTCAAGAAGCTAGAGGTACAGAAGCCTCAGCCTTCAGCCCATGGCCTGAAGTTTTGTCTCTATCATGGCCCCTCAATTCCCTGGCATGGCCACATTAACTCATGAATATTTACTCATTTCCTCTTCAAATGCACAGGATCCAATATATTTGAACCCTGTTCACCTGGGCTGTAATCATCCAAGGACACAACTGAGTAAGTGCAGCCACCCCCTTGCCTGGGGCCTTGGAGCTTATCACAATAGAAATGGACACCTGAACAAGGGGAGCCAAAACAAAGAGAGGCATATACCTAAAGTCTGAAGCACAGAAGCTACCTATAGACCAGTAGTGGGATTTCACAAATTATGTAAGAAGCTCTGTGCACATGCTTGGCATGGCCGCTCATGCCTATAATCCCAGCAATCTGGGGGCTGAGGTGGATGGATCCTTGGGAGTTCCAGTCCATCTTGGGCTACGAATTTATCTCAAGGCCTCTTTCAACAACTACATAAGATGCTGTTTCCAAGAAGAGGACAACAGAAAACTAGACACACTTGGTCCAGGTCCCTGGGTTCACTACATGAGTTGTGGAGTCTAAATATTCCATGCCATGAGAAAATACCTGGGATTTTTAGGGAAAGGGGCATTTGCATGCCTTTTCTAAGGGTTTCCCTTTCACCATGTTACATTTGAATTCTGGGAAAACCTGCTGGTGATAAGCTATCTAGCATTATGTTGGTTTAGGTATTGAGCTACTACCTCATGTTTTGTGTTCAGGGTTATGCTGGAATGGCTGCAGACCTCCTTGAAATAGCGATTCCAGACAAGTGAACCCCGAGGAAGCTGGATAGTTGAAGCAGGCACTCCAAATATTCATGCACTGCAAGGATTCACTTTCATTTTGGGACTCATCTTCTGGTTGCTGGCTTTAGTGCTACCTGATACTACCATGGTGGCAGTAATCCAGCAGAGACTGCATGTATGGTTTGCAGGTTTGCTTCCCAAGCCACCAGAAACTTGGCAGAACCCAAATCATTGTGGCATTTTCTTTCCTCCCCTGAAACATTTGGCTTTCTAAGTTTGAAAATTGAATAGACTGCGCTACTCAAGTTTGGACCCCATGTACCACCAACAGAGCTAAAGACAGAGCCAATTACTTCCCTCCACTTGTCAAAATATATCAAGTTTGCTTGATCACCACAACTTCAAAGAAAATTCTGAGTCAGCTTAGAGAGGTTAATCAAATACTGCATGATTGGAATGGCTGTGGTTGTATGAGGTGGAAAGCTGCAGAGTTGGGCAGAAACTGTTCACAGAAACCCACAGGCTTGTGGTTGCCAGGCAACCACACTGGGCTGAGACTGGCTGAACATCACTGTGAGGTGGATTTTAGGCTCTAGGTTTGAAAATTTAAAAGACTGGGGTAGTCAAGTTTGGAACCCATCGACCACAGACAGACCAAAAGGTCTTTCAATTACTTCCCTCCACTTCTCAAAATATGTCAAATTTTCTTGATCACTACAACTGTAAAAAAAATTCTGAGGCAACATAGAGAGGCTAATCAAATACTGCATGATTGGAATGGCTGTGGTTGTATGAGGTGGAAAGCTGCAGAGTTGGGCTGAAACAGGTCACAGAAATCCACAAGCTTGTGGTTGCCAGGAAACCACACTGGGCTGTGATTGGCTGAGCACCATTGTGAGCTGGACTTTAGGCTCTAGGACACAAGTGTGCAGTAGGAGACCTGAGTCACAATGCTGGGCGTTGCCATGGAGACCTCAGTGGCACAGAGGACCTTGTAGTTCAAGATTTAAATAGGATGAATATTCTTGGCCTGGTGTGCCACAATATTCTCTCTGAAGGCTTCACTGCTCAGAATTTGTGGATGGAAATGCTTGCCAATCTACACATGGATGTACTTTCAATGGGATATGAAATATGCCAGGGCCTGGCAGATGATCTCTGCCATGTCCTATCATTGAGCATAGGCTTTTCCCTTGTCATGTCTGTCATTTGGCTGAGTACTGTTCCCTAAGCTATTCAGTCAAGACTTGCTGGCATCATTCACCTGCAGTATAAGAGCTTTCTGTGAAATTTCTCAGCAGAAATCCTCTGCAAGCACATAGCTTTGGATATGAGAGACAGTGGTGGAAGTTGAATTTCAAGGGCAGATATTTGAAAACAATGAAACAAGCCCCGAATAAGATCTTTACATGTTTCCCAGATGAATATGTTTGGAAATACGGGGGAAGATGGAGATCAAGCCTGAGAAGAGTGCACACCCATTTCAAGGTACAAAAACCAGGGAAATACATGGGAAAGCAGGAGAGCTGGTTAATCTGATGTAAAAACCTTTGATGATGAAAGGAAAATTATATTCTCATGATGATATATTCAGGCTGTAGAAGTGAACTTCTCATGTTGGTTGTCCTATGTGTGGCCTTCTGCATTGGGCGGTGGATGCAGGACAGGAGATCTTCAAATAAATCTGGTGGAACACAAAATACTGAAAAAAAAATTCAGCCTAAATCCTGTGTATTCCTTCCCTTTGAGAACATATATGGATAATGTATGAAGTTTCAAAAGAGAAAATGTCTTTTGGGTCATGGTTTCAACAGTGAAATGGTCACTTCACATAACATTTTGAATTTTGCTTTCACAGTTGCTCATGTACCGGGCCTGAGTAAAGCAGAATGCAGAGTAAGCCTCTTCACTAGTTGTGCATTCCATAAGTGGTTTTAAAACCAGGGAACCCCTTTGGACTTAGTGTTTGTATTTTATTGGTTGATTGGTGTTTCAAATTGTTTGTTTTACTATTTTGAACTTTGTGAGTCAGGGAAGCGCTCACTCATAGAGATTCAGACCTCTCCAAAAGCTCTGAAGTTATTCATGTAACAGCTATTACATGTTATAAGTTTCTCCTATTAAAACTTGAAAGACAAACAGACTCTGCTACTTTTCATCTAAATTCAGTGTTGGGCTAAATTCAGTGTTGGACTTTTTACAAGTCCTTTGAAATGTGTCCTCCTCTAGTCACTGGTCGTGCTGGAATTTACTTTCTTGTGAAGACAGGATTTGAGCAAATTGACACAAGTACAGTTTGCCACTACTCTGGACGCCTGGTTAAATATCGAGTTCCCTAAATTGTGTGTGTTTTACTTTGATCTCTGCTCACACTTTGCTCATCCAGTTAGAACCACAGGGCTCCAGGCCATAGCGTTCCAGGCCTAAACAAGAAAATTTCCATTCCGTTTTGGGAGTTCATTTGTCTCTCATAATTACTTTTACCACAAATGTGTGCTTCAGGAGAGGCCGTGTCAAAATGTGGAGAGGCCCATTTTCATTCACTCACTTTCAGACTTTCTAAGATTTTCAGTTACTAAAGGTTTGCCCAGACTTGCCATTGTCAAGGGACAGTGCACTTCACTTGAAGTTGTGCAGTATTACTTCATGTGTCTCCGTGGAATTTCCACCAATGGGAAACTCTTGCTGTATTCATCTCCAAGTGTTTCTGCGTAAGAAAATATAAGTAACAAAGGATGTGGTTTCAAGCCCAATGAGGAAAGGAGAGATTATCTTTATTTCAGTGCAGGTTGACCTTTCAAAGAAACAGTAATTCCTATGAAATAGGAGGTAAAATCTTTTGTAAAGAGACATGGACTTGACCCGCTGAAGTTTATGTCACTGTTTTTAAAACGCGAAGGGCATTTCAGAAATTCTTGGCTACTTAAGTGCCCCTTTTTTCAAATATGTCTTAGGTAAGACACTCCAGCTTCGTCAAACCATGGTACTGTTCCTTCCATGTAAAAAACCAAAGCAAAAAAGAAAATAAATTAAAACAAAACCCATCAAATTACATTTGAGTGTCCACAATTGCTCAGCAGGCCCACTATTCAAGAAGCTAGAGGTACAGAAGCCTCAGCCTTCAGCCCATGGCCTGAAATTTTGTCTCTACCATGGCCCCTCAATTCCCTGGCATGTCCATATTAATTCATGAATCTTTACTCATTTCCTCTTCAAATGCACAGGATCCAATATATTTGAACCCTTTTCACCTGGGCTGTAATCATCCTAGGACACACCAGAGGAAGGGCAGCCACCCCCTTGCCTGGGGCGTTGGAGCTTATAACAATAGAAATGGACACCTGAACAAGGGGAGCCAAAGCAAAGAGAGGCATATTCCTAAAGTCTGAAGCACAGAAGCTACCTATAGACCAGTAGTGGGATTTCACAAATTATGTAAGAATCTCTGTGCACATGCTTGGCATGGCCGCTCATGCCTATAATCCCAGCAATCTGGGGGCTGAGGTGGATGGATCCTTGGGAGTTCCAGTCCATCTTGGGCTACGAATTTATCTCAAGGCCTCTTTCAACAACTACATAAGATGCTGTTTCCAAGAAGAGGACAACAGAAAACTAGACACACTTGGTCCAGGTCCCTGGGTTCACTACATGAGTTGTGGAGTCTAAATATTACATGCCATGAGAAAATACCTGGGATTTTTAGGGAAAGGGGCATTTGCATGCCTTTTCTAAGGGTTTCCCTTTCACCATGTTACATTTGAATTCTGGGAAAACCTGCTGGTGATAAGCTATCTAGCATTATGTTGGTTTAGGTATTGAGCTACTACCTCATGTTTTGTGTTCAGGGTTATGCTGGAATGGCTGCAGACCTCCTTGAAATAGCGATTGCAGACAAGTGAACCCCGAGGAAGCTGGATAGTTGAAGCAGGCACTCCAAATATTCATGCACTGCAAGGATTCACTTTCATTTTGGGACTCATCTTCTGCTTGCTGGCTTTTAGTGCTACCTGATACTACCATGGTGGCAGTAATCCAGCAGAGACTGCATGTATGGTTTGCAGGTTTGCTTCCCAAGCCACCAGAAACTTGGCAGAACCCAAATCATTGTGGCATTTTCTTTCCTCCCCTGAAACATTTGGCTTTCTAAGTTTGAAAATTGAATAGACTGGGCTAGTCAAGTTTGGACCCCATGTACCACCAACAGAGCTAAAGACAGAGCCAATTACTTCCCTCCACTTGTCAAAATATATCAAGTTTGCTTGATCACCACAACTTCAAAGAAAATTCTGAGTCAGCTTAGAGAGGTTAATCAAATACTGCATGATTGGAATGGCTGTGGTTGTATGAGGTGGAAAGCTGCAGAGTTGGGCAGAAACTGTTCACAGAAACCCACAGGCTTGTGGTTGCCAGGCAACCACACTGGGCTGAGACTGGCTGAACATCACTGTGAGGTGGATTTTAGGCTCTAGGTTTGAAAATTTAAAAGACTGGGGTAGTCAAGTTTGGAACCCATCGACCACAGACAGACCAAAAGGTCTTTCAATTACTTCCCTCCACTTCTCAAAATATGTCAAATTTTCTTGATCACTACAACTGTAAAAAAAATTCTGAGGCAACATAGAGAGGCTAATCAAATACTGCATGATTGGAATGGCTGTGGTTGTATGAGGTGGAAAGCTGCAGAGTTGGGCTGAAACAGTTCACAGAAATCCACAAGCTTGTGGTTGCCAGGAAACCACACTGGGCTGCGATTGGCTGAGCACCATTGTGAGCTGGACTTTAGGTTCTAAGACACAAGTGTGCAGTAGGAGACCTGAGTCACAATGCTGGGCGTTGCCATGGAGACCTCAGTGGCACAGAGGACCTTGTAGGGCAAGTTTTAAATAGGATGAATATTCTTGGCCTGGTGTGCCACAATATTCTCTCTGAAGGCTTCACTGCTCAGAATTTGTGGATGGAAATGCTTGCCAATCTACACATGGATGTACTTTCAATGGGATATGAAATATGCCAGGGCTTGGCAGATGATCTCTGCCATGTCCTATCATTGAGCATATGCTTTTCCCTTGTCATGTCTGTCATTTGGCTGAGTACTGTTCCCTAAGCTATTCAGTCAAGACTTGCTGGCATCATTCACCTGCAGTATAAGAGCTTTCTGTGAAATTTCTCAGCAGAAATCCTCTGCAAGCACATAGCTTTGGATATGAGAGACAGTGGTGGAAGTTGAATTTCAAGGGCAGATATTTGAAAACAATGAAACAAGCCCCGAATAAGATCTTTACATGTTTCCCAGATGAATATGTTTGGAAATACGTGGGAAGATGGAGATCAAGCCTGAAAAGAGTGCACACCCATTTCAAGGTACAAAAACTAGGGAAAAACATGGGAAAGCAAGAGAGCTGGTTAATCTGATGTAAAAACCTTTGATGATGAAAGGAAAATTATATTCTCATGCTGATATAATCAGGCTGTAGAAGTGAACTTCTCATGTTGGTTCTCCTATGTGTGGCCTTCTGCATTGGGCGGTGGATGCAGGACAGGAGATCTTCAAATAAATCTGGTGGAACTCAAAATACTGAAAAAAAAAATTCAGCCTAAATCCTGTGTATTCCTTCCCTTTGAGAACATATATGGATAATGTATGAAGTTTCAAAAGTGAAAATGTCTTTTGGGTCATGGTTTCAACAATGAAATGGTCACTTGATATAACATTTTGAATTTTGCTTTCACACTTGCTCATGTACCGGGCCTGAGTAAAGCAGAATGCAGAGTAAGCCTCTTCAATAGTTGTGCATTCCATAAGTGGTTTTAAAACCAGTGAAACCCTTTGGACTTAGTGTTTGTATTTAATTGGTTGATTGGTTTTTCAAATTGTTTCTTTTACTATTTTTAACTTTGTGACTCAGGGAAGCCCTCACTCATAGTGATTTAGACCTCTCCAAAAGTTCTGAAGATATTCATGTAACAGCTATTACATGTTATAAGTTTCTCCTATTCAAACTTGAAAGACAAAAAGACTCTGCTACTTTTCATCTATATTCAGTGTTAGGCTAAATTCAGTGTTGGACTTTTTACAAGTCCTTTGAAATGTGTCCTCCTCTAGTCACTGGTCGTTCTGGAATTTACTTTCTTGTAAAGACAGGATTTGAGCAAATTGACACAAGTACAGTTTGCCACTACTCTGGACACCTGGTTAAATATCGAGTTCCCTAAATGGTGTGTGTTTTACTTTGATCTCTGCTCACACTTTGCTCATCCAGTTAGAACCACAGGGCTCCAGGCCATAGCGTTCCAGGCCTAAACAAGAAAATTTCCATTCCGTTTTGGGAGTTCATTCGTCTATCATAATTACTTTTTCCACAAATGTGTGCTTCAGGAGAGGCCCTGTCCAAATGTGGAGAGGCCCATTTTCATTCACTCACTTTCAGACTTTCTAAGATTTTCAGTTACTAGAGGTTTGCCCAGACTTGCCATTGTCAAGGGACAGTGCACTTCACTTGAAGTTGTGCAGTATTACTTCATGTGTCTCTGTGGAATTTCCACCAATGGAAACTCTTGGTGTATTCATCTCCAAGTGTTTCTGCATAAGAAAATATAAGTAACAAAGGATGTGGTTTCAAGCCCAATGAGGAAAGGAGGGATTATCTTTATTTCAGTGCAGGTTGACCTTTCAAAGAAACAGTAATTCCTATGTAATAGGAGGTAAAATCTTTTGTAAAGAGACATGGAAATGACCCGCTGAAGTTTATGTCACTGTTTTTAAAATGCCAAGGACATTTCAGAAATTCTTGGCTACTGAAGTGCCCCTTTTTTCAAATTTCTCTTAGGTAAGACACTCCAGCTTCGTCAAACCATGGTACTGTTCCTTCCTTGTAAAAAACCAAAGCAAAAAAGAAAATAAATTAAAACAAAACCCATCAAATTACATTTGAGAGCACACAATTGCTCAGCAGGCCCACTATTCAAGAAGCTAGAGGTACAGAAGCCTCAGCCTTCAGCCCATGGCCTGAAGTTTTGTCTCTATCATGGCCCCTCAATTCCCTGGCATGGCCACATTAACTCATGAATTTTTACTCATTTCCTCTTCAAATGCACAGGATCCAATATATTTGAACCCTGTTCACCTGGGCTGTAATCATCCAAGGACACAACAGAGTAAGGGCAGCCACCCCCTTGCCTGGGGCCTTGGAGCTTATCACAATAGAAATGGACACCTGAACAAGGGGAGCCAAAACAAAGAGAGGCATATTCCTAAAGTCTGAAGCACAGAAGCTACCTATAGACCAGTAGTGGGATTTCACAAATTATGTAAGAATCTCTGTGCACATGCTTGGCATGGCCGCTCATGCCTATAATCCCAGCAATCTGAAGGCTGAGGTGGATGGATCCTTGGGAGTTCCAGTCCATCTTGGTCTACGAATTTATCTCAAGGCCTCTTTCAACAACTACATAAGATGCTGTTTCCAAAAAGAGGACAACAGAAAACTAGACACACTTGGTCCAGGTCCCTGGGTTCACTACATGAGTTGTGGAGTCTAAATATTCCATGCCATGAGAAAATACCTGGGATTTTTAGTGAAAGGGGCATTTGCATCCCTTTTCTAAGGGTTTCCCTTTCACCATGTTACATTTGAATTCTGGGAAAACCTGCTGGTGATAAGCTATCTAGCATTATGTTGGTTTAGGTATTGAGCTAGTACCTCATGTTTAGTGTTCAGGGTTATGCTGGAATGGCTGCAGACCTCATTGAAATAGCGATTGCAGACAAGTGAACCCGGAGGAAGCTGGATAGTTGAAGCAGGCACTCCAAATATTCATGCACTGCAAGGATTCACTTTCATTTTGGGACTCATCTTCTGCTTGCTGGCTTTTAGTGCTAACTGATACTACCATGGTGGCAGTAATCCAGCAGAGACTGCATGTATGGTTTGCAGGTTTGCTTCCCAAGCCACCAGAAACTTGGCAGAACCCAAATCATTGTGGCATTTTCTTTCCTCCCCTGAAACATTTGGCTTTCTAAGTTTGAAAATTGAATAGACTGCGCTAGTCAAGTTTGGACCCCATGTACCACCAACAGAGCTAAAGACAGAGCCAATTACTTCCCTCCACTTGTCAAAATATATCAAGTTTGCTTGATCACCACAACTTCAAAGAAAATTCTGAGTCAGCTTAGAGAGGTTAATCAAATACTGCATGATTGGAATGGCTGTGGTTGTATGAGGTGGAAAGCTGCAGAGTTGGGCAGAAACTGTTCACAGAAACCCACAGGCTTGTGGTTGCCAGGCAACCACACTGGGCTGAGACTGGCTGAACATCACTGTGAGGTGGATTTTAGGCTCTAGGTTTGAAAATTTAAAAGACTGGGGTAGTCAAGTTTGGAACCCATCGACCACAGACAGACCAAAAGGTCTTTCAATTACTTCCCTCCACTTCTCAAAATATGTCAAATTTTCTTGATCACTACAACTGTAAAAAAAATTCTGAGGCAACATAGAGAGGCTAATCAAATACTGCATGATTGGAATGGCTGTGATTGTATGAGGTGGAAAGCTGCAGAGTTGGGCTGAAACAGGTAACAGAAATCCACAAGCTTGTGGTTGCCAGGAAACCACACTGGGCTGTGATTGGCTGAGCACCATTGTGAGCTGGACTTTAGGCTCTAGGACACAAGTGTGCAGTAGGAGACCTGAGTCACAATGCTGGGCGTTGCCATGGAGACCTCAGTGGCACAGAGGACCTTGTAGTTCAAGATTTAAATAGGATGAATATTCTTGGCCTGGTGTGCCACAATATTCTCTCTGAAGGCTTCACTGCTCAGAATTTGTGGATGGAAATGCTTGCCAATCTACACATGGATGTACTTTCAATGGGATATGAAATATGCCAGGGCCTGGCAGATGATCTCTGCCATGTCCTATCATTGAGCATAGGCTTTTCCCTTGTCATGTCTGTCATTTGGCTGAGTACTGTTCCCTAAGCTATTCAGTCAAGACTTGCTGGCATCATTCACCTGCAGTATAAGAGCTTTCTGTGAAATTTCTCAGCAGAAATCCTCTGCAAGCACATAGCTTTGGATATGAGAGACAGTGGTGGAAGTTGAATTTCAAGGGCAGATATTTGAAAACAATGAAACAAGCTCCGAATAAGATCTTTACATGTTTCCCAGATGAATATGTTTGGAAATACGGGGGAAGATGGAGATCAAGCCTGAGAAGAGTGCACACCCATTTCAAGGTACAAAAACCAGGGAAATACATGGGAAAGCAGGAGAGCTGGTTAATCTGATGTAAAAACCTTTGATGATGAAAGGAAAATTATATTCTCATGATGATATATTCAGGCTGTAGAAGTGAACTTCTCATGTTGGTTGTCCTATGTGTGGCCTTCTGCATTGGGCGGTGGATGCAGGACAGGAGATCTTCAAATAAATCTGGTGGAACACAAAATACTGAAAAAAAAATTCAGCCTAAATCCTGTGTATTCCTTCCCTTTGAGAACATATATGGATAATGTATGAAGTTTCAAAAGAGAAAATGTCTTTTGGGTCATGGTTTCAACAATGAAATGGTCACTTCACATAACATTTTGAATTTTGCTTTCACACTTGCTCATGTACCGGGCCTGAGTAAAGCAGAATGCACAGTAAGCCTCTTCACTAGTTGTGCATTCCATAAGTGGTTTTAAAACCAGGGAACCCCTTTGGACTTAGTGTTTGTATTTTATTGGTTGATTGGTGTTTCAAATTGTTTGTTTTACTATTTTGAACTTTGTGAGTCAGGGAAGCGCTCACTCATAGAGATTCAGACCTCTCCAAAAGCTCTGAAGTTATTCATGTAACAGCTATTACATGTTATAAGTTTCTCCTATTAAAACTTGAAAGACAAACAGACTCTGCTACTTTTCATCTAAATTCAGTGTTGGGCTAAATTCAGTGTTGGACTTTTTACAAGTCCTTTGAAATGTGTCCTCCTCTAGTCACTGGTCGTGCTGGAATTTACTTTCTTGTGAAGACAGGATTTGAGCAAATTGACACAAGTACAGTTTGCCACTACTCTGGACGCCTGGTTAAATATCGAGTTCCCTAAATTGTGTGTGTTTTACTTTGATCTCTGCCCACACTTTGCTCATCCAGTTAGAACCACAGGGCTCCAGGCCATAGCGTTCCAGGCCTAAACAAGAAAATTTCCATTCCGTTTTGGGAGTTCATTCCTCTCTCATAATTACATTTGAGAGTCCACAATTGCTCAGCAGGCCCACTATTCAAGAAGCTAGAGGTACAGAAGCCTCAGCCTTCAGCCCATGGCCTGAAGTTTTGTCTCTATCATGGCCCCTCAATTCCCTGGCATGTCCACATTAACTCATGAATCTTTACTCATTTCCTCTTCAAATGCACAGGATCCAATATATTTGAACCCTTTTCACCTGGGCTGTAATCATCCAAGGACACACCAGAGGAAGGGCAGCCACCCCCTTGCCTGGGGCCTTGGAGCTTATCACAATAGAAATGGACACCTGAACAAGGGGAGCCAAAGCAAAGAGAGGCATATTCCTAAAGTCTGAAGCACAGAAGCTACCTATAGACCAGTAGTGGGATTTCACAAATTATGTAAGAATCTCTGTGCACATGCTTGGCATGGCCGCTCATGCCTATAATCCCAGCAATCTGGGGGCTGAGGTGGATGGATCCTTGGGAGTTCCAGTCCATCTTGGGCTACGAATTTATCTCAAGGCCTCTTTCAACAACTACATAAGATGCTGTTTCCAAGAAGAGGACAACAGAAAACTAGACACACTTGGTCCAGGTCCCTGGGTTCACTACATGAGTCGTGGAGTCTAAATATTCCATGCCATGAGAAAATACCTGGGAATTTTAGGGAAAGGGGCATTTGCATGCCTTTTCTAAGGGTTTCCCTTTCACCATGTTACATTTGAATTCTGGGAAAACCTGCTGGTGATAAGCTATCTAGCATTATGTTGGTTTAGGTATTGAGCTACTACCTCATGTTTTGTGTTCAGGGTTATGCTGGAATGGCTGCAGACCTCCTTGAAATAGCGATTGCAGACAAGTGAACCCCGAGGAAGCTGGATAGTTGAAGCAGGCACTCCAAATATTCATGCACTGCAAGGATTCACTTTCATTTTGGGACTCATCTTCTGGTTGCTGGCTTTTAGTGCTACCTGATACTACCATGGTGGCAATAATCCAGCAGAGACTGCATGTATGGTTTGCAGGTTTGCTTCCCAAGCCACCAGAAACTTGGCAGAACCCAAATCATTGTGGCATTTTCTTTCCTCCCCTGAAACATTTGGCTTTCTAAGTTTGAAAATTGAATAGACTGGGCTAGTCAAGTTTGGACCCCATGTACCACCAACAGAGCTAAAGACAGAGCCAATTACTTCCCTCCACTTGTCAAAATATATCAAGTTTGCTTGATCACCACAACTTCAAAGAAAATTCTGAGTCAGCTTAGAGAGGTTAATCAAATACTGCATGATTGGAATGGCTGTGGTTGTATGAGGTGGAAAGCTGCAGAGTTGGGCAGAAACTGTTCACAGAAACCCACAGGCTTGTGGTTGCCAGGCAACCACACTGGGCTGAGACTGGCTGAACATCACTGTGAGGTGGATTTTAGGCTCTAGGTTTGAAAATTTAAAAGACTGGGGTAGTCAAGTTTGGAACCCATCGACCACAGACAGACCAAAAGGTCTTTCAATTACTTCCCTCCACTTCTCAAAATATGTCAAATTTTCTTGATCACTACAACTGTAAAAAAAATTCTGAGGCAACATAGAGAGGCTAATCAAATACTGCATGATTGGAATGGCTGTGGTTGTATGAGGTGGAAAGCTGCAGAGTTGGGCTGAAACAGTTCACAGAAATCCACAAGCTTGTGGTTGCCAGGAAACCACACTGGGCTGCGATTGGCTGAGCACCATTGTGAGCTGGACTTTAGGTTCTAAGACACAAGTGTGCAGTAGGAGACCTGAGTCACAATGCTGGGCGTTGCCATGGAGACCTCAGTGGCACAGAGGACCTTGTAGGGCAAGTTTTAAATAGGATGAATATTCTTGGCCTGGTGTGCCACAATATTCTCTCTGAAGGCTTCACTGCTCAGAATTTGTGGATGGAAATGCTTGCCAATCTACACATGGATGTACTTTCAATGGGATATGAAATATGCCAGGGCTTGGCAGATGATCTCTGCCATGTCCTATCATTGAGCATACGCTTTTCCCTTGTCATGTCTGTCATTTGGCTGCGTACTGTTCCCTAAGCTATTCAGTCAAGACTTGCTGGCATCATTCACCTGCAGTATAAGAGCTTTCTGTGAAATTTCTCAGCAGAAATCCTCTGCAAGCACATAGCTTTGGATATGAGAGACAGTGGTGGAAGTTGAATTTCAAGGGCAGATATTTGAAAACAATGAAACAAGCCGCGAATAAGATCTTTACATGTTTCCCAGATGAATATGTTTGGAAATACGTGGGAAGATGGAGATCAAGCCTGAAAAGAGTGCACACCCATTTCAAGGTACAAAAACTAGGGAAAAACATGGGAAAGCAAGAGAGCTGGTTAATCTGATGTAAAAACCTTTGATGATGAAAGGAAAATTATATTCTCATGCTGATATAATCAGGCTGTAGAAGTGAACTTCTCATGTTGGTTCTCCTATGTGTGGCCTTCTGCATTGGGCGGTGGATGCAGGACAGGAGATCTTCAAATAAATCTGGTGGAACTCAAAATACTGAAAAAAAAATTCAGCCTAAATCCTGTGTATTCCTTCCCTTTGAGAACATATATGGATAATGTATGAAGTTTCAAAAGAGAAAATGTCTTTTGGGTCATGGTTTCAACAATGAAATGGTCACTTGATATAACATTTTGAATTTTGCTTTCACACTTGCTCATGTACCGGGCCTGAGTAAAGCAGAATGCAGAGTAAGCCTCTTCAATAGTTGTGCATTCCATAAGTGGTTTTAAAACCAGTGAAACCCTTTGGACTTAGTGTTTGTATTTAATTGGTTGATTGGTTTTTCAAATTGTTTCTTTTACTATTTTTAACTTTGTGACTCAGGGAAGCCCTCACTCATAGTGATTTAGACCTCTCCAAAAGTTCTGAAGTTATTCATGTAACAGCTATTACATGTTATAAGTTTCTCCTATTCAAACTTGAAAGACAAAAAGACTCTGCTACTTTTCATCTATATTCAGTGTTAGGCTAAATTCAGTGTTGGACTTTTTACAAGTCCTTTGAAATGTGTCCTCCTCTAGTCACTGGTCGTTCTGGAATTTACTTTCTTGTGAAGACAGGATTTGAGCAAAGTGACACAAGTACAGTTTGCCACTACTCTGGACACCTGGTTAAATATCGAGTTCCCTAAATGGTGTGTGTTTTACTTTGATCTCTGCTCACACTTTGCTCATCCAGTTAGAACCACAGGGCTCCAGGCCATAGCGTTCCAGGCCTAAACAAGAAAATTTCCATTCCGTTTTGGGAGTTCATTCGTCTATCATAATTACTTTTTCAACAAATGTGTGTTTCAGGAGAGGCCCTGTCCAAATGTGGAGAGGCCCATTTTCATTCACTCACTTTCAGACTTTCTAAGATTTTCAGTTACTAGAGGTTTGCCCAGACTTGCCATTGTCAAGGGACAGTGCACTTCACTTGAAGTTGTGCAGTATTACTTCATGTGTCTCTGTTGAATTTCCACCAATGGGAAACTCTTGGTGTATTCATCTCCAAGTGTTTCTGCGTAAGAAAATATAAGTAACAAAGGATGTGGTTTCAAGCCCAATGAGGAAAGGAGGGATTATCTTTATTTCAGTGCAGGTTGACCTTTCAAAGAAACAGTAATTCCTATGTAATAGGAGGTAAAATCTTTTGTAAAGAGACATGGAAATGACCCGCTGAAGTTTATGTCACTGTTTTTAAAATGCCAAGGACATTTCAGAAATTCTTGGCTACTGAAGTGCCCCTTTTTTCAAATTTCTCTTAGGTAAGACACTCCAGCTTCATCAAACCATGGTACTGTTCCTTCCTTGTAAAAAACCAAAGCAAAAAAGAAAATAAATTAAAACAAAACCCATCAAATTACATTTGAGAGCACACAATTGCTCAGCAGGCCCACTATTCAAGAAGCTAGAGGTACAGAAGCCTCAGCCTTCAGCCCATGGCCTGAAGTTTTGTCTCTATCATGGCCCCTCAATTCCCTGGCATGGCCACATTAACTCATGAATTTTTACTCATTTCCTCTTCAAATGCACAGGATCCAATATATTTGAACCCTGTTCACCTGGGCTGTAATCATCCAAGGACACACCAGATTAAGGGCAGCCACCCCCTTGCCTGGGGCCTTGGAGCTTATCACAATAGAAATGGAAATTGAACAAGGGGAGCCAAAACAAAGAGAGGCATATTCCTAAAGTCTGAAGCACAGAAGCTACCTATAGACCAGTAGTGGGATTTCACAAATTATGTAAGAATCTCTGTGCACATGCTTGGCATGGCCGCTCATGCCTATAATCCCAGCAATCTGGGGGCAGAGGTGGATGGATCCTTGGGAGTTCCAGTCCATCTTGGGCTACGAATTTAACTCAAGGCTTCTTTCAACAACTACATAAGATGCTGTTTCCAAAAAGAGGACAACAGAAAAGTAGACACACTTGGTCCAGGTCCCTGGGTTCACTACATGAGTTGTGGAGTCGAAATATTCCATGCCATGAGAAAATACCTGGGATTTTTAGTGAAAGGGGCATTTGCATCCCTTTTCTAAGGGTTTCCCTTTCACCATGTTATATTTGAATTCTGAGAAAACCTGCTGGTGATAAGCTATCTAGCATTATGTTGGTTTAGGTATTGAGCTAGTACCTCATGTTTAGTGTTCAGGTTATGCTGGAATGGCTGCAGACCTCCTTGAAATAGCGATTGCAGACAAGTGAACCCTGAGGAAGCTGGATAGTTGAAGCAGGCACTCCAAATATTCATGCAATGCAGGGATTCACTTTCATTTTGGGACTCATCTTCTGCTTGCTGGCTTTTAGTGCTAACTGATACTACCATGGTGGCAGTAATCCAGCAGAGACTGCATGTATGGTTTGCAGGTTTGCTTCCCAAGCCACCAGAAACTTGGCAGAACCCAAATCATTGTGGCATTTTCTTTCCTCCCCTGAAACATTTGGCTTTCTATGTTTGAAAATTGAATAGACTGCGCTAGTCAAGTTTGGACCCCATGTACCACCAACAGAGCTAAAGACAGAGCCAATTACTTCCCTCCACTTGTCAAAACATGTCAAATTTGCTTGATCACCACAACTTCAAAGAAAATTCTGAGGCAACTTGGAGAGGTTAATCAAATACTGCATGATTGGAATGGCTGTGGTTGTATGAGGTGGAAAGCTACAGAGTTGGGCAGAAACTGTTCACAGAAACCCACAGGCTTGTGGTTGCCAGGCAACCACACTGGGCTGAGACTGGCTGAACATCACTGTGAGGTGGATTTTAGGCTCTAGGTTTGAAAATTTAAAAGACTGGGGTAGTCAAGTTTGGAACCCATCGACCACAGACAGACCAAAAGGTCTTTCAATTACTTCCCTGCACTTCTCAAAATATGTCAAATTTTCTTGATCACTACAACTGTAAAAAAAATTCTGAGGCAACATAGAGAGGCTAATCAAATACTGCATGATTGGAATGGCTGTGGTTGTATGAGGTGGAAAGGTGCAGAGTTGGGCTGAAACAGTTCACAGAAATCCACAAGCTTGTGGTTGCCAGGAAACCACACTGGGCTGCAATTGGCTGAGCACCATTGTGAGCTGGACTTTAGGCTCTAGGACACAAGTGTGCAGTAGGAGACCTGAGTCACAATGCTGGGCGTTGCCATGGAGACCTCAGTGGCACAGAGGACCTTGTAGGGCAAGATTTAAATAGGATGAATATTCTTGGCCTGGTGTTCCACAATACTCTCTCTGAAGGCTTCATTGCTCAGAATTTGTGGATGGAAATGCTTGCCAATCTACACATGGATGTACTTTCAATGGGTTATGAAATATGCCAGGGCCTGGCAGATGATCTCTGCCATGTCCAATCCTTGAGCATACGCTTTTCCCTTGTCATGTCTGTCATTTGGCTGAGTATTGTTCCCTAAGCTATTCAGTCAAGACTTGCTGACATCATTCACCTGCAGTATAAGAGCTTTCTGTGAAATTTCTCAGCAGAAATCCTCTGCAAGCACATAGCTTTGGATATGAGAGACAGTGGTGGAAGTTGAATTTCAAGGGCAGATATTTGAAAACAATGAAACAAGCCCCGAATAAGATCTTTACATGTTTCCCAGATGAATATGTTTGGAAATACGGGGGAAGATGGAGATCAAGCCTGACAAGAGTGCACACCCATTTCAAGGTACAAAAACCAGGGAAAAACATGGGAAAGCAAGAGAGCTGGTTAATCTGATGTAAAAATCTTTGATGATGAAAGGAAAATTATATTCCCATGATGATATATTCAGGCTGTAGAAGTGAACTTCTCATGTTGGTTGTCCTATGTGTGGCCTTCTGCATTGGGCGGTGGATGCAGGACAGGAGATCTTCAAATAAATCTGGTGGAACACAAAATACTGAAAAAAAAATTCAGCCTAAATCCTGTGTATTCCTTCCCTTTGAGAACATATATGGATAATGTATGAAGTTTCAAAAGAGAAAATGTCCTTTGGGTCATGGTTTCAACAATGAAATGGTCACTTCACATAACATTTTGAATTTTGCTTTCACACTTGCTCATGTACCGGGCCTGAGTAGAGCAGAATGCAGAGTAAGCCTCTTCACCAGTTGTGCATCCCATAAGTGGTTTTAAAACCAGGGAACCCCTTTGGACTTAGTGTTTGTATTTTATTGGTTGATTGGTTTTTCAAATTGTTTGTTTTAATATTTTGAACTTTGTGAGTCAGGGAAGCGCTCACTCATAGAGATTCAGACCTCTCCAAAAGCTCTGAAGTTATTCATGTAACAGCTATTACATGTTATAAGTTTCTCCTATTAAAACTTGAAAGACAAACAGACTCTGATACTTTTCATCGAAATTCAGTGTTGGGCTAAATTCAGTGTTGGACTTTTTACAAGTCCTTTGAAATGTGTCCTTCTCTAGTCACTTGTCGTGCTGGAATTTACTTTCTTGTGAAGACAGGATTTGAGCAAATTGCCACAAGTACAGTTTGCCACTACTCTGGACGCCTGGTTAAATATCGAGTTTCCTAAATTGTGTGTGTTTTACTTTGATCTCTGCTCACACTTTGCTCATTCAGTTAGAACCACAGGGCTCCAGGCCATAGCGTTCCAGGCCTAAACAAGAAAATTTCCATTCCGTTTTGGGAGTTCATTCGTCTCTCATAATTACTTTTTCCACAAATGTGTGCTTCAGGAGAGGCCGTTTCCAAATGTGGAGAGGCCCATTTTCATTCACTCACTTTCAGACTTTCTAAGATTTTCAGTTACTAAAGGTTTGCCCAGACTTGCCATTGTCAAGGGACAGTGCACTTCACTTGAAGTTGTGCAGTATTACTTCATGTGTCTCCGTGGAATTTCCACCAATGGGCAACTCTTGCTGTATTCATCTCCAAGTGTTTCTGCGTAAGAAAACATAAGTAACAAAGGATGTGGTTTCAAGCCCAATGAGGAAAGGAGAGATTATCTTTATTTCAGTGCAGGTTGACCTTTCAAAGAAACAGTAATTCCTATGAAATAGGAGGTAAAATCTATTGTAAAGAGACATGGACTTGACCCGCTGAAGTTTATGTCACTGTTTTTAAAACGCCAAGGGCATTTCAGAAATTCTTGGCTACTTAAGTGCCCCTTTTTTCAAATATGTCTTAGGTAAGACACTCCAGCTTCATCAAACCATGGTACTGTTCCTTCCATGTAAAAAACCAAAGCAAAAAAGAAAATAAATTAAAAGGAAACCCATCAAATTACATTTGAGAGTCCACAATTGCTCAGCAGGCCCACTATTCAAGAAGCTAGAGGTACAGAAGCCTCAGCCTTCAGCCCATGGCCTGAAATTTTGTCTCTATCATGGCCCCTCAATTCCCTGGCATGTCCACATTATTTCATGAATCTTTACTCATTTCCTCTTCAAATGCACAGTATCCAATATATTTGAACCCTGTTCACCTGGGCTGTAATCATCCAAGGACACACCAGTAGAAGGGCAGCCACGCCCTTACCTGGGGCCTTGGAGCTTATCACAATAGAAATGGACACCTGAACAAGGGGAGCCAAAACAAAGAGAGGCATATTCCTAAAGTCTGAAGCACAGAAGCTACCTATAGACCAGTAGTGGGATTTCACAAATTATGTAAGAATCTCTGTGCAAATGCTTGGCATGGCTGCTCATGCCTATAATCCCAGCAATCTGGGGGCTGAGGTGGATGGATCCTTGGGAGTTCCAGTCCATCTTGGTCTACGAATTTATCTCAAGGCCTCTTTCAACAACTACATAAGATGCTGTTTCCAAGAAGAGGACAACAGAAAACTAGACACACTTGGTCCAGGTCCCTGGGTTCACTACATGAGTTGTGGAGTCTAAATATTTCATGCCATGAGAAAATACCTGGGATTTTTAGGGAAAGGGGCATTTGCATCCCTTTTCTAAGGGTTTCCCTTTCACCATGTTACATTTGAATTCTGGGAAAACCTGCTGGTGATAAGCTATCTAGCATTATGTTGGTTTAGGTATTGAGCTACTACCTCATGTTTAGTGTTCAGGGTTATGCTTTAATGGCTGCAGACCTCCTTGAAATAGCGATTGCAGACAAGTGAACCCCGAGGAAGCTGGATAGTTGAAGCAGGCACTCCAAATATTCATGTACTGCAAGGATTCACTTTCATTTTGGGACTCATCTTCTGCTTGCTGGCTTTTAGTGCTAACTGATACTACCATGGTGGCAGTAATCCAGCAGAGACTGCATGTATGGTTTGCAGGTTTGCTTCCCAAGCCACCAGAAACTTGGCAGAACCCAAATCATTGTGGCATTTTCTTTCCTCCCCTGAAACATTTGGCTTTCTAAGTTTGAAAATTGAATAGACTGGGCTAGTCAAGTTTGGACCCCATGTACCACCAACAGAGCTAAAGACAGAGCCAATTACTTCCCTCCACTTGTCAAAATATATCAAATTTGCTTGATCACCACAACTTCAAAGAAAATTCTGAGTCAGCTTAGAGAGGTTAATCAAATACTGCATGATTGGAATGGCTATGGTTGTATGAGGTGGAAAGCTGCAGAGTTGGGCAGAAACTGTTCACAGAAACCCACAGGCTTGTGGTTGCCAGGCAACCACACTGGGCTGAGACTGGCTGAACATCACTGTGAGGTGGATTTTAGGCTCTAGGTTTGAAAATTTAAAAGACTGGAGTAGTCAAGTTTGGAACCCATCGACCACAGACAGACCAAAAGGTCTTTCAATTACTTCCCTCCACTTCTCAAAATATGTCAAATTTTCTTGATCACTACAACTGTAAAAAAAATTCTGAGGCAACATAGAGAGGCTAATCAAATACTGCATGATTGGAATGGCTGTGGTTGTATGAGGTGGAAAGCTGCAGAGTTGGGCTGAAACAGTTCACAGAAATCCACAAGCTTGTGGTTGCCAGGAAACCACACTGGGCTGCAATTGGCTGAGCACCATTGTTACCTGGACTTTAGGCTCTAGGACACAAGTGTGCAGTAGGAGACCTGAGTCACAATGCTGGGCGTTGCCATGGAGACCTCAGTGGCACAGAGGACCTTGTAGGGCAAGTTTTAAATAGGATGAATATTCTTGGCCTGGTGTGCCATAATATTCTCTCTGAAGGCTTCACTGCTCAGAATTTGTGGATGGAAATGCTTGCCAATCTACACATGGATGTACTTTCAATGGGATATGAAATATGCCAGGGCTTGGCAGATGATCTCTGCCATGTCCTATCATTGAGCACACGCTTTTCCCTTGTCATGTCTGTCATTTGGCTGAGTACTGTTCCCTAAGCTATTCAGTCAAGACTTGCTGGCATCATTCACCTGCAGTATAAGAACTTTTTGTGAAATTTCTCAGCAGAAATCCTCTGCAAGCACATAGCTTTGGATATGAGAGACAGTGGTGGAAGTTGAATTTCAAGGGCAGATATTTGAAAACAATGAAACAAGCCCTGAATAAGATCTTTACATGTTTCCCAGATGAATATGTTTGGAAATACGGGGGAAGATGGAGATCAAGCCTGAAAAGAGTGCACACCCATTTCAAGGTACAAAAACCAGGGAAAAACATGGGAAAGCAAGAGAGCTGGTTAATCTGATGTAAAAACCGTTGATGATGAAAGGAAAATTATATTCTCATGATGATATAATCAGGCTGTAGAAGTGAACTTCTCATGTTGGTTCTCCTATGTGTGGCCTTCTGCATTGGGCGGTGGATGCAGGACAGGAGATCTTCAAATAAATCTGGTGGAACACAAAATACTGAAAAAAAAATTCAGCCTAAATCCTGTGTATTCCTTCCCTTTGAGAACATATATGGATAATGTATGAAGTTTCAAAAGAGAAAATGTCTTTTGGGTCATGGTTTCAACAATGAAATGGTCACTTGACATAACATTTTGAATTTTGCTTTCACACTTGCTCATGTACCGGGCCTGAGTAAAGCAGAATGCAGAGTAAGCCTCTTCAATAGTTGTGCATTCCATAAGTGGTTTTAAAACCAGTGAAACCCTTTGGACTTAGTGTTTGTATTTAATTGGTTGATTGGTTTTTCAAATTGTTTCTTTTACTATTTTGAACTTTGTGAGTCACGGAAGCCCTCACTCATAGTGATTTAGACCTCTCCAAAAGTTCTGAAGTTATTCATGTAACAGCTATTACATGTTATAAGTTTCTCCTATTAAAACTTGAAAGACAAAAAGACTCTGCTACTTTTCATCTAAATTCAGTGTTAGGCTAAATTCAGTGTTGGACTTTTTACAAGTCCTTTGAAATGTGTCCTCCTCTAGTCACTGCTCGTGCTGGAATTTACTTTCTTGTGAAGACAGGATTTGAGCAAATTTACACAAGTACAGTTTGCCACTACTCTGGACACCTGGTTAAATATCGAGTTCCCTACATGGTGTGTGTTTTACTTTGATATCTGCTCACACTTTGCTCATCCAGTTAGAACCACAGGGCTCCAGGCCATAGCGTTCGAGGCCTAAACAAGAAAATTTCCATTCCGTTTTGGGAGTTCATTCGTCTCTCATAATTACTTTTTCCACAAATGTGTGCTTCAGGAGAGGCCGTGTCCAAATGTGGAGAGGCCCATTTTCATTCACTCACTTTCAGACTTTCTAAGATTTTCAGTTACTAGAGGTTTGCCCAGACTTGCCATTGTCAAGGGACAGTGCACTTCACTTGAAGTTGTGCAGTATTACTTCATGTGTCTCCGTGGAATTTCCACCAATGGGAAACTCTTGCTGTATTCATCTCCAAGTGTTTCTGCGTAAGAAAATATAAGTAACAAAGGATGTGGTTTCAAGCCCAATGAGGAAAGGAGGGATTATCTTTCTTTCAGTGCAGGTTGACCTTTCAAAGAAACAGTAATTCCTATGTAATAGGAGGTAAAATCTTTTGTAAAGAGACATGGACATGACCCGCTGAAGTTTATGTCACTGTTTTTAAAATGCCAAGGACATTTCAGAAATTCTTGGCTACTGAAGTGCCCCTTTTTTCAAATTTCTCTTAGGTAAGACACTCCAGATTCGTCAAACCATGGTACTGTTCCTTCCATGTAAAAAACCAAAGCAAAAAAGAAAATAAATTAAAACAAAACCCATCAAATTACATTTGAGAGCACACAATTGCTCAGCAGGCCCACTATTCAAGAAGCTAGAGGTACAGAAGCCTCAGCCTTCAGCCCATGGCCTGAAGTTTTGTCTATATCATGGCCCCTGAATTCCCTGGCATGGCCACATTAACTCATGAATTTTTACTCATTTCCTCTTCAAATGCACAGGATCCAATATATTTGAACCCTGTTCACCTGGGCTGTAATCATCCAAGGACACAACAGAGTAAGGGCAGCCACCCCCTTGCCTGGGGCCTTGGAGCTTATCACAATAGAAATGGACACCTGAACAAGGGGAGCCAAAACAAAGAGAGGCATATTCCTAAAGTCTGAAGCACAGAAGCTACCTATAGACCAGTAGTGGGATTTCACAAATTATGTAAGAATCTCTGTGCAAATGCTTGGCATGGCTGCTCATGCCTATAATCCCAGCAATCTGGGGGCTGAGGTGGATGGATCCTTGGGAGTTCCAGTCCATCTTGTGCTACGAATTTATCTCAAGGCCTCTTTCAACAACTACATAAGATGCTGTTTCCAAAAAGAGGACAACAGAAAACTAGACACACTTGGTCCAGGTCCCTGGGTTCACTACATGAGTTGTGGAGTCTAAATATTCCATGCCATGAGAAAATACCTGGGATTTTTAGGGAAAGGGGCATTTGCATCCCTTTTCTAAGGTTTTCCCTTTCACCATGTTACATTTGAATTCTGAGAAAACCTGCTGGTGATAAGCTATGTAGAATTATGTTGGTTTAGGTATTGAGCTAGTACCTCATGTTTAGTGTTCAGGGTTATGCTGGAATGGCTGCAGACCTCCTTGAAATAGCGATTGCAGACAAGTGAACCCGGAGGAAGCTGGATAGTTGAAGCAGGCACTCCAAATATTCATGTACTGCAAGGATTCACTTTCATTTTGGGACTCATCTTCTGCTTGCTGGCTTTTAGTGCTAACTGATACTACCATGGTGGCAGTAATCCAGCAGAGACTGCATGTATGGTTTGCAGGTTTGCTTCCCAAGCCACCAGAAACTTGGCAGAACCCAAATCATTGTGGCATTTTCTTTCCTCCCCTGAAACATTTGGCTTTCTAAGTTTGAAAATTGAATAGACTGGGCTAGTCAAGTTTGGACCGCATGTACCACCAACAGAGCTAAAGACAGAGCCAATTACTTCCCTCCACTTGTCAAAATATATCAAATTTGCTTGATCACCACAACTTCAAAGAAAATTCTGAGTCAGCTTAGAGAGGTTAATCAAATACTGCATGGTTGGAATGGCTATGGTTGTATGAGGTGGAAAGCTGCAGAGTTGGGCAGAAACTGTTCACAGAAACCCACAGGCTTGTGGTTGCCAGGCAACCACACTGGGCTGAGACTGGCTGAACATCACTGTGAGGTGGATTTTAGGCTCTAGGTTTGAAAATTTAAAAGACTGGAGTAGTCAAGTTTGGAACCCATCGACCACAGACAGACCAAAAGGTCTTTCAATTACTTCCCTGCACTTCTCAAAATATGTCAAATTTTCTTGATCACTACAACTGTAAAAAAAATTCTGAAGCAAAATAGAGAGGCTAATCAAATACTGCATGATTGGAATGGCTGTGGTTGTATGAGGTGGAAAGCTGCAGAGTTGGGCTGAAACAGTTCACAGAAATCCACAAGCTTGTGGTTGCCAGGAAACCACACTGGGCTGCAATTGGCTGAGCACCATTGTGAGCTGGACTTTAGGCTCTAGGACACAAGTGTGCAGTAGGAGACCTGAGTCACAATGCTGGGCGTTGCCATGGAGACCTCAGTGGCACAGAGGACCTTGTAGGGCAAGTTTTAAATAGGATGAATATTCTTGGCCTGGTGTGCCACAATATTCTCTCTGAAGGCTTCACTGCTCAGAATTTGTGGATGGAAATGCTTGCCAATCTACACATGGATGTACTTTCAATGGGATATGAAATATGCCAGGGCTTGGCAGATGATCTCTGCCATGTCCTATCATTGAGCATACGCTTTTCCCTTGTCATGTCTGTCATTTGGCTGAGTACTGTTCCCTAAGCTATTCAGTCAAGACTTGCTGGCATCATTCACCTGCAGTATAAGAGCGTTCTGTGAAATTTCTCAGCAGAAATCCTCTGCAAGCACATAGCTTTGGATATGAGAGACAGTGGTGGAAGTTGAATTTCAAGGGCAGATATTTGAAAACAATGAAACAAGCCCCGAATAAGATCTTTACATGTTTCCCAGATGAATATGTTTGGAAATACGGGGGAAGATGGAGATCAAGCCTGAAAAGAGTGCACACCCATTTCAAGGTACAAAAACCAGGGAAAAACATGGGAAAGCAAGAGAGCTGGTTAATCTGATGTAAAAACCTTTGATGATGAAAGGAAAATTATATTCTCATGATGATATAATCAGGCTGTAGAAGTGAACTTCTCATGTTGGTTCTCCTATGTGTGGCCTTCTGCATTGGGCGGTGGATGCAGGACAGGAGATCTTCAAATAAATCTGGTGGAACACAAAATACTGAAAAAAAAATTCAGCATAAATCCTGTGTATTCCTTCCCTTTGAGAACATATATGGATAATGTATGAAGTTTCAAAAGAGAAAATGTCTTTTGGGTCATGGTTTCAACAATGAAATGGTCACTTGACATAACATTTTGAATTTTGCTTTCACACTTGCTCATGTACCGGGCCTGAGTAAAGCAGAATGCAGAGTAAGCCTCTTCAATAGTTGTGCATTCCATAAGTGGTTTTAAAACCAGTGAAACCCTTTGGACTTAGTGTTTGTATTTAATTGGTTGATTGGTTTTTCAAATTGTTTCTTTTACTATTTTTAACGTTGTGAGTCAGGGAAGCCCTCACTCATAGTGATTTAGACCTCTCCAAAAGTTCTGAAGTTATTCATGTAACAGCTATTACATGTTATAAGTTTCTCCTATTAAAACTTGAAAGACAAAAAGACTCTGCTACTTTTCATCTAAATTCAGTGTTAGGCTAAATTCAGTGTTGGACTTTTTACAAGTCCTTTGAAATGTGTCCTCCTCTAGTCACTGGTCGTGCTGGAATTTACTTTCTTGTGAAGACAGGATTTGAGCAAATTTACACAAGTACAGTTTGCCACTACTCTGGACACCTGGTTAAATATCCAGTTCCCTAAATGGTGTGTGTTTTACTTTGATCTCTGCTCACACTTTGCTCATCCAGTTAGAACCACAGGGCTCCAGGCCATAGCGTTCCAGGCCTAATCAAGAAAATTTCCATTCCGTTTTGGGAGTTCATTCGTCTCTCATAATTACTTTTTCCACAAATGTGTGCTTCAGGAGAGGCCCTGTCCAAATGTGGAGAGGCCCATTTTCATTCACTCACTTTCAGACTTTCTAAGATTTTCAGTTACTAGAGGTTTGCCCAGACTTGCCATTTTCAAGGGACAGTGCACTTCACTTGAAGTTGTGCAGTATTACTTCATGTGTCTCCGTGGAATTTCCACCAATGGGAAACTCTTGCTGTATTCATCTCCAAGTGTTTCTGCGTAAGAAAATATAAGTAACAAAGGATGTGGTTTCAAGCCCAATGAGGAAAGGAGGGATTATCTTTCTTTCAGTGCAGGTTGACCTTTCAAAGAAACAGTAATTCCTATGTAATAGGCGGTAAAATCTTTTGTAAAGAGACATGGACATGACCCGCTGAAGTTTATGTCACTGTTTTTAAAATGCCAAGGACATTTCAGAAATTCTTGGCTACTGAAGTGCCCCTTTTTTCAAATTTCTCTTGGGTAAGACACTCCAGCTTCGTCAAACCATGGTACTGTTCCTTCCATGTAAAAAACCAAAGCAAAAAAGAAAATAATTTAAAACAAAACCCATCAAATTACATTTGAGAGCCCACAATTGCTCAGCAGGCCCACTATTCAAGAAGCTAGAGGTACAGAAGCCTCAGCCTTCAGCCCATGGCCTGAAGTTTTGTCTCTATCATGGCCCCTCAATTCCCTGGCATGGCCACATTAACTCGTGAATTTTTACTCATTTCCTCTTCAAATGCACAGGATCCAATATATTTGAACCCTGTTCACCTGGGCTGTAATCATCCAAGGACACAACAGAGTAAGGGCAGCCACCCCCTTGCCTGGGGCCTTGGAGCTTATCACAATAGAAATGGACACCTGAACAAGGGGAGCCAAAACAAAGAGAGGCATATTCCTAAAGTCTGAAGCACAGAAGCTACCTATAGACAAGTAGTGGGATTTCACAAATTATGTAAGAATCTCTGTGCACATGCTTGGCATGGCTGCTCATGCCTATAATCCCAGCAATCTGGGGGCTGAGGTGGATGGATCCCTGGGAGTTCCAGTCCTTCTTGGGCTACGAATTTATCTCAAGGCCTCTTTCAACAACTACATAAGATGCTGTTTCCAAAAAGAGGACAGCAGAAAACTAGACACACTTGGTCCAGGTCCCTGGGTTCACTACATGAGATGTGGAGTCTAAATATTCCATGCCATGAGAAAATACCTGGGATTTTTAGGGAAAGGGGCATTTGCATCCCTTTTCTAAGGGTTTCCCTTTCACCATGTTACATTTCAATTCTGAGAAAACCTGCTGGTGATAAGCTATGTAGCATTATGTTGGTTTAGGTATTGAGCTAGTACCTCATGTTTAGTGTTCAGGGTTATGCTGGAATGGCTGCAGACCTCCTTGAAATAGCGATTGCAGACAAGTGAACCCGGAGGAAGCTGGATAGTTGAAGCAGGAACTCCAAATATTCATGTACTGCAAGGATTCACTTTCATTTTGGGACTCATCTTCTGCTTGCTGGCTTTTAGTGCTAACTGATACTACCATGGTGGCAGTAATCCAGCAGAGACTGCATGTATGGTTTGCAGGTTTGCTTCCCAAGCCACCAGAAACTTGGCAGAACCCAAATCATTGTGGCATTTTCTTTCCTCCCCTGAAACATTTGGCTTTCTAAGTTTGAAAATTGAATAGACTGGGCTAGTCAAGTTTGGACCCCATGTACCACCAACAGAGCTAAAGACAGAGCCAATTACTTCCCTCCACTTGTCAAAATATATCAAATTTGCTTGATCACCACAACTTCAAAGAAAATTCTGAGTCAGCTTAGAGAGGTTAATCAAATACTGCATGATTGGAATGGCTATGGTTGTATGAGGTGGAAAGCTGCAGAGTTGGGCAGAAACTGTTCACAGAAACCCACAGGCTTGTGGTTGCAAGGCAACCACACTGGGCTGAGACTGGCTGAACATCACTGTGAGGTGGATTTTAGGCTCTAGGTTTGAAAATTTAAAAGACTGGAGTAGTCATGTTTGGAACCCATCGACCACAGACAGACCAAAAGGTCTTTCAATTACTTCCCTCCACTTCTCAAAATATGTCAAATTTTCTTGATCACTACAACTGTAAAAAAAATTCTGAGGCAACATAGAGAGGCTAATCAAATACTGCATGATTGGAATGGCTGTGGTTGTATGAGGTGGAAAGCTGCAGAGTTGGGCTGAAACAGTTCACAGAAATCCACAAGCTTGTGGTTGCCAGGAAACCACACTGGGCTGCAATTGGCTGAGCACCATTGTTAGCTGGACTTTAGGCTCTAGGACACAAGTGTGCAGTAGGAGACCTGAGTCACAATGCTGGGCGTTGCCATGGAGACCTCAGTGGCACAGAGGACCTTGTAGGGCAAGTTTTAAATAGGATGAATATTCTTGGCCTGGTGTGCCACAATATTCTCTCTGAAGGCTTCACTGCTCAGAATTTGTGGATGGAAATGCTTGCCAATCTACACATGGATGTACTTTCAATGGGATATGAAATATGCCAGGGCCTGGCAGATGATCTCTGCCATGTCCTATCATTGAGCATTCGCTTTTCCCTTGTCATGTCTGTCATTTCGCTGAGTACTGTTCCCTAAGCTATTCAGTCAAGACTTGCTGGCATCATTCACCTGCAGTATAAGAGCTTTCTGTGAAATTTCTCAGCAGAAATCCTCTGCAAGCACATAGCTTTGGATATGAGAGACAGTGGTGGAAGTTGAATTTCAAGGGCAGATATTTGAAAACAATGAAACAAGCCCCGAATAAGATCTTTACATGTTTCCCAGATGAATATGTTTGGAAATACGGGGGAAGATGGAGATCAAGCCTGAAAAGAGTGCACACCCATTTCAAGGTACAAAAACCAGGGAAAAACATGGGAAAGCAAGAGAGCTGGTTAATCTGATGTAAAAACCTTTGATGATGAAAGGAAAATTATATTCTCATGATGATATAATCAGGCTGTAGAAGTGAACTTCTCATGTTGGTTCTCCTATGTGTGGCCTTCTGCATTGGGCGGTGGATGCAGGACAGGAGATCTTCTAATAAATCTGGTGGAACACAAAATATTGAAAAAAAAATTCAGCCTAAATCCTGTGTATTCCTTCCCTTTGAGAACATATATGGATAATGTATAAAGTTTCAAAAGAGAAAATGTCTTTTGGGTCATGGTTTCAACAATGAAATGGTCACTTCACATAACATTTTGAATTTTGCTTTCACACTTGCTCATGTACCGGGCCTGAGTAAAGCAGAATGCAGAGTAAGCCTCTTCAATGGTTGTGCATTCCATAAGTGGTTTTAAAACCAGTGAAACCCTTTGGACTTAGTGTTTGTATTTAATTGGTTGATTGGTTTTTCAAATTCTTTCTTTTACTATTTTTAACGTT
Source organism: Cavia porcellus (assembly GCF_034190915.1). Classification (NCBI taxonomy): domain Eukaryota; kingdom Metazoa; phylum Chordata; class Mammalia; order Rodentia; family Caviidae; genus Cavia; species Cavia porcellus. The sequence goes on from NW_026947528.1 coordinate 4,986,998, forward strand.
GTGAGTCAGGGAAGCCCTCACTCATAGTGATTTAGACCTCTCCAAAAGTTCTGAAGTTATTCATGTAACAGCTATTACATGTTATAAGTTTCTCCTATTAAAACTTGAAAGACAAAAAGACTCTGCTACTTTTCATCTAAATTCAGTGTTAGGCTAAATTCAGTGTTGGACTTTTTACAAGTCCTTTGAAATGTGTCCTCCTCTAGTCACTGGTCGTGCTGGAATTTACTTTCTTGTGAAGACAGGATTTGAGCAAATTGACACAAGTACAGTTTGCCACTACTCTGGACACCTGGTTAAATATCCAGTTCCCTAAATGGTGTGTGTTTTACTTTGATATCTGCTCACACTTTGCTCATCCAGTTAGAACCACAGGGCTCCAGGCCATAGCATTCCAGGCCTAAACAAGAAAATTTCCATTCCGTTTTGGGAGTTCATTCGTCTCTCATAATTACTTTTTCCACAAATGTGTGCTTCAGGAGAGGCCCTGTCCAAATGTGGAGAGGCCCATTTTCATTCACTCACTTTCAGACTTTCTAAGATTTTCAGTTACTAGAGGTTTGCCCAGACTTGCCATTGTCAAGGGACAGTGCACTTCACTTGAAGTTGTGCAGTATTACTTCATGTGTCTCCGTGGAATTTCCACCAATGGGAAACTCTTGCTGTATTCATCTCCAAGTGTTTCTGCGTAAGACAATATAAGTAACAAAGGATGTGGTTTCAAGCCCAATGAGGAAAGGAGGGATTATCTTTCTTTCAGTGCAGGTTGACCTTTCAAAGAAACAGTAATTCCTATGTAATAGGAGGTAAAATCTTTTGTAAAGAGACATGGACATGACCCGCTGAAGTTTATGTCACTGTTTTTAAAATGCCAAGGACATTTCAGAAATTCTTGGCTACTGAAGTGCCCCTTTTTTCAAATTTCTCTTAGGTAAGACACTCCAGCTTCGTCAAACCATGGTACTGTTCCTTCCATGTAAAAAACCAAAGCAAAAAAGAAAATAAATTAAAACAAAACCCATCAAATTACATTTGAGAGCACACAATTGCTCAGCAGGCCCACTATTCAAGAAGCTAGAGGTACAGAAGCCTCAGCCTTCAGCCCATGGCCTGAAGTTTTGTCTCTATCATGGCCCCTCAATTCCCTGGCATGGCCACATTAACTCATGAATTTTTACTCATTTCCTCTTCAAATGCACAGGATCCAATATATTTGAACCCTGTTCACCTGGGCTGTAATCATCCAAGGACACAACAGAGTAAGGGCAGCCACCCCCTTGCCTGGGGCCTTGGAGCTTATCACAATAGAAATGGACACCTGAACAAGGGGAGCCAAAACAAAGAGAGGCATATTCCTAAAGTCTGAAGCACAGAAGCTACCTATAGACCAGTAGTGGGATTTCACAAATTATGTAAGAATCTCTGTGCACATGCTTGGCATGGCTGCTCATGCCTATAATCCCAGCAATCTGGGGGCTGAGGTGGATGGATCCTTGGGAGTTCCAGTCCATCTTGGGCTACGAATTTATCTCAAGGCCTCTTTCAACAACTACATAAGATGCTGTTTCCAAAAAGAGGACAACAGAAAACTAGACACACTTGGTCCAGGTCCCTGGGTTCACTACATGAGTTGTGGAGTCTAAATATTCCATGCCATGAGAAAATACCTGGGATTTTTAGGGAAAGGGGCATTTGCATCCCTTTTCTAAGGGTTTCCCTTTCACCATGTTACATTTGAATTCTGAGAAAACCTGCTGGTGATAAGCTATGTAGCATTATGTTGGTTTAGGTATTGAGCTAGTACCTCATGTTTAGTGTTCAGGGTTATGCTGGAATGGCTGCAGACCTCCTTGAAATAGCGATTGCAGACAAGTGAACCCGGAAGAAGCTGGATAGTTGAAGCAGGCACTCCAAATATTCATGTACTGCAAGGATTCACTTTCATTTTGGGACTCATCTTCTGGTTGCTGGCTTTTAGTGCTAACTGATACTACCATGGTAGCAGTAATCCAGCAGAGACTGCATGTATGGTTTGCAGGTTTGCTTCCCAAACCACCAGAAACTTGGCAGAACCCAAATCATTGTGGCATTTTCTTTCCTCCCCTGAAACATTTGGCTTTCTATGTTTGAAAATTGAATAGACTGCGCTAGTCAAGTTTGGACCCCATGTACCACCAACAGAGCTAAAGACAGAGACAACTACTTCCCTCCACTTGTCAAAATATGTCAAATTTGCTTGATCACCACAACTTCAAAGAAAATTCTGAGTCAACTTAGAGTGGTTAATCAAATACTGCATGATTGGAATGGCTGTGGTTGTATGAGGTGGAAAGCTCCAGATTTGGGCTGAAACTGTTCAAAGAAACCCACAGGCTTGTGCTTGCCAGGCAACCACACTGGGCTGAGACTGGCTGAACATCACTGTGAGGTGGATTTTAGGCTCTAGGTTTGAAAATTTAAAAGACTGTGGTAGTCAAATTTGGAACCCATCGACCACAGACAGACCAAAAGGTCTTTCAATTACTACCCTCCACTTCTCAAAATATGTCAAATTTTATTGATCACTACAAGTGTAAAAAAAATTCTGAGGCAACATAGAGAGGCTAATCAAATACTGCATGATTGGAATGGCTGTGGTTGTATGAGGTGGAAAGCTGCAGAGTTGGGCTGAAACAGGTCACAGAAATCCACAAGCTTGTGGTTGCCAGGAAACCACACTGGGCTGTAAATGGCTGAGCACCATTGTGAGCTGGACTTTAGGCTCTAGGACACAAGTGTGCAGTAGGAGACCTGAGTCACAATGCTGGGCGTTGCCATGGAGACCTCAGTGGCACAGAGGACTTTGTAGGGCAAGTTTTAAATAGGATGAATATTCTTGGCCTGGTGTGCCACAATATTCTCTCTGAAGGCTTCACTGCTCAGAATTTGTGGATGGAAATGCTTGCCAATCTACACATGGATGTGCTTTCAATGGGATATGAAATATGCCAGGGCCTGGCAGATGATCTCTGCCATGTCCTATCATTGAGCATACGCTTTTCCCTTGTCATGTCTGTCATTTGGCTGAGTACTGTTCCCTAAGCTATTCAGTCAAGACTTGCTGGCATCATTCACCTGCAGTATAAGAGCTTTCTGTGAAATTTTTCAGCAGAAATCCTCTGCAAGCACATAGCTTTGGATATGAGAGACAGTGGTGGAAGTTGAATTTCAAGGGCAGATATTTGAAAACAATGAAACAAGCCCCGAATAAGATCTTTACATGTTTCCCAGATGAATATGTTTGGAAATACGGGGGAAGATGGAGATCAAGCCTGAAAAGAGTGCACACCCATTTCAAGGTACAAAAACCAGGGAAAAACATGGGAAAGCAAGAGAGCTGGTTAATCTGATGTAAAAACCTTTGATGATGAAAGGAAAATTATATTCTCATGATGATATATTCAGGCTGTAGAAGTGAACTCCTCATGTTGGTTGTCCTATGTGTGGCCTTGTGCATTGGGCGGTGGATGCAGGACAGGAGATCTTCAAATAAATCTGGTGGAACACAAAATACTGAAAAAAAAATTCAGCCTAAATCCTGTGTATTCCTTCCCTTTGAGAACATATATGGATAATGTATGAAGTTTCAAAAGAGAAAATGTCCTTTGGGTCATAGTTTCAACAATGAAATGGTCACTTCACATAACATTTTGAATTTTGCTTTCACACTTGCTCATGTACCGGGCCTGAGTAAAGCAGAATGCAGAGTAAGCCTCTTCAAGAGTTGTGCATTCCATAAGTGGTTTTAAAACCAGGGAATCCCTTTGGAATTAGTGTTTGTATTTTATTGGTTGATTGGTTTTTCAAATTGTTTGTTTTACTATTTTGAACTTTGTGAGTCAGGGAAGCCCTCACTCATAGAGATTCAGACCTCTCCAAAAGCTCTGAAGTTATTCATGTAACAGCTATTACATGTTATAAGTTTCTCCTATTAAAACTTGAAAGACAAACAGACTCTGCTACTTTTCATCGAAATTCAGTGTTGGGCTAAATTCAGTGTTGGACTTTTTACAATCCTTTGAAATGTGTCCTCCTCTAGTCACTGGTCGTGCTGGAATTTACTTTCTTGTGAAGACAGGATTTGAGCAAATTGACACAAGTACAGTTTGCCACTACTCTGGACACCTGGTTAAATATCCAGTTCCCTAAATGGTGTGTGTTTTACTTTGATCTCTGCTCACACGTTGCTCATCCAGTTAGAACCACAGGGCTCCAGGCCATAGCGTTCCAGGCCTAAACAAGAAAATTTCCATTCCGTTTTGGGAGTTCATTCGTCTCTCATAATTACTTTTTCCACAGATGTGTGCTTCAGGAGAGGCCCTGTCCAAATATGGAGAGGCCCATTTTCATTCACTCACTTTCAGACTTTCTAAGATTTTCAGTTACTAGAGGTTTGCCCAGACTTGCCATTGTCAAGGGACAGTGCACTTCACTTGAAGTTGTGCAGTATTACTTCATGTGTCTCCGTGGAATTTCCACCAAAGGGAAACTCTTGCTGTATTCATCTCCAAGTGTTTCTGCATAAGAAAATATAAGTAACAAAGGATGTGGTTTCAAGCCCAATGAGGAAAGAAGGGATTATCTTTATTTCAGTGTAGGTTGACCTTTCAAAGAAACAGTAATTCCTATGAAATACGAGGTAAAATCTTTTGTAAAGAGACATGGACTTGACCCGCTGAAGTTTATGTCACTGTTTTTAAAACGCCAAGGGCTTTTCAGAAATTCTTGGCTACTGAAGTGCCCCTTTTTTCAAATATGTCTTAGGTAAGACACTCCAGCTTGGTCAAACCATGGTACTGTTCTTTCCATGTAAAAAACCAAAGCAAAAAAGAAAATAAATTAAAACAAAACCCATCAAATTACATTTGAGAGTCCACAATTGCTCAGCAGACCCACTCTTCAACAAGCTAGAGGTACAGAAGCCTCAGCCTTCAGCCCATGGCCTGAAGTTTTGTCTCTATCATGGCCCCTCAATTCCCTCACATGTCCAAATTAACTCATGAAACTTTACTCATTTCCTCTTCAAATGCACAGGATCCAATATATTTGAACCCTGTTCACCTGGGCAGTAATCATCCAAGGACACACCAGAGGAAGGGCAGCCTCCCCCTTGCCTGGGACCTTGGAGCTTATCACAATAGAAATGGACACCTGAACAAGGGGAGCCAAAACAAAGAGAGGCATATTCCTAAAGTCTGAAGCACAGAAGCTACCTATAGACCAGTAGTGGGATTTCACAAATTATGTAAGAATCTCTGTGCACATGCTTGGCATGGCCGCTCATGCCTATAATCCCAGCAATCTGGGGGCTGAGGTGGATGGATCCTTGGGAGCTCCAGTCCATCTTGGGCTACGAATTTATCTCAAGGCCTCTTTCAACAACTACATAAGATGCTGTTTCCAAAAAGAGGACAACAGAAACCTAGACACACTTGGTGTAGGTCCCTGGGTTCACTACATGAGTTGTGGAGTCTAAATATTCCATGCCATGAGAAAATACCTGGGATTTTTAGTGAAAGGGGCATTTGCATCCCTTTTCTAAGGGTTTCCCTTTCACCATGTTACATTTGAATTCTGGGAAAACCTGCTGGTGATAAGCTATCTAGCATTATGTTGGTTTAGGTATTGAGCTACTACCTCATGTTTAGTGTTCAGGGTTATGCTAGAATGGCTGCAGACCTCCTTGAAATAGCGATTGCAGACAAGTAAACCCCGAGGAAGCTGGATAGTTGAAGCAGGCACTCCAAATATTCATGCACTGAAAGGATTCACTTTCATTTTGGGACTCATCTTCTGGTTGCTGGCTTTTAGTGCTAACTGATACTACCATGGTGGCAGTAATCCAGCAGAGACTGCATGTATGGTTTGCAGGTTTGCTTCCCAAGCCACCAGAAACTTGGCAGAACCCAAATCATTGTGGCATTTTCTTTCCTCCCCTGAAACATTTGGCTTTCTAAGTTTGAAAATTGAATAGACTGGGCTAGTCAAGTTTGGACCCCATGTACCACCAACAGAGCTAAAGACAGAGCCAACTACTTCCCTCCACTTGTCAAAATGTGTCAAATTTGCTTGATCACCACAACTTCAAAGAAAATTCTGAGTCAACTTAGAGTGGTTAATCAAATACTGCATGATTGGAATGGCTGTGGTTGTATGAGGTGGAAAGCTGCAGAGTTGGGCTGAAACAGTTCACAGAAATCCACAAGCTTGTGGTTGCCAGGAAACCACACTGGGCTGCAATTGGCTGAGCACCATTGTGAGCTGGACTTTAGGCTCTAGGACACAAGTGTGCAGTAGGAGACCTGAGACACAATGCTGGGCGTTGCCATGGAGACCTCAGTGGCACAGAGGACCTTGTAGGGCAAGTTTTAAATAGGATGAATATTCTTGGCCTGGTATGCCACAATATTCTCTCTGAAGGCTTCACTGCTCAGAATTTGTGGATGGAAATGCTTGCCAATCTACACATGGATGTACTTTCAATGGGATATGAAATATGCCAGGGCCTGGCAGATGATTTCTGCCATGTCCTATCATTGAGCATACGCTTTTCCCTTGTCATGTCTGTCATTTGGCTGAGTACTGTTCCCTAAGCTATTCAGTCAAGACTTGCTGGCATCATTCACTGCAGTATAAGAGCTTTCTGTGAAATTTCTCAGCAGAAATCCTCTGCAAGCACATAGCTTTAGATATGAGAGACAGTGGTGGAAGTTGAATTTCAAGGGCAGATATTTGAAAACAATGAAACAAGCCCCGAATAAGATCTTTAAATGTTTCCCAGATGAATATGTTTGGAAATACGGGGGAAGATGGAGATCAAGCCTGAGAAGAGTGCACACCCATTTCAAGGTACAAAAACCAGGGAAAAACATGGGAAAGCAAGAGAGCTGGTTAATCTCATGTAAAAACCTTTGATGATGAAAAGAAAATTATATTATCATGATGATATATTCAGGCTGTAGAAGTGAACTTCTCATGTTGGTTGTCCTATGTGTGGCCTTGTGCATTGGGCGGTGGATGCAGGACAGGAGATCTTCAAATAAATCTGGTGGAACACAAAATACTGAAAAGAAAATTCAGCCTAAATCCTGTGTATTCCTTCGCTTTGAGAACATATATGGATAATGTATGAAGTTTCAAAAGAGAAAATGTCTTTTGGGTCATGGTTTCAACAATGAAATGGTCACTTCACATAACATTTTGAATTTTGCTTTCACACTTGCTCATGTACCGGGCCTGAGTAAAGCAGAATGCAGAGTAAGCCTCTTCAATAGTTGTGCATTCCATAAATTGTTTTAAAACCAAGGAACCCCTTTGGACTTAGTGTTTGTATTTTATTGGTTGATTGGTTTTTCAAATTGTTTGTTTTACTATTTTTAACTTTGTGAGTCAGGGAAGCGCTCACTCATAGAGATTCAGACCTCTCCAAAAGCTCTGAAGTTATTCATGTAACAGCTATTACATGTTATAAGTTTCTCCTATTAAAACTTGAAAGACAAACAGACTCTGCTACTTTTCATCGAAATTCAGTGTTGGGCTAAATTCAGTGTTGGACTTTTTACAAGTCCTTTGAAATGTGTCCTCCTCTAGTCACTGGTCGTGCTGGAATTTACTTTCTTGTGAAGACAGGATTTGAGCAAATTGACACAAGTACAGTTTGCCACTACTCTGGACACCTGGTTAAATATCGAGTTCCCTAAATGGTGTGTGTTTTACTTTGATCTCTGCTCACACTTTGCTCATCCAGTTAGAACCACAGGGCTCCAGGCCATAGCGTTTCAGGCCTAAACAAGAAAATTTCCATTCCGTTTTGGGAGTTCATTCGTCTCACATAATTACTTTTTGCACAAATGTGTGCTTCAGGAGAGGCCCTGTCCAAATGTGGAGAGGCCCATTTTCATTCACTCACTTTCAGACTTTCTAAGATTTTCAGTTACTAGAGGTTTGTGCAGACTTGCAATTGTCAAGGGACAGTGCACTTCACTAGAAGTTGTGCAGTATTACTTCATGTGTCTCCGTGGAATTTCCACCAATGGGAAACTCTTGCTGTATTCATCTCTAAGTGTTTCTGCGTAAGAAAATATAAGTAACAAAGGATGTGGTTTTAAACCCAATGAGGAAAGGAGGGATTATCTTTGTTTCAGTGCAGGTTGACATTTCAAATAACAGTAATTCCTATGAAATAGGAGGTAAAATCTTTTGTAAAGAGACATGGACATGACGCAGTGAAGTTTGTGTCACTGTTTTTAAAATGCCAAGGGAATTTCAGAAATTCTTGGCTGCTGAATTGCCCCTTTTTTCAAATTTTACTTAGGTAAGACACTCCAGCTTCGTCAAACCATGGTACTGTTCCTTCCATGTAAAAAACCAAAGCAAAAAAGAAAATAAATTAAAACAAAACCCATCAAATTACATTTGAGAGTCCACAATTGCTCAGCAGGCCCACTCTTCAACAAGCTAGAGGTACAGAAGCCTCAGCCTTCAGCCCATGGCCTGAAGTTTTGTCTCTATCATGGCCCCTCAATTCCCTGGCATGTCCACATTAACTCATGAATCTTTACTCATTTCCTCTTCAAATGCACAGGATCCAATATATTTGAACCCTGTTCACCTGGGCTGTAATCATCCAAGGACACACCAGAGGAAGGGCAGCCACCCCCTTGCCTGGGACCTTGGAGCTTATCACAATAGAAATGGACACCTGAACAAGGGGAGCCAAAACAAAGAGAGGCATATTCCTAAAGTCTGAAGCACAGAAGCTACCTATAGACCAGTAGTGGGATTTCACAAATTATGTAAGAATCTCTGTGCACATGCTTGGCATGGCCGCTCATGCCTATAATCCCAGCAATCTGGGGGCTGAGGTGGATGGATCCTTGGGAGTTCCAGTCCATCTTGGGCTACGAATTTATCTCAAGGCCTGTTTCAACAACTACATAAGATGCTGTTTCCAAAAAGAGGACAACAGAAACCTAGACACACTTGGTCTAGGTCCCTGGGTTCACTACATGAGTTGTGGAGTCTAAATATTCCATGCCATGAGAAAATACCTGGGATTTTTAGGGAAAGGGGCATTTGCATCCATTTTCTAAGGGTTTCCCTTTCACCATGTTACATTTGAATTCTGGGAAAACCTACTGGTGATAAGCTATCTAGCATTATGTTGGTTTAGGTATTGAGCTACTACCTCATGTTTAGTGTTCAGGGTTATGATAGAATGGCTGCAGACCTCCTTGAAATAGCGATTGCAGACAAGTAAACCCCGAGGAAGCTGGATAGTTGAAGCAGGTACTCCAAATATTCATGCACTGCAAGGATTCACTTTCATTTTGGGACTCATCTTCTGGTTGCTGGCTTTTAGTGCTAACTGATACTACCATGGTGGCAGTAATCCAGCAGAGACTGCATGTATGGTTTGCAGGTTTGCTTCCCAAGCCACCAGAAACTTGGCAGAACCCAAATCATTGTGGCATTTTCTTTCCTCCCCTGAAACATTTGGCTTTCTAAGTTTGAAAATTGAATAGACAGGGCTAGTCAAGTTTGGACCCCATGTACCACCAACAGAGCTAAAGACAGAGCCAACTACTTCCCTCCACTTGTCAAAATATGTCAAATTTGCTTGATCACCACAACTTCAAAGAAAATTCTGAGGCAACTTAGAGAGGTGAATCAAATACTGCATGATTGGAATGGCTGTGGTTGTATGAGGTGGAAAGCTGCAGAGTTGGGCTGAAACAGTTCACAGAAATCCACAAGCTTGTGGTTGCCAGGAAACCACACTGGGCTGCAATTGGCTGAGCACCATTGTGAGCTGGACTTTAGGCTCTAGGACACAAGTGTGCAGTAGGAGACCTGAGTCACAATGCTGGGCGTTGCCATGGAGACCTCAGTGGCACAGAGGACCTAGTAGGGAAAGTTTTAAATAGGATGAATATTCTTGGCCTGGTGTGCCACAATATTCTCTCTGAAGGCTTCACTGCTCAGAATTTGTGGATGGAAATGCTTGCCAATCTACACATGGATGTACTTTCAATGGGATATGAAATATGCCAGGGCCTGGCAGATGATCTATGCCATGTCCTATCATTGAGCATACACTTTTCCCTTGTCATGTCTGTCATTTGGCTGAGTACTGTTCCCTAAGCTATTCAGTCAAGACTTGCTGGCATCATTCACTGCAGTATAAGAGCTTTCTGTGAAATTTCTCAGCAGAAATCCTCTGCAAGCACATAGCTTTAGATATGAGAGACAGTGGTGGAAGTTGAATTTCAAGGGCAGATATTTGAAAACAATGAAACAAGCCCCGAATAAGATCTTTAAATGTTTCCCAGATGAATATGTTTGGAAATACGGGGGAAGATGGAGATCAAGCCTGAGAAGAGTGCACACCCATTTCAAGGTACAAAAACCAGGGAAAAACATGGGAAAGCAAGAGAGCTGGTTAATCTGATGTAAAAACCTTTGATGATGAAAGGAAAGTTATATTGTCATGATGATATATTTAGGCTGTAGAAGTGAACTTCTCATGTTGGTTGTCCTATGTGTGTCTTTCTGCATTGGGCGGTGGATGCAGGACAGGAGATCTTCAAATAAATCTGGTGGAACACAAAATACTGAAAAAAAAAATTCAGCCTAAATCCTGTGTATTCCTTCCCTTTGAGAACATATATGGATAATGTATGAAGTTTCACAAGAGAAAATGTCCTTTGGGTCATGGTTTCAACAATGAAATGGTCACTTGACATAACATTTTGAATTTCGCTTTCACACTTGCTCATGTACCGGGCCTGAGTAAAGCAGAATGCAGAGTAAGCCTCTTCAATAGTTGTGCATTCCATAAGTGGTTTTAAAACCAGGGAACCAATTTGGACTTAGTGTTTGTATTTTATTGGTTGATTGGTTTTTCAAATTGTTTGTTTTACTATTTTTAACTTTGTGAGTCAGGGAAGCGCTCACTCATAGAGATTCAGACCTCTCCAAAAGCTCTGAAGTTATTCATGTAACAGCTATTACATGTTATAAGTTTCTCCTATTAAAACTTGAAAGACAAACAGACTCTGCTACTTTTCATCGAAATTCAGTGTTGGGCTAAATTCAGTGTTGGACTTTTTACAAGTCCTTTGAAATGTGTCCTCCTCTAGTCACTGGTCGTGCTGGAATTTACTTTCTTGTGAAGACAGGATTTGGGCAAATTGACACTAGTCCAGTTTGCCACTACTCTGGACACCTGGTTAAATATCGAGTTCCCTAAATGGTGTGTGTTTTCTTTGATCTCTGCTCACACTTTGCTCATCCAGATGGAACCACAGGGCTCCAGGCCATAGCGTTCCAGGCCTAAACAAGAAAATTTCCATTCCGTTCTGGGAGTTCATTCGTCTCTCATAATTACTTTTTCCACAAATGTGTGCTTCAGGAGAGGCCCTGTCCAAATGTGGAGAGGCCCATTTTAATTCACTCACTTTCAGACTTTCTAAGATTTTCAGTTACTAGAGGTTTGCCCAGACTTGCCATTGTTAAGGGACAGTGTGCTTCACTTGAAGTTGTGCAGTATTGCTTCATGTGTCTCCGTGGAATTTCCACCAATGGGAAACTCTTGCTGTATTCATCACCAAGTGTTTCTGCGTAAGAAAATATAAGTAACAAAGGATGTGGTTTCAAGCCCAATGAGGAAAGGAGGGATTATCTTTGTTTCAGTGCAGGTTGACCTTTCAAAGAAACAGTAATTCCTATGAAATAGGAGGTAAAATCTTTGGTAAAGAGACATGGACATGACCCGCTCAAGTTTATGTCACTGTTTTTAAAACGCCAAGGGCATTTCAGAAATTCTTGGCTACTGAAGTGCCCCTTTTTTCAAATTTCTCTTAGGTAAGACACTCCAGCTTCGTCAAACCATGGTACTGTTCCTTCCATGTAAAAATCCAAAGCAAAAAAGAAAATAAATTAAAACAAAACCCATCAAATTACATTTGAGAGCACACAATTGCTCAGCAGGTCCACTATTCAAGAAGCTAGAGGTACAGAAGCCTCAGCCTTCAGCCCATGGCCTGAAGTTTTGTCTCTATCATGGCCCCTCAATTCCCTGGCATGTCCACATTAACTCATGAATCTTTACTCATTTCCTCTTCAAATGCACAGGATCCAATATATTTGAACCCTGTTCACCTGGGCTGTAATCATCCAAGGACCCACCAGAGGAAGGGCAGCCACCCCCTTGCCTGGGGCCTTGGAGCTTATCACAATAGAAATGGACACCTGAACAAGGGGAGCCAAAACAAAGAGAGGCATATTCCTAAAGTCGGAAGCACAGAAGCTACCTATAGACCAGTAGTGGGATTTCACAAATTATGTAAGAATCTCTGTGCACATGCTTGGTATGGCCGCTCATGCCTATAATCCCAGCAATCTGGGGGCTGAGGTGGATGGATCCTTGGGAGTTCCAGTCCATCTTGGGCTACGAATTTATCTCAAGGCCTCTTTCAACAACTACATAAGATGCTGTTTCCAAAAAGAGGACAACAGAAAAGTAGACACACTTGATCCAGGTCCCTGGGTTCACTTCATGAGTTGTGGAGTCTAAATATTCCATGCCAAGAGAAAATACCTGGGATTTTTAGTGAAAGGGGCATTTGCATCCCTTTTCTAAGGGTTTCCCTTTCACCATGTTACATTTGAATTCTGGGAAAACCTGCTGGTGATAAGCTATCTAGCATTATGTTGGTTTAGGTATTGAGCTAGTACCTCATGTTTAGTGTTCAGGGTTATGCTGGAATGGCTGCAGAGCTCCTTGAAATAGCGATTGCAGACAAGTGAACCCCTAGGAAGCTGGAGAGTTGAAGCAGGCACTCCAAATATTCATGCATTGCAGGGATTCACTTTCCTTTTGGGACTCATCTTCTGGTTGCTGGCTTTTAGTGCTAACTGATACTACCATGGTGGCAGTAATCCAGCAGAGACTGCATGTATGGTTTGCAGGTTTGCTTCCCAAGCCACCAGAAACATGGCAGAACCCAAATCATTGTGGCATTTTCTTTCCTCCCCTGAAACATTTGGCTTTCTAAGTTTGAAAATTGAATAGACTGCGCTAGTCCAGTTTGGACCCCATGTACCACCAACATAGCTAAAGACAGAGCCAACTACTTCCCTCCACTTGTCAAAATATGTCAAATTTGCTTGATCACCACAACTTCAAAGAAAATTCTGAGGCAACTTAGAGAGGTTAATCAAATACTGCACGATTGGAATGGCTGTGGTTTTATGAGGTGGAAAGCTGCAGAGTTGGGCTGAAACTGTTCACAGAAACCCACAGGCTTGTGGTTGCCAGGCAACCACACTGGGCTGAGACTGGCTGAACATCACTGTGAGGTGGATTTTAGGCTCTAGGTTTGAAGATTTAAAAGACTGGGGTAGTCAAGTTTGGAAACCATCGACCACAGACAGACCAAAATGTCTTTCAATTACTTCCCTCCACTTCTCAAAATATGTCAAATTTTCTTGATCACTACAACTGTAAAAAAAATTCTGAGGCAACATAGAGAGACTAATCAAATACTGCATGATTGGAATGGCTGTGGTTGTATGAGGTGGAAAGCTGCAGAGTTGGGCTGAAACAGTTCACAGAAATCCACAAGCTTGTGGTTCCCAGGAAACCACACAGGGCTGCAATTGGCTGAGCACCATTGTTAGCTGGACTTTAGGCTCTAGGACACAAGTGTGCAGTAGGAGACCTGAGCCACAATGCTGGGCGTTTCCATGGAGACCTCAGTGGCACAGAGGACCTTGTAGGGCAAGTTTTAAATAGGATGAATATTCTTGGCCTGGTGTGCCACAATATTCTCTCTGAAGGCTTCACTGCTCAGAATTTGTGGATGGAAATGCTTGCCAATCTACACATGGATGTACTTTCAATGGGATATGAAATATGCCAGGGCCTGGCAGATGATCTCTGCCATGTCCTATCATTGAGCATACGCTTTTCCCTTGTCATGTCTTTCATTTGGCTGAGTCCTGTTCCCTAAGCTATTCAGTCAAGACTTGCTGGCATCATTCACCTGAAGTATAAGAGCTTTCTGTGAAATTTCTCAGCAGAAATCCTGTGCAAGCACATAGCTTTGGATATGAGAGACAGTGGTGGAAGTTGAATTTCAAGGGCAGATATTTGAAAACAATGAAACAAGCCCCGAATAAGATCTTTACATGTTTCCCAGATGAATATGTTTGGAAATACAGGGGAAGATGGATATCAAGCCTGAGAAGAGTGCACACCCATTTCAAGGTACAAAAACCAGGGAAAAACATGGGAAAGCAAGAGAGCTGGTTAATCTGATGTAAAAACCTTTGATGATGAAAGGAAATTTATATTCTCATGATGATATAATCAGGCTGTAGAAGTGAACTCCTCATGTTGGTTGTCCTATGTGTGGCCTTCTGCATTGGGCGGTGGATGCAGGACAGGAGATCTTCAAATAAATCTGGTGGAACACAAAATACTGAAAAAAAAATTCAGCCTAAATCCTGTGTATTCCTTCCCTTTGAGAACATATATGGATAATGTATGAAGTTTCAAAAGAGAAAATGTCCTTTGGGTCATGGTTTCAACAATGAAATGGTCACTTCACATAACATTTTGAATTTTGCTTTCACACTTGCTCATGTACCGGGCCTGAGTAAAGCAGAATGCAGAGTAAGCCTCTTCAATAGTTGTGCATTCCATAAGTGGTTTTAAAACCAGGGAACCCCTTTGGACTTAGTGTTTGTATTTTATTGGTTGATTGGTTTTTCAAATTGTTTGTTTTAGAATTTTTAACTTTGTGAGTCAGGGAAGCGCTCACTCATAGAGATTCAGACCTCTCCAAAAGCTCTGAAGTTATTCATGTAACAGCTATTACATGTTATAAGTTTCTCCTATTAAAACTTGAAAGACAAACAGACTCTGCTACTTTTCATCGAAATTCAGTGTTGGGCTAAATTCAGTGTTGGACTTTTTACAATCCTTTGAAATGTGTCCTCCTCTAGTCACTGGTCGTGCTGGAATTTACTTTCTTGTGAAGACAGGATTTGGGCAAATTGACACTAGTCCAGTTTGCCACTACTCTGGACACCTGGTTAAATATCGAGTTCCCTAAATGGTGTGTGTTTTACTTTGATCTCTGCTCACACTTTGCTCATCCAGATAGAACCACAGGGCTCCAGGCCATAGCGTTCCAGGCCTAAACAAGAAAATTTCCATTCCGTTTTGGGAGTTCATTCGTCTCTCATAATTACTTTTTCCACAAATGTGTGCTTCAGGAGAGGCCGTGTCCAAATGTGGAGAGGCCCATTTTCTTTCACTCACTTTCAGACTTTCTAAGATTTTCAGTTACTAGAAGTTTGCGCAGACTTGCCATTGTCAAGGGACAGTGCACTTCACTTGAAGTTGTGCAGTATTAGTTCATGTGTCTCCGTGGAATTTCCACCAATGGGAAACTCTTGCTGTATTCATCTCCAAGTGTTTCTGCATAAGAAAATATAAGTAACAAAGGATGTGGTTTCAAGCCCAATGAGGAAAGGAGGGATTATCTTTGTTTCAGTGCAGGTTGACCTTTCAAAGAAACAGTAATTCCTATGTAATAGGAGGTAAAATCTTTTGTAAAGAGACATGGACATGACCCGCTGAAGTTTATGTCACTGTTTTAAAACGCCAAGGGCATTTCAGAAATTCTTGGCTACTGAAGTGCCCCTTTTTTCAAATTTCTCTTAGGTAAGACACTCCAGCTTCGTCAAACCATGGTACTGTTCCTTCCATGTAAAAAACCAAAGCAAAAAAGAAAATAAATTAAAACAAAATCCATCAAATTACATTTGAGAGCACACAATTGCTCAGCAGGTCCACTATTCAAGAAGCTAGAGGTACAGAAGCCTCAGCCTTCAGCCCATGGCCTGAAGTTTTGTCTCTATCATGGCCCCTCAATTCCCTGGCATGTCCACATTAACTCATGAATCTTTACTCATTTCCTCTTCAAATGCACAGGATCCAATATATTTCAACCCTGTTCACCTGGGCTGTAATCATCCAAGGACACACCAGAGGAAGGGCAGCCACCCCCTTGCCTGGTGCCTTGGAGCTTATCACAATAGAAATGGACACCTGAACAAGGGGAGCCAAAACAAAGAGAGGCATATTCCTAAAGTCAGAAGCACAGAAGCTACCTATAGACCAGTAGTGGGATTTCACAAATTATGTAAGAATCTCTGTGCACATGCTTGGCATGGCCGCTCATGCCTATAATCCCAGCAATCTGGGGGCTGAGGTGGATGGATCCTTGGGAGTTCCAGTCCATCTTGGGCTACGAATTTATCTCAAGGCCTCTTTCAACAACTACATAAGATGCTGTTTCCCAAAAAGAGGACAACAGAAAAGTAGACACACTTGATCCAGGTCCCTGGGTTCACTACATGAGTTGTGGAGTCTAAATATTCCATGCCATGATAAAATACCTGGGATTTTTAGTGAAAGGGGCATTTGCATCCCTTTTCTAAGGGTTTCCCTTCCACCATGTTACATTTGAATTCTGAGAAAACCTGCTGGTGATAAGCTATCTAGCATTATGTTGGTTTAGGTATTGAGCTAGTACCTCATGTTTAGTGTTCAGGGTTATCCTGGAATGGCTGCAGACCTCCTTGAAATAGCGATTGCAGACAAGTGAACCCCGAGGAAGCTGGATAGTTGAAGCAGGCACTCCAAATATTCATGCACTGCAAGGATTCACTTTCATTTTGAACTCATCTTCTGCTTGCTGGCTTTTAGTGTTAACTGATACTACCATGGTGGCAGTAATCCAGCAGAGACTGCATGTATGGTTTGCAGGTTTGCTTCCCAAGCCACCAGAAACTTGGCAGAACCCAAATCATTGTGGCATTTTCTTTCCTCCCCTGAAACATTTGGCTTTCTAAGTTTGAAAATTGAATAGACTGGGCTAGTCAAGTTTGGACCCCATGTACCACCAACAGAGTTAAAGACAGAGCCAACTACTTCCCTCCACTGGTCAAAATATGTCAAATTTGCTTGATCACCACAACCTCAAAGAAAATTCTGAGGCAACTTAGAGAGGTTAATCAAATACTGCACGATTGGAATGGCTGTGGTTTTATGAGGTGGAAAGCTGCAGAGTTGGGCTGAAACTGTTCACAGAAACCCACAGGCTTGTGGTTGCCAGGCAACCACACTGGGCTGAAACTGGCTGAACATCACTGTGAGGTGGATTTTAGGCTCTAGGTTTGAAAATTTAAAAGACTGGGGTAGTCAAATTTGGAACCCATCGACCACAGACAGACCAAAAGGTCTTTCAATTACTTCCCTCCACTTCTCAAAATATGTCAAATTTTCTTGATCACTACAACTGTAAAAAAAATTCTGAGGCAACATAGAGAGACTAATCAAATACTGCATGATTGGAATGGCTGTGGTTGTATGAGGTGGAAAGCTGCAGAGTTGGGCTGAAACAGTTCACAGAAATCTACAAGCTTGTGGTTGCCAGGAAACCACACTGGGCTGCAATTGGCTGAGCACCATTGTTAGCTGGACTTTAGGCTCTAGGACACAAGTGTGCAGTAGGAGACCTGAGTCACAATGCTGGGCGTTGCCATGGAGACCTCAGTGGCACAGAGGACCTTGTAGGGCAAGTTTTAAATAGGATGAATATTCTTGGCCTGGTGTGCCACAATATTCTCTCTGAAGGCTTCACTGCTCAGAATTTGTGGATGGAAATGCTTGCCAATCTACACATGGATGTACTTTCAATGGGATATGAAATATGCCAGGGCCTGGCAGATGATCTCTGCCATGTCCTATCATTGAGCATACGCTTTTCCCTTGTCATGTCTGTCATTTGGCTGAGTCCTGTTCCCTAAGCTATTCAGTCAAGACTTGCTGGCATCATTCACCTGCAGTATAAGAGCTTTCTGTGAAATTTCTCAGGAGAAATCCTCTGCAAGCACATAGCTTTGGATATGAGAGACAGTGGTGGAAGTTGAATTTCAAGGGCAGATATTTGAAAACAATGAAACAAGCCCCGAATAAGATCTTTACATGTTTCCCAGATGAATATGTTTGGAAATACAGGGGAAGATGGAGATCAAGCCTGAAAAGAGTGCACACCCATTTCAAGGTACAAAAACCAGGGAAAAACATGGGAAAGCAAGAGAGCTGGTAAATCTGATGTAAAAACCTTTGATGATGAAAGGAAAATTATATTCTCATGATGATATATTCAGGCTGTAGAAGTGAACTCCTCATGTTGGTTGTCCTATGTGTGGCCTTCTGCATTGGGCGGTGGATGCAGGACAGGAGATCTTCAAATAAATCTGGTGGAACACAAAATACTGAAAAAAAAATTCAGCCTAAATCCTGTGTATTCCTTCCCTTTGAGAACATATATGGATAATGTATGAAGTTTCAAAAGAGAAAATGTCCTTTGGGTCATGGTTTCAACAATGAAATGGTCACTTCACATAACATTTTGAATTTTGCTTTCACACTTGCTCATGTACCGGGCCTGAGTAAAGCAGAATGCAGAGTAAGCCTCTTCAATAGTTGTGCATTCCATAAGTGGTTTTAAAACCAGGGAACCCCTTTGGACTTAGTGTTTGTATTTTATTGGTTGATTGGTTTTCAAATTGTTTGTTTTACAATTTTTAACTTTGTGAGTCAGGGAAGCCCTCACTCATAGAGATTCAGACCTCTCCAAAAGCTCTGAAGTTATTCATGTAACAGCTATTACATGTTATAAGTTTCTCCTATTAAAACTTGAAAGACAAACAGACTCTGCTACTTTTCATCGAAATTCAGTGTTGGGCTAAATTCAGTGTTGGACTTTTTACAAGTCCTTTGAAATGTGTCCTCCTCTAGTCACTGGTCGTGCTGGAATTTACTTTCTTGTGAAGACAGGATTTGGGCAAATTGACACTAGTCCAGTTTGCCACTACTCTGGACACCTGGTTAAATATCGAGTTCCCTAAATGGTGTGTGTTTTACTTTGATCTCTGCTCACACTTTGCTCATCCAGATAGAACCACAGGGCTCCAGGCCATAGCGTTCCAGGCCTAAACAAGAAAATTTCCATTCCGTTTTGGGAGTTCATTCCTCTCTCATAATTACTTTTTCCACAGATGTGTGCTTCAGGAGAGGCCCTGTCCAAATGTGGAGAGGCCCATTTTCATTCACTCACTTTCAGACTTTCTAAGATTTTCAGTTACTAGAGGTTTGCGCAGACTTGCCATTGTCAAGGGACAGTGCACTTCACTTGAAGTTGTGCAGTATTACTTCATGTGTCTCCGTGGAATTTCCACCAATGGGAAACTCTTGCTGTATTCATCTCCAAGTGTTTCTGCATAAGAAAATATAAGTAACAAAGGATGTGGTTTCAAGCCCAATGAGGAAAGGAGGGATTATCTTTGTTTCAGTGCAGGTTGACCTTTCAAAGAAACAGTAATTCCTATGAAATAGTAGGTAAAATCTTTTGTAAAGAGACATGGACATGACCCGCTCAAGTTTATGTCACTGTTTTTAAAACGCCAAGGGCATTTCAGAAATTCTTGGCTACTGAAGAGCCCCTTTTTTCAAATTTCTCTTAGGTAAGACATTCCAGCTTCGTCAAACCATGGTACTGTTCCTTCCATGTAAAAAACCAAAGCAAAAAAGAAAATAAATTAAAACAAAACCCATCAAATTACATTTGAGAGCACACAATTGCTCAGCAGGTCCACTATTCAAGAAGCTAGAGGTACAGAAGCCTCAGCCTTCAGCCCATGGCCTGAAGTTTTGTCTCTATCATGGCCCCTCAATTCCCTGGCATGTCCACATTAACTCATGAATCTTTACTCATTTCCTCTTCAAATGCACAGGATCCAATATATTTCAACCCAGTTCACCTGGGCTGTAATCATCCAAGGACACACCAGAGGAAGGGCAGCCACCCCCTTGCCTGGGGCCTTGGAGCTTATCACAATAGAAATGGACACCTGAACAAGGGGAGCCAAAACAAAGAGAGGCATATTCCTAAAGTCTGAAGCACAGAAGCTACCTATAGACCAGTAGTGGGATTTCACAAATTATGTAAGAATCTCTGTGCACATGCTTGGTATGGCCGCTCATGCCTATAATCCCAGCAATCTGGGGGCTGAGGTGGATGGATCCTTGGGAGTTCCAGTCCATCTTGGGCTACGAATTTATCTCAAGGCCTCTTTCAACAACTACATAAGATGCTGTTTCCCAAAAACAGGACAACAGAAAAGTAGACACACTTGATCCAGGTCCCTGGGTTCACTACATGAGTTGTGGAGTCTAAATATTCCATGCCATGAGAAAATACCTGGGATTTTTAGTGAAAGGTGCATTTGCATCCCTTTTCTAAGGGTTTCCCTTCCACCATGTTACATTTGAATTCTGGGAAAACCTGCTGGTGATAAGCTATCTAGCATTATGTTGGTTTAGGTATTGAGCTAGTACCTCATGTTTAGTGTTCAGGGTTATGCTGGAATGGCTGCAGAGCTCCTTGAAATAGCGATTGCAGACAAGTGAACCCCGAGGAAGCTGGATAGTTGAAGCAGGCACTCCAAATATTCATGCACTGCAAGGATTCACTTTCATTTTGGACTCATCTTCTGCTTGCTGGCTTTTAGTGCTAACTGATACTACCATGGTGGCAGTAATCCAGCAGAGACTGCATGTATGGTTTGCAGGTTTGCTTCCCAAGCCACCAGAAACTTGGCAGAACCCAAATCATTGTGGCATTTTCTTTCCTCCCCTGAAACATTTGGCTTTCTAAGTTTGAAAATTGAATAGACTGGGCTAGTCAAGTTTGGACCCCATGTACCACCAACAGAGCTAAAGACAGAGCCAACTACTTCCCTCCACTTGTCAAAATATGTCAAATTTGCTTGATCACCACAACTTCAAAGAAAATTCTGAGGCAACTTAGAGAGGTTAATCAAATACTGCACGATTGGAATGGCTGTGGTTTTATGAGGTGGAAAGCTGCAGAGTTGGGCTGAAACTGTTCACAGAAACCCACAGGCTTGTGGTTGCCAGGCAACCACACTGGGCTGAGACTGGCTGAACATCACTGTGAGGTGGATTTTAGGCTCAAGGTTTGAAAATTTAAAAGACTGGGGTAGTCAAGTTTGGAACCCATCGACCACAGACAGACCAAAAGGTCTTTCAATTACTTCCCTCCACTTCTCAAAATATGTCAAATTTTCTTGATCACTACAACTGTAAAAAAAATTCTGAGGCAACATAGAGAGACTAATCAAATACTGCATGATTGGAATGGCTGTGGTTGTATGAGGTGGAAAGCTGCAGAGTTGGGCTGAAACAGTTCACAGAAATCTACAAGCTTGTGGTTGCCAGGAAACCACACTGGGCTGCAATTGGCTGAGCACCATTGTTAGCTGGACTTTTGGCTCTAGGACACAAGTGTGCAGTAGGAGACCTGAGTCACAATGCTGGGCGTTGCCATGGAGACCTCAGTGGCACAGAGGACCTTGTAGGGCAAGTTTTAAATAGGATGAATATTCTTGGCCTGGTGTGCCACAATATTCTCTCTGAAGGCTTCACTGCTCAGAATTTGTGGATGGAAATGCTTGCCAATCTACACATGGATGTACTTTCAATGGGATATGAAATATGCCAGGGCCTGGCAGATGATCTCTGCCATGTCCTATCATTGAGCATACGCTTTTCCCTTGTCATGTCTGTCATTTGGCTGAGTCCTGTTCCCTAAGCTATTCAGTCAAGACTTGCTGGCATCATTCACCTGCAGTATAAGAGCTTTCTGTGAAATTTCTCAGGAGAAATCCTCTGCAAGCACATAGCTTTGGATATGAGAGACAGTGGTGGAAGTTGAATTTCAAGGGTAGATATTTGAAAACAATGAAACAAGCCCCGAATAAGATCTTTACATGTTTCCCAGATGAATATGTTTGGAAATACGGGGGAAGATGGAGATCAAGCCTGAAAAGAGTGCACACCCATTTCAAGGTACAAAAACCAGGGAAAAACATGGGAAAGCAAGAGAGCTGGTAAATCTGATGTAAAAACCTTTGATGATGAAAGGAAAATTATATTCTCATGATGATATATTCAGGCTGTAGAAGTGAACTCCTCATGTTGGTTGTCCTATGTGTGGCCTTCTGCATTGGGCGGTGGATGCAGGACAGGAGATCTTCAAATAAATCTGGTGGAACACAAAATACTGAAAAAAAAATTCAGCCTAAATCCTGTGTATTCCTTCCCTTTGAGAACATATATGGATAATGTATGAAGTTTCAAAAGAGAAAATGTCCTTTGGGTCATGGTTTCAACAATGAAATGGTCACTTCACATAACATTTTGAATTTTGCTTTCACACTTGCTCATGTACCGGGCCTGAGTAAAGCAGAATGCAGAGTAAGCCTCTTCAATAGTTGTGCATTCCATAAGTGGTTTTAAAACCAGGGAACCCCTTTGGACTTAGTGTTTGTATTTTATTGGTTGATTGGTTTTTCAAATTGTTTGTTTTACTATTTTTAACTTTGTGAGTCAGGGAAGCGCTCACTCATAGAGATTCAGACCTCTCCAAAAGCTCTGAAGTTATTCATGTAACAGCTATTACATGTTATAAGTTTCTCCTATTAAAACTTGAAAGACAAACAGACTCTGCTACTTTTCATCGAAATTCAGTGTTGGGCTAAATTCAGTGTTGGACTTTTTACAAGTCCTTTGAAATGTGTCCTCCTCTAGTCACTAGTCGTGCTGGAATTTACTTTCTTTTGAAGACAGGATTTGGGCAAATTGACACAAGTACAGTTTGCCACTACTCTGGACACCTGGTTAAATATCGAGTTCCCTAAATGGTGTGTGTTTTACTTTGATCTCTGCTCACACTTTGCTCATCCAGATAGAACCACAGGGCTCCAGGCCATAGCGTTCCAGGCCTAAACAAGAAAATTTCCATTCCGTTTTGCGAGTTCATTCCTCTCTCATAATTACTTTTTCCACAAATGTGTGCTTCAGGAGAGGCCCTGTCCAAATGTGGAGAGGCCCATTTTGATTCACTCACTTTCAGACTTTCTAAGATTTTCAGTTACTAGAGGTTTGCGCAGACTTGCCATTGTCAAGGGACAGTGCACTTCACTTGAAGTTGTGCAGTATTACTTCATGTGTCTCCGTGGAATTTCCACCAATGGGAAACTCTTGCTGTATTCATCTCCAAGTGTTTCTGCATAAGAAAATATACGTAACAAAGGATGTGGTTTCAAGCCCAATGAGGAAAGGAGGGATTATCTTTGTTTCAGTGCAGGTTGACCTTTCAAAGAAACAGTAATTCCTATGAAATAGGAGGTAAAATCTTTTGTAAAGAGACATGGACATGACCCGCTGAAGTTTATGTCACTGTTTTTAAAACGCCAAGGGCATTTCAGAAATTCTTGGCTACTGAAGTACCCCTTTTTTCAAATTTCTCTTAGGTAAGACACTCCAGCTTCGTCAAACCATGGTACTGTTCCTTCCATGTAAAAAACCAAAGCAAAACAGAAAATAAATTAAAACAAAACCCATCAAATTACATTTGAGAGCACACAATTGCTCAGCAGGTCCACTACTCAAGAAGCTAGAGGTACAGAAGCCTCAGCCTTCAGCCCATGGCCTGAAGTTTTGTCTCTATCATGGCCCCTCAATTCCCTGGCATGTCCACATTAACTCATGAATCTTTACTCATTTCCTCTTCAAATGCACAGGATCCAATATATTTGAACCCTGTTCACCTGGGCTGTAATCATCCAAGGACACACCAGAGGAAGGGCAGCCACCCCCTTGCCTGGGGCCTTGGAGCTTATCACAATAGAAATGGACACCTGAACAAGGGGAGCCAAAACAAAGAGAGGCATATTCCTAAAGTCGGAAGCACAGAAGCTACCTATAGACCAGTAGTGGAATTTCACAAATTATGTAAGAATCTCTGTGCACATGCTTGGTATGGCCGCTCATGCCTATAATCCCAGCAATCTGGGGGCTGAGCTGGATGCATCCTTGGGAGTTCCAGTCCATCTTGGGCTACGAATTTATCTCAAGGCCTCTTTCAACAAATACATAAGATGCTGTTTCCCAAAAAGAGGACAACAGAAAAGTAGACACACTTGATCCAGGTCCCTGGGTTCACTACATGAGTTGTGGAGTCTAAATATTCCATGCCATGAGAAAATACCTGGGATTTTTAGTGAAAGGGGCATTTGCATCCCTTTTCTAAGGGTTTCCCTTCCACCATGTTACATTTGAATTCTGGAAAAACCTGCTGGTGATAAGCTATCTAGCATTATGTTGGTTTAGGTATTGAGCTAGTACCTCATGTTTAGTGTTCAGGGTTATGCTGGAATGGCTGCAGACCTCCTGGAAATAGCGATTGCAGACAAGTGAACCCCGAGGAAGCTGGATAGTTGAAGCAGGCACTCCAAATATTCATGCACTGCAAGGATTCACGTTCATTTTGGACTCATCTTCTGCTTGCTGGCTTTTAGTGCTAACTGATACTACCATGGTGGCAGTAATCCAGCAGAGACTGCATGTATGGTTTGCAGGTTTGCTTACCAAGCCACCAGAAACTTGGCAGAACCCAAATCATTGTGGCATTTTCTTTCCTCCCCTGAAACATTTGGCTTTCTACGTTTGAAAATTGAAAAGACTGCGCTAGTCAAGTTTGGACCCCATGTACCACCAACAGAGCTAAAGACAGAGCCAACTACTTCCCTCCACTTGTCAAAATATGTCAAATTTGCTTGATCACCACAACTTCAAAGAAAATTCTGAGGCAACTTAGAGAGGTTAATCAAATACTGCACGATTGGAATGGCTGTGGTTTTATGAGGTGGAAAGCTGCAGAGTTGGGCTGAAACTGTTCACAGAAACCCACAGGCTTGTGGTTGCCAGGCAACCACACTGGGCTGAGACTGGCTGAACATCACTGTGAGGTGGATTTTAGGCTCTAGGTTTGAAGATTTAAAAGACTGGGGTAGTCAAGTTTGGAAACCATCGACCACAGACAGACCAAAATGTCTTTCAATTACTTCCCTCCACTTCTCAAAATATGTCAAATTTTCTTGATCACTACAACTGTAAAAAAAATTCTGAGGCAACATAGAGAGACTAATCAAATACTGCATGATTGGAATGGCTGTGGTTGTATGAGGTGGAAAGCTGCAGAGTTGGGCTGAAACAGTTCACAGAAATCCACAAGCTTGTGGTTCCCAGGAAACCACACAGGGCTGCAATTGGCTGAGCACCATTGTTAGCTGGACTTTAGGCTCTAGGACACAAGTGTGCAGTAGGAGACCTGAGCCACAATGCTGGGCGTTTCCATGGAGACCTCAGTGGCACAGAGGACCTTGTAGGGCAAGTTTTAAATAGGATGAATATTCTTGGCCTGGTGTGCCACAATATTCTCTCTGAAGGCTTCACTGCTCAGAATTTGTGGATGGAAATGCTTGCCAATCTACACATGGATGTACTTTCAATGGGATATGAAATATGCCAGGGCCTGGCAGATGATCTCTGCCATGTCCTATCATTGAGCATACGCTTTTCCCTTGTCATGTCTTTCATTTGGCTGAGTCCTGTTCCCTAAGCTATTCAGTCAAGACTTGCTGGCATCATTCACCTGAAGTATAAGAGCTTTCTGTGAAATTTCTCAGCAGAAATCCTGTGCAAGCACATAGCTTTGGATATGAGAGACAGTGGTGGAAGTTGAATTTCAAGGGCAGATATTTGAAAACAATGAAACAAGCCCCGAATAAGATCTTTACATGTTTCCCAGATGAATATGTTTGGAAATACAGGGGAAGATGGATATCAAGCCTGAGAAGAGTGCACACCCATTTCAAGGTACAAAAACCAGGGAAAAACATGGGAAAGCAAGAGAGCTGGTTAATCTGATGTAAAAACCTTTGATGATGAAAGGAAATTTATATTCTCATGATGATATAATCAGGCTGTAGAAGTGAACTCCTCATGTTGGTTGTCCTATGTGTGGCCTTCTGCATTGGGCGGTGGATGCAGGACAGGAGATCTTCAAATAAATCTGGTGGAACACAAAATACTGAAAAAAAAATTCAGCCTAAATCCTGTGTATTCCTTCCCTTTGAGAACATATATGGATAATGTATGAAGTTTCAAAAGAGAAAATGTCCTTTGGGTCATGGTTTCAACAATGAAATGGTCACTTCACATAACATTTTGAATTTTGCTTTCACACTTGCTCATGTACCGGGCCTGAGTAAAGCAGAATGCAGAGTAAGCCTCTTCAATAGTTGTGCATTCCATAAGTGGTTTTAAAACCAGGGAACCCCTTTGGACTTAGTGTTTGTATTTTATTGGTTGATTGGTTTTTCAAATTGTTTGTTTTAGAATTTTTAACTTTGTGAGTCAGGGAAGCGCTCACTCATAGAGATTCAGACCTCTCCAAAAGCTCTGAAGTTATTCATGTAACAGCTATTACATGTTATAAGTTTCTCCTATTAAAACTTGAAAGACAAACAGACTCTGCTACTTTTCATCGAAATTCAGTGTTGGGCTAAATTCAGTGTTGGACTTTTTACAATCCTTTGAAATGTGTCCTCCTCTAGTCACTGGTCGTGCTGGAATTTACTTTCTTGTGAAGACAGGATTTGGGCAAATTGACACTAGTCCAGTTTGCCACTACTCTGGACACCTGGTTAAATATCGAGTTCCCTAAATGGTGTGTGTTTTACTTTGATCTCTGCTCACACTTTGCTCATCCAGATAGAACCACAGGGCTCCAGGCCATAGCGTTCCAGGCCTAAACAAGAAAATTTCCATTCCGTTTTGGGAGTTCATTCGTCTCTCATAATTACTTTTTCCACAAATGTGTGCTTCAGGAGAGGCCGTGTCCAAATGTGGAGAGGCCCATTTTCTTTCACTCACTTTCAGACTTTCTAAGATTTTCAGTTACTAGAAGTTTGCGCAGACTTGCCATTGTCAAGGGACAGTGCACTTCACTTGAAGTTGTGCAGTATTAGTTCATGTGTCTCCGTGGAATTTCCACCAATGGGAAACTCTTGCTGTATTCATCTCCAAGTGTTTCTGCATAAGAAAATATAAGTAACAAAGGATGTGGTTTCAAGCCCAATGAGGAAAGGAGGGATTATCTTTGTTTCAGTGCAGGTTGACCTTTCAAAGAAACAGTAATTCCTATGTAATAGGAGGTAAAATCTTTTGTAAAGAGACATGGACATGACCCGCTGAAGTTTATGTCACTGTTTTAAAACGCCAAGGGCATTTCAGAAATTCTTGGCTACTGAAGTGCCCCTTTTTTCAAATTTCTCTTAGGTAAGACACTCCAGCTTCGTCAAACCATGGTACTGTTCCTTCCATGTAAAAAACCAAAGCAAAAAAGAAAATAAATTAAAACAAAATCCATCAAATTACATTTGAGAGCACACAATTGCTCAGCAGGTCCACTATTCAAGAAGCTAGAGGTACAGAAGCCTCAGCCTTCAGCCCATGGCCTGAAGTTTTGTCTCTATCATGGCCCCTCAATTCCCTGGCATGTCCACATTAACTCATGAATCTTTACTCATTTCCTCTTCAAATGCACAGGATCCAATATATTTCAACCCTGTTCACCTGGGCTGTAATCATCCAAGGACACACCAGAGGAAGGGCAGCCACCCCCTTGCCTGGTGCCTTGGAGCTTATCACAATAGAAATGGACACCTGAACAAGGGGAGCCAAAACAAAGAGAGGCATATTCCTAAAGTCAGAAGCACAGAAGCTACCTATAGACCAGTAGTGGGATTTCACAAATTATGTAAGAATCTCTGTGCACATGCTTGGCATGGCCGCTCATGCCTATAATCCCAGCAATCTGGGGGCTGAGGTGGATGGATCCTTGGGAGTTCCAGTCCATCTTGGGCTACGAATTTATCTCAAGGCCTCTTTCAACAACTACATAAGATGCTGTTTCCCAAAAAGAGGACAACAGAAAAGTAGACACACTTGATCCAGGTCCCTGGGTTCACTACATGAGTTGTGGAGTCTAAATATTCCATGCCATGATAAAATACCTGGGATTTTTAGTGAAAGGGGCATTTGCATCCCTTTTCTAAGGGTTTCCCTTCCACCATGTTACATTTGAATTCTGAGAAAACCTGCTGGTGATAAGCTATCTAGCATTATGTTGGTTTAGGTATTGAGCTAGTACCTCATGTTTAGTGTTCAGGGTTATCCTGGAATGGCTGCAGACCTCCTTGAAATAGCGATTGCAGACAAGTGAACCCCGAGGAAGCTGGATAGTTGAAGCAGGCACTCCAAATATTCATGCACTGCAAGGATTCACTTTCATTTTGAACTCATCTTCTGCTTGCTGGCTTTTAGTGTTAACTGATACTACCATGGTGGCAGTAATCCAGCAGAGACTGCATGTATGGTTTGCAGGTTTGCTTCCCAAGCCACCAGAAACTTGGCAGAACCCAAATCATTGTGGCATTTTCTTTCCTCCCCTGAAACATTTGGCTTTCTAAGTTTGAAAATTGAATAGACTGGGCTAGTCAAGTTTGGACCCCATGTACCACCAACAGAGTTAAAGACAGAGCCAACTACTTCCCTCCACTGGTCAAAATATGTCAAATTTGCTTGATCACCACAACCTCAAAGAAAATTCTGAGGCAACTTAGAGAGGTTAATCAAATACTGCACGATTGGAATGGCTGTGGTTTTATGAGGTGGAAAGCTGCAGAGTTGGGCTGAAACTGTTCACAGAAACCCACAGGCTTGTGGTTGCCAGGCAACCACACTGGGCTGAAACTGGCTGAACATCACTGTGAGGTGGATTTTAGGCTCTAGGTTTGAAAATTTAAAAGACTGGGGTAGTCAAATTTGGAACCCATCGACCACAGACAGACCAAAAGGTCTTTCAATTACTTCCCTCCACTTCTCAAAATATGTCAAATTTTCTTGATCACTACAACTGTAAAAAAAATTCTGAGGCAACATAGAGAGACTAATCAAATACTGCATGATTGGAATGGCTGTGGTTGTATGAGGTGGAAAGCTGCAGAGTTGGGCTGAAACAGTTCACAGAAATCTACAAGCTTGTGGTTGCCAGGAAACCACACTGGGCTGCAATTGGCTGAGCACCATTGTTAGCTGGACTTTAGGCTCTAGGACACAAGTGTGCAGTAGGAGACCTGAGTCACAATGCTGGGCGTTGCCATGGAGACCTCAGTGGCACAGAGGACCTTGTAGGGCAAGTTTTAAATAGGATGAATATTCTTGGCCTGGTGTGCCACAATATTCTCTCTGAAGGCTTCACTGCTCAGAATTTGTGGATGGAAATGCTTGCCAATCTACACATGGATGTACTTTCAATGGGATATGAAATATGCCAGGGCCTGGCAGATGATCTCTGCCATGTCCTATCATTGAGCATACGCTTTTCCCTTGTCATGTCTGTCATTTGGCTGAGTCCTGTTCCCTAAGCTATTCAGTCAAGACTTGCTGGCATCATTCACCTGCAGTATAAGAGCTTTCTGTGAAATTTCTCAGGAGAAATCCTCTGCAAGCACATAGCTTTGGATATGAGAGACAGTGGTGGAAGTTGAATTTCAAGGGCAGATATTTGAAAACAATGAAACAAGCCCCGAATAAGATCTTTACATGTTTCCCAGATGAATATGTTTGGAAATACAGGGGAAGATGGAGATCAAGCCTGAAAAGAGTGCACACCCATTTCAAGGTACAAAAACCAGGGAAAAACATGGGAAAGCAAGAGAGCTGGTAAATCTGATGTAAAAACCTTTGATGATGAAAGGAAAATTATATTCTCATGATGATATATTCAGGCTGTAGAAGTGAACTCCTCATGTTGGTTGTCCTATGTGTGGCCTTCTGCATTGGGCGGTGGATGCAGGACAGGAGATCTTCAAATAAATCTGGTGGAACACAAAATACTGAAAAAAAAATTCAGCCTAAATCCTGTGTATTCCTTCCCTTTGAGAACATATATGGATAATGTATGAAGTTTCAAAAGAGAAAATGTCCTTTGGGTCATGGTTTCAACAATGAAATGGTCACTTCACATAACATTTTGAATTTTGCTTTCACACTTGCTCATGTACCGGGCCTGAGTAAAGCAGAATGCAGAGTAAGCCTCTTCAATAGTTGTGCATTCCATAAGTGGTTTTAAAACCAGGGAACCCCTTTGGACTTAGTGTTTGTATTTTATTGGTTGATTGGTTTTCAAATTGTTTGTTTTACAATTTTTAACTTTGTGAGTCAGGGAAGCCCTCACTCATAGAGATTCAGACCTCTCCAAAAGCTCTGAAGTTATTCATGTAACAGCTATTACATGTTATAAGTTTCTCCTATTAAAACTTGAAAGACAAACAGACTCTGCTACTTTTCATCGAAATTCAGTGTTGGGCTAAATTCAGTGTTGGACTTTTTACAAGTCCTTTGAAATGTGTCCTCCTCTAGTCACTGGTCGTGCTGGAATTTACTTTCTTGTGAAGACAGGATTTGGGCAAATTGACACTAGTCCAGTTTGCCACTACTCTGGACACCTGGTTAAATATCGAGTTCCCTAAATGGTGTGTGTTTTACTTTGATCTCTGCTCACACTTTGCTCATCCAGATAGAACCACAGGGCTCCAGGCCATAGCGTTCCAGGCCTAAACAAGAAAATTTCCATTCCGTTTTGGGAGTTCATTCCTCTCTCATAATTACTTTTTCCACAGATGTGTGCTTCAGGAGAGGCCCTGTCCAAATGTGGAGAGGCCCATTTTCATTCACTCACTTTCAGACTTTCTAAGATTTTCAGTTACTAGAGGTTTGCGCAGACTTGCCATTGTCAAGGGACAGTGCACTTCACTTGAAGTTGTGCAGTATTACTTCATGTGTCTCCGTGGAATTTCCACCAATGGGAAACTCTTGCTGTATTCATCTCCAAGTGTTTCTGCATAAGAAAATATAAGTAACAAAGGATGTGGTTTCAAGCCCAATGAGGAAAGGAGGGATTATCTTTGTTTCAGTGCAGGTTGACCTTTCAAAGAAACAGTAATTCCTATGAAATAGTAGGTAAAATCTTTTGTAAAGAGACATGGACATGACCCGCTCAAGTTTATGTCACTGTTTTTAAAACGCCAAGGGCATTTCAGAAATTCTTGGCTACTGAAGAGCCCCTTTTTTCAAATTTCTCTTAGGTAAGACATTCCAGCTTCGTCAAACCATGGTACTGTTCCTTCCATGTAAAAAACCAAAGCAAAAAAGAAAATAAATTAAAACAAAACCCATCAAATTACATTTGAGAGCACACAATTGCTCAGCAGGTCCACTATTCAAGAAGCTAGAGGTACAGAAGCCTCAGCCTTCAGCCCATGGCCTGAAGTTTTGTCTCTATCATGGCCCCTCAATTCCCTGGCATGTCCACATTAACTCATGAATCTTTACTCATTTCCTCTTCAAATGCACAGGATCCAATATATTTCAACCCAGTTCACCTGGGCTGTAATCATCCAAGGACACACCAGAGGAAGGGCAGCCACCCCCTTGCCTGGGGCCTTGGAGCTTATCACAATAGAAATGGACACCTGAACAAGGGGAGCCAAAACAAAGAGAGGCATATTCCTAAAGTCTGAAGCACAGAAGCTACCTATAGACCAGTAGTGGGATTTCACAAATTATGTAAGAATCTCTGTGCACATGCTTGGTATGGCCGCTCATGCCTATAATCCCAGCAATCTGGGGGCTGAGGTGGATGGATCCTTGGGAGTTCCAGTCCATCTTGGGCTACGAATTTATCTCAAGGCCTCTTTCAACAACTACATAAGATGCTGTTTCCCAAAAACAGGACAACAGAAAAGTAGACACACTTGATCCAGGTCCCTGGGTTCACTACATGAGTTGTGGAGTCTAAATATTCCATGCCATGAGAAAATACCTGGGATTTTTAGTGAAAGGTGCATTTGCATCCCTTTTCTAAGGGTTTCCCTTCCACCATGTTACATTTGAATTCTGGGAAAACCTGCTGGTGATAAGCTATCTAGCATTATGTTGGTTTAGGTATTGAGCTAGTACCTCATGTTTAGTGTTCAGGGTTATGCTGGAATGGCTGCAGAGCTCCTTGAAATAGCGATTGCAGACAAGTGAACCCCGAGGAAGCTGGATAGTTGAAGCAGGCACTCCAAATATTCATGCACTGCAAGGATTCACTTTCATTTTGGACTCATCTTCTGCTTGCTGGCTTTTAGTGCTAACTGATACTACCATGGTGGCAGTAATCCAGCAGAGACTGCATGTATGGTTTGCAGGTTTGCTTCCCAAGCCACCAGAAACTTGGCAGAACCCAAATCATTGTGGCATTTTCTTTCCTCCCCTGAAACATTTGGCTTTCTAAGTTTGAAAATTGAATAGACTGGGCTAGTCAAGTTTGGACCCCATGTACCACCAACAGAGCTAAAGACAGAGCCAACTACTTCCCTCCACTTGTCAAAATATGTCAAATTTGCTTGATCACCACAACTTCAAAGAAAATTCTGAGGCAACTTAGAGAGGTTAATCAAATACTGCACGATTGGAATGGCTGTGGTTTTATGAGGTGGAAAGCTGCAGAGTTGGGCTGAAACTGTTCACAGAAACCCACAGGCTTGTGGTTGCCAGGCAACCACACTGGGCTGAGACTGGCTGAACATCACTGTGAGGTGGATTTTAGGCTCAAGGTTTGAAAATTTAAAAGACTGGGGTAGTCAAGTTTGGAACCCATCGACCACAGACAGACCAAAAGGTCTTTCAATTACTTCCCTCCACTTCTCAAAATATGTCAAATTTTCTTGATCACTACAACTGTAAAAAAAATTCTGAGGCAACATAGAGAGACTAATCAAATACTGCATGATTGGAATGGCTGTGGTTGTATGAGGTGGAAAGCTGCAGAGTTGGGCTGAAACAGTTCACAGAAATCTACAAGCTTGTGGTTGCCAGGAAACCACACTGGGCTGCAATTGGCTGAGCACCATTGTTAGCTGGACTTTTGGCTCTAGGACACAAGTGTGCAGTAGGAGACCTGAGTCACAATGCTGGGCGTTGCCATGGAGACCTCAGTGGCACAGAGGACCTTGTAGGGCAAGTTTTAAATAGGATGAATATTCTTGGCCTGGTGTGCCACAATATTCTCTCTGAAGGCTTCACTGCTCAGAATTTGTGGATGGAAATGCTTGCCAATCTACACATGGATGTACTTTCAATGGGATATGAAATATGCCAGGGCCTGGCAGATGATCTCTGCCATGTCCTATCATTGAGCATACGCTTTTCCCTTGTCATGTCTGTCATTTGGCTGAGTCCTGTTCCCTAAGCTATTCAGTCAAGACTTGCTGGCATCATTCACCTGCAGTATAAGAGCTTTCTGTGAAATTTCTCAGGAGAAATCCTCTGCAAGCACATAGCTTTGGATATGAGAGACAGTGGTGGAAGTTGAATTTCAAGGGTAGATATTTGAAAACAATGAAACAAGCCCCGAATAAGATCTTTACATGTTTCCCAGATGAATATGTTTGGAAATACGGGGGAAGATGGAGATCAAGCCTGAAAAGAGTGCACACCCATTTCAAGGTACAAAAACCAGGGAAAAACATGGGAAAGCAAGAGAGCTGGTAAATCTGATGTAAAAACCTTTGATGATGAAAGGAAAATTATATTCTCATGATGATATATTCAGGCTGTAGAAGTGAACTCCTCATGTTGGTTGTCCTATGTGTGGCCTTCTGCATTGGGCGGTGGATGCAGGACAGGAGATCTTCAAATAAATCTGGTGGAACACAAAATACTGAAAAAAAAATTCAGCCTAAATCCTGTGTATTCCTTCCCTTTGAGAACATATATGGATAATGTATGAAGTTTCAAAAGAGAAAATGTCCTTTGGGTCATGGTTTCAACAATGAAATGGTCACTTCACATAACATTTTGAATTTTGCTTTCACACTTGCTCATGTACCGGGCCTGAGTAAAGCAGAATGCAGAGTAAGCCTCTTCAATAGTTGTGCATTCCATAAGTGGTTTTAAAACCAGGGAACCCCTTTGGACTTAGTGTTTGTATTTTATTGGTTGATTGGTTTTTCAAATTGTTTGTTTTACTATTTTTAACTTTGTGAGTCAGGGAAGCGCTCACTCATAGAGATTCAGACCTCTCCAAAAGCTCTGAAGTTATTCATGTAACAGCTATTACATGTTATAAGTTTCTCCTATTAAAACTTGAAAGACAAACAGACTCTGCTACTTTTCATCGAAATTCAGTGTTGGGCTAAATTCAGTGTTGGACTTTTTACAAGTCCTTTGAAATGTGTCCTCCTCTAGTCACTAGTCGTGCTGGAATTTACTTTCTTTTGAAGACAGGATTTGGGCAAATTGA
The DNA here is from genome assembly GCF_034190915.1 of Cavia porcellus. Classification (NCBI taxonomy): domain Eukaryota; kingdom Metazoa; phylum Chordata; class Mammalia; order Rodentia; family Caviidae; genus Cavia; species Cavia porcellus. The sequence continues at coordinate 5,021,464 of NW_026947528.1, forward strand.
CACAAGTACAGTTTGCCACTACTCTGGACACCTGGTTAAATATCGAGTTCCCTAAATGGTGTGTGTTTTACTTTGATCTCTGCTCACACTTTGCTCATCCAGATAGAACCACAGGGCTCCAGGCCATAGCGTTCCAGGCCTAAACAAGAAAATTTCCATTCCGTTTTGCGAGTTCATTCCTCTCTCATAATTACTTTTTCCACAAATGTGTGCTTCAGGAGAGGCCCTGTCCAAATGTGGAGAGGCCCATTTTGATTCACTCACTTTCAGACTTTCTAAGATTTTCAGTTACTAGAGGTTTGCGCAGACTTGCCATTGTCAAGGGACAGTGCACTTCACTTGAAGTTGTGCAGTATTACTTCATGTGTCTCCGTGGAATTTCCACCAATGGGAAACTCTTGCTGTATTCATCTCCAAGTGTTTCTGCATAAGAAAATATACGTAACAAAGGATGTGGTTTCAAGCCCAATGAGGAAAGGAGGGATTATCTTTGTTTCAGTGCAGGTTGACCTTTCAAAGAAACAGTAATTCCTATGAAATAGGAGGTAAAATCTTTTGTAAAGAGACATGGACATGACCCGCTGAAGTTTATGTCACTGTTTTTAAAACGCCAAGGGCATTTCAGAAATTCTTGGCTACTGAAGTACCCCTTTTTTCAAATTTCTCTTAGGTAAGACACTCCAGCTTCGTCAAACCATGGTACTGTTCCTTCCATGTAAAAAACCAAAGCAAAACAGAAAATAAATTAAAACAAAACCCATCAAATTACATTTGAGAGCACACAATTGCTCAGCAGGTCCACTACTCAAGAAGCTAGAGGTACAGAAGCCTCAGCCTTCAGCCCATGGCCTGAAGTTTTGTCTCTATCATGGCCCCTCAATTCCCTGGCATGTCCACATTAACTCATGAATCTTTACTCATTTCCTCTTCAAATGCACAGGATCCAATATATTTGAACCCTGTTCACCTGGGCTGTAATCATCCAAGGACACACCAGAGGAAGGGCAGCCACCCCCTTGCCTGGGGCCTTGGAGCTTATCACAATAGAAATGGACACCTGAACAAGGGGAGCCAAAACAAAGAGAGGCATATTCCTAAAGTCGGAAGCACAGAAGCTACCTATAGACCAGTAGTGGAATTTCACAAATTATGTAAGAATCTCTGTGCACATGCTTGGTATGGCCGCTCATGCCTATAATCCCAGCAATCTGGGGGCTGAGCTGGATGCATCCTTGGGAGTTCCAGTCCATCTTGGGCTACGAATTTATCTCAAGGCCTCTTTCAACAAATACATAAGATGCTGTTTCCCAAAAAGAGGACAACAGAAAAGTAGACACACTTGATCCAGGTCCCTGGGTTCACTACATGAGTTGTGGAGTCTAAATATTCCATGCCATGAGAAAATACCTGGGATTTTTAGTGAAAGGGGCATTTGCATCCCTTTTCTAAGGGTTTCCCTTCCACCATGTTACATTTGAATTCTGGAAAAACCTGCTGGTGATAAGCTATCTAGCATTATGTTGGTTTAGGTATTGAGCTAGTACCTCATGTTTAGTGTTCAGGGTTATGCTGGAATGGCTGCAGACCTCCTTGAAATAGCGATTGCAGACAAGTGAACCCCGAGGAAGCTGGATAGTTGAAGCAGGCACTCCAAATATTCATGCACTGCAAGGATTCACGTTCATTTTGGACTCATCTTCTGCTTGCTGGCTTTTAGTGCTAACTGATACTACCATGGTGGCAGTAATCCAGCAGAGACTGCATGTATGGTTTGCAGGTTTGCTTACCAAGCCACCAGAAACTTGGCAGAACCCAAATCATTGTGGCATTTTCTTTCCTCCCCTGAAACATTTGGCTTTCTACGTTTGAAAATTGAAAAGACTGCGCTAGTCAAGTTTGGACCCCATGTACCACCAACAGAGCTAAAGACAGAGCCAACTACTTCCCTCCACTTGTCAAAATATGTCAAATTTGCTTGATCACCACAACTTCAAAGAAAATTCTGAGGCAACTTAGAGAGGTTAATCAAATACTGCAGGATTGGAATGGCTGTGGTTTTATGAGGTGGAAAGCTGCAGAGTTGGGCTGAAACTGTTCACAGAAACCCACAGGCTTGTGGTTGCCAGGCAACCACACTGGACTGAGACTGGCTGAACATCACTGTGAGGTGGATTTTAGGCTCTAGGTTTGAAAATTTAAAAGACTGTGGTAGTCAAGTTTGGAACCCATGGACCACAGACAGACCAAAAGGTCTTTCAATTACTTCCCTCCACTTCTCAAAATATGTCAAATTTTCTTGATCACTACAACTGTAAAAAAAATTCTGAGGCAACATAGAGAGACTAATCAAATACTGCATGTTTGGAATGGCTGTGGTTGTATGAGGTGGAAAGCTGCAGAGTTGGGCTGAAACAGTTCACAGAAATCCACAAGCTTGTGGTTGCCAGGAAACCACACTGGGCTGCAATTGGCTGAGCACCATTGTTAGCTGGACTTTAGGCTCTAGGACACAAGTGTGCAGTAGGAGACCTGAGTCACAATGCTGGGCGTTGCCATGGAGACCTCAGTGGCACAGAGGACCTTGTAGGGCAAGTTTTAAATAGGATGAATATTCTTGGCCTGGTGTGCCACAATATTCTCTCTGAAGGCTTCACTGCTCAGAATTTGTGGATGGAAATGCTTGCCAATCTACACATGGATGTACTTTCAATGGGATATGAAATATGCCAGGGCCTGGCAGATGATCTCTGCCATGTCCTATCATTGAGCATACGCTTTTCCCTTGTCATGTCTGTCATTTGGCTGAGTCCTGTTCCCTAAGCTATTCAGTCAAGACTTGCTGGAATCATTCACCTGCAGTATAAGAGCTTTCTGTGAAATTTCTCAGCAGAAATCCTCTGCAAGCACATAGCTTTGGATATGAGAGACAGTGGTGGAAGTTGAAATTCAAGGGCAGATATTTGTAAACAATGAAACAAGCCCCAAATAAGATCTTTACATGTTTCCCAGATGAATATGTTTGGAAATACAAGGGAAGATGGATATCAAGCCTGAGAAGAGTGCACACCCATTTCAAGGTACAAAAACCAGGGAAAAACATGGGAAAGCAAGAGAGCTGGTTAATCTGATGTAAAAACCTTTGATGATGAAAGGAAAATTATATTCTCATGATGATATAATCAGGCTGCAGAAGTGAACTTCTCATGTTAGTTCTCCTATGTGTGGCCTTCTGCATTGGGCGGTGGAGGTAGGACAGGAAATCTTCAAATAAATCTGGTGGAACACAAAATACTGAAAAAAAAATTCAGCCTAAATCCTGTGTATTCCTTCCCTTTGAGAACATATATGGATAATGTATGAAGTTTCAAAAGAGAAAATGTCCTTTGGGTCATGGTTTCAACAATGAAATGGTCACTTCACATAACATTTTGAATTTTGCTTTCACACTTGCTCATGTACCGGGCCTGAGTAAAGCAGAATGCAGAGTAAGCCTCTTCAATGGTTGTGCATTCCATAAGTGGTTTTAAAACCAGGGAACCCCTTTGGACTTAGTGTTTGTATTTTATTGGTTGATTGGTTTTTCAAATAGTTTGTTTTACTACTTTTAACTTTGTGAGTCAGGGAAGCCCTCACTCATAGAGATTCAGACCTCTCCAAAAGCTCTGAAGTTATTCATGTAACAGCTATTACATGTTATAAGTTTCTCCTATTAAAACTTGAAAGAGAAACAGACTCTGCTACTTTTCATCTAAATTCAGTGTTGGGCTAAATTCAGTGTTGGACTTTTTACAAGTCCTTTGAAATGTGTCCTCCTCTAGTCACTGGTCGTGCTGGAATTTACTTTCTTGTGAAGACAGGATTTGAGCAAATTGACACAAGTACAGTTTGCCACTACTCTGGACACCTGGTTAAATATCGAGTTCCCTAAATGGTGTGTGTTTTACTTTGATCTCTGCCCACACTTTGCTCATCCAGTTAGAACCACAGGGCTCCAGGCCATAGCGTTCCAGGCCTAAACAAGAAAATTTCCATTCCGATTTGGGAGTTCATTCGACTCTCATAATTACTTTTTCCACAGATGTGTGCTTCAGGATAGGCCCTGTCCAAATGTGGAGAGGCCCATTTTCATTCACTCACTTTCAGACTTTCTAAGATTTTCAGTTACTAGAGGTTTGCGCAGACTTGCCATTGTCAAGGGACAGTGTACTTCACTTGAAGTTGTGCAGTATTACTTCATGTGTCTCCGTGGAATTTCCACCAATGGGAAACTCTTGCTGTATTCATCTCCAAGTGTTTCTGGGTAAGAAAATATAAGTAACAAAGGACGTGGTTTCAAACCCAATGAGGAAAGGAGGGATTATCTTTGTTTCAGTGCAGGTTGACCTTTCAAAGAAACAGTAATTCCTATGAAATAGGAGGTAAAATCTTTTGTAAAGAGACATGGACATGACCCGCTGAAGTTTATGTCACTGTTTTTAAAACGCCAAGGGCATTTCAGAAATTCTTGGCTACTGAAGTGCCCCTTTTTTCAAATTTCTCTTAGGTAAGACACTCCAGCTTCGTCAAACCATGGTACTGTTCCTTCCATGTAAAAAACCAAAGCAAAAAAGAAAATAAATTAAAACAAAACCCATCAAATTACATTTGAGAGCACACAATTGCTCAGCAGGCCCACTATTCAAGAAGCTAGAGGTACAGAAGCCTCAGCCTTCAGCCCATGGCCTGAAGTTTTGTCTCTATCATGGCCCCTCAATTCCCTGGCATGTCCACATTAACTCATGAATCTTTACTCATTTCCTCTTCAAATGCACAGGATCCAATATATTTGAACCCTGTTCACCTGGGCTGTAATCATCCAAGGACACACCAGAGGAAGGGCAGCCACCCCCTTGCCTGGGGCCTTGGAGCTTATCACAATAGAAATGGACACCTGAACAAGGGGAGCCAAAACAAAGAGAGGCATATTCCTAAAGTCGGAAGCACAGAAGCTACCTATAGACCAGTAGTGGGATTTCACAAATTATGTAAGAATCTCTGTGCACATGCTTGGCATGGCCGCTCATGCCTATAATCCCAGCAATCTGGGGGCTGAGGTGGATGGATCCTTGGGAGTTCCAGTCCATCTTGGGCTACGAATTTATCTCAAGGCCTCTTTCAACAACTACATAAGATGCTGTTTCCAAAAAGAGGACGAGAGAAAAGTAGACAAACTTGATCCAGGTCCCTGGGTTCACTACATGAGTTGTGGAGTCTAAATATTCCATGCCATGAGAAAATACCTGGGATTTTTAGTGAAAGGGACATTTGCATCCCTTTTCTAAGGGTTTCCCTTTCACCATGTTACATTTGAATTCTGAGAAAACCTGCTGGTGATAAGCTATCTAGCATTATGTTGGTTTAGGTATTGAGCTAGTACCTCATGTTTAGTGTTCAGGGTTATGCTGGAATGGCTGCAGAGCTCCTTGAAATAGCGATTGCAGACAAGTGAACCCCGAGGAAGCTGGATAGTTGAAGCAGGCACTCCAAATATTCATGCACTGCAAGGATTCACTTTCATTTTGGGACTCATCTTCTGCTTGCTGGCTTTTAGTGCTAACTGATACTACCATGGTGGCAGTAATCCAGCAGAGACTGCATGTATGGTTTGCAGGTTTGCTTCCCAAGCCACCAGAAACTTGGCAGAACCCAAATCATTGTGGCATTTTCTTTCCTCCCCTGAAACATTTGGCTTTCTAAGTTTGAAAATTGAATAGACTGGGCTAGTCAAGTTTGGACCCCAAGTACCACCAACAGAGCTAAAGACAGAGCCAATTACTTCCCTCCACTTGTCAAAATATGTCAAATTTGCTTGATCACCACAACTTCAAAGAAAATTCTGAGGCAACTTAGAGAGGTGAATCAAATACTGCACGATTGGAATGGCTGTGGTTGTATGAGGTGGAAAGCTGCAGAGTTGGGCTGAAACTGTTCACAGAAACCCACAGGCTTGTGGTTGCCAGGCAACCACACTGGGCTGAGACTGGTTGAACATCACTGTGAGGTGGATTTTAGGCTCTAGGTTTGAAAATTTAAAAGACTGGGGTAGTCAAGTTTGGAACCCATCGACCACAGACAGACCAAAAGGTCTTTCAATTACTTCCCTCCACTTCTCAAAATATGTCAAATTTTCTTGATCACTACAACTGTAAAAAAAATTCTGAGGCAACATAGAGAGGCTAATCAAATACTGCATGATTGGAATGGCTGTGGTTGTATGAGGTGGAAAGCTGCAGAGTTGGGCTGAAACAGTTCACAGAAATCCACAAGCTTGTGGTTGCCAGGAAACCACACTGGGCTGCAATTGGCTGAGCACCATTGTTAGCTGGACTTTAGGCTCTAGGACACAAGTGTGCAGTAGGAGACCTGAGTCACAATGCTGGGCGTTGCCATGGAGACCTCAGTGGCACAGAGGACCTTGTAGGGCAAGTTTTAAATAGGATGAATATTCTTGGCCTGGTGTGCCACAATATTCTCTCTGAAGGCTTCACTGCTCAGAATTTGTGGATGGAAATGCTTGCCAATCTACACATGGATGTACTTTCAATGGGATATGAAATATGCCAGGGCCTGGCAGATGATCTCTGCCATGTCCTATCATTGAGCATACGCTTTTCCCTTGTCATGTCTTTCATTTGGCTGAGTCCTGTTCCCTAAGCTATTCAGTCAAGACTTGCTGGCATCATTCACCTGCAGTATAAGAGCTTTCTGTGAAATTTCTAAGCAGAAATCCTCTGCAAGCACATAGCTTTGGATATGAGAGACATGGTGGAAGTTGAATTTCAAGGGCAGATATTTGAAAACAATGAAACAAGCCCCGAATAAGATCTTTACATGTTTCCCAGATGAATATGTTTGGAAATACGGGGGAAGATGGAGATCAAGCCTGAACAGAGTGCACACCCATTTCAAGGTACAAAAACCAGGGAAAAACATGGGAAAGCAAGAGAGCTGGTAAATCTGATGTAAAAACCTTTGATGATGAAAGGAAAATTATATTCTCATGATGATATATTCAGGCTGTAGAAGTGAACTCCTCATGTTGGTTGTCCTATGTGTGGCCTTCTGCATTGGGCGGTGGATGCAGGACAGGAGATCTTCAAATAAATCTGGTGGAACACAAAATACTGAAAAAAAAATTCAGCCTAAATCCTGTGTATTCCTTCCCTTTGAGAACATATATGGATAATGTATGAAGTTTCAAAAGAGAAAATGTCTATTGGGTCATGGTTTCAACAATGAAATGGTCACTTCACATAACATTTTGAATTTTGCTTTCACACTTGCTCATGTACCGGGCCTGAGTAAAGCAGAATGCAGAGTAAGCCTCTTCAATAGTTGTGCATTCCATAAGTGGTTTTAAAACCAGGGAACCCCTTTGGACTTAGTGTTTGTATTTTATTGGTTGATTGGTTTTTCAAATTGTTTGTTTTACTATTTTTAACTTTGTGAGTCAGGGAAGCGCTCACTCATAGAGATTCAGACCTCTCCAAAAGCTCTGAAGTTATTCATGTAACAGCTATTACATGTTATAAGTTTCTCCTATTAAAACTTGAAAGACAAACAGACTCTGCTACTTTTCATCGAAATTCAGTGTTGGGCTAAATTCAGTGTTGGACTTTTTACAAGTCCTTTGAAAAGTGTCCTCCTCTAGTCACTGGTCGTGCTGGAATTTACTTTCTTGTGAAGACAGGATTTGGGCAAATTGACACTAGTCAAGTTTGCCACTACTCTGGACACCTGGTTAAATATCGAGTTCCCTAAATGGTGTGTGTTTTACTTGATCTCTGCTCACACTTTGCTCATCCAGATAGAACCACAGGGCTCCAGGCCATAGCGTTCCAGGCCTAAACAAGAAAATTTCCATTCCGTTTTGGGAGTTCATTCCTCTCTCATAATTACTTTTTCCACAAATGTGTGCTTCAGGAGAGGCCCTGTCCAAATGTGGAGAGGCCCATTTTAATTCACTCACTTTCAGACTTTCTAAGATTTTCAGTTACTAGAGGTTTGCCCAGACTTGCCATTGTCAAGGGACAGTGTACTTCACTTGAAGTTGTGCAGTATTACTTCATGTGTCTCCGTGGAATTTCCACCAATGGGAAACTCTTGGTGTATTCATCTCCAAGTGTTTCTGCGTAAGAAAATATAAGTAACTAAGGATGTGGTTTCAAGCCCAATGAGGAAAGGAGGGATTATCTTTATTTCTGTGCAGGTTGACCTTTCAAAGAAACAGTAATTCCTATGTAATAGGAGGTAAAATCTTTTGTAAAGAGACATGGACATGACCCGCTGAAGTTTATGTCACTGTTTTTAGAACGCCAAGGGCATTTCAGAAATTCTTGGCTACTGAATTGCCCCTTTTTTCAAATTTCTCTTAAGTAAGACACTCCAGCTTCGTCAAACCATGGTACTGTTCCTTCCATGTAAAAAACCAAAGCAAAAAAGAAAATAAATTAAAAAAAAACCCATCAAATTACATTTGAGAGCACACAATTTCACAGCAGGCCCACTATTCAAGAAGCTAGAGGTACAGAAGCCTCAGCCTTCAGCCCATGGCCTGAAGTTTTGTCTCTATCATGGCCCCTCAATTCCCTGGCATGTCCACATTAACTCATGAATCTTTACTCATTTCCTCTTCAAATGCACAGGATCCAATATATTTCAACCCTGTTCACCTGGGCTGTAATCATCCAAGGACACACCAGAGGAAGGGCAGCCACCCCCTTACCTGGGGCCTTGGAGCTTATCACAATAGAAATGGACACCTGAACAAGGGGAGCCAAAACAAAGAGAGGCATATTCCTAAAGTCCGAAGCACAGAAGCTACCTATAGACCAGTAGTGGGATTTCACAAATTATGTAAGAATCTCTGTGCACATGCTTGGCATGGCCGCTCATGCCTATAATCCCAGCAATCTGGGGGCTGAGGTGGATGGATCCTTGGGAGTTCCAGTCCATCTTGGGCTACGAATTTATCTCAAGGCCTCTTTCAACAACTACATAAGATGCTGTTTCCAAGAAGAGGACAACAGAAGAGTAGACACACTTGGTCCAGGTCCCTGGGTACACTACATGAGTTGTGGAGTCTAAATATTCCATGCCATGAGAAAATACCTGGGATTTTTAGTGAAAGGGGCATTTGCATCCCTTTTCTAAGGGTTTCCCTTTCACCATGTTACATTTGAATTCTGAGAAAACCTGCTGGTGATAAGCTATCTAGCATTATGTTGGTTTAGGTATTGAGCTAGTACCTCATGTTTAGTGTTCAGGGTTATGCTGGAATGGCTGCAGACCTCCTTGAAATAGCGATTGCAGACAAGTGAACCCCGAGGAAGCTGGATAGTTGAAGCAGGCACTCCAAATATTCATTCACTGCAAGGATTCACTTTCATATTGGGACTCATCTTCTGCTTGCTGGCTTTTAGTGCTAACTGATACTACCATGGTGGCAGTAATCCAGCAGAGACTGCATGTATGGTTTGCAGGTTTGCTTCCCAAGCCACCAGAAACTTGGCAGAACCCAAATCATTGTGGCATTTTCTTTCCTCCCCTGAAACATTTGGCTTTCTAAGTTTGAAAATTGAATAGACTGGGCTAGTCAAGTTTGGACCCCAAGTACCACCAACATAGCTAAAGACAGAGCCAATTACTTCCCTCCACTTGTCAAAATATGTCAAATTTGCTTGATCACCACAACTTCAAAGAAAATTCTGAGGCAACTTAGAGAGGTTAATCAAATACTGCACGATTGGAATGGCTGTGGTTGTATGAGGTGGAAAGCTGCAGAGTTGGGCTGAAACTGTTCACAGAAACACACAGGCTTGTGGTTGCCAGGCAACCACACTGGGCTGAGACTGGCTGAACATCACTGTGAGGTGGATTTTAGGCTCTAGGTTTGAAAATTTAAAAGACTGGGGTAGTCAAGTTTGGAACCCATCGACCACAGACAGACCAAAAGGTCTTTTAATTACTTCCCTCCACTTCTCAAAATATGTCAAATTTTCTTGATCACTACAACTGTAAAAAAAATTCTGAGGCAACATAGAGAGACTAATCAAATACTGCATGATTGGAATGGCTGTGGTTGTATGAGGTGGAAAGCTGCAGAGTTGGGCTGAAACAGTTCACAGAAATCCACAAGCTTGTGGTTGCCAGGAAACCACACTGGGCTGCAATTGGCTGAGCACCATTGTTAGCTGGACTTTAGGCTCTAGGACACAAGTGTGCAGTAGGAGACCTGAGTCACAATGTTGGGCGTTGCCATGGAGACCTCAGTGGCACAGAGGACCTTGTAGGGCAAGTTTTAAATAGGATGAATATTCTTGGCCTGGTGTGCCACAATATTCTCTCTGAAGGCTTCACTGCTCAGAATTTGTGGATGGAAATGCTTGCCAATCTACACATGGATGTACTTTCAATGGGATATGAAATATGCCAGGGCCTGGCAGATGATCTCTGCCATGTCCTATCATTGAGCATACGCTTTTCCCTTGTCATGTCTGTCATTTGGCTGAGTACTGTTCCCTAAGCTATTCAGTCAAGACTTGCTGGCATCATTCACCTGCAGTATAAGAGCTTTCTGTGAAATTTCTCAGCAGAAATCCTCTGCAAGCACATAGCTTTGGATATGAGAGACAGTGGTGGAAGTTGAATTTCAAGGGCAGATATTTGAAAACAATGAAACAAGCCCCGAACAAGATCTTTACATGTTTCCCAGATGAATATGTTTGGAAATACGGGGGAAGATGGAGATCAAGCCTGAACAGAGTGCACACGCATTTCAAGGTACAAAAACCAGGGAAAAACATGGGAAAGCAAGAGAGCTGGTAAATCTGATGTAAAAACCTTTGATGATGAAAGGAAAATTATATTCTCATGATGATATATTCAGGCTGTAGAAGTGAACTCCTCATGTTGGTTGTCCTATGTGTGGCCTTCTGCATTGGGCGGTGGATGCAGGACAGGAGATCTTCAAATAAATCTGGTGGAACACAAAATACTGAAAAAAAAATTCAGCCTAAATCCTGTGTATTCCTTCCCTTTGAGAACATATATGGATAATGTATGAAGTTTCAAAAGAGAAAATGTCTTTTGGGTCATGGTTTCAACAATGAAATGGTCACTTGACATAACATTTTGAATTTTGCTTTCACACTTGCTCATGTACCGGGCCTGAGTAAAGCAGAATGCAGAGTAAGCCTCTTCAATAGTTGTGCATTCCATAAGTGGTTTTAAAACCAGTGAAACCCTTTGGACTTAGTGTTTGTATTTAATTGGTTGATTGGTTTTTCAAATTGTTTCTTTTACTATTTTTAACGTTGTGAGTCAGGGAAGCCCTCACTCATAGTGATTTAGACCTCTCCAAAAGTTCTGAAGTTATTCATGTAACAGCTATTACATGTTATAAGTTTCTCCTATTAAAACTTGAAAGACAAAAAGACTCTGCTACTTTTCATCTAAATTCAGTGTTAGGCTAAATTCAGTGTTGGACTTTTTACAAGTCCTTTGAAATGTGTCCTCCTCTAGTCACTGGTCGTGCTGGAATTTACTTTCTTGTGAAGACAGGATTTGAGCAAATTTACACAAGTACAGTTTGCCACTACTCTGGACACCTGTTTAAATATCTAGTTCCCTAAATGTTGTGTGTTTTACTTTGATCTATGCTCACACTTTGCTCATCCAGATAGAACCACAGGGCTCCAGGCCATAGCGTTCCAGGCCTAAACAAGAAAATTTCCATTCTGTTTTGGGAGTGCATTCCTCTCTCATAATTACTTTTTCCACAAATGTGTGCTTCAGGAGAGGCCCTGTCCAAATGTGGAGAGGCCCATTTTCATTCACTCACTTTCAGACTTTCTAAGATATTCAGTTACTAGAGGTTTGCCCAGACTTGCCATTGTCAAGGGACAGTGTACTTCACTTGAAGTTGTGCAGTATTACTTCATGTGTCTCCGTGGAATTTCCACCAATGGGAAACTCTTGGTGTATTCATCTCCAAGTGTTTCTGCGTAAGAAAATATAAGTAACAAAGGATGTGGTTTCAAGCCCAATGAGGAAAGGAGGGATTATCTTTATTTCAGTGCAGGTTGACCTTTCAAAGAAACAGTAATTCCTATGTAATAGGAGGTAAAATCTTTTGTAAAGAGACATGGACATGACCCGCTGAAGTTTATGTCACTGTTTTTAGAACGCCAAGGGCATTTCAGAAATTCTTGGCTACTGAAGTGCCCCTTTTTTCAAATTTCTCTTAGGTAAGACACTCCAGCTTCGTCAAACCATGGTACTGTTCCTTCCATGTAAAAAACCAAAGTAAAAAAGAAAATAAATTAAAACAAAACCCATCAAATTACTTTTGAGAGCCCACAATTGCTCAGCAGGCCCACTATTCAAGAAGCTAGAGGTATAGAAGGCTCAGCCTTCAGCCCATGGCCTGAAGTTTTGTCTCTATCATGGCCCCTCAATTCCCTGGCATGTCCACATTAACTCATGAAACTTTACTCATTTCCTCTTCAAATGCACAGGATCCAATATATTTGAACCCTGTTCACCTGGGCTGTAATCATCCAAGGACACACCAGAGGAAGGGCAGCCACCCCCTTGCCTGGGGCCTTGGAGCTTATCACAATAGAAATGGACACCTGAACAAGGGGAGCCAAAACAAAGAGAGGCATATTCCTAAAGTCTGAAGCACAGAAGCTACCTATAGACAAGTAGTGGGATTTCACAAATTATGTAAGAATCTCTGTGCACATGCTTGGCATGGCCGCTCATGCCTATAATCCCAGCAATCTGGGGGCTGAGGTGGATGGATCCTTGGGAGTTCCAGTCCATCTTGGGCTACGAATTTATCTCAAGGCCTCTTTCAACAACTACATAAGAAGCTGTTTCCAAGAAGAGGACAACAGAAGAGTAGACACACTTGGTCCAGGTCCCTGGGTTCACTACATGAGTTGTGGAGTCTAAATATTCCATGCCATGAGAAAATACCTGGGATTTTTAGTGAAAGGGGCATTTGCATCCCTTTTCTAAGGGTTTCCCTTTCACCATGTTACATTTGAATTCTGAGAAAACCTGCTGGTGATAAGCTATCTAGCATTATGTTGGTTTAGGTATTGAGCTAGTACCTCATGTTTAGTGTTCAGGGTTATGCTGGAATGGCTGCAGACCTCCTTGAAATAGCGATTGCAGACAAGTGAACCCCGAGGAAGCTGGATAGTTGAAGCAGGCACTCCAAATATTCATGCATTGCAGGGATTCACTTTCATTTTGGGACTCATCTTCTGGTTGCTGGCTTTTAGTGCTAACTGATACTACCATGGTGGCAGTAATCCAGCAGAGACTGCATGTATGGTTTGCAGGTTTGCTTCCCAAGCCACCAGAAACTTGGCAGAACCCAAATCATTGTGGCATTTTCTTTCCTCCCCTGAAACATTTGGCTTTCTAAGTTTGAAAATTGAATAGACTGCTCTAGTCACGTTTGGACCCCATGTACCACCAACAGAGCTAAAGACAGAGCCAACTACTTCCCTCCACTTGTCAAAATATGTCAAATTTGCTTGATCACCACAACTTCAAAGAAAATTCTGAGGCAACTTAGAGAGGTTAATCAAATACTGCACGATTGGAATGGCTGTGGTTGTATGAGGTGGAAAGCTGCAGAGTTGGGCTGAAACTGTTCACAGAAACCCACAGGCTTGTGGTTGCCAGGCAACCACACTGGGCTGAGACTGGCTGAACATCACTGTGAGGTGGATTTTAGGCTCTAGGTTTGAAAATTTAAAAGACTGGGGTAGTCAAGTTTGGAACCCATCGACCACAGACAGACCAAAAGGTCTTTCAATTACTTCCCTCCACTTCTCAAAATATGTCAAATTTTCTTGATCACTACAACTGTAAAAAAAATTCTGAGGCAACATAGAGAGACTAATCAAATACTGCATGATTGGAATGGCTGTGGTTGTATGAGGTGGAAAGCTGCAGAGTTGGGCTGAAACAGTTCACAGAAATCCACAAGCTTGTGGTTGCCAGGAAACCACACTGGGCTGCAATTGGCTGAGCACCATTGTTAGCTGGACTTTAGGCTCTAGGACACAAGTGTGCAGTAGGAGACCTGAGTCACAATGCTGGGCGTTGCCATGGAGACCTCAGTGGCACAGAGGACCTTGTAGGGCAAGTTTTAAATAGGATGAATATTCTTGGCCTGGTGTGCCACAATATTCTCTCTGAAGGCTTCACTGCTCAGAATTTGTGGATGGAAATGCTTGCCAATCTACACATGGATGTACTTTCAATGGGATATGAAATATGCCAGGGCCTGGCAGATGATCTCTGCCATGTCCTATCATTGAGCATACGCTTTTCCCTTGTCATGTCTGTCATTTGGCTGAGTACTGTTCCCTAAGCTATTCAGTCAAGACTTGCTGGCATCATTCACCTGCAGTATAAGAGCTTTCTGTGAAATTTCTCAGCAGAAATCCTCTGCAAGCACATAGCTTTGGATATGAGAGACAGTGGTGGAAGTTGAATTTCAAGGGCAGATATTTGAAAACAATGAAACAAGCCCCGAACAAGATCTTTACATGTTTCCCAGATGAATATGTTTGGAAATACAGGGGAAGATGGATATCAAGCCTGAGAAGAGTGCACAACCATTTCAAGGTACAAAAACCAGGGAAAAACATGGGAAAGCAAGAGAGCTGGTTAATCTGATGTAAAAACCTTTGATGATGAAAGGAAAATTATATTCTCATGATGATATAATCAGGCTGTAGAAGTGAACTTCTCATGTTGGTTCTCCGATGTGTGGCCTTCTGCATTGGGCGGTGGATGTAGGACAGGGATAGGCCCTGTCCAAATGTGGAGAGGCCCATTTTCATTCACTCACTTTCAGACTTTCTAAGATTTTCAGTTAATAGAGGTTTGCGCAGACTCGCCATTGTCAAGGGACAGTGCACTTCACTTGAAGTTGTGCAGTATTACTTCATGTGTCTCCGTGGAATTTCCACCAATGGGAAACTCTTGCTGTATTCATCTCCAAGTGTTTCTGCATAAGAAAATATAAGTAACAAAGGATGTGGTTTCAAGCCCAATGAGGAAAGGAGGGATTATCTTTGTTTCAGTGCAGGTTGACCTTTCAAAGAAACAGTAATTCCTATGAAATAGGAGGTAAAATCTTTTGTAAAGAGACATGGACATGACCCGCTGAAGTTTATGTCACTGTTTTTAAAACGCCAAGGGCATTTCAGAAATACTTGGCTACTGAAGTGCCCCTTTTTTCAAATTTCTCTTAGGTAAGACACTCCAGCTTCGTCAAACCATGGTACTGTTCCTTCCATGTAAAAAACCAAAGCAAAAAAGAAAATAAATTAAAACAAAACCCATCAAATTACATTTGAGAGCACACAATTGCTCAGCAGGCCCACCATTCAAGAAGCTAGAGGTACAGAAGCCTCAGCCTTCAGCCCATGGCCTGAAGTTTTGTCTCTATCATGGCCCCTCAATTCCCTGGCATGTCCACATTAACTCATGAATCTTTACTCATTTCCTCTTCAAATGCACAGGATCCAATATATTTGAACCCTGTTCACCTGGGTTGTAATCATACAAGGACACACCAGAGGAAGTGCAGCCACCCCCTTGCCTGGGGCCTTGGAGCTTATCACAATAGAAATGGACACCTGAACAAGGGGAGCCAAAACAAAGAGAGGCATATTCCTAAAGTCTGAAGCACAGAAGCTACCTATAGACCAGTAGTGGGATTTCACAAATTATGTAAGAATCTCTGTGCACATGCTTGGCATGGCCGCTCATGCCTATAATCCCAGCAATCTGGGGGCTGAGGTGGATGGATCCTTGGGAGTTCCAGTCCATCTTGGGCTACGAATTTATCTCAAGGCCTCTTTCAACAACTACATAAGATGCTGTTTCCAAGAAGAGGACAACAGAAGAGTAGACACACTTGGTCCAGGTCCCTGGGTTCACTACATGAGTTGTGGAGTCTAAATATTCCATGCCATGAGAAAATACCTGGGATTTTTAGTGAAAGGGGCATTTGCATCCCTTTTCTAAGGGTTTCCCTTTCACCATGTTACATTTGAATTCTGGGAAAACCTGCTAGTGATAAGCTATCTAGCATTATGTTGGTTTAGGTATTGAGCTAGTACCTCATGTTTAGTTTTCAGGGTTATGCTGGAATGGCTGCCAGGCCATTCCAGGCAACCACACTGGGCTGAGACTGGCTGAACATCACTGTGAGGTGGATTTTAGGCTCTAGGTTTGAAAATTTAAAGGACTGGGGTAGTCAAGTTTGGAAACCATAGACCACAGACAGACCAAAAGGTCTTTCAATTACTTCCCTCCACTTCTCAAAATATGTCAAATTTTCTTGATCACTACAACTGTAAAAAAAATTCTGAGGCAACATAGAGAGACTAATCAAATACTGCATGATTGGAATGGCTGTGGTTGTATGAGGTGGAAAGCTGCAGAGTTGGGCTGAAACAGTTCACAGAAATCCACAAGCTTGTGGTTGCCAGGAAACCACACTGGGCTGCAATTGGCTGAGCACCATTGTTAGCTGGACTTTAGGCTCTAGGACACAAGTGTGCAGTAGGAGACCTGAGTCACAATGTTGGGCGTTGCCATGGAGACCTCAGTGGCACAGAGGACCTTGTAGGGCAAGTTTTAAATAGGATGAATATTCTTGGCCTGGTGTGCCACAATATTCTCTCTGAAGGCTTCACTGCTCAGAATTTGTGGATGGAAATGCTTGCCAATCTACACATGGATGTACTTTCAATGGGATATGAAATATGCCAGGGCCTGGCAGATGATCTCTGCCATGTCCTATCATTGAGCATACGCTTTTCCCTTGTCATGTCTGTCATTTGGCTGAGTACTGTTCCCTAAGCTATTCAGTCAAGACTTGCTGGCATCATTCACCTGCAGTATAAGAGCTTTCTGTGAAATTTCTCAGCAGAAATCCTCTGCAAGCACATAGCTTTGGATATGAGAGACAGTGGTGGAAGTTGAATTTCAAGGGCAGATATTTGAAAACAATGAAACAAGCCCCGAACAAGATCTTTACATGTTTCCCAGATGAATATGTTTGGAAATACAGGGGAAGATGGATATCAAGCCTGAGAAGAGTGCACAACCATTTCAAGGTACAAAAACCAGGGAAAAACATGGGAAAGCAAGAGAGCTGGTTAATCTGATGTAAAAACCTTTGATGATGAAAGGAAAATTATATTCTCATGATGATATAATCAGGCTGTAGAAGTGAACTTCTCATGTTGGTTCTCCTATGTGTGGCCTTCTGCATTGGGCGGTGGATGTAGGACAGGAAATCTTCAAATAAATCTGGTGGAACACAAAATACTGAAAAAAAAATTCAGCCTAAATCCTGTGTATTCCTTCCCTTTGAGCACATATATGGATAATGTATGAAGTTTCAAAAGAGAAAATGTCTTTTGGGTCATGGTTTCAACAATGAAATGGTCACTTCACATAACAGTTTGAATTTTGCTTTCACACTTGCTCATGTACCGGGCCTGAGTAAAGCAGAATGCAGAGTAAGCCTCTTCAATGGTTTTGCATTCCATAAGTGGTTTTAAAACCAGGGAACCCCTTTGGACTTAGTGTTTGTATTTCATTGGTTGATTGGTTTTTCAAATTGTTTGTTTTACTATTTTTAACTTTGTGAGTCAGGGAAGCCCTCACTCATAGAGATTCAGACCTCTCCAAAAGCTCTGAAGTTATTCATGTAACAGCTATTACATGTTATAAGTTTCTCCTATTAAAACTTGAAAGAGAAACAGACTCTGCTACTTTTCATCTAAATTCAGTGTTGGGCTAAATTCAGTGTTGGACTTTTTACAAGTCCTTTGAAATGTGTCCTCCTCTAGTCACTGGTCGTGCTGGAATTTACTTTCTTGTGAAGACAGGATTTGAGCAAATTGACACAAGTACAGTTTGCCACTACTCTGGACACCTGGTTAAATATCGAGTTCCCTAAATGGTGTGTGTTTTACTTTGATCTCTGCTCACACTTTGCTCATCCAGTTAGAACCACAGGGCTCCAGGCCATAGCGTTCCAGGCCTAAACAAGAAAATTTCCATTCCGTTTTGGGAGTTCATTCGTCTATCATAATTACTTTTTCCACAAATGTGTGCTTCAGGAGAGGCCCTGTCCAAATGTGGAGAGGCCCATTTTCTTTCACTCACTTTCAGACTTTCTAAGATTTTCAGTTACTAGAGGTTTGCCCAGACTTGCCATTGTCAAGGGCCAGTGCACTTCACTTGAAGTTGTGCAGTATTACTTCATGTGTCTCCGTGGAATTTCCACCAATGGGAAACTCTTGCTGTATTCATCTCCAAGTGTTTCTGGGTAAGAAAATATAAATAACAAAGGATGTGGTTTCAAGCCCAATGAGGAAAGGAGGGATTATCTTTATTTCAGTGCAGGTTGACCTTTCAAAGTAACAGTAATTCCTATGAAATAGGAGGTAAAATCTTTTGTAAAGAGACATGGACATGACCCGCTGAAGTTTATGTCACTGTTTTTAAAATGCCAAGGGCATTTCAGAAATTCTTGGCTACTAAAGTGCCCCTTTTTTCAAATTTCTCTTAGGTAAGACACTCCAGCTTCGTCAAACCATGGTACTGTTCCTTCCATGTAAAAAACCAAAGCAAAAAAGAAAATAAATTAAAACAAAACCCATCAAATTACATTTGAGAGCACACAATTGCTCAGCAGGCCCACTATTTAAGAAGCTAGAGGTACAGAAGCCTCAGCCTTCAGCCCATGGCCTGAAGTTTTGTCTCTATCATGGCCCCTCAATTCCCTGGCATGTCCACATTAACTCATGAATCTTTACTCATTTCCTCTTCAAATGCACAGGATCCAATATATTTCAACCCTGTTCACCTGGGCTGTAATCATCCAAGGACACACCAGAGGAAGGGCAGCCACCCCCTTGCCTGGGGCCTTGGAGCTTATCACAATATAAATGGACACCTGAACAAGGGGAGCCAAAACAAAGAGAGGCATATTCCTAAAGTCTGAAGCACAGAAGCTACCTATAGACCAGTAGTGGGATTTCACAAATTATGTAAGAATCTCTGTGCACATGCTTGGCATGGCCGCTCATGCCTATAATCCCAGCAATCTGGGGGCTGAGGTGGATGGATCCTTGGGAGTTCCAGTCCATCTTGGGCTACGAATTTATCTCAAGGCCTCTTTCAACAACTACATAAGATGCTGTTACCAAGAAGAGGACAAAAGAAAAGTAGACACACTTGGTCCAGGTCCCTGGGTTCACTACATGAGTTGTGGAGTCTAAATATTCCATGCCATGAGAAAATACCTGGGATTTTTAGTGAAAGGGGCATTTGCATCCCTTTTCAAAGGGTTTCCCTTTCACCATGTTACATTTGAATTCTGGGAAAACCTGCTGGTGATAAGCTATCCAGCATTATGTTGGTTTAGGTATTGAGCTAGTACCTCATGTTTAGTGTTCAGGGTTATGCTGGAATGGCTTCAGACCTCCTTGAAATAGCGATTGCAGACAAGTGAACCCCGAGGAAGCTGGATAGTTGAAGCAGGCACTCCAAATATTCATGCACTGCAAGGATTCACTTTCATTTTGGGACTCATCTTCTGTTTGCTGGCTTTTAGTGCTAACTGATACTACCATGGTGGCAGTAATCCAGCAGAGACTGCATGTATGGTTTGCAGGTTTGCTTCCCAAGCCACCAGAAACTTGGCAGAACCCAAATCATTGTGGCATTTTCTTTCCTCCCCTGAAACATTTGGCTTTCTAAGTTTGAAAATTGAATAGACTGGCCTAGTCAAGTTTGGACCCCATGTACCACCAACAGAGCTAAAGACAGAGCCAACTACTTCCCTCCACTTGTCAAAATATGTCAAAATTGCTTGATCACCACATCTTCAAAGAAAATTCTGAGGCAACTTAGAGAGGTTAATCAAATACTGCACGATTGGAATGGCTGTGGTTTTATGAGGTGGAAAGCTGCAGAGTTGGGCTGAAACTGTTCACAGAAACCCACAGGCTTGTGGTTGCCAGGCAACCACACTGGGCTGAGACTGGCTGAACATCACTGTGAGGTGGATTTTAGGCTCTAGGTTTGAAAATTTAAAGGACTGGTGTAGTCAAGTTTGGAACCCATCCACCACAGACAGACCAAAAGGTCTTTGAATTACTTCCCTCCACTTCTCAAAATATGTCAAATTTTCTTGATCACTACAACTGTAAAAAAAGTTCTGAGGCAACATAGAGAGGCTAATCAAATACTGCATGATTGGAATGGCTGTGGTTGTATGAGGTGGAAAGCTGCAGAGTTGGGCTGAAACAGTTCACAGAAATCCACAAGCTTGTGGTTGCCAGGAAACCACACTGGGCTGCAATTGGCTGAGCACCATTGTGAGCTGGACTTTAGGCTCTAGGACACAAGTGTGCAGTAGGAGACCTGAGTCCCAATGCTGGGCGTTGCCATGGAGACCTCAGTGGCACAGAGGACCTTGTAGCGCAAGATTTAAATAGGATGAATATTCTTGGCCTGGTGTGCCACAATATTCTCTCTGAACGCTTCATTGCTCAGAATTTGTGGATGGAAATGCTTGCCAATCTACACATGGATGTACTTTCAATGGGATATGAAATATGCCAGGGCCTGGCAGATGATCTCTGCCATGTCCTATCCTTGAGCATACGCTTTTCCCTTGTCATGTCTGTCATTTGGCTGAGTACTGTTCCCTAAGCTATTCAGTCAAGACTTGCTGGCATCATTCACCTGCAGTATAAGAGCTTTCTGTGAAATTTCTCAGCAGAAATCCTCTGCAAGCACATAGCTTTGGATATGAGAGACAGTGGTGGAAGTTGAATTTCAAGGGCAGATATTTGAAAACAATGAAACAAGCCCCGAATAAGATCTTTACATGTTTCCCAGATGAATATGTTTGGAAATACGGGGGAAGATGGAGATCAAGCCTGAGAAGAGTGCACACCCATTTCAATGTACAAAACCAGGGAAAAACATGGGAAAGCAAGAGAGCTGGTTAATCTGATGTAAAAATCTTTGATGATGAAAGGAAAATTATATTCTCATGATGATATATTCAGGCTGTAGAAGTGAACTTCTCATGTTGGTTGTCCTATGTGTGGCCTTCTGCATTGGGCGGTGGATGCAGGACAGGAGATCTTCAAATAAATCTGGTGGAACACAAAATACTGAAAAAAAAATTCAGCCTAAATCCTGTGTATTACTTCCCTTTGAGAACATATATGGATAATGTATGAAGTTTCAAAAGAGAAAATGTCTTTTGGGTCATGGTTTCAACAATGAAATGGTCACTTCACATAACATTTTGAATTTTGCTTTCACACTTGCTCATGTACTGGGCCTGAGTAAAGCAGAATGCAGAGTAAGCCTCTTCAATAGTTGTGCATTCCATAAGTGGTTTTAAAACCAGGGAACCCCTTTGGACTTAGTGTTTGTATTTTATTGGTTGATTGGTTTTTCAAATCGTTTGCTTTACTATTTTTAACTTTGTGAGTCAGGGAAGCCCTCACTCATAGAGATTCAGACCTCTCCAAAAGCTCTGAAGTTATTCATGTAACAGCTATTACATGTTATAAGTTTCTCCTATTAAAACTTGAAAGACAAACAGACTCTGCTACTTTTCATCGAAATTCAGTGTTGGGCCAAATTCAGTGTTGGACTTTTTACAAGTCCTTTGAAATGTGTCCTCCTCTAGTCACTGGTCGTGCTGGAATTTACTTTCTTGTGAAGACAGGATTTGGGCAAATTGACACAAGTGCAGTTTGCCACTACTCTGGACACCTGGTTAAATATCGAGTTCCGTAAATGGTGTGTGTTTTACTTTGATCTCTGCTCACACTTTGCTCATCCAGTTAGAACCACAGGGCTCCAGGCCATAGCGTTCCAGGCCTAAACAAGAAAATTTCCATTCCGTTTTGGGAGTTCATTCGTCTCTCATAATTACTTTTTCCACAGATGTGTGCTTCAGGAGAGGCCTTGTCCAAATGTGGAGAGGCCCATTTTCATTCACTCACTTTCAGACTTTCTAAGATTTTCAGTTACTAGAGGTTTGCGCAGACTTGCCATTGTCAAGGGACAGTGCACTTCACTTGAAGTTGTGCAGTATTACTTCATGTGTCTCCGTGGAATTTCCCCCAATTTGAAACTCTTGCTGTATTCATCTCCAAGTGTTTCTGCGTAAGAAAATATAAGTAACAAAGGATGTGGTTTCAAGCCCAATGAGGAAAGGAGGGATTATCTTTATTTCAGTGCAGGTTGACCTTTCAAAGAAACAGTAATTCCTATGAAATAGGAGGTAAAATCTTTTGTAAAGAGACATGGACATGACCCGCTGAAGTTTGTGTCACTGTTTTTAAAACGCCAAGGGCTGTTCAGAAATTCTTGGCTGCTGAATTGTGCCTTTTTTCAAATTTCACTTAGGTAAGACACTCCAGCTTCGTCAAACCATGGTACTGTTCCTTCCATGTAAAAAACCAAAGCAAAAAAGAAAATAAATTAAAACAAAACCCATCAAATTACATTTGAGAGCCCACAATTGCTCAGCAGGCCCACTATTCAAGAAGCTAGAGGTACAGAAGCCTCAGCCTTCAGCCCATGGCCTGAAGTTTTGTCTCTATCATGGCCCCTCAATTCCCTGGCATGTCCACATTAATTCATGTTTCTTTACTCATTTCCTCTTCAAATGCACAGGATCCAATATATTTGAACCCTGTTCACCTGGGCTGTAATCATCCAAGGACACACCAGAGGAAGGGCAGCCACCCCCTTGCCTGGGGCCTTGGAGCTTATCAAAATAGAAATGGACACCTGAACAAGGGGCGCCAAAACAAAGAGAGGCATATTCCTAAAGTCTGAAGCACAGAATCTACCTATAGACCAGTAGTGGGATTTCACAAATTATGTAAGAATCTCTGTGCACCTGCTTGGCATGGTGGCTCATGCCTATAATCCCAGCAATCTGGGGGCTGAGGTGGATGGATCCTTGGGAGTTCCAGTCCATCTTGGACTACGAATTTATCTCAAGGCCTCTTTCAACAACTACATAAGATGCTGTTTCCAAGAAGAGGACAACAGAAGAGTAGACACACTTGGTCCAGGTCCCTGGGTTCACTACATGAGTTGTGGAGTCTAAATATTCCATGCCACGAGAAAATACCTGGGATTTTTAGTGAAAGGGGCATTTGCATCCCTTTTCTAAGGGTTTCCCTTTCACCATGTTACATTTGAATTCTGGGAAAACCTGCTGGTGATAAGCTATCTAGCATTATGTTGGTTTAGGTATTGAGCTAGTACCTCATGATTAGTGTTCAGGGTTATGCTGGAATGGCTGCAGAGCTCCTTGAAATAGCGATTGCAGACAAGTGAACCCCGAGGAAGCTGGATAGTTGAAGCAGGCACTCCAAATATTCATGCACTGCAAGGATTCACTTTCATTTTGGGACTCATCTTCTGCTTGCTGGCTTTTAGTGCTAACTGATACTACCATGGTGGCAGTAATCCAGCAGAGACTGCATGTATGGTTTGCAGGTTTGCTTCCCAAGCCACCAGAAACTTGGCAGAACATAAATCATTGTGGCATTTTCTTTCCTCCCCTGAAACATTTGGCTTTCTAAGTTTGAAAATTGAATAGACTTGGCTAGTCAAGTTTGGACCCCATGTACCACCAACAGATCTAAAGACAGAGCCAATTACTTCCCTCCACTTGTCAAAATATGTCAAATTTGCTTGATCACCACAACTTCAAAGAAAATTCTGAGGCAACTTAGAGAGGTTAATCAAATACTGCATGATTGGAATGGCTGTGGTTGTATGAGGTGGAAAGCTGCAGAGTTGGGCTGAAACTGTTCACAGAAACCCACAGGCTTGTGGTTGCCAGGCAACCACACTGGGCTGAGACTGGCTGAACATCCCTGTGAGGTGGATTTTAGGCTCTAGGTTTGAAAATTTAAAACACTGGGGTAGTCAAGTTTGGAACCCATCGACCACAGACAGACCAAAAGGTCTTTCAATTACTTCCCTCCACTTCTCAAAATATGTCAAATTTTCTCGATCACTACAACTGTAAAAAAAATTCTGAGGCAACATAGAGAGGCTAATCAAATACTGCATGATTGGAATGGCTGTGGTTGTATGAGGTGGAAAGCTGCAGAGTTGGGCTGAAACAGTTCACAGAAATCCACAAGCTTGTGGTTGCCAGGAAACCACACTGGGCTGCAATTGGCTGAGCACCATTGTGAGCTGGACTTTAGGCTCTAGGACACAAGTGTGCAGTAGGAGACCTGAGTCACAATGCTGGGCGTTGCCATGGAAACCTCAGTGGCACAGAGGACCTTGTAGGGCAAGATTTAAATAGGATGAATATTCTTGGCCTGGTGTGCCACAATATTCTCTCTGAAGGCTTCATTGCTCAGAATTTGTGGATGGAAATGCTTGCCAATCTACACATGGATGTACTTACAATGGGATATGAAATATGCCAGGGCCTGGCAGATGATCTCTGCCATGTCCTATCCTTGAGCATACGCTTTTCCCTTGTCATGTCTGTCATTTGGCTGAGACCTGTTCCCTAAGTTATTCAGTCAAGACTTGCTGGCATCATTCACCTGCAGTATAAGAGCTTTCTGTGAAATTTCTCAGCAGAAATCCTTTGCAAGCACATAGCTTTGGATATGAGAGACAGTGGTGGAAGTTGAATTTCAAGGGCAGATATTTGAAAACAATGAAACAAGCCCCGAATAAGATCTTTACATGTTTCCCAGATGAATATGTTTGGAAATACGGGGGAAGATGGAGATCAAGCCTGAGAAGAGTGCACACCCATTTCAAGGTACAAAACCAGGGAAAAACATGGGAAAGCAAGAGAGCTGGTTAATCTGATGTAAAAATCTTTGATGATGAAAGGAAAATTATATTCTCATGATGATATATTCAGGCTGTAGAAGTGAACTTCTCATGTTGGTTGTCCTATGTGTGGCCTTCTGCATTGGGCGGTGGATGCAGGACAGGAGATCTTCAAATAAATCTGGTGGAACACAAAATACTGAAAAAAAAAATTCAGCCTAAATCCTGTGTATTCCTTCCCTTTGAGAACATATATGGATAATGTATGAAGTTTCAAAAGAGAAAATGTCTTTTGGGTCATGGTTTCAACAATGAAATGGTCACTTCACATAACATTTTGAATTTTGCTTTCACACTTGCTCATGTACCGGGCCTGAGTAAAGCAGAATGCAGAGTAAGCCTCTTCAATGGTTGTGCATTCCATAAGTGGTTTTAAAACCAGGGAACCCCTTTGGACTTAGTGTTTGTATTTTATTGGTTGATTGGTTTTTCAAATTGTTTGTTTTACTATTTTTAACTTTGTGAGTCAGGGAAGCCCTCACTCATAGAGATTCAGACCTCTCCAAAAGCTCTGAAGTTATTCATGTAACAGTTATTACATGTTATAAGTTTCTCCTATTAAAACTTGAAAGACAAACAGACTCTGCTACTTTTCAACGAAATTCAGTGTTGGGCTAAATTCAGTGTTGGACTTTTTACAAGTCCTTTGAAATGTGTCCTCCTCTAGTCACTGGTCGTGCTGGAATTTACTTTCTTGTGAAGACAGGATTTGGGCAAATTGACACTAGTACAGTTTGCCACTACTCTGGACACCTGGTTAAATATCGAGTTCCCTAAATGGTGTGTGTTTTACTTTGATCTCTGCTCACACTTTGCTCATCCAGTTAGAACCACAGGGCTCCAGGCCATAGCGTTCCAGGCCTAAACAAGAAAATTTCCATTCCGTTTTGGGAGTTCATTCGTCTCTCATAATTACTTTTTCCACAGATGTGTGCTTCAGGATAGGCCCTGTCCAAATGTGGAGAGGCCCATTTTCATTCACTCACTTTCAGACTTTCTAAGATTTTCAGTTACTAGAGCTTTGCGCAGACTTGCCATTGTCAAGGGACAGTACACTTCACTTGAAGTTGTGCAGTATTACTTCATGTGTCACCGTGGAATTTCCACCAATGGGAAACTCTTGCTGTATTCATCTCCAAGTGTTTCTGGGTAAGAAAATATAAGTAACAAAGGATGTGGTTTCAAGCCCAATGAGGAAAGGAGGGATTATCTTTGTTTCAGTGCAGGTTGACCTTTCAAAGAAACAGTAATTCCTATGTAATAGGAGGTAAAATCTTTTGTAAAGAGACATGGACATGACCCGCTGAAGTTTATGTCACTGTTTTTAAAACGCCAAGGGCATTTCAGAAATTCTTGGCTACTGAAGTGCCCCTTTTTCAAATTTCTCTTAGGTAAGACACTCCAGCATCATCAAACCATGGTACTGTTCCTTCCATGTAAAAAACCAAAGCAAAAAAGAAAATAAATTAAAACAAAACCCATCAAATTACATTTGAGAGCACAAAATTGCTCAGCAGGCCCACCATTCAAGAAGCTAGAGGTACAGAAACCTCAGCCTTCAGCCCATGGCCTGAAGTTTTGTCTCTATCATGGCCCCTCAATTCCCTGGCATGTCCACATTAACTCATGAATCTTTACTCATTTCCTCTTCAAATGCACAGGATCCAATATATTTGAACCCTGTTCACCTGGGCTGTAATCATCCAAGGACACACCAGAGGAAGGGCAGCCACCCCCTTGCCTGGGGCCTTGGAGCTTATCACAATAGAAATGGACACCTGAACAAGGGGAGCCAAAACAAAGAGAGGCATATTCCTAAAGTCTGAAGCACAGAAGCTACCTATAGACCAGTAGTGGGATTTCACAAATTATGTAAGAATCTCTGTGCACATGCTTGGCATGGCCGCTCAGGCCTATAATCCCAGCAATCTGGGGGCTGAGGTTA
The DNA here is from genome assembly GCF_034190915.1 of Cavia porcellus. Taxonomy (NCBI): domain Eukaryota; kingdom Metazoa; phylum Chordata; class Mammalia; order Rodentia; family Caviidae; genus Cavia; species Cavia porcellus. Next base: position 5,048,429 of record NW_026947528.1, read on the forward strand.
ATGGATCCTTGGGAGTTCCAGTCCATCTTGGGCTAAGAATTTATCTCAAGGCCTCTTTCAACAACTACAAAAGATACTGTTTCCAAAAAGAGGACAACAGAAAAGTAGACACACTTGATCCAGGTCCCTGGGTTCACTACATGAGTTGTGGAGTCTAAATATTCCATGCCATGAGAAAATATCCTGGGATTTTTAGTGAAAGGGGCATTTGCATCCCTTTTATACGGGTTTCCATTTCACCATGTTACATTTGAATTCTGAGAAAACCTGCTGGTGATAAGCTATCTAGCATTATGTTGGTTTAGGTATTGAGCTAGTACCTCATGTTTAGTGTTCAGGGTTATGCTGGAATGGCTGCAGACCTCCTTGAAATAGCGATTGCAGACAAGTGAACCCCGAGGAAGCTGGATAGTTGAAGCAGGCACTCCAAATATTCATGCATTGCAGGGATTCACTTTCATTTTGGGACTCATCTTCTGGTTGCTGGCTTTTAGTGCTAACTGATACTACCATGGTGGCAGTAATCCAGCAGAGACTGCATGTATGGTTTGCAGGTTTGCTTCCCAAGCCACCAGAAACTTGGCAGAACCCAAATCATTGTGGCATTTTCTTTCCTCCCCTGAAACATTTGGCTTTCTAAGTTTGAAAATTGAATAGACTGGCCTAGTCAAGTTTGGACCCCATGTACCACCAACAGAGCTAAAGACAGAGCCAACTACTTCCCTCCACTTGTCAAAATATGTCAAATTTGCTTGATCACCACAACTTCAAAGAAAATTCTGAGGCAACTTAGAGAGGTTAATCAAATACTGCACGATTGGAATGGCTGTGGTTTTATGAGGTGGAAAGCTGCAGAGTTGGGCTGAAACTGTTCACAGAAATCCACAGGCTTGTGGTTGCCAGGCAACCACACTGGGCTGAGACTGGCTGAACATCCCTGTGAGGTGGATTTTAGGCTCTAGGTTTGAAAATTTAAAGGACTGGTGTAGTCAAGTTTGGAACCCATCGACCACAGACAGACCAAAAGGTCTTTCAATTACTTCCCTCCACTTCTCAAAATATGTCAAATTTTCTTGATCACTACAACTGTAAAAAAAATTCTGAGGCAACATAGAGAGACTAATCAAATACTGCATGATTGGAATGGCTGTGGTTGTATGAGGTGGAAAGCTGCAGAGTTGGGCTGAAACAGTTCACAGAAATCCACAAGCTTGTGGTTGCCAGGAAACCACACTGGGCTGCAACTGGCTGAGCACCATTGTGAGCTGGACTTTAGGCTCTAGAACACAGGTGTGCAGTAGGAGACCTGAGTCACAATGCTGTGCGTTGCCATGGAGACCTCAGTGGCACAGAGGACCTTGTAGGGAAAGTTTTAAATAGGATGAATATTCTTGGCCTGGTGTGCCACAATATTCTCTCTGAAGGCTTCACTGCTCAGAATTTGTGGATGGAAATGCTTGCCAATCTACACATGGATGTACTTTCAATGGGATATGAAATATGCCAGGGCCTGGCAGATGATCTCTGCCATGTCCTATCATTGAGCATACGCTTTTCCCTTGTCATGTCTGTCATTTGGCTGAGTACTGTTCCCTAAGCTATTCAGTCAAGACTTGTTGGCATCATTCACCTGCAGTATAAGAGCTTTCTGTGAAATTTCTCAGCAGAAATCCTCTGCAAGCACATAGCTTTGGATATGAGAGACAGTGGTGGAAGTTGAATTTCCAGGGCAGATATTTGAAAACAATGAAACAAGCCCCGAATAAGATCTTTACATGTTTCCCAGATGAATATGTTTGGAAATACAGGGGAAGATGTATATCAAGCCTGAGAAGAGTGCACACCCATTTCAAGGTACAAAAACCAGGGAAAAACATGGGAAAGCAAGAGAGCTGGTTAATCTGATGTAAAAACCTTTGATGATGAAAGGAAATTTATATTCTCATGATGATATAATCAGGCTGTAGAAGTGAACTTCTCATGTTGGTTCTCCTATGTGTGGCCTTCTGCATTATGCGGTGGATGTAGGACAGGAGATCTTCAAATAAATCTGGTGGAACACAAAATACTGAAAAAAAAATTCAGCCTAAATCCTGTGTATTCCTTCCCTTTGAGAACATATATGGATAATGTATGAAGTTTCAAAAGAGAGAATGTCTTTTGGGTCATGGTTTCAACAATGAAATGGTCACTTCACATAACATTTTGAATTTTGCTTTCACACTTGCTCATGTACCGGGCCTGAGTAAAGCAGAATGCAGAGTAAGCCTCTTCAATGGTTGTGCATTCCATAAGTGGTTTTAAAACCAGGGAACCCCTTTGGACTTAGTGTTTGTATTTAATTGGTTGATTGATTTTTCAAATTGTTTGTTTTACTATTTTTAACTTTGTGAGTCAGGGAAGCCCTCACTCATAGAGATTCAGACCTCTCCAAAAGCTCTGAAGTTATTCATGTAACAGCTATTACATGTTATAAGTTTCTCCTATTAAAACTTGAAAGAGAAACAGACTCTGCTACTTTTCATCTAAATTCAGTGTTGGGCTAAATTCAGTGTTGGACTTTTTACAAGTCCTTTGAAATGTGTCCTCCTCTAGTCACTGGTCGTGCTGGAATTTACTTTCTTTGAAGACAGGATTTGAGCAAATTGACACAAGTACAGTTTGCCACTACTCTGGACACCTGGTTAAATATCGAGTTCCCTAAATGGTGTGTGTTTTACTTTGATCTCTGCCCACACTTTGCTCATCCAGTTAGAACCACAGGGCTCCAGGCCATAGCATTCCAGGCCTAAACAAGAAAATTTCCATTCCGTTTTGGGAGTTCATTCCTCTCTCATAATTACTTTTTCCACAGATGTGTGCTTCAGGATAGGCCCTGTCCAAATGTGGAGAGGCCCATTTTCATTCACTCACTTTCAGACTTTCTAAGATTTTCAGTTACTAGAGGTTTGCGCAGACTTGCCATTATCAAGGGACAGTGCACTTCACTTGAAGTTGTGTAGTATTACTTCATGAGTCTCCGTGGAATTTCCACCAATGGGAAACTCTTGCTGTATTCATCTCCAAGTGTTTCTGCATAAGAAAATATAAGTAACAAAGGATGTGGTTTCAAGCCCAATGAGGAAAGGAGGGATTATCTTTGTTTCAGTGCAGGTTGACCTTTCAAAGAAACAGTAATTCCTATGAAATAGGAGGTAAAATCTTTTGTAAAGAGACATGGACATGACCCGCTGCAGTTTATGTCACTGTTTTTAAAACGCCAAGGGCATTTCAGAAATTCTTGGCTACTGAAGTGCCCCTTTTTTCAAATTTCTCTTAGGTAAGACACTCCAGCTTCGTCAAACCATGGTACTGTTCCTTCCATGTAAAAAACCAAAGCAAAAAAGAAAATAAATTAAAACAAAACCCATCAAATTACATTTGAGAGCACACAATTGCTCAGCAGGTCCACTATTCAAGAAGCTAGAGGTACAGAAGCCTCAGCCTTCAGCCCATGGCCTGAAGTTTTGTCTCTATCATGGCCCCTCAATTCCCTGGCATGTCCACATTAACTCATGAATCTTTACTCATTTCCTCTTCAAATGCACAGGATCCAATATATTTGAACCCTGTTCACCTGGGCTGTAATCATCCAAGGACACACCAGAGGAAGGGCAGCCACCCCCTTGCCTGGGGCCTTGGAGCTTATCACAATAGAAATGGACACCTGATCAAGGGGAGCCAAAACAGAGAGGCATATTCCTAACGTCTGAAGCACAGAAGCTACCTATAGACCAGTAGTGGGATTTCACAAATTATGTAAGAATCTCTGTGCACATGCTTGGCATGGCCGCTCATGCCTATAATCCCAGCAATCTGGGAGCAGAAGTGGATGGATCCTTGGGAGTTCCAGTCCATCTTGGGCTACGAATTTATCTCAAAGCCTCTTTCAACAACTACATAAGATGCTGTTTCCAATAAGAGGACAAGAGAAAAGTAGATACACTTGATCCAGGTCCCTGGGTTCACTACATAGGTTGTGGAGTCTAAATATTCCATGCCATGAGAAAATACCTGGGATTTTTAGTGAAAGGGGCATTTGCATCCCTTTTCTAAGGGTTTCCCTTTCACCATGTTACATTTGAATTCTGAGAAAACCTGCTGGTGATAAGCTATCTAGCATTATGTTGGTTTAGGTATTGAGCTAGTACCTCATGTTTAGTGTTCAGGGTTATGCTGGAATGGCTGCAGACCTCCTTGAAATAGCGATTGCAGACAAGTGATCCCCGAGGAAGCTGGATAGTTGAAGCAGGCACTCCAAATATTCATGCAATGCAAGGATTCACTTTCATTTTGGGACTCATCTTCTGGTTGCTGGCTTTTAGTGCTAACTGATACTACCATGGTGGCAGTAATCCAGCAGAGACTGCATGTATGGTTTGCAGGTTTGCTTCCCAAGCCACCAGAAACTTGGCAGAACCCAAATCATTGTGGCATTTTCTTTCCTCCCCTGAAACATTTGGCTTTCTAAGTTTGAAAATTGAATAGACTGGGCTAGTCAAGTTTGGACCCCAAGTACCACCAACAGAGCTAAAGACAGAGCCAATTACTTCCCTCCACTTGTCAAAATATGTCAAATTTGCTTGATCACCACAACTTCAAAGAAAATTCTGAGGCAACTTAGAGAGGTTAATCAAATACTGCATGATTGGAATGGCTGTGGTTTTATGAGGTGGAAAGCTGCAGAGTTGGGCTGAAACTGTTCACAGAAACCCACAGGCTTGTGGTTGCCAGGCAACCACACTGGGCTGAGTCTGGCTGAACATCACTGTGAGGTGGATTTTAGGCTCTAGGTTTGAAAATTTAAAAGACTGGGGTAGTCAAGTTTGGAACCCATCGACCACAGACAGACCAAAAGGTCTTTCAATTACTTCCCTCCACTTCTCAAAATATGTCAAATTTTCTTGATCACTACAACTGTAAAAAAAATTCTGAGGCAACATAGAGAGACTAATCAAATACTGCATGATTGGAATGGCTGTGGTTGTATGAGGTGGAAAGCTGCAGAGTTGGGCTGAAACAGTTCACAGAAATCCACAATCTTGTGGTTGCCAGGAAACCACACTGGGCTGCAATTGGCTGAGCACCATTTTTAGCTAGACTTTAGGCTCTAGGACACAAGTGTGCAGTAGGAGACCTGAGTCACAATGCTGGGCGTTGCCATGGAGACCTCAGTGGCACAGAGGACCTTGTAGGGCAAGTTTTAAATAGGATGAATATTCTTGGCCTGGTGTGCCACAATATTCTCTCTGAAGGCTTCACTGCTCAGAATTTGTGGATGGAAATGCTTGCCAATCTACACATGGATGTACTTTCAATGGGATATGAAATATGCCAGGGCCTGGCAGATGATCTCTGCCATGTCCTATCATTGAGCATACGCTTTTCCCTTGTCATGTCTGTCATTTGGCTGAGTACTGTTCCCTAAGCTATTCAGTCAAGACTTGCTGGCATCATTCACCTGCAGTATAAGAGCTTTCTGTGAAATTTCTCAGCAGAAATCCTCTGCAAGCACATAGCTTTGGATATGAGAGACAGTGGTGGAAGTTGAATTTCAAGGGCAGATATTTGAAAACAATGAAACAAGCCCCGAATAAGATCTTTACATATTTCCCAGATGAAAATGTTTGGAAATACAGGGGAAGATGGATATCAAGCCGGAGAAGAGTGCACAACCATTTCAAGGTACAAAAACCAGGGAAAAACATGGGAAAGCAAGAGAGCTGGTTAATCTGATGTAAAAATCTTTGATGACGAAAGGAAAATTATATTCCCATGATGATATAATCAGGCTGTAGAAGTGAACTTCTCATGTTGGTTCTCCTATGTGTGGCCTTCTGCATTGGGCGGTGGATGTAGGACAGGAAATCTTCAAATAAATCTGGTGGAACACAAAATACTGAAAAAAAAATTCAGCCTAAATCCTGTGTATTCCTTCCCTTTGAGAACATATATGGATAATGTATGAAGTTTCAAAAGAGAAAATGTCTTTTGGGTCATGGTTTCAACAATGAAATGGTCACTTCACATAACATTTTGAATTTTGCTTTCACACTTGCTCATGTACCGGGCCTGAGTAAAGCAGAATGCAGAGTAAGCCTCTTCAATGGTTGTGCATTCCATAAGTGGTTTTAAAACCAGGGAACCCCTTTGGACTTAGTGTTTGTATTTTATTGGTTGATTGGTTTTTCAAATTGTTTGTTTTACTATTTTTAACTTTGTGAGTCAGGGAAGCCCTCACTCATAGAGATTCAGACCTCTCCAAAAGCTCTGAAGTTATTCATGTAACAGCTATTACATGTTATAAGTTTCTCCTATTAAAACTTGAAAGAGAAACAGACTCTGCTACTTTTCATCTAAATTCAGTGTTGGGCTAAATTCAGTGTTGGACTTTTTACAAGTCCTTTGAAATGTGTCCTCCTCTAGTCACTGGTCGTGCTGGAATTTACTTTCTTGTGAAGACAGGATTTGAGCAAATTGACACAAGTACAGTTTGCCACTACTCTGGACACCTGGTTAAATATCGAGTTCCATAAATGGTGTGTGTTTTACTTTGCTCTCTGCCCACACTTTGCTCATCCAGTTAGAACCACAGGGCTCCAGGCCATAGCGTTCCAGGCCTAAACAAGAAAATTTCCATTCCGTTTTGGGAGTTCATTCGTCTCTCATAATTACTTTTTCCACAGATGTGTGCTTCAGGATAGGCCCTGTCCAAATGTGGAGAGGCCCATTTTCATTCACTCACTTTCAGACTTTCTAAGATTTTCAGTTACTAGAGCTTTGCGCAGACTTGCCATTGTCAAGGGACAGTACACTTCACTTGAAGTTGTGCAGTATTACTTCATGTGTCTCCGTGGAATTTCCACCAATGGGAAACTCTTGCTGTATTCATCTCCAAGTGTTTCTGGGTAAGAAAATATAAGTAACAAAGGATGTGGTTTCAATCCCAATGAGGAAAGGAAGGATTATCTTTGTTTCAGTGCAGGTTGACCTTTCAAAGAAACAGTAATTCCTATGAAATAGGAGGTAAAATCTTTTGTAAAGAGACATGGACATGACCCGCTGAAGTTTATGTCACTGTTTTTAAAACGCCAAGGGCATTTCAGAAATTCTTGGCTACTGAAGTGCCCCTTTTTTCAAATTTCTCTTAGGTAAGACACTCCAGCTTCGTCAAACCATGGTACTGTTCCTTCCATGTAAAAAACCAAAGCAAAAAAGAAAATAAATTAAAACAAAACCCATCAAATTACATTTGAGAGCACACAATTGCTCAGCAGGCCCACCATTCTAGAAGCTAGAGGTACAGAAGCCTCAGCCTTCAGCCCATGGCCTGAAGTTTTGTCTCTATCATGGCCCCTCAATTCCCTGGCATGTCCACATTGACTCATGAATCTTTACTCATTTCCTCTTCAAATGCACAGGATCCAATATATTTGAACCCTGTTCACCTGGGCTGTAATCATCCAAGGACACACCAGAGGAAGGGCAGCCACCCCCTTGCCTGGGGCCTGGGAGCTTATCACAATAGAAATGGACACCTGAACAAGGGGAGCCAAAACAAAGAGAGGCATATTCCTAAAGTCTGAAGCACAGAAGCTACCTATAGACCAGTAGTGGGATTTCACAAATTATGTAAGAATCTCTGTGCACATGCTTGGCATGGCCGCTCATGCCTATAATCCCAGCAATCTGGGGGCTGAGGTGGATGGATCCTTGGGAGTTCCAGTCCATCTTGGGTTACGAATTTATCTCAAGGCCTCTTTCAACAACTACATAAGATGCTGTTTCCAAAAAGAGGACAACAGAAAAGTAGACACACTTGATCCAGGTCCCTGGGTTCACTACATGAGTTGTGGAGTCTAAATATTCCATGCCATGAGAAAATACCTGGGATTTTTGGTGAAAGGGGCATTTGCATTCCTTTTCTAAGGGTTTCCCTTTCACCATGTTACATTTGACTTCTGGTAAAACCTGCTGCTTATAAGCTATCTAGCATTATCTTGGTTTAGGTATTGAGCTAGTTCCTCATGTTTAGTGTTCAGGGTTATGCTGGAATGGCTGCAGAGCTCCTTGAAATAGCGATTGCAGACAAGTGAACCCCGAGGAAGCTGGATAGTTGAAGCAGGCACTCCAAATATTCATGCACTGCAAGGATTCACTTTCATTTTGGGACTCATCTTCTGCTTGCTGGCTTTTAGTGCTAACTGATACTACCATGGTGGCAGTAATCCAGCAGAGACTGCATGTATGGTTTGCAGGTTTGCTTCCCAAGCCACCAGAAACTTGGCAGAACCCAAATCATTGTGGCATTTTCTTTCCTCCCCTGAAACATTTGGCTTTCTAAGTTTGAAAATTGAATAGACTGGGCTACTCAAATTTGGACCCCATGTACCACCAAAGAGCTAAAGACAGAGCCAACTACTTCCCTCCACTTGTCAAAATATGTCAAATTTGCTTGATCACCACAACTTCAAAGAAAATTCTGAGGCAACTTAGAGAGACTAATCAAATACTGCATGATTGGAATGGCTGTGGTTGTATGAGGTGGAAAGCTGCAGAGTTGGGCTGAAACAGTTCACAGAAATCCACAAGCTTGTGGTTGCCAGGAAACCACACTGGGCTGCAATTGGCTGAGCACCATTGTTAGCTGGACTTTAGGCTCTAGGACACAAGTGTGCAGTAGGAGACCTGAGTCACAATGCTGGGCGTTGCCATGGAGACCTCAGTGGCACAGAGGACCTTGTAGGGCAAATTTTAAATAGGATGAATATTCTTGGCCTGGTGTGCCACAATATTCTCTCTGAAGGCTTCACTGCTCAGAATTTGTGGATGGAAATGCTTGCCAATCTACACATGGATGTACTTTCAATGGGATATGAAATATGCCAGGGCCTGGCAGATGATCTCTGCCATGTCCTATCTTTGAGCATACGCTTTTCCCTTGTCATGTCTGTCATTTGGCTGAGTACTGTTCCCTAAGCTATTCAGTCAAGACTTGTTGGCATCATTCACCTGCAGTATAAGAGCTTTCTGTGAAATTTCTCAGCAGAAATCCTCTGCAAGCACATAGCTTTGGATATGAGAGACAGTGGTGGAAGTTGAATTTCCAGGGCAGATATTTGAAAACAATGAAACAAGCCCCGAATAAGATCTTTACATGTTTCCCAGATGAATATGTTTGGAAATACAGGGGAAGATGTATATCAAGCCTGAGAAGAGTGCACACCCATTTCAAGGTACAAAAACCAGGGAAAAACATGGGAAAGCAAGAGAGCTGGTTAATCTGATGTAAAAACCTTTGATGATGAAAGGAAATTTATATTCTCATGATGATATAATCAGGCTGTAGAAGTGAACTTCTCATGTTGGTTCTCCTATGTGTGGCCTTCTGCATTATGCGGTGGATGTAGGACAGGAGATCTTCAAATAAATCTGGTGGAACACAAAATACTGAAAAAAAAAATTCAGCCTAAATCCTGTGTATTCCTTCCCTTTGAGAACATATATGGATAATGTATGAAGTTTCAAAAGAGAAAATGTCTTTTGGGTCATGGTTTCAACAATGAAATGGTCACTTCACATAACATTTTGAATTTTGCTTTCACACTTGCTCATGTACCGGGGGTGAGTAAAGCAGAATGCAGAGTAAGCCTCTTCAATGGTTGTGCATTCCATAAGTGGTTTTAAAACCAGGGAACCCCTTTGGACTTAGTGTTTGTATTTAATTGGTTGATTGGTTTTTCAAATTGTTTGTTTTACTATTTTTAACTTTGTGAGTCAGGGAAGCCCTCACTCATAGAGATTCAGACCTCTCCAAAAGCTCTGAAGTTATTCATGTAACAGCTATTTCATGTTATAAGTTTCTCCTATTAAAACTTGAAAGAGAAACAGACTCTGCTACTTTTCATCTAAATTCAGTGTTGGGCTAAATTCAGTGTTGGACTTTTTACAAGTCCTTTGAAATGTGTCCTCCTCTAGTCACTGGTCGTGCTGGAATTTACTTTCTTTGAAGACAGGATTTGAGCAAATTGACACAAGTACAGTTTGCCACTACTCTGGACACCTGGTTAAATATCGAGTTCCCTAAATGGTGTGTGTTTTACTTTTTTCTCTGCCCACACTTTGCTCATCCAGTTAGAACCACAGGGCTCCAGGCCATAGCATTCCAGGCCTAAACAAGAAAATTTCCATTCCGTTTTGGGAGTTCATTCCTCTCTCATAATTACTTTTTCCACAGATGTGTGCTTCAGGATAGGCCCTGTCCAAATGTGGAGAGGCCCATTTTCATTCACTCACTTTCAGACTTTCTAAGATTTTCAGTTACTAGAGGTTTCCGCAGACTTGCCATTGTCAAGGGACAGTGCACTTCACTTGAAGTTGTGTAGTATTACTTCATGTGTCTCCGTGGAATTTCCACCAATGGGAAACTCTTGCTGTATTCATCTCCAAGTGTTTCTGCATAAGAAAATATAAGTAACAAAGGATGTGGTTTCAAGCCCAATGAGGAAAGGAGGGATTATCTTTGTTTCAGTGCAGGTTGACCTTTCAAAGAAACAGTAATTCCTATGAAATAGGAGGTAAAATCTTTTGTAAAGAGACATGGACATGACCCGCTGAAGTTTATGTCACTGTTTTTAAAACGCCAAGGGCATTTCAGAAATTCTTGGCTACTGAAGTGCCCCTTTTTTCAAATTTCTCTTAGGTAAGACACTCCAGCTTCGTCAAACCATGGTACTGTTCCTTCCATGTAAAAAACCAAAGCAAAAAAGAAAATAAATTAAAACAAAACCCATCAAATTACATTTGAGAGCACACAATTGCTCAGCAGGTCCACTATTCAAGAAGCTAGAGGTACAGAAGCCTCAGCCTTCAGCCCATGGCCTGAAGTTTTGTCTCTATCATGGCCCCTCAATTCCCTGGCATGTCCACATTAACTCATGAATCTTTACTCATTTCCTCTTCAAATGCACAGGATCCAATATATTTGAACCCTGTTCACCTGGGCTGTAATCATCCAAGGACACACCAGAGGAAGGGCAGCCACCCCCTTGCCTGGGGCCTTGGAGCTTATCACAATAGAAATGGACACCTGATCAAGGGGAGCCAAAACAGAGAGGCATATTCCTAACGTCTGAAGCACAGAAGCTACCTATAGACCAGTAGTGGGATTTCACAAATTATGTAAGAATCTCTGTGCACATGCTTGGCATGGCCGTTCATGCCTATAATCCCAGCAATCTGGGGGCTGAGGTGGATGGATCCTTGGGAGTTCCAGTCCATCTTGGGCTATGAATTTATCTCAAAGCCTCTTTCAACAACTACATAAGATGCTGTTTCCAAAAAGAGGACAAGAGAAAAGTAGATACACTTGATCAAGGTCCCTGGGTTCACTACATGAGTTGTGGAGTCTAAATATTCCATGCCATGAGAAAATACCTGGGATTTTTAGTGAAAGGGGCATTTGCATCCCTTTTCTAAGGGTTTCCCTTTCACCATGTTACATTTGAATTCTGAGAAAACCTGCTGGTGATAAGCTATCTAGCATTATGTTGGTTTAGGTATTGAGCTACTACCTCATGTTTAGTGTTCAGGGTTATGCTGGAATGGCTGCAGACCTCCTTGAAATAGCGATTGCAGACAAGTGAACCCCGAGGAAGCTGGATAGTTGAAGCAGGCACTCCAAATATTCATGCAATGCAAGGATTCACTTTCATTTTGGGACTCATCTTCTGGTTGCTGGCTTTTAGTGCTAACTGATACTACCATGGTGGCAGTAATCCAGCAGAGACTGCATGTATGGTTTGCAGGTTTTCTTCCCAAGCCACCAGAAACTTGGCAGAACCCAAATCATTGTGGCATTTTCTTTCCTCCCCTGAAACATTTGGCTTTCTAAGTTTGAAAATTGAATAGACTGGGCTAGTCAAGTTTGGACCCCAAGTACCACCAACAGAGCTAAAGACAGAGCCAATTACTTCCCTCCACTTGTCAAAATATGTCAAATTTGCTTGATCACCACAACTTCAAAGAAAATTCTGAGGCAACTTAGAGAGGTTAATCAAATACTGCATGATTGGAATGGCTGTGGTTTTATGAGGTGGAAAGCTGCAGAGTTGGGCTGAAACTGTTCACAGAAACCCACAGGCTTGTGGTTGCCAGGCAACCACACTGGGCTGAGACTGGCTGAACATCACTGTGAGGTGGATTTTAGGCTCTAGGTTTGAAAATTTAAAAGACTGGGGTAGTCAAGTTTGGAACCCATCGACCACAGACAGACCAAAAGGTCTTTCAATTACTTCCCTCCACTTCTCAAAATATGTCAAATTTTCTTGATCACTACAACTGTAAAAAAAATTCTGAGGCAACATAGAGAGACTAATCAAATACTGCATGATTGGAATGGCTGTGGTTGTATGAGGTGGAAAGCTGCAGAGTTGGGCTGAAACAGTTCACAGAAATCCACAATCTTGTGGTTGCCAGGAAACCACACTGGGCTGCAATTGGCTGAGCACCATTTTTAGCTAGACTTTAGGCTCTAGGACACAAGTGTGCAGTAGGAGACTTGAGTCACAATGCTGGGCGTTGCAATGGAGACCTCAGTGGCACAGAGGACCTTGTAGGGCAAGTTTTAAATAGGATGAATATTCTTGGCCTGGTGTGCCACAATATTCTCTCTGAAGGCTTCACTGCTCAGAATTTGTGGATGGAAATGCTTGCCAATCTACACATGGATGTACTTTCAATGGGATATGAAATATGCCAGGGCCTGGCAGATGATCTCTGCCATGTCCTATCATTGAGCATACGCTTTTCCCTTGTCATGTCTGTCATTTGGCTGAGTACTGTTCCCTAAGCTATTCAGTCAAGACTTGCTGGCATCATTCACCTGCAGTATAAGAGCTTTCTGTGAAATTTCTCAGCAGAAATCCTCTGCAAGCACATAGCTTTGGATATGAGAGACAGTGGTGGAAGTTGAATTTCAAGGGCAGATATTTGAAAACAATGAAACAAGCCCCGAATAAGATCTTTACATATTTCCCAGATGAAAATGTTTGGAAATACAGGGGAAGATGGATATCAAGCCGGAGAAGAGTGCACACCCATTTCAAGGTACAAAAACCAGGGAAAAACATGGGAAAGCAAGAGAGCTGGTTAATCTGATGTAAAAATCTTTGATGACGAAAGGAAAATTATATTCCCATGATGATATAATCAGGCTGTAGAAGTGAACTTCTCATGTTTGTTCTCCTATGTGTGGCCTTCTGCATTGGGCGGTGGATGTAGGACAGGAAATCTTCAAATAAATCTGGTGGAACACAAAATACTGAAAAAAAAATTCAGCCTAAATCCTGTGTATTCCTTCCCTTTGAGAACATATATGGATAATGTATGAAGTTTCAAAAGAGAAAATGTCTTTTGGGTCATGGTTTCAACAATGAAATGGTCACTTCACATAACATTTTGAATTTTGCTTTCACACTTGCTCATGTACCGGGCCTGAGTAAAGCAGAATGCAGAGTAAGCCTCTTCAATGGTTGTGCATTCCATAAGTGGTTTTAAAACCAGGGAACCCCTTTGGACTTAGTGTTTGTATTTTATTGGTTGATTGGTTTTTCAAATTGTTTGTTTTACTATTTTTAACTTTGTGAGTCAGGGAAGCCCTCACTCATAGAGATTCAGACCTCTCCAAAAGCTCTGAAGTTATTCATGTAACAGCTATTACATGTTATAAGTTTCTCCTATTAAAACTTGAAAGAGAAACAGACTCTGCTACTTTTCATCTAAATTCAGTGTTGGGCTAAATTCAGTGTTGGACTTTTTACAAGTCCTTTGAAATGTGTCCTCCTCTAGTCACTGGTCGTGCTGGAATTTACTTTCTTGTGAAGACAGGATTTGAGCAAATTGACACAAGTACAGTTTGCCACTACTCTGGACACCTGGTTAAATATCGAGTTCCATAAATGGTGTGTGTTTTACTTTGCTCTCTGCCCACACTTTGCTCATCCAGTTAGAACCACAGGGCTCCAGGCCATAGCGTTCCAGGCCTAAACAAGAAAATTTCCATTCCGTTTTGGGAGTTCATTCGTCTCTCATAATTACTTTTTCCACAGATGTGTGCTTCAGGATAGGCCCTGTCCAAATGTGGAGAGGCCCATTTTCATTCACTCACTTTCAGACTTTCTAAGATTTTCAGTTACTAGAGGTTTGCGCAGACTTGCCATTGTCAAGGGACAGTACACATCACTTGAAGTTGTGCAGTATTACTTCATGTGTCTCCGTGGAATTTCCACCAATGGGAAACTCTTGCTGTATTCATCTCCAAGTGTTTCTGGGTAAGAAAATATAAGTAACAAAGGATGTGGTTTCAATCCCAATGAGGAAAGGAGGGATTATCTTTGTTTCAGTGCAGGTTGACCTTTCAAAGAAACAGTAATTCCTATGAAATAGGAGGTAAAATCTTTTGTAAAGAGACATGGACATGACCCGCTGAAGTTTATGTCACTGTTTTTAAAACGCCAAGGGCATTTCAGAAATTCTTGGCTACTGAAGTGCCCCTTTTTTCAAATTTCTCTTAGGTAAGACACTCCAGCTTCGTCAAACCATGGTACTGTTCCTTCCATGTAAAAAACCAAAGCAAAAAAGAAAATAAATTAAAACAAAACCCATCAAATTACATTTGAGAGCACACAATTGCTCAGCAGGCCCACCATTCTAGAAGCTAGAGGTACAGAAGCCTCAGCCTTCAGCCCATGGCCTGAAGTTTTGTCTCTATCATGGCCCCTCAATTCCCTGGCATGTCCACATTGACTCATGAATCTTTACTCATTTCCTCTTCAAATGCACAGGATCCAATATATTTGAACCCTGTTCACCTGGGCTGTAATCATCCAAGGACACACCAGAGGAAGGGCAGCCACCCCCTTGCCTGGGGCCTGGGAGCTTATCACAATAGAAATGGACACCTGAACAAGGGGAGCCAAAACAAAGAGAGGCATATTCCTAAAGTCTGAAGCACAGAAGCTACCTATAGACCAGTAGTGGGATTTCACAAATTATGTAAGAATCTCTGTGCACATGCTTGGCATGGCCGCTCATGCCTATAATCCCAGCAATCTGGGGGCTGAGGTGGATGGATCCTTGGGAGTTCCAGTGCATCTTGGGTTACGAATTTATCTCAAGGCCTCTTTCAACAACTACATAAGATGCTGTTTCCAAAAAGAGGACAACAGAAAAGTAGACACACTTGATCCAGGTCCCTGGGTTCACTACATGAGTTGTGGAGTCTAAATATTCCATGCCATGAGAAAATACCTGGGATTTTTAGTGAAAGGGGCATTTGCATTCCTTTTCTAAGGGTTTCCCTTTCACCATGTTACATTTGACTTCTGGTAAAACCTGCTGCTTATAAGCTATCTAGCATTATCTTGGTTTAGGTATTGAGCTAGTACCTCATGTTTAGTGTTCAGGGTTATGCTGCAATGGCTGCAGAGCTCCTTGAAATAGCGATTGCAGACAAGTGAACCCCGAGGAAGCTGGATAGTTGAAGCAGGCACTCCAAATATTCATGCACTGCAAGGATTCACTTTCATTTTGGGACTCATCTTCTGCTTGCTGGCTTTTAGTGCTAACTGATACTACCATGGTGGCAGTAATCCAGCAGAGACTGCATGTATGGTTCGCAGGTTTGCTTCCCAAGCCACCAGAAACTTGGCAGAACCCAAATCATTGTGGCATTTTCTTTCCTCCCCTGAAACATTTGGCTTTCTAAGTTTGAAAATTGAATAGACTGGGCTACTCAAATTTGGACCCCATGTACCACCAAAGAGCTAAAGACAGAGCAAACTACTTCCCTCCACTTGTCAAAATATGTCAAATTTGCTTGATCACCACAACTTCAAAGAAAATTCTGAGGCAACTTAGAGAGGTTAATCAAATACTGCACGATTGGAATGGCTGTGGTTTTATGAGGTGGAAAGCTGCAGAGTTGGGCTGAAACTGTTCACAAAAACCCACAGGCTTGTGGTTGCCAGGCAAGCACACTGGGCTGAGACTGGCTGAACATCACTGTGAGGTGGATTTTAGGCTCTAGGTTTGAAAATTTAAAAGACTGGGGTAGTCAAGTTTGGAACCCATCGACCACAGACAGACCAAAAGGTCTTTCAATTACTTCCCTCCACTTCTCAAAATATGTCAAATTTTCTTGATCACTACAACTGTAAAAAAAATTCTGAGGCAACATAGAGAGACTAATCAAATACTGCATGATTGGAATGGCTGTGGTTGTATGAGGTGGAAAGCAGCAGAGTTGGGCTGAAACAGTTCACAGAAATCCACAAGCTTGTGGTTGCCAGGAAACCACACTGGACTGCAATTGGCTGAGCACCATTGTTAGCTGGACTTTAGGCTCTAGGACACAAGTGTGCAGTAGGAGACCTGAGTCACAATGCTGGGCGTTGCCATGGAGACCTCAGTGGCACAGAGGACCTTGTAGGGCAAGTTTTAAATAGGATGAATATTCTTGGCCTGGTGTGCCACAATATTCTCTCTGAAGGCTTCACTGCTCAGAATTTGTGGATCGAAATGCTTGCCAATCTACACATGGATGTACTTTCAATGGGATATGAAATATGCCAGGGCCTGGCACATGATCTCTGCCATGTCCTATCATTGAGCATACGCTTTTCCCTTGTCATGTCTGTCATTTGGCTGAGTCCTGTTCCCTAAGCTATTCAGTCAAGACTTGCTGGCATTATTCACCTGCAGTATAAGAGCTTTCTGTGAAATTTCTCAGCAGAAATCCTCTGCAAGCACATAGCTTTGGACATGAGAGACAGTGGTGGAAGTTGAATTTCAAGGGCAGATATTTGAAAACAATGAAACAAGCCCCGAATAAGATCTTTACATGTTTCCCAGATGAATATGTTTGGAAATACGGGGGAAGATGGAGATCAAGCCTGAGAAGAGTGCACACCCATTTCAAGGTACAAAAACCAGGGAAAAACATGGGAAAGCAAGAGAGCTGGTTAATCTGATGTAAAAACCTTTGATGATGAAAGGAAAATTATATTCTCATGATGATATAATCAGGCTGTAGAAGTGAACTTCTCATGTTGGTTCTCCTATGTGTGGCCTTCTGCATTGGGCGGTGGATGTAGGACAGGAGATCTTCAAATAAATCTGGTGCAACACAAAATACTGAAAAAAAAAATTCAGCCTAAATCCTGTGTATTCCTTCCCTTTGAGAACATATATGGATAATGTATGAAGTTTCAAAAGAGAAAATGTCTTTTGGGTCATGGTTTCAACAATGAAATGGTCACTTCACATAACATTTTGAATTTTGCTTTCACACTTGCTCATGTACCGGGCCTGAGTAAAGCAGAATGCAGAGTAAGCCTCTTCAATGGTTGTGCATTCCATAAGTGGTTTTAAAACCAGGGAACCCCTTTGGACTTAGTGTTTGTATTTAATTGGTTGATTGGTTTTTCAAATTGTTTGTTTTACTATTTTTAACTTTGTGAGTCAGGGAAGCCCTCACTCATAGAGATTCAGACCTCTCCAAAAGCTCTGAAGTTATTCATGTAACAGCTATTACATGTTATAAGTTTCTCCTATTAAAACTTGAAAGAGAAACAGACTCTGCTACTTTTCATCTAAATTCAGTGTTGGGCTAAATTCAGTGTTGGACTTTTTACAAGTCCTTTGAAATGTGTCCTCCTCTAGTCACTGGTCGTGCTGGAATTTACTTTCTTGTGAAGACAGGATTTGAGCAAATTGACACAAGTACATTTTACCACTACTCTGGACACCTGGTTAAATATCGAGTTCCCTAAATGGTGTGTGTTTTACTTTGATCTCTGCCCACACTTTGCTCATCCAGTTAGAACCACAGGGCTCCAGACCATAGCGTTCCAGGCCTAAACAAGAAAATTTCCATTCCGTTTTGGGAGGTCATTCGTCCCTCAGAATTACTTTTTCCACAGATGTGTGCTTCAGGATAGGCCCTGTCCAAATGTGGAGAGGCCCATTTTCATTCACTCACTTTCAGACTTTCTAAGATTTTCAGTTACTAGAGGTTTGCACCGACTTGCCATTGTCAAGGGACAGTGCACTTCACTTGAAGTTGTGCAGTATTACTTCATGTGTCTCCGTGGAATTTGCACCAATGGGAAACTCTTGCTGTATTCATCTCCAAGTGTTTCTGCATAAGAAAATATAAGTAACAAAGGATGTGGTTTCAAGCCCAATGAGGAAAGGAGGGATTACCTTTGTTTCAGTGCAGGTTGACCTTTCAAAGAAACAGTAATTCCTATGAAATAGGAGGTAAAATCTTTTGTAAAGAGACATGGACATGACCCGCTGAAGTTTATGTCACTGTTTTTAAAACGCCAAGGGAATTTCAGAAATTCTTGGCTACTGAAGTGCCCCTTTTTCAAATTTCTCTTAGGTGAGACACTCCAGCTTCGTCAAAACATTGTACGGTTCCTTCCATGTAAAAAACCAAAGCAAAAAAGAAAATAAATTAAAACAAACCCCATCAAATTACATTTGAGAGTCCACAATTGCTCAGCAGGCCCATGATTCAAGAAGCTAGAGGTACAGAAGCCTCAGCCTTCAGCCCATGGCCTGAAGTTTTGTCTCTATCATGGCCCCTCAATTCCCTGGCATGTCCACATTAACTCATGAATCTTTACTCATTTCCTCTTCAAATGCACAGGATCCAATATATTTGAACCCTGTTCACCTGGGCTGTAATCATCCAAGGACACACCAGAGGAAGGGCAGCCACCCCCTTGCCTGGGGCCTTGGAGCTTATCACAATAGAAATGGACACCTGAACAAGGGGAGCCAAAACAAAGAGAGGCATATTCCTAAATTCTGAAGCACAGAAGCTACCTATAGACCAGTAGTGGGATTTCACAAATTATGTAAGAATCTCTGTGCACATGCTTGGCATGGCCGCTCATGCCTATAATCCCAGCAATCTGGGGGCTGAGGTGGATGGATCCTTGGGAGTTCCAGTCAATCTTGGGCTACGAATTTATCTCAAGGCCTCTTTCAACAACTACATAAGATGCTGTTTCCAAGAAGAGGACAAGAGAAAAGTAGACACACTTGATCCAGGTCCCTGGGTTCACTGCATGAGTTGTGGAGTCTAAATATTCCATGCCATGAGAAAATACCTGGGATTTTTAGTGAAAGGGGCATTTGCATCCCTTTTCTAAGGGTTTCCCTTTCACCATGTTACATTTGAATTCTGAGAAAACCTGCTGGTGATAAGCTATCTAGCATTATGTTGGTTTAGGTATTGAGCTAGTACCTCATGTTTAGTGTTCAGGGTTATGCTGGAATGGCTGCAGACCTCCTTGAAATAGCGATTGCAGACAAGTGAAGCCCGAGGAAGCTGGATAGTTGAAGCAGGCACTCCAAATATTCATGCACTGCAAGGATTCACTTTCATTTTGGGACTCATCTTCTGCTTGCTGGCTTTTAGTGCTAACTGATACTACCATGGTGGCAGTAATCCAGCAGAGACTGCATGTATGGTTTGCAGGTTTGCTTCCCAAGCCACCAGAAACGTGGCAGAACTCAAATCATTGTGGCATTTTCTTTCCTCCCCTGAAACATTTGGCTTTCTAAGTTTGAAAATTGAATAGACTGGGCTAGTCAAGTTTGGACCCCATGTACCACCAACAGAGCTAAAGACAGAGCCAACTACTTCCCTCCACTTGTCAAAATATGTCAAATTTGCTTGATCACCACAACTTCAAAGAAAATTCTGAGGCAACTTAGAGAGGTTAATCAAATACTGCATGATTGGAATGGCTGTGGTTTTATGAGGTGGAAAGCTGCAGAGTTGGGCTGAAACTGTTCACAGAAACCCACAGGCTTGTGGTTGCCAGGCAACAACACTGGGCTGAGACTGGCTGAACTTCACTGTGAGGTGGATTTTAGGCTCTAGGTTTGAAAATTTAAAAGACTGGGGTAGTCAAGTTTGGAACCCATCGACCACAGACAGACCAAAAGGTCTTTCAATTACTTCCCTCCACTTCTCAAAATATGTCAAATTTTCTTGATCACTACAACTGTAAAAAAAATTCTGAGGCAACATAGAGAGACTAATCAAATACTGCATGATTGCAATGGCTGTGGTTGTATGAGGTGGAAAGCTGCAGAGTTGGGCTGAAACAGTTCACAGAAATCCACAAGCTTGTGGTTGCCAGGAAACCACACTGGGCTGCAATTGGCTGAGCACCATTGTTAGCTGGACTTTAGGCTCTAGGACACAAGTGTGCAGTAGGAGACCTGAGTCACAATGCTGGGCGTTGCCATGGAGACCTCAGTGGCACTGAGGACCTTGTAGGGCAAGTTTTAAATAGGATGAATATTCTTGGCCTGGTGTGCCACAATATTCTCTCTGAAGGCTTCACTGCTCAGAGTTTGTGGATGGAAATGCTTGCCAATCTACACATGGATGTACTTTCAATGGGATATGAAATATGCCAGGGCCTGGCAGATGATCTCTGCCATGTCCTATCATTGAGCATACGCTTTTCCCTTGTCATGTCTGTCATTTGGCTGAGTACTGTTCCCTAAGCTATTCAGTCAAGACTTGCTGGCATCATTCACCTGCAGTATAAGAGCTTTCTGTGAAATTTCTCAGCAGAAATCCTCTGCAAGCACATAGCTTTGGATATGAGAGACAGTGGTGGAAGTTGAATTTCAAGGGCAGATATTTGAAAACAATGAAACAAGCCCCGAATAAGATCTTTACATGTTTCCCAGATGAATATGTTTGGAAATACAGGGGAAGATGGATATCAAGCCTGAGAAGAGTGCACACCCATTTCAAGGTACAAAAACCCGGGAAAAACATGGGAAAGCAAGAGAGCTGGTTAATCTGATGTAAAAACCTTTGATGATGAAAGGAAAATTATATTCTCATGATGATATAATCAGGCTGTAGAAGTGAACTTCTCATGTTGGTTCTCCTATGTGTGGCCTTCTGCATTGGGCGGTGGATGTAGGACAGGAGATCTTCAAATAAATCTGGTGGAACACAAAATACTGAAAAAAAAACATTCAGCCTAAATCCTGTGTATTCCTTCCCTTTGAGAACATATATGGATAATGTATGAAGTTTCAAAAGAGAAAATGTCTTTTGGGTCATGGTTTCAACAATGAAATGGTCACTTCACATAACATTTTGAATTTTGCTTTCACACTTGCTCATGTACCGGGCATGAGTAAAGCAGAATGAAGAGTAAGCCTCTTCAATGGTTGTGCATTCCATAAGTGGTTTTAAAACCAGGGAACCCCTTTGGACTTAGTGTTTGTATTTAATTGGTTGATTGGTTTTTCAAATTGTTTGTTTTACTATTTTTAACTTTGTGAGTCAGGGAAGCCCTCACTCATAGAGATTAAGACCTCTCCAAATGCTCTGAAGTTATTCATGTAACAGCTATTACATGTTATAAGTTTCTCCTATTAAAACTTGAAAGAGAAACAGACTCTGCTACTTTTCATCTAAATTCAGTGTTGGGCTAAATTCAGTGTTGGACTTTTTACAAGTCCTTTGAAATGTGTCCTCCTCTAGTCACTGGTCGTGCTGGAATTTACTTTCTTGTGAAGACAGGATTTGAGCAAATTGACACAAGTACAGTTTGCCACTACTCTGGACACCTGGTTAAATATCTTGTTCCCTAAATGGTGTGTGTTTTACTTTGATCTCTGCCCACACTTTGCTCATCCAGTTAGAACCACAGGGCTCCAGGCCATAGCATTCCAGGCCTAAACAAGAAAATTTCCATTCCGTTTTGGGAGTTCATTCGTCTCTCATAATTACTTTTTCCACAGATGTGTGCTTCAGGATAGGCCCTGTCCAAATGTGGAGAGGCCCATTTTCATTCACTCACTTTCAGACTTTCTAAGATTTTCAGTTACTAGAGTTTTGCGCAGACTTGCCATTGTCAAGGGACAGTGCACTTCACTTGAAGTTGTGCAGTATTACTTCATGTGTTTCCGTGCAATTTCCACCAATGGGAAACTCTTGCTGTATTCATCTCCAAGTGTGTCTGGGTAAGAAAATATAAGTAACAAAGGATGTGGTTTCAAGCCCAATGAGGAAACGAGGGATTATCTTTGTTTCAGTGCAGGTTGACCTTTCAAAGAAACAGTAATTTCTATGAAATAGGAGGTAAAATCTTTTGTAAAGAGACATGGACATGACCCGCTGAAGTTTATGTCACTGTTTTTAAAACGCCAAGGGCATTTCAGAAATTCTTGGCTACTGAAGTGCCCCTTTTTCAAATTTCTATTAGGTAAGACATTCCAGCTTCGTCAAACCATGGTACTGTTCCTTCCATGTAAAAAACCAAAGCAAAAAAAAAATAAATTAAAACAAAACCCATCAAATTACATTTGAGAGTCCACAATTGCTCAGCAGGCCCACGATTCAAGAAGCTAGAGGTACAGAAGCCTCAGCCTTCAGCCCATGGTCTGAAGTTTTGTCTCTATCATGGCCCCTCAATTCCCTGGCATGTCCACATTAACTCATGAATCTTTACTCATTTCCTCTTCAAATGCACAGGATCCAATATATTTGAACCCTGTTCACCTGGGCTGTAATCATCCAAGGACACACCAGAGGAAGGGCAGCCACCCCCTTGCCTGGGGCCTTGGAGCTTATCACAATAGAAATGGACACCTGAACAAGGGGAGCCAAAACAAAGAGAGGTATATTCCTAAAGTATGAAGCACAGAAGCTACCTATAGACCAGTAGTGGGATTTCACAAATTATGTAAGAATCTATGTGCACATGCTTGGCATGGCGGCTCATGCCTATAATCCCAGCAATCTGGGGGCTGAGGTGGATGGATCCTTGAGAGTTCCAGTCCATCTTGGGCTACAAATTTATCTCAAGGCCTCTTTCAACAACTACATAAGATGCTGTTTACAAAAAGAGGACAAGAGAAAAGTAGACACACTTGATCCAGGTCCCTGGGTTCACTCCATGAGTTGTGGAGTCTAAATATTCCATGCCATGAGAAAATACCTGGGATTTTTAGTGAAAGGGGCATTTGCATCCCTTTTCTAAGGGTTTCCCTTTCGCCATGTTACATTTGAATTCTGAGAAAACCTGCTGGTGATAAGCTATGTAGCATTATGTTGGTTTAGGTATTGAGCTAGTACCTCATGTTTAGTGTTCAGGGTTATGCTGGAATGGCTGCAGAGCTCCTTGAAATAGCGATTGCAGACAAGTGAACCCCGAGGAAGCTGGATAGTTGAAGCAGGCACTCCAAATATTCATGCACTGCAAGGATTCACTTTCATTTTGGGACTCATCTTCTGCTTGCTGGCTTTTAGTGCTAACTGATACTACCATGGTGGCAGTAATCCAGCAGAGACTGCATGTATGATTTGCAGGTTTGCTTCCCAAGCCACCAGAAACCTGGCAGAACTCAAATCATTGTGGCATTTTCTTCCTCCCCTGAAACATTTGGCTTTCTAAGTTTGAAAATTGAATAGACTGGGATACTCAAGTTTGGACCCCATGTACCACCAACAGAGCTAAAGACAGAGCCAATTACTTCCCTCCACTTGTCAAAATATGTCAAATTTGCTTGATCACCACAACTTCAAAGAAAATTCTGAGGCAACTTAGAGAGGTTAATCAAATACTGCATGATTGGAATGGCTGGTGTTGTATGAGGTGGAAAGCTGCAGAGTTGGGCAGAAACTGTTCACAGAAACCCACAGGCTTGTGGTTGCCAGGCAACCACACTGGGCTGAGACTGGCTGAACATCACTGTGAGGTGGATTTTAGGCTCTAGGTTTGAAAATTTAAAAGACTGGTGTAGTCAAGTTTGGAACCAATCGACCACAGACAGACCAAAAGGTCTTTCAATTACTTCCCTCCACTTCTCAAAATATGTCAAATTTTCTTGATCACTACAACTGTAAAAAAAATTCTGAGGCAACATAGAGAGGCTAATCAAATACTGCATGATTGGAATGGCTGTGGTTGTATGAGGTGGAAAGCTGCAGAGTTGGGCTGAAACAGTTCACAGAAATCCACAAGCTTGTGGTTGCCAGTCAACCACACTGGGCTGCAATTGGCTGAGCACCATTGTGAGCTGGACTTTAGGCTCTAGGACACAAGTGTGCAGTAGGAGACCTGAGTCACAATGCTGGGCGTTGCCATGGAGACCTCAGTGGCACAGAGGACCTTGTAGGGCAAGTTTTAAATAGGATGAATATTCTTGGCCTGGTGTGCCACAATATTCTCTCTGAAGGCTTCACTGCTCAGAATTTGTGGATGGAAATGCTTGCCAATCTACACATGGATGTACTTTCAATGGGATATGAAATATGCCAGGGCCTGGCAGATGATCTCTGCCATGTCCTATCATTGAGCATACGCTTTTCCCTTGTCATGTCTGTCATTTGGCTGAGTACTGTTCCCTAAGCTATTCAGTCAAGACTTGCTGGCATCATTCACTGCAGTATAAGAGCTTTCTGTGAAATTTCTCAGCAGAAATCCTCTGCAAGCACATAGCTTTGGATATGAGAGACAGCAGTGGAAGTTGAATTTCAAGGGAAGATATTTGAAAACAATTTAACAAGTCCCGAATAAGATCTTTACATGTTTCCCAGATGAATATGTTTGGAAATGCGGGGGAAGATGGAGATCAAGCCTGAGAAAAGTGCACACCCATTTCAAGGTACAAAAACCCGGGAAAAACATGGGAAAGCAAGAGAGCTGGTTAATCTGATGTAAAAATCTTTGATGACGAAAGGAAAATTATATTCCCATGATGATATATTCAGGCTGTAGAAGTGAACTTCTCATGTTGGTTGTCCTATGTGTGGCCTTCTGCATTGGGCGGTGGATGCAGGACAGGAGATCTTCAAATAAATCTGGTGGAACACAAAATACTGAAAAAGAAATTCAGCCTAAATCCTGTGTATTCCTTCCCTTTGAGAACAGATATGGAAAATGTATGAAGTTTCAAAAGAGAAAATGTCTTTTGGATCATGGTTTCAACAATGAAATCGTCACTTCACATAACATTTTGAATTTTGCTTTCACACTTGCTCATGTACCGGGCCTGAGTAAAGCAGAATGCAGAGTAAGCCTCTTCAATAGTTGTGCATTCCATAAGTGGTTTTAAAACCAGGGAACCCCTTTGGACTTAGTGTTTGTATTTTATTGGTTGATTGGTTTTTCAAATTGTTTGTTTTACTATTTTGAACTTTGTGAGTCAGGGAAGCCCTCACTCATAGAGATTCAGACCTCTCCAAAAGCTCTGATGTTATTCATGTAACAGCTATTACATGTTATAAGTTTCTCCTATTAAAACTTGAAAGACAAACAGACTCTGCTACTTTTCATCGAAATTCAGTGTTGGGCTAAATTCAGTGTTGGACTTTTTACAAGTCCTTTGAAATGTGTCCTCCTCTAGTCACTGGTCGTGCTGGAATTTACTTTCTTGTGAAGACAGGATTTGAGCAAATTTACACAAGTACAGTTTGCCACTACTCTGGACACCTGGTTAAATATCGAGTTCCATAAATGGTGTGTGTTTTACTTTGATCTCTGCCCACATTTGCTCATCCAGTTAGAACCACAGGGCTCCAGGCCATAGCGTTCCAGGCCTAAACAAGAAAATTTCCATTCCGTTTTGGGAGTTCATTCGTCTCTCATAATTACTTTTCCCACAAATGTGTGCTTCAGGAGAGGCCCTGTCCAAATGTGGAGAGGCCCATTTTCATTCACTCAATTTTAGACTTTCTAAGATTTTCAGTTACTAGAGGTTTGCCCAGACTTGCCATTGTCAAGGGACAGTGCACTTCACTTGAAATTGTGCAGTATTACTTCATGAGTCTCTGGAATTTCCACCAATGGGAAACTCTTGCTGTATTCACTTCCAAGTGTTTCTGGGTAAGAAAATATAAGTAACAAAGATGTGGTTTCAAGCCCAATGAGGAAAGGAGGGATTATCTTTATTTCAGTGCAGGTTGACCTTTCAAAGAAACAGTAATTCCTATGAAATAGGAGGTAAAATCTTTTGTAAAGAGACATGGACATGACCCACTGAAGTTTATGTCACTGTTTTTAAAACGCCAAGGGCATTTCAGAAATTCTTGGCTACTGAATTGCCCCTTTTTTCAAATTTCTCTGAGGTAAGACACTCCAGCTTCGTCAAACCATGGTACTGTACCTTCCATGTAAAAAACCAAAGCAAAAAAGAAAATAAATTAAAACAAAACCCATCAAATTACATTTGAGAGCCCACAATTGCTCAGCAGGCCCACTATTCAAGAAACTAGAGGTACAGAAGCCTCAGCCTTCAGCCCATGGCCTGAAGTTTTGTCTCTATCATGGCCCCTCAATTCCCTGGCATGTCCACATTAACTCATGAATCTTTACTCATTTCCTCTTCAAATGCACAGGATCCAATATATTTGAACCCTGTTCACCTGGGCTGTAATCTTCCAAGGACACACCAGAGGAAGGGCAGCCACCCCCTTGCCTGGGGCCTTGGAGCTTATCACAATAGAAATGGACACCTGAACAAGGGGAGCCAAAACAAAGAGAGGCATATTCCTAAAGTCTGAAGCACAGAAGCTACCTATAGACCAGTAGTGGGATTTCACAAATTATGTAAGAATCTATGTGCACATGCTTGGCATGGCCGCTCATGCCTATAATCCCAGCATTCTGGGGGCTGAGGTGGATGGATCCTTGGGAGTTCCAGTCCATCTTGGGCTACGAATTTATCTCAAGGCCTCTTTCAACAACTACATAAGATGCTGTTTCCAAGAAGAGGACAACAGAAAAGTAGACACACTTGGTCCAGGTCCCTGGGTTCACTCCATGAGTTGTGGAGTCTAAATATTCCATGCCATGAGAAAATACCTGGGATTTTTAGTGAAAGGGGCATTTGCATCCCTTTTCTAAGGGTTTCCCTTTCACCATGTTACATTTGAATTCTGAGAAAACCTGCTGGTGATAAGCTATCTAGCATTATGTTGGTTTAGGTATTGAGCTAGTACCTCATGTTTAGTGTTCAGGGTTATGCTGGAATGGCTGCAGAGCTCCTTGAAATAGCGATTGCAGACAAGTGAACCCCGAGGAAGCTGGATAGTTGAAGCAGGCACTCCAAATATTCATGCACTGCAAGGATTCACTTTCATTTTGGACTCATCTTCTGCTTGCTGGCTTTTAGTGCTAACTGATACTACCATGGTGGCAGTAATCAAGCAGAGACTGCATGTATGGTTTGCAGGTTTGCTTCCCAAGCCACCAGAACCATGGCAGACCTCAAATCATTGTGGCATTTTCTTTCCTCCCCTGAAACATTTGGCTTTCTAAGTTTGAAAATTGAATAGACTCGGCTAGTCAAGTTTGGACCCCATGTACCACCAACAGAGCTAAAGACAGAGCCAACTACTTCCCTCCACTTGTCAAAATATGTCAAATTTGCTTGATCACCACAACTTCAAAGAAAATTCTGAGGCAACTTAGAGAGGTTAATCAAATACTGCACGATTGGAATGGCTGTGGTTGTATGAGGTGGAAAGCTGCAGAGTTGGGCTGAAACTGTTCACAGAAACCCACAGGCTTGTGGTTGCCAGGCAACCACACTGGGCTGAGACTGGCTGAACATCACTGTGAGGTGGATTTTAGGCTCTAGGTTTGAAAATATAAAAGACTGGGGTAGTCAAGTTTGGAACCCATCGACCACAGACAGACCAAAAGGTCTTTCAATTACTTCCCTCCACTTCTCAAAATATGTCAAATTTTCTTGATCACTACAACTGTAAAAAAAATTCTGAGGCAACATTGAGAGACTAATCAAATACTGCATGATTGGAATGGCTGTGGTTGTATGAGGTGGAAAGCTGCAGAGTTGGGCTGAAACAGTTCACAGAAATCCACAAGCTTGTGGTTGCCAGGAAACCACACTGGGCTGCAATTGGCTGAGCACCATTGTTAGCTGGACTTTAGGCTCTAGGACACAAGTGTGCAGTAGGAGACCTGAGTCACAATGCTGGGCGTTGCCATGGAGACCTCAGTGGCACTGAGGACCTTGTAGGGCAAGTTTTAAATAGGATGAATATTCTTGGCCTGGTGTGCCACAATATTCTCTCTGAAGGCTTCACTGCTCAGAATTTGTGGATGGAAATGCTTGCCAATCTACACATGGATGTATTTTCAATGGGATATGAAATATGCCAGGGCCTGGCAGATGATCTCTGCCATGTCCTATCATTTAGCATACGCTTTTCCCTTGTCATGTCTGTCATTTGGCTGAGTACTGTTCCCTAAGCTATTCAGTCAAGACTTGCTGGCATCATTCACCTGCAGTATAAGAGCTTTCTGTGAAATTTCTCAGCAGAAATCCTCTGCAAGCACATAGCTTTGGATATGAGAGACAGTGGTGGAAGTTGAATTTCAAGGGCAGATATTTGAAAACAATGAAACAAGCCCCGAATAAGATCTTTACATGTTTCCCAGATGAATATGTTTGGAAATACAGGGGAAGATGGATATCAAGCCTGAGAAGAGTGCACACCCATTTCAAGGTACAAAAACCCGGGAAAAACATGGGAAAGCAAGAGAGCTGGTTAATCTGATGTAAAAATCTTTGATGACGAAAGGAAAATTATATTCCCATGATGATATAATCAGGCTGTAGAAGTGAACTTCTCATGTTGGTTCTCCTATGTGTGGCCTTCTGCATTGGGCGGTGGATGTAGGACAGGAGATCTTCAAATAAATCTGGTGCAACACAAAATACTGAAAAAAAAATTCAGCCTAAATCCTGTGTATTCCTTCCCTTTGAGAACATATATGGATAATGTATGAAGTTTCAAAAGAGAAAATGTCTTTTGGGTCATGGTTTCAACAATGAAATGGTCACTTCACATAACATTTTGAATTTTGCTTTCACACTTGCTCATGTACCGGGCCTGAGTAAAGCAGAATGCAGAGTAAGCCTCTTCAATGGTTGTGCATTCCATAAGTGGTTTTAAAACCAGGGAACCCCTTTGGACTTAGTGTTTGTATTTAATTGGTTGATTGGTTTTTCAAATTGTTTGTTTTACTATTTTTAACTTTGTGAGTCAGGGAAGCCCTCACTCATAGAGATTAAGACCTCTCCAAAAGCTCTGAAGTTATTCATGTAACAGCTATTACATGTTATAAGTTTCTCCTATTAAAACTTGAAAGAGAAACAGACTCTGCTACTTTTCATCTAAATTCTGTGTTGGGCTAAATTCAGTGTTGGACTTTTTACAAGTCCTTTGAAATGTATCCTCTTCTAGTCACTGGTCGTGCTGGAATTTACTTTCTTGTGAAGACAGGATTTGAGCAAATTGACACTAGTACAGTTTACCACTACTCTGGACACCTGGTTAAATATCTTGTTCCCTAAATGGTGTGTGTTTTACTTTGATCTCTGCCCACACTTTGCTCATCCAGTTAGAACCACAGGGCTCCAGGCCATAGCATTCCAGGCCTAAACAAGAAAATTTCCATTCCGTTTTGGGAGTTCATACGTGTCACATAATTACTTTTTCCACAGATGTGTGCTTCAGGATAGGCCCTGTCCAAATGTGGAGAGGCCCATTTTCATTCACTCACTTTCAGACTTTCTAAGATTTTCAGTTACTAGAGTTTTGCGCAGACTTGCCATTGTCAAGGGACAGTGCACTTCACTTGAAGTTGTGCAGTATTACTTCATGTGTTTCCGTGGAATTTCCACCAATGGGAAACTCTTGCTGTATTCATCTCCAAGTGTTTCTGGGTAAGAAAATATAAGTAACAAAGGATGTGGTTTCAAGCCCAATGAGGAAAGGAGGGATTATCTTTGTTTCAGTGCAGGTTGACCTTTCAAAAAACAGTAATTTCTAAGAAATAGGAGGTAAAATCTTTTGTAAAGAGACATGGACATGACCCGCTGAAGTTTATGTCACTGTTTTTAAAACGCCAAGGGCATTTCAGAAATTCTTGGCTGCTGAATTGTCCCTTTTTTCAAATTTCTCTTAGGTAAGACACTCCAACTTCTTCAAACCAATGTACTGTTCCTTCCGTGTAAAAAACCAAAGCAAAAAAACAAAATAAATTAAAACAAAACCCATCAAATTACATTTGAGAGCACACAATTTCTCAGCAGGCCCACTATTCAAGAAGCTAGAGGTTCAGAAGCCTCAGCTTTCAGCCCATGGCCTGAAGTTTTGTCTCTATCATGGGCCCCCAATTCCCTGGAATGTCCACATTAACTCATGAATCTTTACTCATTTCCTCTTCAAATGCACAGTATCCAATATATTTGAACCCTGTTCACCTTGGCTGTAATCATCCAAGGACACACCAGAGGAAGGGCAGCCACCCCCTTGCCTGGGGCCTTGGAGCTTATCACAATAGAAATGGACACCTGAACAAGGGGAGCCAAAACAAAGAGAGGCATATTCCTAAAGTCTGAAGCACAGAAGCTACCTATAGACCAGTAGTGGGATTTCACAAATTATGTAAGAATCTCTGTGCACATGCTTGGCATGGCAGCTCATGCCTATAATCCCAGCAATCTGGGGGCTGAGGTGGATGGATCCTTGGGAGTTCCAGTCCATCTTGGGCTACGAATTTATCTCAAGGCCTCTTTCAACAACTACATAAGATGCTGTTTCCAAGAAGAGGACAACAGAAAACTAGACACACTTGGTCCAGGTCCCTGGGTTCACTCCATGAGTTGTGGAGTCTAAATATTCCATGCCATGAGAAAATACCTGGGATTTTTAGTGAAAGGGGCATTTGCATCCCTTTTCTAAGGGTTTCCCTTTCACCATGTTACATTTGAATTCTCAGAAAACCTGCTGGTGATAAGCTATCTAGCATTATGTTGGTTTAGGTATTGAGCTAGTACCTCATGTTTAGTGTTCAGGGTTATGCTGGAATGACTGCAGACCTCCTTGAAATAGCGATTGCAGACATGTGAACCCTGAGGAAGCTGGATAGTTGAAGCAGGCACTCCAAATATTCATGCACTGCAAGGATTCACTTTCATTTTGGGACTCATCTTCTGGTTGCTGGCTTTTAGTACTAACTGATACTACCATGGTGGCAGTAATCCAGGAGAGACTGCATGTATGGTTTGCAGGTTTGCTTCCCAAGCCACCAGAAACTTGGCAGAACCCAAATCATTGTGGCATTTTCTTTCCTCCCCTGAAAGATTTGGCTTTCTAAGTTTGAAAATTGAATAGACTGGCCTAGTCAAGTTTGGACCCCATGTACCACCAACAGAGCTAAAGACAGAGCCAATTACTTCCCTCCACTTCTCAAAATATGTCAAATTTGCTTGATCACCACAACTTCAAAGAAAATTCTGAGGCAACTTAGAGAGGTTAATCAAATACTGCATGATTGGAATGGCTGTGGTTGTATGAGGTGGAAAGCTGCAGAGTTGGGCTGAAACTGTTCACAGAAACCCACAGGCTTGTGGTTGCCAGGCAACCACACTGGGCTGAGACTGGCTGAACATCACTGTGAGGTGGATTTTAGGCTCTAGGTTTGAAAATTTAAAAGACTGGGGTAGTCAAGTTTGGAACCCATCGACCACAGACAGACCAAAAGGTCTTTCAATTACTTCCCTCCACTTCTCAAAATATGTCAAATTTTCTTGATCACTACATCTGTAAAAAAAATGCTGAGGCAACATAGAGAGGCTAATCAAATACTGCATGATTGGAATGGCTGTGGTTGTATGAGGTGGAAAGCTGCAGAGTTGGGCTGAAACAGTTCACAGAAATCCACAAGCTTGTGGTTGCCAGGAAACCACACTGGGCTGCAATTGGCTGAGCACCATTGTGAGCTGGACTTTAGGCTCTAGAATACAAGTGTGCAGTAGGAGACCTGAGTCACAATGCTGGGCGTTTCCATGGAGACCTCAGTGGCACAGAGGACCTTGTAGGTCAAATTTTAAATAGGATGAATATTCTTGGCCTGGTGTGCCACAATATTCTCTCTGAAGGCTTCACTGCTCAGAATTTGTGGATGGAAATGCTTGCCAATCTACACATGGATGTACTTTCAATGGGATATGAAATATGCCAGGGCCTGGCAGATGATCTCTGCCATGTCCTATCATTGAGCATACGCTTTTCCCTTGTCATGTCTGTCATTTGGCTGAGTACTGTTCCCTAAGCTATTCAGTCAAGACTTGCTGGCATCATTCACTGCAGTATAAGAGCTTTCTGTGAAATTTCTCAGCAGAAATCCTCTGCAAGCACATAGCTTTGGATATTAGAGACAGTGGTGGAAGTTGAATTTCAAGGGCAGATATTTGAAAACAATGAAACAAGCCCCGAATAAGATCTTTACATGTTTCCCAGATGAATATGATTGGAAATACGGGGGAAGATGGAGATCAAGCCTGAGAAGAGTGCACACCCATTTCAAGGTACAAAAACCAGGGAAAAACATGGGAAAGCAAGAGAGCTGGTTAATCTGATGTAAAAATCTTTGATGATGAAAGGAAAATTATATTCTCATGATGATATAATCAGGCTGTAGAAGTGAACTTCTCATGTTGGTTCTCTTATGTGTGGCCTTCTGCATTGGGCGGTGGATGCAGGACAGGAGATCTTCAAATAAATCTGGTGGAACACAAAATACTGAAAAAAAAATTCAGCCTAAATCCTGTGTATTCCTTCCCTTTGAGAACATATATGGATAATGTATGAAGTTTCAAAAGAGAAAATGTCTATTGGGTCATGGTTTCAACAATGAAATGGTCACTTCACATAACATTTTGAATTTTGCTTTCACACTTGCTCATGTACCGGGCCTGAGTAAAGCAGAATGCAGAGTAAGCCTCTTCAATAGTTGTGCGTTCCATAAGTGGTTTTAAAACCAGGGAACCCCTTTGGACTTAGTGTTTCTATTTTATTGGTTGATTGATTTTTCAAATTGTTTGTTTTACAATTTTTAACATTGTGAGTCAGGGAAGCCCTCACTCATAGAGATTCAGACCTCTCCAAAAGCTCTGAAGTTATTCATGTAACAGCTATTACATGTTATAAGTTTCTCCTATTAAAACTTGAAAGACAAACAGACTCTGCTACTTTTCATCTAAATTCAGTGTTGGGCTAAATTCAGTGTTGGACTTTTTACAATTCCTTTGAAATGTGTCCTCCTCTAGTCACTGGTCGTGCTGGAATTTACTTTCTTGTGAAGACAGGATTTGAGCAAATTGACACAAGTACAGTTTGCCACTACTCTGGACACCTGGTTAAATATCGAGTTCCCTAAATGGTGTGTGTTTTACTTTGATCTCTGCTCACACTTTGCTCATCCAGTTAGAACCACAGGGCTCCAGGCCATAGCGTTCCAGGCCTAAACAAGAAAATTTCCATTCCGTTTTGGGAGTTCATTCGTCTCTCATAATTACTTTTTCCACAAATGTGTGCTTCAGGAGAGGCCCTGTCCAAATGTGGAGAGGCCCATTTTCATTCACTCACTTTCAGACTTTCTAAGATTTTCAGTTACTAGAGGTTTGCCAAGACTTGCCATTGTCAAGGGACAGTGCACTTCACTTGAAGTTGTGCAGTATTACTTCATGTGTCTCCGTGGAATTTCCACCAATGGGAAACTCTTGCTGTATTCATCTCCAAGTGTTTCTGCGTAAGAAAATATAAGTAACAAAGGATGTGGTTTCAAGCCCAATGAGGAAAGGAGGTTTATCTTTATTTCAGTGCAGGTTGACCTTTCAAAGAAACAGTAATTCCTATGAAATAGGAGGTAAAATCTTTTGTAAAGAGACATGGACATGACCCGCTCATGTTTATGTCACTGTTTTTAAAACGCCAAGTGCATTTCAGAAATTCTTGGCTGCTGAATTGCCCCTTTTTTCAAATTTCTCTTAGGTAAGACACTCCAGCTTCGTCAAACCATGGTACTGTTCCTTCCATGTAAAAAACCAAAGCAAAAAAGAAAATAAATTAAAACAAAACCCATCAAATTACATTTGAGAGCCCACAATTGCTCAGCAGGCCCACTATTCAAGAAACTAGAGGTACAGAAGCCTCAGCCTTCAGCCCATGGCCTGAAGTTTTGTCTCTATCATGGCCCCTCAATTCCCTGGCATGTCCACATTAACTCATGAATCTTTACTCATTTCCTCTTCAAATGCACAGGATCCAATATATTTGAACCCTGTTCACCTGGGCTGTAATCATCCAAGGACACACCAGAGGAAGGGCAGCCACCCCCTTGCCTGGGGCCTTGGAGCTTATCACAATAGAAATGGACACCTGAACAAGGGGAGCCAAAACAAAGAGAGGCATATTCCTAAAGTCTGAAGCACAGAAGCTACCTATAGACCAGTAGTGGGATTTCACAAATTATGTAAGAATCTCTATGCACATACTTGGCATGGCCGCTCATGCCTATAATCCCAGCAATCTGGGGGCTGAGGTGGATGGATCCTTGGGAGTTCCAGTCCATCTTGGGCTATGAATTTATCTCAAGGCCTCTTTCAACAACTACATAAGATGCTGTTTCCAAGAAGAGGACAACAGAAAACTAGACACACTTGGTCCAGGTCCCTGGGTTCACTCCATGAGTTGTGGAGTCTAAATATTCCATGCCATGAGAAAATACCTGGGATTTTTAGTGAAAGGGGCATTTGCATCCCTTTTCTAAGGTTTCCCTTTCACCATGTTACATTTGAATTCTGAGAAAACCTGCTGGTGATAAGCTATCTAGCATTATGTTGGTTTAGGTATTGAGCTAGTACCTCATGTTTAGTGTTCAGGGTTATGCTGGAATGGCTGCAGACCTCCTTGAAATAGCGATTGCAGAGAAGTGAACCCTGAGGAAGCTGGATAGTTGAAGCAGGCACTCCAAATATTCATGCACTGCAAGGATTCACTTTCATTTTGGGACTCATCTTCTGGTTGCTGGCTTTTAGTGCTAACTGATACTACCATGGTGGCAGTAATCCAGCAGAGACTGCATGTATGGTTTGCAGGTTTGCTTCCCAAGCCACCACAAACTTGGCAGAACCCAAATCATTGTGGCATTTTCTTTCCTCCCCTGAAACATTTGGCTTTCTAAGTTTGAAAATTGAATAGACTGGGCTAGTCAAGTTTGGACCCCATGTAACACAAACAGAGCTGAAGACACAGCCAATTACTTCCCTCCACTTGTCAAAATATGTCAAATTTGCTTGATCACCACAACTTCAAAGAAAATTCTGAGGCAACTTAGAGAGGTTAATCAAATACTGCATGATTGGAATGGCTGTGGTTGTATGAGGTGGAAAGCTGCAGAGTTGGGCTGAAACTGTTCACAGAAACCCACAGGCTTGTGGTTGCCAGGCAACCACACTGGGCTGAGACTGGCTGAACATCACTGTGAGGTTGATTTTAATCTCTAGGTTTGAAAATTTAAAAGACTGGGGTAGTCAAGTTTGGAACCCATCGACCACAGACAGACCAAAAGGTCTTTCAATTACTTCCCTCCACTTCTCAAAATATGTCAAATTTTCTTGATCACTACAACTGTAAAAAAAATTCTGAGGCAACATAGAGAGGCTAATCAAATACTGCATGATTGGAATGGCTGTGGTTGTATGAGGTGGAAAGCTGCAGAGTTGGGCTGAAACAGTTCACAGAAATCCACAAGCTTGTGGTTGCCAGTCAACCACACTGGGCTGCAATTGGCTGAGCACCATTGTGAGCTGGACTTTAGGCTCTAGGACACAAGTGTGGAGTAGGAGACCTGAGTCACAATGCTGGGCGTTGCCATGGAGACCTCAGTGGCACAGAGGACCTTGTAGGGCAAGTTTTAAATAGGATGAATATTCTTGGCCTGGTGTGCCACCATATTCTCTCTGAAGGCTTCACTGCTCAGAATTTGTGGATGGAAATGCTTGCCAATCTACACATGGATGTACTTTCAATGGGATATGAAATATGCCAGGGCCTGGCAGATGATCTCTGCCATGTCCTATCATTGAGCATACGCTTTTCCCTTGTCATGTCTGTCATTTGGCTGAGTACTGTTCCCTAAGCTATTCAGTCAAGACTTGCTGGCATCATTCACTGCAGTATAAGAGCTTTCTGTGAAATTTCTCAGCAGAAATCCTCTGCAAGCACATAGCTTTGGATATGAGAGACAGCAGTGGAAGTTGAATTTCAAGGGCAGATATTTGAAAACAATTTAACAAGTCCCGAATAAGATCTTTACATGTTTCCCAGATGAATATGTTTGGAAATGCGGGGGAAGATGGAGATCAAGCCTGAGAGGAGTGCACACCCATTTCAAGGTACAAAAACCAGGGAAAAACATGGGAAAGCAAGAGAGCTGTTTAATCTGATGTAAAAATCTTTGATGACGAAAGGAAAATTATATTCTCATGATGATATAATCAGGCTGTAGAAGTGAACTTCTCATGTTGGTTCTCTTATGTGTGGCCTTCTGCATTGGGCGGTGGATGCAGGACAGGAGATCTTCAAATAAATCTGGTGGAACACAAAATACTGAAAAAAAAATTCAGCCTAAATCCTGTGTATTCCTTCCCTTTGAGAACATATATGGATAATGTATGAAGTTTCAAAAGAGAAAATGTCTATTGGGTCATGGTTTCAACAATGAAATGGTCACTTCACATAACATTTTGAATTTTGCTTTCACACTTGCTCATGTACCGGGCCTGAGTAAAGCAGAATGCAGAGTAAGCCTCTTCAATAGTTGTGCGTTCCATAAGTGGTTTTAAAACCAGGGAACCCCTTTGGACTTAGTGTTTGTATTTTATTGGTTGATTGGTTTTTCAAATTGTTTGTTTTACAATTTTTAACATTGTGAGTCAGGGAAGCCCTCACTCATAGAGATTCAGACCTCTCCAAAAGCTCTGAAGTTATTCATGTAACAGCTATTACATGTTATAAGTTTCTCCTATTAAAACTTGAAAGACAAACAGACTCTGCTACTTTTCATCGAAATTCAGTGTTGGGCTAAATTCAGTGTTGGACTTTTTACAATTCCTTTGAAATGTGTCCTCCTCTAGTCACTGGTCGTGCTGGAATTTACTTTCTTATGAAGACAGGATTTGAGCAAATTGACACAAGTACAGTTTGCCACTACTCTGGACACCTGGTTAAATATCGAGTTCCCTAAATGGTGTGTGTTTTACTTTGATCTCTGCTCACACTTTGCTCATCCAGTTAGAAACACAGGGCTCCAGGCCATAGCGTTCCAGGCCTAAACAAGAAAATTTCCATTCCGTTTTGGGAGTTCATTCGTCTCTCATAATTACTTTTTCCACAAATGTGTGCTTCAGGAGAGGCCCTGTCCAAATGTGGAGAGGCCCATTTTCATTCACTCACTTTCAGACTTTCTAAGATTTTCAGTTACTAGAGGTTTGCCCAGACTTGCCATTGTCAAGGGACAGTGCACTTCACTTGAAGTTGTGCAGTATTACTTCTGTTAGGGCCAACGCCGCAGGGAAAGAGACCCCAAGGACTCAGCTCTTGGTGAGGAAAGAAAGTTTATTTCCATGTGCATGGGGTCCCTCAGGCAAACGTGTGCGGAGGGGCCCCGAGGGGAATTTGTGCAGGGTTTTTAAAGGTACACGCAGGAGGCAAGCAAGTTTACAGAAGGAATTCGCATTGGTTAATTTTGAGCGGCGCAGGACCTGGCTAATGCTGATTTGAGGTTCTGGGGCTGAGTAACCATGGAGACCGAGGGTCTTGGGTTGACCTTAGAGTGCCAGGTGCTCCCTGGTCCTGTTTATACAGTACATTCTTTTGCTTATCTCTATCTTTACAAAGAACAGAACATCTAGTGGCTAATGACTAGCAGAGACATTCCTTTTGGCCCCGCTCTGACTATCTCCTGGGAAAAGGTTTAGGGAGTGAAGCACTCTTTACTGCTCTGTTTTGATAGCTCTGGGAAGTTAGGGAGTCAACTCTTTCATTCCCCGCTCTGGGGAGGGGGTTGTAGCAGGGGGGTCGACTCTCACACTCCCCCCTTTTATTTTTCCAATGACTTTTAATCCTAAAGGTCCTGTATAGGTAAGGGCTCATATTGTTGGCGTAGCACCATAACTTTTACCTGAGAGATCTGAGCCCTCACAAATTGGGTTACTCGGTTAATGAGGCAAGGGGCTATAGCCATGACTATAATGAATCCGGCCAGGGGTCCCAGTAAAGGGAGAACATAGGGCAGGATTGATTCCCAGAAGGAAAACATTTTGGCTTCACTTGAAGGGGGCTCTCGAGATTTGATTCTCTCTCTCAGCTTTTCCATTGTGTCTTTTACAATCCCAGTATGATCAGTGTAGAAACAACATTCTTCTCTAAGTGCAGCGCAGAGACCGCCTTCTTTTAAAAATAGAAGATCTAAGCCTCTTCTGTTCTGTAACACTACTTCAGATAGAGACGAGAGAGATTGTTGTAACGCAGTTATAGAAGTTTCTAAGGCCTGTAAATCTTGGTTTACTACTGCAAGGAGCTGTTGGCGAGACTGATGCCCAGTAATGAGGGCTGCTGTGCCAGTTCCTATCCCCCCCGCCACACCTATCCCCAATAGGACTGCTAGGGTCAGGGAGACAGGTTCTCGTTTATATCGACCTCCCATGAGGGGGAGTGTGTTAGGGGGGAGATATTTAATGCGTGGCATAAGGTCTATAAGGATGCAGGAGCTGCTGTCTGCAAGGAGGACGTTAGTGGAGACACAAGGAGTGAGCCCATTGGTACATAGCCAAAAGGCTCCAGTAGGAGGGACGAGGTACTGATCTTTGGGAAAGGAATTAGTGTGTGTGAGGCAAAGATGTTGCAAGCTTGTTGGCCAGTTATCAACTGCTCCTATACAAGTTCCTTGACCAGCGAGGCCAGGAAGGGGGAGAGTGTGGTATACTTGATTCCAATCGCATTGGCCGGGGTTGGGGGTTAGTGTATAAGAGTCATTTAGAGCGGTTCCCTCATAATACGGGGGATTAGGACTTAGACATAGCCAACAGGATTGGGGGAGATCAGGTCGGGTATGATTTAAAGCCATGTATGCTCCTTTAATCAAACTGAGTAGGTTAGAATGTGAATATTGAGGGACAGGTACGTGATCTGTCTGGAGTAGCGGAGCTTGAGAAACTGTTATGGCTGAGGGACTTACTATGGTTGTTTGAACAGTAGTAACAGGATCTATAGTAGGCTGATTATATTTTGGCTTTAGAGTAAAGTTTGGGCCTATGGGCACAAATGGGGCCTGCAGGGGAACCTTTTTTATAAGAATAAGGCTTCCCCTGTCTTTACCTGGCTCATAGACTCGAAGTCCCCAGGTGCGTCCTGTCAGCCAACCTGGGTCCTCAGGAGTGGTGACAGTGATATTTAGAACCTGACAGGATCTCTGACCAGCCGGTGGGTAGTTATCTAGGCTGCATCCCGGCGGCCCCCATGTCATTTTAAGGTGTTTATCGGGGAAGGCGGGTTGCCACCCTGTTGCAGCGGTTTCACAGCCCCAATAAGCACAAAAATATTCTCCTGGGGAATTACAATATGATCTACTCCTGGTTGGTGCGGGACAAAGATAAAAATGACTTTGTTTGGGACATTGGAGCCCTGGAAAGAACCAACAGGGTGTGGGCGCAAACCATGGACTTCCTGATCCTTCCCAGGTGCTACCCACACGTGAGTCCCCCCATCGTATTAACGACCATTTCCAGGGGCGATGGGGGCTAGCTACAGTGGGGATTATTAATATAAGTAATCCCATTAGAGCCCGGAGGGTTAAAGTCTGGGGTCCCATACGGGTCATCTTAGAGGGACACATAAGGGTAGTACTCTGAATAATCTCAGGGGGTCCTTCGGCGCAACTTTAGCTTCAGGGGGTTATCAGACCGTTTGAGTTCCCAGGAGCCGTCCACTGGTGCCGAGGCAGGCTTTAGGTGTGACGCGTGGATCCAAGAGGCGACTCCGTCAACCTTTACCGCTGTAGGAGTAGTCAATAGGACCTGATACGGTCCTTTCCAGCGAGGCTGTAGAGTCTCTTGTTGGTGGCGCCGGATGAACACAAAGTCTCCCACCTGGTACGGATGTGGCGCGGGGAACTCACTGGGAGCATAGGCCAAGGCTAGCTGCGTCCACACGTCCCTCTGCAGGTTGTCAAGGGCGATGAGCCTGTCAGACAGGGAGGTTGGCAACAAGGCAGCATGCTCAATTAAGGGAGTGAGATCTCGAATGGGGGGTGGAGTGCCAAAAAGGACTTCGAAGGGAGTAAGGTTAGGGGGTTTGGTGGATGGGGTGTTTCGCGCGCGAAAAAGGGCATACGGCAGGAGCATCGTCCAATCTTTTAAGCCAGTCTCATGAGCCAATTTAGTGAGGGTCTCTTTAATAGTTCTATTCATTCTCTCTACCTGTCCTGAACTTTGGGGTCTATAAGCACAATGTAATTTCCAATCAATCCCCAATATGTTGGCCAGTCCCTGACTTACCTTAGCCACAAACGCCGGTCCATTATCAGACCCTATTACCTTTGGCAATCCGAACCGGGGAAATATTTCTTCCATCAATTTTTTTGTTACCACGGCAGCGGTTTCCTTTTTGGTAGGAAAAGCCTCAGTCCATCCAGAAAAGGTGTCTACAAAAACTAGCAGATATTTTAGTCCGCATCGGGCAGGCTTAACTTCTGTAAAGTCCACTTCCCAGTATTGTCCAGGTCTGGTGCCGCGTAGCCTTTTGCCGGGGGCCAGCTTGGCAGGGTAGGCATTGGTCAATTGACATGCCTCACAATTAGCCACCACCCGATTGGCGACCTGACGTATGGCAGTGGGGGATGCCCCTGGGAAGTCTTGGCGTTGGGCCAGTAGGCTTAGCTTTTTAGCTCCCAAATGAGTGAGCCGGTGGGCCTGTTGTATGTAAGCAGTCAAATCAGGTGTTTTAGGGGTTTGGTTAATCTGAGCTTTCTCCTTTTGAGGAGAATCTTTGACATCAGTCACCAACATCTGTGAGTCTCCCATGGCTGCAGATTTTGCTGCCTGATCGGCCAGGTTGTTTCCCCTTGTGACGGGATCAGTCCCTTTCTGGTGACTGTTACAGTGTATTATCGCCACCTTCTGGGGCAACATAACTGCAGCGAGCAACTGGAGGATTTCCTGTTTGTGTTTTATTTCTTTTCCTGCGGAGGTCAGAAGCCCCCGCTGGCGGTATATGGCCCCGTGGATGTGGGCCGTTGCAAAAGCATATCGGCTATCCGTGTAAATGTTCACTCGCTTTCCTTTAGCAAGCTCTAGAGCCTTAGTCAAAGCAATCAGTTCGGCCTTTTGGGCCGAGGACCCGTCCTCTAGTCTTCTTCATCTAGGGCGAGCATGGGGGCTCGGGATCGCTGTGAGGACTGTCTTTCTCGTTCTTCTTTGGCCCGTTTCTTTTTTAACTTTTCACAGTCTTTGATCAGGTGTCCTTTTTCCTTACAATATGCACATTGATCAGGGTCTAATGGAGGGCGAGTGGGCTTTCCCTTTCCTGGCTCAGGTTTTCCCTGAATAACTGTGGCCAACATCTTAGTTAATTCCTTGTTTCGTCTTTTGTCCCTAGCTAACTCTTTCTCTTCCTCTGTCTCCCGCTTATAGTAGACCTTTTCCGCTTCCTTAACAAGATCCCTCAGAGTCAGGTCTTGGAGACCATCTAGCCTTTGGAGCTTACGTCTTATATCAGGGGCCGATTGTCCTATAAAGGCCATAGCTATCGAGCCTTTTCGGCCTTCCTCCTCAGGGTTAAAAGGCATATATCGCCGGTAAGCTTCCATCAGGCGTTCTAGAAAAACTGAGGGAGTCTCAGTAGGTCCTTGGGTAACTTCTCTTACCTTGGCCAGATTAGTGGGGCGCCTTGCGGCCGCCCGGAGACCTGCCATTAGAGTCTGGCGATAGATAGAAAGATGCTGCCTACCAGCAGGTGAGTTGGGGTCCCAGTTGGGGCGCTTTAAGGGGAAGAAGTCATTGATCCGGTCTGGTCTCTGGGTGGGTCTGCCATCCTCTCCGGGAACAGCTTTCCGGGCTTCCAGGAGGATGCGGTCTCTTTCCTCGGTGGTGAACAGGACCCCTAGGAGCTGTTGACAGTCGTCCCATGTGGGTTGGTGGGAGAACATAACAGAATCCATTAGACCTGTTAGCTTAGAAGGATCATCAGAAAAAGGAGGGTTATTGTTTTTCCAGTTATAGAGATCTGAGGTAGAAAAAGGCCAGTACTGTAAAGCGGGCATCTGCCCTCCATCTGTCCCATCGTCTATCATGGGCCCATAGCGATGGAGAGGGAGGGCAACGACTGGATCCTCAGGCCGTAGCTTGCTCCGAGTGTTCTGGGCTGGGCCCGTGGGCCCCGGAGGTGTGGGCTCGGGGCAAGCCATCGCAGGGAGTGGGGGATATAGAGGGGACGTGGGTACCGGAGGAGAAGAGGAATTTAGCTCAGGTGAAGAGGGGGCTGACGGAGAAGCAGCACTCGATTCGGACGAGGAGGCTGGAGGAGAGAGTGGGTACCGGGGAGGTTGAGTCGGCTGAGAAGGAGGAGGCTGGTCATAGTCGAGTAAGGGTAGATCAGGCTGAGACTCGGGCAGGACCGGAGCCGAAGTGGGAGGTCCTTTCAGAGCTAAAAGCTTTGGTACAGATGAGTCAGAAGGGGGAAGAAAGGATTTTACCCATAATGGGGGTTCCTCCCTGAGGTCCTGCCATACCAGGATGTAAGCGACTTGATCAGGGTGCCCCCTTCGTCCGGGGCGGAAGATGACGTCCTTAACTGCTAGAATGAGGGGCAGATGAAAAGTCCCCTCTGGTGGCCACCCCACAGAGAAAGCAGGCCACTCAGTCGAGCAGAAATCCTGCCACTTACTCTTCTTGACCTGCAAGGAGAGATCGTGAGCCCTCTTCCGCACCTCCGACCAATGGTCGAGGGTGAGGGACAATGGGGATGAGGTCAACTGTCCCATGACGTTCTATTGTCACAGGGCGGTTAACGCAAGCGCGGTACAACAAATAACCTAACACAGCACCCACGACACACAAAACAATCAGGCCGGCCACTTCATTCACATGCATACGCATCAGTTTCACTCCAAATGAGACACCTTACAGGATGTCTCCAGATTGGCCCGGGTGGACCACAGACTGGGAATCGAAATCCCCCAGATGAGTCACCTCAAAGGGTGTCTCCAGATTGGCCCAGACGGACCACAGATTGGGAATCGAAATCCCCCAGATTGATAGGGAGACCCTATCGCAGACGGTGAACCACGGAAACCGTGTGGGGCGTCCCCCAGTCACCAGGGAACAGAGTACGAAACAGATAACAAAAATTGCCCCTAGATCGGAGCCGTATGGCTCGGGGCGTAAACACCGGTGGTATGAAAAGCGACCAGTCGTACTCACCCGTAGAGCCGTTGGGGTCACCTCCCGTGAGACGTGCTAATCTCGCTGGGGCCTCCAAGATGTTAGGGCCAACGCCGCAGGGAAAGAGACCCCAAGGACTCAGCTCTTGGTGAGGAAAAGAAAGTTTATTTCCATGCGCATGGGGTCCCTCAGGCAAACGTGTGCGGAGGGGCCCCGAGGGGAATTTGTGCAGGGTTTTTAAAGGTACACGCAGGAGGCAAGCAAGTTTACAGAAGCAAATCGCATTGGTTAATTTTGAGCGGCGCAGGACCTGGCTAATGCTGATTTGAGGGTCTGGGGCTGAGTAACCATGGAGACCGAGGGTCTTGGGTTGACCTTAGAGTGCCAGGTGCTCCCTGGTCCTGTTTATACAGTACATTCTTTTGCTTATCTCTATCTTTACAAAGAACAGAACATCTAGTGGCTAATGACTAGCAGAGACATTCCTTTTGGCCCCGCTCTGACTATCTCCTGGGAAAAGGTTTAGGGAGTGAAGCACTCTTTACTGCTCTGTTTTGATAGCTCTGGGAAGTTAGGGAGTCAACTCTTTCATTCCCCGCTCTGGGGAGGGGGTTGTAGCAGGGGGGTCGACTCTCACACTTCATGTGTCTCCGTGGAATTTCCACCAATGGGAAACTCTTGCTGTATTCATCTCCAAGTGTTTCTGGGTAAGAAAATATAAGTAACAAAGGATGTGGTTTCAAGCCCAATGAGGAAAGGAGGTTTATCTTTATTTCAGTGCAGGTTGACCTTTCAAAGAAACAGTTATTCCTATGAAATAGGAGGTAAAATCTTTTGTAAAGAGACATGGACATGACCCGCTCAAGTTTATGTCACTGTTTTTAAAACGCCAAGTGCATTTCAGAAATTCTTGGCTGCTGAATTGCCCCTTTTTTCAAATTTCTCTTAGGTAAGACACTCCAGCTTCGTCAAACCATGCTACTGTTCCTTCCATATAAAAAACCAAAGCAAAAAAGAAAATAAATTAAACCAAACCCATCAAATTACATTTGAGAGCCCACAATTGCTCAGCAGGCCCACTATTCAAGAAACTAGAGGTACAGAAGCCTCAGCCTTCAGCCCATGGCCTGAAGTTTTGTCTCTATCATGGCCCCTCAATTCCCTGGCATGTCCACATTAACTCATGAATCTTTACTCATTTCCTCTTCAAATGCACAGGATCCAATATATTTGAACCCTGTTCACCTGGGCTGTAATCATCCAAGGACACACCAGAGGAAGGGCAGCCACCCCCTTGCCTGGGGCCTTGGAGCTTATCACAATAGAAATGGACACCTGAACAAGGGGAGCCAAAACAAAGAGAGGCATATTCCTAAAGTCTGAAGCACAGAAGCTACCTATAGACCAGTAGTGGGATTTCACAAATTATGTAAGAATCTCTATGCACATG
Organism: Cavia porcellus; assembly: GCF_034190915.1. Taxonomy (NCBI): domain Eukaryota; kingdom Metazoa; phylum Chordata; class Mammalia; order Rodentia; family Caviidae; genus Cavia; species Cavia porcellus. The sequence goes on from NW_026947528.1 coordinate 5,093,295, forward strand.
CTTGGCATGGCCGCTCATGCCTATAATCCCAGCAATCTGGGGGCTGAGGTGGATGGATCCTTGGGAGTTCCAGTCCATCTTGGGCTACGAATTTATCTCAAGGCCTCTTTCAACAACTACATAAGATGCTGTTTCCAAAAAGAGGACAACAGAAAAGTAGACACACTTGGTCCAGGTCCCTGGGTTCACTCCATGAGTTGTGGAGTCTAAATATTCCATGCCATGAGAAAATACCTGGGATTTTTAGTGAAAGGGGCATTTGCATCCCTTTTCTAAGGGTTTCCCTTTCACCATGTTACATTTGAATTCTGAGAAAACCTGCTGGTGATAAGCTATCTAGCATTATGTTGGTTTAGGTATTGAGCTAGTACCTCATGTTTAGTGTTCAGGGTTATGCTGGAATGGATGCAGACCTCCTTGAAATAGCGATTGCAGACAAGTGAACCCTGAGGAAGCTGGATAGTTGAAGCAGGCACTCCAAATATTCATGCACTGCAAGGATTCACTTTCATTTTGGGACTCATCTTCTGGTTGCTGGCTTTTAGTGCTAACTGATACTACCATGGTGGCAGTAATCCAGCAGAGCCTGCATGTATGGTTTGCAGGTTTGCTTCCCAAGCCACCACAAACTTGGCAGAACCCAAATCATTGTGGCATTTTCTTTCCTCCCCTGAAACATTTGGCTTTCTAAGTTTGAAAATTGAATAGACTGGCCTAGTCAAGTTTGGACCCCATGTAACACAAACAGAGCTAAAGACACAGCCAATTACTTCCCTCCACTTGTCAAAATATGTCAAATTTGCTTGATCACCACAACTTCAAAGAAAATTCTGAGGCAACTTAGAGAGGTTAATCAAATACTGCATGATTGGAATGGCTGTGGTTGTATGAGGTGGAAAGCTGCAGAGTTGGGCTGAAACTGTTCACAGAATCCCACAGGCTTGTGGTTGCCAGGCAACCACACTGGGCTGAGACTGGCTGAACATCACTGTGAGGTGGATTTTAGGCTCTAGGTTTGAAAATTTAAAAGACTGGGGTAGTCAAGTTTGGAACCCATCGACCACAGACAGACCAAAAGTTCTTTCAATTACTTCCCTCCACTTCTCAAAATATGTCAAATTTTCTTGATCACTACAACTGTAAATAAAATTCTGAGGCAACATAGAGAGGCTAATCAAATACTGCATGATTGGAATGGCTGTGGTTGTATAAGGTGGAAAGCTGCAGAGTTGGGCTGAAACAGTTCACAGAAATCCACAAGCTTGTGGTTGCCAGTCAACCACACTGGGCTGCAATTGGCTGAGCACCATTGTGAGCTGGACTTTAGGCTCTAGGACACAAGTGTGCAGTAGGAGACCTGAGTCACAATGCTGGGCGTTGCCATGGAGACCTCAGTGGCACAGAGGACCTTGTAGGGCAAGTTTTAAATAGGATGAATATTCTTGGCCTGGTGTGCCACAATATTCTCTCTGAAGGCTTCACTGCTCAGAATTTGTGGATGGAAATGCTTGCCAATCTACACATGGATGTACTTTCAATGGGATATGAAATATGCCAGGGCCTGGCAGATGATCTCTGCCATGTCCTATCATTGAGCATACGCTTTTCCCTTGTCATGTCTGTCATTTGGCTGAGTACTGTTCCCTAAGCTATTCAGTCAAGACTTGCTGGCATCATTCACTGCAGTATAAGAGCTTTCTGTGAAATTTCTCAGCAGAAATCCTCTGCAAGCACATAGCTTTGGATATGAGAGACAGCAGTGGAAGTTGAATTTCAAGGGCAGATATTTGAAAACAATTTAACAAGTCCCGAATAAGATCTTTACATGTTTCCCAGATGAATATGTTTGGAAATGCGGGGGAAGATGGAGATCAAGCCTGAGAAGAGTGCACACCCATTTCAAGGTACAAAAACCAGGGAAAAACATGGGAAAGCAAGAGAGCTGGTTAATCTGATGTAAAAATCTTTGATGACGAAAGGAAAATTATATTCCCATGATGATACATTCAGGCTGTAGAAGTGAACTTCTCATGTTGGTTGTCCTATGTGTGGCCTTCTGCATTGGGCGGTGGATGCAGGACAGGAGATCTTCAAATAAATCTGGTGGAACACAAAATACTGAAAAAGAAATTCAGCCTAAATCCTGTGTATTCCTTCCCTTTGAGAACAGATATGGAAAATGTATGAAGTTTCAAAAGAGAAAATGTCTTTTGGGTCATGGTTTCAACAATGAAATGGTCACTTCACATAACATTTTGAATTTTGCTTTCACACTTGCTCATGTACCGGGCCTGAGTAAAGCAGAATGCAGAGTAAGCCTCTTCAATAGTTGTGCGTTCCATAAGTGGTTTTAAAACCAGGGAACCCCTTTGGACTTAGTGTTTGTATTTTATTGGTTGATTGGTTTTTCAAATTGTTTGTTTTACTATTTTTAACTTTGTGAGTCAGGGAAGCCCTCACTCATAGAGATTCAGACCTCTCCAAAAGCTCTGATGTTATTCATGTAACAGCTATTACATGTTATAAGTTTCTCCTATTAAAACTTGAAAGACAAACAGACTCTGCTACTTTTCATCGAAATTCAGTGTTGGGCTAAATTCAGTGTTGGACTTTTTACAAGTCCTTTGAAATGTGTCCTCCTCTAGTCACTGGTCGTGCTGGAATTTACTTTCTTGTGAAGACAGGATTTGAGCAAATTGACACAAGTACAGTTTGCCACTGCTCTGGACACCTGTTAAATATCTTGTTCCCTAAATGGTGTGTGTTTTACTTTGATCTCTGCTCACACTTTGCTCATCCAGTTAGAACCACAGGGCTCCAGGCCATAGCGTTCCAGGCATAAACAAGAAAATTTCCATTCCGTTTTGGGAGTTCATTCGTCTCTCATAATTACTTTTCCCACAAATGTGTGCTTCAGGAGAGGCCCTGTCCAAATGTGGAGAGGCCCATTTTCATTCACTCAATTTCAGACTTTCTAAGATTTTCAGTTACTAGAGGTTTGCCCAGACTTGCCATTGTCAAGGGACAGTGCACTTCACTTGAAGTTGTGCAGTATTACTTCATGAGTCTCTGGAATTTCCACCAATGGGAAACTCTTGCTGTATTCACTTCCAAGTGTTTCTGGGTAAGAAAATATAAGTAACAAAGGATGTGGTTTCAAGCCCAATGAGGAAAGGAGGGATTATCTTTATTTCAGTGCAGGTTGACCTTTCAAAGAAACAGTAATTCCTATGAAATAGGAGGTAAAATCTTTTGTAAAGAGACATGGACATGACCCACTGAAGTTTATGTCACTGTTTTTAAAACGCCAAGGGCATTTCAGAAATTCTTGGCTACTGAATTGCCCCTTTTTTCAAATTTCTCTGAGGTAAGACACTCCAGCTTCGTCAAACCATGGTACTGTTCCTTCCATGTAAAATACCAAAGCAAAAAAGAAAATAAATTAAAACAAAACCCATCAAATTACATTTGAGAGCCCACAATTGCTCAGCAGGCCCACTATTCAAGAAGCTAGAGGTACAGAAGCCTCAGCCTTCAGCCCATGGCCTGAAGTTTTGTCTCTATCATGGCCCCTCAATTCCCTGGCATGTCCACATTAACTCATGAATCTTTACTCATTTCCTCTTCAAATGCACAGGATCCAATATATTTGAACCCTGTTCACCTGGGCTGTAATCTTCCAAGGACACACCAGAGGAAGGGCAGCCACCCCCTTGCCTGGGGCCTTGGAGCTTATCACAATAGAAATGGACACCTGAACAAGGGGAGCCAAAACAAAGAGAGGCATATTCCTAAAGTCTGAAGCACAGAAGCTACCTATAGACCAGTAGTGGGATTTCACAAATTATGTAAGAATCTCTGTGCACATGCTTGGCATGGCCGCTCATGCCTATAATCCCAGCAATCTGGTGGCTGAGGTGGATGGATCCTTGGGAGTTCCAGTCCATCTTGGGCTACGAATTTATCTCAAGGCCTCTTTCAACAACTACATAAGATGCTGTTTCCAAGAAGAGGACAACAGAAAACTAGACACACTTGGTCCAGTTCCCTGGGTTTACTCCATGAGTTGTGGAGTCTAAATATTCCATGCCATGAGAAAATACCTGGGATTTTTAGTGAAAGGGGCATTTGCATCCCTTTTCTAAGGTTTTCCTTTCACCATGTTACATTTGAATTCTGAGAAAACCTGCTGGTGATAAGCTATCTAGCATTATGTTGGTTTAGGTATTGAGCTAGTACCTCATGTTTAGTGTTCAGGGTTATGCTGGAATGGCTGCAGACCTCCTTGAAATAGCGATTGCAGACAAGTGAACCCTGAGGAAGCTGGATAGTTGAAGCAGGCACTCCAAATATTCATTCACTGCAAGGATTCACTTTCATTTTGGGACTCATCTTCTGGTTGCTGGCTTTTAGTACTAACTGATACTACCATGGTGGCAGTAATCCAGCAGAGACTGCATGTATGGTTTGCAGGTTTGCTTCCCAAGCCACCAGAAACTTGGCAGAACCCAAATCATTGTGGCATTTTCTTTCCTCCCCTGAAACATTTGGCTTTCTAAGTTTGAAAATTGAATAGACTGGCCTAGTCAAGTTTGGACCCCATGTACCACCAACAGAGCTAAAGACAGAGCCAATTACTTCCCTCCACTTGTCAAAACATGTCAAATTTGCTTGATCACCACAACTTCAAAGAAAATTCTGAGGCAACTTAGAGAGGTTAATCAAATACTGCACGATTGGAATGGCTGTGGTTGTATGAGGTGGAAAGCTGCAGAGTTGGGCTGAAACTGTTCACAGAATCCCACAGGCTTGTGGTTGCCAGGCAACCACACTGGGCTGAGACTGGCTGAACATCACTGTGAGGTGGATTTTAGGCTCTAGGTTTGAAAATTTAAAAGACTGGGGTAGTCAAGTTTGGAACCCATCGACCACAGACAGACCAAAAGGTCTTTCAATTACTTCCCTCCACTTCTCAAAATATGTCAAATTTTCTTGATCACTACAACTGTAAAAAAAATTCTGAGGCAACATAGAGAGGCTAATCAAATACTGCATGATTGGAATGGCTGTGGTTTTATGAGGTGGAAAGCTGCAGAGTTGGGCTGAAACAGTTCACAGAAATCCACAAGCTTGTGGTTGCCAGGAAACCACACTGGGCTGCAATTGGCTGAGCACCATTGTGAGCTGGACTTTAGGCTCTAGGACACAAGTGTGCAGTAGGAGACCTGAGTCACAATGCTGGGCGTTGCCATGGAGACCTCAGTGGCACAGAGGACCTTGTAGGGCAAGTTTTAAATAGGATGAATATTCTTGGCCTGGTGTGCCACAATATTCTCTCTGAAGGCTTCACTGCTCAGAATTTGTGGATGGAAATGCTTGCCAATCTACACATGGATGTACTTTCAATGGGATATGAAATATGCCAGGGCCTGGCAGATGATCTCTGCCATGTCCTATCATTGAGCATACGCTTTTCCCTTGTCATGTCTGTCATTTGGCTGAGTACTGTTCCCTAAGCTATTCAGTCAAGACTTGCTGGCATCATTCACTGCAGTATAAGAGCTTTCTGTGAAATTTCTCAGCAGAAATCCTCTGCAAGCACATAGCTTTGGATATGAGAGACAGCAGTGGAAGTTGAATTTCAAGGGCAGATATTTGAAAACAATTTAACAAGTCCCGAATAAGATCTTTACATGTTTCCCAGATGAATATGTTTGGAAATGCGGGGGAAGATGGAGATCAAGCCTGAGAAGAGTGCACACCCATTTCAAGGTACAAAAACCAGGGAAAAACATGGGAAAGCAAGAGAGCTGGTTAATTTGATGTAAAAATCTTTGATGACGAAAGGAAAATTATATTCCCATGATGATATATTCAGGCTGTAGAAGTGAACTTCTCATGTTGGTTGTCCTATGTGTGGCCTTCTGCATTGGGCGGTGGATGCAGGACAGGAGATCTTCAAATAAATCTGGTGGAACACAAAATACTGAAAAAGAAATTCAGCCTAAATCCTGTGTATTCCTTCCCTTTGAGAACAGATATGGAAAATGTATGAAGTTTCAAAAGAGAAAATGTCTTTTGGGTCATGGTTTCAACAATGAAATGGTCACTTCACATAACATTTTGAATTTTGCTTTCACACTTGCTCATGTACCGGGCCTGAGTAAAGCAGAATGCAGAGTAAGCCTCTTCAATAGTTGTGCATTCCATAAGTGGTTTTAAAACCAGGGAACCCCTTTGGACTTAGTGTTTGTATTTTATTGGTTGATTGGTTTTTCAAATTGTTTGTTTTACTATTTTGAACTTTGTGAGTCAGGGAAGCCCTCACTCATAGAGATTCAGACCTCTCCAAAAGCTCTGATGTTATTCATGTAACAGCTATTACATGTTATAAGTTTCTCCTATTAAAACTTGAAAGACAAACAGACTCTGCTACTTTTCATCGAAATTCAGTGTTGGGCTAAATTCAGTGTTGGACTTTTTACAAGTCCTTTGAAATGTGTCCTCCTCTAGTCACTGGTCGTGCTGGAATTTACTTTCTTGTGAAGACAGGATTTGAGCAAATTGACACAAGTACAGTTTGCCACTGCTCTGGACTCCTGTTAAATATCTTGTTCCCTAAATGGTGTGTGTTTTACTTTGATCTCTGCTCACACTTTGCTCATCCAGTTAGAACCACAGGGCTCCAGGCCATAGCGTTCCAGGCATAAACAAGAAAATTTCCATTCCGTTTTGGGAGTTCATTCGTCTCTCATAATTACTTTTCCCACAAATGTGTGCTTCAGGAGAGGCCCTGTCCAAATGTGGAGAGGCCCATTTTCATTCACTCAATTTCAGACTTTCTAAGATTTTCAGTTACTAGAGGTTTGCCCAGACTTGCCATTGTCAAGGGACAGTGCACTTCACTTGAAGTTGTGCAGTATTACTTCATGAGTCTCTGGAATTTCCACCAATGGGAAACTCTTGCTGTATTCACTTCCAAGTGTTTCTGGGTAAGAAAATATAAGTAACAAAGGATGTGGTTTCAAGCCCAATGAGGAAAGGAGGGATTATCTTTATTTCAGTGCAGGTTGACCTTTCAAAGAAACAGTAATTCCTATGAAATAGGAGGTAAAATCTTTTGTAAAGAGACATGGACATGACCCGCTGAAGTTTATGTCACTGTTTTTAAAACGCCAAGGGCATTTCAGAAATTCTTGGCTACTGAATTGCCCCTTTTTTCAAATTTCTCTGAGGTAAGACACTCCAGCTTCGTCAAACCATGGTACTGTTCCTTCCATGTAAAAAACCAAAGCAAAAAAGAAAATAAATTAAAACAAAACCCATCAAATTACATTTGAGAGCCCACAATTGCTCAGCAGGCCCACTATTCAAGAAGCTAGAGGTACAGAAGCCTCAGCCTTCAGCCCATGGCCTGAAGTTTTGTCTCTATCATGGCCCCTCAATTCCCTGGCATGTCCACATTAACTCATGAATCTTTACTCATTTCCTCTTCAAATGCACAGGATCCAATATATTTGAACCCTGTTCACCTGGGCTGTAATCTTCCAAGGACACACCAGAGGAAGGGCAGACACCCCCTTGCCTGGGGCCTTGGAGCTTATCACAATAGAAATGGACACCTGAACAAGGGGAGCCAAAACAAAGAGAGGCATATTCCTAAAGTCTGAAGCACAGAAGCTACCTATAGACCAGTAGTGGGATTTCACAAATTATGTAAGAATCTCTGTGCACATGCTTGGCATGGCCGCTCATGCCTATAATCCCAGCAATCTGGTGGCTGAGGTGGATGGATCCTTGGGAGTTCCAGTCCATCTTGGGCTACGAATTTATCTCAAGGCCTCTTTCAACAACTACATAAGATGCTGTTTCCAAGAAGAGGACAACAGAAAACTAGACACACTTGGTCCAGGTCCCTGGGTTCACTCCATGAGTTGTGGAGTCTAAATATTCCATGCCATGAGAAAATACCTGGGATTTTTAGTGAAAGGGGCATTTGCATCCCTTTTCTAAGGGTTTCCCTTTCACCATGTTACATTTGAATTCTGAGAAAACCTGCTGGTGATAAGCTATCTAGCATTATGTTGGTTTAGGTATTGAGCTAGTACCTCATGTTTAGTGTTCAGGGTTATGCTGGAATGGATGCAGACCTCCTTGAAATAGCGATTGCAGACAAGTGAACCCTGAGGAAGCTGGATAGTTGAAGCACGCACTCCAAATATTCATGCACTGCAAGGATTCACTTTCATTTTGGGACTCATCTTCTGGTTGCTGGCTTTTAGTACTAACTGATACTACCATGGTGGCAGTAATCCAGCAGAGACTGCATGTATGGTTTGCAGGTTTGCTTCCCAAGCCACCAGAAACTTGGCAGAACCCAAATCATTGTGGCATTTTCTTTCCTCCCCTGAAAGTTTTGGCTTTCTAAGTTTGAAAATTGAATTGACTGGCCTAGTCAAGTTTGGACCCCATGTACCACCAACAGAGCTAAAGACAGAGCCAATTACTTCCCTCCACTTGTCAAAATATGTCAAATTTGCTTGATCACCACAACTTCAAAGAAAATTCTGAGGCAACTTAGAGAGGTTAATCAAATACTGCATGATTGAAATGGCTGTGGTTGTATGAGGTGGAAAGCTGCAGAGTTGGGCTGAAACTGTTCACAGAAACCCACAGGCTTGTGGTTGCCAGGCAACCACACTGGGCTGAGACTGGCTGAACATCACTGTGAGGTGGATTTTAGGCTCTAGGTTTGAAAATTTAAAAGACTGGGGTAGTCAAGTTTGGAACCCATCGACCACAGACAGACCAAAAGGTCTTTCAATTACTTCCCTCCACTTCTCAAAATATGTCAAATTTTCTTGATCACTACAACTGTAAAAAAAATTCTGAGGCAACATAGAGAGGCTAATCAAATACTGCATGATTGGAATGGCTGTGGTTGTATGAGGTGGAAAGCTGCAGAGTTGGGCTGAAACAGTTCACAGAAATCCACAAGCTTGTGGTTGCCAGGAAACCACACTGGGCTGCAATTGGCTGAGCACCATTGTGAGCTGGACTTTAGGCTCTAGGACACAAGTGTGCAGTAGGAGACCTGAGTCACAATGCTGGGCGTTGCCATGGAGACCTCAGTGGCACAGAGGACCTTGTAGGGCAAGTTTTAAATAGGATGAATATTCTTGGCCTGGTGTGCCACAATATTCTCTCTGAAGGCTTCACTGCTCAGAATTTGTGGATGGAAATGCTTGCCAATCTACACATGGATGTACTTTCAATGGGATATGAAATATGCCAGGGCCTGGCAGATGATCTCTGCCATGTCCTATCATTGAGCATACGCTTTTCCCTTGTCATGTCTGTCATTTGGCTGAGTACTGTTCCCTAAGCTATTCAGTCAAGACTTGCTGGCATCATTCACTGCAGTATAAGAGCTTTCTGTGAAATTTCTCAGCAGAAATCCTCTGCAAGCACATAGCTTTGGATATGAGAGACAGCAGTGGAAGTTGAATTTCAAGGGCAGATATTTGAAAACAATTTAACAAGTCCCGAATAAGATCTTTACATGTTTCCCAGATGAATATGTTTGGAAATGCGGGGGAAGATGGAGATCAAGCCTGAGAAGAGTGCACACCCATTTCAAGGTACAAAAACCAGGGAAAAACATGGGAAAGCAAGAGAGCTGGTAAATCTGATGTAAAAATCTTTGATGACGAAAGGAAAATTATATTCCCATGATGATACATTCAGGCTGTAGAAGTGAACTTCTCATGTTGGTTGTCCTATGTGTGGCCTTCTGCATTGGGCGGTGGATGCAGGACAGGAGATCTTCAAATAAATCTGGTGGAACACAAAATACTGAAAAAGAAATTCAGCGTAAATCCTGTGTATTCCTTCCCTTTGAGAACAGATATTGAAAATGTATGAAGTTTCAAAAGAGAAAATGTCTTTTGGGTCATGGTTTCAACAATGAAATGGTCACTTCACAAAACATTTTGAATTTTGCTTTCACACTTGCTCATGTACCGGGCCTGAGTAAGGCAGAATGCAGAGTAAGCCTCTTCAATAGTTGTGCATTCCATAAGTGGTTTTAAAACCAGGGAACCCCTTTGGACTTAGTGTTTGTATTTTATTGGTTGATTGGTTTTTCAAATTGTTTGTTTTACTATTTTGAACTTTGTGAGTCAGGGAAGCCCTCACTCATAGAGATTCAGACCTCTCCAAAAGCTCTGATGTTATTCATGTAACAGCTATTACATGTTATAAGTTTCTCCTATTAAAACTTGAAAGACAAACAGACTCTGCTACTTTTCATCGAAATTCAGTGTTGGGCTAAATTCAGTGTTGGACTTTTTACAAGTCCTTTGAAATGTGTCCTCCTCTAGTCACTGGTCGTGCTGGAATTTACTTTCTTGTGAAGACAGGATTTGAGCAAATTGACACAAGTACAGTTTGCCACTACTCTGGACACCTGGTTAAATATCTTGTTCCCTAAATGGTGTGTGTTTTACTTTGATCTCTGCTCACACTTTGCTCATCCAGTTAGAACCACAGGGCTCCAGGCCATAGCGTTCCAGGCCTAAACAAGAAAATTTCCATTCCGTTTTGGGAGTTCATTCCTCTCTCATAATTACTTTTTCCACAGATGTGTGCTTCAAGATAGGCCCTGTCCAAATGTGGAGAGGCCCATTTTCATTCACTCACTTTCAGACTTTCTAAGATTTTCAGTTACTAGAGGTTTGCGCAGACTTGCCATTGTCAAGGGACAGTACACTTCACTTGAAGTTGTGCAGTATTACTTCATGTGTCTCCGTGGAATTTCCACCAATGGGAAACTCTTGCTGTATTCATCTCCAAGTGTTTCTGGGTAAGAAAATATAAGCAACAAAGATGTGGTTTCCAGCCCAATGAGGAAAGGAGGGATTATCTTTGTTTCAGTGCAGGTTGACCTTTCAAAGAAACAGTAATTCCTATGAAATAGGAGGTAAAATCTTTTGTAAAGAGACATGGACATGACCCGCTGAAGTTTATGTCACTGTTTTTAAAACGCCAAGGGCATTTCAGAAATTCTTGGCTACTGAAGTGCCCCTTTTTTCAAATTTCTCTTAGGTAAGACACTCCAGCTTCGTCAAACCATGGTACTGTTCCTTCCATGTAAAAAACCAAAGCAAAAAAGAAAATAAATTAAAACAAAACCCATCAAATTACATTTGAGAGCACACAATTGCTCAACAGGCCCACCATTCAAGAAGCTATAGGTACAGAAGCCTCAGCCTTCAGCCCATGGCCTGAAGTTTTGTCTCTATCATGGCCCCTCAATTCCCTAGCATGTCCACATTAACTCATGAATCTTTACTCATTTCCTCTTCAAATGCACAGGATCCAATATATTTGAACCCTGTTCACCTGGGCTGTAATCATCCAAGGACACACCAGAGGAAGGGCAGCCACCCCCTTGCCTGGGGCCTTGGAGCTTATCACAATAGAAATGGACACCTGAACAAGGGGAGCCAAAACAAAGAGAGGCATATTCCTAAAGTCTGAAGCACAGAAGCTACCTATAGACCAGTAGTGGGATTTCACAAATTATGTAAGAATCTCTGTGCACATGCTTGGCATGGCCGCTCATGCCTATAATCTCAGCAATCTGGGGGCTGAGGTGGATGGATCCTTGGGAGTTCCAGTCCATCTTGGGCTACGAATTTATCTCAAGGCCTGTTTCAACAACTACATAAGATGCTGTTTCCAAAATGAGGACAAGAGAAAAGTAGACACACTTGATCCAGGTCCCTGCGTTCACTACATGAGTTGTGGAGTCTAAATATTCCATGCCATGAGAAAATACCTGGGATTTTTAGTGAAAGGGGCATTTGCATCCCTTTTCTAAGGGTTTCCCTTTCACCATGTTACATTTGAATTCTGAGAAAACCTGCTGGTGATAAGCTATCTAGCATTATGTTGGTTTAGGTATTGAGCTAGTACCTCATGTTTAGTGTTCAGGGTTATGCTGGAATGGCTGCAGAGCTCCTTGAAGTAGCGATTGCAGACAAGTGAACCCCGAGGAAGCTGGATAGTTGAAGGAGGCACTCCAAATATTCATGCACTGCAAGGATTCACTTTCATTTTGGGACTCATCTTCTGCTTGCTGGCTTTTAGTGCTAACTGATACTACCATGGTGGCAGTAATCCAGCAGAGACTGCATGTATGGTTTGCAGGTTTGCTTCCCAAGCCACCAGAAACTTGGCAGAACCCAAATCATTGTGGCATTTTCTTTCCTCCCCTGAAACATTTGGCTTTCTAAGTTTGAAAATTGAATAGACTGGGCTAGTTAAGTTTGGACCCAATGTACCACCAACAGAGCTAAAGACAGAGCCAACTACTTCCCTCCACTTGTCAAAATATGTCAAATTTGCTTGATCACCACAACTTCAAAGAAAATTCTGAGGCAACTTAGAGAGGTTAATCAAATACTGCACGATTGGAATGGCTGTGGTTTTATGAGGTGGAAAGCTGCAGAGTTGGGCTGAAACTGTTCACAGAAACCCACAGGCTTTTGGTTGCCAGGCAACCACACTGGGCTGAGACTGGCTGAACATCACTGTGAGGTGGATTTTAGGCTCTAGGTTTGAAAATTTAAAAGACTGGGGTAGTCAAGTTTGGAACCCATCGACCACAGACAGACCAAAAGGTCTTTCAATTACTTCCCTCCACTTCTCAAAATATGTCAAATTTTCTTGATCACTACAACTGTAAAAAAAATTCTGAGGCAACATAGAGAGACTAATCAAATACTGCATGATTGGAATGGCTGTGGTTGTATGAGGTGGAAAGCTGCAGAGTTGGGCTGAAACAGTTCACAGAAATCCACAAGCTTGTGGTTGCCAGGAAACCACACTGGGCTGCAATTGGCTGAGCACCATTGTTAGCTGGACTTTAGGCTCTAGGACACAAGTGTGCAGTAGGAGACCTGAGTCACAATGCTGGGCATTGCCATGGAGACCTCAGTGGCACAGAGGACCTTGTAGGGCAAGTTTTAAATAGGATGAATATTCTTGGCCTGGTGTGCCACAATATTCTCTCTGAAGGCTTCACTGCTCAGAATTTGTGGATGGAAATGCTTGCCAATCTACACATGGATGTACTTTCAATGGGATATGAAATATGCCAGGGCCTGGCAGATGATCTCTGCCATGTCCTATCATTGAGCATACGCTTTTCCCTTGTCATGTCTGTCATTTGGCTGAGTACTGTTCCCTAAGCTATTCAGTCAAGACTTGCTGGCATCATTCACCTGCAGTATAAGAGCTTTCTGTGAAATTTCTCAGCAGAAATCCTCTGCAAGCACATAGCTTTGGATATGAGAGAAAGTGGTGGAAGTTGAATTTCAAGGGCAGATATATGAAAACAATGAAACAAGCCCCGAATAAGATCTTTACATGTTTCCCAGATGAATATGTTTGGAAATACAGGGGAAGATGGATATCAAGCCTGAGAAGAGTGCACACCCATTTCAAGGTACAAAAACCAGGGAAAAACATGGGAAAGCAAGAGAGCTGGTTAATCTGATGTAAAAACCTTTGATGATGAAAGGAAAATTATATTCTCATGATGATATAATCAGGCTGTAGAAGTGAACTTCTCATGTTGGTTCTCCTATGTGTGGCCTTCTGCATTGGGCGGTGGATGTAGGACAGGAGATCTTCAAATAAATCTGATGGAACACAAAATACTGAAAAAAAAAAATTCAGCCTAAATCCTGTGTATTCCTTCCCTTTGAGAACATATATGGATAATGTATGAAGTTTCAAAAGAGAAAATGTCTATTGGGTCATGGTTTCAACAATGAAATGGTCACTTCACATAACATTTTGAATTTTGCTTTCACACTTGCTCATGTACCGGGCCTGAGTAAAGCAGAATGCAGAGTAAGCCTCTTCAATAGTTGTGCGTTCCATAAGTGGTTTTAAAACCAGGGAACCCCTTTGGACTTAGTGTTTGTATTTAATTGGTTGATTGATTTTTCAAATTGTTTGTTTTACTATTTTTAACTTTGTGAGTCAGGGAAGCCCTCACTCATAGAGATTCAGACCTCTCCAAAAGCTCTGAAGTTATTCATGTAACAGCTATTACATGTTATAAGTTTCTCCTATTAAAACTTGAAAGAGAAACAGACTCTGCTACTTTTCATCTAAATTCAGTGTTGGGCTAAATTCAGTGTTGGACTTTTTACAAGTCCTTTGAAATGTGTCCTCCTCTAGTCACTGGTCGTGCTGGAATTTACTTTCTTGTGAAGACAGGATTTGAGCAAATTGACACAAGTACAGTTTGCCACTACTCTGGACACCTGGTTAAATATCGAGTTCCCTAAATGGTTTGTGTTTTACTTTGATCTCTGCCCACACTTTGCTCATCCAGTTAGAACCACAGGGCTCCAGACCATAGCGTTCCAGGCCTAAACAAGAAAATTTCCATTACGTTTTGGGAGTTCATTCGTCTCTCAGAATTACTTTTGCCACAGATATGTGCTTCAGGATAGGCCCTGTCCAAATGTGGAGAGGCCCATTTTCATTCACTCACTTTCCGACTTTCTAAGATTTTCAGTTACTAGAGGTTTGCGCAGACTTGCCATTGTCAAGGGACAGTGCACTTCACTTGAAGTTGTGCAGTATTACTTCATGTGTCTCCGTGGAATTTCCACCAATGGGAAACTCTTGCTGTATTCATCTCCAAGTGTTTCTGCATAAGAAAATATAAGTAACAAAGGATGTGGTTTCAAGCCCAATGAGGAAAGGATGGATTATCTTTGTTTCAGTGCAGGTTGACCTTTCAAAGAAACAGTAATTCCTATGAAATAGGAGATAAAATCTTTTGTAAAGAGACATGGACATGACCCGCTGAAGTTTATGTCACTGTTTTTAAAACGCCAAGGGCACTTCAGAAATTCTTGGCTACTGAAGTGCCCCTTTTTTCAAATTTCTCTTAGGTAAGACACTCCAGCTTCGTCAAACCATGGTACAGTTCCTTCAATGTAAAAAACCAAAGCAAAAAAGAAAATAAATTAAAACAAAACCCATCAAATTACATTTGAGAGCACACAATTGCTCAGCAGGTCCGCTATTCAAGATGCTAGAGGTACAGAAGCCTCAGCCTTCAGCCCATGGCCTGAAGTTTTGTCTCTATCATGGCCCCTCAATTCCCTGGCATGTCCACATTAACTCATGAATCTTTAATCATTTCCTCTTCAAATGCACAGGATCCAATATATTTGAACCCTGTTCACCTGGGCTGTAATCATCCAAGGACACACCAGAGGAAGGGCAGCCACCCCCTTGCCTGGGGCCTTGGAGCTTATCACAATAGAAATGGACACCTGAACAAGGGGAGCCAAAACAAAGAGAGGCATATTCCTAAAGTCTGAAGCACAGAAGCTACCTATAGACCAGTAGTGGGATTTCACAAATTATGTAAGAATCTCTGTGCACATGCTTGGCATGGCCGCTCATGCCTATAATCCCAGCAATCTGGGGGCTGAGGTGGATGGATCCTTGGGAGTTCCAGTCCATCTTGGGTTACGAATTTATCTCAAGGCCTCTTTCAACAACTACATAAGATGCTGTTTCCAAAAAGAGGACAAGAGAAAAGTAGACACACTTGATCCAGGTCCCTGGGTTCACTACATGAGTTGTGGAATCTAAATATTCCATGCCATGAGAAAATACCTGGGATTTTTAGTGAAAGTGGCATTTGCATCCCTTTTCTAAGGGTTTCCCTTTCACCATGTTACATTTGAATTCTGAGAAAACCTGCTGGTGATAAGCTATCTAGCATTATGTTGGTTTAGGTATTGAGCTAGTACCTCATGTTTAGTGTTCAGGGTTATGCTGGAATGGCTGCAGAGCTCCTTGAAATAGCGATTGCAGACAAGTGAACCCCGAGGAAGCTGGATAGTTGAAGCAGGCACTCCAAATATTCATGCACTGCAAGGATTCACTTTCATTTTGGGACTCATCTTCTGCTTGCTGGCTTTTAGTGCTAACTGATACTACCATGGTGGCAGTAATCCAGCAGAGACTGCATGTATGGTTTGCAGGTTTGCTTCCCAAGCCACCAGAAACTTGGCAGAACCCAAATCATTGTGGCATTTTCTTTCCTCCCCTGAAACATTTGGCTTTCTAAGTTTGAAAATTGAATAGACTGCGCTAGTCAAGTTTGGACCCCATGTACCACCAACAGAGCTAAAGACAGAGCCAACTACTTCCCTCCACTTGTCAAAATATGTCAAATTTGCTTGATCACCACAACTTCAAAGAAAATTCTGAGGCAACTTAGAGAGGTTAATCAAATACTGCACGATTGGAATGGCTGTGGTTTTATGAGGTGGAAAGCTGCAGAGTTGGGCTGAAACTGTTCACAGAAACCCACAGGCTTGTGGTTGCCAGGCAACCACATTGGGCTGAGACTGGCTGAACATCACTGTGAGGTGGATTTTAGGCTCTAGGTTTGAAAATTTAAAAGACTGGGGTAGTCAAGTTTGGAACCCATCGACCACAGACAGACCAAAAGGTCTTTCAATTACTTCCCTCCACTTCTCAAAATATGTCAAATTTTCTTGATCACTACAACTGTAAAAAAAATTCTGAGGCAACATAGAGAGACTAATCAAATACTGCATGATTGGAATGGCTGTGGTTGTATGAGGTGGAAAGCTGCAGAGTTGGGCTGAAACAGTTCACAGAAATCCACAAGCTTGTGGTTGCCAGGAAACCACACTGGGCTGCAATTGGCTGAGCACCATTGTTAGCTGGACTTTAGGCTCTAGGACACAAGTGTGCAGTAGGAGACCTGAGTCACAATGCTGGGCGTTGCCATGGAGACCTCAGTGGCACAGAGGACCTTGTAGGGCAAGTTTTAAATAGGATGAATATTCTTGGCCTGGTGTGCCACAATATTCTCTCTGAAGGCTTCACTGCTCAGAATTTGTGGATGGAAATGCTTGCCAATCTACACATGGATGTACTTTCAATGGGATATGAAATATGCAAGGGCCTGGCAGATGATCTCTGCCATGTCCTATCATTGAGCATACGCTTTTCCCTTGTCATGTCTGTCATTTGGCTGAGTCCTGTTCCCTAAGCTATTCAGTCAAGACTTGCTGGCATCATTCACCTGCAGTATAAGAGCTTTCTGTGAAATTTCTCAGCAGAAATCCTCTGCAAGCACATAGCTTTGGATATGAGAGACAGTGGTGGAAGTTGAATTTCAAGGGCAGATATTTGAAAACAATGAAACAAGCCCCGAATAAGATCTTTACATGTTTCCCAGATGAATATGTTTGGAAATACAGGGGAAGATGGATATCAAGCCTGAGAAGAGTGCACACCCATTTCAAGGTACAAAAACCAGGGAAAAACATGGGAAAGCAAGAGAGCTGGTTAATCTGATGTAAAAACCTTTGATGATGAAAGGAAAATTATATTCTCATGATGATATAATCAGGCTGTAGAAGTGAACTTCTCATGTTGGTTCTCCTATGTGTGGCCTTCTGCATTGGGTGGTGGATGTAGGACAGGAAATCTTCAAATAAATCTGGTGGAACACAAAATACTGAAAAAATAATTCAGCCTAAATCCTGTGTATTCCTTCCCTTTGAGAACATATATGGATAATGTATGAAGTTTCAAAAGAGAAAATGTCTTTTGGGTCATGGTTTCAACAATGAAATGGTCACTTCACATAACATTTTGAATTTTGCTTTCACACTTGCTCATGTTCCGGGCCTGAGTAAAGCAGAATGCAGAGTAAGCCTCTTCAATGGTTGTGCATTCCATAAGTGGTTTTAAAACCAGGGAACCCCTTTGGACTTAGTGTTTGTATTTTATTGGTTGATTGGTTTTTCAAATTGTTTGTTTTACTATTTTTAACTTTGTGAGTCAGGGAAGCCCTCACTCATAGAGATTCAGACCTCTCCAAAAGCTCTGAAGTTATTCATGTAACAGCTATTACATGTTATAAGTTTCTACTATTAAAACTTGAAAGAGAAACAGACTCTGCTACTTTTCATCTAAATTCAGTGTTGGGCTAAATTCAGTGTTGGACTTTTTACAAGTCCTTTGAAATGTGTCCTCCTCTAGTCACTGGTCGTGCTGGAATTTACTTTCTTGTGAAGACAGGATTTGAGCAAATTGACACAAGTGCAGTTTGCCACTACTCTGGACACCTGGTTAAATATCGAGTTCCCTAAATGGTGTGTGTTTTACTTTGATCTCTGCCCACACTTTGCTCATCCAGTTAGAACCACAGGGCTCCAGGCCATAGCGTTCCAGGCCTAAACAAGAAAATTTCCATTCCGTTTTGGGAGTTCATTCGTCTCTCATAATTACTTTTTCCACAGATGTGTGCTTCAGGATAGGCCCTGTCCAAATGTGGAGAGGCCCATTTTCATTCACTCACTTTCAGACTTTCTAAGATTTTCAGTTACTAGAGGTTTGCGCAGACTTGCCATTGTCAAGGGACAGTACACTTCACTTGAAGTTGTGCAGTATTACTTCATGTGTCTCCGTGGAATTTCCACCAGTGGGAAACTCTTGCTGTATTCATCTCCAAGTGTTTCTGGGTAAGAAAATATAAGTAACAAAGGATGTGGTTTCAAGGCCAATGAGGAAAGGAGGGATTATCTTTGTTTCAGTGCAGGTTGACCTTTCAAAGAAACAGTAATTCCTATGAAATAGGATGTAAAATCTTTTGTAAAGAGACATGGACATGACCCGCTGAAGTTTATGTCACTGTTTTTGAAACGCCAAGGGCATTTCAGAAATTCTTGGCTACTGAAGTGCCCCTTTTTTCAAATTTCTCTTAGGTAAGACACTCCAGCTTCGTCAAACCATGGTATTGTTCCTTCCATGTAAAAAACCAAAGCAAAAATGAAAATAAATTAAAACAAAACCCATCAAATTACATTTGAGAGCACACAATTGCTCAGCAGGCCCACCATTCAAGAAGCTAGAGGTACAGAAGCCTCAGCCTTCAGCCCATGGCCTGAAGTTTTGTCTCTATCATGGCCCCTCAATTCCCTGGCATGTCCACATTAACTCATGAATCTTTACTCATTTCCTCTTCAAATGCACAGGATCCAATATATTTGAACCCTGTTCACCTGGGCTGTAATCATCCAAGGACACACCAGAGGAAGGGCAGCCACCCCCTTGCCTGGGGCCTTGGAGCTTATCACAATAGAAATGGACACCTGAACAAGGGGAGCCAAAACAAAGAGAGGCATATTCCTAAAGTCTGAAGCACAGAAGCTACCTATAGACCAGTAGTGGGATTTCACAAATTATGTAAGAATCTCTGTGCACATGCTTGGCATGGCCGCTCATGCCTATAATCCCAGCAATCTGGGGGCTGAGGTGGATGGATCCTTGGGAGTTCCAGTCCATCTTGGGCTACGAATTTATCTCAAGGCCTCTTTCAACAACTACATAAGATGCTGTTTCCAAAAAGAGGACAAGAGAAAAGTAGACACAGTTGATCCAGGTCCCTGGGTTCACTACATGAGTTGTGGAGTCTAAATATTCCATGCCATGAGAAAATACCTGGGATTTTTAGTGAAAGGGGCATTTGCATCCCTTTTCTAAGGGTTTCCCTTTCACCATGTTACATTTGAATTCTGAGAAAACCTGCTGGTGATAAGCTATCTAGCATTATGTTGGTTTAGGTATTGAGCTAGTACCTCATGTTTAGTGTTCAGGGTTATGCTCGAATGGCTGCAGAACTCCTTGAAATAGCGATTGCAGACAAGTGAACCCCGAGGAAGCTGGATAGTTGAAGCAGGCACTCCAAATATTCATGCACTGCAAGGATTCACTTTCATTTTGGGACTCATCTTCTGCTTGCTGGCTTTTAGTGCTAACTGATACTACCATGGTGGCAGTAATCCAGCAGAGACTGCATGTATGGTTTGCAGGTTTGCTTCCCAAGCCACCAGAAACTTGGCAGAACCCAAATCATTGTGGCATTTTCTTTCCTCCCCTGAAACATTTGGCTTTCTAAGTTTGAAAATTGAATAGACTGCGCTAGTCAAGTTTGGACCCCATGTACCACCAACAGAGCTAAAGACAGAGCCAACTACTTCCCTCCACTTGTCAAAATATGTCAAAATTGCTTGATCACCACAACTTCAAAGAAAATTCTGAGGCAACTTAGAGAGGTTAATCAAATACTGCACGATTGGAATGGCTGTGGTTTTATGAGGTGGAAAGCTGCAGAGTTGGGCTGAAACTGTTCACAGAAACCCACAGGCTTGTGGTTGCCAGGCAACCACACTGGGCTGAGACTGGCTGAACATCACTGTGAGGTGGATTTTAGGCTCTAGGTTTGAAAATTTAAAAGACTGGGGTAGTCAAGTTTGGAACCCATCGACCACAGACAGACCAAAAGGTCTTTCAATTACTTCCCTCCACTTCTCAAAATATGTCAAATTTTCTTGATCACTACAACTGTAAAAAAAATTCTGAGGCAACATAGAGAGACTAATCAAATACTGCATGATTGGAATGGCTGTGGTTTTATGAGGTGGAAAGCTGCAGAGTTGGGCTGAAACAGTTCACAGAAATCCACAAGCTTGTGGTTGCCAGGAAACCACACTGGGCTGCAATTGGCTGAGCACAATTGTTAGCTGGACTTTAAGCTCTAGGACACAAGTGTGCAGTAGGAGACCTGAGTCACAATGCTGGGCGTTGCCATGGAGACCTCAGTGGCACAGAGGACCTTGTAGGGCAAGTTTTAAATAGGATGAATATTCTTGGCCTGGTGTGCCACAATATTCTCTCTGAAGGCTTCACTGCTCAGAATTTGTGGATGGAAATGCTTGCCAATCTACACATGGATGTACTTTCAATGGGATATGAAATATGCCAGGGCCTGGCAGATGATCTCTGCCTTGTCCTATCATTGAGCATACGCTTTTCCCTTGTCATGTCTGTCATTTGGCTGAGTACTGTTCCCTAAGCTATTCAGTCAAGACTTGCTGGCATCATTCACCTGCAGTATAAGAGCTTTCTGTGAAATTTCTCAGCAGAAATCCTCTGCAAGCACATAGCTTTGGATATGAGAGACAGTGGTGGAAGTTGAATTTCAAGGGCAGATATTTGAAAACAATGAAACAAGCCCCGAATAAGATCTTTACATGTTTCCCAGATGAATATGTTTGGAAATACAGGGGAAGATGGATATCAAGCCTGAGAAGAGTGCACACCCATTTCAAGGTACAAAAACCAGGGAAAAACATGGGAAAGCAAGAGAGCTGGTTAATCTGATGTAAAAACCTTTGATGATGAAAGGAAAATTATATTCTCATGATGATATAATCAGGCTGTAGAAGTGAACTTCTCATGTTGGTTCTCCTATGTGTGGCCTTCTGCATTGGGCGGTGGATGTAGGACAGGAGATCTTCAAATAAATCTGGTGGAACACAAAATACTGAAAAAAAAATTCAGCCTAAATCCTGTGTATTCCTTCCCTTTGAGAACATATATGGATAATGTATGAAGTTTCAAAAGAGAAAATGTCTATTGGGTCATGGTTTCAACAATGAAATGGTCACTTCACATAACATTTTGAATTTTGCTTTCACACTTGCTCATGTACCGGGCCTGAGTAAAGCAGAATGCAGAGTAAGCCTCTTCAATAGTTGTGCGTTCCATAAGTGGTTTTAAAACCAGGGAACCCCTTTGGACTTAGTGTTTGTATTTAATTGGTTGATTGGTTTTTCAAATTGTTTGTTTTACTATTTTGAACTTTGTGAGTCAGGGAAGCCCTCACTAATAGAGATTCAGACCTCTCCAAAAGCTCTGAAGTTATTCATGTAACAGCTATTACATGTTATAAGTTTCTCCTATTAAAACTTGAAAGAGAAACAGACTCTGCTACTTTTCATCTAAATTCAGTGTTGGGCTAAATTCAGTGTTGGACTTTTTACAAGTCCTTTGAAATGTGTCCTCCTCTAGTCACTGGTCGTGCTGGAATTTACTTTCTTGTGAAGACAGGATTTGAGCAAATTGACACAAGTACAGTTTGCCACTACTCTGGACACCTGGTTAAATATCGAGTTCCCTAAATGGTGTGTGTTTTACTTTGATCTCTGCCCACACTTTGCTCATCCAGTTAGAACCACAGGGCTCCAGGCCATAGCGTTCCAGGCCTAAACAAGAAAATTTCCATTCCGTTTTGGGAGTTCATTCGTCTCTCAGAATTACTTTTTCCACAGATATGTGCTTCAGGATAGGCCCTGTCCAAATGTGGAGAGGCCCATTTTCATTCACTCACTTTCCGACTTTCTAAGATTTTCAGTTACTAGAGGTTTGCGCAGACTTGCCATTGTCAAGGGACAGTACACTTCACTTGAAGTTGTGCAGTATTATTTCATGTGTCTCCGTGGAATTTCCACCAGTGGGAAACTCTTGCTGTATTCATCTCCAAGTGTTTCTGGGTAAGAAAATATAAGTAACAAAGGATGTGGTTTCAAGCCCAATGAGGAAAGGAGGGATTATCTTTGTTTCAGTGCAGGTTGACCTTTCAAAGAAACAGTAATTCCTATGAAATAGGAGGTAAAATCTTTTGTAAAGAGACATGGACATGACCCGCTGAAGTTTATGTCACTGTTTTTAAAACGCCAAGGGCATTTCAGAAATTCTTGGCTACTGAAGTGCCCCTTTTTTCAAATTTCTCTTAAGTAAGACACTCCAGCTTCGTCAACCATGGAACTGTTCCTTCCATGTAAAAAACCAAAGCAAAAAAGAAAATAAATTAAAACAAAACCCATCAAATTACATTTGAGAGCACACAATTGCTCAGCAGGCCCACCATTCAAGAAGCTAGAGGTACAGAAGCCTCAGCCTTCAGCCCATGGCCTGAAGTTTTGTCTCTATCATGGCCCCTCAATTCCCTGGCATGTCCACATTAACTCATGAATCTTTATTCATTTCCACTTCAAATGCACAGGATCCAATATATTTGAACCCTGTTCACCTGGGCTGTAATCATCCAAGGACACACCAGAGGAAGGGCAGCCACCCCCTTGCCTGGGGCCTTGGAGCTTATCACAATAGAAATGGACACCTGAACAAGGGGAGCCAAAACAAAGAGAGGCATATTCCTAAAGTCTGAAGCACAGAAGCTACCTATAGACCAGTAGTGGGATTTCACAAATTATGTAAGAATCTCTGTGCACATGCTTGGCATGGCCGCTCATGCCTATAATCCCAGCAATCTGGGGGCTGAGGTGGATGGATCCTTGGGAGTTCCAGTCCATCTTGGGCTACGAATTTATCTCAAGGCCTGTTTCAACAACTACATAAGATGCTGTTTCCAAAAAGAGGACAACAGAAAAGTAGACACACTTGATCCAGGTCCCTGGGTTCACTACATGAGTTGTGGAGTCTAAATATTCCATGCCATGAGAAAATACCTGGGATTTTTAGGGAAAGGGGCATTTGCATCCCTTTTCTAAGGGTTTCCCTTTCACCATGTTACATTTGAATTCTGAGAAAACCTGCTTGTGATAAGCTATCTAGCATTATGTTGGTTTAGGTATTGAGCTAGTACCTCATGTTTAGTGTTCAGGGTTATGCTGGAATGGCTGCAGACCTCCTTGAAGTAGCGATTGCAGACAAGTGAACCCCGAGGAAGCTGGATAGTTGAAGCAGGCACTCCAAATATTCATGCACTGCAAGGATTCACTTTCATTTTGGGACTCATCTTCTGCTTGCTGGCTTTTAGTGCTAACTGATACTACCATGGTGGCAGTAATCCAGCAGAGACTGCATGTATGGTTTGCAGGTTTGCTTCCCAAGCCACCAGAAACTTGGCAGAACCCAAATCATTGTGGCATTTTCTTTCCTCCCCTGAAACATTTGGCTTTCTAAGTTTGAAAATTGAATAGACTGGGCTAGTCAAGTTTGGACCCCATGTACCACCAACAGAGCTAAAGACAGAGCCAACTACTTCCCTCCACTTGTCAAAATATGTCAAATTTGCTTGATCCCCACTACTTCAAAGAAAATTCTGAGGCAACTTAGAGAGGTTAATCAAATACTGCACGATTGGAATGGCTGTGGTTTTATGAGGTGGAAAGCTGCAGGGTTGGGCTGAAACTGTTCACAGAAACCCACAGGCTTGTGGTTGCCAGGCAACCACACTGGGCTGAGACTGGCTGAACATCACTGTGAGGTGGATTTTAGGCTCTAGGTTTGAAAATTTAAAAGACTGGGGTAGTCAAGTTTGGAACCCATCGACCACAGACAGACCAAAAGGTCTTTCAATTACTTCCCTCCACTTCTCAAAATATGTCAAATTTTCTTGATCACTACAACTGTAAAAAAAATTCTGAGGCAACATAGAGAGACTAAACAAATACTGCATGATTGGAATGGCTGTGGTTGTATGAGGTGGAAAGCTGCAGAGTTGGGCTGAAACAGTTCACAGAAATCCACAAGCTTGTGGTTGCCAGGAAACCACACTGGGCTGCAATTGGCTGAGCACCATTGTTAGCTGGACTTTAGGCTCTAGGACACAAGTGTGCAGTAGGAGACCTGAGTCACAATGCTGGGCGTTGCCATGGAGACCTCAGTGGCACAGAGGACCTTGTAGGGCAAGTTTTAAATAGGATGAATATTCTTGGCCTGGTGTGCCACAATATTCTCTCTGAAGGCTTCACTGCTCAGAATTTGTGGATGGAAATGCTTGCCAATCTACACATGGATGTACTTTCAATGGGATATGAAATATGCCAGGGCCTGGCAGATGATCTCTGCCATGTCCTATCATTGAGCATACGCTTTTCCCTTGTCATGTCTGTCATTTGGCTGAGTACTGTTCCCTAAGCTATTCAGTCAAGACTTGCTGGCATCATTCACCTGCAGTATAAGAGCTTTCTGTGAAATTTCTCAGCAGAAATCCTCTGCAAGCACATAGCTTTGGATATGAGAGACAGTGGTGGAAGTTGAATTTCAAGGGCAGATATTTGAAAACAATGAAACAAGCCCCGAATAAGATCTTTACATGTTTCCCAGATGAATATGTTTGGAAATACAGGGGAAGATGGATATCAAGCCTGAGAAGAGTGCACACCCATTTCAAGGTACAAAAACCAGGGAAAAACATGGGAAAGCAAGAGAGCTGGTTAATCTGATGTAAAAACCTTTGATGATGAAAGGAAAATTATATTCTCATGATGATATAATCAGGCTGTAGAAGTGAACTTCTCATGTTGGTTCTCCTATGTGTGGCCTTCTGCATTGGGCGGTGGATGTAGGACAGGAAATCTTCAAATAAATCTGGTGGAACACAAAATACTGAAAAAAAAATTCAGCCTAAATCCTGTGTATTCCTTTCCTTTGAGAACATATATGGATAATGTATGAAGTTTCAAAAGAGAAAATGTCTTTTGGGTCATGGTTTCAACAATGAAATGGTCACTTCACATAACATTTTGAATTTTGCTTTCACACTTGCTCATGTACCGGGCCTGAGTAAAGCAGAATGCAGAGTAAGCCTCTTCAATGGTTGTGCATTCCATAAGTGGTTTTAAAACCAGGGAACCTCTTTGGACTTAGTGTTTGTATTTTATTGGTTGATTGGTTTTTCAAATTGTTTGTTTTACTATTTTTAACTTTGTGAGTCAGGGAAGCCCTCACTCATAGAGATTCAGACCTCTCCAAAAGCTCTGAAGTTATTCATGTAACAGCTATTACATGTTATAAGTTTCTCCTATTAAAACTTGAAAGAGAAACAGACTCTGCTACTTTTCATCTAAATTCAGTGTTGGGCTAAATTCAGTGTTGGACTTTTTACAAGTCCTTTGAAATGTGTCCTCCTCTAGTCACTGGTCGTGCTGGAATTTACTTTCTTGTGAAGACAGGATTTGAGCAAATTGACACAAGTACAGTTTGCCACTACTCTGGACACCTGGTTAAATATCGAGTTCCCTAAATGGTGTGTGTTTTACTTTGATCTCTGCCCACACTTTGCTCATCCAGTTAGAACCACAGGGCTCCAGGCCATAGCGTTCCAGGCCTAAACAAGAAAATTTCCATTCCGTTTTGGGAGTTCATTCGTCTCTCATAATTACTTTTTCCACAGATGTGTGCTTCAGGATAGGCCCTGTCCAAATGTGGAGAGGCCCATTTTCATTCACTCACTTTCAGACTTTCTAAGATTTTCAGTTACTAGAGGTTTGCGCAGACTTGCCATTGTCAAGGGACAGTACACTTCACTTGAAGTTGTGCAGTATTACTTCATGTGTCTCCGTGGAATTTCCACCAGTGGGAAACTCTTACTGTATTCATCTCCAAGTGTTTCTGGGTAAGAAAATATAAGTAACAAAGATGTGGTTTCAAGGCCAATGAGCAAAGGAGGGATTATCTTTGTTTCAGTGCAGGTTGACCTTTCAAAGAAACAGTAATTCCTATGAAATAGGAGGTAAAATCTTTTGTAAAGAGACATGGACATGACCCGCTGAAGTTTATGTCACTGTTTTTGAAACGCCAAGGGCATTTCAGAAATTCTTGGCTACTGAAGTGCCCCCTTTTTCAAATTTCTCTTAGGTAAGACACTCCAGCTTCGTCAAACCATGGTATTGTTCCTTCCATGTAAAAAACCAAAGCAAAAAAGAAAATAAATTAAAACAAAACCCATCAAATTACATTTGAGAGCACACAATTGCTCAGCAGGCCCACCATTCAAGAAGCTAGAGGTACAGAAGCCTCAGCCTTCAGCCCATGGCCTGAACTTTTGTCTCTATCATGGCCCCTCAATTCCCTGACATGTCCACATTAACTCATGAATCTTTATTCATTTCCACTTCAAATGCACAGGATCCAATATATTTGAACCCTGTTCACCTGGGCTGTAATCATCCAAGGACACACCAGAGGAAGGGCAGCCACCCCCTTGCCTGGGGCCTTGGAGCTTATCACAATAGAAATGGACACCTGAACAAGGGGATCCAAAACAAAGAGAGGCATATTCCTAAAGTCTGAAACACAGAAGCTACCTATAGACCAGTAGTGGGATTTCACAAATTATGTAAGAATCTCTGTGCACATGCTTGGCATGGCCGCTCATGCCTATAATCCCAGCAATCTGGGGGCTGAGGTGGATGGATCCTTGGGAGTTCCAGTCCATCTTGTTCTACGAATTTATCTCAAGGCCTCTTTCCACAACTACATAAGATGCTGTTTCCAAAAAGAGGACAACAGAAAAGTAGACACACTTGATCCAGGTCCCTGGGTTCACTACATGAGTTGTGGAGTCTAAATATTCCATGCCATGAGAAAATACCTGGGATTTTTAGTGAAAGGGGCATTTGCATCCCTTTTCTAAGGGTTTCCCTTTCACCATGTTACATTTGAATTCTGAGAAAACCTGCTGGTGATAAGCTATGTAGCATTATGTTGGTTTAGGTATTGAGCTAGTACCTCATGTTTAGTGTTCAGGGTTATGCTGGAATGGCTGCAGAGCTCCTTGAAATAGCGATTGCAGACAAGTGAACCCCGAGGAAGCTGGATAGTTGAAGCAGGCACTCCAAATATTCATGCACTGCAAGGATTCACTTTCATTTTGGGACTCATCTTCTGCTTGCTGGCTTTTAGTGCTAACTGATACTACCATGGTGGCAGTAATCCAGCAGAGACTGCATGTATGGTTTGCAGGTTTGCTTCCCAAGCCACCAGAAACTTGGCAGAACCCAAATCATTGTGGCATTTTCTTTCCTCCCCTGAAACATTTGGCTTTCTAAGTTTGAAAATTGAATAGACTGGGCTAGTCAAGTTTGGACCCCATGTCCCACCAACAGAGATAAGACAGAGCCAACTACTTCCCTCCACTTGTCAAAATATGTCAAATTTGCTTGATCACCACAACTTCAAAGAAAATTCTGAGGCAACTTAGAGAGGTTAATCAAATACTGCACGATTGGAATGGCTGTGGTTTTATGAGGTGGAAAGCTGCAGAGTTGGGCTGAAACTGTTCACAGAAACCCACAGGCTTTTGGTTGCCAGGCAAACACACTGGGCTGAGACTGGCTGAACATCACTGTGAGGTGGATTTTAGGCTCTAGGTTTGAAAATTTAAAAGACTGGGGTCGTCAAATTTGGAACCCATCGACCACAGACAGACCAAAAGGTCTTTCAATTACTTCCCTCCACTTCTCAAAATATGTCAAATTTTCTTGATCACTACAACTGTAAAAAAAATTCTGAGGCAACATAGAGAGACTAATCAAATACTGCATGATTGGAATGGCTGTGGTTGTATGAGGTGGAAAGCTGCAGAGTTGGGCTGAAACAGTTCACAGAAATCCACAAGCTTGTGGTTGCCAGGAAACCACACTGGGCTGCAATTGGCTGAGCACCATTGTTAGCTGGACTTTAGGCTCTAGGACACAAGTGTGCAGTAGGAGACCTGAGTCACAATGCTGGGCGTTGCCATGGAGACCTCAGTGGCACAGAGGACCTTGTAGGGCAAGTTTTAAATAGGATGAATATTCTTGGCCTGGTGTGCCACAATATTCTCTCTGAAGGCTTCACTGCTCAGAATTTGTGGATGGAAAAGCTTGCCAATCTACACATGGATGTACTTTCAATGGGATATGAAATATGCCAGGGCCTGGCAGATGATCTCTGCCATGTCCTATCATTGAGCATACGCTTTTCCCTTGTCATGTCTGTCATTTGGCTGAGTACTGTTCCCTAAGCTATTCAGTCAAGACTTGCTGGCATCATTCACCTGCAGTATAAGAGCTTTCTGTGAAATTTCTCAGCAGAAATCCTCTGCAAGCACATAGCTTTGGATATGAGAGATAGTGGTGGAAGTTGAATTTCAAGGGCAGATATTTGAAAACAATGAAACAAGCCCCGAATAAGATCTTTACATGTTTCCCAGATGAATATGTTTGGAAATACAGGGGAAGATGGATATCAAGCCTGAGAAGAGTGCACACCCATTTCAAGGTACAAAAACCAGGGAAAAACATGGGAAAGCAAGAGAGCTGGTTAATCTGATGTAAAAACCTTTGATGATGAAAGGAAAATTATATGCTCATGATGATATAATCAGGCTGTAGAAGTGAACTTCTCATGTTGGTTCTCCTATGTGTGGCCTCCTGCATTGGGCGGTGGATGTAGGACAGGAAATCTTCAAATAAATCTGGTGGAACACAAAATACTGAAAAAAAAATTCAGCCTAAATCCTGTGTATTCCTTTCCTTTGAGAACATATATGGATAATGTATGAAGTTTCAAAAGAGAAAATGTCTTTTGGGTCATGGTTTCAACAATGAAATGGTCACTTCACATAACATTTTGAATTTTGCTTTCACACTTGCTCATGTACCGGGCCTGAGTAAAGCAGAATGCAGAGTAAGCCTCTTCAATGGTTGTGCATTCCATAAGTGGTTTTAAAACCAGGGAACCCCTTTGGACTTAGTGTTTGTATTTTATTGGTTGATTGGTTTTTCAAATTGTTTGTTTTACTATTTTTAACTTTGTGAGTCAGGCAAGCCCTCACTCATAGAGATTCAGACCTCTCCAAAAGCTCTGAAGTTATTCATGTAACAGCTATTACATGTTATAAGTTTCTCCTATTAAAACTTGAAAGAGAAACAGACTCTGCTACTTTTCATCTAAATTCAGTGTTGGGCTAAATTCAGTGTTGGACTTTTTACAAGTCCTTTGAAATGTGTCCTCCTCTAGTCACTGGTCGTGCTGGAATTTACTTTCTTGTGAAGACAGGATTTGAGCAAATTGACACAAGTACAGTTTGCCACTACTCTGGACACCTGGATAAATATCGAGTTCCCTAAATGGTGTGTGTTTTACTTTGATCTCTGCCCACACTTTGCTCATCCAGTTAGAACCACAGGGCTCCAGGCCATAGCGTTCCAGGCCTAAACAAGAAAATTTCCATTCCGTTTTGGGAGTTCATTCGTCTCTCATAATTACTTTTTCCTCAGATGTGTGCTTCAGGATAGGCCCTGTCCAAATGTGGAGAGGCCCATTTTCATTCACTCACTTTCAGACTTTCTAAGATTTTCAGTTACTAGAGGTTTGCACAGACTTGCCATTGTCAAGGGACAGTACACTTCACTTGAAGTTGTGCAGTATTACTTCATGTGTCTCCGTGGAATTTCCACCAGTGGGAAACTCTTGCTGTATTCATCTCCAAGTGTTTCTGGGTAAGAAAATATAAGTAACAAAGATGTGGTTTCAAGGCCAATGAGCAAAGAAGGGATTATCTTTGTTTCAGTGCAGGTTGACCTTTCAAAGAAACAGTAATTCCTATGAAATAGGAGGTAAAATCTTTTGTAAAGAGACATGGACATGACCCGCTGAAGTTTATGTCACTGTTTTTGAAACGCCAAGGGCATTTCAGAAATTCTTGGCTACTGAAGTGCCCCTTTTTTCAAATTTCTCTTAGGTAAGACACTCCAGCTTCGTCAAACCATGGTATTGTTCCTTCCATGTAAAAAACCAAAGCAAAAAAGAAAATAAATTAAAACAAAACCCATCAAATTACATTTGAGAGCACACAATTGCTCAGCAGGCCCACCATTCAAGAAGCTAGAGGTACAGAAGCCTCAGCCTTCAGCCCATGGCCTGAACTTTTGTCTCTATCATGGCCCCTCAATTCCCTGGCATGTCCACATTAACTCATGAATCTTTATTCATTTCCACTTCAAATGCACAGGATCCAATATATTTGAACCCTGTTCACCTGGGCTGTAATCATCCAAGGACACACCAGAGGAAGGGCAGCCACCCCCTTGCCTGGGGCCTTGGAGCTTATCACAATAGAAATGGACACCTGAACAAGGGGATCCAAAACAAAGAGAGGCATATTCCTAAAGTCTGAAGCACAGAAGCTACCTATAGACCAGTAGTGGGATTTCACAAATTATGTAAGAATCTCTGTGCACATGCTTGGCATGGCCGCTCATGCCTATAATCCCAGCAATCTGGGGGCTGAGGTGGATGGATCCTTGGGAGTTCCAGTCCATCTTGGGCTACGAATTTATCTCAAGGCCTCTTTCCACAACTACATAAGATGCTGTTTCCAAAAAGAGGACAACAGAAAAGTAGACACACTTGATCCAGGTCCCTGGGTTCACTACATGAGTTGTGGAGTCTAAATATTCCATGCCATGAGAAAATACCTGGGATTTTTAGTGAAAGGGGCATTTGCATCCCTTTTCTAAGGGTTTCCCTTTCACCATGTTACATTTGAATTCTGAGAAAACCTGCTGGTGATAAGCTATGTAGCATTATGTTGGTTTAGGTATTGAGCTAGTACCTCATGTTTAGTGTTCAGGGTTATGCTGGAATGGCTGCAGAGCTCCTTGAAATAGCGATTGCAGACAAGTGAACCCCGAGGAAGCTGGATAGTTGAAGCAGGCACTCCAAATATTCATGCACTGCAAGGATTCACTTTCATTTTGGGACTCATCTTCTGCTTGCTGGCTTTTAGTGCTAACTGATACTACCATGGTGGCAGTAATCCAGCAGAGACTGCATGTATGGTTTGCAGGTTTGCTTCCCAAGCCACCAGAAACTTGGCAGAACCCAAATCATTGTGGCATTTTCTTTCCTCCCCTGAAACATTTGGCTTTCTAAGTTTGAAAATTGAATAGACTGCGGTAGTCAAGTTTGGACCCCATGTCCCACCAACAGAGATAAGACAGAGCCAACTACTTCCCTCCACTTGTCAAAATATGTCAAATTTGCTTGATCACCACAACTTCAAAGAAAATTCTGAGGCAACTTAGAGAGGTTAATCAAATACTGCACGATTGGAATGGCTGTGGTTTTATGAGGTGGAAAGCTGCAGAGTTGGGCTCAAACTGTTCACAGAAACCCACAGGCTTTTGGTTGCCCAGCAAACACACTGGGCTGAGACTGGCTGAACATCACTGTGAGGTGGATTTTAGGCTCTAGGTTTGAAAATTTAAAAGACTGGGGTCGTCAAATTTGGAACCCATCGACCACAGACAGACCAAAAGGTCTTTCAATTACTTCCCTCCACTTCTCAAAATATGTCAAATTTTCTTGATCACTACAACTGTAAAAAAAATTCTGAGGCAACATAGAGAGACTAATCAAATACTGCATGATTGGAATGGCTGTGGTTGTATGAGGTGGAAAGCTGCAGAGTTGGGCTGAAACAGTTCACAGAAATCCACAAGCTTGTGGTTGCCAGGAAACCACACTGGGCTGCAATTGGCTGAGCACCATTGTTAGCTGGACTTTAGGCTCTAGGACACAAGTGTGCAGTAGGAGACCTGAGTCACAATGCTGGGCGTTGCCATGGAGACCTCAGTGGCACAGAGGACCTTGTAGGGCAAGTTTTAAATAGGATGAATATTCTTGGCCTGGTGTGCCACAATATTCTCTCTGAAGGCTTCACTGCTCAGAATTTGTGGATGGAAATGCTTGCCAATCTACACATGGATGTACTTTCAATGGGATATGAAATATGCCAGGGCCTGGCAGATGATCTCTGCCATGTCCTATCATTGAGCATACGCTTTTCCCTTGTCATGTCTGTCATTTGGCTGAGTACTGTTCCCTAAGCTATTCAGTCAAGACTTGCTGGCATCATTCACCTGCAGTATAAGAGCTTTCTGTGAAATTTCTCAGCAGAAATCCTCTGCAAGCACATAGCTTTGGATATGAGAGATAGTGGTGGAAGTTGAATTTCAAGGGCAGATATTTGAAAACAATGAAACAAGCCCCGAATAAGATCTTTACATGTTTCCCAGATGAATATGTTTGGAAATACAGGGGAAGATGGATATCAAGCCTGAGAAGAGTGCACACCCATTTCAAGGTACAAAAACCAGGGAAAAACATGGGAAAGCAAGAGAGCTGGTTAATCTGATGTAAAAACCTTTGATGATGAAAGGAAAATTATATTCTCATGATGATATAATCAGGCTGTAGAAGTGAACTTCTCATGTTGGTTCTCCTATGTGTGGCCTCCTGCATTGGGCGGTGGATGTAGGACAGGAAATCTTCAAATAAATCTGGTGGAACACAAAATACTGAAAAAAAAATTCAGCCTAAATCCTGTGTATTCCTTTCCTTTGAGAACATATATGGATAATGTATGAAGTTTCAAAAGAGAAAATGTCTTTTGGGTCATGGTTTCAACAATGAAATGGTCACTTCACATAACATTTTGAATTTTGCTTTCACACTTGCTCATGTACCGGGCCTGAGTAAAGCAGAATGCAGAGTAAGCCTCTTCAATGGTTGTGCATTCCATAAGTGGTTTTAAAACCAGGGAACCCCTTTGGACTTAGTGTTTGTATTTTATTGGTTGATTGGTTTTTCAAATTGTTTGTTTTACTATTTTTAACTTTGTGAGTCAGGCAAGCCCTCACTCATAGAGATTCAGACCTCTCCAAAAGCTCTGAAGTTATTCATGTAACAGCTATTACATGTTATAAGTTTCTCCTATTAAAACTTGAAAGAGAAACAGACTCTGCTACTTTTCATCTAAATTCAGTGTTGGGCTAAATTCAGTGTTGGACTTTTTACAAGTCCTTTGAAATGTGTCCTCCTCTAGTCACTGGTCGTGCTGGAATTTACTTTCTTGTGAAGACAGGATTTGAGCAAATTGACACAAGTACAGTTTGCCACTACTCTGGACACCTGGATAAATATCGAGTTCCCTAAATGGTGTGTGTTTTACTTTGATCTCTGCCCACACTTTGCTCATCCAGTTAGAACCACAGGGCTCCAGGCCATAGCGTTCCAGGCCTAAACAAGAAAATTTCCATTCCGTTTTGGGAGTTCATTCGTCTCTCATAATTACTTTTTCCTCAGATGTGTGCTTCAGGATAGGCCCTGTCCAAATGTGGAGAGGCCCATTTTCATTCACTCACTTTCAGACTTTCTAAGATTTTCAGTTACTAGAGGTTTGCACAGACTTGCCATTGTCAAGGGACAGTACACTTCACTTGAAGTTGTGCAGTATTACTTCATGTGTCTCCGTGGAATTTCCACCAGTTTGAAACTCTTGCTGTATTCATCTCCAAGTGTTTCTGGGTAAGAAAATATAAGTAACAAAGATGTGGTTTCAAGGCCAATGAGGAAAGGAGGGATATCTTTGTTTCAGTGCAGGTTGACCTTTCAAAGAAACAGTAATTCCTATGAGATAGGAGGTAAAATCTTTTGTAAAGACACATGGACATGACCCGCTGAAGTTTATGTCACTGTTTTTAAAACGTCAAGGGCATTTCAGAAATTCTTGGCTACTGAAGTGCCCCTTTTTTCAAATTTCTCTTAGGTAAGACACTCCAGCTTCGTCAAACCATGGTACTGTTCCTTCCATGTAAAAAACCAAAGCAAAAAAGAAAATAAATTAAAACAAAACCCATCAAATTACATTTGAGAGCACACAATTGCTCAGCAGGCCCACCATTCAAGAAGCTAGAGGTACAGAAGCCTCAGCCTTCAGCCCATGGCCTGAAGTTTTGTCTCTATCATGGCCCCTCAATTCCCTGGCATGTCCACATTAACTCATGAATCTTTACTCATTTCCTCTTCAAATGCACAGGATCCAATATATTTGAACCCTGTTCACCTGGGCTGTAATCATCCAAGGACACACCAGAGGAAGGGCAGCCACCCCCTTGCCTGGGGCCTTGGAGCTTATCACAATAGAAATGGACACCTGAACAAGGGGAGCCAAAACAAAGAGAGGCATATTCCTAAAGTCTGAAGCACAGAAGCTACCTATAGACCAGTAGTGGGATTTCACAAATTATGTAAGAATCTCTGTGCACATGCTTGGCATGGCCGCTCATGCCTATAATCCCAGCAATCTGGGGGCTGAGGTGGATGGATCCTTGGGAGTTCCAGTCCATCTTGGGCTACGAATTTATCTCAAGGCCTCTTTCCACAACTACATAAGATGCTGTTTCCAAAAAGAGGACAACAGAAAAGTAGACACACTTGATCCAGGTCCCTGGGTTCACTACATGAGTTGTGGAGTCTAAATATTCCATGCCATGAGAAAATACCTGGGATTTTTAGTGAAAGGGGCATTTGCATCCCTTTTCTAAGGGTTTCCCTTTCACCATGTTACATTTGAATTCTGAGAAAACCTGCTGGTGATAAGCTATGTAGCATTATGTTGGTTTAGGTATTGAGCTAGTACCTCATGTTTAGTGTTCAGGGTTATGCTGGAATGGCTGCAGAGCTCCTTGAAATAGCGATTGCAGACAAGTGAACCCCGAGGAAGCTGGATAGTTGAAGCAGGCACTCCAAATATTCATGCACTGCAAGGATTCACTTTCATTTTGGGACTCATCTTCTGCTTGCTGGCTTTTAGTGCTAACTGATACTACCATGGTGGCAGTAATCCAGCAGAGACTGCATGTATGGTTTGCAGGTTTGCTTCCCAAGCTACCAGAAACTTGGCAGAACCCAAATCATTGTGGCATTTTCTTTCCTCCCCTGAAACATTTGGCTTTCTAAGTTTGAAAATTGAATAGACTGTGGTAGTCAAGTTTGGACCCCATGTCCCACCAACAGAGCTAAAGACAGAGCCAACTACTTCCCTCCACTTGTCAAAATATGTCAAATTTGCTTGATCACCACAACTTCAAAGAAAATTCTGAGGGAACTTAGAGAGGTTAATCAAATACTGCACGATTGGAATGGCTGTGGTTTTATGAGGTGGAAAGCTGCAGAGTTGGGCTGAAACTGTTCACAGAAACCCACAGGCTTTTGGTTGCCAGGCAAACACACTGGGCTGAGACTGGCTGAACATCACTGTGAGGTGGATTTTAGGCTCTAGGTTTGAAAATTTAAAAGACTGGGGTCGTCAAATTTGGAACCCATCGACCACAGACAGACCAAAAGGTCTTTCAATTACTTCCCTCCACTTCTCAAAATATGTCAAATTTTCTTGATCACTACAACTGTAAAAAAAATTCTGAGGCAACATAGAGAGACTAATCAAATACTGCATGATTGGAATGGCTGTGGTTGTATGAGGTGGAAAGCTGCAGAGTTGGGCTGAAACAGTTCACAGAAATCCACAAGCTTGTGGTTGCCAGGAAACCACACTGGGCTGCAATTGGCTGAGCACCATTGTTAGCTGGACTTTAGGCTCTAGGACACAAGTGTGCAGTAGGAGACCTGAGTCACAATGCTGGGCGTTGCCATGGAGACCTCAGTGGCACAGAGGACCTTGTAGGGCAAGTTTTAAATAGGATGAATATTCTTGGCCTGGTGTGCCACAATATTCTCTCTGAAGGCTTCACTGCTCAGAATTTGTGGATGGAAATGCTTGCCAATCTACACATGGATGTACTTTCAATGGGATATGAAATATGCCAGGGCCTGGCAGATGATCTCTGCCATGTCCTATCATTGAGCATACGTTTTTCCCTTGTCATGTCTGTCATTTGGCTGAGTACTGTTCCCTAAGCTATTCAGTCAAGACTTGCTGGCATCATTCACCTGCAGTATAAGAGCTTTCTGTGAAATTTCTCAGCAGAAATCCTCTGCAAGCACATAGCTTTGGATATGAGAGATAGTTGTGGAAGTTGAATTTCAAGGGCAGATATTTGACAACAATGAAACAAGCCCCGAATAAGATCTTTACATGTTTCCCAGATGAATATGTTTGGAAATACAGGGGAAGATGGATATCAAGCCTGAGAAGAGTGCACACCCATTTCAAGGTACAAAAACCAGGGAAAAACATGGGAAAGCAAGAGAGCTGGTTAATCTGATGTAAAAACCTTTGATGATGAAAGGAAAATTATATTCTCATGATGATATAATCAGGCTGTAGAAGTGAACTTCTCATGTTGGTTCTCCTATGTGTGGCCTCCTGCATTGGGCGGTGGATGTAGGACAGGAAATCTTCAAATAAATCTGGTGGAACACAAAATACTGAAAAAAAAATTCAGCCTAAATCATGTGTATTCCTTTCCTTTGAGAACATATATGGATAATGTATGAAGTTTCAAAAGAGAAAATGTCTTTTGGGTCATGGTTTCAACAATGAAATGGTCACTTCACATAACATTTTGAATTTTGCTTTCACACTTGCTCATGTACCGGGCCTGAGTAAAGCAGAATGCAGAGTAAGCCTCTTCAATGGTTGTGCATTCCATAAGTGGTTTTAAAACCAGGGAACCCCTTTGGACTTAGTGTTTGTATTTTATTGGTTGATTGGTTTTTCAAATTGTTTGTTTTACTATTTTTAACTTTGTGAGTCAGGGAAGCCCTCACTCATAGAGATTCAGACCTCTCCAAAAGCTCTGAAGTTATTCATGTAACAGCTATTACATGTTATATGTTTCTCCTATTAAAACTTGAAAGAGAAACAGACTCTGCTACTTTTCATCTAAATTCAGTGTTGGGCTAAATTCAGTGTTGGACTTTTTACAAGTCCTTTGAAATGTGTCCTCCTCTAGTCACTGGTCGTGCTGGAATTTACTTTCTTGTGAAGACAGGATTTGAGCAAATTGACACAAGTACAGTTTGCCACTACTCTGGACACCTGGTTAAATATCGAGTTCCCTAAATGGTGTGTGTTTTACTTTGATCTCTGCCCACACTTTGCTCATCCAGTTAGAACCACAGGGCTCCAGGCCATAGCGTTCCAGGCCTAAACAAGAAAATTTCCATTCCGTTTTGGGAGTTCATTCGTCTCTCATAATTACTTTTTCCTCAGATGTGTGCTTCAGGATAGGCCCTGTCCAAATGTGGAGAGGCCCATTTTCATTCACTCACTTTCAGACTTTCTAAGATTTTCAGTTACTAGAGGTTTGCACAGACTTGCCATTGTCAAGGGACAGTACACTTCACTTGAAGTTGTGCAGTATTACTTCATGTGTCTCCGTGGAATTTCCACCAGTGGGAAACTCTTGCTGTATTCATCTCCAAGTGTTTCTGGGTAAGAAAATATAAGTAACAAAGATGTGGTTTCAAGGCCAATGAGGAAAGGAGGGATTATCTTTGTTTCAGTGCAGGTTGACCTTTCAAAGAAACAGTAATTCCTATGAAATAGGAGGTAAAATCTTTTGTAAAGACACATGGACATGACCCGCTGAAGTTTATGTCACTGTTTTTAAAACGTCAAGGGCATTTCAGAAATTCTTGGCTACTGAAGTGCCCCTTTTTTCAAATTTCTCTTAGGTAAGACACTCCAGCTTCGTCAAACCATGGTACTGTTCCTTCCATGTAAAAATCCAAAGCAAAAAAGAAAATAAATTAAAACAAAACCAATCAAATTACATTTGAGAGCACACAATTGCTCAGCAGGCCCACCATTCAAGAAGCTAGAGGTACAGAAGCCTCAGCCTTCAGCCCATGGCCTGAAGTTTTGTCTCTATCATGGCCCCTCAATTCCCTGGCATGTCCACATTAACTCATGAATCTTTACTCATTTCCTCTTCAAATGCACAGGATCCAATATATTTGAACCCTGTTCACCTTGGCTGTAATCATCCAAGGACACACCAGAGGAAGGTCAGCCACCCCCTTGCCTGGGGCCTTGGAGCTTATCACAATAGAAATGGACACCTGAACAAGGGGATCCAAAACAAAGAGAGGCATATTCCTAAAGTCTGAAGCACAGAAGCTACCTATAGACCAGTAGTGGGATTTCACAAATTATGTAAGAATCTCTGTGCACATGCTTGGCATGGCCGCTCATGCCTATAATCCCAGCAATCTGGGGGCTGAGGTGGATGGATCCTTGGGAGTTCCAGTCCATCTTGGGCTACGAATTTATCTCAAGGCCTCTTTCAACAACTACATAAGATGCTGTTTCCAAAAAGAGGACAACAGAAAAGTAGACACACTTGATCCAGGTCCCTGGGTTCACTACATGAGTTGTGGAGTCTAAATATTCCATGCCATGAGAAAATACCTGGGATTTTTAGGGAAAGGGGCATTTGCATCCCTTTTCTAAGGGTTTCCCTTTCACCATGTTACATTTGAATTCTGAGAAAACCTGCTTGTGATAAGCTATCTAGCATTATGTTGGTTTAGGTATTGAGCTAGTACCTCATGTTTAGTGTTCAGGGTTATGCTGGAATGGCTGCAGACCTCCTTGAAGTAGCGATTGCAGACAAGTGAACCCCGAGGAAGCTGGATAGTTGAAGCAGGCACTCCAAATATTCATGCACTGCAAGGATTCACTTTCATTTTGGGACTCATCTTCTGCTTGCTGGCTTTTAGTGCTAACTGATACTACCATGGTGGCAGTAATCCAGCAGAGACTGCATGTATGGTTTGCAGGTTTGCTTCCCAAGCCACCAGAAACTTGGCAGAACCCAAATCATTGTGGCATTTTCTTTCCTCCCCTGAAACATTTGGCTTTCTAAGTTTGAAAATTGAATAGACTGCGCTAGTCAAGTTTGGACCCCATGTACCACCAACAGAGCTAAAGACAGAGCCAACTACTTCCCTCCACTTGTCAAAATATGTCAAATTTGCTTGATCACCACAACTTCAAAGAAAATTCTGAGGCAATTTAGAGAGGTTAATCAAATACTGCACGATTGGAATGGCTGTGGTTTTATGAGGTGGAAAGCTGCAGAGTTGGGCTGAAACTGTTCACAGAAACCCACAGGCTTGTGGTTGCCAGGCAACCACACTGGGCTGAGACTGGCTGAACATCACTGTGAGGTGGATTTTAGGCTCAAGATTTGAAAATTTAAAAGACTGGGGTCGTCAAGTTTGGAACCCATTGACCACAGACAGACCAAAAGGTCTTTCAATTACTTCCCTCCACTTCTCAAAATATGTCAAATTTTCTTGATCACTACAACTGTAAAAAAAATTCTGAGGCAACATAGAGAGACTAATCAAATACTGCATGATTGGAATGGCTGTGGTTGTATGAGGTGGAAAGCTGCAGAGTTGGGCTGAAACAGTTCACAGAAATCCACATGCTTGT
The DNA here is from genome assembly GCF_034190915.1 of Cavia porcellus. NCBI lineage: Eukaryota > Metazoa > Chordata > Mammalia > Rodentia > Caviidae > Cavia > Cavia porcellus. The sequence goes on from NW_026947528.1 coordinate 5,133,274, forward strand.
GGTTGCCAGGAAACCACACTGGGCTGCAATTGGCTGAGCACCATTGTTAGCTGGACTTTAGGCTCTAGGACACAAGTGTGCAGTAGGAGACCTGAGTCACAATGCTGGGCGTTGCCATGGAGACCTCAGTGGCACAGAGGACCTTGTAGGGCAAGTTTTAAATAGGATGAATATTCTTGGCCTGGTGTGCCACAATATTCTCTCTGAAGGCTTCACTGCTCAGAATTTGTGGATGGAAATGCTTGCCAATCTACACATGGATGTACTTTCAATGGGATATGAAATATGCCAGGGCCTGGCAGATGATCTCTGCCATGTCCTATCATTGAGCATACGCTTTTCCCTTGTCATGTCTGTCATTTGGCTGAGTACTGTTCCCTAAGCTATTCAGTCAAGACTTGCTGGCATCATTCACCTGCAGTATAAGAGCTTTCTGTGAAATTTCCCAGCAGAAATCCTCTGCAAGCACATAGCTTTGGATATGAGAGACAGTGGTGGAAGTTGAATTTCAACGGCTGTTGGGAGCCGCAGCCCCGAGCCCGGTCGCCTTCCTTGGCGGACGTGAGGCCTGTAGGAAAGAGCAAAGCCTGAGCTAGAATACCCCTCCCATCGAGTGTGCTAAGATGGCGCTTATCTCCTGCTTCCTGCTTGGTAAACAACCCGCCCTGTAAGATCTCCTGCTTCACAACCCGCCCTGTAAGATAGTCTGCCTAGCAACAACTGATGTTAGCCAATCAGCCCGCATCGCGCGCTTTGAACTGATTGGCCACTGTAACCCTATAAAAGTGAGTGCCTCTCCCGCCAGGAAAGAAGAAGCAGAAGAAGCAGAAGAAGCAAAAGAAGCAGAAGAAGCACGCAAGGAGCCGTGGAGAGCGGACCGGTAGAGGCTTCGGGACAGACTGTAGGGAGAAGCACGCAAGGAGCCGCGGAGAGCGGACCGGTAGAGGCTTCGGGACAGACTGTAGGGAGAAGCACGCAAGGAGCCGCGGGGAGCGGACCAACAGAGGCTTCGGCCGGGAGGATTCCCGGGGCAGGCTGTACGGAGAAGGAAAATAAAAGAAAAGGTTGTCCACTGCCAGACTTTGTTGTGTGTCCTTCCTGCCGGCCGGGAGTGACACCGACATCTGGTGGCCCGTTCGGGGAGGTGATCACCCCCGAGACGTGGCAGTGGACAACGCTCCAACGCAGAGCTGCAAGACAGGTGAGTAGAGGATAAACCTGGGCCCTGGGTGGCGCACACCTACAGGGTTTTTAGACTCCTCTCAACCTCACGCGTAAGTGGCGGGTTTCTTGGGCCTCACGCGGTGAGTATGAAACATAACACCAGAACTTAAGGTAATAAAAGAGTGTAAAACATAAACATAGAAGTAAAAATAACAGAAGATATATTAAAAATGGGAAACATGCTAGGTAGCGGCACTAAGAGTGAGGGTGGTTGCGGGGAAAGCTCTCAAGAGCTTACAAAAGTACGCAGGGTATTTGAGCAGGCCCAGTCAGGGAGCTCCCGAGAGGGGTCCGTCAAGGGGAACAAAGATGCTAAGGAGGAGGACGGGGCTCAAGCCTTGGAGTCGTCTGACTCCGAGGACGAGGGAAGGTTGAATGGTGAGGAGGCCAAAGAGACCAGCTGTCAGGGGTCTAAGTCGCTTGATGGGGAGACGCAAGGCTCTTTCGCTGCGTTGCGCCGCGAATTGCGCTCCGCTCAGCTAGGCTTATGAAAAAGCAGAGAGCTTCTGAGCGCCCCCTGGCAGGGGAGGGAGACAGAACCTTCTGCTCCGCCCTGGAACTCGTTCCCGGAAGCGGTCCCTCGCCGCGAGACCGCCGCATGGGAACTCCCCCCTCTTCCGTCAGTACAGGAAATAACGCAAAGCCTTCAATGAGTTCTGCAAAATGATGGAGGTTCAATTAAAACATGGTATCCCATACAATCCCGAAGGTCAAGGAATCATTGAGAGGGCTCATAGAAGCCTCAAAGAAATTTTACAAAAACAAAAAGGGGGAGTAGGCCAAGGCCTGGCCCCAAAGGCACGATTATCCATGGCACTATTCACACACAATTTTTTAAATTTAAATAATGATAATTGCTCCCCAGCTATGGAGCACTGCAACCCTTCCCCCAACCATAAAGGGTGGGTTAAATGGAAAGATGTCCTAACAGGACAATGGATGGGCCCGGATCCGGTAATCAGCTGGAGCCGAGGCGCAGTTTGTGTTTTCCCACAGGAACCGGGACGAGAACCACTGTGGGTACTGGAGAGACTGACACGGGCAACAAAGCCCTCGACTGAAGATCAGACCTGCCCTACCAGAGATCCATCACAGAACAACCAACAAGATGAATAGAAATAGCGGTAGCCCAAAATGGACAAAAAGATCCTCAGGCATATGCATGGCTCGCTCGCCTAACCTACGACCGAGTCTAGGGGCGGTGAGCTTCCCACACTCCTCCTCTAAAAAATTATGACATAGCTGGGTAGGAGAGTCAATGACGGGTAAGAGCGTACTCCCCCGGTGCGACTCAACCTAAGCCAGGCCCTACCCCATCCTGCACTTAAGCCACTGGACTGTTAGATGCTGCCCAGGTCTAAATTTCTCTCCGAGGGGATTTCTTTACGGAGAGGAAATGAGTGCAAGTTTGTGTGCATCCAGGTTCCGTCCAGTTTGTGCCTGGCCCTAGAAAAAGGACGAGGGACTCAGGGCCTTGGCAGACCATGGGACGGGCGAAAAGGGTCTAAGCCAAGGACCTACGGTGGGCCTACGCATAGGGCATAAGCCTCTGCACCCAGTCCAGGAAGGGCTACGATGCGCACATTCATAAAAAATGAAAAAGGGGGAGATGTTGGGAGCCGCAACCCCGAGCCCGGTCGCCTTACTTGGCGGACGTGAGGCCTGTAGGAAAGAGCAAAGCCTGAGCTAGATTACCCCTCCCATCGAGTGTGCTAAGATGGCGCTTATCTCCTGCTTCCTGCTTGGTAAACAGCCCGCCCTGTAAGATCTCCTGCTTCACAACCTGCCCTGTAAGATAGTCTGCCTAGCAACAACTGATGTTAGCCAATCAGCCCGCATCGCGCGCTTTGAACTGATTGGCCACTGTAACCCTATAAAAGTGAGTGCCTCTCCCGCCACGAAAGAAGAAGCAGAAGAAGCAGAAGAAGCAAAAGAAGCAGAAGAAGCACGCAAGGAGCCGCGGAGAGCGGACCGGTAGAGGCTTCGGGACAGACTGTAGGGAGAAGCACGCAAGGAGCCGCGGAGAGCGGACCGGTAGAGGCTTCGGGACAGACTGTAGGGAGAAGCACGCAAGGAGCCGCGGGGAGCGGACCAACAGAGGCTTCGGCCAGGAGGATTCCCGGGGCAGGCTGTACGGAGAAGGAAAATAAAAGAAAAGGTTGTCCACTGCCAGACTTTGTTGTGTGTCCTTCCTGCCGGCCGGGAGTGACACCGACAAACGGCAGATATTTGAAAACAATGAAACAAGCCCCGAATAAGATCTTTACATGTTTCCCAGATGAATATGTTTGGAAATACAGGGGAAGATGGATATCAAGCCTGAGAAGAGTGCACACCCATTTCAAGGTACAAAAACCAGGGAAAAACATGGGAAAGCAAGAGAGCTGGTTAATCTGATGTAAAAACCTTTGATGATGAAAGGAAAATTATATTCTCATGATGATATAATCAGGCTGTAGAAGTGAACTTTTCATGTTGGTTCTCCTATGTGTGGCCTTCTGCATTGGGCGGTGGATGTAGGACAGGAAATCTTCAAATAAATCTGGTGGAACACAAAATACTGAAAAAAAATTCAGCCTGAATCCTGTGTATTCCTTCCCTTTGAGAACATATATGGATAATGTATGAAGTTTCAAAAGAGAAAATGTCTTTTGGGTCATGGTTTCAACAATGAAATGGTCACTTCACATAACATTTTGAATTTTGCTTTCACACTTGCTCATGTACTGGGCCTGAGTAAAGCAGAATGCAGAGTAAGCCTCTTCAATGGTTGTGCATTCCATAAGTGGTTTTAAAACCAGGGAACCCCTTTGGACTTAGTATTTGTATTTTATTGGTTGATTGGTTTTTCAAATTGTTTGTTTTACTATTTTGAACTTTGTGAGTCAGGGAAGCCCTCACTCATAGAGATTCAGACGTCTCCAAAAGCTCTGAAGTTATTCATGTAACAGCTATTAAATGTTATAAGTTTCTCCTATTAAAACTTGAAAGAGAAACAGACTCTGCTACTTTTCATCTAAATTCAGTGTTGGGCTAAATTCAGTGTTGGACTTTTTACAAGTCCTTTGAAATGTGTCCTCCTCTAGTCACTGGTCCTGCTGGAATTTACTTTCTTGTGAAGACAGGATTTGAGCAAATTGACACAAGTACAGTTTGCCACTACTCTGGACACCTGGTTAAATATCGCGTTCCCTAAATGGTGTGTGTTTTACTTTGATCTCTGCCCACACTTTGCTCATCCAGTTAGAACCACAGGGCTCCAGGCCATAGCGTTCCAGGCCTAAACAAGAAAATTTCCATTCCGTTTTGGGAGTTCATTCGTCTCTCATAATTACTTTTTCCACAGATGTGTGTTTCAGGATAGGCCCTGTCCAAATGTGGAGAGGCCCATTTTCATTCACTCACTTTCAGACTTTCTAAGATTTTCAGTTACTAGAGGTTTGCGCAGACTTGCCATTGTCAAGGGACAGTACACTTCACTTGAAGTTGTGCAGTATTACTTCATGTGTCTCCGTGGAATTTCCACCTATGGGAAACTCTTGCTGTATTCATCTCCAAGTGTTTCTGGGTAAGAAAATATAAGTAACAAAGATGTGGTTTCAAGGCCAATGAGGAAAGGAGGGATTATCTTTGTTTCAGTGCAGGTTGACCTTTCAAAGAAACAGTAATTCCTATGAAATAGGAGGTAAAATCTTTTGTAAAGAGACATGGACATGACCCGCTGAAGTTTATGTCACTGTTTTTAAAACGCCAAGGGCATTTCAGAAATTCTTGGCTACTGAAGTGCCCCTTTTTTCAAATTTCTCTTAGGTAAGACACTCCAGCTTCGTCAAACCATGGTACTGTTCCTTCCATGTAAAAAACCAAATCAAAAAAGAAAATAAATTAAAACAAAACCCATCAAATTACATTTGAGAGCACACAATTGCTCAGCAGGCCCACCATTCAAGAAGCTACAGGTACAGAAGCCTCAGCCTTCAGCCCATGGCCTGAAGTTTTGTCTCTATCATGGCCCCTCAATTCCCTGGCATGTCCACATTAACTCATGAATCTTTACTCATTTCCTCTTCAAATGCACAGGATCCAATATATTTGAACCCTGTTCACCTGGGCTGTAATCATCCAAGGACACACCAGAGGAAGGGCAGCCACCCCCTTGCCTGGGGCCTTGGAGCTTATCACAATAGAAATGGACACCTGAACAAGGGGAGCCAAAACAAAGAGAGGCATATTCCTAAAGTCTGAAGCACAGAAGCTACCTATAGACCAGTAGTGGGATTTCACAAATTATGTAAGAATCTCTGTGCACATGCTTGGCATGGCCGCTCATGCCTATAATCCCAGCAATCTGGGGGCTGAGGTGGATGGATCCTTGGGAGTTCCAGTCCATCTTGGGCTACGAATTTATCTCAAGGCCTGTTTCAACAACTACATAAGATGCTGTTTCCAAAAAGAGGACAACAGAAAAGTAGACACACTTGATCCAGGTCCCTGGGTTCACTACATGAGTTGTGGAGTCTAAATATTCCATGCCATGAGAAAATACCTGGGATTTTTAGTGAAAGGGGCATTTGCATCCCTTTTCTAAGGGTTTCCCTTTCACCATGTTACATTTGAATTCTGAGAAAACCTGCTGGTGATAAGCTATGTAGCATTATGTTGGTTTAGGTATTGAGCTAGTACCTCATGTTTAGTGTTCAGGGTTATGCTGGAATGGCTGCAGAGCTCCTTGAAATAGTGATTGTAGACAAGTGAACCCCGAGGAAGCTGGATAGTTGAAGCAGGCACTCCAAATATTCATGCACTGCAAGGATTCACTTTCATTTTGGGACTCATCTTCTGCTTGCTGGCTTTTAGTGCTAACTGATACTACCATGGTGGCAGTAATCCAGCAGAGACTGCATGTATGGTTTGCAGGTTTGCTTCCCAAGCCACCAGAAACTTGGCAGAACCCAAATCATTGTGGCATTTTCTTTCCTCCCCTGAAACATTTGGCTTTCTAAGTTTGAAAATTGAATAGACTGGGCTAGTCAAGTTTGGACCCCATGTACCACCAACATAGCTAAAGACAGAGCCAATTACTTCCCTCCACTTGTCAAAATATGTCAAATTTGCTTGATCACCACAACTTCAAAGAAAATTCTGAGGCAACTTAGAGAGGTTAATCAAATACTGCATGATTGGAATGGCTGTGGTTGTATGAGGTGGAAAGCTGCAGAGTTGGGCTGAAACTGTTCACAGAAACCCACAGGCTTGTGGTTGCCAGGCAACCACACTGGGCTGAGACTGGCTGAACATCACTGTGAGGTGGATTTTAGGCTCTAGGTTTGAAAATTTAAAAGACTGGGGTCGTCAAATTTGGAACCCATCGACCACAGACAGACCAAAAGGTCTTTCAATTACTTCCCTCCACTTCTCAAAATATGTCAAATTTTCTTGATCACTACAACTGTAAAAAAAATTCTGAGGCAACATAGAGAGACTAATCAAATACTGCATGATTGGAATGGCTGTGGTTTTATGAGGTGGAAAGCTGCAGAGTTGGGCTGAAACAGTTCACAGAAATCCACAAGCTTGTGGTTGCCAGGAAACCACACTGGGCTGCAATTGGCTGAGCACCATTGTTAGCTGGACTTTAGGCTCTAGGACACAAGTGTGCAGTAGGAGACCTGAGTCACAATGCTGGGCGTTGCCATGCAGACCTCAGTGGCACAGAGGACCTTGTAGGGCAAGATTTAAATAGGATGAATATTCTTGGCCTGGTGTGCCACAATATTCTCTCTGAAGGCTTCACTGCTCAGAATTTGTGGATGGAAATGCTTGCCAATCTACACATGGATGTACTTTCAATGGGATATGAAATATGCCAGGGCCTGGCAGATGATCTCTGCCATGTCCTATCATTGAGCATACGCTTTTCCCTTGTCATGTCTGTCATTTGGCTGAGTACTGTTCCCTAAGCTATTCAGTCAAGACTTGCTGGCATCATTCACCTGCAGTATAAGAGCTTTCTGTGAAATTTCTCAGCAGAAATCCTCTGCAAGCACATAGCTTTGGATATGAGAGACAGTGGTGGAAGTTGAATTTCAAGGGCAGATATTTGAAAACAATGAAACAAGCCCCGAATAAGATCTTTACATGTTTCCCAGATGAATATGTTTGGAAATACAGGGGAAGATGGATATCAAGCCTGAGAAGAGTGCACACCCATTTCAAGGTACAAAAACCAGGGAAAAACATGGGAAAGCAAGAGAGCTGGTTAATCTGATGTAAAAACCTTTGATGATGAAAGGAAAATTATATTCTCATGATGATATAATCAGGCTGTAGAAGTGAACTTCTCATGTTGGTTCTCCTATGTGTGGCCTTCTGCATTGGGCGGTGGATGTAGGACAGGAGATCTTCAAATAAATCTGGTGGAACACAAAATACTGAAAAAAAAATTCAGCCTAAATCCTGTGTATTCCTTCCCTTTGAGAACATATATGGATAATGTATGAAGTTTCAAAAGAGAAAATGTCTTTTGGGTCATGGTTTCAACAATGAAATGGTCACTTCACATAACATTTTGAATTTTGCTTTCAAACTTGCTCATGTACCGGGCATGAGTAAAGCAGAATGCAGAGTAAGCCTCTTCAATGGTTGTGCATTCCATAAGTGGTTTTAAAACCAGGGAACCCGTTTGGACTTAGTGTTTGTATTTAATTGGTTGATTGGTTTTTCAAATTGTTTGTTTTACTATTTTTAACTTTGTGAGTCAGGGAAGCCCTCACTCATAGAGATTCAGACCTCTCCAAAAGCTCTGAAGTTATTCATGTAACAGCTATTACATGTTATAAGTTTCTCCTATTAAAACTTGAAAGAGAAACAGACTCTGCTACTTTTCATCTAAATTCAGTGTTGGGCTAAATTCAGTGTTGGACTTTTTACAAGTCCTTTGAAATGTGTCCTCCTCTAGTCACTGGTCCTGCTGGAATTTACTTTCTTGTGAAGACAGGATTTGAGCAAATTGACATAAGTACATTTTACCACTACTCTGGACACCTGGTTAAATATCGAGTTCCCTAAATGGTGTGTGTTTTACTTTGATCTCTGCCCACACTTTGCTCATCCAGTTAGAACCACAGGGCTCCAGGCCATAGCATTCCAGGCCTAAACAAGAAAATTTCCATTCCGTTTTGGGAGGTCATTCGTCTCTCAGAATTACTTTTTCCACAGATGTGTGCTTCAGGATAGGCCCTGTCCAAATGTGGAGAGGCCCATTTTCATTCACTCACTTTCAGACTTTCTAAGATTTTCAGTTACTAGAGTTTTGCGCAGACTTGCCATTGTCAAGGGACAGTGCACTTCACTTGAAGTTGTGCAGTATTACTTCATGTGTTTCCGTGGAATTTGCACCAATGGGAAACTCTTGCTGTATTCATCTCCAAGTGTTTCTGGGTAAGAAAATATAAGTAACAAAGGATGTGGTTTCAAGCCCAATGAGGAAAGGAGGGATTATCTTTGTTTCAGTGCAGGTTGACCTTTCAAAGAAACAGTAATTCCTATGAAATAGGAGGTAAAATCTTTTGTAAAGAGACATGGACATGACCCGCTGAAGTTTATGTCACTGTTTTTAAAACGCCAAGGGAATTTCAGAAATTCTTGGCTACTGAAGTGCCCCTTTTTCAAATTTCTCTTAGGTGAGACACTCCAGCTTCGTCAAACCATTGTACTGTTCCTTCCATGTAAAAAACCAAAGCAAAAAAGAAAATAAATTAAAACAAACCCCATCAAATTACATTTGAGAGTCCACAATTGCTCAGCAGGCCCACGATTCAAGAAGCTAGAAGTACAGAAGCCTCAGCCTTCAGCCCATGGCCTGAAGTTTTGTCACTATCATGGCCCCTCAATTCCCTGGCATGTCCACATTAACTCATGAATCTTTACTCATTTCCTCTTCAAATGCACAGGATCCAATATATTTGAACCCTGTTCACCTGGGCTGTAATCATCCAAGGACACACCAGAGGAAGGGCAGCCACCCCCTTGCCTGGGGCCTTGGAGCTTATCACAATAGAAATGGACACCTGAACAAGGGGAGCCAAAACAAAGAGAGGCATATTCCTAAAGTCTGAAGCACAGAAGCTACCTATAGACAAGTAGTGGGATTTCACAAATTATGTAAGAATCTCTGTGCACATGCTTGGCATGGCCGCTCATGCCTATAATCCCAGCAATCTGGGGGCTGAGGTGGATGGATCCTTGGGAGTTCCAGTCCATCTTGGGCTACGAATTTATCTCAAGGCCTCTTTCAACAACTACATAAGATGCTGTTTCCAAAAAGAGGACAAGAGAAAAGTAGACACACTTGATCCAGGTCCCTGGGTTCACTCCATGAGTTGTGGAGTCTAAATATTCCATGCCATGAGAAAATACCTGGGATTTTTAGTGAAAGGGGCATTTGCATCCCTTTTCTAAGGGTTTCCCTTTCACCATGTTACATTTGAATTCTGAGAAAACCTGCTGGTGATAAGCTATGTAGCATTATGTTGGTTTAGGTATTGAGCTAGTACCTCATGTTTAGTGTTCAGGGTTATGCTGGATGGCTGCAGACCTCCTTGAAATAGCGATTGCAGACAAGTGAACCCCGAGGAAGCTGGATAGTTGAAGCAGGCACTCCAAATATTCATGCACTGCAAGGATTCACTTTCATTTTGGGACTCATCTTCTGCTTGCTGGCTTTTAGTGCTAACTGATACTACCATGGGGGCAGTAATCCAGCAGAGACTGCATGTATGGTTTGCAGATTTGCTTCCCAAGCCACCAGAAACTTGGCAGAACTCAAATCATTGTGGCATTTTCTTTCCTCCCCTGAAACATTTGGCTTTCTAAGTTTGAAAATTGAATAGACTGGGCTAGTCAAGTTTGGACCCCATGTACCACCAACAGAGCTAAAGACAGTGCTAACTACTTCCCTCCACTTGTCAAAATATGTCAAATATGCTTGATCACCACAACTTCAAAGAAAATTCTGAGGCAACTTAGAGAGGTTAATCAAATACTGCACGATTGGAATGGCTGTGGTTGTATGAGGTGGAAAGCTGCAGAGTTGGGCTGAAACTGTTCACAGAAACCCACAGGCTTGTGGTTGCCAGGCAACCACACTGGGCTGAGACTGGCTGAACATCACTGTGAGGTGGATTTTAGGCTCTAGGTTTGAAAATTTAAAAGACTGGGGTAGTCAAGTTTGGAACCCTTCGACCACAGACAGACCAAAAGGCCTTTCAATTACTTCCCTCCACTTCTCAAAATATGTCAAATTTTCTTGATCACTACAACTGTAAAAAAAATTCTGAGGCAACATAGAGAGACTAATCAAATACTGCATGATTGGAATGGCTGTGGTTGTATGAGGTGGAAAGCTGCAGAGTTGGGCTGAAACAGTTCACAGAAATCCACAAGCTTGTGGTTGCCAGGAAACCACACTGGGCTGCAATTGGCTGAGCACCATTGTTAGCTGGACTTTAGGCTCTAGGACACAAGTGTGTAGTAGGAGACAGAGTCACAATGCTGGGCGTTGCCATGGAGACCTCAGTGGCACTGAGGACCTTGTAGGGCAAGTTTTAAATAGGATGAATATTCTTGGCCTGGTGTGCCACAATATTCTCTCTGAAGGCTTCACTGCTCAGAATTTTTGGATGGAAATGCTTGCCAATCTACACATGGATGTACTTTCAATGGGATATGAAATATGCCAGGGCCTGGCAGATGATCTCTGCCATGTCCTATCATTGAGCATACGCTTTTCCCTTGTCATGTCTGTCATTTGGCTGAGTACTGTTCCCTAAGCTATTCAGTCAAGACTTGCTGGCATCATTCACCTGAAGTATAAGAGCTTTCTGTGAAATTTCTCAGCAGAAATCCTCTGCAAGCACATAGCTTTGGATATGAGAGACAGTGGTGGAAGTTGAATTTCAAGGGCAGATATTTGAAAACAATGAAACAAGCCCCGAATAAGATCTTTACATGTTTCCCAGATGAATATGTTTGGAAATACAGGGGAAGATGGATATCAAGCCTGAGAAGAGTGCACACCCATTTCAAGGTACAAAAACCCTGGAAAAACATGGGAAAGCAAGAGAGCTGGTTAATCTGATGTAAATACCTTTGATGATGAAAGGAAAATTTTATTCTCATGATGATATAATCAGGCTGTAGAAGTGAACTTCTCATGTTGGTTGTCCTATGTGTGGCCTTCTGCATTGGGTGGTGGATGTAGGACAGGAGATCTTCAAATAAATCTGGTGGAACACAAAATACTGAAAAAAAAATTCAGCCTAAATCCTGTGTATTCCTTCCCTTTGAGAACATATATGGATAATGTATGAAGTTTCAAAAGAGAAAATGTCTTTTGGGTCATGGTTTCAACAATGAAATTGTCACTTCACATAACATTTTGAATTTTGCTTTCACACTTGCTCATGTACCGGGCCTGAGTAAAGCAGAATGCAGAGTAAGCCTCTTCAATGGTTGTGCATTCCACAAGTGGTTTTAAAACCAGGGAACCCCTTTGGACTTAGTGTTTGTATTTAATTGGTTGATTGGTTTTTCAAATTGTTTGTTTTACTATTTTTAACTTTGTGAGTCAGGGAAGCCCTCACTCATAGAGATTCAGACCTCTCCAAAAGCTCTGAAGTTATTCATGTAACAGCTATTACATGTTATAAGTTTCTCCTATTAAAACTTGAAAGAGAAACAGACTCTGCTACTTTTCATCTAAATTCAGTGTTGGGCTAAATTCAGTGTTGGACTTTTTACAAGTCCTTTGAAATGTGTCCTCCTCTAGTCACTGGTCGTGCTGGAATTTACTTTCTTGTGAAGACAGGATTTGAGCAAATTGACACAAGTACAGTTTACCACTACTCTGGACACCTGGTTAAATATCGAGTTCCCTAAATGGTGTGTGTTTTACTTTGATCTCTGCCCACACTTTGCTCATCCAGTTAGAACCACAGGGCTCCAGGCCATAGCGTTCCAGGCCTAAACAAGAAAATTTCCATTCCGTTTTGGGAGTTCATTCGTCTCTCATAATTACTTTTTCCACAAATGTGTGCTTCAGGAGAGGCCCTATCCAAATGTGGAGAGGCCCATTTTCATTCACTCACTTTCAGACTTTCTAAGGTTTTCAGTTACTAGAGGTTCGCCCAGACTTGCCATTGTCAAGGGACAGTGCACTTCACTTGAAGTTGTGCAGTATTACTTCATGTGTCTCCGTGGAATTTCCACCAATGGGAAACTCTTGCTGTAGTCATCTCCAAGTGTTTCTGTGTAAGAAAATATAACTAACAAAGGATGTGGTTTCAAGCCCAATGAGGAAAGGAGGGATTATCTTTATTTCAGTGCAGGTTGACCTTTCAAAGATACAGTAAATCCTATGAAAAAGGAGGTAAAATCTTTGGTAAAGAGACATGGACATCACGCGCTCAACTTTATGTCACTTTTTTTAAAACGACAAGGGCATTTGAGAAATTCTTGGCTGCTGAATTGTCCCTTTTTTCAAATTTCTCTTAGGTAAGACACTCCAGCTTCGTCAAACCATGTTACTGTTCCTTCCATATAAAAAACCAAAGCAAAAAAGAAAATAAATTAAACCAAACCCATCAAATTACATTTGAGAGCCCACAATTGCTCAGCAGGCCCACTATTCAAGAAACTAGACGTACAGAAGCCTCAGCTTTCAACCCATGGCCTGAAGTTTTGTCTCTATCATGGCCCATCAATTCCCTGGCATGTCCACATTAACTCATGAATCTTTACTCATTTCCTCTTCAAATGCACAGGATCCAATATATTTGAACCCTGTTCACCTGGGCTGTAATCATCCAAGGACACACCAGAGGAAGGGCAGCCACCCCCTTGCCTGGGGCCTTGGAGCTTATCACAATAGAAATGGACACCTGAACAAGGGGAGCCAAAACAAAGAGAGGCATATTCCTAAAGTCTGAAGCACAGAAGCTACCTATAGACCAGTAGTGGGATTTCACAAATTATGTAAGAATCTCTGTGCACATGCTTGGCATGGCCGCTCATGCCTATAATCCCAGCAATCTGGGGGCTGAGGTGGATGGATCCTTGGGAGTTCCAGTCCATCTTGGGCTACGAATTTATCTCAAGGCCTGTTTGAACAACTACATAAGATGCTGTTTCCAAGAAGAGGACAACAGAAAAGTAGACACACTTGGTCCAGGTCCCTGGGTTCACTCCATGAGTTGTGGAGTCTAAATATTCCATGCCATGAGAAAATACCTGGGATTTTTAGTGAAAGGGGCATTTGCATCCCTTTTCTAAGGGTTTCCCTTTCACCATGTTACATTTGAATTCTTAGAAAACCTGCTGGTGATAAGCTATCTAGCATTATGTTGGTTTAGGTATTGAGCTAGTACCTCATGTTTAGTGTTCAGGGTTATGCTGGAATGGCTGCAGACCTCCTTGAAATAGCGATTGCAGACAAGTGAACCCTGAGGAAGTTGGATAGTTGAAGCAGGCACTCCAAATATTCATGTACTGCAAGGGTTCACTTTCATTTTGGGACTCATCTTCTGGATGCTGGCATTTAGTGCTAACTGATACTACCATCGTGGCAGTAATCCAGCAGAGACTGCATGTATGGTTTGCAGGTTTGCTTCCCAAGCCACCAGAAACTTGGCAGAACCCAAATCATTGTGGCATTTTCTTTCCTCCCCTGAAACATTTGGTTTTCTAAGTTTGAAAATTGAATAGACTGGGCTAGTCAAGTTTGGACCCCATGTACCACCAACAGAGCTAAAGACAGAGCCAATTACTTCCCTCCACTTGTCAAAATATGTCAAATTTGCTTGATCACCACAACTTCAAAGAAAATTCTGAGGCAACTTAGAGAGGTTAATCAAATACTGCATGATTGGAATGGCTGTGGTTGTATGAGGTGGAAAGCTGAAGAGTTGGGCTGAAACTGTTCACAGAAACCCACAGGCTTGTGGTTGCCAGGCAAACACACTGGGCTGAGACTGGCTGAACATCACTGTGAGGTGGATTTTAGGCTCTAGGTTTGAAAATTTAAAAGACTGGGGTAGTCAAGTTTGGAACCCATCGACCACAGACAGACCAAAAGGTCTTTCAATTACTTCCCTCCACTTCTCAAAATATGTCAAATTTTCTTGATCACTACAACTGTAAAAAAAATTCTGAGGCAACATAGAGAGGCTAATCAAATACTGCATGATTGGAATGGCTGTGGGTGTATGAGGTGGAAAGCTGCAGAGTTGGGCTGAAACAGTTCACAGAAATCCACAAGCTTGTGGTTGCCAGGAAACCACACTGGGCTGCAATTGGCTGAGCACCATTGTGAGCTGGACTTTAGGCTCTAGGACACAAGTGTGCAGTAGGAGATCTGAGTCACAATGCTGGGCGTTGCCATGGAGACCTCAGTGGCACAGAGGACCTTGTAGGGCAAGTTTTAAATAGGATGAATATTCTTGGCCTGGTGTGCCACAATATTCTCTCTGAAGGCTTGACTGCTCAGAATTTGTTGATGGAAATGCTTGCCAATCTACACATGGATGTACTTTCAATGGGATATGAAATATGCCAGGGCCTGGCAGATGATCTCTGCCATGTCCTATCATTGAGCATATGCTTTTCCCTTGTCATGTCTGTCATTTGGCTAAGTACTGTTCCTTAAGCTATTCAGTCAAGACTTGCTGGCATCATTCACTGCAGTATAAGAGCTTTCTGTGAAATTTCTCAGCAGAAATCCTCTGCAAGCACATAGCTTTGGATATGAGAAACAGTGGTGGAAGTTGAATTTCAAGGGCATATATTTGAAAACAATTTAACAAGCCCGGAATAAGATCTTTACATGTTTCCCAGATGAATATGTTTGGAAATGCGGGGGAAGATGGAGATCAAGCCTGAGAAGAGTGCACACCCATTTCAAGGTACAAAAACCAGGGAAATACATGGGAAAGCAAGAGAGCTGGTTAACCTGATGTAAAAATCTTTGATGATGAAAGGAAAATTATATTCTCATGATGATATATTCAGGCTGTAGAAGTGAACTTCTCATGTTGATTGTCCTATGTGTGTCCTTCTGCATTGGGCGGTGGATGCAGGACAGGAGATCTTCAAATAAATCTGGTGGAACACAAAATACTGAAAAAAATTCAGCCTAAATCCTGTGTATTCCTTCCCTTTGAGAACATATATGGATAATGTATGAAGTTTCAAAAGAGAAAATATCTTTTGGGTCATGGTTTCAACAATGAAATGGTCACTTCACATAACATTTTGAATTTTGCTTTCACACTTGCTCATGTACCGGGCCTGAGTAAAGCAGAATGCAGAGTAAGCCTCTTCAATAGTTGTGCATTCCATAAGTGGTTTTAAAACCAGGGAACCCCTTTGGACTTAGTGTTTGTATTTAATTGGTTGATTGGTTTTTCAAATTGTTTGTTTTACTATTTTGAAATTTGTGAGTCTCGGAAGCCCTCACTCATAGTGATTTAGACCTCTCCAAAAGCTCTGAAGTTATGAATGTAACAGCTATTACATGTTATAAGTTTCTCCTATTAAAACTTGAAAGAAAAAAAAGGATCTGCTACTTTTCATCTAAATTCAGTGTTGGGCTAAATTCAGTTTTGGACTTTTTACAGGTCCTTTGAAATGTGTCCTCCTCTAGTCACTGGTCATGCTGGAATTTACTTTCTTGTGAAGACAGGATTTGAGCAAATTGACACAAGTACAGTTTGCCACTACTCTGGACACCTGGTTAAATATCGAGTTCCCTAAATGGTGTGTGTTTTACTTTGATCTCTGCTCACACTTTGCTCATCCTGTTAGAACCACAGGGCTCCAGGCCATAGTGTTCCAGGCCTAAACAAGAAAATTTCCATTCCGTTTTGGGAGTTCATTCGTCTCTCATAATTACTTTTTCCACAAATGTGTGCTTCAGGAGAGGCCCTGTCCAAATGTGGAGAGGCCCATTTTCATTCACTCACTTTCAGACTTTCTAAGATTTTCAGTTACTAGAGGTTTGCCCAGACTTGCCATTGTCAAGGGACAGTGCACTTCACTTGAAGTTGTGCAGTATTACTTCATGTGTCTCCGTGGAATTTCCACCAATGGGAAACTCTTGCTGTATTCACTTCCAACTGTTTCTGCGTAAGAAAATATAAGTAACAAAGGATGTGGTTTCAAGCCCAATGAGGAAAGGAGGGATTATCTTTATTTCAGTGCAGGTTGACCTTTCAAAGAAACAGTAATTCCTATGAAATAGGAGGTAAAATCTTTTGTAAAGAGACATGGACATGACCCGCTGAAGTTTATGTCACTGTTTTTAAAACGCCAAGCGCATTTCAGAAATTCTTGGCTGCTGAATTGCCCCTTTTTTCAAATTTCTCTTAGGTAAGACACTCCAGCTTCATCAAACCATGGTACTGTTCCTTCCATGTAAAAAACCAAAGCAAAAAAGAAAATAAATTAAAACAAAACCCATCAAATTACATTTGAGAGCCCACAATTGCTGAGCAGGCCCACTATTCAAGAAGCTAGAGGTACAGAAGCCTCAGCCTTCAGCCCATGGCCTGAAGTTTTGTCTCTATCATGGCCCCTCAATTCCCTGGCATGTCCACATTAACTCATGAATTTTTACTCATTTCCTCTTCAAATGCACAGGATCCAATATATTTGAACCCTGTTCACCTGGGCTGTAATCATCCAAGGACACAGGAGAGGAAGGGCAGCCACCCCCTTGCCTGGGGCCTTGGAGCTTATCACAATAGAAATGGACACCTGAACAAGGGGAGCCAAAACAAAGAGAGGCATATTCCTAAAGTCTGAAGCACAGAAGCTACCTATAGACCAGTAGTGGGATTTCACAAATTATGTAAGAATCTCTGTGCACATGCTTGGCATGGCCGCTCATGCCTATAATCCCAGCAATCTGGGGGCTGAGGTGGATGGATCCTTGGGAGTTCCAGTCCATCTTGGGCTACGAATTTATCTCAAGGCCTGTTTCAACAACTACATAAAATGCTGTTTCCAAGAAGAGGACAACAGAAAACTAGACACACTTGGTCCAGGTCCCTGGGTTCACTACATGAGTTGTGGAGTCTAAATATTCCATGCCATGTGAAAATACCTGGGATTTTTAGTGAAAGGGGCATTTGCATCCCTTTTCTAAGTGTTTCCCTTTCACCATGTTACATTTGAATTCTGGGAATACCTGCTGGTGATAAGCTATGTAGCATTATGTTGGTTTAGGTATTGAGCTAGTACCTCATGTTTAGTGTTCAGGGTTATGCTGGAATGGCTACAGACCTCCTTGAAATAGTGATTGCAGACAAGTGAAGCCCAAGGAAGCTGGATAGTTGAAGCCCGCACTCCAAATATTCATTCACTGCAAGGATTCACTTTCATTTTGGGACTCATCTTCTGGTTGCTGGCTTTTAGTGCTAACTGATACTACCATGGTGGCAGTAATCCAGCAGAGACTGCATGTATGGTTTGCAGGTTTGCTTCCCAAGCCACCAGAAACTTGGCAGAACCCAAATCATTGTGGCATTTTCTTTCCTCCCCTGAAACATTTGGCTTTCTAAGTTTGAAAATTGAATAGACTGGGCTAGTCAAGTTTGGACCCCATGTACCACCAACAGAGCTAAAGACAGAGCCAATTACTTCCCTCCACTTGTCAAAATATGTCAAATTTGCTTGATCACCACAACTTCAAAGAAAATTCTGAGGCAACTTAGAGAGGTTAATCAAATACTGCATGATTGGAATGGCTGTGGTTGTATGAGGTGGAAAGCTGCAGAGTTGGGCTGAAACTGTTCACAGAAACCCACAGGCTTGTGGTTGCCAGGCAACCACACTGGGCTGAGACTGGCTGAACATCACTGTGAGGTGGATTTTAGGCTCTAGGTTTGAAAATTTAAAAGACTGGGGTAGTCAAATTTGGAACCCATGGACCACAGACAGACCAAAAGGTCTTTCAATTACTTCCCTCCACTTCTCAAAATATGTCAAATTTTCTTGATCACTACAACTGTAAAAAAAATTCTGAGGCAACATAGAGAGGCTAATCAAATACTGCATGATTGGAATGGCTGTGGTTGTATGAGGTGGAAAGCTGCAGAGTTGGGCTGAAACAGTTTACAGAAATCCACAAGCTTGTGGTTGCCAGGAAACCACACTGGGCTGCAATTGGCTGAGCACCATTGTTAGCTGGACTTTAGGCTCTAGGACACAAGTGTGCAGTAGGAGACCTGAGTCACAATGCTGGGCGTTGCCATGGAGACCTCAGTGGCACAGAGGACCTTGTAGGGCAAGTTTTAAATAGGATGAATATTCTTGGCCTGGTGTGCCACAATATTCTCTCTGAAGGCTTCACTGCTCAGAATTTGTGGATGGAAATGCTTGCCAATCTACACATGGATGTACTTTCAATGGGATATGAAATATGCCAGGGCCTGGCAGATGATCTCTGCCATGTCCTATCATTGAGCATACGCTTTTCCCTTGTCATGTCTGTCATTTGGCTGAGTACTGTTCCCTAAGCTATTCAGTCAAGACTTGCTGGCATCATTCACTGCAGTATAAGAGCTTTCTGTGAAATTTCTCAGCAGAAATCCTCTGCAAGCACATAGCTTTGGATATGAGAGACAGTGGTGGAAGTTGAATTTCAAGGGCAGATATTTGAAAACAATTTAACAAGCCCCGAATAAGATCTTTACATGTTTCCCAGATGAATATGTTTGGAAATGCGGCGGAAGATGGAGATCAAGCCTGAGAAGAGTGCACACCGATTTCAAGGTACAAAAACCAGGGAAAAACAAGGGAAAGCAAGAGAGCTGGTTAATCTGATGTAAAAATCTTTGATGACGAAAGGAAAATTATATTCCCATGATGATATATTCAGGCTGTAGAAGTGAACTTCTCATGTTGGTTGTCCTATGTGTGTCCTTCTGCATTGGGCGGTGGATGCAGGACAGGAGATCTTTAAATAAATCTGGTGGAACACAAAATACTGAAAAAAATTCAGCCTAAATCCTGTGTATTCCTTCATTTGAGAACATATATGGATAATGTATGAAGTTTGAAATGAGAAAATGTCTTTTGGGTCATGGTTTCAACAATGAAATGGTCACTTCACATAACATTTTCAATTTTGCTTTCACACTTGCTCATGTACCGGGCCTGAGTAAAGCAGAATGCAGAGTAAGCCTCTTCAATAGTTGTGCATTCCATAGGTGGTTTTAAAACCAGTGAAACCCTTTGGACTTAGTATTTGTATTTAATTGGTTGATTGGTTTTTCAAATTGTTTGTTTTACTATTTTGAACTTTGTGAGTCAGGGAAGCCCTCACTCATAGTGATTTAGACCTCTCCAAAAGCTCTGAAGTTATGAATGTAACAGCTATTACATGTTATAAGTTTCTCCTATTAAAACTTGAAAGACAAATAGACTCTGCTACTTTTCATCTAAATTCAGTGTTGGGCTAAATTCAGTGTTGGACTTCTTACAAGTCCTTTGAAATGTGTCCTCCTCTAGTCACTGGTCCTGCTGGAATTTACTTTCTTGTGAAGACAGGATTTGAGCAAATTGACACAATTACAGTTTGCCACTACTCTGGACACCTGGTTAAATATCGAGTTCCCTAAATGGTGTGTGTTTTACTTTGATCTCTGCTCACACTTTGCTCATCCAGTTAGAACCACAGGGCTCCAGGCCATAGCGTTCCAGGCCTAAACAAGAAAATTTCCATTCCGTTTTGGGAGTTCATTCGTCTCTCATAATTACTTTTTCCACAAATGTGTGCTTCAGGAGAGGCCATGTCCAAATGTGGAGAGGCCCATTTTCATTCACTCACTTTCAGACTTTCTAAGATTTTCAGTTACTAGAGGTTTGCCCAGACTTGCCATTGTCAAGGGACAGTGCACTCACTTGAAGTTGTGCAGTATTAATTCATGTGTCTCCGTGGAATTTCCACCAATGGGAAACTCTTGCTGTATTCATCTCCAAGTGTTTCTGTGTAAGAAAATATAAGTAACAAAGGATGTGGTTTCAAGCCCAATGAGGAAAGGAGGGATTATCTTTATTTCAGTGCAGGTTGACCTTTCAAAGAAACAGTAATTCCTATGAAATAGGAGGTAAAATCTTTTGTAAAGAGACATGGACATGACCCGCTGAAGTTTATGTCACTGTTTTTAAAACGCCAAGGGCATTTCAGAAATTCTTGGCTGCTGAATTGCCCCTTTTTACAAATTTCTCTTTGGTAAGACACTCCAGCTTCGTCAAACCATGGTACTGTTCCTTCCATGTAAAAAACCAAAGCAAAAAAGAAAATAAATTAAAACAAAACCCATCAAATTACATTTGAGAGCACACAATTGCTCAGCAGGCCCACTATTCAAGAAGCTAGAGGTACAGAAGCCTCAGCCTTCAGCCCATGGCCTGAAGTTTTGTCTCTATCATGGCCCCTCAATTCCCTGGCATGTCCACATTAACTCATGAATCTTTACTCATTTCCTCTTCAAATGCACAGGATCCAATATATTTGAACCCTGTTCACCTGGGCTGTAATCATCCAAGGACACACCAGAGGAAGGGCAGCCACCCCCTTGCCTGGGGCCTTGGAGCTTATCACAATAGAAATGGACACCTGAACAAGGGGAGCCAAAACAAAGAGAGGCATATTCCTAAAGTCTGAAGCACAGAAGCTACCTATAGACCAGTAGTGGGATTTCACAAATTATGTAAGAATCTCTGTGCACATGCTTGGCATGGCTGCTCATGCCTATAATCCCAGCAATCTGGGGGCTGAGGTGATGGATCCTTGGGAGTTCCAGTCCATCTTGGGCTACAAATTTATCTCAAGGCCTCTTTCAACAACTACATAAGATGCTGTTTCCAAAAAGAGGACAACAGAAAAGTAGACACAATTGGTCCAGGTCCCTGGGTTCACTACATGAGTTGTGGAGTCTAAATATTCCATGCAATGAGAAAATACCTGGGATTTTTAGTGAAAGGGGCATTTGCATCCCTTTTCTAAGGGTTTCCCTTTCACCATGTTACATTTGAATTCTGGGAAAACCTGCTGGTGATAAGCTATCTAGCATTATGTTGGTTTAGGTATTTAGCTAGTACCTCATGTTTAGTGTTCAGGGTTATGCTGGAATGGCTGCAGACCACCTTGAAATAGAGATTGCAGAAAAGTGAACCCCAAGGAAGCTGGATAGTTGAAGCAGGCACTCCAAATATTCATGCACTGCAAGGATTCACTTTCATTTTGGGACTCATCTTCTGGTTGCTGGCTTTTAGTGCTAACTGATACTACCATGGTGGCAGTAATCCAGCAGAGACTGCATGTATGGTTTGCAGGTTTGCTTCCCAAGCCACCAGAAACTTGGCAGAACCCAAATCATTGTGGCATTTTCTTTCCTCCCCTGAAACATTTGGCTTTCTAAGTTTGAAATTTGAATAGACTGGGCTAGTCAAGTTTGGACCCCATGTACCACCAACAGAGCTAAAGACAGAGCCAATTACTTCCCTCCACTTGTCAAAATATGTCAAATTTGCTTGATCACCACAACTTCAAAGAAAATTCTGAGGCAACTTAGAGAGGTTAATCAAATACTGCATGATTGGAATGGCTGTGGTTGTATGAGGTGTAAAGCTGCAGAGTTGGGCTGAAACTGTTCACACAAACCCACAGGCTTGTGGTTGCCAGGCAACCACACTGGGCTGAGACTGGCTGAAAATCACTGTGAGGTGGATTTTAGGCTCTAGGTTTGAAAATTTAAAAGACTGGGGTAGTCAAGTTTGGAACCCATGGATCACAGACAGACCAAAAGGTCTTTCAATTACTTCCCTCGACTTCTCAAAATATGTCAAATTTTCTTGATCACTACAACTGTAAAAAAAATTCTGAGGCAACATAGAGAGGCTAATCAAATACTGCATGATTGGAATGGCTGTGGTTGTATGAGGTGGAAAGCTGCAGAGTTGGGCTGAAACAGTTCACAGAAATCCACAAGCTTGTGGTTGCCAGGAAATCACACTGGGCTGCAATTGGCTGAGCACCATTGTTAGCTGGACTTTAGGCTCTAGGACACAAGTGTGCAGTAGGAGACCTGAGTCACAATGCTGGGCGTTGCCATGGAGACCTCAGTGGCACAGTGGACCTTGTAGGGCAAGTTTTAAATAGGATGAATATTCTTGGCCTGGTGTGCCACAATATTCTCTCTGAAGGCTTCACTGCTCAGAATTTGTGGATGGAAATGCTTGCCAATCTACACATGGATATACTTTCCATGGGATATGAAATATGCTAGGGCCTGGCAGATGATCTCTGCCATGTCCTATCATTGAGCATACGCTTTTCCCTTGTCATGTCTGTCATTTGGCTGAGTACTGTTCCCTAAGCTATTCAGTCAAGACTTGCTGGCATCATTCACTGCAGTATAAGAGCTTTCTGTGAAATTTCTCAGCAGAAATCCTCTGCAAGCACATAGCTTTGGATATGAGAGACAGTGGTGGAAGTTGAATTGCAAGGGCAGATATTTGAAAACAATTTAACAAGCCCCGAATAAGATCTTTACATGTTTCCCAGATGAATATGTTTGGAAATGCGGGGGAAGATGGAGATCAAGCCTGAGAAGAGTGCACACCCATTTCAAGGTACAAAAACCAGGGAAAAACATGGGAAAGCAAGAGAGCTGGTTAATCTGATGTAAAAATCTTTGATGACGAAAGGAAAATTATATTCCCATGATGATATATTCAGGCTGTAGAAGTGAACTTCTCATGTTGGTTGTCCTAAGTGTGTCCTTCTGCATTGGGCGGTGGATGCAGGACAGGAGATCTTCAAATAAATCTGGTGGAACACAAAATACTGAAAAAAATTCAGCCTAAATCCTGTGTATTCCTTCATTTGAGAACATATATGGATAATGTATGAAGTTTGAAAAGAGAAAATGTCTTTTGGGTCATGGTTTCAACAATGAAATGGTCACTTCACATAACATTTTGAATTTTGCTTTCACACTTGCTCATGTACGGGGCCTGAGTAAAGCAGAATGCAGAGTAAGCCTCTTCAATAGTTGCGCATTCCATAGGCGGTTTTAAAACCAGTGAAACCCTTTGGACTTAGTATTTGTATTTAATTGGTTGATTGGTTTTTCAAATTGTTTGTTTTACTATTTTGAACTTTGTGAGTCAGGGAAGCCCTCACTCATAGTGATTTAGACCTCTCGAAAAGCTCTGAAGTTATGAATGTAACAGCTATTACATGTTATAAGTTTCTCCTATTAAAACTTGAAAGACAAACAGACTCTGCTACTTTTCATCGAAATTCAGTGTTGGGCTAAATTCAGTGTTGGACTTCTTACAAGTCCTTTGAAATGTGTCCTCCTCTAGTCACTGGTCCTGCTGGAATTTACTTTCTTGTGAAGACAGGATTTGAGCAAATTGACACAAGTACAGTTTGCCACTACTCTGGACACCTGGTTAAATATCGAGTTCCCTAAATGGTGTGTGTTTTACTTTGATCTCTGCTCACACTTTGCTCATCCAGTTAGAACCACAGGGCTCCAGGCCATAGCGTTCCAGGCCTAAACAAGAAAATTTCCATTCCATTTTGGGAGTTCATTTGTCTCTCATAATTACTTTTTCCACAAATGTGTGCTTCAGGAGAGGCCATGTCCAAATGTGGAGAGGCCCATTTTCATTCACTCACTTTCAGACTTTCTAAGATTTTCAGTTACTAGAGGTTTGCCCAGACTTGCCATTGTCAAGGGACAGTGCACTCACTTGAAGTTGTGCAGTATTAATTCATGTGTCTCCGTGGAATTTCCACCAATGGGAAACTCTTGCTGTATTCATCTCCAAGTGTTTCTGCGTAAGAAAATATAAGTAACAAAGGATGTGGTTTCAAACCCAATGAGGAAAGGAGGGATTATCTTTGTTTCAGTGCAGGTCGACCTTTCAAAGAAACAGTAATTCCTATGAAATAGGAGGTAAAATCTTTTGTAAAGAGACATGGACATGACCCGCTGAAGTTTATGTCACTGTTTTTAAAACGCCAAGGGCATTTCAGAAATTCTTGGCTACTGAAGTGCCCCTTTTTTCAAATTTCTCTTAGGTAAGACACTCCAGCTTCGTCATACCATGGTACTGTTCCTTCCATGTAAAAAACCAAAGCAAAAAAGAAAATAAATTAAAACAAAACCCATCAAATTACATTTGAGAGCCCACAATTGCTCAGCAGTCCCACTATTCAAGAAGCTAGAGGTACAGAAGCCTCAGCTTTCAGCCCATGGCCTGAAGTTTTGTCTCTATCATGGCCCATCAATTCCCTGGCATGTCCACATTAACTCATGAATCTTTACTCATTTCCTCTTCAAATGCACAGGATCCAATATATTTGAACCCTGTTCACCTGGGCTGTAATCATCCAAGGACACACGAGAGGAAGGGCAGCCACCCCCTTGCCTGGGGCCTTGGAGCTTATCACAATAGAAATGGACACCTGAACAAGGGGAGCCAAAACAAAGAGAGGCATATTCCTAAAGTCTGAAGCACAGAAGCTACCTATAGACCAGTAGTGGGATTTCACAAATTATGTAAGAATCTCTGTGCACATGCTTGGCATGGCCGCTCATGCCTATAATCCCAGCAATCTGGGGGCTGAGGTGGATGGATCCTTGGGAGTTCCAGTCCATCTTGGGCTACGAATTTATCTCAAGGCCTCTTTCAACAACTACATAAGATTCTGTTTCCAAAAAGAGGACTAGAGAAAAGTAGACACACTTGATCCAGGTCCCTGGGTTCACTACATGAGTTGTGGAGTCTAAATATTCCATGCCATGAGAAAATACCTGGGATTTTTAGTGAAAGGGGCATTTGCATCCCTTTTCTAAGGGTTTCCCTTCCACCATGTTACATTTGAATTCTGAGAAAACCTGCTGGTGATAAGATATCTAGCATTTTGTTGGTTTAGGTATTGAGCTAGTACCTCATGTTTAGTGTTCAGGGTTATGCTGGAATGGCTGCAGACCTCCTTGAAATAGCGATTGCAGACAAGTGAACCCTGAGGAAGCTGGATAGTTGAAGCAGGCACTCCAAATATTCATGCACTGCAAGGATTCACTTTCATTTTGGGACTCATCTTCTGGTTGCTGGCTTTTAGTGCTAACTGATACTACCATGGTGGCAGTAATCCAGCAGAGACTGCATGTATGGTTTGCAGGTTTGCTTCCCAAGCCAACACAAACTTGGCAGAACTCAAATCATTGTGGCATGTTCTTTCCTCTCCTGAAACATTTGGCTTTCTAAGTTTGAAAATTGAATAGACTGGGCTAGTCAAGTTTGGACCCCATGTACCACCAACAGAGCTAAAGACAGAGCCAACTACTTCCCGCCACTTGTCAAAATATGTCAAATTTGCTTGATCACCACAGCTTCAAAGAAAATTCTGAGGCAACTTAGAGAGGTTAATCAAATACTGCATGATTGGAATGGCTGTGGTTGTATGAGGTGGAAAGCTGCAGAGTTGGGCTGAAACTGTTCACAGAAACCCACAGGCTTGTGGTTGCCAGGCAACCACACTGGGCTGAGACTGGCTGAACTTCACTGTGAGGTGGATTTTAGGCTCTAGGTTTGAAAATTTAAAAGACTGGGGTAGTCAAGTTTGGAACCCATTGACCACAGACAGACCAAAAGGTCTTTCAATTACTTCCCTCGACTTCTCAAAATATGTCAAATTTTCTTGATCACTACAACTGTAAAAAAAATTCTGAGGCAACATAGAGAGGCTAATCAAATACTGCATGATTGGAATGGCTGTGGTTGTATGAGGTGGAAAGCTGCAGAGTTGGGCTGAAACAGTTTACAGAAATCCACAAGCTTGGGGTTGCCAGGAAACCACACTGGGCTGCAATTGGCTGAGCACCATTGTGAGCTGGACTTTAGGCTCTAAGACACAAGTGTGCAGTAGGAGACCTGAGTCACAATGTTGGGCGTTGCCATGGAGACCTCAGTGGCACAGAGGACCTTGTAGGGCAAGTTTTAAATAGGATGAATATTTTTGGCCTGGTGTGCCACAATATTCTCTCTGAAGGCTTGACTGCTCAGAATTTGTTGATGGAAATGCTTGCCAATCTACACATGGATGTACTTTCAATGGGATATGAAATATGC
Source organism: Cavia porcellus (assembly GCF_034190915.1). Taxonomy (NCBI): domain Eukaryota; kingdom Metazoa; phylum Chordata; class Mammalia; order Rodentia; family Caviidae; genus Cavia; species Cavia porcellus. The sequence goes on from NW_026947528.1 coordinate 5,159,713, forward strand.
CAGGGCCTGGCAGATGATCTCTGCCATGTCCTATCATTGAGCATACGCTTTTCCCTTGTCATGTCTGTCATTTGGCTGAGTACTGTTCCCTAAGCTATTCAGTCAAGACTTGCTGGCATCATTCACCTGCAGTATAAGAGCTTTCTGTGAAATTTCTCAGCAGAAATCCTCTGCAAGCACATAGCTTTGGATATGAGAAACAGTGGTGGAAGTTGAATTTCAAGGGCAGATATTTGAAAACAATGAAACAAGCCCAGAATAAGATCTTTACATGTTTCCCAGATGAATATGTTTGGAAATACGGGGGAAGATGGAGATCAAGCCTGAGAAGAGTGCACACCCATTTCAAGGTACAAAAACCAGGGAAAAACATGGGAAAGCAAGAGAGCTGGTTAATCTGATGTAAAAACCTTTGATGATGAAAGGAAAATTATATTCTCATGATGATATATTCAGGCAGTAGAAGTGAACTTCTCATGTTGTTTGTCCTATGTGTGTCCTTCTGCATTGGGCGGTGGATGCAGGACAGGAGATCTTCAAATAAATCTGGTGGAACACAAAATACTGAAAAAAAATTCAGCCTAAATCCTGTGGATTCCTTCCCTTTGAGAACATATATGGATAATGTATGAAGTTTCAAAAGAGAAAATGTCTATTGGGTCATGGTTTCAACAATGAAATGGTCACTTCACATAACATTTTGAATTTTGCTTTCACACTTGCTCATGTACCGGGCCTGAGTAAAGCAGAATGCAGAGTAATCCTCTTCAATAGTTGTGCGTTCCATAAGTGGTTTTAAAACCAGTGAAACCCTTTGGACTTAGTATTTGTATTTAATTGGTTGATTGGTTTTTCAAATTGTTTGTTTTACTATTTTGAACTTTGTGAGTCAGGGAAGCCCTCACTCATAGTGATTTAGACCTCTCCAAAAGCTCTGAAGTTATGAATGTAACAGCTATTACATGTTATAAGTTTCTCCTATTAAAACTTGAAAGAAAAAAAAGGATCTGCTACTTTTCATCTAAATTCAGTGTTGGGCTAAATTCAGTGTTGTGCTTTTTACAGGTCCTTTGAAATGTGTCCTCCTCTAGTCACTGGTCATGCTGGAATTTACTTTCTTGTGAAGACAGGATTTGAGCAAATTGACACAAGTACAGTTTGCCACTACTCTGGACACCTGGTTAAATATCGAGTTCCCTAAATGGTGTGTGTTTTACTTTGATCTCTGCTCACACTTTGCTCATCCTGTTAGAACCACAGGGCTCCAGGCCATAGTGTTCCAGGCCTAAACAAGAAAATTTCCATTCGGTTTTGGGAGTTCATTCGTCTCTCATAATTACTTTTTCCACAAATGTGTGCTGCAGGAGAGCACCTGTCCAAATGTGGAGAGGCCCATTTTCATTCACTCACTTTCAGACTTTCTAAGATTTTCAGTTACTAGAGGTTTGCCCAGACTTGCCATTGTCAAGGGACAGTGCACTCACTTGAAGTTGTGCAGTATTAATTCATGTGTCTCCGTGGAATTTCCACCAAAGGGAAACTCTTGCTGTATTCATCTCCAAGTGTTTCTGCGTAAGAAAATATAAGTAACAAAGGATGTGGTTTCAAGCCCAATGAGGAAAGGAGGGATTATCTTTATTTCAGTGCAGGTTGACCTTTCAAAGAAACAGTAATTCCTATGAAATAGGAGGTAAAATCTTTTGTAAAGAGACATGGACATGACCCGCTGAAGTTTATGTCACTGTTTTTAAAACGCCAAGGGCATTTCAGAAATTCTTGGCTGCTGAATTGCCCCTTTTTACAAATTTCTCTTTGGTAAGACACTCCAGCTTCGTCAAACCATGGTACTGTTCCTTCCATGTAAAAAACCAAAGCAAAAAAGAAAATAAATTAAAACAAAACCCATCAAATTACATTTGAGAGCACACAATTGCTCAGCAGGCCCACTATTCAAGAAGCTAGAGGTACAGAAGCCTCAGCCTTCAGCCCATGGCCTGAAGTTTTGTCTCTATCATGGCCCCTCAATTCCCTGGCATGTCCACATTAACTCATGAATCTTTACTCATTTCCTCTTCAAATGCACAGGATCCAATATATTTGAACCCTGTTCACCTGGGCTGTAATCTTCCAAGGACACACCAGAGGAAGGGCAGCCACCCCCTTGCCTGGGGCCTTGGAGCTTATCACAATAGAAATGGACACCTGAACAAGGGGAGCCAAAACAAAGAGAGGCATATTCCTAAAGTCTGAAGCACAGAAGCTACCTATAGACTAGTAGTGGGATTTCACAAATTATGTAAGAATCTCTGTGCACATGCTTGGCATGGCCGCTCATGCCTATAATCCCAGCAATCTGGGGGCTGAGGTGGATGGATCCTTGGGAGTTCCAGTCCATCTTGGGCTACAAATTTATCTCAAGGCCTCTTTCAACAACTACATAAGATGCTGTTTCCAAGAAGAGGACAACAGAAAACTAGACACACTTGGTCCAGGTCCCTGGGTTCACTACATGATTTGTGGAGTCTAAATATTCCATGCCATGAGAAAATACCTGGGATTTTTAGTGAAAGGGTCATTTGCATCCCTTTTCTAAGGGTTTCCCTTTCACCATGTTACATTTGAATTCTGAGAAAACCTGCTGGTGATAAGCTATGTAGCATTATGTTGGTTTAGGTATTGAGCTAGTACCTCATGTTTAGTGTTCAGGGTTATGCTGGAATGGCTGCAGACCTCCTTGAAATAGCGATTGCAGACAAGTGAACCCCGAGGAAGCTGGATAGTTGAAGCAGGCACTCCAAATACTCATGCACTGCAAGGATTCACTTTCATTTTGGGACTCATCTTCTGGTTGCTGGCTTTTAGTGCTAACTGATACTACCATGGTGGCAGTAATCCAGCAGAGACTGCATGTATGGTTTGCAGGTTTGCTTCCCAAGCCACCAGAAACTTGGCAGAACCCAAATCATTGTGGCATTTTCTTTCCTCCCCTGAAACATTTGGCTTTCTAAGTTTGAAAATTGAATAGACTGGGCTAGTCAAGTTTGGACCCCATGTACCACCAACAGAGCTAAAGACAGAGCCAATTACTTCCCTCCACTTGTCAAAATATGTCAAATTTGCTTGATCACCACAACTTCAAAGAAAATTCTGAGGCAACTTAGAGAGGTTAATCAAATACTGCATGATTGGAAAGGCTGTGGTTGTATGAGGTGGAAAGCTGCAGAGTTGGGCTGAAACTGTTCACAGAAACCCACAGGCTTGTGGTTGCCAGGCAACCACACTGGGCTGAGACTGGCTGAACATCACTGTGAGGTGGATTTTAGGCTCTAGGTTTGAAAATTTAAAAGACTGGGGTAGTCAAGTTTGGAACCCATGGACCACAGACAGACCAAAAGGTCTTTCAATTACTTCCCTCCACTTCTCAAAATATGTCAAATTTTCTTGATCACTACAACTGTAAAAAAAATTCTGAGGCAACATAGAGAGGCTAATCAAATACTGCATGATTGGAATGGCTGTGGTTGTATGAGGTGGAAAGCTGCAGAGTTGGGCTGAAACAGTTCACAGAAATCCACAAGCTTGTGGTTGCCAGGAAACCACACTGGGCTGCAATTGGCTGAGCACCATTGTTAGCTGGACTTTAGGCTCTAGGACACAAGTGTGCAGTAGGAGACCTGAGTCACAATGCTGGGCGTTGCCATGGAGACCTCAGTGGCACAGAGGACCTTGTAGGGCAAGTTTTAAATAGGATGAATATTCTTGGCCTTTTGTGCCACAATATTCTCTCTGAAGGCTTCACTGCTCAGAATTTGTGGATGGAAATGCTTGCCAATCTACACATGGATGTACTTTCAATGGGATATGAAATATGCCAGGGCCTGGCAGATGATCTCTGCCATGTCCTATCATTGAGCATACGCTTTTCCCTTGTCATGTCTGTCATTTGGCTGAGTACTGTTCCCTAAGCTATTCAGTCAAGACTTGCTGGCATCATTCACTGCAGTATAAGAGCTTTCTGTGAAATTTCTCAGCAGAAATCCTCTGCAAGCACATAGCTTTGGATATGAGAGACAGTGGTGGAAGTTGAATTTCAAGGGCAGATATTTGAAAACAATGAAACAAGCCCAGAATAAGATCTTTACATGTTTCCCAGATGAATATGTTTGGAAATGCGGCGGAAGATGGAGATCAAGCCTGAGAAGAGTGCACACCCATTTCAAGGTACAAAAACCAGGGAAAAACATGGGAAAGCAAGAGAGCTGGTTAATCTGATGTAAAAATCTTTGATGACGAAAGGAAAATTATATTCCCATGATGATATATTCAGGCTGTAGAAGTGAACTTCTCATGTTGGTTGTCCTATGTGTGTCCTTCTGCATTGGGCGGTGGATGAAGGACAGGAGATCTTCAAATAAATCTGGTGGAACACAAAATACTGAAAAAAATTCAGCCTAAATCCTGTGTATTCCTTCATTTGAGAACATATATGGATAATGTATGAAGTTTGAAAAGAGAAAATGTCTTTTCGGTCATGGTTTCAACAATGAAATGGTCACTTCACATAACATTTTCAATTTTGCTTTCACACTTGCTCATGTACCGGGCCTGAGTAAAGCAGAATGCAGAGTAAGCCTCTTCAATAGTTGTGCATTCCAAAAGTGGTTTTAAAATCAGTGAAACCCTTTGGACTTAGTATTTGTATTTAATTGGTTGATTGGTTTTTCAAATTGTTTGTTTTACTATTTTGAAATTTGTGAGTCAGGGAAGCCCTCACTCATAGTGATTTAGACCTCTCCAAAAGCTCTGAAGTTATGAATGTAACAGCTATTACATGTTATAAGTTTCTCCTATTAAAACTTGAAAGACAAACAGACTCTGCTACTTTTCATCTAAATTCAGTGTTGGGCTAAATTCAGTGTTGGACTTCTTACAAGTCCTTTGAAATGTGTCCTCCTCTAGTCACTGGTCCTGCTGGAATTTACTTTCTTGTGAAGACAGGATTTGAGCAAATTGACACAAGTACAGTTTGCCACTACTCTGGACACCTGGTTAAATATCGAGTTCCCTAAATGGTGTGTGTTTTACTTTGATCTCTGCTCACACTTTGCTCATCCAGTTAGAACCACAGGGCTCCAGGCCATAGCGTTCCAGGCCTAAACAAGAAAATTTCCATTCCGTTTTGGGAGTTCATTTGTCTCTCATAATTACTTTTTCCACAAATGTGTGCTTCAGGAGAGGCCATGTCCAAATGTGGAGAGGCCCATTTTCATTCACTCACTTTCAGACTTTCTTAGATTTTCAGTTACTAGAGGTTTGCCCAGACTTGCCATTGTCAAGGGACAGTGCACTCACTTGAAGTTGTGCAGTATTAATTCATGTGTCTCCGTGGAATTTCCACCAATGGGAAACTCTTGCTGTATTCATCTCCAAGTGTTTCTGCGTAAGAAAATATAAGTAAAAAGGATGTGGTTTCAAGCCCAATGAGGAAAGGAGGGATTATCTTTATTTCAGTGCAGGTTGACCTTTCAAAGAAACAGTAATTCCTATGAAATAGGAGGTAAAATCTTTTGTAAAGAGACATGGACATGACCCGCTGAAGTTTATGTCACTGTTTTTAAAACGCCAAGGGCATTTCAGAAATTCTTGGCTGCTGAATTGCCCCTTTTTACAAATTTCTCTTTGGTAAGACACTCCAGCTTCGTCAAACCATGGTACTGTTCCTTCCATGTAAAAAACCAAAGCAAAAAAGAAAATAAATTAAAACAAAACCCATCAAATTACATTTGAGAGCACACAATTGCTCAGCAGGCCCACTATTCAAGAAGCTAGAGGTACAGAAGCCTCAGCCTTCAGCCCATGGCCTGAAGTTTTGTCTCTATCATGGCCCCTCAATTCCCTGGCATGTCCACATTAACTCATGAATCTTTACTCATTTCCTCTTCAAATGCACAGGATCCAATATATTTGAACCCTGTTCACCTGGGCTGTAATCATCCAAGGACACACCAGAGGAAGAGCAGCCACTCCCTTGCCTGGGGCCTTGGAGCTTATCACAATAGAAATGGACACCTGAACAAGGGGAGCCAAAACAAAGAGAGGCATATTCCTAAAGTCTGAAGCACAGAAGCTACCTATAGACCAGTAGTGGGATTTCACAAATTATGTAAGAATCTCTGTGCACATGTTTGGCATGGCTGCTCATGCCTATAATCCCAGCAATCTGGGGGCTGAGGTGGATGGATCCTTATGAGTTCCAGTCCATCTTGGGCTACGAATTTACCTCAAGGCCTCTTTCAACAACTACATAAGATGCTGTTTCCAAAAAGAGGACAACAGAAAAGTAGACACAATTGGTCCAGGTCCCTGGGTTCACTACATGAGTTGTGGAGTCTAAATATTCCATGCAATGAGAAAATACCTGGGATTTTTAGTGAAAGGGGCATTTGCATCCCTTTTCTAAGGGTTTCCCTTTCACCATGTTACATTTGAATTCTGGGAAAACCTGCTGGTGATAAGCTATCTAGCATTATGTTGGTTTAGGTATTGAGCTAGTACCTCATGTTTAGTGTTCAGGGTTATGCTGGAATGGCTGCAGACCACCTTGAAATAGAGATTGCAGAAAAGTGAACCCCAAGGAAGCTGGATAGTTGAAGCAGGCACTCCAAATATTCATGCACTGCAAGGATTCACTTTCATTTTGGGACTCATCTTCTGGTTGCTGGCTTTTAGTGCTAACTGATACTACCATGGTGGCAGTAATCCAGCAGAGACTGCATGTATGGTTTGCAGGTTTGCTTCCCAAGCCACCAGAAACTTGGCAGAACCCAAATCATTGTGGCATTTTCTTTCCTCCCCTGAAACATTTGGCTTTCTAAGTTTGAAATTTGAATAGACTGGGCTAGTCAAGTTTGGACCCCATGTACCACCAACAGAGCTAAAGACAGAGCCAATTACTTCCCTCCACTTGTCAAAATATGTCAAATTTGCTTGATCACCACAACTTCAAAGAAAATTCTGAGGCAACTTAGAGAGGTTAATCAAATACTGCATGATTGGAATGGCTGTGGTTGTATGAGGTGTAAAGCTGCAGAGTTGGGCTGAAACTGTTCACACAAACCCACAGGCTTGTGGTTGCCAGGCAACCACACTGGGCTGAGACTGGCTGAAAATCACTGTGAGGTGGATTTTAGGCTCTAGGTTTGAAAATTTAAAAGACTGGGGTAGTCAAGTTTGGAACCCATGGACCACAGACAGACCAAAAGGTCTTTCAATTACTTCCCTCGACTTCTCAAAATATGTCAAATTTTCTTGATCACTACAACTGTAAAAAAAATTCTGAGGCAACATAGAGAGGCTAATCAAATACTGCATGATTGGAATGGCTGTGGTTGTATGAGGTGGAAAGCTGCAGAGTTGGGCTGAAACAGTTTACAGAAATCCACAAGCTTGGGGTTGCCAGGAAACCACACTGGGCTGCAATTGGCTGAGCACCATTGTTAGCTGGACTTTAGGCTCTAGGACACAAGTGTGCAGTAGGAGACAGAGTCACAATGCTGGGCGTTGCCATGGAGACCTCAGTGGCACAGAGGACCTTGTAGGGCAAGTTTTAAATAGGATGAATATTCTTGGCCTGGTGTGCCACAATATTCTCTCTGAAGGCTTCACTGCTCAGAATTTGTGGATGGAAATGCTTGCCAATCTACACATGGATGTACTTTCAATGGGATATGAAATATGCCAGGGCCTGGCAGATGATCTCTGCCATGTCCTATCATTGAGCATACGCTTTTCCCTTGTCATGTCTGTCATTTGGCTGAGTACTGTTCCCTAAGCTATTCAGTCAAGACTTGCTGGCATCATTCACCTGCAGTATAAGAGCTTTCTGTGAAATTTCTCAGCAGAAATCCTCTGCAAGCACATAGCTTTGGATATGAGAGACAGTGGTGGAAGTTGAATTTCAAGGGCAGATATTTGAAAACAATGAAACAAGCCCCGAATAAGATCTTTACATGTTTCCCAGATGAATATGTTTGGAAATACAGGGGAAGATGGAGATCAAGCCTGAGAAGAGTGCACACCCATTTCAAGGTACAAAAACCAGGGAAAAACATGGGAAAGCAAGAGAGCTGGTTAATCTGATGTAAAAACCTTTGATGATGAAAGGAAAATTATATTCTCATGATGATATATTCAGGCTGTAGAAGTGAACTTCTCATGTTGTTTGTCCTATGTGTGTCCTGCTTTGGGCGGTGGATGCAGGACAGGAGATCTTCAAATAAATCTGGTGGAACACAAAATACTGAAAAAAAATTCAGCCTAAATCCTGTGGATTCCTTCCCTTTGAGAACATATATGGATAATGTATGAAGTTTCAAAAGAGAAAATGTCTATTGGGTCATGGTTTCAACAATGAAATGGTCACTTCACATAACATTTTGAATTTTGCTTTCACACTTGCTCATGTACCGGGCCTGAGTAAAGCAGAATGCAGAGTAATCCTCTTCAATAGTTGTGCGTTCCATAAGTGGTTTTAAAACCAGGCAACCCCTTTGGACTTAGTGTTTGTATTTTATTGGTTGATTGGTTTTTCAAATTGTTTGTTTTACTATTTTTAACATTGTGAGTCAGGGAAGCCCTCACTCATAGAGATTCAGACCTCTCCAAAAGCTCAGAAGTTATTCATGTAACAGCTATTACATGTTATAAGTTTCTCCTATTAAAACTTGAAAGACAAACAGACTCTGCTACTTTTCATCTAAATTCAGTGTTGGGCTAAATTCAGTGTTGGACTTTTTACAAGTCCTTTGAAATGTGTCCTCCTCTAGTTACTGGTCGTGCTGGAATTTACTTTCTTGTGAAGACATGATTTGAGCAAATTGACACAAGTACAGTTTGCCACTACTCTGGACACCTGGTTAAATATCGAGTTCCCTAAATGGTGTGTGTTTTACTTTGATCTCTGCCCACACTTTGCTCATCCAGTTAGAACCACAGGGCCCCAGGCCATAGCGTTCCAGGCCTAAACAAGAAAATTTCCATTCCGTTTTGGGAGTTCATTCTTCTCTCATAATTACTTTTTCCACAAATGTGTGCTTCAGGAGAGGCCCTGTCCAAATGTGGAGAGGCCCATTTTCATTCACTCACTTTCAGACTTTCTAAGATTTTCAGTTAGTAGAAGTTTGCCCAGACTTGCCATTGTCAAGGGACAGTGCACTTCACTTGAAGGTGTGCAGTATTACTTCACGTGTCTCCGTGGAATTTCCACCAATGGGAAACTCTTGCTGTATTCATCTCCAAGTGTTTCTGCGTAAGAAAATATAAGTAACAAAGGATGTGGTTTCAAGCCCAATGAGGAAAGGAGGGATTATCTTTATTTCAGTGCAGGTTGACCTTTCAAAGAAACAGTAATTCCTATGAAATAGGAGGTAAAATCTTTTGTAAAGAGACATGGACATGACCCGCTCAAGTTTATGTCACTGTTTTTAAAACGCCAAGTGCATTTCAGAAATTCTTGGCTGCTGAATTCCCCGTTTTTTCAAATTTCTCTTAGGTAAGACACTCCAGCTTCGTCAAACCATGGTACTGTTCCTTCCATGTAAAAAACCAAAGCAAAAAAGAAAATAAATTAAACCAAACCCATCAAATTACATTTGAGAGCACACAATTGCTCAGCAGGCCCACTATTCAAGAAGCTACAGGTACAGAAGCCTCAGCCTTCAGCCCATGGCCTGAAGTTTTGTCTCTATCATGGCCCCTCAATTCCCTGGCATGTCCACATTAACTCATGAATCTTTACTCATTTCCTCTTCAAATGCACAGGATCCAATATATTTGAACCCTGTTCACCTGGGCTGTAATCATCCAAGGACACACGAGAGGAAGGGCAGCCACCCCCTTTCCTGCGGCGTTGGAGCTTATCACAATAGAAATGGACACCTGAACAAGGGGAGCCAAAACAAAGAGAGGCATATTCCTAAAGTCGGAAGCACAGAAGCTACCTATAGACCAGTAGTGGGATTTCACAAATTATGTAAGAATCTCTGTGCACATGCTTGGCATGGCCGCTCATGCCTATAATCCCAGCAATCTGGGGGCTGAGGTGGATGGATCCTTGGGAGTTCCAGTCCATCTTGGGCTACGAGTTTATCTCAAGGCCTCATTCAACAACTACATAAGATGCTGTTTCCAAAAAGAGGACAACAGAAAACTAGACACACTTGGTCCAGGTCCCTGGGTTCACTACATGAGTTGTGGAGTCTAAATATTCCATGCCATGAGAAAATACCTGGGATTTTTAGTGAAAGGGGCATTTGCATCCCTTTTCTAAGGGTTTCCCTTTCACCATGTTACATTTCAATTCTGAGAAAACCTGCTGGTGATAAGCTATCTAGCATTATGTTGGTTTAGGTATTGAGCTAGTACCTCATGTTTAGTGTTCAGGGTTATGCTGGAATGGCTGCAGACCTCCTTGAAATAGCGATTGCAGACAAGTGAACCCTGAGGAAGCTGGATAGTTGAAGCAGGCACTCCAAATATTCATGCACTGCAAGGATTCACTTTCATTTTGGGACTCATCTTCTGGTTGCTGGCTTTTAGTGCTAACTGATACTACCATGGTGGCAGTAATCCAGCAGAGACTGCATGTATGGTTTGCAGGTTTGCTTCCCAAGCCACCAGAAACTTGGCAGAACTCAAATCATTGTGGCATGTTCTTTCCTCCCCTGAAACATTTGGCTTTCTAAGTTTGAAAATTGAATAGACTGGGCTAGTCAAGTTTGGACCCCATGTACCACCAACAGAGCTAAAGACAGAGCCAACTACTTCCCGCCACTTGTCAAAATATGTCAAATTTGCTTGATCACCACAGCTTCAAAGAAAATTCTGAGGTAACTTAGAGAGGTTAATCAAATACTGCATGATTGGAATGGCTGTGGTTGTATGAGGTGGAAAGCTGCAGAGTTGGGCTGAAACTGTTCACAGAAACCCACAGGCTTGTGGTTGCCAGGCAACCACACTGGGCTGAGACTGACTGAACATCACTGTGAGGTGGATTTTAGGCTCTAGGTTTGAAAATTTAAAAGACTGGGGTAGTCAAGTTTGGAACCCATTGACCACAGACAGACCAAAAGGTCTTTCAATTACTTCCCTCGACTTCTCAAAATATGTCAAATTTTCTTGATCACTACAACTGTAAAAAAAATTCTGAGGCAACATAGAGAGGCTAATCAAATACTGCATGATTGGAATGGCTGTGGTTGTATGAGGTGGAAAGCTGCAGGTTGGGCTGAAACAGTTTACAGTAATCCACAAGCTTGGGGTTGCCAGGAAACCACACTGGGCTGCAATTGGCTGAGTACCATTGTGAGCTGGACTTTAGGCTCTAAGACACAAGTGTGCAGTAGGAGACCTGAGTCACAATGTTGGGCGTTGCCATGGAGACCTCAGTGGCACAGAGGACCTTGTAGGGCAAGTTTTAAATAGGATGAATATTCTTGGCCTGGTGTGCCACAATATTCTCTCTGAAGGCTTCACTGCTCAGAATTTGTGGATGGAAATGCTTGCCAATCTACACCTGGATGTAATTTCAATGGGATATGAAATATGCCAGGGCCTGGCAGATGATCTCTGCCATGTCCTATCATTGAGCATACGCTTTTCCCTTGTCATGTCTGTCATTTGGCTGAGTACTGTTCCCTAAGCTATTCAGTCAAGACTTGCTGGCATCATTCACCTGCAGTATAAGAGCTTTCTGTGAAATTTCTCAGCAGAAATCCTCTGCAAGCACATAGCTTTGGATATGAGAGACAGTGGTGGAAGTTGAATTTCAAGGGCAGATATTTGAAAACAATGAAACAAGCCCAGAATAAGATCTTTACATGTTTCCCAGATGAATATGTTTGGAAATAAGGGGGAAGATGGAGATCAAGCCTGAGAAGAGTGCACACACATTTCAAGGTACAAAAACCAGGGAAAAACATGGGAAAGCAAGAGAGCTGGTTAATCTGATGTAAAAATCTTTGATGATGAAAGGAAAATTATATTGTCATGATGATATATTCAGGCTGTAGAAGTGAACTTCTCATGTTGGTTGTCCTATGTGTGTCCTTCTGCATTGGGCGGGGGATGCAGGACAGGAGATCTTCAAATAAATCTGGTGGAACACAAAATACTGAAAAAAAATTCAGCCTAAATCCTGTGGATTCCTTCCCTTTGAGAACATATATGGATAATGTATGAAGTTTGAAAAGAGAAAATGTCTATTGGGTCATGGTTTCAACAGTGAAATGGTCACTTCACATAACATTTTGAATTTTGCTTTCACACTTGCTCATGTACCGGGCCTGAGTAAAGCAGAATGCAGAGTAATCCTCTTCAATAGTTGTGCATTCCATAAGTGGTTTTAAAACCAGGCAACCCCTTTGGACTTAGTGTTTGTATTTTATTGGTTGATTGGTTTTTCAAATTGTTTGTTTTACTATTTTTAACATTGTGAGTCAGGGAAGCCCTCACTCATAGAGATTCAGACCTCTCCAAAAGCTCTGAAGTTATTCATGTCACAGCTATTACATGTTATAAGTTTCTCCTATTAAAACTTGAAAGACAAACAGACTCTGCTACTTTTCATCTAAATTCAGTGTTGGGCTAAATTCAGTGTTGGACTTTTTACAAGTCCTTTGAAATGTGTCCTCCTCTAGTCACTGGTCGTGCTGGAATTTACTTTCTTGTGAAGACAGGCTTTGAGCAAATTGACACAAGTACAGTTTGCCACTACTCTGGACACCTGGTTAAATATCGAGTTCCCTAAATGGTGTGTGTTTTACTTTGATCTCTGCCCACACTTTGCTCATCCAGTTAGAACCACAGGGCTCCAGGCCATAGCGTTCCAGGCCTAAACAAGAAAATTTCCATTCCATTTTGGGAGTTCATTCTTCTCTCATAATTACTTTTTCAACAAATGTGTGCTTCAGGAGAGGCCCTGTCCAAATGTGGAGAGGCCCATTTTCATTCACTCACTTTCAGACTTTCTAAGATTTTCAGTTACTAGAGGTTTGCCCAGACTTGCCATTGTCAAGGGACAGTGCACTTCACTTGCAGTTGTGCAGTATTACTTCATGTGTCTCCGAGGAATTTCCACCAATGGGAAACTCTTGCTGTATTCATCTCCAAGTGTTTCTGCGTAAGAAAATATAAGTAACAAAGGATGTGGTTTCAAGCCCAATGAGGAAAGGAGGGATTATCTTTATTTCAGTGCAGGTTGACCTTTCAAAGAAACAGTAATTCCTATGAAATAGGAGGTAAAATCTTTTGTAAAGAGACATGGACTTGACCCGCTGAAGTTTATGTCACTGTTTTTAAAACGCCAAGGGCATTTCAGAAAATCTTGCCTACTGAAGTGCCTCTTTTTTCAAATATCTCTTAGGTAAGACACTCCAGCTTCGTCAAACCATGGTACTGTTCCTTCCATGTAAAAAACCAAAGCAAAAAAGAAAATAAATTAAAACAAAACCCATCAAATTACATTTGAGAGCACACAATTGCTCAGCAGGCCCACTATTCAAGAAGCTAGAGGTACAGAAGCCTCAGCCTTCAGCCCATGGCCTGAAGTTTTTTCTCTATCATGGCCCCTCAATTCCCTGGCATGTCCACATTAACTCATGAATCTTTACTCATTTCCTCTTCAAATGCACAGGATCCAATATATTTGAACCCTGTTCACCTGGGCTGTAATCATCCAAGGACACACCAGAGGAAGGGCAGCCACCCCCTTGCCTCGGACCTTGGAGCTTATCACAATAGAAATGGACACCTGAACAAGGGGAGCCAAAACAAAGAGAGGCATATTCCTAAAGTCTGAAGCACAGAAGCTACCTATAGACCAGTAGTGGGATTTCACAAATTATGTAAGAATCTCTGTGCACATGCTTGGCATGGCCGCTCATGCCTATAATCCCAGCAATCTGGGGGCAGAGGTGGATGGATCCTTGGGAGTTCCAGTCCATCTTGGGCTACGAATTTATCTCAAGGCCTCTTTCAACAACTACATAAGATGCTGTTTCCAAAAAGAGGACAACAGAAACCTAGACACACTTGGTCTAGGTCCCTGGGTTCACTACATGAGTTGTGGAGTCTAAATATTCCATGCCATGAGAAAATACCTGGGATTTTTAGGGAAAGGGGAATTTGCATCCCTTTTCTAAGGGTTTCCCTTTCACCAGGTTACATTTGAATTCTGGGAAAACCTGCTGGTGATAAGCTATCTAGCATTATGTTGGTTTAGGTATTGAACTACTACCTTATGTTTAGTGTTCAGGGTTATGCTGGAATGGCTGCAGACCTCCTTGAAATAGCGATTGCAGACAAGTGAACCCCGAGGAAGCTGGATAGTTGAAGCAGGCACTCCAAATATTCATGCACTGCAAGGATTCACTTTCATTTTGGGACTCATCTTCTGGTTGCTGGCTTTTAGTGCTAACTGATACTACCATGGTGGCAGTAATCCAGCAGAGACTGCATGTATGGTTTGCAGGTTTGCTTCCCAAGCCACCAGAAACTTGGCAGAACCCAAATCATTGTGGCATTTTCTTTCCTCCCCTGAAACATTTGGCTTTCTAAGTTTGAAAATTGAATAGACAGGGCTAGTCAAGTTTGGACCCCATGTACCACCAACAGAGCTAAAGACAGAGCCAATTACTTCCCTCCACTTGTCAAAATATGTCAAATTTGCTTGATCACCACAACTTCAAAGAAAATTCTGAGGCAAATTAGAGAGGTGAATCAAATACTGCATGATTGGAATGGCTGTGGTTGTATGAGGTGGAAAGCTGCAGAGTTGGGCTGAAACAGTTCACAGAAATCCACAAGCTTGTTGTTGCCAGGAAACCACACTGGGCTGCAATTGGCTGAGCACCATTGTTAGCTGGACTTTAGGCTCTAGGACACAAGTGGGCAGTAGGAGACCTGAGTCACAATGCTGGGCGTTGCCATGGAGACCTCAGTGGCACAGAGGACCTTGTAGGGCAAGTTTTAAATAGGATGAATATTCTTGGCCTGGTGTGCCACAATATTCTCTCTGAAGGCTTCACTGCTCAGAATTTGTGGATGGAAATGCTTGTCAATCTACACATGGATGTACTTTCAATGGGATATGAAATATGCCAGGGCCTGGCAGATGATCTCTGCCATGTCCTATCATTGAGCACACGCTTTTCCCTTGTCATGTCTGTCATTTGGCTGAGTACTGTTCCCTAAGCTATTCAGTCAAGACTTGCTGGCATCATTCACTGCAGTATAAGAGCTTTCTGTGAAATTTCTCAGCAGAAATCCTCTGCAAGCACATAGCTTTGGATATGAGAGACAGTGGTGGAAGTTGAATTTCAAGGGCATATATTTGAAAACAATGAAACAAGCCCCGAATAAGATCTTTACATGTTTCCCAGATGAATATGTTTGGAAATACGGGGGAAGATGGAGATCAAGCCTGAGAAGAGTGCACACCCGTTTCAAGGTACAAAAACCAGGGAAAAACATGGGAAAGCAAGAGAGCTGGTTAATCTGATGTAAAAACCTTTGATGATGAAAGGAAAATTATATTGTCATGACGATATATTCAGGCTGTAGAAGTGAACTTCTCATGTTGGTTGTCCTATGTGTGTCCTTCTGCATTGGGCGGTGGATGCAGGACAGGAGATCTTCAAATAAATCTGGTGGAACACAAAATACTGAAAAAAAAATTCAGCCTAAATCCTGTGTATTCCTTCCCTTTGAGAACATATATGGATAATGTATGAAGTTTCAAAAGAGAAAATGTCTTTTGGGTCATGGTTTCAACAATGAAATGGTCACTTCACATAACATTTTGAATTTTGCTTTCACACTTGCTCATGTACCGGGCCTGAGTAAAGCAGAATGCAGAGTAAGCCTCTTCAATGGTTGTGCATTCCATAAGTGGTTTTAAAACCAGGGAACCCCTTTGGACTTAGTGTTTGTATTTTATTGGTTGATTGGTTTTTCAAATTGTTTGTTTTACTATTTTTAACTTTGTGAGTCAGGGAAGCGCTCACTCATAGAGATTCAGACCTCTCCAAAAGCTCTGAAGTTATTCATGTAACAGCTATTACATGTTATAAGTTTCTCCTATTAACACTTGAAAGACAAACAGACTCTGCTACTTTTCATTGTAATTCAGTGTTGGGCTAAATTCAGTGTTGGACTTTTTACAAGTCCTTTGAAATGTGTCCTCCTCTAGTCACTGGTCGTGCTGGAAATTACTTTCTTGTGAAGACAGGATTTGAGAAAATTGACACAAGTACAGTTTGCCACTACTCTGGACACCTGGTTAAATATCGAGTTCCCTAAATGGTGTGTGTTTTACTTTGATCTCTGCTCACAGTTTGCTGATTCAGTTAGAACCACAGGGCTCCAGGCCATAGTGTTCTAGGCCTAAACAAGAAAATTTCCATTCCGTTTTGGGAGTTCATTCGTCTCTCATAATTGATTTTTCCACAAATGTGTGCTTCAGGAGAGGCCGTGTCCAAATGTGGAGAGGCCCATTTTCTTTCACTCATTTTCAGACTTTCTAAGATTTTCAGTTACTAGAGGTTTGCCCAGACTTGCCATTGTCAAGGGACAGTGCACTTCACTTGAAGTTGTGCAGTATTACTTCATGTGTCTCCGTGGAATTTCCACCAATGGGAAACTCTTGCTGTATTCATCTCCAAGTGTTTCTGGGTAAGAAAATATAAGTAACAAAGGATGTGGTTTCAAGCCCAATGAGGAAAGGAGGGATTATCTGTTTCAGTGCAGGTTGACCTTTCAAAGAAACAGTAATTCCTATGAAATAGGAGGTAAAATCTTTTGTAAAGAGACATGGACTTGACCCGCTGAAGTTTATGTCACTGTTTTTAAAACGCCAAGGGCATTTCAGAAAATCTTGCCTACTGAAGTGCCCCTTTTTTCAAATATCTCTTAGGTAAGACACTCCAGCTTCGTCAAACCATGGTACTGTTCCTTCCATGTAAAAAACCAAAGCAAAAAAGAAAATAAATTAAAACAAAACCCATCAAATTACATTTGAGAGCACACAATTGCTCAGCAGGCCCACTATTCAAGAAGCTAGAGGTACAGAAGCCTCAGCCTTCAGCCCATGGCCTGAAGTTTTGTCTCTATCATGGCCCCTCAATTCCCTGGCATGTCCACATTAACTCATGAAACTTTACTCATTTCCTCTTCAAATGCACAGGATCCAATATATTTGAACCCTGTTCACCTGGGCTGTAATCATCCAAGGACACACCAGAGGAAGGGCAGCCACCCCCTTGCCTGGGGCCTTGGAGCTTATCACAATAGAAATGGACACCTGAACAAGGGGAGCCAAAACAAAGAGAGGCATATTCCTAAAGTCTGAAGCACAGAAGCTACCTATAGACCAGTAGTGGGATTTCACAAATTATGTAAGAATCTCTGTGCACATGCTTGGCATGGCCGCTCATGCCTATAATCCCAGCAATCTGGGGGCAGAGGTGGATGGATTCTTGGGAGTTCCAGTCCATCTTGGGCTACGAATTTATCTCAAGGCCTCTTTCAACAACTACATAAGATGCTGTTTCCAAAAAGAGGACAACAGAAACCTAGACACACTTGGTCTAGGTCCCTGGGTTCACTACATGAGTTGTGGAGTCTAAATATTCCATGCCATGAGAAAATACCTGGGATTTTTAGGGAAAGGGGAATTTGCATCCCTTTTCTAAGGGTTTCCCTTTCACCAGGTTACATTTGAATTCTGGGAAAACCTGCTGGTGATAAGCTATCTAGCATTATGTTGGTTTAGGTATTGAACTACTACCTTATGTTTAGTGTTCAGGGTTATGCTGGAATGGCTGCAGACCTCCTTGAAATAGCGATTGCAGACAAGTGAACCCCGAGGAAGCTGGATAGTTGAAGCAGGCACTCCAAATATTCATGCACTGCAAGGATTCACTTTCATTTTGGGACTCATCTTCTGGTTGCTGGCTTTTAGTGCTAACTGATACTACCATGGTGGCAGTAATCCAGCAGAGACTGCATGTATGGTTTGCAGGTTTGCTTCCCAAGCCACCAGAAACTTGGCAGAACCCAAATCATTGTGGCATTTTCTTTCCTCCCCTGAAACATTTGGCTTTCTAAGTTTGAAAATTGAATAGACAGGGCTAGTCAAGTTTGGACCCCTTGTACCACCAACAGAGCTAAAGACAGAGCCAATTACTTCCCTCCACTTGTCAAAATATGTCAAATTTGCTTGATCACCACAACTTCAAAGAAAATTCTGAGGCAAATTAGAGAGGTGAATCAAATACTGCATGATTGGAATGGCTGTGGTTGTATGAGGTGGAAAGCTGCAGAGTTGGGCTGAAACAGTTCACAGAAATCCACAAGCTTGTGGTTGCCAGGAAACCACACTGGGCTGCAATTGGCTGAGCACCATTGTTAGCTGGACTTTAGGCTCTAGGACACAAGTGTGCAGTAGGAGACCTGAGTCACAATGCTGGGCGTTGCCATGGAGACCTCAGTGGCACAGAGGACCTTGTAGGGCAAGTTTTAAATAGGATGAATATTCTTGGCCTGGTGTGCCACAATATTCTCTCTGAAGGCTTCACTGCTCAGAATTTGTGGATGGAAATGCTTGTCAATCTACACATGGATGTACTTTCAATGGGATATGAAATATGCCAGGGCCTGGCAGATGATCTCTGCCATGTCCTATCATTGAGCACACGCTTTTCCCTTGTCATGTCTGTCATTTGGCTGAGTACTGTTCCCTAAGCTATTCAGTCAAGACTTGCTGGCATCATTCACTGCAGTATAAGAGCTTTCTGTGAAATTTCTCAGCAGAAATCCTCTGCAAGCACATAGCTTTGGATATGAGAGACAGTGGTGGAAGTTGAATTTCAAGGGCATATATTTGAAAACAATGAAACAAGCCCCGAATAAGATCTTTACATGTTTCCCAGATGAATATGTTTGGAAATACGGGGGAAGATGGAGATCAAGCCTGAGAAGAGTGCACACCCGTTTCAAGGTACAAAAACCAGGGAAAAACATGGGAAAGCAAGAGAGCTGGTTAATCTGATGTAAAAACCTTTGATGATGAAAGGAAAATTATATTGTCATGACGATATATTCAGGCTGTAGAAGTGAACTTCTCATGTTGGTTGTCCTATGTGTGTCCTTCTGCATTGGGCGGTGGATGCAGGACAGGAGATCTTCAAATAAATCTGGGGGAACACAAAATACTGAAAAAAAAATTCAGCCTAAATCCTGTGTATTCCTTCCCTTTGAGAACATATATGGATAATGTATGAAGTTTCAAAAGAGAAAATGTCTTTTGGGTCATGGTTTCAACAATGAAATGGTCACTTCACATAACATTTTGAATTTTGCTTTCACACTTGCTCATGTACCGGGCCTGAGTAAAGCAGAATGCAGAGTAAGCCTCTTCAATGGTTGTGCATTCCATAAGTGGTTTTAAAACCAGGGAACCCCTTTGGACTTAGTGTTTGTATTTTATTGGTTGATTGGTTTTTCAAATTGTTTGTTTTACTATTTTTAACTTTGTGAGTCAGGGAAGCGCTCACTCATAGAGATTCAGACCTCTCCAAAAGCTCTGAAGTTATTCATGTAACAGCTATTACATGTTATAAGTTTCTCCTATTAACACTTGAAAGACAAACAGACTCTGCTACTTTTCATCGTAATTCAGTGTTGGGCTAAATTCAGTGTTGGACTTTTTACAAGTCCTTTGAAATGTGTCCTCCTCTAGTCACTGGTCGTGCTGGAAATTACTTTCTTGTGAAGACAGGATTTGAGAAAATTGACACAAGTACAGTTTGCCACTACTCTGGACACCTGGTTAAATATCGAGTTCCCTAAATGGTGTGTGTTTTACTTTGATCTCTGCTCACAGTTTGCTGATTCAGTTAGAACCACAGGGCTCCAGGCCATAGTGTTCTAGGCCTAAACAAGAAAATTTCCATTCCGTTTTGGGAGTTCATTCGTCTCTCATAATTGATTTTTCCACAAATGTGTGCTTCAGGAGAGGCCGTGTCCAAA
Source organism: Cavia porcellus (assembly GCF_034190915.1). NCBI lineage: Eukaryota > Metazoa > Chordata > Mammalia > Rodentia > Caviidae > Cavia > Cavia porcellus. The sequence goes on from NW_026947528.1 coordinate 5,179,798, forward strand.
TGTGGAGAGGCCCATTTTCTTTCACTCATTTTCAGACTTTCTAAGATTTTCAGTTACTAGAGGTTTGCCCAGACTTGCCATTGTCAAGGGACAGTGCACTTCACTTGAAGTTGTGCAGTATTACTTCATGTGTCTCCGTGGAATTTCCACCAATGGGAAACTCTTGCTGTATTCATCTCCAAGTGTTTCTGGGTAAGAAAATATAAGTAACAAAGGATGTGGTTTCAAGCCCAATGAGGAAAGGAGGGATTATCTGTTTCAGTGCAGGTTGACCTTTCAAAGAAACAGTAATTCCTATGAAATAGGAGGTAAAATCTTTTGTAAAGAGACATGGACTTGACCCGCTGAAGTTTATGTCACTGTTTTTAAAACGCCAAGGGCATTTCAGAAAATCTTGCCTACTGAAGTGCCCCTTTTTTCAAATATCTCTTAGGTAAGACACTCCAGCTTCGTCAAACCATGGTACTGTTCCTTCCATGTAAAAAACCAAAGCAAAAAAGAAAATAAATTAAAACAAAACCCATCAAATTACATTTGAGAGCACACAATTGCTCAGCAGGCCCACTATTCAAGAAGCTAGAGGTACAGAAGCCTCAGCCTTCAGCCCATGGCCTGAAGTTTTGTCTCTATCATGGCCCCTCAATTCCCTGGCATGTCCACATTAACTCATGAATCTTTACTCATTTCCTCTTCAAATCCACAGGATCCAATATATTTGAACCCTGTTCACCTGGGCTGTAATCATCCAAGGACACACCAGAGGAAGGGCAGCCACCCCCTTGCCTGGGGCCTTGGAGCTTATCACAATAGAAATGGACACCTGAACAAGGGGAGCCAAAACAAAGAGAGGCATATTCCTAAAGTCTGAAGCACAGAAGCTACCTATAGACCAGTAGTGGGATTTCAAAAATTATGTAAGAATCTCTGTGCACATGCTTGGCATGGCCGCTCATGCCTATAATCCCAGCAATCTGGGGGCTGAGGTGGATGGATCCTTGGGAGTTCCAGTCCATCTTGGGCTACGAATTTATCTCAAGGCCTGTTTCAACAACTACATAAGATGCTGTTTCCAAGAAGAGGACAACAGAAAAGTAGACACGCTTGGTCCAGGTCCCTGGGTTCACTCCATGAGTTGTGGAGTCTAAATACTCCATGCCATGAGAAAATACCTGGGATTTTTAGTGAAAGGGGCATTTGCATCCCTTTTCTAAGGGTTTCCCTTTCACCATGTTACATTTGAATTCTGAGAAAACCTGCTGGTGATAAGCTATCTAGCATTATGTTGGTTTAGGTATTGAGCTAGTACCTCATGTTTAGTGTTCAGGGTTATGCTGGAATGGCTGCAGACCTCCTTGAAATAGCGATTGCAGACAAGTGAACCCCGAGGAAGCTGGATAGTTGAAGCAGGCACTCCAAATATTCATGCATTTCAGGGATTCACTTTCATTTTGGGACTCATCTTCTGGTTGCTGGCTTTTAGTGCTAACTGTTACTTCCATGGTGGCAGTAATCCAGCAGAGACTGCATGTATGGTTTGCAGGTTTGCTTCCCAAGCCACCAGAAACTTGGCAGAACCCAAATCATTGTGGCATTTTCTTTCCTCCCCTGAAACATTTGGATTTCTAAGTTTGAAAATTGAATAGACTGGGCTAGTCAAGTTTGGACCCCATGTACCACCAACAGAGCTAAAGACAGAGCCAACTACTTTGCTCCACTTGTCAAAATATGTCAAATTTGCTTGATCACCACAACTTCAAAGAAAATTCTGAGGCAACTTAGAGAGGTTAATCAAATACTGCACAATTGGAATGGCTGTGGTTGTATGAGGTGGAAAGCTGCAGAGTTGGGCTGAAACTGTTCACAGAAACCCACAGGCTTGTGGTTGCCAGGCAACCACACTGGGCTGAGACTGGCTGAACATCACTGTGAGGTGGGTTTTAGGCTCTAGGTTTGAAAATTTAAAAGACTGGGGTAGTCAAGTTTGGAACCCATCGACCACAGACAGACCAAAAGGTCTTTCAATTACTTCCCTCCACTTCTCAAAATATGTCAAATTTTCTTGATCACTACAACTGTAAAATAAATTCTGAGGCAACATAGAGAGGCTAATCAAATACTGCATGATTGGAATGGCTGTGGTTGTATGAGGTGGAAAGCTGCAGAGTTGGGCTGAAACAGTTCACAGAAATCCACAAGCTTGTGGTTGCCAGGAAACCACACTGGGCTGCAATTGGCTGAGCACCATTGTTAGCTGGACTTTAGGCTCTAGGACACAAGTGGGCAGTAGGAGACCTGAGTCACAATGCTGGGCGTTGCCATGGAGACCTCAGTGGCACAGAGGACCTTGTAGGGCAAGTTTTAAATAGGATGAATATTCTTGGCCTGGTGTGCCACAATATTCTCTCTGAAGGCTTCACTGCTCAGAATTTGTGGATGGAAATGCTTGCCAATCTACACATGGATGTACTTTCAATGGGATATGAAATATGCCAGGGCCTGGCAGATGATCTCTGCCATGTCCTATCATTGAGCATACCCTTTTCCCTTGTCATGTCTGTCATTTGGCTGAGTCCTGTTCCCTAAGCTATTCAGTCAAGACTTGCTGGCATCTTTCACCTCCAGTATATGAGCTTTCTGTGAAATTTCTCAGCAGAAATCCTCTGCAAGCACATAGCTTTGGATATGAGAGACAGTGGTGGAAGTTGAATTTCAAGGGCAGATATTTAAAAACAATGAAACAAGCCCCGAATAAGATCTTTACATGTTTCCCAGATGAATATGTTTGGAAATACAGGGGAAGATGCATATCAAGCCTGAGAAGAATGCACACCCATTTCAAGGTACAAAAACCAGGGAAAAACATGGGAAAGCAAGAGAGCTGGTTAATCTGATGTAAAAACCTTAGATGATGAAAGGAAAATTATATTCTCATGATGATATAATCAGGCTGTAGAAGTGAACTTCTCATGTTGGTTCTCCTATGTGTGGCCTTCTGCATTGGGCGGTGGATGTAGGACAGGAGATCTTCAAATAAATCTGGTGGAACACAAAATACTGAAAAAAAAATTCAGCCTAAATCCTGTGTATTCCTTCCCTTTGAGAACATATATGGATAATGTATGAAGTTTCAAAAGAGAAAATGTCTTTTGGGTCATGGTTTCAACAATGAAATGGTCACTTCACATAACATTTTGAATTCTGCTTTCACACTTGCTCATGTACTGGGCCTGAGTAAAGCAGAATGCAGAGTAAGCCTCTTCAATGGTTGTGCATTCCATAAGTGGTTTTAAAACCAGTGAAATCCTTTGGACTTAGTGTTTGTATTTAATTGGTTGATTGCTTTTTCAAATTGTTTCTTTTACTATTTTTAACTTTGTGACTCAGGGAAGCCCTCACTCATAGTGATTTAGACCTCTCCAAAATCTCTGAAGTTATTCATGTAACAGCTATTACATGTTATAAGTTTCTCCTATTAAAACTTGAAAGACAAAAAGACTCTGCTACTTTTCATCTAAATTCAGTGTTGGGCTAAATTCAGTGTTGGACTTTTTACAAGTCCTTTGAAATGTGTCCTCCTCTAGTCACTGGTCGTGCTGGAATTTACTTTCTTGTGAAGACAGGATTTGAGCAAATTGACACAAGTACAGTTTGCCACTACTCTGGACACCTGGTTAAATATCGAGTTCCCTAAATGGTGTGTGTTTTACTTTGATCTCTGCTCACACTTTGCTCATCCAGTTAGAACCACAGGGCTCCAGGCCATAGCGTTCCAGGCCTAAACAAGAAAATTTCCATTCCGTTTTGGGAGTTCATTCTTCTCTCATAATTACTTTTTCCACAAATGTGTGCTTCAGGAGAGGCCCTGTCCAAATGTGGAGAGGCCCATTTTCATTCACTCACTTTCAGACTTTCTAAGATTTTCAGTTACTAGAGGTTTGCCCAGACTTGCCATTGTCAAGGGACAGTGCACTTCACTTGAAGTTGTGCAGTATTACTTCATGTGTCTCTGTGGAATTTCCACCAATGGGAAACTCTTGCTGTATTCATCTCCAAGTGTTTCTGCGTAAGAAAATATAAGTAACAAAGGATGTGGTTTCAAGCCCAATGAGGAAAGGAGGGATTATCTTTATTTCAGTGCAGGTTGACCTTTCAAAGAAACAGTAATTCCTATGAAATAGGAGGTAAAATCTTTTGTAAAGAGACATGGACATGACCCGCTCAAGTTTATGTCACTGTTTTTAAAATGCCAAGGGCATTTCAGAAATTCTTGGCTACTGAAGTGCCACTTTTTTCAAATTTCTCTCAGGTAAGACACTCCAGCTTCGTCAAACCATGGTACTGTTCCTTCCATGTAAAAAACCAAAGCAAAAAAGAAAATAAATTAAAACAAAACCCATCAAATTACATTTGAGAGCACACAATTGCTCAGCAGGCCCACCATTCAAGAAGCTAGAGGTACAGAAGCCTCAGCCATCAGCTCATGGCCTGAAGTTTTGTCTCTATCATGGCCCCTCAATTCCCTGGCATGTCCACATTAACTCATGAAACTTTACTCATTTCCTCTTCAAATGCACAGGATCCAATATATTTGAACCCTGTTCACGTGGGCTGTAATCATCCAAGGACACACCAGAGGAAGGGCAGCCACCCCCTTGCCTGGGGCCTTGGAGCTTATCACAATAGAAATGGACACCTGAACAAGGGGAGCCAAAACAAAGAGAGGCATATTCCTAAAGTCTGAAGCACAGAAGCTACCTATAGACCAGTAGTGGGATTTCACAAATTATGTAAGAATCTCTGTGCACATGCTTGGCATGGCCGCTCATGCCTATAATCCCAGCAATCTGGGGGCTGAGGTGGATGGATCCTTGGGAGTTCCAGTCCATCTTGGGCTACGAATTTATCTCAAGGCCTCTTTCAACAACTACATAAGATGCTGTTTCCAAGAAGAGGACAACAGAAAAGTAGACACACTTGGTCCAGGTCCCTGGGTTCACTACATGAGTTGTGGAGTCTAAATATTCCATGCCATGAGAAAATACCTGGGATTTTTAGTGAAAGGGGCATTTGCATCCCTTTTCTAAGGGTTTCCCTTTCACCATGTTACATTTGAATTCTGAGAAAACCTGCTGGTGATAAGCTATGTAGCATTATGTTGGTTTAGGTATTGAGCTAGTACCTCATGTTTAGTGTTCAGGGTTATGCTGGAATGGCTGCAGAGCTCCTTGAAATAGCGATTGCAGACAAGTGAACCCCGAGGAAGCTGGATAGTTGAAGCAGGCACTCCAAATATTCATGCACTGCAAGGATTCACTTTCATTTTGGAACTCATCTTCTGGTTGCTGGCTTTTAGTGCTAACTGATACTACCATGGTGGCAGTAATCCAGCAGAGACTGCATGTATGGTTTGCAGGTTTGCTTCCCAAGCCACCAGAAACTTGGCAGAACCCAAATCATTGTGGCATTTTCTTTCCTCCCCTGAAACATTTGGCTTTCTAAGTTTGAAAATTGAATAGTCTGGGCTAGTCAAGTTTGGACCCCATGTACCACCAACAGAGCTAAAGACAGAGCCAACTACTTCCCTCCACTTGTCAAAATATGTCAAATTTGCTTGATCACCACAACTTCAAAGAAAATTCTGAGGCAACTTAGAGAGGTTAATCAAATACTGCACGATTGGAATGGCTGTGGTTTTATGAGGTGGAAAGCTGCAGAGTTGGGCTGAAACTATTCACAGAAACCCACAGGCTTGTGGTTGCCAGGCAACCACACTGGGCTGAGACTGGGTGAACATCACTTTGAGGTGGATTTTAGGCTCTAGGTTTGAAAATTTAAAAGACTGGTGTAGTCAAGTTTGGAACCCATCGACCACAGACAGACCAAAAGGTCTTTCAATTACTTCCCTCCACTTCTCAAAATATGTCAAATTTTCTTGATCACTACAACTGTAAAAAAAATTCTGAGGCAACATAGAGAGACTAATCAAATACTGCATGATTGGAATGGCTCTGGTTGTATGAGGTGGAAAGCTGCAGAGTTGGGCTGAAACAGTTCACAGAAATCCACAAGCTTGTGGTTGCCAGGAAACCACACTGGGCTGCAATTGGCTGAGCACCATTGTGAGCTGGACTTTAGGCTCTAGGACACAAGTGTGCAGTAGGAGACCTGAGTCACAATGCTGGGCCTTGCCATGGAGACCTCAGTGGCACAGAGGACCTTGTAGGGCAAGTTTTAAATAGGATGAATATTCTTGGCCTGGTGTGCCACAATATTCTCTCTGAAGTGTTGGGAGCCGTGGCACTGTCAAGTCATCAGACGCGGTGATTGCGAGGCCTGTGGGAAAGTACAAAAGCCTGGGCTAGATTACCCCTCTCATCGAGCCCGCCTGTGTGGCACCTGTTTCTTATCACCCCACTAAGTTCCCGCCTCACAGGGTAGTCTGCCTAGCTATTAATCCTATATATAGCCAGTGCCTCCACCCCCGAGAGAGAGAGAGACTGAAGCACAAAAGGAGCCGCGGGGAGCGGACCGGTAGAGGCTTCGGGGCAGACTGAAGCACGGAAGGAGCCGCGGAGAGCGGACCGGTAGAGGCTTCGGGGCAGACTGCATAAGGAGAGAATAAAGAAAAGCCTAACCACCGCCAGACCTTGTCGTGTGTCTTTCCTGCCGGCCGGGAGCGGACATCGACATTTGGAGGCCCGCACGGGGATTGATCAACCCCGAGACACGGCGGTGGACTGCATTCTCCTACACAGTGCTGCAGCTGCAGGACAGGTGAGTAGAGGATAAGCCTGGGCCCTGGGTGGCGCGCACCTACAGGGTTTGTAGACTCCTCTCAACCTCACGCGTAAGTGGCGGGTTTCTTGGGCCTCACGCGGTGAGTATGAAACATAACACCATAACTTAAGGTAATAAAAGAGTGTAAAACATAAACATAGAAGTAAAAATAACAGAAGATATATTAAAAATGGGAAACATGCCAAGTAAAGATACACAGCCTTGGTGTTGGTCCTTCGGAGACTCCTAAAGTCCAAGGACCTCAAGGTGGGGCGTAAGACTTTAGAAAATTTCCTTGCAGAGATTGACAGCTTTGCTCCCTGGTTTCTGCCTACAGGGCATGTAAACCTGCCCTCCTGGGAAAAGTTGGGCAGAGACCTTTCCCTAGCAGAGCGGGAGGGTAGAGCTTCAGTCTCTGCTCGTCCATTGTGGGAAATGATACACACGTGCCTAAAGAGTGAGGGTAGTTACGGGGGGAGCTCTCAAGAACTTGTAGAAGTACGCGAGGTGTTTGAACAGGCACAGTGAGGAAGCTCCCGAGAAGGGTCCGTCAAGGAGGGCAGAGATACAAAAGAGGAAGCCGAGGCGCGGTTTGTGTCTTTCCGCAGGAATCGGGACGAGAACCAATGTGGGTCCCAGAGAGGTTGACGCGACAAGTCCCTCGACTGAAGATCAGGCCTGTTCCACCAGAGGCCAAAAGCAGACCCAACAACAAGATGAGCCCTAAAAGAACTGCAGGACAATCCCTTTTTGGGGGCCTGGAACGGCTTGCTCCCCTATGTGCTACCCTTGTATACGCATGGCTCGCTCGCATGGCCTATGACCGCGTTTAAAAGTGACAGGCTTCCCACATTCTCCTCCCTAGACAACAACATGTAGCAGGGTGGGTGAGTCAATGACGGGTAAGAGCGTGCCTCCCCAGCACGACTCAACCTAAGCCAGGCCCTACCCCGTTCCGCTCGAAAGCCGCTGGATTGTTAGATAAATTTCTCTCCGAGGGGATTCGTGGAGAGAAATGAGTGCATGCCTATGTGCAACCAGGTTCCGTCCGGTTCATTCCTGGCCCTAGAAAAAAGGACGAGGGCCTCAGGGCCTTGGTGGACCCTGGGACGGCCGACCAGGGTCTACGCTAAGGGCCTACGGTGGGCCTCAGTTCGGGGCATAGGCCTCTGCACTCTATCCAGGACGGGCTGCGATGCGCGTAGCCATCATTTAAAATAAAATAGGGGGAGATGTTGGGAGCCGTGGCACTGTCAAGTCATCAGACGCGGTGATTGCGAGGCCTGTGGGAAAGTACAAAAGCCTGGGCTAGATTACCCCTCTCATCGAGCCCGCCTGTGTGGCACCTGTTTCTTATCACCCCACTAAGTTCCCGCCTCACAGGGTAGTCTGCCTAGCTATTAATCCTATATATAGCCAGTGCCTCCAACCCCGAGAGAGAGAGAGACTGAAGCACAAAAGGAGCCGCGGGGAGCGGACCGGTAGAGGCTTCGGGGCAGACTGAAGCACGGAAGGAGCCGCGGAGAGCGGACCGGTAGAGGCTTCGGGGCAGACTGTATAAGGAGAGAATAAAGAAAAGCCTAACCACCGCCAGACCTTGTCGTGTGTCTTTCCTGCCGGCCGGGAGCGGACATCGACACTGAAGGCTTCACTGCTCAGAATTTGTGGATGGAAATGCTTGCCAATCTACACATGGATGTACTTTCAATGGGATATGAAATATGCCAGGGCCTGGCAGATGATCTCTGCCATGTCCTATCATTGAGCATACGCTTTTCCCTTGTCATGTCTGTCATTTGGCTGAGTACTGTTCCCTAAGCTATTCAGTCAAGACTTGCTGGCATCATTCACCTGCAGTATAAGAGCTTTCTGTGAAATTTCTCAGCAGAAATCCTCTGCAAGCACATAGCTTTGGATATGAGAGACAGTGGTGGAAGTTGAATTTCAAGGGCAGATATTTGAAAACAATGAAACAAGCCCCGAATAAGATCTTTACATGTTTCCCAGATGAATATGTTTGGAAATACAGGGGAAGATGGATATCAAGCCTGAGAAGAGTGCACACCCATTTCAAGGTACAAAAACCAGGGAAACACATGGGAAAGCAAGAGAGCTGGTTAATCTGATGTAAAAACCTTTGATGATGAAAGGAAAATTATATTCTCATGATGATATAATCAGGCTGTAGAAGTGAACTTCTCATGTTGGTTCTTCTATGTGTGGCCTTCTGCATTGGGCGGTGGATGTAGGACAGGAGATCTTCAAATAAATCTGATGGAACACAAAATACTGAAAAAAAAATTCAGCCTAAATCCTGTGTATTCCTTCCCTTTGAGAACATATATGGATAATGTATGAAGTTTCAAAAGAGAAAATGTCTTTTGGGTCATGGTTTCAACAATGAAATGGTCACTTCACAAAACATTTTGAATTTTGCTTTCACACTTGCTCATGTACCGGGCCTGAGTAAAGCAGAATGCAGAGTAAGCCTCTTCAATGGTTGTGCATTCCATAAGTGGTTTTAAAACCAGGGAACCCCTTTGGACTTAGTGTTTGTATTTAATTGGTTGATTGATTTTTCAAATTGTTTGTTTTACTATTTTTAACTTTGTGAGTCAGGGAAGCACTCACTCATAGAGATTCAGACCTCTCCAAAAGCTCTGAAGTTATTCATGTAACAGCTATTACATGTTATAAGTTTCTCCTATTAAAACTTAAAAGACAAACAGACTCTGCTACTTTTCATCTAAATTCAGTGTTGGGCTAAATTCAGTGTTGGACTTTTTACAAGTCCTTTGAAATGTGTCCTCCTCTAGTCACTGGTCGTGCTGGAATTTACTTTCTTGTGAAGACAGGATTTGAGCAAATTGACACAAGTACAGTTTGCCACTACTCTGGACACCTGGTTAAATATCGAGTTCCCTAAATGGTGTGTGTTTTACTTTGATCTCTGCCCACACTTTGCTCATCCAATTAGAACCACAGGGCTCCAGACCATAGCGTTCCAGGCCTAAAAAAGAAAATTTCCATTCCGTTTTGGGAGTTCATTCGTCTCTCATAATTACTTTTTCCACAGATGTGTGCTTCAGGAGAGGCCCTGTCCAAATGTGGAGAGGCCCATTTTCATTCACTCACTTTCAGACTTTCTAAGATTTTCAGTTACTAGAGGTTTGCGCAGACTTGCCATTGTCAAGGGACAGTGCACTTCACTTGAAGTTGTGCAGTATTACTTCATGTGTCTCCGTGGAATTTCCACCAATGGGAAACTCTTGCTGTATTCATCTACAAGTGTTTCTGCATAAGAAAATATAAGTAACAAAGGATGTGGTTTCAAGCCCAATGAGGAAAGGAGGGATTATCTTTGTTTCAGTGTAGGTTGACCTTTCAAAGAAACAGTAATTCCTATGAAATAGGAGGTAAAATCTTTTGTAAAGAGACATGGACATGACCCGCTGAAGTTTATGTCACTGTTTTTAAAACGCCAAGGGCATTTCAGAAATTCTTGGCTACTGAAGTGCCCCTTTTTTCAAATTTCTCTTAGGTAAGACACTCCAGCTTCGTCAAACCATGGTACTGTTCCTTCCATGTAAAAAACCAAAGCAAAAAAGAAAATAAATTAAAACAAAACCCATCAAATTACATTTGAGAGCACAAAATTGCTCAGCAGGTCCACTATTCAAGAAGCTAGAGGTACAGAAGCCTCAGCCTTCAGCCCATGGCCTGAAGTTTTGTCTCTATCATGGCCCCTCAATTCCCTGGCATGTCCACATTAACTCATGAATCTTTACTCATTTCCTCTTCAAATGCACAGGATCCAATATATTTGAACCCTGTTCACCTGGGCTGTAATCATCCAAGGACACACCAGAGGAAGGGCAGCCACCCCCTTGCCTGTGGCCTTGGAGCTTATCACAATAGAAATGGACACCTGAACAAGGGGAGCCAAAACAAAGAGAGGCATATTCCTAAAGTCTGAAGCACAGAAGCTACCTATAGACCAGTAGTGGGATTTCACAAATTATGTAAGAATCTCTGTGCACATGCTTGGCATGGCCGCTCATGCCTATAATCCCAGCAATCTGGGGGCTGAGGTGGATGGATCCTTGGGAGTTCCAGTCCATCTTGGGCTACGAATTTATCTCAAGGCCTCTTTCAACAACTACATAAGATGCTGTTTCCAAGAAGAGGACAACAGAAAAGTAGACACACTTGGTCCAGGTCCCTGGGTTCACTCCATGAGTTGTGGAGTCTAAATATTCCATGCCATGAGAAAATACCTGGGATTTTTAGTGAAAGGGGCATTTGCATCCCTTTTCTAAGGGTTTCCCTTTCACCATGTTACATTTGAATTCTGAGAAAACCTGCTGGTGATAAGCTATCTAGCATTATGTTGGTTTAGGTATTGAGCTAGTACCTGATGTTTAGTGTTCAGGGTTATGCTGGAATGGCTGCAGAGCTCCTTGAAATAGCGATTGCAGACAAGTGAACCCCGAGGAAGCTGGATAGTTGAAGCAGGCACTCCAAATATTCATGCACTGCAAGGATTCACTTTCATTTTGGGACTCATCTTCTGCTTGCTGGCTTTTAGTGCTAACTGATACTACCATGGTGGCAGTAATCCAGCAGAGACTGCATGTATGGTTTGCAGGTTTGCTTCCCAAGCCACCAGAAACTTGGGAGAACCCAAATCATTGTGGCATTTTCTTTCCTCCCCTGAAACATTTGGCTTTCTAAGTTTGAAAATTGAATAGTCTGGGCTAGTCAAGTTTGGACCTCATGTACCACCAACAGAGCTAAAGACAGAGCCAACTACTTCCCTCCACTTGTCAAAATATGTCAAATTTGCTTGATCACCACAACTTCAAAGAAAATTCTGAGGCAACTTAGAGAGGTTAATCAAATACTGCACGATTGGAATGGCTGTGGTTTTATGAGGTGGAAAGCTGCAGAGTTGGGCTGAAACTGTTCACAGAAACCCACAGGCTTGTGGTTGCCAGGCAACCACACTGGGCTGAGACTGGCTGAACATCACTGTGAGGTGGATTTTAGGCTCTAGGTTTGAAAATTTAAAAGACTGGGGTAGTCAAGTTTGGAACCCATCGACCACAGACAGACCAAAAGGTCTTTCAATTACTTCCCTCCACTTCTCAAAATATGTCAAATTTTCTTGATCACTACAACTGTAAAAAAAATTCTGAGGCAACATAGAGAGACTAATCAAATACTGCATGATTGGAATGGCTGTGGTTGTATGAGGTGGAAAGCTGCAGAGTTGGGCTGAAACAGTTCACAGAAATCCACAAGCTTGTGGTTGCCAGGAAACCACACTGGGCTGCAATTGGCTGAGCACCATTGTGAGCTGGACTTTAGGCTCTAGGACACAAGTGTGCAGTAGGAGACCTGAGTCACAATGCTGGGCGTTGTCATGGAGACCTCAGTGGCACAGAGGACCTTGTAGGGCAAGTTTAAATAGGATGAATATTCTTGGCCTGGTGTGCCACAATATTCTCTCTGAAGGCTTCACTGCTCAGAATTTGTGGATGGAAATGCTTGCCAATCTACACATGGATGTACTTTCAATGGGATATGAAATATGCCAGGGCCTGGCAGATGATCTCTGCCATGTCCTATCATTGAGCATACGCTTTTCCCTTGTCATGTCTGTCATTTGGCTGAGTACTGTTCCCTAAGCTATTCAGTCAAGACTTGCTGGCATCATTCACCTGCAGTATAAGAGCTTTCTGTGAAATTTCTCAGCAGAAATCCTCTGCAAGCACATAGCTTTGGATATGAGAGACAGTGGTGGAAGTTGAATTTCAAGGGCAGATATTTGAAAACAATGAAACAAGCCCCGAATAAGATCTTTACATGTTTCCCAGATGAATATGTTTGGAAATACAGGGGAAGATGGATATCAAGCCTGAGAAGAGTGCACACCCATTTCAAGGTACAAAAACCAGGGAAAAACATGGGAAAGCAAGAGAGCTGGTTAATCTGATGTAAAAACCTTTGATGATGAAAGGAAAATTATATTCTCATGATGATATAATCAGGCTGTAGAAGTGAACTTCTCATGTTGGTTCTCCTATGTGTGGCCTTCTGCATTGGGCGGTGGATGTAGGACAGGAGATCTTCAAATAAATGTGATGGAACACAAAATACTGAAAAAAAAATTCAGCCTAAATCCTGTGTATTCCTTCCCTTTGAGAACATATATGGATATTGTATGAAGTTTCAAAAGAGAAAATGTCTTTTGGGTCAAGGTTTCAACAATGAAATGGTCACTTCACATAACATTTTGAATTTTGCTTTCACACTTGCTCATGTACCGGGCCTGAGTAAAGCAGAATGCAGAGTAAGCCTCTTCAATGGTTGTGCATTCCATAAGTGGTTTTAAAACCAGGGAACCCCTTTGGACTTAGTGTTTGTATTTAATTGGTTGATTGATTTTTCAAATTGTTTGTTTTACTATTTTTAACTTTGTGAGTCAGGGAAGCACTCACTCATAGAGATTCAGACCTCTCCAAAAGCGCTGAAGTTATTCATGTAACAGCTATTACATGTTATAAGTTTCTCCTATTAAAACTTGAAAGACAAACAGACTCTGCTACTTTTCATCTAAATTCAGTGTTGGGCTAAATTCAGTGTTGGACTTTTTACAAGTCCTTTGAAATGTGTCCTCCTCTAGTCACTGGTCGTGCTGGAACTTACTTTCTTGTGAAGACAGGATTTGAGCAAATTGACACAAGTACAGTTTGCCACTACTCTGGACACCTGGTTAAATATCGAGTTCCCTAAATGGTGTGTGTTTTACTTTGATCTCTGCCCACACTTTGCTCATCCAGTTAGAACCACAGGGCTCCCGACCATAGCGTTCCAGGCCTAAAAAAGAAAATTTCCATTCCGTTTTGGGAGTTCATTCGTCTCTCATAATTACTTTTTCCACAGATGTGTGCTTCAGGAGAGGCCCTGTCCAAATGTGGAGAGGCCCATTTTCATTCACTCACTTTCAGACTTTCTAAGATTTTCAGTTACTAGAGGTTTGCGCAGACTTGCCATTGTCAAGGGACAGTGCACTTCACTTGAAGTTGTGCAGTATTACTTCATGTGTCTCCGTGGAATTTCCACCAATGGGAAACTCTTGCTGTATTCATCTACAAGTGTTTCTGCATAAGAAAATATAAGTAACAAAGGATGTGGTTTCAAGCCCAATGAGGAAAGGAGGGATTAACTTTGTTTCAGTGCAGGTTGACCTTTCAAAGAAAAAGTAATTCCTATGAAATAGGAGGTAAAATCTTTTGTAAAGAGGCATGGACATGACCCGCTGAAGTTTATGTCACTGTTTTTAAAACGCCAAGGGCATTTCAGAAATTCTTGGCTACTGAAGTGCCCCTTTTTTCAAATTTCTCTTAGGTAAGACACTCCAGCTTCGTCATACCATGGTACTGTTCCTTCCATGTAAAAAACCAAAGCAAAAAAGAAAATAAATTAAAGCAAAACCCATCAAATTACATTTGAGAGCCCACAATTGCTCAGCAGGCCCACTATTCAAGAAGCTAGAGGTACAAAAGCCTCAGCTTTCAGCCCATGGCCTGAAGTTTTGTCTCTATCATGGCCCATCAATTCCCTGGCATGTCCACATTAACTCATGAATCTTTACTCATTTCCTCTTCAAATGCACAAGATCCAATATATTTGAACCCTGTTCACCTGGGCTGTAATCATCCAAGGACACACCAGAGGAAGGGCAGCCACCCCCTTGCCTGGGGCCTTGGAGCTTATCACAATAGAAATGGACACCTGAACAAGGGGAGCCAAAACAAAGAGAGGCATATTCCTAAAGTCTGAAGCACAGAAGCTACCTATAGACCAGTAGTGGGATTTCACAAATTATGTAAGAATCTCTGTGCACATGCTTGACATGGCCGCTCATGCCTATAATCCCAGCAATCTGGGGGCTGATGTGGATGGATCCTTGGGAGTTCCAGTCCATCTTGGGCTACGAATTTATCTCAAGGCCTCTTTCAACAACTACATAAGATGCTGTTTCCAAAAAGAGGACGAGAGAAAAGTAGACACACTTGATCCAGGTCCCTGGGTTCACTACATGAGTTGTGGAGTCTAAATATTCCATGCCATGAGAAAATACCTGGGATTTTTAGTGAAAGGGGCATTTGCATCCCTTTTCTAAGGGTTTCCCTTCCACCATGTTACATTTGAATTCTGAGAAAACCTGCTGGTGATAAGCTATCTAGCATTATGTTGGTTTAGGTATTGAGCTAGTACCTCATGTTTAGTGTTCAGGGTTATGCTGGAATGGCTGCAGACCTCCTTGAAATAGCGATTGCCGACAAGTGAACCCCGAGGAAGCTGGATAGTTGAAGCAGGCACTCCAAATATTCATGCACTGCAAGGATTCACTTTCATTTTGGGACTCATCTTCTGGTTGCTGGCTTTTAGTGCTAACTGATACTACCATGGTGGCAGTAATCCAGCAGAGACTGCATGTATGGTTTGCAGGTTTGCTTCCCAAGCCACCACAAACTTGGCAGAACCCAAATCATTGTGGCATTTTCTTTCCTCCCCTGAAACATTTGGCTTTCTAAGTTTGAAAATTGAATAGACTGGGCTAGTCAAGTTTGGACCCCATGTACCACCAACAGAGCTAAAGACAGAGCCAATTACTTCCCTCCACTTGTCAAAATATGTCAAATTTGCTTGATCACCACAACTTCAAAGAAAATTCTGAGGCAACTTAGAGAGGTTAATCAAATACTGCATGATTGGAATGGCTGTGGTTGTATGAGGTGGAAAGCTGCAGAGTTGGGCTGAAACTGTTCACAGAAACCCACAGGCTTGTGGTTGCCAGGCAACCACACTGGGCTGAGACTGGCTGAACATCACTGTGAGGTGGATTTTAGGTTATAGGTTTGAAAATTTAAAAGACTGGGGTAGTCAAGTTTGGAACCCATCGACCACAGACAGACCAAAAGGTCTTTCAATTACTTCCCTCCACTTCTCAAAATATGTCAAATTTTCTTGATCACTACAACTGTAAAAAAAATTCTGAGGCAACATAGAGAGGCTAATCAAATACTGCATGATTGGAATGGCTGTGGTTGTATGAGGTGGAAAGCTGCAGAGTTGGGCTGAAACAGTTCACAGAAATCCACAAGCTTGTGGTTGCCAGGAAACCACACTGGGCTGCAATTGGCTGAGCACCATTGTGAGCTGGACTTTAGGCTCTAGGACACAAGTGTGCAGTAGGAGACCTGAGTCACAATGCTGGGCGTTGCCATGGAGACCTCAGTGGCACAGAGGACCTTGTAGGGCAAGATTTAAATAGGATTAATATTCTTGGCATGGTGTGACACAATATTCTCTCTGAAGGCTTCACTGCTCAGAATTTGTGGATGGAAATGCTTGCCAATCTACACATGGATGTACTTTCAATGGGATATGAAATATGCCAGGGCCTGGCAGATGATCTCTGCCATGTCCTATCATTGAGCATACGCTTTTCCCTTGTCATGTCTGTCATTTGGCTGAGTCCTGTTCCCTAAGCTATTCAGTCAAGACTTGCTGGCATCATTCACCTGCAGTATAAGAGCTTTCTGTGAAATTTCTCAGCAGAAATCCTTTGCAAGCACATAGCTTTGGATATGAGAGACAGTGGTGGAAGTTGAATTTCAACGGCAGATATTTGAAAACAATGAAACAAGCCCCGAATAAGATCTTTACATGTTTCCGAGATGAATATGTTTGGAAATACGGGGGAAGATGGAGATCACGCCTGAGAAGAGTGCACACCCATTTCAAGGTACAAAAACCATGGAAAAACATGGGAAAGCAAGAGAGCTGGTTAATCTCATGTAAAAATCTTTGATGATGAAAGGAAAATTATATTCCCATGATGATATATTCAGGCTGTAGAAGTGAACTTCTCATGTTGGTTGTCCTATGTTTGGCCTTCTGCATTGGGCATTGGATGCAGGACAGGAGATCTTCAAATAAATCTGGTGGAACACAAAATACTGAAAAAAAAATTCAGCCTAAATCCTGTGTATTCCTTCCCTTTGAGAACATATATGGATAATGTATGAAGTTTCAAAAGAGAAAATGTCCTTTGGGTCATGGTTTCAACAATGAAATGGTCACTTCACATAACATTTTGAATTTTGCTTTCACACTTGCTCATGTACCGGGCCTGAGTAAAGCAGAATGCAGAGTAACCCTCTTCAATAGTTGTGCATTCCATAAGTGGTTTTAAAACCAGGGAACCCCTTTGGACTTAGTGTTTGTATTTTATTGGTTGATTGGTTTTTCAAGTTGTTTGTTTTACTATTTTTAACATTGTGAGTCAGGGAAGCCCTCACTCATAGAGATTCAGACCTCTCCAAAAGCTCTGAAGTTATTCATGTAACAGCTATTACATGTTAAAAGTTTCTCCTATTAAAACTTGAAAGACAAACAGACTCTGCTACTTTTCATCGAAATTCAGTGTTGGGCTAAATTCAGTGTTGGACTTTTTACAAGTCCTTTGAAATGTGTCCTCCTCTAGTCACTGGTCGTGCTGGAATTTACTTTCTTGTGAAGACAGGATTTGAGAAAATTGACACAAGTACAGTTTGCCACTACTCTGGACACCTGGTTAAATATAGAGTTCCCTAAATGGTGTGTGTTTTACTTTGATCTCTGCCCACACTTTGCTCATCCAGTTAGAACCACAGGGCTGAGGCCATAGCGTTCCAGGCCTAAACAAGAAAATTTCCATTCCGTTTTGGGAGTTCATTCGTCTCTCATAATTACTTTTTCCACAAATGTGTGCTTCAGGAGAGGCCCTGTCCAAATGTGGAGAGGCCCATTTTCATTCACTCACTTTCAGACTTTCTAAGATTTTCAGTTACTAGAAGTTTGCCCAGACTTGCCATTGTCAAGGGACAGTGCACTTCACTTGAAGTTGTGCAGTATTACTTCACGTGTCTCCGTGGAATTTCCACCAATGGGAAACTCTTGCTGTATTCATCTCCAAGTGTTTCTGCATAAGAAAATATAAGTAACAAAGGATGTGGTTTCAAGCCCAATGAGGAAAGGAGGGATTATCTTTATTTCAGTGCAGGTTGACCTTTCAAAGAAACAGTAATTCCTATGAAATAGGAGGTAAAATCTTTTGTAAAGAGACATGGACATGACCCGCTCAAGTTTATGTCACTGTTTTTAAAAGGCCAAGGGCATTTCAGAAATTCTTGGCTGATGAATTGCCCCTGTTTTCAAATTTCTCTTAGGTAAGACACTCCAGCTTCGTCAAACCATGGTACTGTTCCTTCCATGTAAAAAACCAAAGCAAAAAAGAAAATAAATTAAAAGAAACCCATCAAATTACATTTGAGAGCACACAATTGCTCAGCAGGCCCACTATTCAAGAAGCTAGAGGTATAGAAGCCTCAACCTTCAGCCCATGACCTGAAGTTTTGTCTCTATCATGGCCCCTCATTTCCCTGGCATGTCCACATTAACTCATGGATCTTTACTCATTTCCTCTTCAAATGCACAGGATCCAATATATTTGAACCCTGTTCACCTGGGCTGTAATCATCCAAGGACACACCAGAGGAAGGGCAGCCACCCCCTTGCCTGGGGCCTTGGAGCTTATCACAATAGAAATGGACACCTGAACAAGGGGAGCCAAAACAAAGAGAGGCATATTCCTAAAGTCTGAAGCACAGAAGCTACCTATAGACCAGTAGTGGGATTTCACAAATTATGTAAGAATCTCTGTGCACATGCTTGGCATGGCCGCTCATGCCTATATTCCCAGCAATCTGGGGGCTGAGGTGGATGGATCCTTGGGAGTTCCAGTCCATCTTGGGCTACGAATTTATCTCAAGGCCTCTTTCAACAACTACATAAGATGCTGTTTCCAAAAAGAGGACAACAGAAAAGTAGACACACTTGATCCAGGTCCCTGGGTTCACTACATGAGTTGTGGAGTCTAAATATTCCATGCCATGAGAAAATACCTGGGATTTTTAGTGAAAGGGGCATTTGCATCCCTTTTCTAAGGGTTTCCCTTCCACCATGTTACATTTGAATTCTGAGAAAACCTGCTGGTGATAAGCTATCTAGCATTATGTTGGTTTAGGTATTGAGCTAGTACCTCATGTTTAGTGTTCAGGGTTATGCTGGAATGGCTGCAGACCTCCTTGAAATAGCGATTGCAGACAAGTGAACCCTGAGGAAGCTGGATAGTTGAAGCAGGCACTCCAAATATTCATGCACTGCAAGGATTCACTTTCATTTTGGGACTCATCTTCTGGTTGCTGGCTTTTAGTGCTAACTGATACTACCATGGTGGCAGTAATCCAGCAGAGACTGCATGTATGGTTTGCAGGTTTGCTTCCCAAGCCACCACAAACTTGGCAGAACCCAAATCATTGTGGCATTTTCTTTCCTCCCCTGAAACATTTGGCTTTCTAAGTTTGAAAATTGAATAGACTGGGCTAGTCAAGTTTGGACCCCATGTACCACCAACAGAGCTAAAGACAGAGCCAATTACTTCCCTCCACTTGTCAAAATATGTCAAATTTGCTTGATCACCACAACTTCAAAGAAAATTCTGAGGCAACTTAGAGAGGTTAATCAAATACTGCATGATTGGAATGGCTGTGGTTGCATGACGTGGAAAGCTGCAGAGTTGGGCTGAAACTGTTCACAGAAACCCACAGGCTTGTGGTTGCCAGGCAACCACACTGGGCTGAGACTGGCTGAACATCACTGTGAGGTGGATTTTAGGTTATAGGTTTGAAAATTTAAAAGACTGGGGTAGTCAAGTTTGGAACCCATCGACCACAGACAGACCAAAAGGTCTTTCAATTACTTCCCTCCACTTCTCAAAATATGTCAAATTTTCTTGATCACTACAACTGTAAAAAAAATTCTGAGGCAACATAGAGAGGCTAATCAAATACTGCATGATTGGAATGGCTGTGGTTGTATGAGGTGGAAAGCTGCAGAGTTGGGCTGAAACAGTTCACAGAAATCCACAAGCTTGTGGATGCCAGGAAACCACACTGGGCTGCAATTGGCTGAGCACCATTGTGAGCTGGACTTTAGGCTCTAGGACACAAGTGTGCAGTAGGAGACCTGAGTCACAATGCTGGGCGTTGCCATGGAGACCTCAGTGGCACAGAGGACCTTGTAGGGCAAGTTTTAAATAGGATGAATATTCTTGGCCTGGTGTGACACAATATTCTCTCTTAAGGCTTCACTGCTCAGAATTTGTGGATGGAAATGCTTGCCAATCTACACATGGATGTACTTTCAATGGGATATGAAATATGCCAGGGCCTGGCAGATGATCTCTGCCATGTCCTATCCTTGAGCATACGCTTTTCCCTTGTCATGTCTGTCATTTGGCTGAGTCCTGTTCCCTAAGCTATTCAGTCAAGACTTGCTGGCATCATTCACCTGCAGTATAAGAGCTTTCTGTGAAATTTCTCAGCAGAAATCCTTTGCAAGCACATAGCTTTGGATATGAGAGACAGTGGTGGTAGTTGAATTTCAAGGGCAGATATTTGAAAACAATGAAACAAGCCCCGAATAAGATCTTTACATGTTTCCGAGATGAATATGTTTGGAAATACGGGGGAAGATGGAGATCAAGCCTGAGAAGAGTGCACACCCATTTCAAGGTACAAAAACCATGGAAAAACATGGGAAAGCAAGAGAGCTGGTTAATCTGATGTAAAAATCTTTGATGATGAAAGGAAAATTATATTCCCATGATGATATATTCAGGCTGTAGAAATGAACTTCTCATGTTGGTTGTCCTATGTGTGGCCTTCTGCATTGGGCATTGGATGCAGGACAGGAGATCTTCAAATAAATCTGGTGGAACACAAAATACTGAAAAAAAAAATTCAGCCTAAATCCTGTGTATTCCTTCCCTTTGAGAACATATATGGATAATGTATGAAGTTTCAAAAGAGAAAATGTCCTTTGGGTCTTGGTTTCAACAATGAAATGGTCACTTCACATAACATTTTGAATTTTGCTTTCACACTTGCTCATTTACCGGGCCTGAGTAAACCAGAATGCAGAGTAATCCTCTTCAATAGTTGTGCATTCCATAAGTGGTTTTAAAACCAGGGAACCCCTTTTGACTTAGTGTTTGTATTTTATTGGTTGATTGGTTTTTCAAATCGTTTGTTTTACTATTTTTAACATTGTGAGTCAGGGAAGCCCTCACTCATAGAGATTCAGACCTCTCCAAAAGCTCTGAAGTTATTCATGTAACAGCTATTACATGTTATAGTTTCTCCTATTAAAACTTGAAAGACAAACAGACTCTGCTACTTTTCATCAAAATTCAGTGTTGGGTTAAATTCAGTGTTGGACTTTTTACAAGTCCTTTGAAAAGTGTCCTCCTCTAGTCACTGGTCGTGCTGGAATTTACTTTCTTGTGAAGACAGGATTTGAGCAAATTGACACAAGTACAGTTTGCCACTACTCTGGACACCTGGTTAAATATCGAGTTCCCTAAATGGTGTGTGTTTTACTTTGATCTCTGCCCACACTTTGCTCATCCAGTTAGAACCACAGGGCTCCAGGCCATAGCGTTCCAGGCCTAAACAAGAAAATTTCCATTCCGTTTTGGGAGTTCATTCGTCTCTCATAATTACTTTTTCAACAAATGTGTGCTTCAGGAGAGGCCCTGTCCAAATGTGGAGAGGCCCATTTTCATTCACTCACTTTCAGACTTTCTAAGATTTTCAGTTACTAGAGGTTTGCCCAGACTTGCCATTGTCAAGGGACAGTGCACTTCACTTGAAGTTGTGCAGTATTCATGTGTCTCCGTGGAATTTCCACCAATGGGAAACTCTTGCTGTATTCATCTTCAAGTGTTTCTGCGTAAGAAAATATAAGTAACAAAGGATGTGGTTTCAAGCCCAATGAGGAAAGGAGGGATTATCTTTATTTCAGTGCAGGTCGACCTTTCAAAGAAACAGTAATTCCTATGAAATAGGAGGTAAAATCTTTTGTAAAGAGACATGGACTTGACCCGCTGAAGGTTATGTCACTGTTTTTAAAATGCCAAGGGCATTTCAGAAATTCTTGGCTACTGAAGTGCCCCTTTTTTCAAATATGTCTTAGGTAAGACACTCCAGCTTCGTCAAACCATGGTACTGTTCCTTCCATGTAAAAAACCAAAGCAAAAAAGAAAATTAATTAAACCAAACCCATCAAATTACATTTGAGAGCACACAATTGCTCAGCAGGCCCACTATTCAAGAAGCTAGAGGTACAGAAGCCTCAGCCTTCAGCCCATGGCCTGAAGTTTTGTCTCTATCATGGCCCCTCAATTCCCTGGCATGTCCACATTAACTCATGAATCTTTACTCATTTCCTCTTCAAATGCACAGGATCCAATATATTTGAACCCTGTTCACCTGGGCTGTAATCATCCAAGGACACACCAGAGGAAGGGCAGCCACCCCCTTGCCTGGGGCCTTGGAGCTTATCACAATAGAAATGGACACCTGAACAAGGGGAGCCAAAACAAAGAGAGGCATATTCCTAAAGTCTGAAGCACAGAAGCTACCTATAGACCAGTAGTGGGATTTCACAAATTATGTAACAATCTCTGTGCACATGCTTGGCATGGCGGCTCATGCCTACAATCCCAGCAATCAGGGGGCTGATGTGGATGGATCCTTGGGAGTTCCAGTGCATCTTGGGCTACGAATTTATCTCAAGGCCTGTTTCAACAACTACATAAGATGCTGTTTCCAAAAAGAGGACAACAGAAACCTAGACACACTTGGTCCAGGTCCCTGGGTTCACTATATGAGTTGTGTAGTCTAAATATTCCATGCCATGAGAAAATACCTGGGATTTTTAGGGAAAGGGGCATTTGCATCCCTTTTCTAAGGGTTTCCCTTTCACCATGTTACATTTGAATTCTGGGAAAACCTGCTGGTGATAAGCTATCTAGCATTATGTTGGTTTAGGTATTGAGCTAGTACCTCATGTTTAGTGTTCAGGGTTATGCTGGAATGGCTGCAGACCTCCTTGAAATAGCGATTGCAGACATGTGAACCCCGAGGAAGCTGGATAGTTGAAGCAGGCACTCCAAATATTCATGCACTGCAAGGATTCACTTTCATTTTGGGACTCATCTTCTGGTTGCTGGCTTTTAGTGCTAACTGATACTACCATGGTG
Organism: Cavia porcellus; assembly: GCF_034190915.1. Lineage (NCBI taxonomy): Eukaryota > Metazoa > Chordata > Mammalia > Rodentia > Caviidae > Cavia > Cavia porcellus. The sequence goes on from NW_026947528.1 coordinate 5,202,797, forward strand.
GCAGTAATCCAGCAGAGACTGCATGTATGGTTTGCAGGTTTGCTTCCCAAGCCACCAGAAACTTGGCAGAACCCAAATCATTGTGGCATTTTCTTTCCTCCCCTGAAACATTTGGCTTTCTAAGTTTGAAAATTGAATAGACAGGGCTTGTCAAGTTTGGACCCCATGTACCACCAACAGAGCTAAAGACAGAGCCAATTACTTCGCTCCACTTGTCAAAATATGTCAAATTTGCTTGACCACCACAACTTCAAAGAAAATTCTGAGGCAACTTAGAGAGGTGAATCAAATACTGCATGATTGGAATGGCTGTGGTTGTATGAGGTGGAAAGCTGCAGAGTTGGGCTGAAACAGTTCACAGAAATCCACAAGCTTGTGGTTGCCAGGAAACCACACTGGGCTGCAATTGGCTGAGCACCATTGTGAGCTGGACTTTAGGCTCTAGGACACAAGTGTGCAGTAGGAGACCTGAGTCACAATGCTGGGCGTTGCCATGGAGACCTCAGTGGCACAGAGGACCTTGTAGGGCAAGTTTTAAATAGGGTGAATATTCTTGGCCTGGTGTGCCACAATATTCTCTCTGAAGGCTTCACTGCTCAGAATTTGTGGATGGAAATGCTTGCCAATCTACACCTGGATGTACTTTCAATGGGATATGAAATATGCCAGGGCCTGGCAGATGATCTCTGCCATGTCCTATCATTGAGCATACGCTTTTCCCTTGTCATGTCTGTCATTTGGCTGAGTACTGTTCCCTAAGCTATTCAGTCAAGACTTGCTGGCATCATTCACTGCAGTATAAGAGCTTTCTGTGAAATTTCTCAGCAGAAATCCTCTGCAAGCACATAGCTTTAGATATGAGAGACAGTGGTGGAAGTTGAATTTCAAGGGCAGATATTTGAAAACAATGAAACAAGCCCCGAATAAGATCTTTACATGTTTCCCAGATGAATATGTTTGGAAATACAGGGGAAGATGGAGATCAAGCCTGAGAAGAGTGCACACCCATTTCAAGGTACAAAAACCAGGGAAAAACATGGGAAAGCAAGAGAGCTGGTTAATCTGATGTAAAAACCTTTGATGATGAAAGGAAAGTTATATTGTCATGATGATATATTCAGGCTGTAGAAGTGAACTTCTCATGTTGGTTGTCCTATGTGTGTCCTTCTGCATTGGGCGGTGGATGCAGGACAGGAGATCTTCAAATAAATCTGGTGGAACACAAAATACTGAAAAAAAAATTCAGCCTAAATCCTGTGTATTCCTTCCCTTTGAGAACATATATGGATAATGTATGAAGTTTCAAAAGAGAAAATGTCCTTTGGGTCATGGTTTCAACAATGAAATGGTCACTTCACATAACATTTTGAATTTTGCTTTCACACTTGCTCATGTACCGGGCCTGAGTAAAGCAGAATGCAGAGTAAGCCTCTTCAATAGTTGTGCATTCCATAAGTGGTTTTAAAACCAGGGAACCCCTTTGGACTTAGTGTTTGTATTTTATTGGTTGATTGGTTTTTCAAATTGTTTGTTTTACTATTTTGAACTTTGTGAGTCAGGGAAGCCCTCACTCATAGAGATTCAGACCTCTCCAAAAGCTCTGAAGTTATTCATGTAACAGCTATTACATGTTATAAGTTTCTCCTATTAAAACTTGAAAGACAAACAGACTCTGCTACTTTTCATCGAAATTCAGTGTTGGGCTAAATTCAGTGTTGGACTTTTTACAAGTCCTTTGAAATGTGTCCTCCTCTAGTCACTGGTCGTGCTGGAAATTACTTTCTTGTGAAGACAGGATTTGAGAAAATTGACACAAGTACAGTTTGCCACTACTCTGGACACCTGGTTAAATATCGAGTTCCCTAAATGGTGTGTGTTTTACTTTGATCTCTGCTCACACTTTGTTCATCCAGTTAGAACCACAGGGCTCCAGGCCATAGCGTTCCAGGCCTAAACAAGAAAATTTCCATTCCGTTTTGGGAGTTCATTCTTCTCTCATAATTACTTTTTCCACAAATGTGTGCTTCAGGAGAGGCCCTGTCCAAATGTGGAGAGGCCCATTTTCATTCACTCACTTTCAGACTTTCTAAGATTTTTAGTTACTAGAGGTTTGCCCAGACTTGCCATTGTCAAGGGAGAGTGCACTTCACTTGAAGTTGTGCAGTATTACTTCATGTGTCTCTGTGGAATTTCCACCAATGGGAAACTCTTGGTGTATTCATCTCCAAGTCTTTCTGCGTAAGAAAATATAAGTAACAAAGGATGTGGTTTCAAGCCCAATGAGGAAAGGAGGGATTATCTTTATTTCAGTGCAGGTTGACCTTTCAAAGAAACAGTAATTCCTATGAAATAGGAGGTCAAATCTTTTGTAAAGAGACATGGACATGACCCGCTGAAGTTTATGTCACTGTTTTTAAAATGCCAAGGGCATTTCAGAAATTCTTGGCTACTGAAGTGCCCCTTTTTTCAAATTTCTCTTAGGTAAGACACTCCAGCTTCGTCAAACCATGGTACTGTTCCTTCCATGTAAAAAACCAAAGCAAAAAAGAAAATAAATTAAAACAAAACCCATCAAATTACATTTGAGAGCACACAATTGCTCAGCAGGCCCACTATTCAAGAAGCTAGAGGTACAGAAGCCTCAGCCTTCAGCCCATGGCCTGATGTTTTGTCTCTATCATGGCCCCTCAATTCCCTGGCATGTCCACATTAACTCATGAAACTTTACTCATTTCCTCTTCAAATGCACAGGATCCAATATATTTGAACCCTGTTCACCTGGGCTGTAATCATCCAAGGACACACCAGAGGAAGGGCAGCCACCCCCTTGCCTGGGGCCTTGGAGCTTATCACAATAGAAATGGACACCTGAACAAGGGGAGCCAAAACAAAGAGAGGCATATTCCTAAAGTCTGAAGCACAGAAGCTACCTATAGACCAGTAGTGGGATTTCACAAATTATGTAAGAATCTCTGTGCACATGCTTGGCATGGCCGCTCATGCCTATAATCCCAGCAATCTGGGGGCTGAGGTGGATGGATCCTTGGGAGTTCCAGTCCATCTTGGGCTACGAATTTATCTCAAGGCCTCTTTCAACAACTACATAAGATGCTGTTTCCAAAAAGAGGACAACAGAGAAGTAGACACAGTTGATCCAGGTCCCTGGGTTCACTACATGAGTTGTGGAGTCTAAATATTCCATGCCATGAGAAAATACCTGGGATTTTTAGTGAAAGGGGCATTTGCATTCCTTTTCTAAGGGTTTCCCTTCCACCATGTTACATTTGAATTCTGAGAAAACCTGCTGGTGATAAGCTACCTAGCATTATGTTGGTTTAGGTATTGAGCTAGTACCTCATGTTTAGTGTTCAGGGTTATGCTGGAATGCCTGCAGAGCTCCTTAAAATAGCGATTGCAGACAAGTGAACCCCGAGGAAGCTGGATAGTTGAATCAGGCACTCCAAATATTCATGCACTGCAAGGATTCACTTTCATTTTGGGACTCATCTTCTGGTTGCTGGCTTTTAGTGCTAACTGATACTACCATGGTGGCAGTAATCCAGCAGAGACTGCATGTATGGTTTGCAGGTTTGCTTCCCAAGCCACCAGAAACTTGGCAGAACACAAATCATTGTGGCATTTTCTTTCCTCCCCTGAAACATTTGGCTTTCTAAGTTTGAAAATTGAATAGACTGGGCTAGTCAAGTTTGGACCCCATGTACCACCAACAGAGCTAAAGACAGTGCCAACTACTTCCCTCCACTTGTCAAAATATGTCAAATTTGCTGGATCACCACAACTTCAAAGAAAATTCTGAGGCAACTTAGAGAGGTTAATCAAATACTGCATGATTGGAATGGCTGTGGTTGTATGAGGTGGAAAGCTGCAGAGTTGGGCTGAAACTGTTCACAGAAACCCACAGGCTTGTGGTTGCCAGGCAACCACACTGGGCTGAGACTGGCTGAACATCACTGTGAGGTGGATTTTAGGCTCTAGGTTTGAAAATTTAAAAGACTGGGGTAGTCAAGTTTGGAACCCTTCGACCACAGACAGACCAAAAGGTCTTTCAATTACTTCCCTCCACTTCTCAAAATATGTCAAATTTTCTTGATCACTACAAGTGTAAAAAAAATTCTGAGGCAACATAGAGAGGCTAATCAAATACTGCATGATTGGAATGGCTGTGGTTGTATGAGGTGGAAAGCTGCAGAGTTGGGCTGAAACAGTTCACAGAAATCCACAAGCTTGTGGTTGCCAGGAAACCACACTGGGCTGCAATTGGCTGAGCACCATTGTTAGCTGGACTTTAGCCTCTAGGACACAAGTGTGCAGTAGGAGACCTGAGTCACAATGCTGGGCGTTGCCATGGAGACCTCAGTGGCACAGAGGACCTTGTAGGGCAAGTTTTAAATAGGATGAATATTCTTGGCCTGGTGTGCCACAATATTCTCTCTGAAGGCTTCTCTGCTCAGAATTTGTGGATGGAAATGCTTGCCAATCTACACATGGATGTACTTTCAATGGGATATGAAATATGTCAGGGCCTGGCAGATGATCTCTGCCATGTCCTATCATTGAGCATACGCTTTTCCCTTGTCATGTCTGTCATTTGGCTGAGTCCTGTTCTCTAAGCTATTCAGGCAAGAAATGCTGGCATCATTCACCTGCAGTATAAGAGCTTTCTGTGAAATTTCTCAGCAGAAATCCTCTGCAAGCACATAGCTTTGGATATGAGAGACAGTGGTGGAAGTTGAATTTCAAGGGCAGATATTTGAAAACAATGAAACAAGCCCCGAATAAGATCTTTACATGTTTCCCAGATGAATATGTTTGGAAATACAGGGGAAGATGCATATCAAGCCTGAGAAAAGTGCACACCCATTTCAAGGTACAAAAACCAGGGAAAAACATGGGAAAGCAAGAGAGCTGGTTAATCTGATGTAAAAACCTTTGATGATGAAAGGAAAATTATAATCTCATGATGATATAATCAGGCTGTAGAAGTGAACTTCTCATGTTGGTTCTCCTATGTGTGGCCTTCTGCATTGGGCGGTGGATGCAGGACAGGAGATCTTCAAATAAATCTGGTGGAACACAAAATACTGAAAAAAAAATTCAGCCTAAATCCTGTGTATTCCTTCCCTTTGAGAACATATATGGATATTGTATGAAGTTTCAAAAGAGAAAATGTCTTTTGGGTCATGGTTTCAACAATGAAATGGTCACTTCACATAACATTTTGAATTCTGCTTTCACACTTGCTCATGTACTGGGCCTGAGTAAAGCAGAATGCAGAGTAAGCCTCTTCAATGGTTGTGCATTCCATAAGTGGTTTTAAAACCAGTGAAACCCTTTGGACTTAGTGTTTGTATTTAATTGGTTGATTGCTTTTTCAAATTGTTTCTTTTACTATTTTAAACTTTGTGACTCAGGGAAGCCCTCACTCATAGTGATTTAGACCTCTCCAAAAGCTCTGAAGTTATTCATGTAACAGCTATTACATGTTATAAGTTTCTCCTATTAAAACTTGAAAGACAAGAAGACTCTGCTACTTTTCATCTAAATTCAGTGTTGGGCTAAATTCAGTGTTTGACTTTTTACAAGTCCTTTGAAATGTGTCCTCCTCTAGTCACTGGTCGTGCTGGAATTTACTTTCTTGTGAAGACAGGATCTGAGCAAATTGACACAAGTACAGTTTGCCACTACTCTGGACACCTGGTTAAATATCGAGTTCCCTAAATGGTGTGTGTTTTACTTTGATCTCTGCCCACACTTTGCTCATCCAGTTAGAACCACAGGGCTCCAGGCCATAGCGTTCCAGGCCTAAACAAGAAAATTTCCATTCCGTTTTGGGAGTTCATTCGTCTCTCATAATTACTTTTTCCACAGATGTGTTCTTCAGGATAGGTCCTGTCCAAATGTGGAGAGGCCCATTTTCATTCACTCACTTTCAGACTTTCTAAGATTTTCAGTTACTAGAGGTTTGCCCAGACTTGCCATTGTCAAGGGACAGTGCACTTCACTTGAAGTTGTGCAGTATTACTTCATGTGTCTCCGTGGAATTTCCACCAATGGGAAACTCTTGCTGTATTCATCTCCAAGTGTTTCTGCGTAAGAAAATATAAGTAACAAAGGATGTGGTTTCAAACCCAATGAGGAAAGGAGGGATTATCTTTGTTTCAGTGCAGGTCGACCTTTCAAAGAAACAGTAATTCCCATGAAATAGGAGGTAAAATCTTTTGTAAAGAGACATGGACATGACCCGCTGAAATTTATGTCACTGTTTTTAAAACGCCAAGGGCATTTCAGAAATTCTTGGCTACTGAAGTGCACCTTTTTTCAAATTTCTCTTAGGTAAGACACTCCAGCTTCGTCAAACCATGGTACTGTTCCTTCCATGTAAAAAACCAAAGCAAAAAAGAAAATAAATTAAAACAAAACCCATCAAATTACATTTGAGAGCACACAATTGCTCAGCAGGCCCACTATTCAAGAAGCTAGAGGTACAGAAGCCTCAGCCTTCAGCCCATGGCCTGAAGTTTTGTCTTTATCATGGCCCCTCAATTCCCTGGCATGTCCACATTAACTCATGAATCTTTACTCATTTCCTCTTCAAATGCACAGGATCCAATATATTTGAACCCTGTTCACCTGGGCTGTAATCATCCAAGGACACACCAGAGGAAGGGCAGCCACCCCCTTGCCTGGGGCCCTGGAGCTTATCACAATAGAAATGGACACCTGAACAAGGGGAGCCAAAACAAAGAGAGGCATATTCCTAAAGTCGGAAGCACAGAAGCTACCTATAGACCAGTAGTGGGATTTCACAAATTATGTAAGAATCTGTGTGCACATGCTTGGCATGGCCGTTCATGCCTATAATCCCAGCAATCTGGGGGCTGAGGTGGATGGATCCTTGGGAGTTCCAGTCCATCTTGGGCTACGAATTTATCTCAAGGCCTCTTTCAACAACTACATAAGATGCTGTTTCCAAAAAGAGGACAACAGAAAAGTAGACACACTTGATCCAGGTCCCGGGGTTCACTACATGAGTTGTGGAGTCTTAATATTCCATGCCATGAGAAAATACCTGGGATTTTTAGTGAAAGGGACATTTGCATCCCTTTTTTAAGGGTTTCCCTTTCACCATGTTACATTTGAATTCTGAGAAAACCTGCTGGTGATAAGCTATGTAGCATTATGTTGGTTTAGGTATTGAGCTAGTACCTCATGTTTAGTGTTCAGGGTTATGCTGGAATGGCTGCAGAGCTCCTAGAAATAGCGATTGCAGACAAGTGAACCCCGAGGAAGCTGGATAGTTGAAGCAGGCACTCCAAATATTCATGCACTGCAAGGATTCACTTTCATTTTGGGACTCATCTTCTGGTTGCTGGCTTTTAGTGCTAACTGATACTACCATGGTGGCAGTAATCCAGCAGAGACTGCATGTATGGTTTGCAGGTTTGCTTCCCAAGCCACCAGAAACTTGGCAGAACCCAAATCATTGTGGCATTTTCTTTCCTCCCCTGAAACCTTTGGCTTTCTAAGTTTGAAAATTGAATAGACTGGGCTAGTGAAGTTTGGACCCCAAGTACCACCAACAGAGCTAAAGACAGAGCCAATTACTTCCATCCACTTGTCAAAATATGTCAAATTTGCTTGATCACCACAACTTCAAAGAAAATTCTGAGGCAACTTAGAGAGGTTAATCAAATACTGCATGATTGGAATGGCTGTGGTTGTATGAGGTGGAAAGCTGCAGAGTTGGGCTGAAACTGTTCACAGAAACCCACAGGCTTCTGGTTGCCAGGCAACCACACTGGGCTGAGACTGGCTGAACATCACTGTGAGGTGGATTTTAGGCTCTAAGTTTGAAAATTTAAAAGACTGGGGTAGTCAAGTTTGGAACCCATCGACCACAGACAGACCAAAAGGTCTTTCAATTACTTCCCTCCACTTCTCAAAATATGTCAAATTTTCTTGATCACTACAACTGTAAAAAAAATTCTGAGGCAACATAGAGAGACTAATCAAATACTGCATGATTGGAATGGCTGTGGTTGTATGAGGTGGAAAGCTGCAGAGTTGGGCTGAAACAGTTCACAGAAATCCACAAGCTTGTGGTTGCCAGGAAACCACACTGGGCTGCAATTGGCTGAGCATCATTGTTAGCTGGACTTTAGGCTCTAGGACACAAGTGTGCAGTAGGAGACCTGAGTCACAATGCTGGGCGTTGCCATGGAGACCTCAGTGGCACAGAGGACCTTGTAGGGCAAGTTTTAAATAGGATGAATATTCTTGGCCTGGTGTGCCACAATATTCTCTCTGAAGGCTTCACTGCTCAGAATTTGTGGATGGAAATGCTTGCCAATCTACACACGGATGTACTTTCAATGGGATATGAAATATGCCAGGGCCTGGCAGATGATCTCTGCCATGTCCTATCATTGAGCATACGCATTTCCCTTGTCATGTCTTTCATTTGGCTGAATCCTGTTCCCTAAGCTATTCAGTCAAGACTTGCTGGCATCATTCACCTGCAGTATAAGAGCTTTCTGTGAAATTTCTCAGCAGAAATCCTCTGCAAGCACATAGCTTTGGATATGAGAGACAGTGGTGGAAGTTGAATTTCAAGGGCAGATATTTGAAAACAATGAAACAAGCCCCGAATAAGATCTTTACATGTTTCCCAGATGAATATGTTTGGAAATAAGGGGAAAGATGGAGATCAAGCCTGAAAAGAGTGCACACCCATTTCAAGGTACAAAAACCAGGGAAAAACATGGGAAAGCAAGAGAGCTGGTAAATCTGATGTAAAAACCTTTGATGATGAAAGGAAAATTATATTCTCATGATGATATATTCAGGCTGTACAAGTGAACTCCTCATGTTCGTTGTCCTATGTGTGGCCTTCTGCATTGGGCGGTGGATGCAGGACAGGAGATCTTCAAATAAATCTGGTGGAACACAAAATACTGAAAAAAATATTCAGCCTAAATCCTGTGTTTTCCTTCCCTTTGAGAACATATATCGATAATGTATGAAGTTTCAAAAGAGAAAATGTCCTTCGAGTCATGGTTTCAACAATGAAATGGTCACTTCACATAACATTTTGAATTTTGCTTTCACACTTGCTCATGTACCGGGCCTGAGTAAAGCAGAATGTAGAGTAAGCCTCTTCAATAGTTGTGCATTCCATAAGTGGTTTTAAAACCAGGGAACCCCTTTGGACTTAGTGTTTGTATTTTATTGGTTGATTGGTTTTTCAAATTGTTTGTTTTACTATTTTGAACTTTGTGAGTCAGGGAAGCCCTCACTCATAGAGATTCAGACCTCTCCAAAAGCTCTTAAGTTATTCATGTAACAGCTATTACATGTTATAAGTTTCTCCTATTAAAACTTGAAAGACAAACAGACTCTGCTACTTTTCATCGAAATTCAGTGTTGGGCTAAATTCAGTGTTGGACTTTTTACAAGTCCTTTGAAATGTGTCCTCCTCTAGTCACTGGTCGTGCTGGAATTTACTTTCTTGTGAAGACAGGATTTGGGCAAATTGACACTAGTCCAGTTTGGCACTACTCTGGACACCTGGTTAAATATCGAGTTCCCTAAATGGTGTGTGTTTTACTTTGATCTCTGCTCACACTTTGCTCATCCAGATAGAACCACACGGCTCCAGGCCATAGCGTTCCAGGCCTAAACAAGAAAATTTCCATTCCGTTTTGGGAGTGCATTCCTCTCTCATAATTACTTTTTCCACAAATGTGTGCTTCAGGAGAGGCCCTGTCCAAATGTGGAGAGGCCCATTTTAATTCACTCACTTTCAGACTTTCTAAGATTTTCAGTTACTAGAGGTTTGCCCAGACTTGCCATTGTCAAGGGACAGTGCACTTCACTTGAAGTTGTGCAGTATTACTTCATGTGTCTCCGTGGAATTTCCACCAATGGGAAACTCTTGGTGTATTCTTCTCCAAGTGTTTCTGCGTAAGAAAATATAAGTAACAAAGGATGTGGTTTCAAGCCCAATGAGGAAAGGAGGGATTATCTTTATTTCAGTGCAGGTTGACCTTTCAAAGAAACAGTAATTCCTATGTAATAGGAGGTAAAATCTTTTGTAAAGAGACATGGACATGACCCGCTGAAGTTTATGTCACTGTTTTTAGAACGCCAAGGGTATTTCAGAAATTCTTCGCTAATGAATTGCCCCTTTTTTCAAATTTCTCTTAGGTAAGACACTCCAGCTTCGTCAAACCATGGTACTGTTCCTTCCATGTAAAAAACCAAAGCAAAAAAGAAAATAAATTAAAACAAAACCCATCAAATTACATTTGAGAGCCCACAATTGCTCAGCAGGCCCACTATTCAAGAAGCTAGAGGTACAGAAGCCTCAGCCTTCAGCCCATGGCCTGAAGTTTTGTCTCTATCATGGCCCCTCAATTCCCTGGCATGTCCACATTAACTCATGAATCTTTACTCATTTCCTCTTCAAATGCACAGGATCCAATATATTTGAACCCTGTTCACCTGGGCTGTAATCATCCAAGGACACACCAGAGGAAGGGCAGCCACCCCCTTGCCTGGGGCCTTGGAGCTTATCACAATAGAAATGGACACCTGAACAAGGGGAGCCAAAACAAAGAGAGGCATATTCCTAAAGTCTGAAGCACAGAAGCTACCTATAGACCAGTAGTGGGATTTCAAAAATTATGTAAGAATCTCTGTGCACATGCTTGGCATGGCCGCTCATGCCTATAATCCCAGCAATCTGGGGGCTGAGGTGGATGGATCCTTGGGAGTTCCAGTCCATCTTGGGCTACGAATTTATCTCAAGGCCTCTTTCAACAACTACATAAGATGCTGTTTCCAAGAAGAGGACAACAGAAAAGTAGACACACTTGATCCAGGTCCCTGGCTTCACTACATGAGTTGTGGAGTCTAAATATTCCATGCCATGAGAAAATACCTGGGATTTTTAGTGAAAGGGGCATTTGCATCCCTTTTCTAAGGGTTTCCCTTTCACCATGTTACATTTGAATTCTGAGAAAACCTGCTGGTGATAAGCTATGTAGCATTATGTTGGTTTAGGTATTGAGCTAGTACCTCATGTTTAGTGTTCAGGGTTATGCTGGAATGGCTGCAGAGCTCCTTGAAATAGCGATTGCAGACAAGTGAACCCTGAGGAAGCTGGATAGTTGAAGCAGGCACTCCAAATATTCATGCACTGCAAGGATTCACTTTCATTTTGGGACTCATCTTCTGGTTGCTGGCTCTTAGTGCTAACTGATACTACCATGGTGGCAGTAATCCAGCAGAGACTGCATGTATGGTTTGCAGGTTTGCTTCCCAAGCCACCAGAAACGTGGCAGAACTCAAATCATTGTGGCATTTTCTTTCCTCCCCTGAAACATTTGGCTTTCTAAGTTTGAAAATTGAATAGACTGGGCTAGTCAAGTTTGGACCCCATGTACCACCAACAGAGCTAAGACAGAGCCAACTACTTCCCTCCACTTGTCAAAATATGTCAAAGTTGCTTGATCACCACACCTTCAAAGAAAATTCTGAGGCAACATAGAGAGGTTAATCAAATACTGCACGATTGGAATGGCTGTGGTTTTATGAGGTGGTAAGGTGCAGAGTTGGGCTGACTCTGTTCACAGTAACCCACAGGCTTGTGGTTGCCAGGCAACCACACTGGGCTGAGACTGGCTGAACATCACTGTGAGGTGTATTTTAGGCTCTAGGTTTGAAAATTTAAAAGACTGGGGTAGTCAAGTTTGGAACCCATCGACCACAGACAGACCAAAAGGTCTTTCAATTACTTCCCTCCACTTCTCAAAATATGTCAAATTTTCTTGATCACTACAACTGTAAAAAAAAATCTGAGGCAACATAGAGAGACTAATCAAATACTGCATGATTGGAATGGCTGTGGTTGTATGAGGTGGAAACCTGCAGAGTTGGGCTGAAACAGTTCACAGAAATCCACAAGCTTGTGGTTGCCAGGAAACCACACTGAGCTACAATTGGCTGAGCACCATTGTGAGCTGGACTTTAGGCTCTAGGACACAGGTGTGCAGTAGGAGACCTGAGTCACAATGCTGGGCGTTGTCATGGAGACCTCAGTGGCACAGAGGACCTTGTAGGGCAAGATTTAAATAGGATGAATATTCTTGGCCTTGAGTGCCACAATATTCTGGCTGAAGGCTTCATTGCTCAGAATTTGTGGATGGAAATGCTTGCCAATCTACACATGGATGTACTTTCAATGGGATATGAAATATGCCAGGGCCTGGCAGATGATCTCTGCCATGTCCAATCCTTGAGCATACGCTTTTCCCTTGTCATGTCTGTCATTTGGCTGAGTACTGTTCCCTAAGCTATTCAGTCAAGACTTGCTGGCATCATTCACCTGCAGTATAAGAGCTTTCTGTGAAATTTCTCAGCAGAAATCCTCTGCAAGCACATAGCTTTGGATATGAGAGACAGTGGTGGAAGTTGAATTTCAAGGGCAGATATTTGAAAACAATGAAACAAGCCCAGAATAAGATCTTTACATGTTTCCCAGATGAATATGTTTGGAAATACAGGGGAAGATGGATATCAAGCCTGAGAAGAGTGCACACCCATTTCAAGGTACAAAAACCAGGGAAAAACATGGGAAAGCAAGAGAGCTGGTTAATCTGATGTAAAAACCTTTGATGATGAAAGGAAAATTATATTCTCATGATGATATAATCAGGCTGTAGAAGTGAACTTCTCATGTTGCTTCTCCTATGTGTGGCCTTTTGCATTGGGCGGTGGATGTAGGACAGGAGATCTTCAAATAAATCTGGTGGAACACAAAATACTGAAAAAAAAATTCAGCCTAAATCCTGTGTATTCCTTCCCTTTGAGAACATATATGGATAATGTATGAAGTTTCAAAAGAGAAAATGTCTTTTGGGTCATGGTTTCAACAATGAAATGGTCACTTCACATAACATTTTGAATTTTGCTTTCACACTTGCTCATGTACCGGGCCTGAGTAAAGCAGAATGCAGAGTAAGCCTCTTCAATGGTTGTGCATTCCATAAGTGGTTTTAAAACAAGGGAACCCCTTTGGACTTAGTGTTTGTATTTAATTGGTTGATTGATTTTTCAAATTGTTTGTTTTACTATTTTTAACTTTGTGAGTCAGGGAAACCCTCATTCATAGAGATTCAGACCTCTCCAAAAGCTCTGAAGCTATTCATGTAACAGCTATTACATGTTATAAGTTTCTCCTATTAAAACTTGAAAGAGAAACAGACTCTGCTACTTTTCATCGAAATTCAGTGTTGGGCTAAATTCAGTGTTGGACTTTTTACAAGTCCTTTGAAATGTGTCCTCCTCTAGTCACTGGTCGTGCTGGAATTTACTTTCTTGTGAAGACAGGATTTGAGCAAATTGACACAAGTACAGTTTGCCACTACTCTGGACACCTGGTTAAATATCGAGTTCCCTAAATGGTGTGTGTTTTACTTTGATCTCTGCCCACACTTTGCTCATCCAGTTAGAACCACAGGGCTCCAGGCCATAGCGTTCCAGGCCTAAACAAGAAAATTTCCATTCCGTTTTGGGAGTTCATTCGTCTCTCATAATTACTTTTTCCACAGATGTGTTCTTCAGGATAGGTCCTGTCCAAATGTGGAGAGGCCCATTTTCATTCACTCACTTTCAGACTTTCTAAGATTTTCAGTTACTAGAGGTTTGCGCAGACTTGCCATTGTCAAGGGACAGTGCACTTCACTTGAAGTTGTGCAGTATTACTTCATGTGTCTCCGTGGAATTTCCACCAATGGGAAACTCTTGCTGTATTCATCTCCAAGTGTTTCTGCGTAAGAAAATATAAGTAACAAAGGATGTGGTTTCAAACCCAATGAGGAAAGGAGGGATTATCTTTGTTTCAGTGCAGGTCGACCTTTCAAAGAAACAGTAATTCCCATGAAATAGGAGGTAAAATCTTTTGTAAAGAGACATGGACATGACCCGCTGAAATTTATGTCACTGTTTTTAAAACGCCAAGGGCATTTCAGAAATTCTTGGCTACTGAAGTGCACCTTTTTTCAAATTTCTCTTAGGTAAGACACTCCAGCTTCGTCAAACCATGGTACTGTTCCTTCCATGTAAAAAACCAAAGCAAAAAAGAAAATAAATTAAAACAAAACCCATCAAATTACATTTGAGAGCACACAATTGCTCAGCAGGCCCACTATTCAAGAAGCTAGAGGTACAGAAGCCTCAGCATTCAGCCCATGGCCTGAAGTTTTGTCTCTATCATGTTCCCTCAATTCCCTGGCATGTCCACATTAACTCATGAATCTTTACTCATTTCCTCTTCAAATGCACAGGATCCAATATATTTGAACCCTGTTCACCTGGGCTGTAATCATCCAAGGACACACCAGAGGAAGGGCAGCCACCCCCTTGCCTGGGTCCCTGGAGCTTATCACAATAGAAATGGACACCTGAACAAGGGGAGCCAAAACAAAGAGAGGCATATTCCTAAAGTCGGAAGCACAGAAGCTACCTATAGACCAGTAGTGGGATTTCACAAATTATGTAAGTATCTGTGTGCACATGCTTGGCATGGCCGTTCATGCCTATAATCCCAGCAATCTGGGGGCTGAGGTGGATGGATCCTTGGGAGTTCCAGTCCATCTTGGGCTACGAATTTATCTCAAGGCCTCTTTCAACAACTACATAAGATGCTGTTTCCAAAAAAGGACAACAGAAATTTAGACACACTTGATCCAGGTCCCTGGGTTCACTACATGAGTTGTGGAGTCTAAATATTCCATGCCATGAGAAAATACCTGGGATTTTTAGTGAAAGGGACATTTGCATCCCTTTTTTAAGGGTTTCCCTTTCACCATGTTACATTTGAATTCTGAGAAAACCTGCTGGTGATAAGCTATGTAGCATTATGTTGGTTTAGGTATTGAGCTAGTACCTCATGTTTAGTGTTCAGGGTTATGCTGGAATGGCTGCAGAGCTCCTAGAAATAGCGATTGCAGACAAGTGAACCCCGAGGAAGCTGGATAGTTGAAGCAGGCACTCCAAATATTCATGCACTGCAAGGATTCACTTTCATTTTGGGACTCATCTTCTGGTTGCTGGCTTTTAGTGCTAACTGATACTACCATGGTGGCAGTAATCCAGCAGAGACTGCATGTATGGTTTGCAGGTTTGCTTCCCAAGCCACCAGAAACTTGGCAGAACCCAAATCATTGTGGCATTTTCTTTCCTCCCCTGAAACCTTTGGCTTTCTAAGTTTGAAAATTGAATAGACTGGGCTAGTGAAGTTTGGACCCCAAGTACCACCAACAGAGCTAAAGACAGAGCCAATTACTTCCATCCACTTGTCAAAATATGTCAAATTTGCTTGATCACCACAACTTCAAAGAAAATTCTGAGGCAACTTAGAGAGGTTAATCAAATACTGCATGATTGGAATGGCTGTGGTTGTATGAGGTGGAAAGCTGCAGATTTGGGCTGAAACTGTTCACAGAAACCCACAGGCTTGTGGTTGCCAGGCAACCACACTGGGCTGAGACTGGCTGAACATCACTGTGAGGTGGATTTTAGGCTCTAGGTTTGAAAATTTAAAAGACTGGGGTAGTCAAGTTTGGAACCCATCGACCACAGACAGACCAAAAGGTCTTTCAATTACTTCCCTCCACTTCTCAAAATATGTCAAATTTTCTTGATCACTACAACTGTAAAAAAAATTCTGAGGCAACATAGAGAGACTAATCAAATACTGCATGATTGGAATGGCTGTGGTTGTATGCGGTGGAAAGCTGCAGAGTTGGGCTGAAACAGTTCACAGAAATCCACAAGCTTGTGGTTGCCAGGAAACCACACTGGGCTGCAATTGGCTGAGCACCATTGTTAGCTGGACTTTAGGCTCTAGGACACAAGTGTGCAGTAGGAGACCTGAGTCACAATGCTGGGCGTTGCCATGGAGACCTCAGTGGCACAGAGGACCTTGTAGGGCAAGTTTTAAATAGGATGAATATTCTTGGCCTGGTGTGCCACAATATTCTCTCTGAAGGCTTCACTGCTCAGAATTTGTGGATGGAAATGCTTGCCAATCTACACATGGATGTACTTTCAATGGGATATGAAATATGCCAGGGCCTGGCAGATGATCTCTGCCATGTCCTATCATTGAGCATACGCATTTCCCTTGTCATGTCTTTCATTTGGCTGACTCCTGTTCCCTAAGCTATTCAGTCAAGACTTGCTGGCATCATTCACCTGCAGTATAAGAGCTTTCTGTGAAATTTCTCAGCAGAAATCCTCTGCAAGCACATAGCTTTGGATATGAGAGACAGTGGTGGAAGTTGAATTTCAAGGGCAGATATTTGAAAACAATGAAACAAGCCCCGAATATGATCTTTACATGTTTCCCAGATGAATATGTTTGGAAATAAGGGGAAAGATGGAGATCAAGCCTGAAAAGAGTGCACACCCATTTCAAGGTACAAAAACCAGGGAAAAACATGGGAAAGCAAGAGAGCTGGTAAATCTGATGTAAAAACCTTTGATGATGAAAGGAAAATTATATTCTCATGATGATATATTCAGGCTGTACAAGTGAACTCCTCATGTTCGTTGTCCTATGTGTGACCTTCTGCATTGGGCGGTGGATGCAGGACAGGAGATCTTCAAATAAATCTGGTGGAACACAAAATACTGAAAAAAATATTCAGCCTAAATCCTGTGTTTTCCTTCCCTTTGAGAACATATATGGATAATGTATGAAGTTTCAAAAGAGAAAATGTCCTTCGGGTCATGGTTTCAACAATGAAATGGTCACTTCACGTAACATTTTGAATTTTGCTTTCACACTTGCTCATGTACCGGGCCTGAGTAAAGCAGAATGCAGAGTAAGCCTCTTCAATAGTTGTGCATTCCATAAGTGGTTCTAAAACCAGGGAACCCCTTTGGACTTAGTGTTTGTATTTTATTGGTTGATTGGTTTTTCAAATTGTTTGTTTTACTATTTTTAACTTTGTGAGTCAGGGAAGCCCTCACTCATAGAGATTCAGACCTCTCCAAAAGCTCTGAAGTTATTCATGTAACAGCTATTACATGTTATAAGTTTCTCCTATTAAAACTTGAAAGACAAACAGACTCTGCTACTTTTCATCGAAATTCAGTGTTGGGCTAAATTCAGTGTTGGACTTTTTACAAGTCCTTTGAAATGTGTCCTCCTCTAGTCACTGGTCGTGCTGGAATTTACTTTCTTGTGAAGACAGGATTTGGGCAAATTGTCACTAGTCCAGTTTGGCACTACTCTGGACACCTGGTTAAATATCGAGTTCCCTAAATGGTGTGTGTTTTACTTTGATCTCTGCCCACACTTTGCTCATCCAGATAGAACCACAGGGCTCCAGGCCATAGCGTTCCAGGCCTAAACAAGAAAATTTCCATTCCGTTTTGGGAGTGCATTCCTCTCTCATAATTACTTTTTCCACAAATGTGTGCTTCAGGAGAGGCCCTGTCCAAATGTGGAGAGGCCCATTTTAATTTACTCACTTTCAGACTTTCTAAGATTTTCAGTTACTAGAGGTTTGCCCAGACTTGCCATTGTCAAGGGACAGTGCACTTCACTTGAAGTTGTGCAGTATTACTTCATGTGTCTCCGTTGAATTTCCACCAATGGGAAACTCTTGGTGTATTCTTCTCCAAGTGTTTCTGCGTAAGAAAATATAAGTAACAAAGGATGTGGTTTCAAGCCCAATGAGGAAAGGAGGGATTATCTTTATTTCAGTGCAGGTTGACCTTTCAAAGAAACAGTAATTCCTATGTAATAGGAGGTAAAATCTTTTGTAAAGAGACATGGACATGACCCGCTGAAGTTTATGTCACTGTTTTTAGAACGCCAAGGGTATTTCAGAAATTCTTCGCTACTGAATTGCCCCTTTTTTCAAATTTCTCTTAGGTAAGACACTCCAGCTTCGTCAAACCATGGTACTGTTCCTTCCATGTAAAAAACCAAAGCAAAAAAGAAAATAAATTAAAACAAAACCCATCAAATTACATTTGAGAGCCCACAATTGCTCAGCAGGCCCACTATTCAAGAAGCTAGAGGTACAGAAGCCTCAGCCTTCAGCCCATGGCCTGAAGTTTTGTCTCTATCATGGCCCCTCAATTCCCTGGCATGTCCACATTAACTCATGAATCTTTACTCATTTCCTCTTCAAATGCACAGGATCCAATATATTTGAACCCTGTTCACCTGGGCTGTAATCATCCAAGGACACACCAGAGGAAGGGCAGCCACCCCCTTGCCTGGGGCCCTGGAGCTTATCACAATAGAAATGGACACCTGAACAAGGGGAGCCAAAACAAAGAGAGGCATATTCCTAAAGTCTGAAGCACAGAAGCTACCTATAGACCAGTAGTGGGATTTCACAAATTATGTAAGTATCTGTGTGCACATGCTTGGCATGGCCGTTCATGCCTATAATCCCAGCAATCTGGGGGCTGAGGTGGATGGATCCTTGGGAGTTCCAGTCCATCTTGGGCTACGAATTTATCTCAAGGCCTCTTTCAACAACTACATAAGATGCTGTTTCCAAAAAGAGGACAACAGAAAAGTAGACACACTTGATCCAGGTCCCTGGGTTCACTACATGAGTTGTGGAGTCTAAATATTCCATGCCATGAGAAAATACCTGGGATTTTTAGTGAAAGGGACATTTGCATCCCTTTTTTAAGGGTTTCCCATTCACCATGTTACATTTGAATTCTGAGAAAACCTGCTGGTGATAAGCTATGTAGCATTATGTTGGTTTAGGTTTTGAGCTAGTACCTCATGTTTAGTGTTCAGGGTTATGCTGGAATGGCTGCAGAGCTCCTAGAAATAGCGATTGCAGACAAGTGAACCCCGAGGAAGCTGGATAGTTGAAGCAGGCACTCCAAATATTCATGCACTGCAAGGATTCACTTTCATTTTGGGACTCATCTTCTGGTTGCTGGCTTTTAGTGCTAACTGATACTACCATGGTGGCAGTAATCCAGCAGAGACTGCATGTATGGTTTGCAGGTTTGCTTCCCAAGCCACCAGAAACTTGGCAGAACCCAAATCATTGTGGCATTTTCTTTCCTCCCCTGAAACCTTTGGCTTTCTAAGTTTGAAAATTGAATAGACTGGGCTAGTGAAGTTTGGACCCCAAGTACCACCAACAGAGCTAAAGACAGAGCCAATTACTTCCATCCACTTGTCAAAATATGTCAAATTTGCTTGATCACCACAACTTCAAAGAAAATTCTGAGGCAACTTAGAGAGGTTAATCAAATACTGCATGATTGGAATGGCTGTGGTTGTATGAGGTGGAAAGCTGCAGATTTGGGCTGAAACTGTTCACAGAAACCCACAGGCTTGTGGTTGCCAGGCAACCACACTGGGCTGAGACTGGCTGAACATCACTGTGAGGTGGATTTTAGGCTCTAGGTTTGAAAATTTAATAGACTGGGGTAGTCAAGTTTGGAACCCATCGACCACAGACAGACCAAAAGGTCTTTCAATTACTTCCCTCCACTTCTCAAAATATGTCAAATTTTCTTGATCACTACAACTGTAAAAAAAATTCTGAGGCAACATAGAGAGACTAATCAAATACTGCATGATTGGAATGGCTGTGGTTGTATGCGGTGGAAAGCTGCAGAGTTGGGCTGAAACAGTTCACAGAAATCCACAAGCTTGTGGTTGCCAGGAAACCACACTGGGCTGCAATTGGCTGAGCACCATTGTTAGCTGGACTTTAGGCTCTAGGACACAAGTGTGCAGTAGGAGACCTGAGTCACATTGCTGGGCGTTGCCATGGAGACCTCAGTGGCACAGAGGACCTTGTAGGGCAAGTTTTAAATAGGATGAATATTCTTGGCCTAGTGTGCCACAATATTCTCTCTGAAGGCTTCACTGCTCAGAATTTGTGGATGGAAATGCTTGCCAATCTACACATGGATGTACTTTCAATGGGATATGAAATATGCCAGGGCCTGGCAGATGATCTCTGCCATGTCCTATCATTGAGCATACGCATTTCCCTTGTCATGTCTTTCATTTGGCTGAGTACTGTTCCCTAAGCTATTCAGTCAAGACTTGCTGGCATCATTCACCTGCAGTATAAGAGCTTTCTGTGAAATTTCTCAGCAGAAATCCTCTGCAAGCACATAGCTTTGGATATGAGAGACAGTGGTGGAAGTTGAATTTCAAGGGCAGATATTTGAAAACAATGAAACAAGCCCCGAATATGATCTTTACATGTTTCCCAGATGAATATGTTTGGAAATAAGGGGAAAGATGGAGATCAAGCCTGAAAAGAGTGCACACCCATTTCAAGGTACAAAAACCAGGGAAAAACATGGGAAAGCAAGAGAGCTGGTAAATCTGATGTAAAAACCTTTGATGATGAAAGGAAAATTATATTCTCATGATGATATATTCAGGCTGTACAAGTGAACTCCTCATGTTCGTTGTCCTATGTGTGACCTTCTGCATTGGGCGGTGGATGCAGGACAGGAGATCTTCAAATAAATCTGGTGGAACACAAAATACTGAAAAAAATATTCAGCCTAAATCCTGTGTTTTCCTTCCCTTTGAGAACATATATGGATAATGTATGAAGTTTCAAAAGAGAAAATGTCCTTCGGGTCATGGTTTCAACAATGAAATGGTCACTTCACATAACATTTTGAATTTTGCTTTCACACTTGCTCATGTACCGGGCCTGAGTAAAGCAGAATGCAGAGTAAGCCTCTTCAATGGTTGTGCATTCCATAAGTGGTTTTAAAACAAGGGAACCCCTTTGGACTTAGTTTTTGTATTTAATTGGTTGATTGATTTTTCAAATTGTTTGTTTTACTATTTTTAACTTTGTGAGTCAGGGAAACCCTCATTCATAGAGATTCAGACCTCTCCAAAAGCTCTGAAGCTATTCATGTAACAGCTATTACATATTATAAGTTTCTCCTATTAAAACTTGAAAGAGAAACAGACTCTGCTACTTTTCATCGAAATTCAGTGTTGGGCTAAATTCAGTGTTGGACTTTTTACAAGTCCTTTGAAATGTGTCCTCCTCTAGTCACTGGTCGTGCTGGAATTTACTTTCTTGTGAAGACAGGATTTGAGCAAATTGACACAAGTACAGTTTGCCACTACTCTGGACACCTGGTTAAATATCGAGTTCCCTAAATGGTGTGTGTTTTACTTTGATCTCTGCCCACACTTTGCTCATCCAGTTAGAACCACAGGGCTCCAGGCCATAGCGTTCCAGGCCTAAACAAGAAAATTTCCATTCCGTTTTGGGAGTTCATTCCTCTCTCATAATTACTTTTTCCACAGATGTGTGCTTCAGGATAGGCCCTGTCCAAATGTGGAGAGGCCCATTTTCATTCACTCACTTTCAGACTTTCTAAGATTTTCAGTTACTAGAGGTTTGCGCAGACTTGCCATTGTCAAGGGACAGTGCACTTCACTTGAAGTTGTGCAGTATTACTTCATGTGTCTCCGTGGAATTTCCACCAATGGGAAACTCTTGCTGTATTCATCTCCAAGTGTTTCTGCATAAGAAAATATAAGTAACAAACGATGTGGTTTCAAGCCCAATGAGGAAAGGAGGGATTATCTTTGTTTCAGTGCAGGTTGACCTTTCAAAGAAACAGTAATTCCTATGAAACAGGAGGTAAAATCTTTTGTAAAGAGACATGGACATGACCCGCAGAAGTTTATGTCACTGTTTTTAAAACGCCAAGGGCATTTCAGAAATTCTTGGCTACTGAAGTGCCCCTTTTTTCAAATTTCTCTTTGGTAAGACACTCCAGCTTCGTCAAACCATGGTACTGTTCCTTCCATGTAAAAAACCAAAGCAAAAAAGAAAATAAATTAAAACAAAACCCATCAAATTACATTTGAGAGCACACTATTGCTCAGCAGGCCCACCATTCAAGAAGCTAGAGGTACAGAAGGCTCAGCCTTCAGCCCATGGCCTGAAGTTTTTTCTCTATCATGGCCCCTCAATTCCCTGGCATGTCCACATTAACTCATGAATTTTTACTCATTTCCTCTTCAAATGCACAGGATCCAATATATTTGAACCCTGTTCACCTGGGCTGTAATCATCCAAGGACACACCAGAGGAAGGGCAGCCACCCCCTTGCCTGGGGCCTTGGAGCTTATCACAATAGAAATGGACACCTGAACAAGGGGAGCCAAAACAAAGAGAGGCATATTCCTAAAGCCTGAAGCACAGAAGCTACCTATAGACCAGTAGTGGGATTTCACAAATTATGTAAGAATCTCTGTGCACATGCCTGGCATGGCCGCTCATGCCTATAATCCCAGCAATCTGGGGGCTGAGGTGGATGGATCCTTGGGAGTTCCAGTCCATCTTGGGCTACGAATTTATCTCAAGGCCTCTTTCAACAACTACATAAGATGCTGTTTCCAAGAAGAGGACAACAGAAAACTAGACACTCTTGTTCCAGGTCCCTGGGTTCACTCCATGAGTTGTGGAGTCTAAATATTCCATGCCATGAGAAAATACCTGGGATTTTTAGTGAAAGGGGCATTTGCATCCCTTTTCTAAGGGTTTCCCTTTCACCATGTTACATTTGAATTCTGGGAAAACCTGCTGGTGATAAGCTATCTAGCATTATGTTGGTTTAGGTATTGAGCTAGTACCTCATGTTTAGTGTTCAGGGTTATGCTGGAATGGCTGCAGAGCTCCTTGAAATAGCGATTGCAGACAAGTGAACCCCGAGGAAGCTGGATAGTTGAATCAGGCACTCCAAATATTCATGCACTGCAAGGATTCACTTTCATTTTGGGACTCATCTTCTGGTTGCTGGCTTTTAGTGCTAACTGATACTACCATGGTGGCAGTAATCCAGCAGAGACTGCATGTATGGTTTGCAGGTTTGCTTCCCAAGCCACCAGAAACTTGGCAGAACCCAAATCATTGTGGCATTTTCTTTCCTCCCCTGAAACATTTGGCTTTCTAAGTTTGAAAATTGAATAGTCTGGGCTAGTCAAGTTTGGACCCCATGTACCACCAACAGAGCTAAAGACAGAGCCAACTACTTCCCCCCACTTGTCAAAATATGTCAAATTTGCTTGATCACCACAACTTCAAAGAAAATTCTGAGGCAACTTAGAGAGGTTAATCAAATACTGCATGATTGGAATGGCTGTGGTTGTATGAGGTGGAAAGCTGCAGAGTTGGGCTGAAACTGTTCACAGAAACCCACAGGCTTGTGGTTGCCAGGCAACCACACTGGGCTGAGACTGGCTGAACATCACTGTGAGGTGGATTTTAGGCTCTAGGTTTGAAAATTTAAAAGACTGGGGTAGTCAAGTTTGGAACCCATCGACCAAAGACAGACCAAAAGATCTTTCAATTACTTCCCTCCACTTCTCAAAATATGTCAAATTTTCTTGATCACTACAACTGTAAAAAAAATTCTGAGGCAACATAGAGAGACTAATCAAATACTGCATGATTGGAATGTCTGTGGTTGTATGAGGTGGAAAGCTGCAGAGTTGGGCTGAAACAGTTCACAGAAATCCACAAGCTTGTGGTTGCCAGGAAACCACACTGGGCTGCAATTTGCTGAGCACCATTGTTAGCTGGACTTTAGGCTCTAGGACACAAGTGTGCAGTAGGAGACCTGAGTCACAATGCTGGGCGTTGCCATGGAGACCTCAGTGGCACAGAGGACCTTGTAGGGCAAGTTTAAATAGGATGAATATTCTTGGCCTGGTGTGCCACAATATTCTCTCTGAAGGCTTCACTGCTCAGAATTTGTGGATGGAAATGCTTGCCAATCTACACATGGATGTACTTTCAATGGGATATGAAATATGCCAGGGCCTGGCAGATGATCTCTGCCATGTCCTATCATTGAGCATACGCTTTTCCCTTGTCATGTCTGTCATTGGCTGAGTACTGTTCCCTAAGCTATTCAGTCAAGACTTGCTGGCATCATTCACCTGCAGTATAAGAGCTTTCTGTGAAATTTCTCAGCAGAAATCCTCTGCAAGCACATAGCTTTGGATATGAGAGACAGTGGTGGAAGTTGAATTTCAAGGGCAGATATTTGAAAACAATGAAACAAGCCCCGAATAAGATCTTTACATGTTTCCCAGATGAATATGTTTGGAAATACAGGGGAAGATGGATATCAAGCCTGAGAAGAGTGCACACCCATTACAAGGTACAAAAACCAGGGAAAAACATGGGAAAGCAAGAGAGCTGGTTAATCTGATGTAAAAACCTTTGATGATGAAAGGAAAATTATATTCTCATGATGATATAATCAGGCTGTAGAAGTGAACTTCTCATGTTGGTTCTCCTATGTGTGGCCTTCTGCATTGGGCGGTGGATGTAGGACAGGAAATCTTCAAATAAATCTGGTGGAACACAAAATACTGAAAAAAAAATTCAGCCTAAATCCTGTGTATTCCTTCCCTTTGAGAACATATATGGATAATGTATGAAGTTTCAAAGAGAAAATGTCTTTTGGGTCATGGTTTCAACAATGAAATGGTCACTTCACATAACATTTTGAATTTTGCTTTCACACTTGCTCATGTACCGGGCCTGAGTAAAGCAGAATGCAGAGTAAGCCTCTTCAATGGTTGTGCATTCCATAAGTGGTTTTAAAACAAGGGAACCCCTTTGGACTTAGTGTTTGTATTTAATTGGTTGATTGGTTTTTCAAATTGTTTCTTTTACTATTTTTAACTTTGTGAGTCAGGGAAGCCCTCATTCATAGAGATTCAGACCTCTCCAAAAGCTCTGAAGTTATTCATGTAACAGCTATTACATGTTATAAGTTTCTCCTATTAAAACTTGAAAGACAAACAGACTCTGCTACTTTTCATCGAAATTCAGTGTTGGGCTAAATTCAGTGTTGGACTTTTTACAAGTCCTTTGAAATGTGTCCTCCTCTAGTCACTGGTCGTGCTGTAATTTACTTTCTTGTGAAGACAGGATTTGAGCAAATTGACACAAGTACAGTTTGCCACTACTCTGGACACCTGGTTAAATATCGAGTTCCCTAAATGGTGTGTGTTTTACTTTGATCTCTGCCCACACTTTGCTCATCCAGTTAGAACCACAGGGCTCCAGGCCATAGCGTTCCAGGCCTAAACAAGAAAATTTCCATTCCGTTTTGGGAGTTCATTCGTCTCTCATAATTACTTTTTCCACAGATGTGTGCTTCAGGATAGGCGCTGTCCAAATGTGGAGAGGCCCATTTTCATTCACTCACTTTCAGACTTTCTAAGATTTTCAGTTACTAGAGGTTTGCGCAGACTTGCCATTGTCAAGGGACAGTGCACTTCACTTGAAGTTGTGCAGTATTACTTCATGTGTCTCCGTGGAATTTCCACCAATGGGAAACTCTTGCTGTATTCATCTCCAAGTGTTTCTGCATAAGAAAATATAAGTAACAAAGGATGTGGTTTCAAGCCCAATGAGGAAAGGAGGGATTATCTTTGTTTCAGTGCAGGTTGACCTTTCAAAGAAACAGTAATTCCTATGAAACAGGAGGTAAAATCTTTTGTAAAGAGA
Organism: Cavia porcellus; assembly: GCF_034190915.1. NCBI lineage: Eukaryota > Metazoa > Chordata > Mammalia > Rodentia > Caviidae > Cavia > Cavia porcellus. Next base: position 5,228,407 of record NW_026947528.1, read on the forward strand.
CATGGACATGACCCGCAGAAGTTTATGTCACTGTTTTTAAAACGCCAAGGGCATTTCAGAAATTCTTGGCTACTGAAGTGCCCCTTTTTTCAAATTTCTCTTTGGTAAGACACTCCAGCTTCGTCAAACCATGGTACTGTTCCTTCCATGTAAAAAACCAAAGCAAAAAAGAAAATAAATTAAAACAAAACCCATCAAATTACATTTGAGAGCACACAATTGCTCAGCAGGCCCACCATTCAAGAAGCTAGAGGTACAGAAGCCTCAGCCTTCAGCCCACGGCCTGAAGTTTTGTCTCTATCATGGCCCCTCAATTCCCTGGCATGTCCACATTAACTCATGAATCTTTACTCATTTCCTCTTCAAATGCACAGGATCCAATATATTTGAACCCTGTTCACCTGGGCTGTAATCATCCAAGGACACACCAGAGGAAGGGCAGCCACCCCCTTGCCTGGGGCCTTGGAGCTTATCACAATAGAAATGGACACCTGAACAAGGGGAGCCAAAACAAAGAGAGGCATATTCCTAAAGCCTGAAGCACAGAAGCTACCTATAGACCAGTAGTGGGATTTCACAAATTATGTAAGAATCTCTGTGCACATGCTTGGCATGGCCGCTCATGCCTATAATCCCAGCAATCTGGGGGCTGAGGTGGATGGATCATTGGGAGTTCCAGTCCATCTTGGGCTACGAATTTATCTCAAGGCCTCTTTCAACAACTACATAAGATGCTGTTTCCAAGAAGAGGACAACAGAAAACTAGACACACTTGTTCCAGGTCCCTGGGTTCACTCCATTAGTTGTGGAGTCTAAATATTCCATGCCATGAGAAAATACCTGGGATTTTTAGTGAAAGGGGCATTTGCATCCCTTTTCTAAGGGTTTCCCTTTCACCATGTTACATTTGAATTCTGGGAAAACCTGCTGGTGATAAGCTATCTAGCATTATGTTGGTTTAGGTATTGAGCTAGTACCTCATGTTTAGTGTTCAGGGTTATGCTGGAATGGCTGCAGAGCTCCTTGAAATAGCGATTGCAGACAAGTGAACCCCGAGGAAGCTGGATAGTTGAATCAGGCACTCCAAATATTCATGCACTGCAAGGATTCACTTTCATTTTGGGACTCATCTTCTGGTTGCTGGCTTTTAGTGCTAACTGATACTACCATGGTGGCAGTAATCCAGCAGAGACTGCATGTATGGTTTGCAGGTTTGCTTCCCAAGCCACCAGAAACTTGGCAGAACCCAAATCATTGTGGCATTTTCTTTCCTCCCCTGAAACATTTGGCTTTCTAAGTTTGAAAATTGAATAGTCTGGGTTAGTCAAGTTTGGACCCCATGTACCACCAACAGAGCTAAAGACAGAGCCAACTACTTCCCTCCACTTGTCAAAATATATCAAATTTGCTTGATCACCACAACTTTAAAGAAAATTCTGAGGCAACTTAGAGAGGTTAATCAAATACTGCATGATTGGAATGGCTGTGGTTGTATGAGGTGGAAAGCTGCAGAGTTGGGCTGAAACTGTTCACAGAAACCCACAGGCTTGTGGTTGCCAGGCAACCACACTGGGCTGAGACTGGCTAAACATCACTGTGAGGTGGATTTTAGGCTCTAGGTTTGAAAATTTAAAAGACTGGGGTAGTCAAGTTTGGAACCCATCAACCAAAGACAGACCAAAAGATCTTTCAATTACTTCCCTCCACTTCTCAAAATATGTCAAATTTTCTTGATCACTACAACTGTAAAAAAAATTCTGAGGCAACATAGAGAGACTAATCAAATACTGCATGATTGGAATGGCTGTGGTTGTATGAGGTGGAAAGCTGCAGAGTTGGGCTGAAACAGTTCACAGAAATCCACAAGCTTGTGGTTGCCAGGAAACCACACTGGGCTGCAATTTGCTTAGCACCATTGTTAGCTGGACTTTAGGCTCTAGGACACAAGTGTGCAGTAGGAGACCTGAGTCACAATGCTGGGCGTTGCCATGGAAACCTCAGTGGCACAGAGGACCTTGTAGGGCAAGTTTTAAATAGGATGAATATTCTTGGCCTGGTGTGCCACAATATTCTCTCTGAAGGCTTCACTGCTCAGAATTTGTGGATGGAAATGCTTGCCAATCTACACATGGATGTACTTTCAATGGGATATGAAATATGCCAGGGCCTGGCAGATGATCTCTGCCATGTCCTATCATTGAGCATACGCTTTTCCCTTGTCATGTCTGTCATTTGGCTGAGTACTGTTCCCTAAGCTATTCAGTCAAGACTTGCTGGCATCATTCACCTGCAGTATAAGAGCTTTCTGTGAAATTTCTCAGCAGAAATCCTCTGCAAGCACATAGCTTTGGATATGAGAGACAGTGGTGGAAGTTGAATTTCAAGGGCAGATATTTGAAAACAATGAAACAAGCCCCGAATAAGATCTTTACATGTTTCCCAGATGAATATGTTTGGAAATACAGGGGAAGATGGATATCAAGCCTGAGAAGAGTGCACACCCATTTCAAGGTACAAAAACCAGGGAAAAACATGGGAAAGCAAGAGAGCTGGTTAATCTGATGTAAAACCTTTGATGATGAAAGGAAAATTATATTCTCATGATGATATAATCAGGCTGTAGAAGTGAACTTCTCATGTTGGTTCTCCTATGTGTGGCCTTCTGCATTGGGCGGTGGATGTAGGACAGGAAATCTTCAAATAAATCTGGTGGAACACAAAATACTGAAAAAAAATTCAGCCTAAATCCTGTGTATTCCTTCCCTTTGAGAACATATATGGATAATGTATGAAGTTTCAAAGAGAAAATGTCTTTTGGGTCATGGTTTCAACAATGAAATGGTCACTTCACATAACATTTTGAATTTTGCTTTCACACTTGCTCATGTACCGGGCCTGAGTAAAGCAGAATGCAGAGTAAGCCTCTTCAATGGTTGTGCATTCCATAAGTGGTTTTAAAACAAGGGAACCCCTTTGGACTTAGTGTTTGTATTTAATTGGTTGATTGGTTTTTCAAATTGTTTCTTTTACTATTTTTAACTTTGTGAGTCAGGGAAGCCCTCATTCATAGAGATTCAGACCTCTCCAAAAGCTCTGAAGTTATTCATGTAACAGCTATTACATGTTATAAGTTTCTCCTATTAAAACTTGAAAGACAAACAGACTCTGCTACTTTTCATCGAAATTCAGTGTTGGGCTAAATTCAGTGTTGGACTTTTTACAAGTCCTTTGAAATGTGTCCTCCTCTAGTCACTGGTCGTGCTGTAATTTACTTTCTTGTGAAGACAGGATTTGAGCAAATTGACACAAGTACAGTTTGCCACTACTCTGGACACCTGGTTAAATATCGAGTTCCCTAAATGGTGTGTGTTTTACTTTGATCTCTGCCCACACTTTGCTCATCCAGTTAGAACCACAGGGCTCCAGGCCATAGCGTTCCAGGCCTAAACAAGAAAATTTCCATTCCGTTTTGGGAGTTCATTCGTCTCTCATAATTACTTTTTCCACAGATGTGTGCTTCAGGATAGGCGCTGTCCAAATGTGGAGAGGCCCATTTTCATTCACTCACTTTCAGACTTTCTAAGATTTTCAGTTACTAGAGGTTTGCGCAGACTTGCCATTGTCAAGGGACAGTGCACTTCACTTGAAGTTGTGCAGTATTACTTCATGTGTCTCCGTGGAATTTCCACCAATGGGAAACTCTTGCTGTATTCATCTCCAAGTGTTTCTGGGTAAGAAAATATAAGTAACAAAGGATGTGGTTTCAAGCCCAATGAGGAAAGGAGGGATTATCTTTGTTTCAGTGCAGGTTGACCTTTCAAAGAAACAGTAATTCCTATGAAATAGGAGGTAAAATCTTTTGTAAAGAGACATGGACATGACCCGCTGAAGTTTATGTCACTGTTTTTAAAACGCCAAGGGCATTTCAGAAATTCTTGGCTACTGAAGTGCCACTTTTTTCAAATTTCTCTTAGGTAAGACACTCCAGCTTCGTCAAACCATGGTACTGTTCCTTCCATGTAAAAAACCAAAGCAAAAAAGAAAATAAATTAAAACAAAACCCATCAAATTACATTTGAGAGCCCACAATTTCCTAGCAGGCCCACCATTCAAGAAGCTAGAAGTACAGAAGCCTCAGCCTTCAGCCCATGGCCTGAAGTTTTGTCTCTATCATGGCCCCTCAATTCCCTGGCATGTCCACATTAACTCATGAATCTTTACTCATTTCCTCTTCAAATGCACAGGATCCAATATATTTGAACCCTGTTCACCTGGGCTGTAATCATCCAAGGACACACCAGAGGAAGGGCAGCCACCCCCTTGCCTGGGGCCTTGGAGCTTATCACAATAGAAATGGACACCTGAACAAGGGGAGCCAAAACAAAGAGAGGCATATTCCTAAAGTCTGAAGCACAGAAGCTACCTATAGACCAGTAGTGGGATTTCACAAATTATGTAAGAATCTCTGTGCACATGCTTGGCATGGCCGCTCATGCCTATAATCCCAGCAATCTGGGGGCTGAGGTGGATGGATCCTTGGGAGTTCCAGTCCATCTTGGGCTACGAATTTATCTCAAGGCCTCTTTCAACAACTACATAAGATGCTGTTTCCAAAAAGAGGACAACAGAAAAGTAGACACACTTGATCCAGGTCCCTGGGTTCACTACATGAGTTGTGGAGTGTAAATATTCCATGCCATGAGAAAATACCTGGGATTTTTAGTGAAAGGGGCATTTGCATCCCTTTTGTAAGGGTTTCCCTTTCACCATGTTACATTTGAATTCTGAGAAAACCTTCTGGTGATAAGCTATCTAGCATTATGTTGGTTTAGGTATTGAGCTAGTACCTCATGTTTAGTGTTCAGGGTTATGCTGGAATGGCTGCAGAGCTCCTTGAAATAGCGATTGCAGACAAGTGAACCCCGAGGAAGCTGGATAGTTGAAGCAGGCACTCCAAATATTCATGCACTGCAAGGATTCACTTTCATTTTGGGACTCATCTTCTGCTTGCTGGCTTTTAGTGCTCACTGATACTACCATGGTGGCAGTAATCCAGCAGAGACTGCATGTATGGTTTGCAGGTTTGCTTCCCAAGCCACCAGAAACTTGGCAGAACTCAAATCATTGTGGCATTTTCTTTCCTCCCCTGAAACATTTGGCTTTCTAAGTTTGAAAATTGAATAGACTGGGCTAGTCAAGTTTGGACCCCATGTACCACCAACAGAGCTAAAGACAGAGCCAACTACTTCCCTCCACTTGTCAAAATATGTCAAATTTGCTTGATCACCACAACTTCAAAGAAAATTCTGAGGCAACTTAGAGAGGTTAATCAAATACTGCACGATTGGAATGGCTGTGGTTTTATGAGGTGGAAAGCTGCAGAGTTGGGCTCAAACTGTTCACAGAAACCCACAGGCTTGTGGTTGCCAGGCAACCACACTGGGCTGAGACTGGCTGAATATCACTGTGAGGTGGATTTTAGGCTCTAGGTTTGAAAATTTAAAAGACTGGGGTAGTCAAGTTTGGAACCCATCGACCACAGACAGACCAAAAGGTCTTTCAATTACTTCCCTCCACTTCTCAAAATATGTCAAATTTTCTTGATCACTACAACTGTAAAAAAAATTCTGAGGCAACATAGAGAGACTAATCAAATACTGCATGATTGGAATGGCTGTGGTTGTATGAGGTGGAAAGCTGCAGAGTTGGGCTGAAACAGTTCACAGAAATCCACAAGCTTGTGGTTGCCAGGAAACCACACTGGGCTGCAATTGGCTGAGCACCATTGTTAGCTGGACTTTAGGCTCTAGGACACAAGTGTGCAGTAGGAGACCTGAGTCACAATGCTGGACGTTGCCATGGAGACCTCAGTGGCACAGAGGACCTTGTAGGGCAAGTTTTAAATAGGATGAATATTCTTGGCCTGGTGTGCCACAATATTCCCTCTGAAGGCTTCACTGCTCAGAATTTGTGGATGGAAATGCTTGCCAATCTACACATGGATGTACTTTCAATGGGATATGAAATATGCCAGGGCCTGGCAGATGATCTCTGCCATGTCCTATCATTGAGCATACGCTTTTCCCTTGTCATGTCTGTCATTTGGCTGAGTACTGTTCCCTAAGCTATTCAGTCAAGACCTGCTGGCATCATTCACCTGCAGTATAAGAGCTTTCTGTGAAATTTCTCAGCAGAAATCCTCTGCAAGCACATAGCTTTGGATATGAGAGACAGTGGTGGAAGTTGAATTTCAAGGGCAGATATTTGAAAACAATGAAACAAGCCCCGAATAAGATCTTTACATGTTTCCCAGATGAATACGTTTGGAAATACGGGGGAAGATGGATATCAAGCCTGAGAAGAGTGCACACCCATTTCAAGGTACAGAAACCCGGGAAAAACATGGGAAAGCAAGAGAGCTGGTTCATCTGATGTAAAAACCTTTGATGATGAAAGGAAAATTATATTCTCATGATGATATAATCAGGCTGTAGAAGTGAACTTCTTATGTTGGTTCTCCTATGTGTGGCCTTCTGCATTGGGCGGTGGATGTAGGACAGGAAATCTTCAAATAAATCTGGTGGAACACAAAATACTGAAAAAAAAATTCAGCCTAAATCCTGTGTATTCCTTCCCTTTGAGAACATATATGGATAATGTATGAAGTTTCAAAAGAGAAAATGTCTTTTGGGTCATGGTTTCAACAATGAAATGGTCACTTCACATAACATTTTGAATTTTGCTTTCACACTTGCTCATGTACCGGGCCTGAGTAAAGCAGAATGCAGAGTAAGCCTCTTCAATGGTTGTGCATTCCATAAGTGTTTTTAAAACCAGGGAACCCCTTTGGACTTAGTGTTTGTATTTAATTGGTTGATTGGTTTTTCAAATTGTTTGTTTTACTATTTTAACTTTGTGAGTCAGGAAAGCCCTCACTCATAGAGATTCAGACCTCTCCAAAAGCTCTGAAGTTATTCATGTAACAGCTATTACATGTTATAAGTTTCTCCTATTAAAACTTGAAAGACAAACAGACTCTGCTACTTTTCATCGAAATTCAGTGTTGGGCTAAATTCAGTGTTGGACTTTTTACAAGTCCTTTGAAATGTTTCCTCCTCTAGTCACTGGTCGTGCTGGAATTTACTTTCTTGTGAAGACAGGATTTGAGCAAATTGACACAAGTACAGTTTGCCACTACTCTGGACACCTGGTTAAATATCGAGTTCCCTAAATGGTGTGTGTTTTACTTTGATCTCTGCCCACACTTTGCTCATCCAGTTAGAACCACAGGGCTCCAGGCCATAGCGTTCCAGGCCTAAACAAGAAAATTTCCATTCCGTTTTGGGAGTTCATTCATCTCTCATAATTACTTTTTCCACAGATGTGTGCTTCAGGATAGGCCCTGTCCAAATGTGGAGAGGCCCATTTTCATTCACTCACTTTCAGACTTTCTAAGATTTTCAGTTACTAGAGGTTTGCGCAGACTTGCCATTGTCAAGGGACAGTGCACTTCACTTGAAGTTGTGCAGTATTACTTCATGTGTCTCCGTGGAATTTCCACCAATGGGAAACTCTTGCTGTAGTCATCTCCAAGTGTTTCTGTGTAAGAAAATATAAGTAACAAAGGATGTGGTTTCAAGCCCAATGAGGAAAGGAGGGATTATCTTTGTTTCAGTGCAGGTTGACCTTTCAAAGAAACAGTAATTCCTATGAAATAGGAGGTAAAATCTTTTGTAAAGAGACATGGACATGAGCCGCTGAAGTTTATGTCACTGTTTTTAAAACGCCAAGGGCATTTCAGAAATTCTTGGCTACTGAAGTGCCCCTTTTTCAAATTTCTCTTAGGTAAGACACTCCAGCTTCGTCAAACCATGGTACTGTTCCTTCCATGTAAAAAACCAAAGCAAAAATAAAATAAATTAAAACAAAACCCATCAAATTACATTTGAGAGTCCACAATTGCTCAGCAGGCCCAGGATTCAAGAAGCTAGAGGTACAGAAGCCTCAGCCTTCAGCCCATGGCCTGAAGTTTTGTCTCTATCATGGCCCCTCAATTCCCTGGCATGTCCACATTAACTCATGAATCTTTACTCATTTCCTCTTCAAATGCACAGGATCCAATATATTTGAACCCTGTTCACCTGGGCTGTAATCATCCAAGGACACACCAGAGGAAGGGCAGCCACCCCCTTGCCTGGGGCCTTGGAGCTTATCACAATAGAAATGGACACCTGAACAAGGGGAGCCAAAACAAAGAGAGGCATATTCCTAAAGTCTGAAGCACAGAAGCTACCTATAGACCAGTAGTGGGATTTCACAAATTATGTAAGAATCTCTGTGCACATGCTTGGCATGGTCGCTCATGCCTATAATCCCAGCAATCTGGGGGCTGAGGTGGATGGATCCTTGGGAGTTCCAGTCCATCTTGGGCTACGAATTTATCTCAAGGCCTCTTTCAACAACTACATAAGATGCTGTTTCCAAAAAGAGGACAACAGAAAAGTAGAAACACTTGATCCAGGTCCCTGGGTTCACTACATGAGTTGTGGAGTCTAAATATTCCATGCCATGAGAAAATACCTGGGATTTTTAGTGAAAGGGGCATTTGCATCCCTTTTCTAAGGGTTTCCCTTTCACCATGTTACATTTGAATTCTGAGAAAACCTGCTGGTGATAAGCTATGTAGCATTATGTTGGTTTAGGTATTGAGCTAGTACCTCATGTTTAGTGTTCAGGATTATGCTGGAATGGCTGCAGAGCTCCTTGAAATAGCGATTGCAGACAAGTGAACCCCGAGGAAGCTGGATAGTTGAAGCAGGCACTCCAAATATTCATGCACTGCAAGGATTCACTTTCATTTTGGGACTCATCTTCTGCTTGCTGGCTTTTAGTGCTAACTGATACTACCATGGTGGCAGTAATCCAGCAGAGACTGCATGTACGGTTTGCAGGTTTGCTTCCCAAGCCACCAGAAACTTGGCAGAACCCAAATCATTGTGGCATTTTCTTTCCTCCCCTGAAACATTTGGCTTTCTAAGTTTGAAAATTGAATAGACTGGGCTAGTCAAGTTTGGACCCCAAGTACCACAAACAGAGCTAAAGACAGCCAATTACTTCCCTCCACTTGTCAAAATATGTCAAAATTGCTTGATCACCACAACTTCAAAGAAAATTCTGAGGCAACTTAGAGAGGTTAATCAAATACTGCACGATTGGAATGGCTGTGGTTTTATGAGGTGGAAAGCTGCAAAGTTGGGCTGAAACTGTTAACAGAAACCCACAGGCTTATGGTTGCCAGGCAACCACACTGGGCTGAGACTGGCTGAACATCACTGTGAGGTGGATTTTAGGCTCTAGGTTTGAAAATTTAAAAGACTGGGGTAGTCAAGTTTGGAACCCATCGACCACAGACAGACCAAAAGGTCGTTCAATTACTTCCCTCCACTTCTCAAAATATGTCAAATTTTCTTGATCACTACAAGTGTAAAAAAAATGCTGAGGCAACATAGCGAGGCTAATCAAATATTGCACGATTGGAATGGCTGTGGTTGTATGAGGTGGAAAGCTGCAGAGTTGGTCTGAAACAGTTCACAGAAATCCACAAGCTTGTGGTTGCCAGGCAACCACACTGGGCTGTGATTGACTGAGGACCATTTTGAGCTGGACTTTAGGCTCTAGGATACAAGTGTGCAGTAGGAGACCTGAGTCACCATGCTGGGCGTTGCCATGGAGACCTCAGTGGCACAGAGGACCTTGTAGGGCTAGATTTAAATAGGGTGAATATTCTTGGTGTGGTATGCCACAATATTCTCTCTGAAGGCTTCACTGCTCAGAATTTGTGGATGGAGATGCTTGCCAATCTACACATGGATGTACATTCAATGGGATATGAAATATGCCAGGGCCTGGCAGATGATCTCTGCCATGTCTTATCCTTGAGCATACGCTTTTCCCTTGTCATGTCTGTCATTTGGCTCAGTCCTGTTCCCTAAGCTATTCAGTCAAGACTTGCTGGCATCATTCACCTGCAGTATAAGAGCTTTCTGTTAAAATTCTCAGCAGAAATCCTCTGCAAGCACATAGCTTTGGATATGAGAGACAGTGGTGGAAGTTGAATTTCCAGGGCAGATATTTGAAAACAATGAAACAAGCCCCGAATAAGATGTTTACATGTTGCCCAGATGAATATGTTTGGAAATACGGGGGAAGATGGAGATCAAGTCTGAGAAGAGTGCACACCCATTTCAAGGTACAAAAACCCGGGAAATACATGGGAAAGCAAGAGAGCTGGTTAATCTGATGTAAAAATCTTTGATGATGAAAGGAAAATTATATTCTCATGATGATATAATCAGGCTGTAGAAGTGAACTTCTCATGTTGGTTCTCCTATGTGTGGCCTTCTGCATTGGGCAGTGGATGCAGGACAGGAGATCTTCAGATAAATCTGGTGGAACACAAAATACTGAAAAAAAAATTCAGCCTAAATCCTGTGTATTCCTTCCATTTGAGAACATATATGGATAATGTACGAAGTTTCAAAAGAGAAAATGTCTATTGGGTCATGGTTTCAACAATGAAATGGTCACTTCACATAACATTTTGAATTTTGCTTTTACAGTTGCTCATGTACCAGGCCTGAGTAAAGCAGAATGCAGAGTAAGCCTCTTCAATAGTTGTGCATTCCATAAGTGGTTTTAAAACCAGTGAAACTTTTGGACCTAGTGTTTGTATTTTATTGGTTGATTGGTTTTTCAAATTGTTTCTTTTACTATTTTTAACTTTGTGACTCAGGGAAGCCTCACTCATAGTGATTTAGACCTCTCCAAAAGCTCTGAAGTTATTCATGTAACAGCTATTACATGTTATAAGTTTCTCCTATTAAAATTGAAATACAAACAGACTCTGCTACTTTTCAACTAAATTCAGTGTTGGGCTAAATTCAGTGTTGGACTTTTTACAAGTCCTTTGAAATGTGTCCTCCTCTAGTCACTGGTCGTACTGGAATTTACTTTCTTATGAACACAGGATTTGAGCAAATTGACACAAGTACAGTTTGCCACTACTCTGCATGCCTGCTTAAATATCGAGTTCCCTAAATGGTGTGCGTTTTACTTTAATCTCTGCTCACACTTGCTCATCCAGTTAGAATCACAGGGCTCCAGGCCATAGCGTTCCAGGCCTAAACAAGAAAATTTCCATTCCGTTTTGGGAGTTCATTCCTCTCTCATAATTACTTTTTCCACAAATGTGTGCTTCAGGAGAGGCCCTATCCAAATGTGGAGAGGCCCATTTTCATTCACTCACTTTGAGACTTTCTAAGATTTTCAGTTACTAGAGGTTTGCCCAGACTTGCCATTGTCAAGGGACAGTGCACTTCACTTGAAGTTGTGCAGTATTACTTCATGTGTCTCCGTGGAATTTCCACCAATGGGAAACTCTTGCTGTAGTCATCTCCAAGTGTTTCTGTGTAAGAAAATATAACTAACAAAGGATGTGGTTTCAAGCAGAATGAGGAAAGAAGGGATTATGTTTATTTCAGTGCAGGTTGACCTTTCAAAGATACAGTAAATCCTATGAAAAAGGAGGTAAAATCTTTTGTAAAGAGACATGGACATGACGCGCTCAACTTTATGTCACTTTTTTTAAAACGACAAGGGCATTTGAGAAATTCTTGGCTGCTGAATTGTCCCTTTTTTCAAATATCTCTTAGGTAAGACACTCCAACTTCTTCAAATCATGGTACTGTTCCTTCTGTGTAAAAAACCAAAGCAAAAAAACAAAATATATTAAAACAAAACCCATCAAATTACATTTGAGAGCCCACAATTGCTCAGCAGGTCCACTATTCAAGAAGCTAGAGGTACAGAAGCCTCAGCCTTCAGCCCATGGCCTGAAGTTTTGTCTCTATCATGGCCCCTCAATTCCCTGGCATGTCCACATTAACTCGTGAAACTTTACTCATTTCCTCTTCAAATGCACAGGATCCAATATATTTGAACCCTGTTCATCTGGGCTGTAATCATCCAAGGACACACCAGAGGAAGGGCAGCCACCCCCTTGCCTGGGGCCTTGGAGCTTATCATAATGGAAATGGACACCTGAACAAGGGGAGCCAAAACAAAGAGAGGCATATTCCTAAAGTCTGAAGCACAGAAGCTACCTATAGACCAGTAGTGGGATTTCACAAATTATGTAAGAATCTCTGTGCACATGCTTGGCATGGCCGATCATGCCTATAATCCCAGCAATCTGGGGGCTGAGGTGGATGGATCCTTGGGAGTTCCAGTCCATCTTGGGCTACGAATTTATCTCAAGGCCTCTTTCAACAACTACATAAGACGCTGTTTCCAAAAAGAGGACAACAGAAAACTAGACACACTTTGTCCAGGTCCCTTGGTTCACTACATGAGTTGTGGAGTCTAAATATTCCATGCCATGAGAAAATACCTGGGATTTTTAGTGAAAGGGGCATTTGCATCCCTTTTCTAAGGGTTTCCCTTTCACCATATTACATTTGAATTCTGAGAAAACCTGCTGGTGATAAGCTATGTAGCATTATGTTGGTTTAGGTATTGAGCTAGTACCTCATGTTTAGTGTTCAGGATTATGCTGGAATGGCTGCAGACCTCCTTGAAATAGCGATTGCAAACAAGTGAACCCCGAGGAAGCTGGATAGTTGAAGCAGGCACTCCAAATATTCATGCACTGCAAGGATTCACTTTCATTTTGGGACTCATCTTCTGCTTGCTGGCATTTAGTGCTAACTGATACTACCATGGTGGCAGTAATCCAGCAGAGACTGCATGTATGGTTTGCAGGTTTGCTTCCAAAGCCACCAGAAACTTGGCAGAAACCAAATCATTGTGGCATTTTCTTTCCTCCCCTGAAACATTTGGCTTTCAAAGTTTGAAAATTGAATAGACTGGGCTAGTCAAGTTTGGACCCCATGTACCACCAACAGAGCTAAAGACAGAGCCAACTACTTCCCTCCACTTGTCAACATATGTCAAATTTGCTTGATCACCACAACTTCAAATAAAATTCTGAGGCAACTTAGAGAGGTTAATCAAATACTGCACGATTGGAATGGCTGTGGTTGTATGAGGTGGAAAGCTGCAGAGTTGGGCTGAAACTGTTCACAGAAACCCAAAGGCTTGTGGTTGCCAGGCAACCATACTGGGCTGAGACTGGCTGAACATCACTGTGAGGTGGATTTTAGGCTCTAGGTTTGAAAATTTAAAAGACTGGGGTAGTCAAGTTTGGAACCCATCGACCACAGACAGACCAAAAGGTCTTTCAATTACTTCCCTCCACTTCTCAAAATATGTCAAATTTTCTTGATCACTACAACTGTAAAAAAAATTCTGAGGCAACATAGAGAGGCTAATCAAATACTGCATGATTGGAATGGCTGTGGTTGTATGAGGTGGAAAGCTGCAGAGTTGGGCTGAAACAGTTCACAGAAATCCACAAGCTTGTGGTTGCCAGGAAACCACACTGGGCTGCGATTGCCTGAGCACCATTGTTAGCTGGACTTTAGGCTCTAGGATACAAGTGTGCAGTAGGAGACCTGAGTCACAATGCTGGGCGTTGCCATGGAGACCTCAGTGGCACAGAGGACCTTGTAGGGCAAGTTTTAAATAGGATGAATATTCTTGGCCTGGTGTGCCACAATATTCTCTCTGAAGGCTTCACTGCTCAGAATTTGTGGATGGAAATGCTTGCCAATCTACACATGGATGTACTTTCAATGGGATATGAAATATGCCAGGGCCTGGCAGATGATCTCTGCCATGTCCTATCATTGAGCATACGCTTTTCCCTTGTCATGTCTGTCATTTGGCTGAGTACTCTTCCCTAAGCTATTCAGTCAAGACCTGCTGGCATCATTCACCTGCAGTATAAGAGCTTTCTGTGAAATTTCTCAGCAGAAATCCTCTGCAAGCACATAGCTTTGGATATGAGAGACAGTGGTGGAAGTTGAATTTCAAGGGCAGATATTTGAAAACAATGAAACAAGCCCCGAATAAGATCTTTACATGTTTCCCAGATGAATATGTTTGGAAATACGGGCGAAGATGGATATCAAGCCTGAGAAGAGTGCACACCCATTTCAAGGTACAAAAACCCGGGAAAAACATGGGAAAGCAAGAGAGCTGGTTAATCTGATGTAAAAACCTTTGATGATGAAAGGAAAATTATATTCTCATGATGATATAATCAGGCTGTAGAAGTGAACTTCTCATGTTGGTTCTCCTATGTGTGGCCTTCTGCATTGGGCGGTGGATGTAGGACAGGAGATCTTTAAATAAATCTGGTGGAACACAAAATACTGAAAAAAAAATTCAGCCTAAATCCTGTGGATTCCTTCCCTTTGAGAACATATATGGATAATGTATGAAGTTTCAAAAGAGAAAATGTCTTTTGGGTCATGGTTTCAACAATGAAATGGTCACTTCACATAACATTTTGAATTTTGCTTTCACACTTGCTCATGTACCGGGCCTGAGTAAAGCAGAATGCAGAGTAAGCCTCTTCAATGGTTGTGCATTCCATAAGTGTTTTTAAAACCAGGGAACCCCTTTGGACTTAGTGTTTGTATTTAATTGGTTGATTGGTTTTTCAAATTGTTTCTTTTATTATTTTTAACTTTGTGAGTCAGGGAAGCCCTCACTCATAGAGACTCAGACCTCTCCAAAATCTCTGAAGTTATTCATGTAACAGCTATTACATGTTATAAGTTTCTCCTATTAAAACTTGAAAGACAAACAGACTGTGCTACTTTTCATCGAAATTCAGTGTTGGGCTAAATTCAGTGTTGGACTTTTTACAAGTCCTTTGAAATGTGTCCTCCTCTAGTCACTGGTCGTGCTGGAATTTACATTCTTGTGAAGACAGGATTTGAGCAAATTGACACAAGTACAGTTTGCCACTACTCTGGACACCTGGTTAAATATCGAGTTCCCTAAATGGCGTGTGTTTTACTTTGATCTCTGCTCACACTTTGCTCATCCAGTTAGAACCACAGGGCTCCAGGCCATAGCGTTCCAGGCCTAAACAAGAAAATTTCCATTCCGTTTTGGGAGTTCTTTCGTCTCTCATAATTACTTTTCCACAAATGTGTGCTTCAGGAGAGGCCCTGTCCAAATGTGGAGAGGCCCATTTTCATTCACTCAATTTCAGACTTTCTAAGATTTTCAGTTACTAGAGGTTTGCCCAGACTTGCCATTGTCAAGGGACAGTGCACTTCACTTGAAGTTGTGCAGTATTACTTCATGTGTCTCTGTGGAATTTCCACCAATGGGAAACTCTTGTTGTATTCACTTCCAAGTGTTTCTGCATAAGAAAATATAAGTAACAAAGGATGTGGTTTCAAGCCCAATGAGGAAAGGAGGGATTATCTTTATTTCAGTGCAGGTTGAGCTTTCAAAGAAACAGTAATTCCTATGAAATAGGAGGTAAAATCTTTTGTAAAGAGACATGGACATGAGCCGCTGAAGTTTATGTCACTGTTTTTAAAACGCCAAGGGCATTTCAGAAATTCTTGGCTGCTGAATTGCCCCTTTTTTTCAAATTTCTCTTAGGTAAGACACTCCAGCTTCGTCAAACCATGGTACTGTTCCTTCCATGTAAAAAACCAAAGCAAAAAAGAAAATAAATTAAAACAAAACCCATCAAATTACATTTGAGAGCCCACAATTGCTCAGCAGGCCCACTATTCGAGAAGCTAGAGGTACAGAAGCCTCAGCCTTCAGCCCATGGCCTGAAGTTTTGTCTCTATCATGGTCCCTCAATTCCCTGGCATGTCCACATTAACTCATGAATCTTTACTCATTTCCTCTTCAAATGCACAGGATCCAATATATTTGAACCCTGTTCACCTGGGCTGTAATCATCCAAGGACACACCAGAGGAAGGGCAGCCACCCCCTTGCCTGGGGATTTGGAGCTTATCACAATAGAAATGGACACCTGAACAAGGGGAGCCAAAACAAAGAGAGGCATATTCTTAAGTCTGAAGCACAGAAGCTACATATAGACCAGTAGTGGGATTTCACAAATTATGTAAGAATCTCTTGCACATGCTTGGCATGGCCGCTCATGCCTATAATCCCAGCAATCTGGGGGCTGAGGTGGATGGATCCTTGGGAGTTCCAGTCCATCTTGGGCTACGAATTTATCTCAAGGCCTCTTCCAACAACTACATAAGATGCTGTTTCCAAGAAGAGGACAACAGAAAACTAGACACACTTGGTCCAGGTCCCTGGCTTCACTACATGAGTTGTGGAGTCTAAATATTCCATGCCATGAGAAAATATCTGGGATTTTTAGTGAAAGGGGAATTTGCATCCCTTTTCTAAGGGTTTCCCTTTCACCATGTTACATTTGAATTCTGAGAAAACCTGCTGGTGATAAGCTATCTAGCATTATGTTGGTTTAGGTATTGAGCTAGTACCTCATGTTTAGTGTTCAGGGTTATGCTGGAATGGCTGCAGAGCTCCTTGAAATAGCGATTGCAGACAAGTGAACCCTGAGGAAGCTGGATAGTTGAAGCAGGCACTCCAAATATTCATGCACTGCAAGGATTCACTTTCATTTTGGGACTCATCTTCTTCTTGCTGGCTTTTAGTGCAAACTGATACTACCATGGTGGCAGTAATCCAGCAGAGACTGCATGTATGGTTTGCAGGTTTGCTTCCCAAGCCACCAGAAACTTGGCAGAACCCAAATCATTGTGGCATTTTCTTTCCTCCCCTGAAACATTTGGCTTTCTAAGTTTGAAAATTGAATAGACTGGGCTAGTCAAGTTTGGACCCCATGTACTACCAACAAACCTAAAGACAGAGCCAATTACTTCCCTCCACTTGTCAAAATATGTCAAATTTGCTTGATCACCGCAACTTCAAAGAAAATTCTGAGGCAACTTGGAGAGGTTAATCAAATACTGCATGATTGGAATGGCTGTGGTTGTATGAGGTGGAAAGCTGCAGAGTTGGGCTGAAACTGTTCACAGAAACCCACAGGCTTGTGGTTGCCAGGCAAGCACACAGGGCTGAGACTGGCTGAACATCACTGTGAGGTGGATTTTAGGCTCTAGGTTTGAAAATTTAAAAGACTGTGGTAGTCAAGTTTGGAACCCATCGACCACAGACAGACCAAATGGTCTTTCAATTACTTCCCTCCACTTCTCAAAATATGTCAAATTTTCTTGATCACTACAAGTGTAAAAAAATTCTGAGGCAACATAGAGAGGCTAATCAAATACTGCATGATTGGAATGGCTGTGGTTGTATGAGGTGGAAAGCTGCAGAGTTGGGCTGAAACAGTTCACAGAAATCCACAAGCTTGTTTTTGCCAGGAAACCACCCTGGGCTGCAATTGGCTGAGCACCATTGCTAGCTGGACTTTAGGCTCTAGGACACAAGTGTGCAGTAGGAGACCTGAGTCACAGTGCTGGGCATTGCCATGGAGACCTCAGTGGCACAGAGGACCTTGTAGGGCAAGTTTTAAATAGGATGAATATTCTTGGCCTGGTGTGCCACAATATTCTCTCTGAAGGCTTCACTGCTCAGAATTTGTGGATGGAAATGCTTGCCAATCTACAAATGGATGTACTTTCAATGGGATATGAAATATGCCAGGGCCTGGCAGATGATCTCTGCCATGTCCTATCATTGAGCATACGCTTTTCCCTTGTCATGTTTGTCATTTGGCTGAGTACGGTTTCCTAAGCTATTCAGTCAAGACTTGCTGGCATCATTCACCTGCAGTATAAGAGCTTTCTGTGAAATTTTTCAGCAGAAATGCTCTGCAAGCACATAGCTTTGGACATGAGAGACAGTGGTGGAAGTTGAATTTCAAGGGCAGATACTTGACAACAATGAAACAAGCCCCGAATAAGATCTTTACATGTTTCCCAGATGAATATGTTTGGAAATACGGGGGAAGATGGAGATCAAGCCTGAAAAGAGTGCACACCCATTACAAGGTACAAAAACCAGGGAAAAACATGGGAAAGCAAGAGAGCTGGTTAATCTGATGTAAAAACCTTTGATGATGAAAGGAAAATTATATTCTCATGATGATATATTCAGGCTGTAGAAGTGAACTTCTCATGTTGGTTGTCCTATGTGTGGCCTTCTGCATTGGGCGGTGGATGCAGGACAGGAGATCTTCAAATAAATCTGGTGGAACACAAAATACTGAAAAAAAAATTCAGCCTAAATCCTGTGTATTCCTTCCCTTTGAGAACATATATGGATAATGTATGAAGTTTCAAAAGAGAAAATGTCCTTTGGGTCATGGTTTCAACAATGAAATGGTCACTTCACATAACATTTTGAATTTTGTTTTCGCACTTGCTCATGTACCGGGCCTGAGTAAAGCAGAATGCAGAGTAAGCCTCTTCAATAGTTGTGCATTCCATAAGTGGTTTTAAAACCAGGGAACCCCTTTGGACTTAGTGTTTGTATTTTATTGGTTGATTGGTTTTTCAAATTGTTTGTTTTACTATTTTGAACTTTGTGAGTCAGGGAAGCCCTCACTCATAGAGATTCAGACCTCTCCAAAAGCTCTGAAGTTATTCATGTAACAGCTATTACATGTTATAAGTTTCTCCTATTAAAACTTGAAAGACAAACAGACTCTGCTACTTTTCATCGAAATTCAGTGTTGGGCTAAATTCAGTGTTGGACTTTTTACAAGTCCTTTGAAATGTGTCCTCCTCTAGTCACTGTTCTTGCTGGAATTTACTTTCTTGTGAAGACAGGATTTGAGCAAATTGACACAAGTACAGTTTGCCACTACTCTGGACACCTGGTTAAATATCGAGTTCCCTAAATGGTGTGTGTTTTACTTTGATCTCTGCTCACACTTTGCTCATCCAGTTAGAACCACGGGGCTCCAGGCCATAGCGTTCCAGGCCTAAACAAGAAAATTTCCATTCCGTTTTGGGAGTTCATTCGTCTCTCATAATTACTTTTTCCACAAATGTGTGCTTCAGGAGAGGCCGTGTCCAAATGTGGAGAGGCCCATTTTCATTCACTCACTTTCAGACTTTCTAAGATTTTCCGTTACTAGAGGTTTGCCCAGACTTGCCATTTTCAAGGGACAGTGCACTTCACTTGAAGTTGTGCAGTATTACTTCATGTGTCTCCGTGGAATTTCCACCAATGGGAAACTCTTGGTGTATTCATCTCCAAGTGTTTCTGGGTAAGAAAATATAAGTAACAAAGGATGTGGTTTCAAGCCCAATGAGGAAAGGAGGGATTATCTTTATTTCAGTGCAGGTTGTCCTTTCAAAGAAACAGTAATTCCTATGAAATAGGAGGTAAAATCTTTTGTAAAGAGACATGGACATGACCCGCTGAAGTTTATGTCACTGTTTTTAAAACGCAAAGGGCATTTCAGAAATTCTTGGCTACTGAAGTGCCCCTTTTTTCAAATATGTCTTAGGTAAGACACTCCAGCTTCGTCAAACCATGGTACTGTTCCTTCCATGTAAAAAACCAAAGCACAAAAGAAAATAAATTAAAACAAAACCCATCAAATTACATTTGAGAGCCCACAATTGCTCCGCAGGCCCACTATTCAAGAAGCTAGAGGTACAGAAGCCTCAGCCTTCAGCCCATGGCCTGAAGTTTTGTCTCTATCATGGCCCCTAATTCCCTGCCATGTCCACATTAACTCATGAATCTTTACTCATTTCCTCTTCAAATGCACAGGATCCAATATATTTGAACCCTGTTCACCTGGGCTGTAATCATCCAAGGACACACCAGAGGAAGGGCAGCCACCCCCTTGCCTGGGGCCTTGGAACATATCACAATAGAAATGGACACCTGAACAAGGGGAGCCAAAACAAAGAGAGGCATATTCCTAAAGTCTGAAGCACAGAAGCTACCTATAGACCAGTAGTGGGGTTTCACAAATTATGTAAGAATCTCTGTGCACATGCTTGGCATGGCCGCTCATGCCTATAATCCCAGCAATCTGGGGGCTGAGGTGGATGGATCCTTGGGAGTTCCAGTCCATCTTGGGCTACGAATTTATCTCAAGGCCTCTTTCAACAACTACATAAGATGCTGTTTCCAAAAAGAGGACAACAGAAAAGTAGACACACTTGATCCAGGACCCTGGGTTCATTACATGAGTTGTGGAGTCTAAATATTCCATGCCATGAGAAAATACCTGGGATTTTTAATGAAAGGGGCATTTGCATCCCTTTTCTAAGGGTTTCCCTTTCACCATGTTACATTTGAATTCTGGGAAAACCTGCTGGTGATAAGCTATGTAGCATTATGTTGGTTTAGGTATTGAGCTAGTACCTCATGTTTAGTGTTCAGGTTATGCTGGAATGTCTACAGACCTCCTTGAAATAGCGATTGCAGACAAGTGAACCCTGAGGAAGCTGGATAGTTGAAGCAGGCACTCCAAATATTCATGCACTGCAAGGATTCACTTTCATTTTGGGACTCATCTTCTGCTTGCTGGCTTTTAGTGCTAACTGATACTACCATGGTGGCAGTAATCCAGCAGAGACTGCATGTATGGTTTGCAGGTTTGCTTCCCAAGCCACCAGAAACTTGGCAGAACCCAAATCATTGTGGCATTTTCTTTCCTCCCCTGAAACATTTGGCTTTCTAAGTTTGAAAATTGAATAGACTGCGCTAGTCAAGTTTGGACCCCATGTACCACCAACAGAGCTAAAGACAGAGCCAATTACTTCCCTCCACTTGTCAAAATATGTCAAATTTGCTTGATCACCACAACTTCAAAGAAAATTCTTAGGCAACTTGGGGAGGTTAATCAAATACTGCATGATTGGAATGGCTGTGGTTGTATGAGGTGGAAAGCTGCAGAGTTGGGCTGAAACTGTTCACAGAAACCCACAGGCTTGTGGTTGCCAGGCAACCACACTGGGCTGAGACTGGCTGAACATCACTGTGAGGTGGATTTTAGGCTCTAGGTTTGAAAATTTAAAAGACTGGGGTAGTCATGTTTGGAACCCATCGACCACAGACAGACCAAAAGGTCTTTCAATTACTTCCCTCCACTTCTCAAAATATGTCAAATTTTCTTGATCACTACAACTGTAAAAAAAATTCTGAGGCAACATAGAGAGGCTAATCAAATACTGCATGATTGGAATGGCTCTGGTTGTATGAGGTGGAATGCTGCAGAGTTGGGCTGAAACAGATCACAGAAATCCACAAGCTTGTGGTTGCCAGGCAACCACACTGGGCTGCAATTGGCTGAGCACCATTGTGAGTTGGACTTTAGGCTCTAGGACACAAGTGTGCAGTAGGAGACCTGAGTCACAATGCTGGGCGTTGCCATGAAGACCTCAGTGGCACAGAGGACCTTGTAGGGCAAGATTTAAATAGGATGAATATTCTTGGCCTAGTGTGCCACAATATTCTCTCTGAAGGCTTCACTGCTCAGAATTTGTGGATGGAAATGCTTGCCAATCTACACATGGATGTACTTTCAATGGGATATGAAATACGCCAGGCCTGGCAGATGATCTCTGCCATGTGCTATCATTGAGCATACGCTTTTCCCTTGTCATGTCTGTCATTTGGCTGAGTCCTGTTCCCTAAGCTATTCAGTCAAGACTTGCTGGCATCATTCAACTGCAGTAAAAGAGCTTTCTGTGAAATTTCTCAGCAGAAATCCTCTGCAAGCACATAGCTTTGGATATGAGAGACAGTGGTGGAAGTTGAATTTCAAGGGCAGATATTTGAAAGCAATTTAACAAGCCCCGAATAAGATCTTTACATGTTTCCCAGATGAATATGTTTGGAAATGCTGGGGAAGATGGAGATCAAGCCTGAGAAGAGTGCACATCCATTTGAAGGTACAAAAACCAGGGAAAAACATGGGAAAGCAAGAGAGCTGGTTAACCTGATGTAAAAATCTTTGATGATGAAAGGAAAATTATATTCTCATGATGATATATTCAGGATGTAGAAGTGAACTTCTCATGTTGGTTCTCCTATGTGTGGCCTTCTGCATTGGCCAGTGGATGCAGGACAGGAGATCTTCAGATAAATCTGGTGGAACACAAAATACTGAAAAAAATTCAGCCTAAATCCTGTGTATTCCTTCCCTTTGAGAACATATATGGATAATGTATGAAGCTTCAAAAGAGAAAATGTCTTCTGGGTCATGGTTTCAACAATGAAATGGTCACTTCACATAACATTTTGAATTTTGCTTTCACACTAGCTCATGTACCGGGCCTGAGTAAAGCAGAATGCAGAGTAAGCCTCTTCAATAGTTGTGCATTCCATGAGTGGTTTTAAAACCAGTGAAACCCTTTGAACTTAGTATTTGTATTTAATTGGTTGATTGGTTTTTCAAATTGTTTGTTTTACTATTTTGAGCTTTGTGAGTCAGGGAAGCCCTCACTCATAGTGATTTAGACCTCTCCAAAAGCTCTGAAGTTATTCATGTAACAGCTATTACATGTTTTAAGTTTCTCCTATTAAAACTTGAAAGACAAAAAGACTCTGCTACTTTTCATCTAAATTAAGTGTTGGACTAAATTCAGTGTTGGACTTTTTACAAGTCCTTTGAAATGTGTCCTCCTCTAGTCACTGGTCGTGCTGGAATTTACTTTCTTGTGAAGACAGGATTTGAGCAAATTGACACAAGTACAGTTTGCCACTACTCTGGACACCTGGTTAAATATCGAGTTCCCTAAATGGTGTGTGTTTTACTTTGATCTCTGCTCACACTTTGCTCATCCAGTTAGAACCACAGGGCTCCAGGCCATAGCGTTCCAGGCCTAAACAAGAAAATTTCCATTCCGTTTTGGGAGTTCATTCGTCTCTCATAATTACTTTTTCCACAGATGTGTGCTTCAGGAGAGTCCCTGTCCAAATGTGGAGAGGCCCATTTTCATTCACTCACTTTCAGACTTTCCAAGATTTTCAGTTACTAGAGGTTTGCCCAGACTTGCCATTGTCAAGGGACAGTGCACTTCACTTGAAGTTGTGCAGTATTACTTCATGTGTCTCCGTGGAATTTCCACCAATGGGAAACTCTTGCTGTAGTCATCTCCAAGTGTTTCTGTGTAAGAAAATATAACTAACAAAGGATGTGGTTTCAAGCAGAATGAGGAAAGAAGGGATTATGTTTATTTCAGTGCAGGTTGACCTTTCAAAGATACAGTAAATCCTATGAAAAAGGAGGTAAAATCTTTTGTAAAGAGACATGGACATGACCTGCTCTACTTTATGTCACTGTTTTTAAAACGCCAAGGGCATTTCAGAAATTCTTGGCTACTGAAGTGCCCCTTTTTCAAATTTCCCTTAGGTAAGACACTCCAGCTTCGTCAAACCATGGTACTGTTCCTTCCATGTAAAAAACCAAAGCAAAAAAGAAAGTAAATTAAAACAAAACCCATCAAATTACATTTGAGAGTCCACAATTGCTCAGCAGGCCCACGATTCAAGAAGCTAGAGGTACAGAAGCCTCAGCCTTCAGCCCATGGCCTGAAGTTTTGTCTCTATCATGGCCCCTCAATTCCCTGGCATGTCCACATTAACTCATGAATCTTTACTCATTTCCTCTTCAAATGCACAGGATCCAATATATTTGAACCCTGTTCACCTGGGCTGTAATCATCCAAGGACACACCAGAGGAAGGGCAGCCACCCCCTTGCCTGGGGCCTTGGAGCTTATCACAATAGAAATGGACACCTGAACAAGGGGAGCCAAAACAAAGAGAGGCATATTCCTAAAGTCTGAAGCACAGAAGCTACCTATAGACCAGTAGTGGGATTTCACAAATTATGTAAGAATCTCTGTGCACATGCTTGGCATGGCCGCTCATGCCTATAATCCCAGCAATCTGGGGGCTGAGGTGGATGGATCCTTGGGAGTTCCAGTCCATCTTGGGCTACGAATTTATCTCAAGGCCTCTTTCAACAACTACATAAGATGCTGTTTCCAAGAAGAGGACAACAGAAAACTAGACACAATTCGTCCAGGTCCCTGGGTTCACTTCATGAGTTGTGGAGTCTAAATATTCCATGCCATGAGAAAATACCTGGGATTTTTAGTGAAAGGGGCATTTGCATCCCTTTTCTAAGGGTTTCCCTTTCACCATGTTACATTTGAATTCTGAGAAAATCTGCTGGTGATAAGC
Organism: Cavia porcellus; assembly: GCF_034190915.1. NCBI lineage: Eukaryota > Metazoa > Chordata > Mammalia > Rodentia > Caviidae > Cavia > Cavia porcellus. Next base: position 5,252,564 of record NW_026947528.1, read on the forward strand.
TATCTAGCATTATGTTGGTTTAGGTATTGAGCTAGTACCTCATGTTTAGTGTTCAGGGTTATGCTGGAATGGCTGCAGACCTCCTTGAAATAGCGATTGCAGACAAGTGAACCCTGAGAAAGCAGGATAGTTGAAGCAGGCACTCCAAATATTCATGCACTGCAAGGATTCACTTTCATTTTGGGACTCATCTTCTGCTTGCTGGCTTTTAGTGCTAACTGATACTACCATGGTGGCAGTAATCCAGCAGAGACTGCATGTATGGTTTGCAGGTTTGCTTCCCAAGCCACCAGAAACTTGGCAGAACCCAAATCATTGTGGCATTTTCTTTCCTCCCCTGAAACATTTGGCTTTCTAAGTTTGAAAATTTAATAGACTGGGCTAGTCAAGTTTGGACCCCATGTACCACCAACAGAGCTAAAGACAGAGCCAATTACTTCCCTCCACTTGTCAAAATATGTCAAATTTGCTTGATCACCACAACTTCAAAGAAAATTCTGAGGCAACTTAGAGAGGTTAATCAAATACTGCATAATTGGAATGGCTGTGGTTGTATGAGGTGGAAAGCTGCAGAGTTGGGCTGAAACTGTTCACAGAAACCCACAGGCTTGTGGTTGCCAGGCAACCACACTGGGCTGAGACTGGCTGAACATCACTGTGAGGTGGATTTTAGGCTCTAGGTTTGAAAATTTAAAAGACTGGGGTAGTCAAGTTTGGAACCCATCGACCACAGACAGACCAAAAGGTCTTTCAATTTCTTCCCTGCACTTCTCAAAATATGTCAAATTTTCTTGATCACTACAACTGTAAAAAAAATTCTGAGGCAACATAGAGAGGCTAATCAAATACTGCATGATTGGAATGGCTGTGGTTGTATGAGGTGGAAAGCTGCAGAGTTGGGCTGAAACAGTTCACAGAAATCCACAAGCTTGTGGTTGCCAGGAAACCACACTGGGCTGCAATTGGCTGAGCACCATTGTGAGCTGGACTTTAGGCTCTAGGACAAAAGTGTGCAGTAGGAGACCTGAGTCACAATGCTGGGCGTTGCCATGGAGACCTCAGTGGCACAGAGGACCTTGTAGGGCAAGATTTAAATAGGATGAATATTCTTGGCCTTGTGTGCCACAATATTCTGGCTGAAGGCTTCATTGCTCAGAATTTGTGGATGGAAATGCTTGCCAATCTACACATGGATGTACTTTCAATGGGATATGAAATATGCCAGGGCCTGGCAGATGATCTCTGCCATGTCCAATCCTTGAGCATACGCTTTTCCCTTGTCATGTCTGTCATTTGGCTGAGTACTGTTCCCTAAGCTATTCAGTCAAGACTTGCTGACATCATTCACCTGCAGTATAAGAGCTTTCTGTGAAATTTCTCAGCAGAAATCCTCTGCAAGCACATAGCTTTGGATATGAGAGACAGTGGTGGAAGTTGAATTTCAAGGGCAGATATTTGAAAACAATGAAACAAGCCCCGAATAAGATCTTTACATGTTTCCCAGATGAATAGGTTTGGAAATGCGGTGGAAGATGGAGATCAAGCCTGAGAAGAGTGCACACCCATTTCAAGGTACAAAAACCAGGGAAAAACATGGGAAAGCAAGAGAGCTGGTTAATCTGATGTGAAAATCTTTGATGATGAAAGGAAAATTATATTCCCATGATGATATATTCAGGCTGTAGAAGTGAACTTCTCATGTTGGTTGTCCTATGTGTGGCCTTCTGCATTGGGCGGTGGATGCAGGACAGGAGATCTTCAAATAAATCTGGTGGAACACAAAATACTGAAAAAAAAATTCAGCCTAAATCCTGTGTATTCCTTCCCTTTGAGAACATATATGGATAATGTATGAAGTTTCAAAAGAGAAAATGTCTTTTGGGTCATGGTTTCAACAATGAAATGGTCACTTCACATAACATTTTTAATTTTGCTTTCACACTTGCTCATGTACCGGGCCTGAGTAAAGCAGAATGCAGAGTAAGCCTCTTCAATGGTTGTGCATTCCATAAGTGGTTTTAAAACCAGGGAACCCCTTTGGACTTAGTGTTTGTATTTAATTGGTTGATTGGTTTTTCAAATTGTTTGTTTTACTATTCTTAACTTTGTGAGTCAGGGAAGCCCTCACTCATAGAGATTCAGACCTCTCCAAAAGCTCTGAAGTTATTCATGTAACAGCTATTACATGTTATAAGTTTCTCCTATTAAAACTTGAAAGACAAACAGACTGTGCTACTTTTCATCGAAATTCAGTGTTGGGCTAAATTCAGTGTTGGACTTTTTACAAGTCCTTTGAAATGTGTCCTCCTCTAGTCACTGGTCGTGCTGGAATTTACTTTCTTGTGAAGACAGGATTTGAGCAAATTGACACAAGTACAGTTTGCCACTACTCTGGACACCTGGTTAAATATCGAGTTCCCTAAATGGTGTGTGTTTTACTTTGATCTCTGCTCACACTTTGCTCATCCAGTTAGAACCACAGGGCTCCAGGCCATAGCGTTCCAGGCCTAAACAAGAAAATTTCCATTCCGTTTTGGGAGTTCTTTCGTCTCTCATAATTACTTTTCCACAAATGTGTGCTTCAGGAGAGGCCCTGTCCAAATGTGGAGAGGCCCATTTTCATTCACTCAATTTCAGACTTTCTAAGATTTTCAGTTACTAGAGGTTTGCCCAGACTTGCCATTGTCAAGGGACAGTGCACTTCACTTGAAGTTGTGCAGTATTACTTCATGTGTCTCTGTGGAATTTCCACCAATGGGAAACTCTTGCTGTATTCACTTCCAAGTGTTTCTGTGTAAGAAAATATAAGTAACAAAGGATGTGGTTTCAAGCCCAATGAGGAAAGGAGGGATTATCTTTATTTCAGTGCAGGTTGAGCTTTCAAAGAAACAGTAATTCCTATGAAATAGGAGGTAAAATCTTTTGTAAAGAGACATGGACATGACCCGCTCAAGTTTATGTCACTGTTTTTAAAACGCCAAGGGCATTTCAGAAATTCTTGGCTGCTGAATTGCCCCTTTTTTTCAAATTTCTCTTAGGTAAGACACTCCAGCTTCGTCAAACCATGGTACTGTTCCTTCCATGTAAAAAACCAAAGCAAAAAAGAAAATAAATTAAAACAAAACCCATCAAATTACATTTGAGAGCCCACAATTGCTCAGCAGGCCCACTATTCGAGAAGCTAGAGGTACAGAAGCCTCAGCCTTCAGCCCATGGCCTGAAGTTTTGTCTCTATCATGGTCCCTCAATTCCCTGGCATGTCCACATTAACTCATGAATCTTTACTCATTTCCTCTTCAAATGCACAGGATCCAATATATTTGAACCCTGTTCACCTGGGCTGTAATCATCCAAGGACACACCAGAGGAAGGGCAGCCACCCCCTTGCCTGGGGATTTGGAGCTTATCACAATAGAAATGGACACCTGAACAAGGGGAGCCAAAACAAAGAGAGGCATATTCTTAAGTCTGAAGCACAGAAGCTACATATAGACCAGTAGTGGGATTTCACAAATTATGTAAGAATCTCTTGCACATGCTTGGCATGGCCGCTCATGCCTATAATCCCAGCAATCTGGGGGCTGAGGTGGATGGATCCTTGGGAGTTCCAGTCCATCTTGGGCTACGAATTTATCTCAAGGCCTCTTTCAACAACTACATAAGATGCTGTTTCCAAGAAGAGGACAACAGAAAACTAGACACACTTGGTCCAGGTCCCTGGCTTCACTACATGAGTTGTGGAGTCTAAATATTCCATGCCATGAGAAAATATCTGGGATTTTTAGTGAAAGGGGAATTTGCATCCCTTTTCTAAGGGTTTCCCTTTCACCATGTTACATTTGAATTCTGAGAAAACCTGCTGGTGATAAGCTATCTAGCATTATGTTGGTTTAGGTATTGAGCTAGTACCTCATGTTTAGTGTTCAGGGTTATGCTGGAATGGCTGCAGAGCTCCTTGAAATAGCGATTGCAGACAAGTGAACCCTGAGGAAGCTGGATAGTTGAAGCAGGCACTCCAAATATTCATGCACTGCAAGGATTCACTTTCATTTTGGGACTCATCTTCTTCTTGCTGGCTTTTAGTGCTAACTGATACTACCATGGTGGCAGTAATCCAGCAGAGACTGCATGTATGGTTTGCAGGTTTGCTTCCCAAGCCACCAGAAACTTGGCAGAACCCAAATCATTGTGGCATTTTCTTTCCTCCCCTGAAACATTTGGCTTTCTAAGTTTGAAAATTGAATAGACTGGGCTAGTCAAGTTTGGACCCCATGTACTACCAACAGACCTAAAGACAGAGCCAATTACTTCCCTCCACTTGTCAAAATATGTCAAATTTGCTTGATCACCTCAACTTCAAAGAAAATTCTGAGGCAACTTGGAGAGGTTAATCAAATACTGCATGATTGGAATGGCTGTGGTTGTATGAGGTGGAAAGCTGCAGAGTTGGGCTGAAACTGTTCACAGAAACCCACAGGCTTGTGGTTGCCAGGCAACCACACTGGGCTGAGACTGGCTGAACATCACTGTGAGGTGGATTTTAGGCTCTAGGTTTGAAAATTTAAAAGACTGGGGTAGTCAAGTTTGGAACCCATCGACCACAGACAGACCAAAAGGTCGTTCAATTACTTCCCTCCACTTCTCAAAATATGTCAAATTTTCTTGATCACTACAAGTGTAAAAAAAATGCTGAGGCAACATAGCGAGGCTAATCAAATATTGCACGATTGGAATGGCTGTGGTTGTATGAGGTGGAAAGCTGCAGAGTTGGGCTGAAACAGTTCACAGAAATCCACAAGCTTGTGGTTGCCAGGCAACCACACTGGGCTGTGATTGGCTGAGGACCTTTTTGAGCTGGACTTTAGGCTCTAGGATACAAGTGTGCAGTAGGAGACCTGAGTCACCATGCTGGGCGTTGCCATGGAGACCTCAGTGGCACAGAGGACCTTGTAGGGCTAGATTTAAATAGGGTGAATATTCTTGGTGTGGTATGCCACAATATTCTCTCTGAAGGCTTCACTGCTCAGAATTTGTGGATGGAGATGCTTGCCAATCTACACATGGATGTACATTCAATGGGATATGAAATATGCCAGGGCCTGGCAGATGATCTCTGCCATGTCTTATCCTTGAGCATACGCTTTTCCCTTGTCATGTCTGTCATTTGGCTCAGTCCTGTTCCCTAAGCTATTCAGTCAAGACTTGCTGGCATCATTCACCTGCAGTATAAGAGCTTTCTGTTAAAATTCTCAGCAGAAATCCTCTGCAAGCACATAGCTTTGGATATGAGAGACAGTGGTGGAAGTTGAATTTCCAGGGCAGATATTTGAAAACAATGAAACAAGCCCCGAATAAGATGTTTACATGTTGCCCAGATGAATATGTTTGGAAATAAGGGGGAAGATGGAGATCAAGTCTGAGAAGAGTGCACACCCATTTCAAGGTACAAAAACCCGGGAAATACATGGGAAAGCAAGAGAGCTGGTTAATCTGATGTAAAAATCTTTGATGATGAAAGGAAAATTATATTCTCATGATGATATAATCAGGCTGTAGAAGTGAACTTCTCATGTTGGTTCTCCTATGTGTGGCCTTCTGCATTGGGCAGTGGATGCAGGACAGGAGATCTTCAGATAAATCTGGTGGAACACAAAATACTGAAAAAAAAATTCAGCCTAAATCCTGTGTATTCCTTCCATTTGAGAACATATATGGATAATGTACGAAGTTTCAAAAGAGAAAATGTCTATTGGGTCATGGTTTCAACAATGAAATGGTCACTTCACATAACATTTTGAATTTTGCTTTTACAGTTGCTCATGTACCAGGCCTGAGTAAAGCAGAATGCAGAGTAAGCCTCTTCAATAGTTGTGCATTCCATAAGTGGTTTTAAAACCAGTGAAACTTTTGGACCTAGTGTTTGTATTTTATTGGTTGATTGGTTTTTCAAATTGTTTCTTTTACTATTTTTAACTTTGTGACTCAGGGAAGCCTCACTCATAGTGATTTAGACCTCTCCAAAAGCTCTGAAGTTATTCATGTAACAGCTATTACATGTTATAAGTTTCTCCTATTAAAATTGAAATACAAACAGACTCTGCTACTTTTCAACTAAATTCAGTGTTGGGCTAAATTCAGTGTTGGACTTTTTACAAGTCCTTTGAAATGTGTCCTCCTCTAGTCACTGGTCGTGCTGGAATTTACTTTCTTATGAACACAGGATTTGAGCAAATTGACACAAGTACAGTTTGCCACTACTCTGCATGCCTGCTTAAATATCGAGTTCCCTAAATGGTGTGCGTTTTACTTTAATCTCTGCTCACACTTGCTCATCCAGTTAGAATCACAGGGCTCCAGGCCATAGCGTTCCAGGCCTAAACAAGAAAATTTCCATTCCGTTTTGGGAGTTCATTCCTCTCTCATAATTACTTTTTCCACAAATGTGTGCTTCAGGAGAGGCCCTATCCAAATGTGGAGAGGCCCATTTTCATTCACTCACTTTGAGACTTTCTAAGATTTTCAGTTACTAGAGGTTTGCCCAGACTTGCCATTGTCAAGGGACAGTGCACTTCACTTGAAGTTGTGCAGTATTACTTCATGTGTCTCCGTGGAATTTCCACCAATGGGAAACTCTTGCTGTAGTCATCTCCAAGTGTTTCTGTGTAAGAAAATATAACTAACAAAGGATGTGGTTTTAAGCAGAATGAGGAAAGAAGGGATTATGTTTATTTCAGTGCAGGTTGACCTTTCAAAGATACAGTAAATCCTATGAAAAAGGAGGTAAAATCTTTTGTAAAGAGACATGGACATGACGCGCTCAACTTTATGTCACTTTTTTTAAAACGACAAGGGCATTTGAGAAATTCTTGGCTGCTGAATTGTCCCTTTTTTCAAATATCTCTTAGGTAAGACACTCCAACTTCTTCAAATCATGGTACTGTTCCTTCCGTGTAAAAAACCAAAGCAAAAAAACAAAATATATTAAAACAAAACCCATCAAATTACATTTGAGAGCCCACAATTGCTCAGCAGGTCCACTATTCAAGAAGCTAGAGGTACAGAAGCCTCAGCCTTCAGCCCATGGCCTGAAGTTTTGTCTCTATCATGGCCCCTCAATTCCCTGGCATGTCCACATTAACTCGTGAAACTTTACTCATTTCCTCTTCAAATGCACAGGATCCAATATATTTGAACCCTGTTCATCTGGGCTGTAATCATCCAAGGACACACCAGAGGAAGGGCAGCCACCCCCTTGCCTGGGGCCTTGGAGCTTATCATAATAGAAATGGACACCTGAACAAGGGGAGCCAAAACAAAGAGAGGCATATTCCTAAAGTCTGAAGCACAGAAGCTACCTATAGACCAGTAGTGGGATTTCACAAATTATGTAAGAATCTCTGTGCACATGCTTCGCATGGCCGCTCATGCCTATAATCCCAGCAATCTGGGGGCTGAGGTGGATGGATCCTTGGGAGTTCCAGTCCATCTTGGGCTACGAATTTATCTCAAGGCCTCTTTCAACAACTACATAAGACGCTGTTTCCAAAAAGAGGACAACAGAAAACTAGACACACTTTGTCCAGGTCCCTGGGTTCACTACATGAGTTGTGGAGTCTAAATATTCCATGCCATGAGAAAATACCTGGGATTTTTAGTGCAAGGGGCATTTGCATCCCTTTTCTAAGGGTTTCCCTTTCACCATATTACATTTGAATTCTGAGAAAACCTGCTGGTGATAAGCTATGTAGCATTATGTTGGTTTAGGTATTGAGCTAGTACCTCATGTTTAGTGTTCAGGATTATGCTGGAATGGCTGCAGACCTCCTTGAAATAGCGATTGCAAACAAGTGAAACCCGAGGAAGCTGGATAGTTGAAGCAGGCACTCCAAATATTCATGCACTGCAAGGATTCACTTTCATTTTGGGACTCATCTTCTGCCTGCTGGCATTTAGTGCTAACTGATACTACCATGGTGGCAGTAATCCAGCAGAGACTGCATGTATGGTTTGCAGGTTTGCTTCCAAAGCCACCAGAAACTTGGCAGAAACCAAATCATTGTGGCATTTTCTTTCCTCCCCTGAAACATTTGGCTTTCAAAGTTTGAAAATTGAATAGACTGGGCTAGTCAAGTTTGGACCCCATGTACCACCAACAGAGCTAAAGACAGAGCCAACTACTTCCCTCCACTTGTCAAAATATGTCAAATTTGCTTGATCACCACAACTTTAAATAAAATTCTGAGGCAACTTAGAGAGGTTAATCAAATACTGCACGATTGGAATGGCTGTGGTTGTATGAGGTGGAAAGCTGCAGAGTTGGGCTGAAACTGTTCACAGAAACCCAAAGGCTTGTGGTTGCCATTCAACCATACTGGGCTGAGACTGGCTGAACATCACTGTGAGGTGGATTTTAGGCTCTAGGTTTGAAAATTTAAAAGACTGGGGTAGTCAAGTTTGGAACCCATCGACCACAGACAGACCAAAAGGTCTTTCAATTACTTCCCTCCACTTCTCAAAATATGTCAAATTTTCTTGATCACTACAACTGTAAAAAAAATTCTGAGGCAACATAGAGAGGCTAATCAAATACTGCATGATTGGAATGGCTGTGGTTGTATGAGGTGGAAAGCTGCAGAGTTGGGCTGAAACAGTTCACAGAAATCCACAAGCTTGTGGTTGCCAGGAAACCACACTGGGCTGCGATTGGCTGAGCACCATTGTTAGCTGGACTTTAGGCTCTAGGATACAAGTGTGCAGTAGGAGACCTGAGTCACAATGCTGGGCGTTGCCATGGAGACCTCAGTGGCACAGAGGACCTTGTAGGGCAAGTTTTAAATAGGATGAATATTCTTGGCCTGGTGTGCCACAATATTCTCTCTGAAGGCTTCACTGCTCAGAATTTGTGGATGGAAATGCTTGCCAATCTACACATGGATGTACTTTCAATGGGATATGAAATATGCCAGGGCCTGGCAGATGATCTCTGCCATGTCCTATCATTGAGCATACGCTTTTCCCTTGTCATGTCTGTCATTTGGCTGAGTACTCTTCCCTAAGCTATTCAGTCAAGACCTGCTGGCATCATTCACCTGCAGTATAAGAGCTTTCTGTGAAATTTCTCAGCAGAAATCCTCTGCAAGCACATAGCTTTGGATATGAGAGACAGTGGTGGAAGTTGAATTTCAAGGGCAGATATTTGAAAACAATGAAACAAGCCCCGAATAAGATCTTTACATGTTTCCCAGATGAATATGTTTGGAAATACGGGCGAAGATGGATATCAAGCCTGAGAAGAGTGCACACCCATTTCAAGGTACAAAAACCCGGGAAAAACATGGGAAAGCAAGAGAGCTGGTTAATCTGATGTAAAAACCTTTGATGATGAAAGGAAAATTATATTCTCATGATGATATAATCAGGCTGTAGAACTGAACTTCTCATGTTGGTTCTCCTATGTGTGGCCTTCTGCATTGGGCGGTGGATGTAGGACAGGAGATCTTTAAATAAATCTGGTGGAACACAAAATACTGAAAAAAAAATTCAGCCTAAATCCTGTGTATTCCTTCCCTTTGAGAACATATATGGATAATGTATGAAGTTTCAAAAGAGAAAATGTCTTTTGGGTCATGGTTTCAACAATGAAATGGTCACTTCACATAACATTTTGAATTTTGCTTTCACACTTGCTCATGTACCGGGCCTGAGTAAAGCAGAATGCAGAGTAAGCCTCTTCAATGGTTGTGCATTCCATAAGTGTTTTTAAAACCAGGGAACCCCTTTGGACTTAGTGTTTGTATTTAATTGGTTGATTGGTTTTTCAAATTGTTTCTTTTATTATTTTTAACTTTGTGAGTCAGGGAAGCCCTCACTCATAGAGACTCAGACCTCTCCAAAATCTCTGAAGTTATTCATGTAACAGCTATTACATGTTATAAGTTTCTCCTATTAAAACTTGAAAGACAAACAGACTGTGCTACTTTTCATCGAAATTCAGTGTTGGGCTAAATTCAGTGTTGGACTTTTTACAAGTCCTTTGAAATGTGTCCTCCTCTAGTCACTGGTCGTGCTGGAATTTACTTTCTTGTGAAGACAGGATTTGAGCAAATTGACACAAGTACAGTTTGCCACTACTCTGGACACCTGGTTAAATATCGAGTTCCCTAAATGGCGTGTGTTTTACTTTGATCTCTGCTCACACTTTGCTCATCCAGTTAGAACCACAGGGCTCCAGGCCATAGCGTTCCAGGCCTAAACAAGAAAATTTCCATTCCGTTTTGGGAGTTCTTTCGTCTCTCATAATTACTTTTCCACAAATGTGTGCTTCAGGAGAGGCCCTGTCCAAATGTGGAGAGGCCCATTTTCATTCACTCAATTTCAGACTTTCTAAGATTTTCAGTTACTAGAGGTTTGCCCAGACTTGCCATTGTCAAGGGACAGTGCACTTCACTTGAAGTTGTGCAGTATTACTTCATGTGTCTCTGTGGAATTTCCACCAATGGGAAACTCTTGTTGTATTCACTTCCAAGTGTTTCTGTGTAAGAAAATATAAGTAACAAAGGATGTGGTTTCAAGCCCAATGAGGAAAGGAGGGATTATCTTTATTTCAGTGCAGGTTGAGCTTTCAAAGAAACAGTAATTCCTATGAAATAGGAGGTAAAATCTTTTGTAAAGAGACATGGACATGACCCGCTCAAGTTTATGTCACTGTTTTTAAAACGCCAAGGGCATTTCAGAAATTCTTGGCTGCTGAATTGCCCCTTTTTTTCAAATTTCTCTTAGGTAAGACACTCCAGCTTCGTCAAACCATGGTACTGTTCCTTCCATGTAAAAAACCAAAGCAAAAAAGAAAATAAATTAAAAAAAAACCCATCAAATTACATTTGAGAGCCCACAATTGCTCAGCAGGCCCACTATTCGAGAAGCTAGAGGTACAGAAGCCTCAGCCTTCAGCCCATGGCCTGAAGTTTTGTCTCTATCATGGCCCCTAATTCCCTGCCATGTCCACATTAACTCATGAATCTTTACTCATTTCCTCTTCAAATGCACAGGATCCAATATATTTGAACCCTGTTCACCTGGGCTGTAATCATCCAAGGACACACCAGAGGAAGGGCAGCCACCCCCTTGCCTGGGGCCTTGGAACATATCACAATAGAAATGGACACCTGAACAAGGGGAGCCAAAACAAAGAGAGGCATATTCCTAAAGTCTGAAGCACAGAAGCTACCTATAGACCAGTAGTGGGGTTTCACAAATTATGTAAGAATCTCTGTGCACATGCTTGGCATGGCCGCTCATGCCTATAATCCCAGCAATCTGGGGGCTGAGGTGGATGGATCCTTGGGAGTTCCAGTCCATCTTGGGCTACGAATTTATCTCAAGGCCTCTTTCAACAACTACATAAGATGCTGTTTCCAAAAAGAGGACAACAGAAAAGTAGACACACTTGATCCAGGACCCTGGGTTCATTACATGAGTTGTGGAGTCTAAATATTCCATGCCATGAGAAAATACCTGGGATTTTTAATGAAAGGGGCATTTGCATCCCTTTTCTAAGGGTTTCCCTTTCACCATGTTACATTTGAATTCTGGGAAAACCTGCTGGTGATAAGCTATGTAGCATTATGTTGGTTTAGGTATTGAGCTAGTACCTCATGTTTAGTGTTCAGGTTATGCTGGAATGTCTACAGACCTCCTTGAAATAGCGATTGCAGACAAGTGAACCCTGAGGAAGCTGGATAGTTGAAGCAGGCACTCCAAATATTCATGCACTGCAAGGATTCACTTTCATTTTGGGACTCATCTTCTGCTTGCTGGCTTTTAGTGCTAACTGATACTACCATGGTGGCAGTAATCCAGCAGAGACTGCATGTATGGTTTGCAGGTTTGCTTCCCAAGCCACCAGAAACTTGGCAGAACCCAAATCATTGTGGCATTTTCTTTCCTCCCCTGAAACATTTGGCTTTCTAAGTTTGAAAATTGAATAGACTGCGCTAGTCAAGTTTGGACCCCATGTACCACCAACAGAGCTAAAGACAGAGCCAATTACTTCCCTCCACTTGTCAAAATATGTCAAATTTGCTTGATCACCACAACTTCAAAGAAAATTCTTAGGCAACTTGGGGAGGTTAATCAAATACTGCATGATTGGAATGGCTGTGGTTGTATGAGGTGGAAAGCTGCAGAGTTGGGCTGAAACTGTTCACAGAAACCCACAGGCTTGTGGTTGCCAGGCAACCACACTGGGCTGAGACTGGCTGAACATCACTGTGAGGTGGATTTTAGGCTCTAGGTTTGAAAATTTAAAAGACTGGGGTAGTCATGTTTGGAACCCATCGACCACAGACAGACCAAAAGGTCTTTCAATTACTTCCCTCCACTTCTCAAAATATGTCAAATTTTCTTGATCACTACAACTGTAAAAAAAATTCTGAGGCAACATAGAGAGGCTAATCAAATACTGCATGATTGGAATGGCTCTGGTTGTATGAGGTGGAATGCTGCAGAGTTGGGCTGAAACAGATCACAGAAATCCACAAGCTTGTGGTTGCCAGGCAACCACACTGGGCTGCAATTGGCTGAGCACCATTGTGAGTTGGACTTTAGGCTCTAGGACACAAGTGTGCAGTAGGAGACCTGAGTCACAATGCTGGGCGTTGCCATGAAGACCTCAGTGGCACAGAGGACCTTGTAGGGCAAGATTTAAATAGGATGAATATTCTTGGCCTAGTGTGCCACAATATTCTCTCTGAAGGCTTCACTGCTCAGAATTTGTGGATGGAAATGCTTGCCAATCTACACATGGATGTACTTTCAATGGGATATGAAATACGCCAGGCCTGGCAGATGATCTCTGCCATGTGCTATCATTGAGCATACGCTTTTCCCTTGTCATGTCTGTCATTTGGCTGAGTCCTGTTCCCTAAGCTATTCAGTCAAGACTTGCTGGCATCATTCACCTGCAGTAAAAGAGCTTTCTGTGAAATTTCTCAGCAGAAATCCTCTGCAAGCACATAGCTTTGGATATGAGAGACAGTGGTGGAAGTTGAATTTCAAGGGCAGATATTTGAAAACAATTTAACAAGCCCCGAATAAGATCTTTACATGTTTCCCAGATGAATATGTTTGGAAATGCTGGGGAAGATGGAGATCAAGCCTGAGAAGAGTGCACATCCATTTGAAGGTACAAAAACCAGGGAAAAACATGGGAAAGCAAGAGAGCTGGTTAACCTGATGTAAAAATCTTTGATGATGAAAGGAAAATTATATTCTCATGATGATATATTCAGGATGTAGAAGTGAACTTCTCATGTTGGTTCTCCTATGTGTGGCCTTCTGCATTGGCCAGTGGATGCAGGACAGGAGATCTTCAGATAAATCTGGTGGAACACAAAATACTGAAAAAAATTCAGCCTAAATCCTGTGTATTCCTTCCCTTTGAGAACATATATGGATAATGTATGAAGCTTCAAAAGAGAAAATGTCTTCTGGGTCATGGTTTCAACAATGAAATGGTCACTTCACATAACATTTTGAATTTTGCTTTCACACTAGCTCATGTACCGGGCCTGAGTAAAGCAGAATGCAGAGTAAGCCTCTTCAATAGTTGTGCATTCCATGAGTGGTTTTAAAACCAGTGAAACCCTTTGAACTTAGTATTTGTATTTAATTGGTTGATTGGTTTTTCAAATTGTTTGTTTTACTATTTTGAGCTTTGTGAGTCAGGGAAGCCCTCACTCATAGTGATTTAGACCTCTCCAAAAGCTCTGAAGTTATTCATGTAACAGCTATTACATGTTTTAAGTTTCTCCTATTAAAACTTGAAAGACAAAAAGACTCTGCTACTTTTCATCTAAATTAAGTGTTGGACTAAATTCAGTGTTGGACTTTTTACAAGTCCTTTGAAATGTGTCCTCCTCTAGTCACTGGTCGTGCTGGAATTTACTTTCTTGTGAAGACAGGATTTGAGCAAATTGACACAAGTACAGTTTGCCACTACTCTGGACACCTGGTTAAATATCGAGTTCCCTAAATGGTGTGTGTTTTACTTTGATCTCTGCTCACACTTTGCTCATCCAGTTAGAACCACAGGGCTCCAGGCCATAGCGTTCCAGGCCTAAACAAGAAAATTTCCATTCCGTTTTGGGAGTTCATTCGTCTCTCATAATTACTTTTTCCACAGATGTGTGCTTCAGGAGAGTCCCTGTCCAAATGTGGAGAGGCCCATTTTCATTCACTCACTTTCAGACTTTCCAAGATTTTCAGTTACTAGAGGTTTGCCCAGACTTGCCATTGTCAAGGGACAGTGCACTTCACTTGAAGTTGTGCAGTATTACTTCATGTGTCTCCGTGGAATTTCCACCAATGGGAAACTCTTGCTGTAGTCATCTCCAAGTGTTTCTGTGTAAGAAAATATAACTAACAAAGGATGTGGTTTCAAGCAGAATGAGGAAAGAAGGGATTATGTTTATTTCAGTGCAGGTTGACCTTTCAAAGATACAGTAAATCCTATGAAAAAGGAGGTAAAATCTTTTGTAAAGAGACATGGACATGACCTGCTCTACTTTATGTCACTGTTTTTAAAACGCCAAGGGCATTTCAGAAATTCTTGGCTACTGAAGTGCCCCTTTTTCAAATTTCCCTTAGGTAAGACACTCCAGCTTCGTCAAACCATGGTACTGTTCCTTCCATGTAAAAAACCAAAGCAAAAAAGAAAGTAAATTAAAACAAAACCCATCAAATTACATTTGAGAGTCCACAATTGCTCAGCAGGCCCACGATTCAAGAAGCTAGAGGTACAGAAGCCTCAGCCTTCAGCCCATGGCCTGAAGTTTTGTCTCTATCATGGCCCCTCAATTCCCTGGCATGTCCACATTAACTCATGAATCTTTACTCATTTCCTCTTCAAATGCACAGGATCCAATATATTTGAACCCTGTTCACCTGGGCTGTAATCATCCAAGGACACACCAGAGGAAGGGCAGCCACCCCCTTGCCTGGGGCCTTGGAGCTTATCACAATAGAAATGGACACCTGAACAAGGGGAGCCAAAACAAAGAGAGGCATATTCCTAAAGTCTGAAGCACAGAAGCTACCTATAGACCAGTAGTGGGATTTCACAAATTATGTAAGAATCTCTGTGCACATGCTTGGCATGGCCGCTCATGCCTATAATCCCAGCAATCTGGGGGCTGAGGTGGATGGATCCTTGGGAGTTCCAGTCCATCTTGGGCTACGAATTTATCTCAAGGCCTCTTTCAACAACTACATAAGATGCTGTTTCCAAGAAGAGGACAACAGAAAACTAGACACAATTCGTCCAGGTCCCTGGGTTCACTTCATGAGTTGTGGAGTCTAAATATTCCATGCCATGAGAAAATACCTGGGATTTTTAGTGAAAGGGGCATTTGCATCCCTTTTCTAAGGGTTTCCCTTTCACCATGTTACATTTGAATTCTGAGAAAATCTGCTGGTGATAAGCTATCTAGCATTATGTTGGTTTAGGTATTGAGCTAGTACCTCATGTTTAGTGTTCAGGGTTATGCTGGAATGGCTGCAGACCTCCTTGAAATAGCGATTGCAGACAAGTGAACCCTGAGAAAGCAGGATAGTTGAAGCAGGCACTCCAAATATTCATGCACTGCAAGGATTCACTTTCATTTTGGGACTCATCTTCTGCTTGCTGGCTTTTAGTGCTAACTGATACTACCATGGTGGCAGTAATCCAGCAGAGACTGCATGTATGGTTTGCAGGTTTGCTTCCCAAGCCACCAGAAACTTGGCAGAACCCAAATCATTGTGGCATTTTCTTTCCTCCCCTGAAACATTTGGCTTTCTAAGTTTGAAAATTGAATAGACTGGGCTAGTCAAGTTTGGACCCCATGTACCACCAACAGAGCTAAAGACAGAGCCAATTACTTCCCTCCACTTGTCAAAATATGTCAAATTTGCTTGATCACCACAACTTCAAAGAAAATTCTGAGGCAACTTAGAGAGGTTAATCAAATACTGCATAATTGGAATGGCTGTGGTTGTATGAGGTGGAAAGCTGCAGAGTTGGGCTGAAACTGTTCACAGAAACCCACAGGCTTGTGGTTGCCAGGCAACCACACTGGGCTGAGACTGGCTGAACATCACTGTGAGGTGGATTTTAGGCTCTAGGTTTGAAAATTTAAAAGACTGGGGTAGTCAAGTTTGGAACCCATCGACCACAGACAGACCAAAAGGTCTTTCAATTTCTTCCCTGCACTTCTCAAAATATGTCAAATTTTCTTGATCACTACAACTGTAAAAAAAATTCTGAGGCAACATAGAGAGGCTAATCAAATACTGCATGATTGGAATGGCTGTGGTTGTATGAGGTGGAAACCTGCAGAGTTGGGCTGAAACAGTTCACAGAAATCCACAAGCTTGTGGTTGCCAGGAAACCACACTGGGCTGCAATTGGCTGAGCACCATTGTGAGCTGGACTTTAGGCTCTAGGACAAAAGTGTGCAGTAGGAGACCTGAGTCACAATGCTGGGCGTTGCCATGGAGACCTCAGTGGCACAGAGGACCTTGTAGGGCAAGATTTAAATAGGATGAATATTCTTGGCCTTGTGTGCCACAATATTCTGGCTGAAGGCTTCATTGCTCAGAATTTGTGGATGGAAATGCTTGCCAATCTACACATGGATGTACTTTCAATGGGATATGAAATATGCCAGGGCCTGGCAGATGATCTCTGCCATGTCCAATCCTTGAGCATACGCTTTTCCCTTGTCATGTCTGTCATTTGGCTGAGTACTGTTCCCTAAGCTATTCAGTCAAGACTTGCTGACATCATTCACCTGCAGTATAAGAGCTTTCTGTGAAATTTCTCAGCAGAAATCCTCTGCAAGCACATAGCTTTGGATATGAGAGACAGTGGTGGAAGTTGAATTTCAAGGGCAGATATTTGAAAACAATGAAACAAGCCCCGAATAAGATCTTTACATGTTTCCCAGATGAATAGGTTTGGAAATGCGGTGGAAGATGGAGATCAAGCCTGAGAAGAGTGCACACCCATTTCAAGGTACAAAAACCAGGGAAAAACATGGGAAAGCAAGAGAGCTGGTTAATCTGATGTGAAAATCTTTGATGATGAAAGGAAAATTATATTCCCATGATGATATATTCAGGCTGTAGAAGTGAACTTCTCATGTTGGTTGTCCTATGTGTGGCCTTCTGCATTGGGCGGTGGATGCAGGACAGGAGATCTTCAAATAAATCTGGTGGAACACAAAATACTGAAAAAAAAATTCAGCCTAAATCCTGTGTATTCCTTCCCTTTGAGAACATATATGGATAATGTATGAAGTTTCAAAAGAGAAAATGTCTTTTGGGTCATGGTTTCAACAATGAAATGGTCACTTCACATAACATTTTTAATTTTGCTTTCACACTTGCTCATGTACCGGGCCTGAGTAAAGCAGAATGCAGAGTAAGCCTCTTCAATGGTTGTGCATTCCATAAGTGGTTTTAAAACCAGGGAACCCCTTTGGACTTAGTGTTTGTATTTAATTGGTTGATTGGTTTTTCAAATTGTTTGTTTTACTATTCTTAACTTTGTGAGTCAGGGAAGCCCTCACTCATAGAGATTCAGACCTCTCCAAAAGCTCTGAAGTTATTCATGTAACAGCTATTACATGTTATAAGTTTCTCCTATTAAAACTTGAAAGACAAACAGACTGTGCTACTTTTCATCGAAATTCAGTGTTGGGCTAAATTCAGTGTTGGACTTTTTACAAGTCCTTTGAAATGTGTCCTCCTCTAGTCACTGGTCGTGCTGGAATTTACTTTCTTGTGAAGACAGGATTTGAGCAAATTGACACAAGTACAGTTTGCCACTACTCTGGACACCTGGTTAAATATCGAGTTCCCTAAATGGCGTGTGTTTTACTTTGATCTCTGCTCACACTTTGCTCATCCAGTTAGAACCACAGGGCTCCAGGCCATAGCGTTCCAGGCCTAAACAAGAAAATTTCCATTCCGTTTTGGGAGTTCTTTCGTCTCTCATAATTACTTTTCCACAAATGTGTGCTTCAGGAGAGGCCCTGTCCAAATGTGGAGAGGCCCATTTTCATTCACTCAATTTCAGACTTTCTAAGATTTTCAGTTACTAGAGGTTTGCCCAGACTTGCCATTGTCAAGGGACAGTGCACTTCACTTGAAGTTGTGCAGTATTACTTCATGTGTCTCTGTGGAATTTCCACCAATGGGAAACTCTTGCTGTATTCACTTCCAAGTGTTTCTGTGTAAGAAAATATAAGTAACAAAGGATGTGGTTTCAAGCCCAATGAGGAAAGGAGGGATTATCTTTATTTCAGTGCAGGTTGAGCTTTCAAAGAAACAGTAATTCCTATGAAATAGGAGGTAAAATCTTTTGTAAAGAGACATGGACATGACCCGCTCAAGTTTATGTCACTGTTTTTAAAACGCCAAGGGCATTTCAGAAATTCTTGGCTGCTGAATTGCCCCTTTTTTTCAAATTTCTCTTAGGTAAGACACTCCAGCTTCGTCAAACCATGGTACTGTTCCTTCCATGTAAAAAACCAAAGCAAAAAAGAAAATAAATTAAAACAAAACCCATCAAATTACATTTGAGAGCCCACAATTGCTCAGCAGGCCCACTATTCGAGAAGCTAGAGGTACAGAAGCCTCAGCCTTCAGCCCATGGCCTGAAGTTTTGTCTCTATCATGGTCCCTCAATTCCCTGGCATGTCCACATTAACTCATGAATCTTTACTCATTTCCTCTTCAAATGCACAGGATCCAATATATTTGAACCCTGTTCACCTGGGCTGTAATCATCCAAGGACACACCAGAGGAAGGGCAGCCACCCCCTTGCCTGGGGATTTGGAGCTTATCACAATAGAAATGGACACCTGAACAAGGGGAGCCAAAACAAAGAGAGGCATATTCTTAAGTCTGAAGCACAGAAGCTACATATAGACCAGTAGTGGGATTTCACAAATTATGTAAGAATCTCTGTGCACATGCTTGGCATGGCCGCTCATGCCTATAATCCCAGCAATCTGGGGGCTGAGGTGGATGGATCCTTGGGAGTTCCAGTCCATCTTGGGCTACGAATTTATCTCAAGGCCTCTTTCAACAACTACATAAGATGCTGTTTCCAAGAAGAGGACAACAGAAAACTAGACACACTTGGTCCAGGTCCCTGGCTTCACTACATGAGTTGTGGAGTCTAAATATTCCATGCCATGAGAAAATATCTGGGATTTTTAGTGAAAGGGGAATTTGCATCCCTTTTCTAAGGGTTTCCCTTTCACCATGTTACATTTGAATTCTGAGAAAACCTGCTGGTGATAAGCTATCTAGCATTATGTTGGTTTAGGTATTGAGCTAGTACCTCATGTTTAGTGTTCAGGGTTATGCTGGAATGGCTGCAGAGCTCCTTGAAATAGCGATTGCAGACAAGTGAACCCTGAGGAAGCTGGATAGTTGAAGCAGGCACTCCAAATATTCATGCACTGCAAGGATTCACTTTCATTTTGGGACTCATCTTCTTCTTGCTGGCTTTTAGTGCTAACTGATACTACCATGGTGGCAGTAATCCAGCAGAGACTGCATGTATGGTTTGCAGGTTTGCTTCCCAAGCCACCAGAAACTTGGCAGAACCCAAATCATTGTGGCATTTTCTTTCCTCCCCTGAAACATTTGGCTTTCTAAGTTTGAAAATTGAATAGACTGGGCTAGTCAAGTTTGGACCCCATGTACTACCAACAGACCTAAAGACAGAGCCAATTACTTCCCTCCACTTGTCAAAATATGTCAAATTTGCTTGATCACCTCAACTTCAAAGAAAATTCTGAGGCAACTTGGAGAGGTTAATCAAATACTGCATGATTGGAATGGCTGTGGTTGTATGAGGTGGAAAGCTGCAGAGTTGGGCTGAAACTGTTCACAGAAACCCACAGGCTTGTGGTTGCCAGGCAACCACACTGGGCTGAGACTGGCTGAACATCACTGTGAGGTGGATTTTAGGCTCTAGGTTTGAAAATTTAAAAGACTGGGGTAGTCAAGTTTGGAACCCATCGACCACAGACAGACCAAAAGGTCGTTCAATTACTTCCCTCCACTTCTCAAAATATGTCAAATTTTCTTGATCACTACAAGTGTAAAAAAAATGCTGAGGCAACATAGCGAGGCTAATCAAATATTGCACGATTGGAATGGCTGTGGTTGTATGAGGTGGAAAGCTGCAGAGTTGGGCTGAAACAGTTCACAGAAATCCACAAGCTTGTGGTTGCCAGGCAACCACACTGGGCTGTGATTGGCTGAGGACCTTTTTGAGCTGGACTTTAGGCTCTAGGATACAAGTGTGCAGTAGGAGACCTGAGTCACCATGCTGGGCGTTGCCATGGAGACCTCAGTGGCACAGAGGACCTTGTAGGGCTAGATTTAAATAGGGTGAATATTCTTGGTGTGGTATGCCACAATATTCTCTCTGAAGGCTTCACTGCTCAGAATTTGTGGATGGAGATGCTTGCCAATCTACACATGGATGTACATTCAATGGGATATGAAATATGCCAGGGCCTGGCAGATGATCTCTGCCATGTCTTATCCTTGAGCATACGCTTTTCCCTTGTCATGTCTGTCATTTGGCTCAGTCCTGTTCCCTAAGCTATTCAGTCAAGACTTGCTGGCATCATTCACCTGCAGTATAAGAGCTTTCTGTTAAAATTCTCAGCAGAAATCCTCTGCAAGCACATAGCTTTGGATATGAGAGACAGTGGTGGAAGTTGAATTTCCAGGGCAGATATTTGAAAACAATGAAACAAGCCCCGAATAAGATGTTTACATGTTGCCCAGATGAATATGTTTGGAAATAAGGGGGAAGATGGAGATCAAGTCTGAGAAGAGTGCACACCCATTTCAAGGTACAAAAACCCGGGAAATACATGGGAAAGCAAGAGAGCTGGTTAATCTGATGTAAAAATCTTTGATGATGAAAGGAAAATTATATTCTCATGATGATATAATCAGGCTGTAGAAGTGAACTTCTCATGTTGGTTCTCCTATGTGTGGCCTTCTGCATTGGGCAGTGGATGCAGGACAGGAGATCTTCAGATAAATCTGGTGGAACACAAAATACTGAAAAAAAAATTCAGCCTAAATCCTGTGTATTCCTTCCATTTGAGAACATATATGGATAATGTACGAAGTTTCAAAAGAGAAAATGTCTATTGGGTCATGGTTTCAACAATGAAATGGTCACTTCACATAACATTTTGAATTTTGCTTTTACAGTTGCTCATGTACCAGGCCTGAGTAAAGCAGAATGCAGAGTAAGCCTCTTCAATAGTTGTGCATTCCATAAGTGGTTTTAAAACCAGTGAAACTTTTGGACCTAGTGTTTGTATTTTATTGGTTGATTGGTTTTTCAAATTGTTTCTTTTACTATTTTTAACTTTGTGACTCAGGGAAGCCTCACTCATAGTGATTTAGACCTCTCCAAAAGCTCTGAAGTTATTCATGTAACAGCTATTACATGTTATAAGTTTCTCCTATTAAAATTGAAATACAAACAGACTCTGCTACTTTTCAACTAAATTCAGTGTTGGGCTAAATTCAGTGTTGGACTTTTTACAAGTCCTTTGAAATGTGTCCTCCTCTAGTCACTGGTCGTACTGGAATTTACTTTCTTATGAACACAGGATTTGAGCAAATTGACACAAGTACAGTTTGCCACTACTCTGCATGCCTGCTTAAATATCGAGTTCCCTAAATGGTGTGCGTTTTACTTTAATCTCTGCTCACACTTGCTCATCCAGTTAGAATCACAGGGCTCCAGGCCATAGCGTTCCAGGCCTAAACAAGAAAATTTCCATTCCGTTTTGGGAGTTCATTCCTCTCTCATAATTACTTTTTCCACAAATGTGTGCTTCAGGAGAGGCCCTATCCAAATGTGGAGAGGCCCATTTTCATTCACTCACTTTGAGACTTTCTAAGATTTTCAGTTACTAGAGGTTTGCCCAGACTTGCCATTGTCAAGGGACAGTGCACTTCACTTGAAGTTGTGCAGTATTACTTCATGTGTCTCCGTGGAATTTCCACCAATGGGAAACTCTTGCTGTAGTCATCTCCAAGTGTTTCTGTGTAAGAAAATATAACTAACAAAGGATGTGGTTTTAAGCAGAATGAGGAAAGAAGGGATTATGTTTATTTCAGTGCAGGTTGACCTTTCAAAGATACAGTAAATCCTATGAAAAAGGAGGTAAAATCTTTTGTAAAGAGACATGGACATGACGCGCTCAACTTTATGTCACTTTTTTTAAAACGACAAGGGCATTTGAGAAATTCTTGGCTGCTGAATTGTCCCTTTTTTCAAATATCTCTTAGGTAAGACACTCCAACTTCTTCAAATCATGGTACTGTTCCTTCCGTGTAAAAAACCAAAGCAAAAAAACAAAATATATTAAAACAAAACCCATCAAATTACATTTGAGAGCCCACAATTGCTCAGCAGGTCCACTATTCAAGAAGCTAGAGGTACAGAAGCCTCAGCCTTCAGCCCATGGCCTGAAGTTTTGTCTCTATCATGGCCCCTCAATTCCCTGGCATGTCCACATTAACTCGTGAAACTTTACTCATTTCCTCTTCAAATGCACAGGATCCAATATATTTGAACCCTGTTCATCTGGGCTGTAATCATCCAAGGACACACCAGAGGAAGGGCAGCCACCCCCTTGCCTGGGGCCTTGGAGCTTATCATAATAGAAATGGACACCTGAACAAGGGGAGCCAAAACAAAGAGAGGCATATTCCTAAAGTCTGAAGCACAGAAGCTACCTATAGACCAGTAGTGGGATTTCACAAATTATGTAAGAATCTCTGTGCACATGCTTCGCATGGCCGCTCATGCCTATAATCCCAGCAATCTGGGGGCTGAGGTGGATGGATCCTTGGGAGTTCCAGTCCATCTTGGGCTACGAATTTATCTCAAGGCCTCTTTCAACAACTACATAAGACGCTGTTTCCAAAAAGAGGACAACAGAAAACTAGACACACTTTGTCCAGGTCCCTGGGTTCACTACATGAGTTGTGGAGTCTAAATATTCCATGCCATGAGAAAATACCTGGGATTTTTAGTGCAAGGGGCATTTGCATCCCTTTTCTAAGGGTTTCCCTTTCACCATATTACATTTGAATTCTGAGAAAACCTGCTGGTGATAAGCTATGTAGCATTATGTTGGTTTAGGTATTGAGCTAGTACCTCATGTTTAGTGTTCAGGATTATGCTGGAATGGCTGCAGACCTCCTTGAAATAGCGATTGCAAACAAGTGAAACCCGAGGAAGCTGGATAGTTGAAGCAGGCACTCCAAATATTCATGCACTGCAAGGATTCACTTTCATTTTGGGACTCATCTTCTGCCTGCTGGCATTTAGTGCTAACTGATACTACCATGGTGGCAGTAATCCAGCAGAGACTGCATGTATGGTTTGCAGGTTTGCTTCCAAAGCCACCAGAAACTTGGCAGAAACCAAATCATTGTGGCATTTTCTTTCCTCCCCTGAAACATTTGGCTTTCAAAGTTTGAAAATTGAATAGACTGGGCTAGTCAAGTTTGGACCCCATGTACCACCAACAGAGCTAAAGACAGAGCCAACTACTTCCCTCCACTTGTCAAAATATGTCAAATTTGCTTGATCACCACAACTTTAAATAAAATTCTGAGGCAACTTAGAGAGGTTAATCAAATACTGCACGATTGGAATGGCTGTGGTTGTATGAGGTGGAAAGCTGCAGAGTTGGGCTGAAACTGTTCACAGAAACCCAAAGGCTTGTGGTTGCCATTCAACCATACTGGGCTGAGACTGGCTGAACATCACTGTGAGGTGGATTTTAGGCTCTAGGTTTGAAAATTTAAAAGACTGGGGTAGTCAAGTTTGGAACCCATCGACCACAGACAGACCAAAAGGTCTTTCAATTACTTCCCTCCACTTCTCAAAATATGTCAAATTTTCTTGATCACTACAACTGTAAAAAAAATTCTGAGGCAACATAGAGAGGCTAATCAAATACTGCATGATTGGAATGGCTGTGGTTGTATGAGGTGGAAAGCTGCAGAGTTGGGCTGAAACAGTTCACAGAAATCCACAAGCTTGTGGTTGCCAGGAAACCACACTGGGCTGCGATTGGCTGAGCACCATTGTTAGCTGGACTTTAGGCTCTAGGATACAAGTGTGCAGTAGGAGACCTGAGTCACAATGCTGGGCGTTGCCATGGAGACCTCAGTGGCACAGAGGACCTTGTAGGGCAAGTTTTAAATAGGATGAATATTCTTGGCCTGGTGTGCCACAATATTCTCTCTGAAGGCTTCACTGCTCAGAATTTGTGGATGGAAATGCTTGCCAATCTACACATGGATGTACTTTCAATGGGATATGAAATATGCCAGGGCCTGGCAGATGATCTCTGCCATGTCCTATCATTGAGCATACGCTTTTCCCTTGTCATGTCTGTCATTTGGCTGAGTACTCTTCCCTAAGCTATTCAGTCAAGACCTGCTGGCATCATTCACCTGCAGTATAAGAGCTTTCTGTGAAATTTCTCAGCAGAAATCCTCTGCAAGCACATAGCTTTGGATATGAGAGACAGTGGTGGAAGTTGAATTTCAAGGGCAGATATTTGAAAACAATGAAACAAGCCCCGAATAAGATCTTTACATGTTTCCCAGATGAATATGTTTGGAAATACGGGCGAAGATGGATATCAAGCCTGAGAAGAGTGCACACCCATTTCAAGGTACAAAAACCCGGGAAAAACATGGGAAAGCAAGAGAGCTGGTTAATCTGATGTAAAAACCTTTGATGATGAAAGGAAAATTATATTCTCATGATGATATAATCAGGCTGTAGAACTGAACTTCTCATGTTGGTTCTCCTATGTGTGGCCTTCTGCATTGGGCGGTGGATGTAGGACAGGAGATCTTTAAATAAATCTGGTGGAACACAAAATACTGAAAAAAAAATTCAGCCTAAATCCTGTGGATTCCTTCCCTTTGAGAACATATATGGATAATGTATGAAGTTTCAAAAGAGAAAATGTCTTTTGGGTCATGGTTTCAACAATGAAATGGTCACTTCACATAACATTTTGAATTTTGCTTTCACACTTGCTCATGTACCGGGCCTGAGTAAAGCAGAATGCAGAGTAAGCCTCTTCAATGGTTGTGCATTCCATAAGTGTTTTTAAAACCAGGGAACCCCTTTGGACTTAGTGTTTGTATTTAATTGGTTGATTGGTTTTTCAAATTGTTTCTTTTATTATTTTTAACTTTGTGAGTCAGGGAAGCCCTCACTCATAGAGACTCAGACCTCTCCAAAATCTCTGAAGTTATTCATGTAACAGCTATTACATGTTATAAGTTTCTCCTATTAAAACTTGAAAGACAAACAGACTGTGCTACTTTTCATCGAAATTCAGTGTTGGGCTAAATTCAGTGTTGGACTTTTTACAAGTCCTTTGAAATGTGTCCTCCTCTAGTCACTGGTCGTGCTGGAATTTACTTTCTTGTGAAGACAGGATTTGAGCAAATTGACACAAGTACAGTTTGCCACTACTCTGGACACCTGGTTAAATATCGAGTTCCCTAAATGGCGTGTGTTTTACTTTGATCTCTGCTCACACTTTGCTCATCCAGTTAGAACCACAGGGCTCCAGGCCATAGCGTTCCAGGCCTAAACAAGAAAATTTCCATTCCGTTTTGGGAGTTCTTTCGTCTCTCATAATTACTTTTCCACAAATGTGTGCTTCAGGAGAGGCCCTGTCCAAATGTGGAGAGGCCCATTTTCATTCACTCAATTTCAGACTTTCTAAGATTTTCAGTTACTAGAGGTTTGCCCAGACTTGCCATTGTCAAGGGACAGTGCACTTCACTTGAAGTTGTGCAGTATTACTTCATGTGTCTCTGTGGAATTTCCACCAATGGGAAACTCTTGTTGTATTCACTTCCAAGTGTTTCTGTGTAAGAAAATATAAGTAACAAAGGATGTGGTTTCAAGCCCAATGAGGAAAGGAGGGATTATCTTTATTTCAGTGCAGGTTGAGCTTTCAAAGAAACAGTAATTCCTATGAAATAGGAGGTAAAATCTTTTGTAAAGAGACATGGACATGACCCGCTCAAGTTTATGTCACTGTTTTTAAAACGCCAAGGGCATTTCAGAAATTCTTGGCTGCTGAATTGCCCCTTTTTTTCAAATTTCTCTTAGGTAAGACACTCCAGCTTCGTCAAACCATGGTACTGTTCCTTCCATGTAAAAAACCAAAGCAAAAAAGAAAATAAATTAAAAAAAAACCCATCAAATTACATTTGAGAGCCCACAATTGCTCAGCAGGCCCACTATTCGAGAAGCTAGAGGTACAGAAGCCTCAGCCTTCAGCCCATGGCCTGAAGTTTTGTCTCTATCATGGTCCCTCAATTCCCTGGCATGTCCACATTAACTCATGAATCTTTACTCATTTCCTCTTCAAATGCACAGGATCCAATATATTTGAAACCTGTTCACCTGGGCTGTAATCATCCAAGGACACACCAGAGGAAGGGCAGCCACCCCCTTGCCTGGGGATTTGGAGCTTATCACAATAGAAATGGACACCTGAACAAGGGGAGCCAAAACAAAGAGAGGCATATTCTTAAGTCTGAAGCACAGAAGCTACATATAGACCAGTAGTGGGATTTCACAAATTATGTAAGAATCTCTTGCACATGCTTGGCATGGCCGCTCATGCCTATAATCCCAGCAATCTGGGGGCTGAGGTGGATGGATCCTTGGGAGTTCCAGTCCATCTTGGGCTACGAATTTATCTCAAGGCCTCTTTCAACAACTACATAAGATGCTGTTTCCAAGAAGAGGACAACAGAAAACTAGACACACTTGGTCCAGGTCCCTGGCTTCACTACATGAGTTGTGGAGTCTAAATATTCCATGCCATGAGAAAATATCTGGGATTTTTAGTGAAAGGGGCATTTGCATCCCTTTTCTAAGGGTTTCCCTTTCACCATGTTACATTTGAATTCTGAGAAAACCTGCTGGTGATAAGCTATCTAGCATTATGTTGGTTTAGGTATTGAGCTAGTACCTCATGTTTAGTGTTCAGGGTTATGCTGGAATGGCTGCAGAGCTCCTTGAAATAGCGATTGCAGACAAGTGAACCCTGAGGAAGCTGGATAGTTGAAGCAGGCACTCCAAATATTCATGCACTGCAAGGATTCACTTTCATTTTGGGACTCATCTTCTTCTTGCTGGCTTTTAGTGCTAACTGATACTACCATGGTGGCAGTAATCCAGCAGAGACTGCATGTATGGTTTGCAGGTTTGCTTCCCAAGCCACCAGAAACTTGGCAGAACGCAAATCATTGTGGCATTTTCTTTCCTCCCCTGAAACATTTGGCTTTCTAAGTTTGAAAATTGAATAGACTGGGCTAGTCAAGTTTGGACCCCATGTACCACCAACAGAGCTAAAGACAGAGCCAACTACTTCCCTCCACTTGTCAAAATATGTCAAATTTGCTTGATCACCACAACTTCAAAGAAAATTCTGAGGCAACTTAGAGAGGTTAATCAAATACTGCATGATTGGAATGGCTGTGTTTTTATGAGGTGGAAAGCTGCAGAGTTGGGCTGAAACTGTTCACAGAAACCCACAGGCTTGTGGTTGCCAGGCAACCACACTGGGCTGAGACTGGCTGAACATCACTGTGAGGTGGATTTTAGGCTCTAGGTTTGAAAATTTAAAAGACTGGGGTAGTCAAGTTTGGAACCCATCGACCACAGACAGACCAAATGTTCTTTCAATTACTTCCCTCCAATTCTCAAAATATGTCAAATTTTCTTGATCACTACAGCTGTAAAAAAAATTCTGAGGCAACATAGAGAGGCTAATCAAATAATGCATGATTGGAAAGGCTGTGGTTGTATGAGGTGGAACGCTGCAGAGTTGGGCTGAAACAGTTCACAGAAATCCACAAGCTTGTGGTTGCCAGGAAACCACACTGGGCTGCAATTGGCTGAGCACCATTGTTAGCTGGACTTTAGGCTCTAGGACACAAGTGTGCAGTAGGAGACCTGGGTCACAATGCTGGGCGTTGCCATGGAGACCTCAGTGGCACAGAGGACCTTGTAGGGCAAGTTTTAAATAGGATGAATATTCTTGGCCTGGTGTGCCACAATATTCTCTCTGAAGGCTTCACTGCTCAGAATTTGTGGATGGAAATGCTTGCCAATCTACACATGGATGTACTTTCAATGGGATATGAAATATGCCAGGGCCTGGCAGATGATCTCTGCGATGTCCTATCATTGAGCATACGCTTTTCCCTTGTCATGTCTGTCATTTGGCTGAGTACTGTTCCCTAAGCTATTCAGTCAAGACTTGCTGGCATCATTCACTGCAGTATAAGAGCTTTCTGTGAAATTTCTCAGCAGAAATCCTCTGCAAGCACATAGCTTTGGATATGAGAGACAGTGGTGGAAGTTGAATTTCAAGGGCAGATATTTGAAAACAATGAAACAAGCCCAGAATAAGATCTTTACATGTTTCCCAGATGAATATGTTTGGAAATACGGGGGAAGATGGAGATCAAGCCTGAGAAGAGTGCACACCCATTTCAAGGTACAAAAACCAGGGAAAAACATGGGAAAGCAAGAGAGCTGGTTAATCTGATGTAAAAATCTTTGATGATGAAAGGAAAATTATATTCCCATGATGATATATTCAGGCTGTAGAAGTGAACTTCTCATGTTGGTTGTCCTATGTGTGGCCTTCTGCATTGGGCGGTGGATGCAGGACAGGAGATCTTCAAATAAATCTGGTGGAACACAAAATACTGAAAAACAAATTCAGCCTAAATCCTGTGTATTCCTTCCCTTTGAGAACATATATGGATAATGTATGAAGTTTCAAAAGAGAAAATGTCTTTTGGGTCATGGTTTCAACAATGAAATGGTCACTTCACATAACATTTTGAATTTTGCTTTCACACTTGCTCATGTACCGGGCCTGAGTAAAGCAGAATGCAGAGTAAGCCTCTTCAATAGTTGTGCATTCCATAAGTGGTTTTTAAACCCGGGAACCCCTTTGGACTTAGTGTTTGTATTTAATTGGTTGATTGGTTTTTCAAATTGTTTGTTTTACTATTTTGAACTTTGTGAGTCAGGGAAGCCCTCACTCATAGAGATTCAGACCTCTCCAAAAGCTCTGAAGTTATTCATTTAACAGCTATTACATGTTATAAGTTTCTCCTATTAAAACTTGAAAGACAAACAGACTCTGCTACTTTTCATCGAAATTCAGTGTTGGGCTAAATTCAGTGTTGGACTTTTTACAACTCCTTTGAAATGTGTCCTCCTCTAGTCACTGGTCGTGCTGGAATTTACTTTCTTGTGAAGACAGGATTTGAGCAAATTGACACAAGTACAGTTTGCCACTACTCTGGACACCTGGTTAAATATCCAGTTCCCTAAATGGTGTGTGTTTTACTTTGATCTCTGCCCACACTTTGCTCATCCAGTTAGAACCACAGGGCTCCAGGCCATAGCGTTCCAGGCCTAAACAAGAAAATTTCCATTCCGTTTTGGGAGTTCATTCGTCTCTCATAATTACTTTTTCCACAAATGTGTGCTTCAGGAGAGGCCCTGTCCAAATGTGGAGAGGCCCATTTTCATTCACTCAATTTTAGACTTTCTAAGATTTTCAGTTACTAGAGGTTTGCGCAGACTTGCCATTGTCAAGGGACAGTGCACTTCACTTGAAGTTGTGCAGTATTACTTCATGTGTCTCTGTGGAATTTCCACCAATGGGAAACTCTTGCTGTATTCACTTCCAAGTGTTTCTGCGTAAGAAAATATAAGTAAGAAAGGATGTGGTTTCAAGCCCAATGAGGAAAGGAGGGATTATCTTTATTTCAGTGCAGGTTGACCTTTCAAAGAAACAGTAATTCCTATGAAATAGGAGGTAAAATCTTTTGTAAAGAGACATGGACATGACCCACTGAAGTTTATGTCACTGTTTTTAAAACGCCAAGGGCATTTCAGAAATTCTTGGCTGCTGAATTGCCCCTTTTTTCAAATTTCTCTTAGGTAAGACACTCCAGCTTCATCAAACCATGGTACTGTTCCTTCCATGTAAAAAACCAAAGCAAAAAAGAAAATAAATTAAAACAAAACCCATCAAATTACATTTGAGAGCACACAATTGCTCAGCAGGCCCACTATTCAAGAAGCTAGAGGTACAGAAGCCTCAGCCTTCAGCCCATGGCCTGATGTTTTGTCTCTATCATGGCCCCTCAATTCCCTGGCATGTCCACATTAACTCATGAATCTTTACTCATTTCCTCTTCAAATGCACAGGATCCAATATATTTGAACCCTGTTCACCTGGGCTGTAATCATCCAAGGACACACCAGAGGAAGGGCAGCCACCCCCTTGCCTGGGGCCTTGGAGCTTATCGCAATAGAAATGGACACCTGAACAAGGGGAGCCAAAACAAAGAGAGGGATATTCCTAAAGGCTGAAGCACAGAAGCTACCTATAGACCAGTAGTGGGATTTCACAAATTATGTAAGAATCTCTGTGCACATGCTTGGCATGGCCCCTCATGCCTATAATCCCAGCAATCTGGGGGCTGAGGTGGATGGATCCTTGGGAGTTCCAGTCCATCTTGGGCTACGAATTTATCTCAAGGCCTCTTTCAACAACTACATAAGATGCTGTTTCCAAGAAGAGGACAACAGAAAACTAGACACACTTGGTCCAGGTCCCTGTGTTCACTACATGAGTTGTGGAGTCTAAATATTCCATGCCATGAGAAAATACCTGGGATTTTTAGTGAAAGGGGCATTTGCATCCCTTTTCTAAGGGTTTCCCTTTCACCATGTTACATTTGAATTCTGAGAAAACCTGCTGGTGATAAGCTATCTAGCATTATGTTGGTTTAGGTATTGAGCTAGTACCTCATGTTTAGTGTTCAGGGTTATGCTGGAATGGCTACAGACCTCCTTGAAATAGCGATTGCAGACAAGTGAACCCTGAGGAAGCTGGATAGTTGAAGCAGGCACTCCAAATATTCATGCACTGCAAGGATTCACTTTCATTTTGGGACTCATCTTCTGCTTGCTGGCTTTTAGTGCTAACTGATACTACCATGGTGGTAGTAATCCAGCAGAGACTGCATGTATGGTTTGCAGGTTTGCTTCCCAAGCCACCAGAAACTTGGCAGAACCCAAATCATTGTGGCATTTTCTTTCCTCCCCTGAAACATTTGGCTTTCTAAGTTTGAAAATTGAATAGACTGGGCTAGTCAAGTTTGGACCCCATGTACCACCAACAGAGCTAAAGACAGAGCCAATTACTTCCCTCCACTTGTCAAAATATGTCAAATTTGCTTGATCACCACAACTTCAAAGAAAATTCTGAGGCAACTTAGAGAGGTTAATCAAATACTGCATGATTGGAATGGCTGTGGTTGTATGAGGTGGAAAGCTGCAGAGTTGGGCTGAAACTGTTCACAGAAACCCACAGGCTTGTGGTTGCCAGGCAACCACACTGGGCTGAGACTGGCTGAACATCACTGTGAGGTGGATTTTAGGCTCTAGGTTTGAAAATTTAAAAGACTGGTGTAATCAAGTTTGGAACCCATCGACCACAGACAGACCAAAAGGTCTTTCAATTACTTCCCTCCACTTCTCAAAATATGTCAAATTTTCTTGATCACTACAATTGTAAAAAAAATTCTGAGGCAACATAGAGAGGCTAATCAAATACTGCATGATTGGAATGGCTGTGGTTGTATGAGGTGGAAAGCTGCAGAGTTGGGCTGAAACAGTTCACAGAAATCCACAAGCTTGTGGTTGCCAGGAAACCACACTGGGCTGCGATTGGCTGAGCACCATTGTGAGCTGGACTTTAGGCTCTAGAACACAAGTGTTCAGTAGGAGACCTGAGTCACAATGTTGGGCGATGCCATGGAGACCTCAGTGGCACAGAGGACCTTGTAGGGCAAGTTTTAAATAGGATGAATATTCTTGGCCTGGTGTGCCACAATATTCTCTCTGAAGGCTTCACTGCTCAGAATTTGTGGATGGAAATGCTTGCCAATCTACACATGGATGTACTTTCAATGGGATATGAAATATGCCAGGGCCTTGCAGATGATCTCTGCCATGTCCTATCATTGAGCATACGCTTTTCCCTTGTCATGTCTGTCATTTGGCTGAGTACTGTTCCCTAAGCTATTCAGTCAAGACTTGCTGGCATCATTCACCTGCAGTATAAGAGCTTTCTGTGAAATTTCTCAGCAGAAATCCTCTGCAAGCACATAGCTTTGGATATGAGAGACAGTGGTGGAAGTTGAATTTCAAGGGCAGATATTTGAAAACAATGAAACAAGCCCCGAATAAGATCTTTACATGTTTCCCAGATGAACATGTTTGGAAATACGGGGGAAGATGGAGATCAAGCCTGAGAATTGTGCACACCCATTTCAAGGTACAAAAACCAGGGAAAGCAAGAGAGCTGGTTAATCTGATGTAAAAATCTTTGATGATGAAAGGAAAATTATATTCTCATGATGATATATTCAAGCTGTAGAAGTGAACTTCTCATGTTGGTTGTCCTATGTGTGGCCTTCTGCATTGGGCGGTGGATGCAGGACAGGAGATCTTCAAATAAATCTGGTGGAACACAAAATACTGAAAAAAAAAATCAGCCTAAATCCTGTCTATCCCTTCCCTTTGAGAACATATATGGATAATGTATGAAGTTTCAAAAGAGAAAATGTCTTTTGGGTCATGGTTTCAACAATGAAATGGTCACTTCACATAACATTTTGAATTTTGCTTTCACACTTGCTCATGTACCGGGCCTGAGTAAAGCAGAATGCAGAGTAAGCCTCTTCAATGGTTGTGCATTCCATAAGTGGTTTTAAAACCAGGGAACCCCTTTGGACTTAGTGTTTGTATTTTATTGGTTGATTGGTTTTTCAAATTGTTTGTTTTACTATTTTGAACTTTGTGTGTCAGGGAAGCCCTCACTCATAGAGATTCAGACCACTCCTAAAGCTCTGAAGTTATTCATGTAACAGCTATTACATGTTATAAGTTTCTCCTATTAAAATTGAAAGATAAAAAGACTCTGCTACTTTTCATCGAAATTCAGTGTTGGGCTAAATTCAGTGTTGGACTTTTTACAAGTCCTTTGAAATGTGTCCTCCTCTAGTCACTGGTCGTGCTGGAATTTACTTTCTTGTGAAGACAGGATTTGAGCAAATTGACACAAGTACAGTTTGCCACTACTCTGGACGCCTGGTTAAATATCGAGTTCCCTAAATGGTGTGTGTTTTACTTTGATCTCTGCTCACACTTTGCTCATCCAGTTAGAACCACAGGGCTCCAGGCCATAGCGTTCCAGGCCTAAACAAGAAAATTTCCATTCCGTTTTGGGAGTTCATTCGTCTCTCATAATTACTTTTTCCACAAATGTGTGCTTCAGGAGAGGCCTTGTCCAAATGTGGAGAGGCCCATTTTCATTCACTCACTTTCAGACTTTTAACACTTTCAGGTACTAGAGGTTTGCCCAGACTTGCCATTGTCAAGGGACAGTGCACTTCACTTGAAGTTGTGCAGTATTACTTCATGTGTCTCTGTGGAATTTCCACCAATGGGAAACTCTTGCTGTATTCACTTCCAAGTGTTTCTGTGTAAGAAAATATAAGTAACAAAGGATGTGGTTTCAAGCCCAATGAGGAAAGGAGGGATTATCTTTATTTCAGTGCAGGTTGACCTTTCAAAGAAACAGTAATTCCTATGAAATAGGAGGTAAAATCTTTTGTAAAGAGACATGGACATGACCCACTGAAGTTTATGTCACTGTTTTTAAAACGCCAAGGGCATTTCAGAAATTCTTGGCTGCTGAATTGCCCCTTTTTTCAAATTTCTCTTAGGTAAGACACTCCAGCTTCATCAAACCATGGTACTGTTCCTTCCATGTAAAAAACCAAAGCAAAAAAGAAAATAAATTAAAACAAAACCCATCAAATTACATTTGAGAGCACACAATTGCTCAGCAGGCCCACTATTCAAGAAGCTAGAGGTACAGAAGCCTCAGCCTTCAGCCCATGGCCTGAAGTTTTGTCTCTATCATGGCCCCTCAATTCCCTGGCATGTCCACATTAACTCATGAATCTTTACTCATTTCGTCTTCAAATGCACAGGATCCAATATATTTGAACCCTGTTCACCTGGGCTGTAATCATCCAAGGACACACCAGAGGAAGGGCAGCCACCCCCTTGCCTGGGGCCTTGGAGCTTATCGCAATAGAAATGGACACCTGAACAAGGAGAGCCAAAACAAAGAGAGGCATATTCCTAAAGGCTGAAGCACAGAAGCTACCTACAGACCAGTAGTGGGATTTCACAAATTATGTAAGAATCTCTGTGCACATGCTTGGCATGGCCCCTCATGCCTATAATCCCAGCAATCTGGGGGCTGAGGTGGATGGATCCTTGGGAGTTCCAGTCCATCTTGGGCTACGAATTTATCTCAAGGCCTGTTTCAACAACTACATAAGATGCTGTTTCCAAAAAGAGGACAACAGAAAAGTAGACACACTTGATCCAGGTCCCTGGGTTCACTACATGAGTTGTGGAGTCTAAATATTCCATGCCATGAGAAAATACCTGGGATTTTTAGTGAAAGGGGCATTTGCATCCCTTTTCTAAGGGTTTCCCTTTCACCATGTTACATTTGAATTCTGAGAAAACCTGCTGGTGATAAGCTATGTAGCATTATGTTGGTTTAGGTATTGAGCTAGTACCTCATGTTTAGTGTTCAGGGTTATGCTGGAATGGCTGCAGAGCTCCTTGAAATAGCGATTGCAGACAAGTGAACCCCGAGGAAGCTGGATAGTTGTAGCAGGCACTCCAAATATTCATGCACTGCAAGGATTCACTTTCATTTTGGGACTCATCTTCTGCTTGCTGGCTTTTAGTGCTAACTGATACTACCATGGTGGCAGTAATCCAGCAGAGACTGCATGTATGGTTTGCAGGTTTGCTTCCCAAGCCACCAGAAACTTGGCAGAATGCAAATCATTGTGGCATTTTCTTTCCTCCCCTGAAACATTTGGCTTTCTAAGTTTGAAAATTGAATAGACTGGGCTAGTCAAGTTTGAACCCCATGTACCACCAACAGAGCTAAAGACAGAGCCAACTACTTCCTTCCACTTGTCAAAATATGTCAAATTTGCTTGATCACCACAACTTCAAAGAAAATTCTGAGGCAACTTAGAGAGGTTAATCAAATACTGCATGATTGGAATGGCTGTGGTTGTATGAGGTGTAAAGCTGCAGAGTTGGGCTGAAACTGTTCACAGAAACCCACAGGCTTGTGGTTGCCAGGCAACCACACTGGGCTGAGACTGGCTGAACATCACTGTGAGGTGGATTTTAGGCTCTAGGTTTGAAAATTTAAAAGACTGGGGTAATCAAGTTTGGAACCCATCGACCACAGACAGACCAAAAGGTCTTTCAATTACTTCCCTCCACTTCTCAAAATATGTCAAATTTTCTTGATCACTACAACTGTAAAAAAAATTCTGAGGCAACATAGAGAGACTAATCAAATACTGCATGATTGCAATGGCTGTGGTTGTATGAGGTGGAAAGCTGCAGAGTTGGGCTGAAACAGTTCACAGAAATCCACAAGCTTGTGGTTGCCAGGAAACCACACTGGGCTGCAATTGGCTGAGCACCATTGTTAGCTGGACTTTAGGCTCTAGGACACAAGTGTGCAGTAGGAGACCTGAGTCACAATGCTGGGCGTTGCCATGGAGACCTCAGTGGCACAGAGGACCTTGTAGGGCAAGTTTTAAATAGGATGAATATTCTTGGCCTGGTGTGCCACAATATTCTCTCTGAAGGCTTCACTGCTCAGAATTTGTGGATGGAAATGCTTGCCAATCTACACATGGATGTACTTTCAATGGGATATGAAATATGCCAGGGCCTGGCAGATGATCTCTGCCATGTCCTATCATTGAGCATACGCTTTTCCCTTGTCATGTCTGTCATTTGGCTGAGTACTGTTCCCTAAGCTATTCAGTCAAGATTTGCTGGCATCATTCACTGCAGTATAAGAGCTTTCTGTGAAATTTCTCAGCAGAAATCCTCTGCAAAGAAAAAAGCTTTGGATATGAGAGACAGTGGTGGAAGTTGAATTTCAAGGGCAGATAGTTGAAAACAATGAAACAAGCCCAGAATAAGATCTTTACATGTTCCCAGATGAATATGTTTGGAAATACGGGGGAAGATGGAGATCAAGCCTGAGAATTGTGCACACCCATTTCAAGGTACAAAAACCAGGGAAAAACATGGGAAAGCAAGAGAGCTGGTTAATCTGATGTAAAAATCTTTGATGATGAAAGGAAAATTATATTCCCATGATGATATATTCAGGCTGTAGAAGTGAACTTCTCATGTTGGTTGTCCTATGTGTGGCCTTCTGCATTGGGCGGTGGATGCAGGACAGGAGATCTTCAAATAAATCTGGTGGAACACAAAATACTGAAAAACAAATTCAGCCTAAATCCTGTGTATTCCTTCCCTTTGAGAACATATATGGATAATGTATGAAGTTTCAAAAGAGAAAATGTCTTTTGGGTCATGGTTTCAACAATGAAATGGTCACTTCACATAACATTTTGAATTTTGCTTTCACACTTGCTCATGTACCGGGCCTGAGTAAAGCAGAATGCAGAGTAAGCCTCTTCAATAGTTGTGCATTCCATAAGTGGTTTTTAAACCAGGGAACCCCTTTGGACTTAGTGTTTGTGTTTAATTGGTTGATTGGTTTTTCAAATTGTTTGTTTTACTATTTTGAACTTTGTGAGTCAGGGAAGCCCTCACTCATAGAGATTCAGACCTCTCCAAAAGCTCTGAAGTTATTCATGTAACAGCTATTACATGTTATAAGTTTCTCCTATTAAAACTTGAAAGACAAACAGACTCTGCTACTTTTCATCGAAATTCAGTGTTGGGCTAAATTCAGTGTTGGACTTTTTACAAGTCCTTTGAAATTTGTCCTCCTCTAGTCACTGGTCGTGCTGGAATTTACTTTCTTGTGAAGACAGGATTTGAGCAAATTGACACAAGTACAGTTTGCCACTACTCTGGACACCTGGTTAAATATCCAGTTCCCTAAATGGTGTGTGTTTTACTTTGATCTCTGCCCACACTTTGCTCATCCAGTTAGAACCACAGGGCTCCAGGCCATAGCGTTCCAGGCCTAAACAAGAAAATTTCCATTCCGTTTTGGGAGTTCATTCGTCTCTCATAATTACTTTTTCCACAAATGTGTGCTTCAGGAGAGGCCCTGTCCAAATGTGGAGAGGCCCATTTTCATTCACTCAATTTTAGACTTTCTAAGATTTTCAGTTACTAGAGTTTTGCGCAGACTTGCCATTGTCAAGGGACAGTGCACTTCACTTGAAGTTGTGCAGTATTACTTCATGTGTCTCTGTGGAATTTCCACCAATGGGAAACTCTTGCTGTATTCACTTCCAAGTGTTTCTGCGTAAGAAAATATAAGTAACAAAGGATGTGGTTTCAAGCCCAATGAGGAAAGGAGGGATTATCTTTATTTCAGTGCAGGTTGACCTTTCAAAGAAACAGTAATTCCTATGGAATAGGAGGTAAAATCTTTTGTAAAGAGACATGGACATGACCCACTGAAGTTTATGTCACTGTTTTTAAAACGCCAAGGGCATTTCAGAAATTCTTGGCTGCTGAATTGCCCCTTTTTTCAAATTTCTCTTAGGTAAGACACTCCAGCTTCATCAAACCATGGTACTGTTCCTTCCATGTAAAAAACCAAAGCAAAAAGGAAAATAAATTAAAACAAAACCCATGAAATTACATTTGAGAGCACACAATTGCTCAGCAGGCCCACTATTCAAGAAGCTAGAGGTACAGAAGCCTCAGCCTTCAGCCCATGGCCTGAAGTTTTGTCTCTATCATGGCCCCTCAATTCCCTGGCATGTCCACATTAACTCATGAATCTTTACTCATTTCCTCTTCAAATGCACAGGATCCAATATATTTGAACCCTGTTCACCTGGGCTGTAATCATCCAAGGACACACCAGAGGAAGGGCAGCCACCCCCTTGCCTGGGGCCTTAGAGCTTATCACAATAGAAATGGACACCTGAACAAGGGGAGCCAAAACAAAGAGAGGCATATTCCTAAAGTCTGAAGCACAGAAGCTACCTATAGACCAGTAGTGGGATTTCACAAATTATGTCAGAATCTCTGTGCACACGCTTGGCATGGCCGCTCATGCCTATAATCCCAGCAATCTGGGGGCTGAGGTGGATGGATCCTTGGGAGTTCCAGTCCATCTTGGGCTACGAATTTATCTCAAGGCCTGTTTCAACAACTACATAAGATGCTGTTTCCAAGAAGAGGACAACAGAAAACTAGACACACTTGGTCCAGGTCCCTGGGTTCACTACATGAGTTGTCGAGTCAAAATATTCCATGCCATGAGAAAATACCTGGGATTTTTAGTGAAAGGGGCAGTTGCATCCCTTTTCTAAGGGTTTCCCTTTCTCCATGTTACATTTGAATTCTGAGAAAACCTGCTGGTGATAAGCTATCTAGCATTATGTTGGTTTAGGTATTGAGCTAGTACCTCATGTTTAGTGTTCAAGGTTATGCTGGAATGGCTGCATACCTCCTTGAAATAGCGATTGCAAACAAGTGAACCCTGAGGAAGCTGGATAGTTGAAGCAGGCACTCCAAATATTCATGCACTGCAAGGATTCACTTTCATTTTGGGACTCATCTTCTGCTTGCTGGCTTTTAGTGCTAACTGATACTACCATGGTGGCAGTAATCCAGCAGAGACTGCATGTATGGTTTGCAGGTTTGCTTCCCAAGCCACCAGAAACTTGGCAGAACCCAAATCATTGTGGCATTTTCTTTCCTCCCCTGAAACATTTGGCTTTCTAAGTTTGAAAATTGAATAGACTGGGCTAGTCAAGTTTGGACCCCATGTACCACCAACAGAGCTAAAGACAGAGCCAATTACTTCCCTCCACTTGTCAAAATATGTCAAATTTGCTTGATCACCACAACTTCAAAGAAAATTCTGAGGTAACTTAGAGAGGTTAATCAAATACTGCACGATTGGAATGGCTGTGGTTGTATGAGGTGGAAAGCTGCAGAGTTGGGCTGAAACTGTTCACAGAAACCCACAGGCTTGTGGTTGCCAGGCAACCACACTGGGCTGAGACTGGCTGAACATCACTGTGAGGTGGATTTTAGGCTCTAGGTTTGAAAATTTAAAAGACTGGGGTAGTCAAGTTTGGAACCCATCGACCACAGACAGACCAAAAGGTCTTTCAATTACTTCCCTCCACTTCTCAAAATATGTCAAATTTTCTTGATCACTACAACTGTAAAAAAAATTCTGAGGCAACATAGAGAAGCTAATCAAATACTGCATGATTGGAATGGCTGTGGTCGTATGAGGTGGAAACCTGCAGAGTTGGGCTGAAACAGTTCACAGAAATCCACAAGCTTGTGGTTGCCAGGAAACCACACTGGGCTTCAATTGGCTGAGCACCATTGTGAGTTGGACTTTAGGCTCTAGAACACAAGTGTTCAGTAGGAGACCTGAGTCACAATGTTGGGCGTTGCCATGGAGACCTCAGTGGCACAGAGGACCTTTTAGGGTAAGTTTTAAATAGGATGAATATTCTTGGCCTGGTGTGCCACAATATTCTCTCTGAAGGCTTCACTGCTCAGAATTTGTGGATGGAAATGCTTGCCAATCTACACATGGATGTACTTTCAATGGGATATGAAATATGCCAGGGCCTCGCAGATGATCTCTGACATGTCCTATCATTGACCATACGCTTTTCCCTTGTCATGTCTGTCATTTGGCTGAGTACTGTTCCCTAAGCTATTCAGGCAAGACTTGCTGGCATCATTCACCTGCAGTATAAGAGCTTTCTGTGAAATTTCTCAGCAGAAATCCTCTGCAAGCACATAACTTTGGATATGAGAGACAGTGGTGGAAGTTGAATTTCAAGGGCAGATATTTGAAAACAATGAAACAAGCCCCGAATAAGATCTTTACATGTTTCCCACATGAATATGTTTGGAAATACAGGGGAAGATGGAGATCAAGCCTGAGAATTGTGCACACCCATTTCAAGGTACAAAAACCAGGGAAAGCAAGAGAGCTGGTTAATCTGATGTAAAAATCTTTGATGATGAAAGGAAAATTATATTCCCATGATGATATATTCAGGCTGTAGAAGTGAACTTCTCATGTTGGTTGTCCTATGTGTGGCCTTCTGCATTGGGCGGTGGATGCAGGACAGGAGATCTTCAAATAAATCTGGTGGAACACAAAATACTGAAAAACAAATTCAGCCTAAATCCTGTGTATTCCTTCCCTTTGAGAACATATATGGATAATGTATGAAGTTTCAAAAGAGAAAATGTCTTTTGGGTCATGGTTTCAACAATGAAATGGTCACTTCACATAACATTTTGAATTTTGCTTTCACACTTGCTCATGTATCGGGCCTGAGTAAAGCAGAATGCAGAGTAAGCCTCTTCAATAGTTGTGCATTCCATAAGTGGTTTTTAAACCAGGGAACCCCTTTGGACTTAGTGTTTGTATTTAATTGGTTGATTGGTTTTTCAAATTGTTTGTTTTACTATTTTTAACTTTGTGAGTCAGGGAAGCCCTCACTCATAGAGATTCAGACCTCTCCAAAAGCTCTGAAGTTATTCATGTAACAGCTATTACATGTTATAAGTTTCTCCTATTAAAACTTGAAAGACAAACAGACTCTGCTACTTTTCATCGAAATTCAGTGTTGGGCTAAATTCAGTGTTGGACTTTTTACAAGTCCTTTGAAATTTGTCCTCCTCTAGTCACTGGTCGTGCTGGAATTTACTTTCTTGTGAAGACAGGATTTGAGCAAATTGACACAAGTACAGTTTGCCACTACTCTGGACACCTGGTTAAATATCCAGTTCCCTAAATGGTGTGTGTTTTACTTTGATCTCTGCCCACACTTTGCTCATCCAGTTAGAACCACAGGGCTCCAGGCCATAGCGTTCCAGGCCTAAACAAGAAAATTTCCATTCCGTTTTGGGAGTTCATTCGTCTCTCATAATTACTTTTTCCACAAATGTGTGCTTCAGGAGAGGCCCTGTCCAAATGTGGAGAGGCCCATTTTCATTCACTCAATTTTAGACTTTCTAAGATTTTCAGTTACTAGAGGTTTGCGCAGACTTGCCATTGTCAAGGGACAGTGCACTTCACTTGAAGTTGTGCAGTATTACTTCATGTGTCTCTGTGGAATTTCCACCAATGGGAAACTCTTGCTGTATTCACTTCCAAGTGTTTCTGCGTAAGAAAATATAAGTAACAAAGGATGTGGTTTCAAGCCCAATGAGGAAAGGAGGGATTATCTTTATTTCAGTGCAGGTTGACCTTTCAAAGAAACAGTAATTCCTATGGAATAGGAGGTAAAATCTTTTGTAAAGAGACATGGACATGACCCACTGAAGTTTATGTCACTGTTTTTAAAACGCCAAGGGCATTTCAGAAATTCTTGGCTGCTGAATTGCCCCTTTTTTCAAATTTCTCTTAGGTAAGACACTCCAGCTTCATCAAACCATGGTACTGTTCCTTCCATGTAAAAAACCAAAGCAAAAAAGAAAATAAATTAAAACAAAACCCATGAAATTACATTTGAGAGCACACAATTGCTCAGCAGGCCCACTATTCAAGAAGCTAGAGGTACAGAAGCCTCAGCCTTCAGCCCATGGCCTGAAGTTTTGTCTCTATCATGGCCCCTCAATTCCCTGGCATGTCCACATTAACTCATGAATCTTTACTCATTTCCTCTTCAAATGCACAGGATCCAATATATTTGAACCCTGTTCACCTGGGCTGTAATCATCCAAGGACACACCAGAGGAAGGGCAGCCACCCCCTTGCCTGGGGCCTTAGAGCTTATCACAATAGAAATGGACACCTGAACAAGGGGAGCCAAAACAAAGAGAGGCATATTCCTAAAGTCTGAAGCACAGAAGCTACCTATAGACCAGTAGTGGGATTTCACAAATTATGTCA
Source organism: Cavia porcellus (assembly GCF_034190915.1). Taxonomy (NCBI): domain Eukaryota; kingdom Metazoa; phylum Chordata; class Mammalia; order Rodentia; family Caviidae; genus Cavia; species Cavia porcellus. The sequence continues at coordinate 5,294,774 of NW_026947528.1, forward strand.
GAATCTCTGTGCACACGCTTGGCATGGCCGCTCATGCCTATAATCCCAGCAATCTGGGGGCTGAAGTGGATGGATCCTTGGGAGTTCCAGTCCATCTTGGGTTACGAATTTATCTCAAGGCCTGTTTCAACAACTACATAAGATGCTGTTTCCAAGAAGAGGACAACAGAAAACTAGACACACTTGGTCCAGGTCCCTGGGTTCACTACATGAGTTGTCGAGTCAAAATATTCCATGCCATGAGAAAATACCTGGGATTTTTAGTGAAAGGGGCAGTTGCATCCCTTTTCTAAGGGTTTCCCTTTCTCCATGTTACATTTGAATTCTGAGAAAACCTGCTGGTGATAAGCTATCTAGCATTATGTTGGTTTAGGTATTGAGCTAGTACCTCATGTTTAGTGTTCAAGGTTATGCTGGAATGGCTGCATACCTCCTTGAAATAGCGATTGCAAACAAGTGAACCCTGAGGAAGCTGGATAGTTGAAGCAGGCACTCCAAATATTCATGCACTGCAAGGATTCACTTTCATTTTGGGACTCATCTTCTGCTTGCTGGCTTTTAGTGCTAACTGATACTACCATGGTGGCAGTAATCCAGCAGAGACTGCATGTATGGTTTGCAGGTTTGCTTCCCAAGCCACCAGAAACTTGGCAGAACCCAAATCATTGTGGCATTTTCTTTCCTCCCCTGAAACATTTGGCTTTCTAAGTTTGAAAATTGAATAGACTGGGCTAGTCAAGTTTGGACCCCATGTACCACCAACAGAGCTAAAGACAGAGCCAATTACTTCCCTCCACTTGTCAAAATATGTCAAATTTGCTTGATCACCACAACTTCAAAGAAAATTCTGAGGCAACTTAGAGAGGTTAATCAAATACTGCACGATTGGAATGGCTGTGGTTGTATGAGGTGGAAAGCTGCAGAGTTGGGCTGAAACTGTTCACAGAAACCCACAGGCTTGTGGTTGCCAGGCAACCACACTGGGCTGAGACTGGCTGAACATCACTGTGAGGTGGATTTTAGGCTCTAGGTTTGAAAATTTAAAAGACTGGGGTAGTCAAGTTTGGAACCCATCGACCACAGACAGACCAAAAGGTCTTTCAATTACTTCCCTCCACTTCTCAAAATATGTCAAATTTTCTTGATCACTACAACTGTAAAAAAAATTCTGAGGCAACATAGAGAAGCTAATCAAATACTGCATGATTGGAATGGCTGTGGTCGTATGAGGTGGAAACCTGCAGAGTTGGGCTGAAACAGTTCACAGAAATCCACAAGCTTGTGGTTGCCAGGAAACCACACTGGGCTTCAATTGGCTGAGCACCATTGTGAGCTGGACTTTAGGCTCTAGAACACAAGTGTTCAGTAGGAGACCTGAGTCACAATGTTGGGCGTTGCCATGGAGACCTCAGTGGCACAGAGGACCTTTTAGGGTAAGTTTTAAATAGGATGAATATTCTTGGCCTGGTGTGCCACAATATTCTCTCTGAAGGCTTCACTGCTCAGAATTTGTGGATGGAAATGCTTGCCAATCTACACATGGATGTACTTTCAATGGGATATGAAATATGCCAGGGCCTCGCAGATGATCTCTGACATGTCCTATCATTGACCATACGCTTTTCCCTTGTCATGTCTGTCATTTGGCTGAGTACTGTTCCCTAAGCTATTCAGTCAAGACTTGCTGGCATCATTCACCTGCAGTATAAGAGCTTTCTGTGAAATTTCTCAGCAGAAATCCTCTGCAAGCACATAACTTTGGATATGAGAGACAGTGGTGGAAGTTGAATTTCAAGGGCAGATATTTGAAAACAATGAAACAAGCCCCGAATAAGATCTTTACATGTTTCCCACATGAATATGTTTGGAAATACAGGGGAAGATGGAGATCAAGCCTGAGAAGAGTGCACACCCATTTCAAGGTACAAAATCCAGGGAAAAACATGGGAAAGCAAGAGAGCTGGTTAATCTGATGTAAAAACCTTTGATGATGAAAGGAAAATTATATTGTCATGATGATATATTCAGGCTGTCGAAGTGAACTTCTCATGTTGGTTTTCCTATGTGTGTCCTTCTGCATTGGGCGGTGGATGCAGGACAGGAGATCTTCAAATAAATCTGGTGGAACACAAAATACTGAAAAAAAAATTCAGCCTAAATCCTGTGTATTCCTTCCCTTTGAGAACATATATGGATAATGTATGAAGTTTCAAAAGAGAAAATGTCTTTTGGGTCATGGTTTCAACAATGAAATGGTCACTTCACATAACATTTTGAATTTTGCTTTCACACTTGCTCATGTACCGGGCCTGAGTAAAGCAGAATGCAGAGTAAGCCTCTTCAATAGTTGTGCGTTCCATAAGTGGTTTTAAAACCAGGGAACCCCTTTGGACTCAGTGTTTGTATTTTATTGGTTGATTGGTTTTTCAAATTGTTTGTTTTACTATTTTTAACTTTGTGACTCAGGGAAGCGCTCACTCATAGAGATTCAGACCTCTCCAAAAGCTCTGAAGTTATTCATGTAACAGCTATTACATGTTATAAGTTTCTCCTATTAAAACTTGAAAGACAAACAGACTCTGCTACTTTTCATCGAAATTCAGTGTTGGGCTAAATTCAGTGTTGGACTTTTTACAAGTCCTTTGAAATGTGTCCTCCTCTAGTCACTGGTCGTGCTGGAATTTACTTTCTTGTGAAGACAGGATTTGAGCAAATTGACACAAGTACAGTTTGCCACTACTCTGGACACCTGGTTAAATATCGAGTTCCCTAAATGGTGTGTGTTTTACTTTGATCTCTGCTCACAGTTTGCTCATTCAGTTAGAACCACAGGGCTATAGGCCATAGTGTTCTAGGCCTAAACAAGGAAATTTCCATTCCGTTTTGGGAGTTCATTCGACTCTCATAATTAATTTTTCTACAAATGTGTGCTTCAGGGGAGGCCGTGTCCAAATGTGGAGAGGCCCATTTTCTTTCACTCATTTTCAGACTTTCTAAGATTTTCAGTTACTAGAGGTTTGCCCAGACTTGCCATTGTCAAGCGACAGTGCCCTTCACTTGAAGTTGTGCAGTATTACTTCATGTGTCTCCGTGGAATTTCCACCAATGGGAAACTCTTGCTGTATTCATCTCCAAGTGTTTCTGCGTAAGAAAATATAAGTAAGAAAGGATGTGGTTTCAAGCCCAATGAGGAAAGGAGGGATTATCTTTATTTCAGTGCAGGTTGACCTTTCAAAGAAACAGTAATTCCTATGAAATAGGATGTAAAATCTTTTGTAAAGAGACATGGACATGACCCGCTGAAGTTTATGTCACTGTTTTTAAAACGCCAAGGGCATTTCAGAAAATCTTGGCTACTGAAGTGCCCCTTTTTTCAAATTTCTCTTAGGTAAGACACTCCAGCTTCGTCAAACCATGGTACTGTTCCTTCCATGTAAAAAACCAAAGAAAAAAGAAAATAAATTAAAACAAAACCCATCAAATTACATTTGAGAGCACACAATTGCTCAGCAGGCCCACTATTCAAGAAGCTAGAGGTACAGAAGCCTCAGCCTTCAGCCCATGGCCTGAAGTTTTGTCTCTATCATGGCCCCTCAATTCCCTGGCATGTCCACATTAACTCATGAATCTTTACTCATTTCCTCTTCAAATGCACAGGATCCAATATATTTGAACCCTGTTCACCTGGGCTGTAATCATCCAAGGACACACCAGAGGAAGGGCAGCCACCCCCTTGCCTGGGGCCTTGGAGCTTATCACAATAGAAATGGACACCTGAACAAGGGGAGCCAAAACAAAGAGAGGCATATTCCTAAAGTCTGAAGCACAGAAGCTACCTGTAGACCAGTAGTGGGATTTCACAAATTATGTAAGAATCTCTGTGCACATGCTTGGCATGGCCGCTCATGCTTATAATCCCAGCAATCTGGGGGCTGAGGTGGATGGATCCTTGGGAGTTCCAGTCCATCTTGGGCTACGAATTTATCTCAAGGCCTCTTTCAACAACTACATAAGATGCTGTTTCCAGGAAGAGGACAACAGAAAACTAGACACACTTGGTCCAGGTCCCTGGGTTCACTACATGAGTTGTGGAGTCTAAATATTCCATGCCATGAAAAAATACCTGGGATTTTTAGGGAAAGGGGCATTTGCATCCCTTTTCTAATGGTTTCCCTTTCACCATATTACATTTGATTTCTGGGAAAACCTGCTGGTGATAAGCTATCTAGCATTATGTTGGTTTAGGTATTGATCTACTACCTCATGTTTAGTGTTCAGGGTTATGCTGGAATGGCTGCAGACCTCCTTGGAATAGTGATTGCAGACATGTGAACCCCGAGGAAGCTGGATAGTTGTAGCAGGCACTCCAAATATTCATGCACTGCAAGGATTCACTTTCATTTTGGGACTCATCTTCTGGTTGCTGGCTTTTAGTGCTAACTGATACTACCATGGTGGCAGTAATCCAGCAGAGACTGCATGTATGGTTTGCAGGTTTGCTTCCCAAGCCACCAGAAACTTGGCAGAACCCAAATCATTGTGGCATTTTCTTTCCTCCCCTGAAACATTTGGCTTTCTAAGTTTGAAATTTGAATAGACTGGGCTAGTCAAGTTTGGACCCCATGTACCACCAACAGAGCTAAAGACAGAGCCAATTACTTCCCTCCACTTGTCAAAATATATCAAATTTGCTTGATCACCACAACTTCAAAGAAAATTCTGAGTCAACTTACAGAGGTGAATCAAATACTGCATGATTGGAATGGCTGTGGTTGTATGAGGTGGAAAGCTGCAGAGTTGGGCTGAAACTGTTCACAGAAACCCACAGGCTTGTGGTTGCCAGGCAACCACACTGGGCTGAGACTGGCTGAACATCACTGTGAGGTGGATTTTAGGCTCTAGGTTTGAAAATTTAAAAGACTGGGGTAGTCAAGTTTGGAACCCATCGACCACAGACAGACCAAAAGGTCTTTCAATTACTTCCCTCCACTTCTCAAAATATGTCTAATTTTCTTGATCACTACAACTGTAAAAAAAATTCTGAGGCAACATAGAGAGGCTAATCAAATACTGCATGATTGGAATGGCTGTGGTTGTATGAGGTGGAAAGCTGCAGAGTTGGGCTGAAACAGTTCACAGAAATCCACAAGCTTGTGGTTGCCAGGAAACCACACTGGGCTGCAATTGGCTGAGCACCATTGTTAGCTGGACTTTAGGCTCTAGGACACAAGTGTGCAGTAGGAGACCTGAGTCACAATGCTGGGCGTTGCCATGGAGACCTCAGTGGCACAGAGGACCTTGTAGGGCAAGTTTTAAAAAGGATGAATATTCTTGGCCTGGTGTGCCACAATATTCTCTCTGAAGGCTTCACTGCTCAGAATTTGTGGATGGAAATGCTTGCCAATCTACACATGGATGTACTTTCAATGGGATATGAAATATGCCAGGGCCTGGCAGATGATCTCTGCCATGTCCTATCATTGAGCATACGCTTTTCCCTTGTCATGTCTGTCATTTGGCTGAGTACTGTTCCCTAAGCTATTCAGTCAAGACTTGCTGGCATCATTCACCTGCAGTATAAGAGCTTTCTGTGAAATTTCTCAGCAGAAATCCTCTGCAAGCACATAGCTTTGGATATGAGAGACAGTGGTGGAAGTTGAATTTCAAGGGCAGATATTTGAAAACAATGAAACAAACCCCGAATAAGATCTTTACATGTTTCCCAGATAAACATGTTTGGAAATACGGGGGAAGATGGAGATCAAGCCTGAGAATTGTGCACACCCATTTCAAGGTACAAAAACCAGGGAAAGCAAGAGAGCTGGTTAATCTGATGTAAAAATCTTTGATGATGAAAGGAAAATTATATTGTCATGATGATATATTCAGGCTGTCGAACTGAACTTCTCATGTTGGTTTTCCTATGTGTGTCCTTCTGCATTGGGCGGTGGATGCAGGACAGGAGATCTTCAAATAAATCTGGTGGAACACAAAATACTGAAAAAAAAATTCAGCCTAAATCCTGTGTATTCCTTCCCTTTGAGAACATATATGGATAATGTATGAAGTTTCAAAAGAGAAAATGTCTTTTGGGTCATGGTTTCAACAATGAAATGGTCACTTCACATAACATTTTGAATTTTGCTTTCACACTTGCTCATGTACCGGGCCTGAGTAAAGCAGGATGCAGAGTAAGCCTCTTCAATAGTTGTGCATTCCATAAGTGGTTTTAAAACCAGGGAACCCCTTTGGACTCAGTGTTTGTATTTTATTGGTTGATTGGTTTTTCAAATTGTTTTTTTACTATTTTTAACTTTGTGACTCAGGGAAGCGCTCACTCATAGAGATTCAGACCTCTCCAAAAGCTCTGAAGTTATTCATGTAACAGCTATTACATGTTATAAGTTTCTCCTATTAAAACTTGAAAGACAAACAGACTCTGCTACTTTTCATCGAAATTCAGTGTTGGGCTAAATTCAGTGTTGGACTTTTTACAAGTCCTTTGAAATGTGTCCTCCTCTAGTCACTGGTCGTGCTGGAATTTACTTTCTTGTGAAGACAGGATTTGAGAAAATTGAAACAAGTACAGTTTGCCACTACTCTGGACCCCTGGTTAAATATCGAGTACCCTAAATGGTGTGTGTTTTACTTTGATCTCTGCTCACAGTTTGCTCATTCAGTTAGAACCACAGGGCTATAGGCCATAGTGTTCTAGGCCTAAACAAGAAAATTTCCATTCCGTTTTGGGAATTCATTCGACTCTCATAATTAATTTTTCTACAAATGTGTGCTTCAGGAGAGGCCGTGTCCAAATGTGGAGAGGCCCATTTTCTTTCACTCATTTTCAGACTTTCTAAGATTTTCAGTTACTAGAGGTTTGCCCAGACTTGCCATTGTCAAGCGACAGTGCCCTTCACTTGAAGTTGTGCAGTATTACTTCATGTGTCTCCGTGGAATTTCCACCAATGGGAAACTCTTGCTGTATTCATCTCCAAGTGTTTCTGCGTAAGAAAATATAAGTAACAAAGGATGTGGTTTCAAGCCCAATGAGGAAAGGAGGGATTATCTTTATTTCAGTGCAGGTTGACCTTTCAAAGAAACAGTAATTCCTATGAAATAGGATGTAAAATCTTTTGTAAAGAGACATGGACTTGACCCGCTGAAGTTTCTGTCACTGTTTTTAAAACGCCAAGGGCATTTCAGAAAATCTTGGCTACTGAAGTGCCCCTTTTTTCAAATTTCTCTTAGGTAAGACACTCCAGCTTCGTCAAACCATGGTACTGTTCCTTCCATGTAAAAAACCAAAGCTGTTGGGAGCCACAGCCCCGAGCCCGGTCACCTCACTTGGCGGACGTGCGGCCTGTGGTAAAGAGCAAAGCCTGGGGTAGATTACCCCTCCCATCGAATATGTTAGTTTCCTGCTTACCGCGTAAACAACCCGCTCAACAATATAGTCTGCCTGGCAACTGATGATGTTAGCCAATCAGCTTGCCTTGCTTACTTTAACATGATTGGACACTGTACCCGTATATATACCGGTGCCACCCCTGGGCGGAAGAAGAAGCCAGGTAGAAGCCCAGAAGTAAAAGCCCAAAAGGAGCCGTGGAGAGCGGACCGGTAGAGGCTTTGGGGCAGACTGAAGCACAAAAGGAGCCGCGGAGAGCGGACCAGAGGAGGCTTCAGCTGGGAGAACCCAGGGCAGGCTGTACGGAGAAGGAAAATAAAAAGAAAAGGTTGTCCACTACCAGACTTTGTCGTGTGTCCTTCCTGCCGGCCGGGAGCGGACATCGACATTTGGTGGCCCGTACGGGGACTGATCACCCCCGAGACGTGGAAGTGGACAACGCTCCAGTACAGAGCTGCGAGACAGGTGAGTTGGGGATAAGCCTGGGCTCTGGGTGGCGCGCACCTACAGGGCTTTTAGACTCCCCTCAGGCTCACGCGTAAGTGGCGGATTCCTTGGGCCTCACGCGGTGAGTAACATATTAAAAAATGGGAAACATGTTAGGTAGCAACACTAAGAGCGAGGGTGGTTGTGGAGAAAGCTCTCAAGAGCTTACAAAAGTACGCAGGGTATCTGAGCAGGCCCAGTCAGGGAGCTCCCGAGAGGGGTCCGTCAAGGGGAACAAGGATGCTAAGGAGGAGGACGGGGCTCTAGCCTCGGAGTCGTCTGACTCCGAGGACGAGGGAAAGTTGAATGGCAGGGAGGCCAAAGAGACCAGCTGTCAGGAGCCTAAGTCGCTCAATAAGGAGTCGCAGGGTTCTTTTCCAGCGTCACGCCGCGAATTGCGCTCTGCTCAACCTGGTCTGCGGAGGAGTAGAGAGCTCCTGAGTGCGCCCCGGCGCGAGAGGGAGGCGGTCCCTCGCCACGAGGCGGCCGCCTGGGAGCTCCCTCCCCTTTCGCCAGAACAGGAAGTGATGCACGGGCCCCCATTTTCCGCCCAATCACGGCCGCTGTCTTATGCTCCGCCGCCGGCGGGTCGGTATTTTTACAGGCGGCTTTGGCAGGGGGGACGCTTGTCTCATGAGGTACATCCACCTGGGATAGATAGTGGCCCCTACGGGATATTTCCTGTACAAGTAGCTATGGGCCAGGGACGCAATGTATGGGAGCCTTTTGAGATAAAGCAGATTAGAGAACTTAAAAATGCAGTTACAACTTTTGGGCCGACTGCGCCTTACACCATTGCCATGCTGGAAAATCTGTCTTCTGGGCCCCTCACCCCCGCGGACTGGATTCAGCTGGCAAAGGCGTGTCTGCCCTCGGGTAGTTACCTGGATTGGCGAGCCTGGTACACAGAGTTCTCTGCCGAGCAGGCTGAGAAAAACGCCGGTCGAGGAAATGGGAGCTGGGGATTTAGCTTAGCGGCATAAGCGCCTGCCTTGTAAGCAGGCAATCGCCAGTTCGATCCCTGGTACCAATAAAAAAAAAAAAAAAACGAAAAAGATAAAAATAAAAAATAAAAAATAAAAAACAAAAAGGGGGAGTAGGCCAAGGCCTGGCCCCAAAGGCACGATTATCCATGGCACTATTCACACACAATTTTTTAAATTTAAATAATGATAATCGCTCCCCAGCTGTGGAGCACTGCAACCCTTCCCCCAACCATAAAGGGTGGGTGAAGTGGAAAGATGTCCTGACAGGACAATGGATGGGCCCGGATCCAGTGGTCAGCTGGAACCAAGGCGCGGTTTGTGTTTTCCCACAGGAACCGGGACGAGAACCACTGTGGGTACCGGAGAGACTGACACGGGCAACAAAGCCCTCGACTGAAGATCAGACCTGCCCTACTGGAGATCCATCACAGACCAACCAATAAGATGAATAGAAATAGCGGTAGCCCGAAATGGACAAGAAGATCCTCAGGCATATGCATGGCTTGCACAATTGGCCCACGACCGAGTCTAGATATGGCGGGCATCCCTCATTCTCCTCCATAAGGTGACAATACACAGCAGGGTAGGTGAGTCAATGACGGGTAAGAGCGTGCCTCCCCAGCACGACTCGACCTAAGCCAGGCCCTACCCCATCCTGCACGTAAGCCGCTGGACTGTTAGATGCTGCCCAGGTCTAAATTTCTCTCCGAGGGGATTTCTTTACGGAGAGGAAATGAGTGCAAGCTTGTGTGCATCCAGGTTCCGTCCAGTTTGTGCCTGGCCCTAGAAAAAGGACGAGGGCCTCAGGGCCTTGGCAGACCATGGCATGGCCAACCAGGGTCTAAGCGAAGGACCTACGGTGGGCCTACGCATAGGGCATAAGCCTCTGCACCCAGTCCAGAAAGGGCTACGATGCGCACATTCATAAAAAATAAAAAAGGGGGAGATGTTGGGAGCCACAGCCCCGAGCCCGGTCGCCTCACTTGGCGGACGTGCGGCCTGTGGTAAAGAGCAAAGCCTGGGGTAGATTACCCCTCCCATCGAATATGTTAGTTTCCTGCTTACCGCGTAAACAACCCGCTCAACAATATAGTCTGCCTGGCAACTGATGATGTTAGCCAATCAGCTTGCCTTGCTTACTTTAACATGATTGGACACTGTACCCGTATATATACCGGTGCCACCCCTGGGCGGAAGAAGAAGCCAGGTAGAAGCCCAGAAGTAAAAGCCCAAAAGGAGCCGCGGAGAGCGGACCGGTAGAGGCTTTGGGGCAGACTGAAGCACAAAAGGAGCCGCGGGGAGCGGACCAGAGGAGGCTTCAGCTGGGAGAACCCAGGGCAGGCTGTACGGAGAAGGAAAATAAAAAGAAAAGGTTGTCCACTACCAGACTTTGTCGTGTGTCCTTCCTGCCGGCCGGGAGCGGACATCGACATTTGGTGGCCCGTACGGGGACTGATCACCCCCGAGACGTGGAAGTGGACAACGCTCCAGTACAGAGCTGCGAGACAGGTGAGTTGGGGATAAGCCTGGGCTCTGGGTGGCGCGCACCTACAGGGCTTTTAGACTCCCCTCAGGCTCACGCGTAAGTGGCGGATTCCTTGGGCCTCACGCGGTGAGTAACATATTAAAAAATGGGAAACATGTTAGGTAGCAACACTAAGAGCGAGGGTGGTTGTGGAGAAAGCTCTCAAGAGCTTACAAAAGTACGCAGGGTATCTGAGCAGGCCCAGTCAGGGAGCTCCCGAGAGGGGTCCGTCAAGGGGAACAAGGATGCTAAGGAGGAGGACGGGGCTCTAGCCTCGGAGTCGTCTGACTCCGAGGACGAGGGAAAGTTGAATGGCAGGGAGGCCAAAGAGACCAGCTGTCAGGAGCCTAAGTCGCTCAATAAGGAGTCGCAGGGTTCTTTTCCAGCGTCACGCCGCGAATTGCGCTCTGCTCAACCTGGTCTGCGGAGGAGTAGAGAGCTCCTGAGTGCGCCCCGGCGCGAGAGGGAGGCGGTCCCTCGCCACGAGGCGGCCGCCTGGGAGCTCCCTCCCCTTTCGCCAGAACAGGAAGTGATGCACGGGCCCCCATTTTCCGCCCAATCACGGCCGCTGTCTTATGCTCCGCCGCCGGCGGGTCGGTATTTTTACAGGCGGCTTTGGCAGGGGGGACGCTTGTCTCATGAGGTACATCCACCTGGGATAGATAGTGGCCCCTACGGGATATTTCCTGTACAAGTAGCTATGGGCCAGGGACGCAATGTATGGGAGCCTTTTGAGATAAAGCAGATTAGAGAACTTAAAAATGCAGTTACAACTTTTGGGCCGACTGCGCCTTACACCATTGCCATGCTGGAAAATCTGTCTTCTGGGCCCCTCACCCCCGCGGACTGGATTCAGCTGGCAAAGGCGTGTCTGCCCTCGGGTAGTTACCTGGATTGGCGAGCCTGGTACACAGAGTTCTCTGCCGAGCAGGCTGAGAAAAACGCCGGTCGAGGAAATGGGAGCTGGGGATTTAGCTTAGCGGCATAAGCGCCTGCCTTGTAAGCAGGCAATCGCCAGTTCGATCCCTGGTACCAATAAAAAAAAAAAAAAAAAAAAAAAAACGAAAAAGATAAAAATAAAAAATAAAAAATAAAAAACAAAAAGGGGGAGTAGGCCAAGGCCTGGCCCCAAAGGCACGATTATCCATGGCACTATTCACACACAATTTTTTAAATTTAAATAATGATAATCGCTCCCCAGCTGTGGAGCACTGCAACCCTTCCCCCAACCATAAAGGGTGGGTGAAGTGGAAAGATGTCCTGACAGGACAATGGATGGGCCCGGATCCAGTGGTCAGCTGGAACCAAGGCGCGGTTTGTGTTTTCCCACAGGAACCGGGACGAGAACCACTGTGGGTACCGGAGAGACTGACACGGGCAACAAAGCCCTCGACTGAAGATCAGACCTGCCCTACTGGAGATCCATCACAGACCAACCAATAAGATGAATAGAAATAGCGGTAGCCCGAAATGGACAAGAAGATCCTCAGGCATATGCATGGCTTGCACAATTGGCCCACGACCGAGTCTAGATATGGCGGGCATCCCTCATTCTCCTCCATAAGGTGACAATACACAGCAGGGTAGGTGAGTCAATGACGGGTAAGAGCGTGCCTCCCCAGCACGACTCGACCTAAGCCAGGCCCTACCCCATCCTGCACGTAAGCCGCTGGACTGTTAGATGCTGCCCAGGTCTAAATTTCTCTCCGAGGGGATTTCTTTACGGAGAGGAAATGAGTGCAAGCTTGTGTGCATCCAGGTTCCGTCCAGTTTGTGCCTGGCCCTAGAAAAAGGACGAGGGCCTCAGGGCCTTGGCAGACCATGGCATGGCCAACCAGGGTCTAAGCGAAGGACCTACGGTGGGCCTACGCATAGGGCATAAGCCTCTGCACCCAGTCCAGAAAGGGCTACGATGCGCACATTCATAAAAAATAAAAAAGGGGGAGATGTTGGGAGCCACAGCCCCGAGCCCGGTCGCCTCACTTGGCGGACGTGCGGCCTGTGGTAAAGAGCAAAGCCTGGGGTAGATTACCCCTCCCATCGAATATGTTAGTTTCCTGCTTACCGCGTAAACAACCCGCTCAACAATATAGTCTGCCTGGCAACTGATGATGTTAGCCAATCAGCTTGCCTTGCTTACTTTAACATGATTGGACACTGTACCCGTATATATACCGGTGCCACCCCTGGGCGGAAGAAGAAGCCAGGTAGAAGCCCAGAAGTAAAAGCCCAAAAGGAGCCGTGGAGAGCGGACCGGTAGAGGCTTTGGGGCAGACTGAAGCACAAAAGGAGCCGCGGGGAGCGGACCAGAGGAGGCTTCAGCTGGGAGAACCCAGGGCAGGCTGTACGGAGAAGGAAAATAAAAAGAAAAGGTTGTCCACTACCAGACTTTGTCGTGTGTCCTTCCTGCCGGCCGGGAGCGGACATCGACATTTGGTGGCCCGTACGGGGACTGATCACCCCCGAGACGTGGAAGTGGACAACGCTCCAGTACAGAGCTGCGAGACAGGTGAGTTGGGGATAAGCCTGGGCTCTGGGTGGCGCGCACCTACAGGGCTTTTAGACTCCCCTCAGGCTCACGCGTAAGTGGCGGATTCCTTGGGCCTCACGCGGTGAGTAACATATTAAAAAATGGGAAACATGTTAGGTAGCAACACTAAGAGCGAGGGTGGTTGTGGAGAAAGCTCTCAAGAGCTTACAAAAGTACGCAGGGTATCTGAGCAGGCCCAGTCAGGGAGCTCCCGAGAGGGGTCCGTCAAGGGGAACAAGGATGCTAAGGAGGAGGACGGGGCTCTAGCCTCGGAGTCGTCTGACTCCGAGGACGAGGGAAAGTTGAATGGCAGGGAGGCCAAAGAGACCAGCTGTCAGGAGCCTAAGTCGCTCAATAAGGAGTCGCAGGGTTCTTTTCCAGCGTCACGCCGCGAATTGCGCTCTGCTCAACCTGGTCTGCGGAGGAGTAGAGAGCTCCTGAGTGCGCCCCGGCGCGAGAGGGAGGCGGTCCCTCGCCACGAGGCGGCCGCCTGGGAGCTCCCTCCCCTTTCGCCAGAACAGGAAGTGATGCACGGGCCCCCATTTTCCGCCCAATCACGGCCGCTGTCTTATGCTCCGCCGCCGGCGGGTCGGTATTTTTACAGGCGGCTTTGGCAGGGGGGACGCTTGTCTCATGAGGTACATCCACCTGGGATAGATAGTGGCCCCTACGGGATATTTCCTGTACAAGTAGCTATGGGCCAGGGACGCAATGTATGGGAGCCTTTTGAGATAAAGCAGATTAGAGAACTTAAAAATGCAGTTACAACTTTTGGGCCGACTGCGCCTTACACCATTGCCATGCTGGAAAATCTGTCTTCTGGGCCCCTCACCCCCGCGGACTGGATTCAGCTGGCAAAGGCGTGTCTGCCCTCGGGTAGTTACCTGGATTGGCGAGCCTGGTACACAGAGTTCTCTGCCGAGCAGGCTGAGAAAAACGCCGGTCGAGGAAATGGGAGCTGGGGATTTAGCTTAGCGGCATAAGCGCCTGCCTTGTAAGCAGGCAATCGCCAGTTCGATCCCTGGTACCAATAAAAAAAAAAAAAAAAAAAAAAAAAAAAAAAAAAAAAAAAAAAAAAAAAACGAAAAAGATAAAAATAAAAAATAAAAAATAAAAAACAAAAAGGGGGAGTAGGCCAAGGCCTGGCCCCAAAGGCACGATTATCCATGGCACTATTCACACACAATTTTTTAAATTTAAATAATGATAATCGCTCCCCAGCTGTGGAGCACTGCAACCCTTCCCCCAACCATAAAGGGTGGGTGAAGTGGAAAGATGTCCTGACAGGACAATGGATGGGCCCGGATCCAGTGGTCAGCTGGAACCAAGGCGCGGTTTGTGTTTTCCCACAGGAACCGGGACGAGAACCACTGTGGGTACCGGAGAGACTGACACGGGCAACAAAGCCCTCGACTGAAGATCAGACCTGCCCTACTGGAGATCCATCACAGACCAACCAATAAGATGAATAGAAATAGCGGTAGCCCGAAATGGACAAGAAGATCCTCAGGCATATGCATGGCTTGCACAATTGGCCCACGACCGAGTCTAGATATGGCGGGCATCCCTCATTCTCCTCCATAAGGTGACAATACACAGCAGGGTAGGTGAGTCAATGACGGGTAAGAGCGTGCCTCCCCAGCACGACTCGACCTAAGCCAGGCCCTACCCCATCCTGCACGTAAGCCGCTGGACTGTTAGATGCTGCCCAGGTCTAAATTTCTCTCCGAGGGGATTTCTTTACGGAGAGGAAATGAGTGCAAGCTTGTGTGCATCCAGGTTCCGTCCAGTTTGTGCCTGGCCCTAGAAAAAGGACGAGGGCCTCAGGGCCTTGGCAGACCATGGCATGGCCAACCAGGGTCTAAGCGAAGGACCTACGGTGGGCCTACGCATAGGGCATAAGCCTCTGCACCCAGTCCAGAAAGGGCTACGATGCGCACATTCATAAAAAATAAAAAAGGGGGAGATGTTGGGAGCCACAGCCCCGAGCCCGGTCGCCTCACTTGGCGGACGTGCGGCCTGTGGTAAAGAGCAAAGCCTGGGGTAGATTACCCCTCCCATCGAATATGTTAGTTTCCTGCTTACCGCGTAAACAACCCGCTCAACAATATAGTCTGCCTGGCAACTGATGATGTTAGCCAATCAGCTTGCCTTGCTTACTTTAACATGATTGGACACTGTGCCCGTATATATACCGGTGCCACCCCTGGGCGGAAGAAGAAGCCAGGTAGAAGCCCAGAAGTAAAAGCCCAAAAGGAGCCGCGGAGAGCGGACCGGTAGAGGCTTTGGGGCAGACTGAAGCACAAAAGGAGCCGCGGGGAGCGGACCAGAGGAGGCTTCAGCTGGGAGAACCCAGGGCAGGCTGTACGGAGAAGGAAAATAAAAAGAAAAGGTTGTCCACTACCAGACTTTGTCGTGTGTCCTTCCTGCCGGCCGGGAGCGGACATCGACATTTGGTGGCCCGTACGGGGACTGATCACCCCCGAGACGTGGAAGTGGACAACGCTCCAGTACAGAGCTGCGAGACAGGTGAGTTGGGGATAAGCCTGGGCTCTGGGTGGCGCGCACCTACAGGGCTTTTAGACTCCCCTCAGGCTCACGCGTAAGTGGCGGATTCCTTGGGCCTCACGCGGTGAGTAACATATTAAAAAATGGGAAACATGTTAGGTAGCAACACTAAGAGCGAGGGTGGTTGTGGAGAAAGCTCTCAAGAGCTTACAAAAGTACGCAGGGTATCTGAGCAGGCCCAGTCAGGGAGCTCCCGAGAGGGGTCCGTCAAGGGGAACAAGGATGCTAAGGAGGAGGACGGGGCTCTAGCCTCGGAGTCGTCTGACTCCGAGGACGAGGGAAAGTTGAATGGCAGGGAGGCCAAAGAGACCAGCTGTCAGGAGCCTAAGTCGCTCAATAAGGAGTCGCAGGGTTCTTTTCCAGCGTCACGCCGCGAATTGCGCTCTGCTCAACCTGGTCTGCGGAGGAGTAGAGAGCTCCTGAGTGCGCCCCGGCGCGAGAGGGAGGCGGTCCCTCGCCACGAGGCGGCCGCCTGGGAGCTCCCTCCCCTTTCGCCAGAACAGGAAGTGATGCACGGGCCCCCATTTTCCGCCCAATCACGGCCGCTGTCTTATGCTCCGCCGCCGGCGGGTCGGTATTTTTACAGGCGGCTTTGGCAGGGGGGACGCTTGTCTCATGAGGTACATCCACCTGGGATAGATAGTGGCCCCTACGGGATATTTCCTGTACAAGTAGCTATGGGCCAGGGACGCAATGTATGGGAGCCTTTTGAGATAAAGCAGATTAGAGAACTTAAAAATGCAGTTACAACTTTTGGGCCGACTGCGCCTTACACCATTGCCATGCTGGAAAATCTGTCTTCTGGGCCCCTCACCCCCGCGGACTGGATTCAGCTGGCAAAGGCGTGTCTGCCCTCGGGTAGTTACCTGGATTGGCGAGCCTGGTACACAGAGTTCTCTGCCGAGCAGGCTGAGAAAAACGCCGGTCGAGGAAATGGGAGCTGGGGATTTAGCTTAGCGGCATAAGCGCCTGCCTTGTAAGCAGGCAATCGCCAGTTCGATCCCTGGTACCAATAAAAAAAAAAAAAAAAAAAAAAAAAAAAAAAAAACGAAAAAGATAAAAATAAAAAATAAAAAATAAAAAACAAAAAGGGGGAGTAGGCCAAGGCCTGGCCCCAAAGGCACGATTATCCATGGCACTATTCACACACAATTTTTTAAATTTAAATAATGATAATCGCTCCCCAGCTGTGGAGCACTGCAACCCTTCCCCCAACCATAAAGGGTGGGTGAAGTGGAAAGATGTCCTGACAGGACAATGGATGGGCCCGGATCCAGTGGTCAGCTGGAACCAAGGCGCGGTTTGTGTTTTCCCACAGGAACCGGGACGAGAACCACTGTGGGTACCGGAGAGACTGACACGGGCAACAAAGCCCTCGACTGAAGATCAGACCTGCCCTACTGGAGATCCATCACAGACCAACCAATAAGATGAATAGAAATAGCGGTAGCCCGAAATGGACAAGAAGATCCTCAGGCATATGCATGGCTTGCACAATTGGCCCACGACCGAGTCTAGATATGGCGGGCATCCCTCATTCTCCTCCATAAGGTGACAATACACAGCAGGGTAGGTGAGTCAATGACGGGTAAGAGCGTGCCTCCCCAGCACGACTCGACCTAAGCCAGGCCCTACCCCATCCTGCACGTAAGCCGCTGGACTGTTAGATGCTGCCCAGGTCTAAATTTCTCTCCGAGGGGATTTCTTTACGGAGAGGAAATGAGTGCAAGCTTGTGTGCATCCAGGTTCCGTCCAGTTTGTGCCTGGCCCTAGAAAAAGGACGAGGGCCTCAGGGCCTTGGCAGACCATGGCATGGCCAACCAGGGTCTAAGCGAAGGACCTACGGTGGGCCTACGCATAGGGCATAAGCCTCTGCACCCAGTCCAGAAAGGGCTACGATGCGCACATTCATAAAAAATAAAAAAGGGGGAGATGTTGGGAGCCACAGCCCCGAGCCCGGTCGCCTCACTTGGCGGACGTGCGGCCTGTGGTAAAGAGCAAAGCCTGGGGTAGATTACCCCTCCCATCGAATATGTTAGTTTCCTGCTTACCGCGTAAACAACCCGCTCAACAATATAGTCTGCCTGGCAACTGATGATGTTAGCCAATCAGCTTGCCTTGCTTACTTTAACATGATTGGACACTGTACCCGTATATATACCGGTGCCACCCCTGGGCGGAAGAAGAAGCCAGGTAGAAGCCCAGAAGTAAAAGCCCAAAAGGAGCCGCGGAGAGCGGACCGGTAGAGGCTTTGGGGCAGACTGAAGCACAAAAGGAGCCGCGGGGAGCGGACCAGAGGAGGCTTCAGCTGGGAGAACCCAGGGCAGGCTGTACGGAGAAGGAAAATAAAAAGAAAAGGTTGTCCACTACCAGACTTTGTCGTGTGTCCTTCCTGCCGGCCGGGAGCGGACATCGACATTTGGTGGCCCGTACGGGGACTGATCACCCCCGAGACGTGGAAGTGGACAACGCTCCAGTACAGAGCTGCGAGACAGGTGAGTTGGGGATAAGCCTGGGCTCTGGGTGGCGCGCACCTACAGGGCTTTTAGACTCCCCTCAGGCTCACGCGTAAGTGGCGGATTCCTTGGGCCTCACGCGGTGAGTAACATATTAAAAAATGGGAAACATGTTAGGTAGCAACACTAAGAGCGAGGGTGGTTGTGGAGAAAGCTCTCAAGAGCTTACAAAAGTACGCAGGGTATCTGAGCAGGCCCAGTCAGGGAGCTCCCGAGAGGGGTCCGTCAAGGGGAACAAGGATGCTAAGGAGGAGGACGGGGCTCTAGCCTCGGAGTCGTCTGACTCCGAGGACGAGGGAAAGTTGAATGGCAGGGAGGCCAAAGAGACCAGCTGTCAGGAGCCTAAGTCGCTCAATAAGGAGTCGCAGGGTTCTTTTCCAGCGTCACGCCGCGAATTGCGCTCTGCTCAACCTGGTCTGCGGAGGAGTAGAGAGCTCCTGAGTGCACCCCGGCGCGAGAGGGAGGCGGTCCCTCGCCACGAGGCGGCCGCCTGGGAGCTCCCTCCCCTTTCGCCAGAACAGGAAGTGATGCACGGGCCCCCATTTTCCGCCCAATCACGGCCGCTGTCTTATGCTCCGCCGCCGGCGGGTCGGTATTTTTACAGGCGGCTTTGGCAGGGGGGACGCTTGTCTCATGAGGTACATCCACCTGGGATAGATAGTGGCCCCTACGGGATATTTCCTGTACAAGTAGCTATGGGCCAGGGACGCAATGTATGGGAGCCTTTTGAGATAAAGCAGATTAGAGAACTTAAAAATGCAGTTACAACTTTTGGGCCGACTGCGCCTTACACCATTGCCATGCTGGAAAATCTGTCTTCTGGGCCCCTCACCCCCGCGGACTGGATTCAGCTGGCAAAGGCGTGTCTGCCCTCGGGTAGTTACCTGGATTGGCGAGCCTGGTACACAGAGTTCTCTGCCGAGCAGGCTGAGAAAAACGCCGGTCGAGGAAATGGGAGCTGGGGATTTAGCTTAGCGGCATAAGCGCCTGCCTTGTAAGCAGGCAATCGCCAGTTCGATCCCTGGTACCAATAAAAAAAAAAAAAAAAAAAAAAAAAAAACGAAAAAGATAAAAATAAAAAATAAAAAATAAAAAACAAAAAGGGGGAGTAGGCCAAGGCCTGGCCCCAAAGGCACGATTATCCATGGCACTATTCACACACAATTTTTTAAATTTAAATAATGATAATCGCTCCCCAGCTGTGGAGCACTGCAACCCTTCCCCCAACCATAAAGGGTGGGTGAAGTGGAAAGATGTCCTGACAGGACAATGGATGGGCCCGGATCCAGTGGTCAGCTGGAACCAAGGCGCGGTTTGTGTTTTCCCACAGGAACCGGGACGAGAACCACTGTGGGTACCGGAGAGACTGACACGGGCAACAAAGCCCTCGACTGAAGATCAGACCTGCCCTACTGGAGATCCATCACAGACCAACCAATAAGATGAATAGAAATAGCGGTAGCCCGAAATGGACAAGAAGATCCTCAGGCATATGCATGGCTTGCACAATTGGCCCACGACCGAGTCTAGATATGGCGGGCATCCCTCATTCTCCTCCATAAGGTGACAATACACAGCAGGGTAGGTGAGTCAATGACGGGTAAGAGCGTGCCTCCCCAGCACGACTCGACCTAAGCCAGGCCCTACCCCATCCTGCACGTAAGCCGCTGGACTGTTAGATGCTGCCCAGGTCTAAATTTCTCTCCGAGGGGATTTCTTTACGGAGAGGAAATGAGTGCAAGCTTGTGTGCATCCAGGTTCCGTCCAGTTTGTGCCTGGCCCTAGAAAAAGGACGAGGGCCTCAGGGCCTTGGCAGACCATGGCATGGCCAACCAGGGTCTAAGCGAAGGACCTACGGTGGGCCTACGCATAGGGCATAAGCCTCTGCACCCAGTCCAGAAAGGGCTACGATGCGCACATTCATAAAAAATAAAAAAGGGGGAGATGTTGGGAGCCACAGCCCCGAGCCCGGTCGCCTCACTTGGCGGACGTGCGGCCTGTGGTAAAGAGCAAAGCCTGGGGTAGATTACCCCTCCCATCGAATATGTTAGTTTCCTGCTTACCGCGTAAACAACCCGCTCAACAATATAGTCTGCCTGGCAACTGATGATGTTAGCCAATCAGCTTGCCTTGCTTACTTTAACATGATTGGACACTGTACCCGTATATATACCGGTGCCACCCCTGGGCGGAAGAAGAAGCCAGGTAGAAGCCCAGAAGTAAAAGCCCAAAAGGAGCCGCGGAGAGCGGACCGGTAGAGGCTTTGGGGCAGACTGAAGCACAAAAGGAGCCGCGGGGAGCGGACCAGAGGAGGCTTCAGCTGGGAGAACCCAGGGCAGGCTGTACGGAGAAGGAAAATAAAAAGAAAAGGTTGTCCACTACCAGACTTTGTCGTGTGTCCTTCCTGCCGGCCGGGAGCGGACATCGACATTTGGTGGCCCGTACGGGGACTGATCACCCCCGAGACGTGGAAGTGGACAACGCTCCAGTACAGAGCTGCGAGACAGGTGAGTTGGGGATAAGCCTGGGCTCTGGGTGGCGCGCACCTACAGGGCTTTTAGACTCCCCTCAGGCTCACGCGTAAGTGGCGGATTCCTTGGGCCTCACGCGGTGAGTAACATATTAAAAAATGGGAAACATGTTAGGTAGCAACACTAAGAGCGAGGGTGGTTGTGGAGAAAGCTCTCAAGAGCTTACAAAAGTACGCAGGGTATCTGAGCAGGCCCAGTCAGGGAGCTCCCGAGAGGGGTCCGTCAAGGGGAACAAGGATGCTAAGGAGGAGGACGGGGCTCTAGCCTCGGAGTCGTCTGACTCCGAGGACGAGGGAAAGTTGAATGGCAGGGAGGCCAAAGAGACCAGCTGTCAGGAGCCTAAGTCGCTCAATAAGGAGTCGCAGGGTTCTTTTCCAGCGTCACGCCGCGAATTGCGCTCTGCTCAACCTGGTCTGCGGAGGAGTAGAGAGCTCCTGAGTGCGCCCCGGCGCGAGAGGGAGGCGGTCCCTCGCCACGAGGCGGCCGCCTGGGAGCTCCCTCCCCTTTCGCCAGAACAGGAAGTGATGCACGGGCCCCCATTTTCCGCCCAATCACGGCCGCTGTCTTATGCTCCGCCGCCGGCGGGTCGGTATTTTTACAGGCGGCTTTGGCAGGGGGGACGCTTGTCTCATGAGGTACATCCACCTGGGATAGATAGTGGCCCCTACGGGATATTTCCTGTACAAGTAGCTATGGGCCAGGGACGCAATGTATGGGAGCCTTTTGAGATAAAGCAGATTAGAGAACTTAAAAATGCAGTTACAACTTTTGGGCCGACTGCGCCTTACACCATTGCCATGCTGGAAAATCTGTCTTCTGGGCCCCTCACCCCCGCGGACTGGATTCAGCTGGCAAAGGCGTGTCTGCCCTCGGGTAGTTACCTGGATTGGCGAGCCTGGTACACAGAGTTCTCTGCCGAGCAGGCTGAGAAAAACGCCGGTCGAGGAAATGGGAGCTGGGGATTTAGCTTAGCGGCATAAGCGCCTGCCTTGTAAGCAGGCAATCGCCAGTTCGATCCCTGGTACCAATAAAAAAAAAAAAAAAACGAAAAAGATAAAAATAAAAAATAAAAAATAAAAAACAAAAAGGGGGAGTAGGCCAAGGCCTGGCCCCAAAGGCACGATTATCCATGGCACTATTCACACACAATTTTTTAAATTTAAATAATGATAATCGCTCCCCAGCTGTGGAGCACTGCAACCCTTCCCCCAACCATAAAGGGTGGGTGAAGTGGAAAGATGTCCTGACAGGACAATGGATGGGCCCGGATCCAGTGGTCAGCTGGAACCAAGGCGCGGTTTGTGTTTTCCCACAGGAACCGGGACGAGAACCACTGTGGGTACCGGAGAGACTGACACGGGCAACAAAGCCCTCGACTGAAGATCAGACCTGCCCTACTGGAGATCCATCACAGACCAACCAATAAGATGAATAGAAATAGCGGTAGCCCGAAATGGACAAGAAGATCCTCAGGCATATGCATGGCTTGCACAATTGGCCCACGACCGAGTCTAGATATGGCGGGCATCCCTCATTCTCCTCCATAAGGTGACAATACACAGCAGGGTAGGTGAGTCAATGACGGGTAAGAGCGTGCCTCCCCAGCACGACTCGACCTAAGCCAGGCCCTACCCCATCCTGCACGTAAGCCGCTGGACTGTTAGATGCTGCCCAGGTCTAAATTTCTCTCCGAGGGGATTTCTTTACGGAGAGGAAATGAGTGCAAGCTTGTGTGCATCCAGGTTCCGTCCAGTTTGTGCCTGGCCCTAGAAAAAGGACGAGGGCCTCAGGGCCTTGGCAGACCATGGCATGGCCAACCAGGGTCTAAGCCAAGGACCTACGGTGGGCCTACGCATAGGGCATAAGCCTCTGCACCCAGTCCAGAAAGGGCTACGATGCGCACATTCATAAAAAATAAAAAAGGGGGAGATGTTGGGAGCCACAGCCCCGAGCCCGGTCGCCTCACTTGGCGGACGTGCGGCCTGTGGTAAAGAGCAAAGCCTGGGGTAGATTACCCCTCCCATCGAATATGTTAGTTTCCTGCTTACCGCGTAAACAACCCGCTCAACAATATAGTCTGCCTGGCAACTGATGATGTTAGCCAATCAGCTTGCCTTGCTTACTTTAACATGATTGGACACTGTACCCGTATATATACCGGTGCCACCCCTGGGCGGAAGAAGAAGCCAGGTAGAAGCCCAGAAGTAAAAGCCCAAAAGGAGCCGCGGAGAGCGGACCGGTAGAGGCTTTGGGGCAGACTGAAGCACAAAAGGAGCCGCGGGGAGCGGACCAGAGGAGGCTTCAGCTGGGAGAACCCAGGGCAGGCTGTACGGAGAAGGAAAATAAAAAGAAAAGGTTGTCCACTACCAGACTTTGTCGTGTGTCCTTCCTGCCGGCCGGGAGCGGACATCGACATTTGGTGGCCCGTACGGGGACTGATCACCCCCGAGACGTGGAAGTGGACAACGCTCCAGTACAGAGCTGCGAGACAGGTGAGTTGGGGATAAGCCTGGGCTCTGGGTGGCGCGCACCTACAGGGCTTTTAGACTCCCCTCAGGCTCACGCGTAAGTGGCGGATTCCTTGGGCCTCACGCGGTGAGTAACATATTAAAAAATGGGAAACATGTTAGGTAGCAACACTAAGAGCGAGGGTGGTTGTGGAGAAAGCTCTCAAGAGCTTACAAAAGTACGCAGGGTATCTGAGCAGGCCCAGTCAGGGAGCTCCCGAGAGGGGTCCGTCAAGGGGAACAAGGATGCTAAGGAGGAGGACGGGGCTCTAGCCTCGGAGTCGTCTGACTCCGAGGACGAGGGAAAGTTGAATGGCAGGGAGGCCAAAGAGACCAGCTGTCAGGAGCCTAAGTCGCTCAATAAGGAGTCGCAGGGTTCTTTTCCAGCGTCACGCCGCGAATTGCGCTCTGCTCAACCTGGTCTGCGGAGGAGTAGAGAGCTCCTGAGTGCGCCCCGGCGCGAGAGGGAGGCGGTCCCTCGCCACGAGGCGGCCGCCTGGGAGCTCCCTCCCCTTTCGCCAGAACAGGAAGTGATGCACGGGCCCCCATTTTCCGCCCAATCACGGCCGCTGTCTTATGCTCCGCCGCCGGCGGGTCGGTATTTTTACAGGCGGCTTTGGCAGGGGGGACGCTTGTCTCATGAGGTACATCCACCTGGGATAGATAGTGGCCCCTACGGGATATTTCCTGTACAAGTAGCTATGGGCCAGGGACGCAATGTATGGGAGCCTTTTGAGATAAAGCAGATTAGAGAACTTAAAAATGCAGTTACAACTTTTGGGCCGACTGCGCCTTACACCATTGCCATGCTGGAAAATCTGTCTTCTGGGCCCCTCACCCCCGCGGACTGGATTCAGCTGGCAAAGGCGTGTCTGCCCTCGGGTAGTTACCTGGATTGGCGAGCCTGGTACACAGAGTTCTCTGCCGAGCAGGCTGAGAAAAACGCCGGTCGAGGAAATGGGAGCTGGGGATTTAGCTTAGCGGCATAAGCGCCTGCCTTGTAAGCAGGCAATCGCCAGTTCGATCCCTGGTACCAATAAAAAAAAAAAAAAAAAAAAAAAAAAAAAAAAAAAAAAAAAAAAAAAAAACGAAAAAGATAAAAATAAAAAATAAAAAATAAAAAACAAAAAGGGGGAGTAGGCCAAGGCCTGGCCCCAAAGGCACGATTATCCATGGCACTATTCACACACAATTTTTTAAATTTAAATAATGATAATCGCTCCCCAGCTGTGGAGCACTGCAACCCTTCCCCCAACCATAAAGGGTGGGTGAAGTGGAAAGATGTCCTGACAGGACAATGGATGGGCCCGGATCCAGTGGTCAGCTGGAACCAAGGCGCGGTTTGTGTTTTCCCACAGGAACCGGGACGAGAACCACTGTGGGTACCGGAGAGACTGACACGGGCAACAAAGCCCTCGACTGAAGATCAGACCTGCCCTACTGGAGATCCATCACAGACCAACCAATAAGATGAATAGAAATAGCGGTAGCCCGAAATGGACAAGAAGATCCTCAGGCATATGCATGGCTTGCACAATTGGCCCACGACCGAGTCTAGATATGGCGGGCATCCCTCATTCTCCTCCATAAGGTGACAATACACAGCAGGGTAGGTGAGTCAATGACGGGTAAGAGCGTGCCTCCCCAGCACGACTCGACCTAAGCCAGGCCCTACCCCATCCTGCACGTAAGCCGCTGGACTGTTAGATGCTGCCCAGGTCTAAATTTCTCTCCGAGGGGATTTCTTTACGGAGAGGAAATGAGTGCAAGCTTGTGTGCATCCAGGTTCCGTCCAGTTTGTGCCTGGCCCTAGAAAAAGGACGAGGGCCTCAGGGCCTTGGCAGACCATGGCATGGCCAACCAGGGTCTAAGCCAAGGACCTACGGTGGGCCTACGCATAGGGCATAAGCCTCTGCACCCAGTCCAGAAAGGGCTACGATGCGCACATTCATAAAAAATAAAAAAGGGGGAGATGTTGGGAGCCACAGCCCCGAGCCCGGTCGCCTCACTTGGCGGACGTGCGGCCTGTGGTAAAGAGCAAAGCCTGGGGTAGATTACCCCTCCCATCGAATATGTTAGTTTCCTGCTTACCGCGTAAACAACCCGCTCAACAATATAGTCTGCCTGGCAACTGATGATGTTAGCCAATCAGCTTGCCTTGCTTACTTTAACATGATTGGACACTGTACCCGTATATATACCGGTGCCACCCCTGGGCGGAAGAAGAAGCCAGGTAGAAGCCCAGAAGTAAAAGCCCAAAAGGAGCCGCGGAGAGCGGACCGGTAGAGGCTTTGGGGCAGACTGAAGCACAAAAGGAGCCGCGGGGAGCGGACCAGAGGAGGCTTCAGCTGGGAGAACCCAGGGCAGGCTGTACGGAGAAGGAAAATAAAAAGAAAAGGTTGTCCACTACCAGACTTTGTCGTGTGTCCTTCCTGCCGGCCGGGAGCGGACATCGACACAAAGCAAAAAAGAAAATAAATTAAAACAAAACCCATCAAATTACATTTGAGAGCACACAATTGCTCAGCAGGCCCACCATTCAAGAAGCTAGAGGTACAGAAGCCTCAGCCTTCAGCCCATGGCCTGAAGTTTTGTCTCTATCATGGCCCCTCAATTCCCTGGCATGTCCACATTAACTCATGAATCTTTACTCATTTCCTCTTCAAATGCACAGGATCCAATATATTTGAACCCTGTTCACCTGGGCTGTAATCATCCAAGGACACACCAGAGGAAGGGCAGCCACCCCCTTGCCTGGGGCCTTGGAGCTTATCACAATAGAAATGGACACCTGAACAAGGGGAGCCAAAACAAAGAGAGGCATATTCCTAAAGTCGGAAGCACAGAAGCTACCTATAGACCAGTAGTGGGATTTCACAAATTATGTAAGAATCTCTGTGCACATGCTTGGCATGGCCGCTCATGCCTATAATCCCAGCAATCTGGGGGCTGAGGTGGATGGATCCTTGGGAGTTCCAGTCCATCTTGGGCTACGAATTTATCTCAAGGCCTCTTTCAACAACTACATAAGATGCTGTTTCCAAAAAGAGGACAAGAGAAAAGTAGACACACTTGATCCAGGTCCCTGGGTTCACTACATGAGTTGTGGAGTCTAAATATTCCATGCCATGAGAAAATACCTGGGATTTTTAGTGAAAGGGGCATTTGCATCCCTTTTCTAAGGCTTTCCCTTTCACCATGTTACATTTGAATTCTGAGAATACCTGCTAGTGATAAGCTATCTAGCATTATGTTGGTTTAGGTATTGAGCTAGTACCTCATGTTTAGTGTTCAGGGTTATGCTGGAATGGCTGCAGAGCTCCTTGAAATAGCGATTGCAGACAATTGAACCCCGAGGAAGCTGGATAGTTGAAGCAGGCACTCCAAATATTCATGCACTGCAAGCATTCACTTTCATTTTGGGACTCATCTTCTGCTTGCTGGCTTTTAGTGCTAACTGATATTACCATGGTGGCAGTAATCCAGCAGAGACTGCATGTATGGTTTGCAGGTTTGCTTCCCAAGCCACCAGAAACTTGGCAGAACCCAAATCATTGTGGCATTTTCTTTCCTCCCCTGAAACATTTGGCTTTCTAAGTTTGAAAATAGAATAGACTGCGCTATTCAAGTTTGGACCCCATGTACCACCAACAGAGCTAAAGACAGAGCAAACTACTTCCCTCCCCTTGTCAAAATATGTCAAATTTGCTTGATCACCACAACTTCAAAGAAAATTCTGAGGCAACTTAGAGAGGTTAATCAAATACTGCACGATTGGAATGGCTGTGGTTTTATGAGGTGGAAAGCTGCAGAGTTGGGCTGAAACTGTTCACAGAAATCCACAGGCTTGTGGTTGCCAGGCAACCACACTGGGCTGAGACTGGCTGAACATCACTGTGAGGTGGATTTTAGGCTCTAGGTTTGAAAATTTAAAAGACTGGGGTAGTCAAGTTTGGAACCCATCGACCACAGACAGACCAAAAGGTCTTTCAATTACTTCCCTCCACTTCTCAAAATATGTCAAATTTTCTTGATCACTACAACTGTAAAAAAAATCTGAGTCAACATAGAGAGGCTAATCAAATACTGCACTATTGGAATGGCTGTGGTTGTATGAGGTGGAAAGCTGCAGAGTTGGGCTGAAACAGTTCACAGAAATCCACAAGCTTGTGGTTGCCAGGAAACCACACTGGGCTGCAATTGGCTGAGCACCATTGTTAGCTGGACTTTAGGCTCTAGGACACAAGTGTGCAGTAGGAGACCTGAGTCACAATGCTGGGCGTTGCCATGGAGACCTCTGTGGCACAGAGGACCTTGTAGGGCAAGTTTTAAATAAGATGAATATTCTTGGCCTGGTGTGCCACAATATTCTCTCTGAAGGCTTCACTGCTCAGAATTTGTGGATGGAAATGCTTGCCAATCTACACATGGATGTACTTTCAATGGGATATGAAATATGCCAGGGCCTGGCAGATGATCTCTGCCATGTCCTATCATTGAGCATACGCTTTTCCCTTGTCATGTCTGTCATTTGGCTGAGTACTGTTCCCTAAGCTATTCAGTCAAGACTTGCTGGCATCATTCACCTGCAGTATAAGAGCTTTCTGTGAAATTTCTCAGCAGAAATCCTCTGCAAGCACATAGCTTTGGATATGAGAGACACTGGTGGAAGTTGAATTTCAAGGGCAGATATTTGAAAACAATGAAACAAGCCCCGAATAAGATCTTTACATGTTTCCCAGATGAATATGTTTGGAAATACAGGGGAAGATGGATATCAAGCCTGAGAAGAGTGCACACTCATTTCAAGGTACAAAAACCAGGGAAAACCATGGGAAAGCAAGAGAGCTGGTTAATCTGATGTAAAAACCTTTGATGATTAAAGGAAAATTATATTCTCATGATGATATAATCAGGCTGTAGAAGTGAACTTCTCATGTTGGTTCTCCTATGTGTGGCCTTCTGCATTGGGCGGTGGATGTAGGACAGGAAATCTTCAAATAAATCTGGTGGAACACAAAATACTGAAAAAAAAATTCAGCCTAAATCCTGTGTATTCCTTCCCTTTGAGAACATATATGGATAATGTATGAAGTTTCAAAAGAGAAAATGTCTTTTGGGTCATGGTTTCAACAATGAAATGGTCACTTCACATAACATTTTGAATTTTGCTTTCACACTTGCTCATGTACCGGGCCTGAGTAAAGCAGAATGCAGAGTAAGCCTCTTCAATGGTTGTGCATTCCATAAGTGGTTTTAAAACCAGGGAACCCCTTTGGACTTAGTGTTTGTATTTTATGGGTTGATTGGTTTTTCAAATTGTTTGTTTTACTATTTTTAACTTTGTGAGTCAGGGAAGCCCTCACTCATAGAGATTCAGACCTCTCCAAAAGCTCTGAAGTTATTCATGTAACAGCTATTACATGTTATAAGTTTCTCCTATTAAAACTTGAAAGAGAAACAGACTCTGCTACTTTTCATCTAAATTCAGTGTTGGGCTAAATTCAGTGTTGGACTTTTTACAAGTCCTTTGAAATGTGTCCTCCTCTAGTCACTGGTCGTGCTGGAATTTACTTTCTTGTGAAGACAGGATTTGAGCAAATTGACACAAGTACAGTTTGCCACTACTCTGGACACCTGGTTAAATATCGAGTTCCCTAAATGGTGTGTGTTTTACTTTGATCTCTGCCCACACTTTGCTCATCCAGTTAGAACCACAGGGCTCCAGGCCATAGCGTTCCAGGCCTAAACAAGAAAATTTCCATTCCGTTTTGGGAGTTCATTCGTCTCTCATAATTACTTTTTCCACAGATGTGTGCTTCAGGATAGGCCCTGTCCAAATGTGGAGAGGCCCATTTTCATTCACTCACTTTCAGACTTTCTAAGATTTTCAGTTACTAGAGGTTTGCGCAGACTTGCCATTGTCAAGGGACAGTACACTTCACTTGAAGTTGTGCAGTATTACTTCATGTGTCTCCGTGGAATTTCCACCAATGGGAAACTCTTGCTGTATTCATCTCCAAGTGTTTCTGGGTAAGAAAATATAAGTAACAAAGGATGTGGTTTCAAGCCCAATGAGGAAAGGAGGGATTATCTTTGTTTCAGTGCAGGTTGACCTTTCAAAGAAACAGTAATTCCTATGAAATAGGAGGTAAAATCTTTTGTAAAGAGACATGGACATGACCCGCTGAAGTTTATGTCACTGTTTTTAAAACGCCAAGGTCATTTCAGAAATTCTTGGCTACAGAAGTGCCCCTTTTTTCAAATTTCTCTTAGGTAAGACACTCCAGCTTCGTCAAACCATGGTACTGTTCCTTCCATGTAAAAAACCAAAGCAAAAAAGAAAATAAATTAAAACAAAACCCATCAAATTACATTTGAGAGCACACAATTGCTCAGCAGGCCCACCATTCAAGAAACTAGAGGTACAGAAGCCTCAGCCTTCAGCCCACGGCCTGAAGTTTTGTCTCTCTCATGGCCCCTCAATTCCCTGGCATGTCCACATTAACTCATGAATCTTTACTCATTTCCTCTTCAAATGCACAGGATCCAATATATTTCAACCCTGTTCACCTGGGCTGTAATCATCCAAGGACACACCAGAGGAAGGGCAGCCACCCCCTTGCCTGGGGCCTTGGAGCTTATCACAATAGAAATGGACACCTGAACAAGGGGAGCCAAAACAAAGAGAGGCATATTCCTAAAGTCTGAAGCACAGAAGCTACCTATAGACCAGTAGTGAGATTTCACAAATTATGTAAGAATCTCTGTGCACATGCTTGGCATGACCGCTCATGCCTATAATCCCAGCAATCTGGGGGCTGAGGTGGATGGATCCTTGGGAGTTCCAGTCCATCTTGGGCTACGAATTTATCTCAAGGCCTCTTTCAACAACTACATAAGATGCTGTTTCCAAAAAGAGGACAAGAGAAAAGTAGACACACTTGATCCAGGTCCCTGGGTTCACTACATGAGTTATGGAGTCTAAATATTCCATGCCATGAGAAAATACCTGGGATTTTTAGTGAAAGGGGCATTTGCATCCCTTTTCTAAGGGTTTCCCTTTCACCATGTTACATTTGAATTCTGAGAATACCTGCTAGTGATAAGCTATCTAGCATTATGTTGGTTTAGGTATTGAGCTAGTACCTCATGTTTAGTGTTCAGGGTTATGCTGGAATGGCTGCAGACCTCCTTGAAATAGCGATTGCAGACAAGTGAACCCCGAGGAAGCTGGATAGTTGTAGCAGGCACTCCAAATATTCATGCACTGCAAGCATTCACTTTCATTTTTGGACTCATCTTCTGGTTGCTGGCTTTTAGTGCTAACTGATACTACCATGGTGGCAGTAATCCAGCAGAGACTGCATGTACGGTTTGCAGGTTTGCTTCCCAAGCCACCAGAAACTTGGCAGAACCCAAATCATTGTGGCATTTTCTTTCCTCCCCTGAAACATTTATCTTTCTAAGTTTGAAAATTGAATAGACTGCGCTTGTCAAGTTTGGACCCCATGTACCACCAACAGAGCTAAAGACAGAGCCAACTACTTCCCTCCACTTGTCAAAATATGTCAAATTTGCTTGATCACCACAACTTCAAAGAAAATTCTGAGGCAACTTAGAGAGGTTAATCAAATACTGCACGATTGGAATGGCTGTGGTTGTATGAGGTGGAAAGCTGCAGAGTTGGGCTGAAACTGTTCACAGAATCCCACAGGCTTGTGGTTGCCAGGCAACCACACTGGGCTGAGACTGGCTGAACATCATTGTGAGGTGGATTTTAGGCTCTAGGTTTGAAAATTTAAAAGACTGGGGTAGTCAAGTTTGGAACCCATCGACCACAGACAGACCAAACGGTCCTTCAATTACTTCCTTCCACTTCTCAAAATATGTCAAATTTTCTTGATCACTACAACTGTAAAAAAAATTCTGAGGCAACATAGAGAGACTAATCAAATACTGCATGATTGGAATGGCTGTGGTTGTATGAGGTGGAAAGCTGCAGAGTTGGGCTGAAACAGTTCACAGAAATCCACAAGCTTGTGGTTGCCAGGAAACCACACTGGGCTGCAATTGGCTGAGCACCATTGTTAGCTGGACTTTAGGCTCTAGGACACAAGTGTGCAGTAGGAGACCTGAGTCACAATGCTGGGCGTTGCCATGGAGACCTCAGCAGCACAGAGGACCTTGTAGGGCAAGTTATAATAGAATGAATATTCTTGGCCTGGTGTGCCACAATATTCTCTCTGAAGGCTTCACTGCTCAGAATTTGTGGATGGAAATGCTTGCCAATCTACACATGGATGTACTTTCAATGGGATATGAAATATGCCAGGGCCTGGCAGATGATCTCTGCCATGTCCTATCATTGAGCATACGCTTTTCCCTTGTCATGTCTGTCATTTGGCTGAGTACTGTTCCCTAAGCTATTCAGTCAAGACTTGCTGGCATCATTCACCTGCAGTATAAGAGCTTTCTGTGAAATTTCCCAGCAGAAATCCTCTGCAAGCACATAGCTTTGGATATGAGAGACAGTGGTGGAAGTTGAATTTCAAGGGCAGATATTTGAAAACAATGAAACAAGCCGCGAATAAGATCTTTACATGTTTCCCAGATGAATATGTTTGGAAATACAGGGGAAGATGGATATCAAGCCTGAGAAGAGTGCACACCCATTTCAAGGTACAAAAACCAGGGAAAAACATGGGAAAGCAAGAGAGCTGGTTAATCTGATGTAAAAACCTTTGATGATGAAAGGAAAATTATATTCTCATGATGATATAATCAGGCTTTAGAAGTGAACTTCTCATGTTGGTTCTCCTATGTGTGGCCTTCTGCATTGGGCGGTGGATGTAGGACAGGAAATCTTCAAATAAATCTGGTGGAACAAAAAATACTGAAAAAAAAATTCAGCCTAAATCCTGTGTATTCCTTCCTTTTGAGAACATATATGGATAATGTATGAAGTTTCAAAAGAGAAAATGTCTTTTGGGTCATGGTTTCAACAATGAAATGGTCACTTCACATAACATTTTGAATTTTGCTTTCACACTTGCTCATGTACCGGGCCTGAGTAAAGCAGAATGCAGAGTAAGCCTCTTCAATGGTTGTGCATTCCATAAGTGGTTTTAAAACCAGGGAACCCCTTTGGACTTAGTGTTTGTATTTTATGGGTTGATTGGTTTTTCAAATTGTTTGTTTTACTATTTTTAACTTTGTGAGTCAGGGAAGCCCTCACTCATAGAGATTCAGACCTCTCCAAAAGCTCTGAAGTTATTCATGTAACAGCTATTACATGTTATAAGTTTCTCCTATTAAAACTTGAAAGACAAACAGACTCTGCTACTTTTCATCTAAATTCAGTGTTGGGCTAAATTCAGTGTTGGACTTTTTACAAGTCCTTTGAAATGTGTCCTCCTCTAGTCACTGGTCGTGCTGGAATTTACTTTCTTGTGAAGACAGGATTTGAGCAAATTGACACAAGTACAGTTTGCCACTACTCTGGACACCTGGTTAAATATCGAGTTCCCTAAATGGTGTGTGTTTTACTTTGATCTCTGCCCACACTTTGCTCATCCAGTTAGAACCACAGGGCTCCAGGCCATAGCGTTCCAGGCCTAAACAAGAAAATTTCCATTCCGTTTTGGGAGTTCAATCGTCTCTCATAATTACTTTTTCCACAGATGTGTGCTTCAGGATAGGCCCTGTCCAAATGTGGAGAGGCCCATTTTCATTCACTCACTTTCAGACTTTCTAAGATTTTCAGTTACTAGAGGTTTGCGCAGACTTGCCATTGTCAAGGGACAGTGCACTTCACTTGAAGTTGTGCAGTATTACTTCATGTGTCTCCGTGGAATTTCCACCAATGGGAAACTCTTGCTGTATTCATCTCCAAGTGTTTCTGGGTAAGAAAATATAAGTAACAAAGGATGTGGTTTCAAGCCCAATGAGGAAAGGAGGGATTATCTTTGTTTCAGTGCAGGTTGACCTTTCAAAGAAACAGTAATTCCTATGAAATAGGAGGTAAAATCTTTTGTAAAGAGACATGGACATGACCCGCTGAAGTTTATGTCACTGTTTTTAAAACGCCAAGGGCATTTCAGAAATTCTTGGCTACTGAAGTGCCCCTTTTTTCAAATTTCTCTTAGGTAAGACACTCCAGCTTCGTCAAACCATGGTACTGTTCCTTCCATGTAAAAAACCAAAGCAAAAAAGAAAATAAATTAAAACAAAACCCATCAAATTACATTTGAGAGCACACAATTGCTCAGCAGGCCCACCATTCAAGAAGCTAGAGGTACAGAAGCCTCAGCCTTCAGCCCACGGCCTGAAGTTTTGTCTCTCTCATGGCCCCTCAATTCCCTGGCATGTCCACATTAACTCATGAATCTTTACTCATTTCCTCTTCAAATGCACAGGATCCAATATATTTGAACCCTGTTCACCTGGGCTGTAATCATCCAAGGACACACCAGAGGAAGGGCAGCCACCCCCTTGCCTGGGGCCTTGGAGCTTATCACAATAGAAATGGACACCTGAACAAGGGGAGCCAAAACAAAGAGAGGCATATTCCTAAAGTCTGAAGCACAGAAGCTACCTATAGACCAGTAGTGAGATTTCACAAATTATGTAAGAATCTCTGTGCACATGCTTGGCATGGCCGCTCATGCCTATAATCCCAGCAATCTGGGGGCTGAGGTGGATGGATCCTTGGGAGTTCCAGTCCATCTTGGGCTACGAATTTATCTCAAGGCCTCTTTCAACAACTACATAAGATGCTGTTTCCAAAAAGAGGACAAGAGAAAAGTAGACACACTTGATCCAGGTCCCTGGGTTCATTACATGAGTTGTGGAGTCTAAATATTCCATGCCATGAGAAAATACCTGGGATTTTTAGTGAAAGGGGCATTTGCATCCCTTTTCTAAGGGTTTCCCTTTCACCATGTTACATTTGAATTCTGAGAATACCTGCTAGTGATAAGCTATCTAGCATTATGTTGGTTTAGGTATTGAGCTAGTACCTCATGTTTAGTGTTCAGGGTTATGCTGGAATGGCTGCAGACCTCCTTGAAATAGTGATTGCAGACAAGTGAACCCCGAGGAAGCTGGATAGTTGTAGCAGGCACTCCAAATATTCATGCACTGCAAGGATTCACTTTCATTTTTGGAGTCATCTTCTGGTTGCTGGCTTTTAGTGCTAACTGATACTACCATGGTGGCAGTAATCCAGCAGAAACTGCATGTATGGTTTGCAGGTTTGCTTCCCAAGCCACCAGAAACTTGGCAGAACCCAAATCATTGTGGCATTTTCTTTCCTCCCCTGAAACATTTGGCTTTCTAAGTTTGAAAATTGAATAGACTGCGCTAGTCAAGTTTGGACCCCATGTACCACCAACAGAGCTAAAGACAGAGCCAACTACTTCCCTCCACTTGTCAAAATATGTCAAATTTGCTTGATCACCACAACTTCAAAGAAAATTCTGAGGCAACTTAGAGAGGTTAATCAAATACTGCACGATTGGAATGGCTGTGGTTTTATGAGGTGGAAAGCTGCAGAGTTGGGCTGAAACTGTTCACAGAATCCCACAGGCTTGTGGTTGCCAGGCAACCACACTGGGCTGAGACTGGCTGAACATCACTGTGAGGTGGATTTTAGGCTCTAGGTTTGAAAATTTAAAAGACTGGGGTAGTCAAGTTTGGAACCCATCGACCACAGACAGACCAAACGGTCCTTCAATTACTTCCTTCCACTTCTCAAAATATGTCAAATTTTCTTGATCACTACAACTGTAAAAAAAATTCTGAGGCAACATAGAGAGACTAATCAAATACTGCATGATTGGAATGGCTGTGGTTGTATGAGGTGGAAAGCTGCAGAGTTGGGCTGAAACAGTTCACAGAAAGTCACAAGCTTGTGGTTGCCAGGAAACCACACTGGGCTGCAATTGGCTGAGCACCATTGTTAGCTGGACTTTAGGCTCTAGGACACAAGTGTGCAGTAGGAGACCTGAGTCACAATGCTGGGCGTTGCCATGGAGACCTCAGTGGCACAGAGGACCTTGTAGGGCAAGATATAATAGAATGAATATTCTTGGCCTGGTGTGCCACAATATTCTCTCTGAAGGCTTCACTGCTCAGAATTTGTGGATGGAAATGCTTGCCAATCTACACATGGATGTACTTTCAATGGGATATGAAATATGCCAGGGCCTGGCAGATGATCTCTGCCATGTCCTATCATTGAGCATACGCTTTTCCCTTGTCATGTCTGTCATTTGGCTGAGTACTGTTCCCTAAGCTATTCAGTCAAGACTTGCTGGCATCATTCACCTGCAGTATAAGAGCTTTCTGTGAAATTTCCCAGCAGAAATCCTCTGCAAGAACATAGCTTTGGATATGAGAGACAGTGGTGGAAGTTGAATTTCAATGGCAGATATTTGAAAACAATGAAACAAGCCCCGAATAAGATCTTTACATGTTTCCCAGATGAATATGTTTGGAAATACAGGGGAAGATGGATATCAAGCCTGAAAAGAGTGCACACCCATTTCAGGGTACAAAAACCAGGGAAAAACATGGGAAAGCAAGAGAGCTGGTTAATCTGATGTAAAAACCTTTGATGATGAAAGGAAAATTATATTCTCATGATGATATAATCAGGCTTTAAAAGTGAACTTCTCATGTTGGTTCTCCTATGTGTGGCCTTCTGCATTGGGCGGTGGATGTAGGACAGGAAATCTTCAAATAAATCTGGTGGAACACAAAATACTGAAAAAAAAATTCAGCCTAAATCCTGTGTATTCCTTCCCTTTGAGAACATATATGGATAATGTATGAAGTTTCAAAAGAGAAAATGTCTTTTGGGTCATGGTTTCAACAATGAAATGGTCACTTCACATAACATTTTGAATTTTGCTTTCACACTTGCTCATGTACCGGGCCTGAGTAAAGCAGAATGCAGAGTAAGCCTCTTCAATGGTTGTGCATTCCATAAGTGGTTTTAAAACCAGGGAACCCCTTTGGACTTAGTGTTTGTATTTTATGGGTTGATTGGTTTTTCAAATTGTTTGTTTTACTATTTTTAACTTTGTGAGTCAGGGAAGCCCTCACTCATAGAGATTCAGACCTCTCCAAAAGCTCTGAAGTTATTCATGTAACAGCTATTACATGTTATAAGTTTCTCCTATTAAAACTTGAAAGACAAACAGACTCTGCTACTTTTCATCTAAATTCAGTGCTGGGCTAAATTCAGTGTTGGACTTTTTACAAGTCCTTTGAAATGTGTCCTCCTCTAGTCACTGGTCGTGCTGGAATTTACTTTCTTGTGAAGACAGGATTTGAGCAAATTGACACAAGTACAGTTTGCCACTACTCTGGACACCTGGTTAAATATCGAGTTCCCTAAATGGTGTGTGTTTTACTTTGATCTCTGCCCACACTTTGCTCATCCAGTTAGAACCACAGGGCTCCAGGCCATAGCGTTCCAGGCCTAAACAAGAAAATTTCCATTCCGTTTTGGGAGTTCAATCGTCTCTCATAATTACTTTTTCCACAGATGTGTGCTTCAGGATAGGCCCTGTCCAAATGTGGAGAGGCCCATTTTCATTCACTCACTTTCAGACTTTCTAAGATTTTCAGTTACTAGAGGTTTGCGCAGACTTGCCATTGTCAAGGGACAGTGCACTTCACTTGAAGTTGTGCAGTATTACTTCATGTGTCTCCGTGGAATTTCCACCAATGGGAAACTCTTGCTGTATTCATCTCCAAGTGTTTCTGGGTAAGAAAATATAAGTAACAAAGGATGTGGTTTCAAGCCCAATGAGGAAAGGAGGGATTATCTTTGTTTCAGTGCAGGTTGACCTTTCAAAGAAACAGTAATTCCTATGAAATAGGAGGTAAAATCTTTTGTAAAGAGACATGGACATGACCCGCTGAAGTTTATGTCACTGTTTTTAAAACGCCAAGGGCATTTCAGAAATTCTTGGCTACTGAAGTGCCCCTTTTTTCAAATTTCTCTTAGGTAAGACACTCCAGCTTCGTCAAACCATGGTACTGTTCCTTCCATGTAAAAAACCAAAGCAAAAAAGAAAATAAATTAAAACAAAACCCATCAAATTACATTTGAGAGCACACAATTGCTCAGCAGGCCCACCATTCAAGAAGCTAGAGGTACAGAAGCCTCAGCCTTCAGCCCACGGCCTGAAGTTTTGTCTCTCTCATGGCCCCTCAATTCCCTGGCATGTCCACATTAACTCATGAATCTTTACTCATTTCCTCTTCAAATGCACAGGATCCAATATATTTGAACCCTGTTCACCTGGGCTGTAATCATCCAAGGACACACCAGAGGAAGGGCAGCCACCCCCTTGCCTGGGGCCTTGGAGCTTATCACAATAGAAATGGACACCTGAACAAGGGGAGCCAAAACAAAGAGAGGCATATTCCTAAAGTCTGAAGCACAGAAGCTACCTATAGACCAGTAGTGAGATTTCACAAATTATGTAAGAATCTCTGTGCACATGCTTGGCATGGCCGCTCATGCCTATAATCCCAGCAATCTGGGGGCTGAGGTGGATGGATCCTTGGGAGTTCCAGTCCATCTTGGGCTACGAATTTATCTCAAGGCCTCTTTCAACAACTACATAAGATGCTGTTTCCAAAAAGAGGACAAGAGAAAAGTAGACACACTTGATCCAGGTCCCTTGGTTCATTACATGAGTTGCGGAGTCTAAATATTCCATGCCATGAGAAAATACCTGGGATTTTTAGTGAAAGGGGCATTTGCATCCCTTTTCTAAGGGTTTCCCTTTCACCATGTTACATTTGAATTCTGAGAATACCTGCTAGTGATAAGCTATCTAGCATTATGTTGGTTTAGGTATTGAGCTAGTACCTCATGTTTAGTGTTCAGGGTTATGCTGGAATGGCTGCAGACCTCCTTGAAATAGTGATTGCAGACAAGTGAACCCCGAGGAAGCTGGATAGTTGTAGCAGGCACTCCAAATATTCATGCACTGCAAGGATTCACTTTCATTTTTGGAGTCATCTTCTGGTTGCTGGCTTTTAGTGCTAACTGATACTACCATGGTGGCAGTAATCCAGCAGAAACTGCATGTATGGTTTGCAGGTTTGCTTCCCAAGCCACCAGAAACTTGGCAGAACCCAAATCATTGTGGCATTTTCTTTCCTCCCCTGAAACATTTGGCTTTCTAAGTTTGAAAATTGAATAGACTGCGCTAGTCAAGTTTGGACCCCATGTACCACCAACAGAGCTAAAGACAGAGCCAACTACTTCCCTCCACTTGTCAAAATATGTCAAATTTGCTTGATCACCACAACTTCAAAGAAAATTCTGAGGCAACTTAGAGAGGTTAATCAAATACTGCACGATTGGAATGGCTGTGGTTTTATGAGGTGGAAAGCTGCAGAGTTGGGCTGAAACTGTTCACAGAATCCCACAGGCTTGTGGTTGCCAGGCAACCACACTGGGCTGAGACTGGCTGAACATCACTGTGAGGTGGATTTTAGGCTCTAGGTTTGAAAATTTAAAAGACTGGGGTAGTCAAGTTTGGAACCCATCGACCACAGACAGACCAAACGGTCCTTCAATTACTTCCTTCCACTTCTCAAAATATGTCAAATTTTCTTGATCACTACAACTGTAAAAAAAATTCTGAGGCAACATAGAGAGACTAATCAAATACTGCATGATTGGAATGGCTGTGGTTGTATGAGGTGGAAAGCTGCAGAGTTGGGCTGAAACAGTTCACAGAAATCCACAAGCTTGTGGTTGCCAGGAAACCACACTGGGCTGCAATTGGCTGAGCACCATTGTTAGCTGGACTTTAGGCTCTAGGACACAAGTGTGCAGTAGGAGACCTGAGTCACAATGCTGGGCGTTGCCATGGAGACCTCAGTGGGACAGAGGACCTTGTAGGGCAAGTTATAATAGAATGAATATTCTTGGCCTGGTGTGCCACAATATTCTCTCTGAAGGCTTCACTGCTCAGAATTTGTGGATGGAAATGCTTGCCAATCTACACATGGATGTACTTTCAATGGGATATGAAATATGCCAGGGCCTGGCAGATGATCTCTGCCATGTCCTATCATTGAGCATACGCTTTTCCCTTGTCATGTCTGTCATTTGGCTGAGTACTGTTCCCTAAGCTATTCAGTCAAGACTTGCTGGCATCATTCACCTGCAGTATAAGAGCTTTCTGTGAAATTTCCCAGCAGAAATCCTCTGCAAGCACATAGCTTTGGATATGAGAGACAGTGGTGGAAGTTGAATTTCAAGGGCAGATATTTGAAAACAATGAAACAAGCCCCGAATAAGATCTTTACATGTTTCCCAGATGAATATGTTTGGAAATACAGGGGAAGATGGAGATCAAGCCTGAGAAGAGTGCACACCCATTTCAGGGTACAAAAACCAGGGAAAAACATGGGAAAGCAAGAGAGCTGGTTAATCTGATGTAAAAACCTTTGATGATGAAAGGAAAATTATATTCTCATGATGATATAATCAGGCTTTAGAAGTGAACTTCTCATGTTGGTTCTCCTATGTGTGGCCTTCTGCATTGGGCGGTGGATGTAGGACAGGAAATCTTCAAATAAATCTGGTGGAACACAAAATACTGAAAAAAAAATTCAGCCTAAATCCTGTGTATTCCTTCCCTTTGAGAACATATATGGATAATGTATGAAGTTTCAAAAGAGAAAATGTCTTTTGGGTCATGGTTTCAACAATGAAATGGTCACTTCACATAACATTTTGAATTTTGCTTTCACACTTGCTCATGTACCGGGCCTGAGTAAAGCAGAATGCAGAGTAAGCCTCTTCAATGGTTGTGCATTCCATAAGTGGTTTTAAAACAAGGGAACCCCTTTGGACTTAGTGTTTGTATTTTATGGGTTGATTGGTTTTTCAAATTGTTTGTTTTACTATTTTTAACTTTGTGAGTCAGGGAAGCCCTCACTCATAGAGATTCAGACCTCTCCAAAAGCTCTGAAGTTATTCATGTAACAGCTATTACATGTTATAAGTTTCTCCTATTAAAACTTGAAAGAGAAACAGACTCTGCTACTTTTCATCTAAATTCAGTGCTGGGCTAAATTCAGTGTTGGACTTTTTACAAGTCCTTTGAAATGTGTCCTCCTCTAGTCACTGGTCATGCTGGAATTTACTTTCTTGTGAAGACAGGATTTGAGCAAATTGACACAAGTACAGTTTGCCACTACTCTGGACACCTGGTTAAATATCGAGTTCCCTAAATGGTGTGTGTTTTACTTTGATCTCTGCCCACACTTTGCTCATCCAGTTAGAACCACAGGGCTCCAGGCCATAGCGTTCCAGGCCTAAACAAGAAAATTTCCATTCCGTTTTGGGAGTTCATTCGTCTCTCATAATTCCTTTTTTCACAGATGTGTGCTTCAGGATAGGCCCTGTCCAAATGTGGAGAGGCCCATTTTCATTCACTCACTTTCAGACTTTCTAAGATTTTCAGTTACTAGAGGTTTGCCCAGACTTGCCATTGTCAAGGGACAGTGCACTTCACTTGAAGTTGTGCAGTATTACTTCATGTGTCTCCGTGGAATTTCCACCAATGGGAAACTCTTGCTGTATTCATCTCCAAGTGTTTCTGGGTAAGAAAATATAAGTAAGAAAGGATGTGGTTTCAAGCCCAACGAGGAAAGAAGGGATTATCTTTGTTTCAGTGCAGGTTGACCTTTCAAAGAAACAGTAATTCCTATGAAATAGGAGGTAAAATCTTTTGTAAAGAGACATGGACATGACCCGCTGAAGTTTATGTCACTGTTTTTAAAACGCCAAGGGCATTTCAGAAATTCTTGGCTACTGAAGTGCCCCTTTTTTCAAATTTCTCTTAGGTAAGACACTCCAGTTTCGTCAAACCATGGTACTGTTCCTTCCATGTAAAAAACCAAAGCAAAAAAGAAAATAAATTAAAACAAAACCCATCAAATTACATTTGAGAGCACACAATTGCTCAGCAGGCCCACCATTCAAGAAGCTAGAGGTACAGAAGCCTCAGCCTTCAGCCAACGGCCTGAAGTTTTGTCTCTATCATGGCCCCTCAATTCCCTGGCATGTCCACATTAACTCATGAATCTTTACTCATTTCCTCTTCAAATGCACAGGATCCAATATATTTGAACCCTGTTCACCTGGGCTGTAATCATCCAAGGACACACCAGAGGAAGGGCAGCCACCCCCTTGCCTGGGGCCTTGGAGCTTATCACAATAGAAATGGACACCTGAACAAGGGGAGCCAAAACAAAGAGAGGCATATTCCTAAAGTCTGAAGCACAGAAGCTACCTATAGACCAGTAGTGAGATTTCACAAATTATGTAAGAATCTCTGTGCACATGCTTGGCATGACCGCTCATGCCTATAATCCCAGCAATCTGGGGGCTGAGGTGGATGGATCCTTGCGAGTTCCAGTCCATCTTGGGCTATGAATTTATCTCAAGGCCTCTTTCAACAACTACATAAGATGCTGTTTCCAAAAAGAGGACAACAGAAAAGTAGACACACTTGATCCAGGTCCCTGGGTTCACTACATGAGTTGTGGAGTCTAAATATTCCATGCCATGAGAAAATACCTGGGATTTTTAGTGAAAGGGGCATTTGCATCCCTTTTCTAAGG
Source organism: Cavia porcellus (assembly GCF_034190915.1). Classification (NCBI taxonomy): domain Eukaryota; kingdom Metazoa; phylum Chordata; class Mammalia; order Rodentia; family Caviidae; genus Cavia; species Cavia porcellus. The sequence goes on from NW_026947528.1 coordinate 5,336,500, forward strand.
GTTTCCCTTTCACCATGTTACATTTGAATTCTGAGAATACCTGCTAGTGATAAGCTATCTAGCATTATGTTGGTTTAGGTATTGAGCTAGTACCTCATGTTTAGTGTTCAGGGTTATGCTGGAATGGCTGCAGACCTCCTTGAAATAGCGATTGCAGACAAGTGAACCCCGAGGAAGCTGGATAGTTGTAGCAGGCACTCCAAATATTCATGCACTGCAAGGATTCACTTTCATTTTTGGACTCATCTTCTGGTTGCTGGCTTTTAGTGCTAACTGATACTACCATGGTGGCAGTAATCCAGCAGAGACTGCATGTATGGTTTGCAGGTTTGCTTCCCAAGCCACCAGAAACTTGGCAGAACCCAAATCATTGTGGCATTTTCTTTCCTCCCCTGAAACATTTGGCTTTCTAAGTTTGAAAATTGAATAGACTGCGCTAGTCAAGTTTGGACCCCATGTACCACCAACAGAGCTAAAGACAGAGCCAACTACTTCCCTCCACTTGTCAAAATATGTCAAATTTGCTTGATCACCACAACTTCAAAGAAAATTCTGAGGCAACTTAGAGAGGTTAATCAAATACTGCACGATTGGAATGGCTGTGGTTTTATGAGGTGGAAAGCTGCAGAGTTGGGCTGAAACTGTTCACAGAATCCCACAGGCTTGTGGTTGCCAGGCAACCACACTGGGCTGAGACTGGCTGAACATCACTGTGAGGTGGATTTTAGGCTCTAGGTTTGAAAATTTAAAAGACTGGGGTAGTCAAGTTTGGAACCCATCGACCACAGACAGACCAAACGGTCCTTCAATTACTTCCTTCCACTTCTCAAAATATGTCAAATTTTCTTGATCACTACAACTGTAAAAAAAATTCTGAGGCAACATAGAGAGACTAATCAAATACTGCATGATTGGAATGGCTGTGGTTGTATGAGGTGGAAAGCTGCAGAGTTGGGCTGAAACAGTTCACAGAAATCCACAAGCTTGTGGTTGCCAGGAAACCACACTGGGCTGCAATTGGCTGAGCACCATTGTTAGCTGGACTTTAGGCTCTAGGACACAAGTGTGCAGTAGGAGACCTGAGTCACAATGCTGGGCGTTGCCATGGAGACCTCAGTGGCACAGAGGAAATTGCAGGGCAAGTTATAATAGAATGAATATTCTTGGCCTGGTGTGCCACAATATTCTCTCTGAAGGCTTCACTGCTCAGAATTTGTGGATGGAAATGCTTGCCAATCTACACATGGATGTACTTTCAATGGGATATGAAATATGCCAGGGCCTGGCAGATGATCTCTGCCATGTCCTATCATTGAGCATACGCTTTTCCCTTGTCATGTCTGTCATTTGGCTGAGTACTGTTCCCTAAGCTATTCAGTCAAGACTTGCTGGCATCATTCACCTGCAGTATAAGAGCTTTCTGTGAAATTTCCCAGCAGAAATCCTCTGCAAGCACATAGCTTTGGATATGAGAGACAGTGGTGGAAGTTGAATTTCAACGGCAGATATTTGAAAACAATGAAACAAGCCCCGAATAAGATCTTTACATGTTTCCCAGATGAATATGTTTGGAAATACAGGGGAAGATGGATATCAAGCCTGAGAAGAGTGCACACCCATTTCAAGGTACAAAAACCAGGGAAAAACATGGGAAAGCAAGAGAGCTGGTTAATCTGATGTAAAAACCTTTGATGATGAAAGGAAAATTATATTCTCATGATGATATAATCAGGCTTTAGAAGTGAACTTCTCATGTTGGTTCTCCTATGTGTGGCCTTCTGCATTGGGCGGTGGATGTAGGACAGGAAATCTTCGAATAAATCTGGTGGAACACAAAATACTGAAAAAAAAATTCAGCCTAAATCCTGTGTATTCCTTCCCTTTGAGAACATATATGGATAATGTATGAAGTTTCAAAAGAGAAAATGTCTTTTGGGTCATGGTTTCAACAATGAAATGGTCACTTCACATAACATTTTGAATTTTGCTTTCACACTTGCTCATGTACCGGGCCTGAGTAAAGCAGAATGCAGAGTAAGCCTCTTCAATGCTTGTGCATTCCATAAGTGGTTTTAAAACCAGGGAACCCCTTTGGACTTAGTGTTTGTATTTTATGGGTTGATTGGTTTTTCAAATTGTTTGTTTTACTATTTTTAACTTTGTGAGTCAGGGAAGCCCTCACTCATAGAGATTCAGACCTCTCCAAAAGCTCTGAAGTTATTCATGTAACAGCTATTACATGTTATAAGTTTCTCCTATTAAAACTTGAAAGAGAAACAGACTCTGCTACTTTTCATCTAAATTCAGTGTTGGGCTAAATTCAGTGTTGGACTTTTTACAAGTCCTTTGAAATGTGTCCTCCTCTAGTCACTGGTCGTGCTGGAATTTACTTTCTTGTGAAGACAGGATTTGAGCAAATTGACACAAGTACACTTTGCCACTACTCTGGACACCTGGTTAAATATCGAGTTCCCTAAATGGTGTGTGTTTTACTTTGATCTCTGCCCACACTTTGCTCATCCAGTTAGAACCACAGGGCTCCAGGCCATAGCGTTCCAGGCCTAAACAAGAAAATTTCCATTCCGTTTTGGGAGTTCATTCGTCTCTCATAATTACTTTTTCCACAGATGTGTGCTTCAGGATAGGCCCTGTCCAAATGTGGAGAGGCCCATTTTCATTCACTCACTTTCAGACTTTCTAAGATTTTCAGTTACTAGAGGTTTGCGCAGACTTGCCATTGTCAAGGGACAGTGCACTTCACTTGAAGTTGTGCAGTATTACTTCATGTGTCTCCGTGGAATTTCCACCAATGGGAAACTCTTGCTGTATTCATCTCCAAGTGTTTCTGGGTAAGAAAATATAAGTAAGAAAGGATGTGGTTTCAAGCCCAACGAGGAAAGGAGGGATTATCTTTGTTTCAGTGCAGGTTGACCTTTCAAAGAAACAGTAATTCCTATGAAATAGGAGGTAAAATCTTTTGTAAAGAGACATGGACATGACCCGCTGAAGTTTATGTCACTGTTTTTAAAACGCCAAGGGCATTTCAGAAATTCTTGGCTACTGAAGTGCCCCTTTTTTCAAATTTCTCTTAGGTAAGACACTCCAGCTTCGTCCAACCATGGTACTGTTCCTTCCATGTAAAAAACCAAAGCAAAAAAGAAAATAAATTAAAACAAAACCCATCAAATTACATTTGAGAGCACACAATTGCTCAGCAGGCCCACCATTCAAGAAGCTAGAGGTACAGAAGCCTCAGCCTTCAGCCCATGGCCTGAAGTTTTGTCTCTATCATGGCCCCTCAATTCCCTGGCATGTCCACATTAACTCATGAATCTTTACTCATTTCCTCTTCAAATGCATAGGATCCAATATATTTGAACCCTGTTCACCTGGGCTGTAATCATCCAAGGACACACCAGAGGAAGGGCAGCCACCCCCTTGCCTGGGGCCTTGGAGCTTATCACAATAGAAATGGACACCTGAACAAGGGGAGCCAAAACAAAGAGAGGCATATTCCTAAAGTCGGAAGCACAGAAGCTACCTATAGACCAGTAGTGGGATTTCACAAATTATGTAAGAATCTCTGTGCACATGCTTGGCATGGCCGCTCATGCCTATAATCCCAGCAATCTGGGGGCTGAGGTGGATGGATCCTTGGGAGTTCCAGTCCATCTTGGGCTACGAATTTATCTCAAGGCCTCTTTCAACAACTACATAAGATGCTGTTTCCAAAAAGAGGACAACAGAAAAGTAGACACACTTGATCCAGGTCCCTGGGTTCACTACATGAGTTGTGGAGTCTAAATATTCCATGCCATGAGAAAATACCTGGGATTTTTAGTGAAAGGGGCATTTGCATCCCTTTTCTAAGGGTTTCCCTTTCACCATGTTACATTTGAATTCTGAGAAAACCTGCTGGTGATAAGCTATCTAGCATTATGTTGGTTTAGGTATTGAGCTAGTACCTCATGTTTAGTGTTCAGGGTTATGCTGGAATGGCTGCAGACCTCCTTGAAATAGCGATTGCAGACAAGTGAACCCCGAGGAAGCTGGATAGTTCAAGCAGGCACTCCAAATATTCATGCCCTGCAAGGATTCACTTTCATTTTGGGACTCATCTTCTGCTTGCTGGCTTTTAGTGCTAACTGATACTACCATGGTGGCAGTAATCCAGCAGAGACTGCATGTATGGTTTGCAGGTTTGCTTCCCAAGCCACCAGAAACTTGGCAGAACCCAAATCATTGTGGCATTTTCTTTCCTCCCCTGAAACATTTGGCTTTCTAAGTTTGAAAATTGAATAGACTGGGCTAGTCAAGTTTGGAGCCCATGTACCACCAACAGAGCTAAAGACAGAGCCAACTACTTCCCTCCACTTGTCAAAATATGTCAAATTTGCTTGATCACCACAACTTCAAAGAAAATTCTGAGGCAACTTAGAGAGGTTAATCAAATACTGCACGATTGGAATGGCTGTGGTTTTATGAGGTGGAAAGCTGCAGAGTTGGGCTGAAACTGTTCACAGAAACCCACAGGCTTGTGGTTGCCAGGCAACCACACTGGGCTGAGACTGGCTGAACATCACTGTGAGGTGGATTTTAGGCTCTAGGTTTGAAAATTTAAAAGACTGGGGTAGTCAAGTTTGGAACCCATCGACCACAGACAGACCAAAAGGTCTTTCAATTACTTCCCTCCACTTCTCAAAATATGTCAAATTTTCTTGATCACTACAACTGTAAAAAAAATTCTGAGGCAACATAGAGAGACTAATCAAATACTGCATGATTGGAATGGCTGTGGTTGTATGAGGTGGAAAGCTGCAGAGTTGGGCTGAAACAGTTCACAGAAATCCACAAGCTTGTGGTTGCCAGGAAACCACACTGGGCTGCAATTGGCTGAGCACCATTGTTAGCTGGACTTTAGGCTCTAGGACACAAATGTGCAGTTGGAGACCTGAGTCACAATGCTGGGCGTTGCCATGGAGACCTCAGTGGCACAGAGGACCTTGTAGGGCAAGTTTTAAATAGGATGAATATTCTTGGCCTGGTGTGCCACAATATTCTCTCTGAAGGCTTCACTGCTCAGAATTTGTGGATGGAAATGCTTGCCAATCTACATATGGATGTACTTTCAATGGGATATGAAATATGCCAGGGCCTGGCAGATGATCTCTGCCATGTCCTATCATTGAGCATATGCTTTTCCCTTGTCATGTCTGTCATTTGGCTGAGTACTGTTCCCTAAGCTGTTCAGTCAAGACTTGCTGGCATCATTCACCTGCAGTATAAGAGCTTTCTGTGAAATTTCTCAGCAGAAATCCTCTGCAAGCACATAGCTTTGGATATGAGAGACAGTGGTGGAAGTTGAATTTCAAGGGCAGATATTTGAAAACAATGAAACAAGCCCCGAATAAGATCTTTACATGTTTCCCAGATGAATATGTTTGGAAATACAGGGGAAGATGGATATCAAGCCTGAGAAGAGTGCACACCCATTTCAAGGTACAAAAACCAGGGAAAAACATGGGAAAGCAAGAGAGCTGGTTAATCTGATGTAAAAACCTTTGATGATCAAAGGAAAATTATATTCTCATGATGATATAATCAGGCTGTAGAAGTGAACTTCTCATGTTAGTTCTCCTATGTGTGGCCTTCTGCATTGGGCGGTGGATGTAGGACAGGAAATCTTCAAATAAATCTGATGGAACACAAAATACTGAAAAAAAAAATTCAGCCTAAATCCTGTGTATTCCTTCCCTTTGAGAACATATATGGATAATGTATGAAGTTTCAAAAGAGAAAATGTCTTTTGGGTCATGGTTTCAACAATGAAATGGTCACTTCACATAACATTTTGAATTTTGCTTTCACACTTGCTCATGTACTGGGCCTGAGTAAAGCAGAATGCAGAGTAAGCCTCTTCAATGGTTGTGCATTCCATAAGTGGTTTAAAACCAGGGAACCCCTTTGGACTTAGTGTTTGTATTTTATTGGTTGATTGGTTTTTCAAATTGTTTGTTTTACTATTTTTAACTTTGTGAGTCAGGGAAGCCCTCACTCATAGAGATTCAGACCTCTCCAAAAGCTCTGAAGTTATTCATGTAACAGCTATTACATGTTATAAGTTTCTCCTATTAAAACTTGAAAGAGAAACAGACTCTGCTACTTTTCATCTAAATTCAGTGTTGGGCTAAATTCAGTGTTGGACTTTTTACAAGTCCTTTGAAATGTGTCCTCCTCTAGTCACTGGTCGTGCTGGAATTTACTTTCTTGTGAAGACAGGATTTGAGCAAATTGACACAAGTACAGTTTGCCACTACTCTGGACACCTGGTTAAATATCGAGTTCCCTAAATGGTGTGTGTTTTAATTTGATCTCTGCCCACACTTTGCTCATCCAGTTAGAACCACAGGGCTCCAGGCCATAGCGTTCCAGGCCTAAACAAGAAAATTTCCATTCCGTTTTGGGAGTTCATTCGTCTCTCATAATTACTTTTACCACACATGTGTGCTTCAGGATAGGCCCTGTCCAAATGTGGAGAGGCCCATTTTCATTCTCTCACTTTCAGACTTTCTAAGATTTTCAGTTACTAGAGGTTTGCTCAGACTTGCCATTGTCAAGGGACAGTACACTTCACTTGAAGTTGTGCAGTATTACTTCATGTGTCTCCGTGGAATTTCCACCAATGGGAAACTCTTGCTGTATTCATCTCCAAGTGTTTCTGGGTAAGAAAATATAAGTAACAAAGGATGTGGTTTCAAGCCCAATGAGGAAAGGAGGGATTATCTTTGTTTCAGTGCAGGTTGACCTTTCAAAGAAACAGTAATTCCTATGAAATAGGAGGTAAAATCTTTTGTAAAGAGACATGGACATGACCCGCTGAAGTTTATGTCACTGTTTTTAAAACGCCAAGGGCATTTCAGAAATTCTTGGCTACTGAAGTGCCCCTTTTTTCAAATTTCTCTTAGGTAAGACACTCCAGCTTCGTCAAACCATGGTACTGTTCCTTCCATGTAAAAAACCAAAGCAAAAAAGAAAATAAATTAAAACAAAACCTATCAAATTACATTTGAGAGCACACAATTGCTCAGCAGGCCCACCATTCAAGAAGCTAGAGGTACAGAAGCCTCAGCCTTGAGCCCACAGCCTGAAGTTTTGTCTCTATCATGGCCCCTCAATTCCCTGGCATGTCCACATTAACTCATGAATCTTTACTCATTTCCTCTTCAAATGCACAGGATCCAATATATTTGAACCCTGTTCACCTGGGCTGTAATCATCCAAGGACACACCAGAGGAAGGGCAGCCACCCCCTTGCCTGGGGCCTTGGAGCTTATCACAATAGAAATGGACACCTGAACAAGGGGAGCCAAAACAAAGAGAGGCATATTCCTAAAGTCTGAAGCACAGAAGCTACCTATAGACCAGTAGTGGGATTTCACAAATTATGTAAGAATCTCTGTGCACATGCTTGGCATGGCCGCTCATGCCTATAATCCCAGCAATCTGGAGGCTGAGTTGGATGTATCCTTGGGATTTCCAGTCCATCTTGAGCTACGAATTTATCTCAAGGCCTCTTTCAACAACTACATAAGATGCTGTTTACAAAAAGAGGACAAGAGAAAAGTAGACACACTTGATCCAGGTCCCTGGGTTCACTTCATGAGTTGTGGAGTCTAAATATTCCATGCCATGAGAAAATACCTGGGATTTTTAGTGAAAGGGGCATTTGCATCCCTTTTCTAAGGGTTTCCCTTTCACCATGTTACATTTGAATTCTGAGAAAACCTGCTGGTGATAAGCTATCTAGCATTATGTTGGTTTAGGTATTGAGCTAGTACCTCATGTTTAGTGTTCAGGGTTATGCTGGAATGGCTGCAGACCTCCTTGAAATAGTGATTGCAGACAAGTGAACCCCGAGGAAGCTGGATAGTTGAAGCAGGCACTCCAAATATTCATGCACTGCAAGGATTCACTTTCATTTTGGGACTCATCTTCTGCTTGCTGGCTTTTAGTGCTAACTGATATTACCATGGTGGCAGTAATCCAGCAGAGACTGCATGTATGGTTTGCAGGTTTGCTTCCCAAGCCACCAGAAACTTGGCAGAACCCAAATCATTGTGGCATTTTCTTTCCTCCCCTGAAATATTTGGCTTTCTAAGTTTGAAAATTGAATAGACTGCGCTAGTCAAGTTTGGACCCCATGTACCACCAACAGAGCTAAAGACAGAGCCAACTACTACCCTCCACTTGTCAAAATATGTCAAATTTGCTTGATCACCACAACTTCAAAGAAAATTCTGAGGCAACTTAGAGAGGTTAATCAAATACTGCACGATTGGAATGGCTGTGGTTTTATGAGGTGGAAAGCTGCAGAGTTGGGCTGAAACTGTTCACAGAAACCCACAGGCTTGTGGTTGCCAGGCAACCACACTGGGCTGAGACTGGCTGAACATCACTGTGAGGTGGATTTTAGGCTATAGGTTTGAAAATTTAAAAGACTGGGGTAGTCAAGTTTGGAACCCATCGACCACAGACAGACCAAAAGGTCTTTCAATTACTTCACTCCACTTCTCAAAATATGTCAAATTTTCTTGATCACTACAACTGTAAAAAAAATTCTGAGGCAACATAGAGAGACTAATCAAATACTGCATGATTGGAATGGCTGTGGTTGTATGAGGTGGAAAGCTGCAGAGTTGGGCTGAAACAGTTCACAGAAATCCACAAGCTTGTGGTTGCCAGGAAACCACACTGGGCTGCAATTGGCTGAGCACCATTGTTAGCTGGACTTTAGGCTCTAGGACACAAGTGTGCAGTAGGAGACCTGAGTCACAATGCTGGGCGTTGCCATGGAGACCTCAGTGGCACAGAGGACCTTGTAGGGCAAGTTATAATAGGATGAATATTCTTGGCCTGGTGTGCCACAATATTCTCTCTGAAGGCTTCACTGCTCAGAATTTGTGGATGGAAATGCTTGCCAATCTACACATGGATGTACTTTCAATGGGATATGAAATATGCCAGGGCCTGGCAGATGATCTCTGCCATGTCCTATCATTGAGCATACGCTTTTCCCTTGTCATGTCTGTCATTTGGCTGAGTACTGTTCCCTAAGCTATTCAGTCAAGACTTGCTGGCATCATTCACCTGCAGTATAAGAGCTTTCTGTGAAATTTCTCAGCAGAAATCCTCTGCAAGCACATAGCTTTGGATATGAGAGACAGTGGTGGAAGTTGAATTTCAAGGGCAGATATTTGAAAACAATGAAACAAGCCCCGAATAAGATCTTTACATGTTTCCCAGATGAATATGTTTGGAAATACAGGGGAAGATGGAGATCAAGCCTGAGAAGAGTGCACACCCATTTCAAGGTACAAAAACCAGGGAAAAACATGGGAAAGCAAGAGAGCTGGTTAATCTGATGTAAAAACCTTTGATGATGAAAGGAAAATTATATTCTCATGATGATATAATCAGGCTGTAGAAGTGAACTTCTCATGTTGGTTCTCGTATGTGTGGCCTTCTGCATTGGGAGGTGGATGTAGGACAGGAGATCTTCAATAAATCTGGTGGAACACAAAATACTGAAAAAAAAATTCAGCCTAAATCCTGTGTATTCCTTCCCTTTGAGAACATATATGGATAATGTATGAAGTTTCAAAAGAGAAAATGTCTTTTGGGTCATGGTTTCAACAATGAAATGGTCACTTCACATAACATTTTGAATTTTGCTTTCACACTTGCTCATGTACCGGGCCTGAGTAAAGCAGAATGCAGAGTAAGCCTCTTCAATGCTTGTGCATTCCATAAGTGGTTTTAAAATCAGGGAACCCCTTTGGACTTAGTGTTTGTATTTTATTTGTTGATTGGTTTTTCAAATTGTTTGTTTTACTATTTTTAACTTTGTGAGTCAGGGAAGCCCTCACTCATAGAGATTCAGACCTCTCCAAAAGCTCTGAGGTTATTCATGTAACAGCTATTACATGTTATAAGTTTCTCCTATTAAAACTTGAAAGAGAAATAGACTCTGCTACTTTTCATCTAAGTTCAGTGTTGGGCTAAATTCAGTGTTGGACTTTTTACAAGTCCTTTGAAATGTGTCCTCCTCTAGTCACTGGTCGTGCTGGAATTTACTTTCTTGTGAAGACAGGATTTGAGCAAATTGACACAAGTACAGTTTGCCACTACTCTGGACACCTGGTTAAATATCGAGTTCCCTAAATGGTGTGTGTTTTACTTTGATCTCTGCCCACACTTTGCTCATCCAGTTAGAACCACAGGGCTCCAGGCCATAGCGTTCCAGGCCTAAACAAGAAAATTTCCATTCCGTTTTGGGAGTTCATTCGTCTCTCATAATTACTTTTTCCACAGATGTGTGCTTCAGGATAGGCCCTGTCCAAATGTGGAGAGGCCCATTTTCATTCACTCACTTTCAGACTTTCTAAGATTTTCAGTTACTAGAGGTTTGCGCAGACTTGCCATTGTCAAGGGACAGTGCACTTCACTTGAAGTTGTGCAGTATTACTTCATGTGTCTCCGTGGAATTTCCACCAATGGGAAACTCTTGCTGTATTCATCTCCAAGTGTTTCTGCATAAGAAAATATAAGTAACAAAGGATGTGGTTTCAAGCCCAATGAGGAAAGGAGGGATTATCTTTGTTTCAGTGCAGGTTGACCTTTCAAAGAAACAGTAATTCCTATGAAATAGGAGGTAAAATCTTTTGTAAAGAGACATGGACATGACCCGCTGAAGTTTATGTCACTGTTTTTAAAACGCCAAGGGCATTTCAGAAATTCTTGGCTACTGAAGTGCCCCTTTTTTCAAATTTCTCTTAGGTAAGACACTCCAGCTTCGTCAAACCATGGTACTGTTCCTTCCATGTAAAAAACCAAAGCAAAAAAGAAAATAAATTAAAACAAAACCCATCAAATTACATTTGAGAGCACACAATTGCTCAGCAGGTCCACTATTCAAGAAGCTAGAGGTACAGAAGCCTCAGCCTTCAGCCCATGGCCTGAAGTTTTGTCTCTATCATGGCCCCTCAATTCCCTGGCATGTCCACATTAACTCATGAATCTTTACTCATTTCCTCTTCAAATGCACGGGATCCAATATATTTGAACCCTGTTCACCTGGGCTGTAATCATCCAAGGACACACCAGAGGAAGGGCAGCCACCCCCTTGCCTGGGGCCTTGGAGCTTATCACAATAGAAATGGACACCTGAACAAGGGGAGCCAAAACAAAGAGAGGCATATTCCTAAAGTCTGAAGCACAGAAGCTACCTATAGACCAGTAGTGGGATTTCACAAATTATGTAAGAATCTCTGTGCACATGCTTGGCATGGCCGCTCATGCCTATAATCCCAGCAATCTGGGGGCTGAGTTGGATGGATCCTTGGGAGTTCCAGTCCATCTTGGGTTACGAATTTATCTCAAGGCCTCTTTCAACAACTACATAAGATGCTGTTTCCAAAAAGAGGACAACAGAAAAGTAGACACACTTGATCCAGGTCCCTGGGTTCACTACATGAGTTGTGGAGTCTAAATATTCCATGCCATGAGAAAATACCTGGGATTTTTAGTGAAAGGGGCATTTGCATCCCTTTTCTAAGGGTTTCCCTTTCACCATGTTACATTTGAATTCTGAGAAAACCTGCTGGTGATAAGCTATCTAGCATTATGTTGGTTTAGGTATTGAGCTAGTACCTCATGTTTAGTGTTCAGGGTTATGCTGGAATGGCTGCAGAGCTCCTTGAAATAGCGATTGCAGACAAGTGAACCCCGAGGAAGCTGGATAGTTGAAGCAGGCACTCCAAATATTCATGCATTGCAGGGATTCACTTTCATTTTGGGACTCATCTTCTGGTTGCTGGCTTTTAGTGCTAACTGATACTACCATGGTGGCAGTAATCCAGCAGAGACTGCATGTATGGTTTGCAGGTTTGCTTCCCAAGCCACCAGAAACTTGGCAGAACCCAAATCATTGTGGCATTTTCTTTCCTCCCCTGAAATATTTGGCTTTCTAAGTTTGAAAATTGAATAGACTGCGCTAGTCAAGTTTGGACCCCATGTACCACCAACAGAGCTAAAGACAGAGCCAACTACTTCCCTCCACTTGTCAAAATATGTCAAATTTACTTGATCACCACAACTTCAAAGAAAATTCTGAGGCAACTTAGAGAGGTTAATCAAATACTGCACGATTGGAATGGCTGTGGTTTTATGAGGTGGAAAGCTGCAGAGTTGGGCTGAAACTGTTCACAGAAACCCACAGGCTTGTGGTTGCCAGGCAACCACACTGGGCTGAGACTGGCTGAACATCACTGTGAGGTGGATTTTAGGCTCTAGGTTTGAAAATTTAAAAGACTGGGGTAGTCAAGTTTGGAACCCATCGACCACAGACAGACCAAAAGGTCTTTCAATTACTTCCCTCCACTTCTCAAAATATGTCAAATTTTCTTGATCACTACAACTGTAAAAAAAATTCTGAGGCAACATAGAGAGACTAATCAAATTCTGCATGATTGGAATGGCTGTGGTTGTATGAGGTGGAAAGCTGCAGAGTTGGGCTGAAACAGTTCACAGAAATCCACAAGCTTGTGGTTGCCAGGAAACCACACTGGGCTGCAATTGGCTGAGCACCATTGTTAGCTGGACTTTAGGCTCTAGGACACAAGTGTGCAGTAGGAGACCTGAGTCACAATGCTGGGCGTTGCCATGGAGACCTCAGTGGCACAGAGGACCTTGTAGCGCAAGTTTTAAATAGGATGAATATTCTTGGCCTGGTGTGCCACAATATTCTCTCTGAAGGCTTCACTGCTCAGAATTTGTGGATGGAAATGCTTGCCAATCTACACATGGATGTACTTTCAATGGGATATGAAATATGCCAGGGCCTGGCAGATGATCTCTGCCATGTCCTATCATTGAGCATACACTTTTCCCTTGTCATGTCTGTCATTTGGCTGAGTACTGTTCCCTAAGCTATTCAGTCAAGACTTGCTGGCATCATTCACCTGCAGTATAAGAGCTTTCTGTGAAATTTCTCAGCAGAAATCCTCTGCAAGCACATAGCTTTGGATATGAGAGACAGTGGTGGAAGTTGAATTTCAAGGGCAGATATTTGAAAACAATGAAACAAGCCCCGAATAAGATCTTTACATGTTTCCCAGATGAATATGTTTGGAAATACAGGGGAAGATGGAGATCAAGCCTGAGAAGAGTGCACACCCATTTCAAGGTACAAAAACCAGGGAAAAACATGGGAAAGCAAGAGAGCTGGTTAATCTGATGTAAAAACCTTTGATGATGAAAGGAAAATTATATTCTCATGATGATATAATCAGGCTGTAGAAGTGAACTTCTCATGTTGGTTCTCGTATGTGTGGCCTTCTGCATTGGGAGGTGGATGTAGGACAGGAGATCTTCAAATAAATCTGGTGGAACACAAAATACTGAAAAAAAAATTCAGCCTAAATCCTGTGTATTCCTTCCCTTTGAGAACATATATGGATAATGTATGAAGTTTCAAAAGAGAAAATGTCTTTTGGGTCATGGTTTCAACAATGAAATGGTCACTTCACATAACATTTTGAATTTTGCTTTCACACTTGCTCATGTACCGGGCCTGAGTAAAGCAGAATGCAGAGTAAGCCTCTTCAATGCTTGTGCATTCCATAAGTGGTTTTAAAACCAGGGAACCCCTTTGGACTTAGTGTTTGTATTTTATTGGTTGATTGGTTTTTCAAATTGTTTGTTTTACTATTTTTAACTTTGTGAGTCAGGGAAGCCCTCACTCATAGAGATTCAGACCTCTCCAAAAGCTCTGAGGTTATTCATGTAACAGCTATTACATGTTATAAGTTTCTCCTATTAAAACTTGAAAGAGAAATAGACTCTGCTACTTTTCATCTAAGTTCAGTGTTGGGCTAAATTCAGTGTTGGACTTTTTACAAGTCCTTTGAAATGTGTCCTCCTCTAGTCACTGGTCGTGCTGGAATTTACTTTCTTGTGAAGACAGGATTTGAGCAAATTGACACAAGTACAGTTTGCCACTACTCTGGACACCTGGTTAAATATCGAGTTCCCTAAATGGTGTGTGTTTTACTTTGATCTCTGCCCACACTTTGCTCATCCAGTTAGAACCACAGGGCTCCAGGCCATAGCGTTCCAGGCCTAAACAAGAAAATTTCCATTCCGTTTTGGGAGTTCATTCGTCTCTCATAATTACTTTTTCCACAGATGTGTGCTTCAGGATAGGCCCTGTCCAAATGTGGAGAGGCCCATTTTCATTCACTCACTTTCAGACTTTCTAAGATTTTCAGTTACTAGAGGTTTGCGCAGACTTGCCATTGTCAAGGGACAGTGCACTTCACTTGAAGTTGTGCAGTATTACTTCATGTGTCTCCGTGGAATTTCCACCAATGGGAAACTCTTGCTGTATTCATCTCCAAGTGTTTCTGCATAAGAAAATATAAGTAACAAAGGATGTGGTTTCAAGCCCAATGAGGAAAGGAGGGATTATCTTTGTTTCAGTGCAGGTTGACCTTTCAAAGAAACAGTAATTCCTATGAAATAGGAGGTAAAATCTTTTGTAAAGAGACATGGACATGACCCGCTGAAGTTTATGTCACTGTTTTTAAAACGCCAAGGGCATTTCAGAAATTCTTGGCTACTGAAGTGCCCCTTTTTTCAAATTTCTCTTAGGTAAGACACTCCAGCTTCGTCAAACCATGGTACTGTTCCTTCCATGTAAAAAACCAAAGCAAAAAAGAAAATAAATTAAAACAAAACCCATCAAATTACATTTGAGAGCACACAATTGCTCAGCAGGTCCACTATTCAAGAAGCTAGAGGTACAGAAGCCTCAGCCTTCAGCCCATGGCCTGAAGTTTTGTCTCTATCATGGCCCCTCAATTCCCTGGCATGTCCACATTAACTCATGAATCTTTACTCATTTCCTCTTCAAATGCACGGGATCCAATATATTTGAACCCTGTTCACCTGGGCTGTAATCATCCAAGGACACACCAGAGGAAGGGCAGCCACCCCCTTGCCTGGGGCCTTGGAGCTTATCACAATAGAAATGGACACCTGAACAAGGGGAGCCAAAACAAAGAGAGGCATATTCCTAAAGTCTGAAGCACAGAAGCTACCTATAGACCAGTAGTGGGATTTCACAAATTATGTAAGAATCTCTGTGCACATGCTTGGCATGGCCGCTCATGCCTATAATCCCAGCAATCTGGGGGCTGAGTTGGATGGATCCTTGGGAGTTCCAGTCCATCTTGGGTTACGAATTTATCTCAAGGCCTCTTTCAACAACTACATAAGATGCTGTTTCCAAAAAGAGGACAACAGAAAAGTAGACACACTTGATCCAGGTCCCTGGGTTCACTACATGAGTTGTGGAGTCTAAATATTCCATGCCATGAGAAAATACCTGGGATTTTTAGTGAAAGGGGCATTTGCATCCCTTTTCTAAGGGTTTCCCTTTCACCATGTTACATTTGAATTCTGAGAAAACCTGCTGGTGATAAGCTATCTAGCATTATGTTGGTTTAGGTATTGAGCTAGTACCTCATGTTTAGTGTTCAGGGTTATGCTGGAATGGCTGCAGAGCTCCTTGAAATAGCGATTGCAGACAAGTGAACCCCGAGGAAGCTGGATAGTTGAAGCAGGCACTCCAAATATTCATGCATTGCAGGGATTCACTTTCATTTTGGGACTCATCTTCTGGTTGCTGGCTTTTAGTGCTAACTGATACTACCATGGTGGCAGTAATCCAGCAGAGACTGCATGTATGGTTTGCAGGTTTGCTTCCCAAGCCACCAGAAACTTGGCAGAACCCAAATCATTGTGGCATTTTCTTTCCTCCCCTGAAATATTTGGCTTTCTAAGTTTGAAAATTGAATAGACTGCGCTAGTCAAGTTTGGACCCCATGTACCACCAACAGAGCTAAAGACAGAGCCAACTACTTCCCTCCACTTGTCAAAATATGTCAAATTTACTTGATCACCACAACTTCAAAGAAAATTCTGAGGCAACTTAGAGAGGTTAATCAAATACTGCACGATTGGAATGGCTGTGGTTTTATGAGGTGGAAAGCTGCAGAGTTGGGCTGAAACTGTTCACAGAAACCCACAGGCTTGTGGTTGCCAGGCAACCACACTGGGCTGAGACTGGCTGAACATCACTGTGAGGTGGATTTTAGGCTCTAGGTTTGAAAATTTAAAAGACTGGGGTAGTCAAGTTTGGAACCCATCGACCACAGACAGACCAAAAGGTCTTTCAATTACTTCCCTCCACTTCTCAAAATATGTCAAATTTTCTTGATCACTACAACTGTAAAAAAAATTCTGAGGCAACATAGAGAGACTAATCAAATTCTGCATGATTGGAATGGCTGTGGTTGTATGAGGTGGAAAGCTGCAGAGTTGGGCTGAAACAGTTCACAGAAATCCACAAGCTTGTGGTTGCCAGGAAACCACACTGGGCTGCAATTGGCTGAGCACCATTGTTAGCTGGATTTTAGGCTCTAGGACACAAGTGTGCAGTAGGAGACCTGAGTCACAATGCTGGGCGTTGCCATGGAGACCTCAGTGGCACAGAGGACCTTGTAGCGCAAGTTTTAAATAGGATGAATATTCTTGGCCTGGTGTGCCACAATATTCTCTCTGAAGGCTTCACTGCTCAGAATTTGTGGATGGAAATGCTTGCCAATCTACACATGGATGTACTTTCAATGGGATATGAAATATGCCAGGGCCTGGCAGATGATCTCTGCCATGTCCTATCATTGAGCATACGCTTTTCCCTTGTCATGTCTGTCATTTGGCTGAGTACTGTTCCCTAAGCTATTCAGTCAAGACTTGCTGGCATCATTCACCTGCAGTATAAGAGCTTTCTGTGAAATTTCCCAGCAGAAATCCTCTGCAAGCACATAGCTTTGGATATGAGAGACAGTGGTGGAAGTTGAATTTCAAGGGCAGATATTTGAAAACAATGAAACAAGCCCCGAATAAGATCTTTACATGTTTCCCAGATGAATATGTTTGGAAATACAGGGGAAGATGGATATCAAGCCTGAGAAGAGTGCACACCCATTTCAAGGTACAAAAACCAGGGAAAAACATGGGAAAGCAAGAGAGCTGGTTAATCTGATGTAAAAACCTTTGATGATGAAAGGAAAATTATATTCTCATGATGATATAATCAGGCTGTAGAAGTGAACTTCTCATGTTGGTTCTCCTATGTGTGGCCTTCTGCATTGGGCGGTGGATGTAGGACAGGAGATCTTCAAATAAATCTGGTGGAACACAAAATACTGAAAAAAACATTCAGCCTAAATCCTGTGTATTCCTTCCCTTTGAGAACATATATGGATAATGTATGAAGATTCAAAAGAGAAAATGTCTTTTGGGTCATGGTTTCAACAATGAAATGGTCACTTCACATAACATTTTGAATTTTGCTTTCACACTTGCTCATGTACCGGGCCTGAGTAAAGCAGAATGCAGAGTAAGCCTCTTCAATGGTTGTGCATTCCATAAGTGGTTTTAAAACCAGGGAACCCCTTTGGACTTAGTGTTTGTATTTTATTGGTTGATTGGTTTTTCAAATTGTTTGTTTTACTATTTTTAACTTTGTGAGTCAGGGAAGCCCTCACTCATAGAGATTCAGACCTCTCCAAAAGCTCTGAATTTTTTCATGTAACAGCTATTACATGTTATAAGTTTCTCCTATTAAAACTTGAAAGAGAAACAGACTCTGCTACTTTTCATCTAAATTCAGTGTTGGGCTAAATTCAGTGTTGGACTTTTTACAAGTCCTTTAAAATGTGTCCTCCTCTAGTCACTGGTCGTGCTGGAATTTACTTTCTTATGAAGACAGGATTTGAGCAAATTGACACAAGTACAGTTTGCCACTACTCTGGACACCTGGTTAAATATCGAGTTCCCTAAATGGTGTGTGTTTTACTTTGATCTCTGCCCACACTTTGCTCATCCAGTTAGAACCACAGGGCTCCAGGCCATAGCGTTCCAGGCCTAAACAAGAAAATTTCCATTCCGTTTTGGGAGTTCATTCGTCTCTCATAATTACTTTTTCCACAGATGTGTGCTTCAGGATAGGCCCTGTCCAAATGTGGAGAGGCCCATTTTCATTCACTCACTTTCAGACTTTCTAAGATTTTCAGTTACTAGAGGTTTGCGCAGACTTGCCATTGTCAAGGGACAGTGCACTTCACTTGAAGTTGTGCAGTATTACTTCATGTGTCTCCGTGGAATTTCCACCAATGGGAAACTCTTGCTGTATTCATCTCCAAGTGTTTCTGCATAAGAAAATATAAGTAACAAAGGATGTGGTTTCAAGCCCAATGAGGAAAGGAGGGATTATCTTTGTTTCAGTGCAGGTTGACCTTTCAAAGAAACAGTAATTCCTATGAAATAGGAGGTAAAATCTTTTGTAAAGAGACATGGACATGACCGGCTGAAGTTTATGTCACTGTTTTTAAAACGCCAAGGGCATTTCAGAAATTCTTGGCTACTGAAGTGCCCCTTTTTTCAAATTTCTCTTAGGTAAGACACTCCAGCTTCGTCAAACCATGGTACTGTTCCTTCCATGTAAAAAACCAAAGCAAAAAAGAAAATAAATTAAAACAAAACCCATCAAATTACATTTGAGAGCACACAATTGCTCAGCAGGTCCACTATTCAAGAAGCTAGAGGTACAGAAGCCTCAGCCTTCAGCCCATGGCCTGAAGTTTTGTCTCTATCATGGCCCCTCAATTCCCTGGCATGTCCACATTAACTCATGAATCTTTACTCATTTCCTCTTCAAATGCACGGGATCCAATATATTTGAACCCTGTTCACCTGGGCTGTAATCATCCAAGGACACACCAGAGGAAGGGCAGCCACCCCCTTGCCTGGGGCCTTGGAGCTTATCACAATAGAAATGGACACCTGAACAAGGGGAGCCAAAACAAAGAGAGGCATATTCCTAAAGTCTGAAGCACAGAAGCTACCTATAGACCAGTAGTGGGATTTCACAAATTATGTAAGAATCTCTGTGCACATGCTTGGCATGGCCGCTCATGCCTATAATCCCAGCAATCTGGGGGCTGAGTTGGATGGATCCTTGGGAGTTCCAGTCCATCTTGGGTTACGAATTTATCTCAAGGCCTCTTTCAACAACTACATAAGATGCTGTTTCCAAAAAGAGGACAACAGAAAAGTAGACACACTTGATCCAGGTCCCTGGGTTCACTACATGAGTTGTGGAGTCTAAATATTCCATGCCATGAGAAAATACCTGGGATTTTTAGTGAAAGGGGCATTTGCATCCCTTTTCTAAGGGTTTCCCTTTCACCATGTTACATTTGAATTCTGAGAAAACCTGCTGGTGATAAGCTATCTAGCATTATGTTGGTTTAGGTATTGAGCTAGTACCTCATGTTTAGTGTTCAGGGTTATGCTGGAATGGCTGCAGAGCTCCTTGAAATAGCGATTGCAGACAAGTGAACCCCGAGGAAGCTGGATAGTTGAAGCAGGCACTCCAAATATTCATGCATTGCAGGGATTCACTTTCATTTTGGGACTCATCTTCTGGTTGCTGGCTTTTAGTGCTAACTGATACTACCATGGTGGCAGTAATCCAGCAGAGACTGCATGTATGGTTTGCAGGTTTGCTTCCCAAGCCACCAGAAACTTGGCAGAACCCAAATCATTGTGGCATTTTCTTTCCTCCCCTGAAATATTTGGCTTTCTAAGTTTGAAAATTGAATAGACTGCGCTAGTCAAGTTTGGACCCCATGTACCACCAACAGAGCTAAAGACAGAGCCAACTACTTCCCTCCACTTGTCAAAATATGTCAAATTTACTTGATCACCACAACTTCAAAGAAAATTCTGAGGCAACTTAGAGAGGTTAATCAAATACTGCACGATTGGAATGGCTGTGGTTTTATGAGGTGGAAAGCTGCAGAGTTGGGCTGAAACTGTTCACAGAAACCCACAGGCTTGTGGTTGCCAGGCAACCACACTGGGCTGAGACTGGCTGAACATCACTGTGAGGTGGATTTTAGGCTCTAGGTTTGAAAATTTAAAAGACTGGGGTAGTCAAGTTTGGAACCCATCGACCACAGACAGACCAAAAGGTCTTTCAATTACTTCCCTCCACTTCTCAAAATATGTCAAATTTTCTTGATCACTACAACTGTAAAAAAAATTCTGAGGCAACATAGAGAGACTAATCAAATTCTGCATGATTGGAATGGCTGTGGTTGTATGAGGTGGAAAGCTGCAGAGTTGAGCTGAAACAGTTCACAGAAATCCACAAGCTTGTGGTTGCCAGGAAACCACACTGGGCTGCAATTGGCTGAGCACCATTGTTAGCTGGACTTTAGGCTCTAGGACACAAGTGTGCAGTAGGAGACCTGAGTCACAATGCTGGGCGTTGCCATGGAGACCTCAGTGGCACAGAGGACCTTGTAGCGCAAGTTTTAAATAGGATGAATATTCTTGGCCTGGTGTGCCACAATATTCTCTCTGAAGGCTTCACTGCTCAGAATTTGTGGATGGAAATGCTTGCCAATCTACACATGGATGTACTTTCAATGGGATATGAAATATGCCAGGGCCTGGCAGATGATCTCTGCCATGTCCTATCATTGAGCATACGCTTTTCCCTTGTCATGTCTGTCATTTGGCTGAGTACTGTTCCCTAAGCTATTCAGTCAAGACTTGCTGGCATCATTCACCTGCAGTATAAGAGCTTTCTGTGAAATTTCCCAGCAGAAATCCTCTGCAAGCACATACCTTTGGATATGAGAGACAGTGGTGGAAGTTGAATTTCAAGGGCAGATATTTGAAAACAATGAAACAAGCCCCGAATAAGATCTTTACATGTTTCCCAGATGAATATGTTTGGAAATACAGGGGAAGATGGATATCAAGCCTGAGAAGAGTGCACACCCATTTCAAGGTACAAAAACCAGGGAAAAACATGGGAAAGCAAGAGAGCTGGTTAATCTGATGTAAAAACCTTTGATGATGAAAGGAAAATTATATTCTCATGATGATATAATCAGGCTGTAGAAGTGAACTTCTCATGTTGGTTCTCCTATGTGTGGCCTTCTGCATTGGGCGGTGGATGTAGGACAGGAGATCTTCAAATAAATCTGGTGGAACACAAAATACTGAAAAAAAAATTCAGCCTAAATCCTGTGTATTCCTTCCCTTTGAGAACATATATGGATAATGTATGAAGTTTCAAAAGAGAAAATGTCTTTTGGGTCATGGTTTCAACAATGAAATGGTCACTTCACATAACATTTTGAATTTTGCTTTCACACTTGCTCATGTACCGGGCCTGAGTAAAGCAGAATGCAGAGTAAGCCTCTTCAATGGTTGTGCATTCCATAAGTGGTTTTAAAACCAGGGAACCCCTTTGGACTTAGTGTTTGTATTTTATTGGTTGATTGGTTTTTCAAATTGTTTGTTTTACTATTTTTAACTTTGTGAGTCAGGGAAGCCCTCACTCATAGAGATTCAGACCTCTCCAAAAGCTCTGAATTTTTTCATGTAACAGCTATTACATGTTATAAGTTTCTCCTATTAAAACTTGAAAGAGAAACAGACTCTGCTACTTTTCATCTAAATTCAGTGTTGGGCTAAATTCAGTGTTGGACTTTTTACAAGTCCTTTAAAATGTGTCCTCCTCTAGTCACTGGTCGTGCTGGAATTTACTTTCTTATGAAGACAGGATTTGAGCAAATTGACACAAGTACAGTTTGCCACTACTCTGGACACCTGGTTAAATATCGAGTTCCCTAAATGGTGTGTGTTTTACTTTGATCTCTGCCCACACTTTGCTCATCCAGTTAGAACCACAGGGCTCCAGGCCATAGCGTTCCAGGCCTAAACAAGAAAATTTCCATTCCGTTTTGGGAGTTCATTCGTCTCTCATAATTACTTTTTCCACAGATGTGTGCTTCAGGATAGGCCCTGTCCAAATGTGGAGAGGCCCATTTTCATTCACTCACTTTCAGACTTTCTAAGATTTTCAGTTACTAGAGGTTTGCGCAGACTTGCCATTGTCAA
Source organism: Cavia porcellus (assembly GCF_034190915.1). NCBI lineage: Eukaryota > Metazoa > Chordata > Mammalia > Rodentia > Caviidae > Cavia > Cavia porcellus. Next base: position 5,358,607 of record NW_026947528.1, read on the forward strand.
GGGACAGTGCACTTCACTTGAAGTTGTGCAGTATTACTTCATGTGTCTCCGTGGAATTTCCACCAATGGGAAACTCTTGCTGTATTCATCTCCAAGTGTTTCTGCATAAGAAAATATAAGTAACAAAGGATGTGGTTTCAAGCCCAATGAGGAAAGGAGGGATTATCTTTGTTTCAGTGCAGGTTGACCTTTCAAAGAAACAGTAATTCCTATGAAATAGGAGGTAAAATCTTTTGTAAAGAGACATGGACATGACCGGCTGAAGTTTATGTCACTGTTTTTAAAACGCCAAGGGCATTTCAGAAATTCTTGGCTACTGAAGTGCCCCTTTTTTCAAATTTCTCTTAGGTAAGACACTCCAGCTTCGTCAAACCATGGTACTGTTCCTTCCATGTAAAAAACCAAAGCAAAAAAGAAAATAAATTAAAACAAAACCCATCAAATTACATTTGAGAGCACACAATTGCTCAGCAGGTCCACTATTCAAGAAGCTAGAGGTACAGAAGCCTCAGCCTTCAGCCCATGGCCTGAAGTTTTGTCTCTATCATGGCCCCTCAATTCCCTGGCATGTCCACATTAACTCATGAATCTTTACTCATTTCCTCTTCAAATGCACGGGATCCAATATATTTGAACCCTGTTCACCTGGGCTGTAATCATCCAAGGACACACCAGAGGAAGGGCAGCCACCCCCTTGCCTGGGGCCTTGGAGCTTATCACAATAGAAATGGACACCTGAACAAGGGGAGCCAAAACAAAGAGAGGCATATTCCTAAAGTCTGAAGCACAGAAGCTACCTATAGACCAGTAGTGGGATTTCACAAATTATGTAAGAATCTCTGTGCACATGCTTGGCATGGCCGCTCATGCCTATAATCCCAGCAATCTGGGGGCTGAGTTGGATGGATCCTTGGGAGTTCCAGTCCATCTTGGGTTACGAATTTATCTCAAGGCCTCTTTCAACAACTACATAAGATGCTGTTTCCAAAAAGAGGACAACAGAAAAGTAGACACACTTGATCCAGGTCCCTGGGTTCACTACATGAGTTGTGGAGTCTAAATATTCCATGCCATGAGAAAATACCTGGGATTTTTAGTGAAAGGGGCATTTGCATCCCTTTTCTAAGGGTTTCCCTTTCACCATGTTACATTTGAATTCTGAGAAAACCTGCTGGTGATAAGCTATCTAGCATTATGTTGGTTTAGGTATTGAGCTAGTACCTCATGTTTAGTGTTCAGGGTTATGCTGGAATGGCTGCAGAGCTCCTTGAAATAGCGATTGCAGACAAGTGAACCCCGAGGAAGCTGGATAGTTGAAGCAGGCACTCCAAATATTCATGCATTGCAGGGATTCACTTTCATTTTGGGACTCATCTTCTGGTTGCTGGCTTTTAGTGCTAACTGATACTACCATGGTGGCAGTAATCCAGCAGAGACTGCATGTATGGTTTGCAGGTTTGCTTCCCAAGCCACCAGAAACTTGGCAGAACCCAAATCATTGTGGCATTTTCCTTCCTCCCCTGAAATATTTGGCTTTCTAAGTTTGAAAATTGAATAGACTGCGCTAGTCAAGTTTGGACCCCATGTACCACCAACAGAGCTAAAGACAGAGCCAACTACTTCCCTCCACTTGTCAAAATATGTCAAATTTACTTGATCACCACAACTTCAAAGAAAATTCTGAGGCAACTTAGAGAGGTTAATCAAATACTGCACGATTGGAATGGCTGTGGTTTTATGAGGTGGAAAGCTGCAGAGTTGGGCTGAAACTGTTCACAGAAACCCACAGGCTTGTGGTTGCCAGGCAACCACACTGGGCTGAGACTGGCTGAACATCACTGTGAGGTGGATTTTAGGCTCTAGGTTTGAAAATTTAAAAGACTGGGGTAGTCAAGTTTGGAACCCATCGACCACAGACAGACCAAAAGGTCTTTCAATTACTTCCCTCCACTTCTCAAAATATGTCAAATTTTCTTGATCACTACAACTGTAAAAAAAATTCTGAGGCAACATAGAGAGACTAATCAAATTCTGCATGATTGGAATGGCTGTGGTTGTATGAGGTGGAAAGCTGCAGAGTTGGGCTGAAACAGTTCACAGAAATCCACAAGCTTGTGGTTGCCAGGAAACCACACTGGGCTGCAATTGGCTGAGCACCATTGTTAGCTGGACTTTAGGCTCTAGGACACAAGTGTGCAGTAGGAGACCTGAGTCACAATGCTGGGCGTTGCCATGGAGACCTCAGTGGCACAGAGGACCTTGTAGCGCAAGTTTTAAATAGGATGAATATTCTTGGCCTGGTGTGCCACAATATTCTCTCTGAAGGCTTCACTGCTCAGAATTTGTGGATGGAAATGCTTGCCAATCTACACATGGATGTACTTTCAATGGGATATGAAATATGCCAGGGCCTGGCAGATGATCTCTGCCATGTCCTATCATTGAGCATACGCTTTTCCCTTGTCATGTCTGTCATTTGGCTGAGTACTGTTCCCTAAGCTATTCAGTCAAGACTTGCTGGCATCATTCACCTGCAGTATAAGAGCTTTCTGTGAAATTTCCCAGCAGAAATCCTCTGCAAGCACATAGCTTTGGATATGAGAGACAGTGGTGGAAGTTGAATTTCAAGGGCAGATATTTGAAAACAATGAAACAAGCCCCGAATAAGATCTTTACATGTTTCCCAGATGAATATGTTTGGAAATACAGGGGAAGATGGATATCAAGCCTGAGAAGAGTGCACACCCATTTCAAGGTACAAAAACCAGGGAAAAACATGGGAAAGCAAGAGAGCTGGTTAATCTGATGTAAAAACCTTTGATGATGAAAGGAAAATTATATTCTCATGATGATATAATCAGGCTGTAGAAGTGAACTTCTCATGTTGGTTCTCCTATGTGTGGCCTTCTGCATTGGGCGGTGGATGTAGGACAGGAGATCTTCAAATAAATCTGGTGGAACACAAAATACTGAAAAAAAAATTCAGCCTAAATCCTGTGTATTCCTTCCCTTTGAGAACATATATGGATAATGTATGAAGTTTCAAAAGAGAAAATGTCTTTTGGGTCATGGTTTCAACAATGAAATGGTCACTTCACATAACATTTTGAATTTTGCTTTCACACTTGCTCATGTACCGGGCCTGAGTAAAGCAGAATGCAGAGTAAGCCTCTTCAATGGTTGTGCATTCCATAAGTGGTTTTAAAACCAGGGAACCCCTTTGGACTTAGTGTTTGTATTTTATTGGTTGATTGGTTTTTCAAATTGTTTGTTTTACTATTTTTAACTTTGTGAGTCAGGGAAGCCCTCACTCATAGAGATTCAGACCTCTCCAAAAGCTCTGAATTTTTTCATGTAACAGCTATTACATGTTATAAGTTTCTCCTATTAAAACTTGAAAGAGAAACAGACTCTGCTACTTTTCATCTAAATTCAGTGTTGGGCTAAATTCAGTGTTGGACTTTTTACAAGTCCTTTAAAATGTGTCCTCCTCTAGTCACTGGTCGTGCTGGAATTTACTTTCTTATGAAGACAGGATTTGAGCAAATTGACACAAGTACAGTTTGCCACTACTCTGGACACCTGGTTAAATATCGAGTTCCCTAAATGGTGTGTGTTTTACTTTGATCTCTGCCCACACTTTGCTCATCCAGTTAGAACCACAGGGCTCCAGGCCATAGCGTTCCAGGCCTAAACAAGAAAATTTCCATTCCGTTTTGGGAGTTCATTCGTCTCTCATAATTACTTTTTCCACAGATGTGTGCTTCAGGATAGGCCCTGTCCAAATGTGGAGAGGCCCATTTTCATTCACTCACTTTCAGACTTTCTAAGATTTTCAGTTACTAGAGGTTTGCGCAGACTTGCCATTGTCAAGGGACAGTGCACTTCACTTGAAGTTGTGCAGTATTACTTCATGTGTCTCCGTGGAATTTCCACCAATGGGAAACTCTTGCTGTATTCATCTCCAAGTGTTTCTGCATAAGAAAATATAAGTAACAAAGGATGTGGTTTCAAGCCCAATGAGGAAAGGAGGGATTATCTTTGTTTCAGTGCAGGTTGACCTTTCAAAGAAACAGTAATTCCTATGAAATAGGAGGTAAAATCTTTTGTAAAGAGACATGGACATGACCCGCTGAAGTTTATGTCACTGTTTTTAAAACGCCAAGGGCATTTCAGAAATTCTTGGCTACTGAAGTGCCCCTTTTTTCAAATTTCTCTTAGGTAAGACACTCCAGCTTCGTCAAACCATGGTACTGTTCCTTCCATGTAAAAAACCAAAGCAAAAAAGAAAATAAATTAAAACAAAACCCATCAAATTACATTTGAGAGCACACAATTGCTCAGCAGGTCCACTATTCAAGAAGCTAGAGGTACAGAAGCCTCAGCCTTCAGCCCATGGCCTGAAGTTTTGTCTCTATCATGGCCCCTCAATTCCCTGGCATGTCCACATTAACTCATGAATCTTTACTCATTTCCTCTTCAAATGCACGGGATCCAATATATTTGAACCCTGTTCACCTGGGCTGTAATCATCCAAGGACACACCAGAGGAAGGGCAGCCACCCCCTTGCCTGGGGCCTTGGAGCTTATCACAATAGAAATGGACACCTGAACAAGGGGAGCCAAAACAAAGAGAGGCATATTCCTAAAGTCTGAAGCACAGAAGCTACCTATAGACCAGTAGTGGGATTTCACAAATTATGTAAGAATCTCTGTGCACATGCTTGGCATGGCCGCTCATGCCTATAATCCCAGCAATCTGGGGGCTGAGTTGGATGGATCCTTGGGAGTTCCAGTCCATCTTGGGTTACGAATTTATCTCAAGGCCTCTTTCAACAACTACATAAGATGCTGTTTCCAAAAAGAGGACAACAGAAAAGTAGACACACTTGATCCAGGTCCCTGGGTTCACTACATGAGTTGTGGAGTCTAAATATTCCATGCCATGAGAAAATACCTGGGATTTTTAGTGAAAGGGGCATTTGCATCCCTTTTCTAAGGGTTTCCCTTTCACCATGTTACATTTGAATTCTGAGAAAACCTGCTGGTGATAAGCTATCTAGCATTATGTTGGTTTAGGTATTGAGCTAGTACCTCATGTTTAGTGTTCAGGGTTATGCTGGAATGGCTGCAGAGCTCCTTGAAATAGCGATTGCAGACAAGTGAACCCCGAGGAAGCTGGATAGTTGAAGCAGGCACTCCAAATATTCATGCATTGCAGGGATTCACTTTCATTTTGGGACTCATCTTCTGGTTGCTGGCTTTTAGTGCTAACTGATACTACCATGGTGGCAGTAATCCAGCAGAGACTGCATGTATGGTTTGCAGGTTTGCTTCCCAAGCCACCAGAAACTTGGCAGAACCCAAATCATTGTGGCATTTTCTTTCCTCCCCTGAAATATTTGGCTTTCTAAGTTTGAAAATTGAATAGACTGCGCTAGTCAAGTTTGGACCCCATGTACCACCAACAGAGCTAAAGACAGGGCCAACTACTTCCCTCCACTTGTCAAAATATATCAAATTTACTTGATCACCACAACTTCAAAGAAAATTCTGAGGCAACTTAGAGAGGTTAATCAAATACTGCACGATTGGAATGGCTGTGGTTTTATGAGGTGGAAAGCTGCAGAGTTGGGCTGAAACTGTTCACAGAAACCCACAGGCTTGTGGTTGCCAGGCAACCACACTGGGCTGAGACTGGCTGAACATCACTGTGAGGTGGATTTTAGGCTCTAGGTTTGAAAATTTAAAAGACTGGGGTAGTCAAGTTTGGAACCCATCGACCACAGACAGACCAAAAGGTCTTTCAATTACTTCCCTCCACTTCTCAAAATATGTCAAATTTTCTTGATCACTACAACTGTAAAAAAAATTCTGAGGCAACATAGAGAGACTAATCAAATTCTGCATGATTGGAATGGCTGTGGTTGTATGAGGTGGAAAGCTGCAGAGTTGGGCTGAAACAGTTCACAGAAATCCACAAGCTTGTGGTTGCCAGGAAACCACACTGGGCTGCAATTGGCTGAGCACCATTGTTAGCTGGACTTTAGGCTCTAGGACACAAGTGTGCAGTAGGAGACCTGAGTCACAATGCTGGGCGTTGCCATGGAGACCTCAGTGGCACAGAGGACCTTGTAGCGCAAGTTTTAAATAGGATGAATATTCTTGGCCTGGTGTGCCACAATATTCTCTCTGAAGGCTTCACTGCTCAGAATTTGTGGATGGAAATGCTTGCCAATCTACACATGGATGTACTTTCAATGGGATATGAAATATGCCAGGGCCTGGCAGATGATCTCTGCCATGTCCTATCATTGAGCATACGCTTTTCCCTTGTCATGTCTGTCATTTGGCTGAGTACTGTTCCCTAAGCTATTCAGTCAAGACTTGCTGGCATCATTCACCTGCAGTATAAGAGCTTTCTGTGAAATTTCCCAGCAGAAATCCTCTGCAAGCACATAGCTTTGGATATGAGAGACAGTGGTGGAAGTTGAATTTCAAGGGCAGATATTTGAAAACAATGAAACAAGCCCCGAATAAGATCTTTACATGTTTCCCAGATGAATATGTTTGGAAATACAGGGGAAGATGGATATCAAGCCTGAGAAGAGTGCACACCCATTTCAAGGTACAAAAACCAGGGAAAAACATGGGAAAGCAAGAGAGCTGGTTAATCTGATGTAAAAACCTTTGATGATGAAAGGAAAATTATATTCTCATGATGATATAATCAGGCTGTAGAAGTGAACTTCTCATGTTGGTTCTCCTATGTGTGGCCTTCTGCATTGGGCGGTGGATGTAGGACAGGAGATCTTCAAATAAATCTGGTGGAACACAAAATACTGAAAAAAACATTCAGCCTAAATCCTGTGTATTCCTTCCCTTTGAGAACAAATATGGATAATGTATGAAGTTTCAAAAGAGAAAATGTCTTTTGGGTCATGGTTTCAACAATGAAATGGTCACTTCACATAACATTTTGAATTTTGCTTTCACACTTGCTCATGTACCGGGCCTGAGTAAAGCAGAATGCAGAGTAAGCCTCTTCAATGGTTGTGCATTCCATAAGTGGTTTTAAAACCAGGGAACCCCTTTGGACTTAGTGTTTGTATTTTATTGGTTGATTGGTTTTTCAAATTGTTTGTTTTACTATTTTTAACTTTGTGAGTCAGGGAAGCCCTCACTCATAGAGATTCAGACCTCTCCAAAAGCTCTGAAGTTTTTCATGTAACAGCTATTACATGTTATAAGTTTCTCCTATTAAAACTTGAAAGAGAAACAGACTCTGCTACTTTTCATCTAAATTCAGTGTTGGGCTAAATTCAGTGTTGGACTTTTTACAAGTCCTTTAAAATGTGTCCTCCTCTAGTCACTGGTCGTGCTGGAATTTACTTTCTTATGAAGACAGGATTTGAGCAAATTGACACAAGTACAGTTTGCCACTACTCTGGACACCTGGTTAAATATCGAGTTCCCTAAATGGTGTGTGTTTTACTTTGATCTCTGCCCACACTTTGCTCATCCAGTTAGAACCACAGGGCTCCAGGCCATAGCGTTCCAGGCCTAAACAAGAAAATTTCCATTCCGTTTTGGGAGTTCATTCGTCTCTCATAATTACTTTTTCCACAGATGTGTGCTTCAGGATAGGCCCTGTCCAAATGTGGAGAGGCCCATTTTCATTCACTCACTTTCAGACTTTCTAAGATTTTCAGTTACTAGAGGTTTGCGCAGACTTGCCATTGTCAAGGGACAGTGCACTTCACTTGAAGTTGTGCAGTATTACTTCATGTGTCTCCGTGGAATTTCCACCAATGGGAAACTCTTGCTGTATTCATCTCCAAGTGTTTCTGCATAAGAAAATATAAGTAACAAAGGATGTGGTTTCAAGCCCAATGAGGAAAGGAGGGATTATCTTTGTTTCAGTGCAGGTTGACCTTTCAAAGAAACAGTAATTCCTATGAAATAGGAGGTAAAATCTTTTGTAAAGAGACATGGACATGACCCGCTGAAGTTTATGTCACTGTTTTTAAAACGCCAAGGGCATTTCAGAAATTCTTGGCTACTGAAGTGCCCCTTTTTTCAAATTTCTCTTAGGTAAGACACTCCAGCTTCGTCAAACCATGGTACTGTTCCTTCCATGTAAAAAACCAAAGCAAAAAAGAAAATAAATTAAAACAAAACCCATCAAATTACATTTGAGAGCACACAATTGCTCAGCAGGTCCACTATTCAAGAAGCTAGAGGTACAGAAGCCTCAGCCTTCAGCCCATGGCCTGAAGTTTTGTCTCTATCATGGCCCCTCAATTCCCTGGCATGTCCACATTAACTCATGAATCTTTACTCATTTCCTCTTCAAATGCACGGGATCCAATATATTTGAACCCTGTTCACCTGGGCTGTAATCATCCAAGGACACACCAGAGGAAGGGCAGCCACCCCCTTGCCTGGGGCCTTGGAGCTTATCACAATAGAAATGGACACCTGAACAAGGGGAGCCAAAACAAAGAGAGGCATATTCCTAAAGTCTGAAGCACAGAAGCTACCTATAGACCAGTAGTGGGATTTCACAAATTATGTAAGAATCTCTGTGCACATGCTTGGCATGGCCGCTCATGCCTATAATCCCAGCAATCTGGGGGCTGAGTTGGATGGATCCTTGGGAGTTCCAGTCCATCTTGGGTTACGAATTTATCTCAAGGCCTCTTTCAACAACTACATAAGATGCTGTTTCCAAAAAGAGGACAACAGAAAAGTAGACACACTTGATCCAGGTCCCTGGGTTCACTACATGAGTTGTGGAGTCTAAATATTCCATGCCATGAGAAAATACCTGGGATTTTTAGTGAAAGGGGCATTTGCATCCCTTTTCTAAGGGTTTCCCTTTCACCATGTTACATTTGAATTCTGAGAAAACCTGCTGGTGATAAGCTATCTAGCATTATGTTGGTTTAGGTATTGAGCTAGTACCTCATGTTTAGTGTTCAGGGTTATGCTGGAATGGCTGCAGAGCTCCTTGAAATAGCGATTGCAGACAAGTGAACCCCGAGGAAGCTGGATAGTTGAAGCAGGCACTCCAAATATTCATGCATTGCAGGGATTCACTTTCATTTTGGGACTCATCTTCTGGTTGCTGGCTTTTAGTGCTAACTGATACTACCATGGTGGCAGTAATCCAGCAGAGACTGCATGTATGGTTTGCAGGTTTGCTTCCCAAGCCACCAGAAACTTGGCAGAACCCAAATCATTGTGGCATTTTCTTTCCTCCCCTGAAATATTTGGCTTTCTAAGTTTGAAAATTGAATAGACTGCGCTAGTCAAGTTTGGACCCCATGTACCACCAACAGAGCTAAAGACAGAGCCAACTACTTCCCTCCACTTGTCAAAATATATCAAATTTACTTGATCACCACAACTTCAAAGAAAATTCTGAGGCAACTTAGAGAGGTTAATCAAATACTGCACGATTGGAATGGCTGTGGTTTTATGAGGTGGAAAGCTGCAGAGTTGGGCTGAAACTGTTCACAGAAACCCACAGGCTTGTGGTTGCCAGGCAACCACACTGGGCTGAGACTGGCTGAACATCACTGTGAGGTGGATTTTAGGCTCTAGGTTTGAAAATTTAAAAGACTGGGGTAGTCAAGTTTGGAACCCATCGACCACAGACAGACCAAAAGGTCTTTCAATTACTTCCCTCCACTTCTCAAAATATGTCAAATTTTCTTGATCACTACAACTGTAAAAAAAATTCTGAGGCAACATAGAGAGACTAATCAAATTCTGCATGATTGGAATGGCTGTGGTTGTATGAGGTGGAAAGCTGCAGAGTTGGGCTGAAACAGTTCACAGAAATCCACAAGCTTGTGGTTGCCAGGAAACCACACTGGGCTGCAATTGGCTGAGCACCATTGTTAGCTGGACTTTAGGCTCTAGGACACAAGTGTGCAGTAGGAGACCTGAGTCACAATGCTGGGCGTTGCCATGGAGACCTCAGTGGCACAGAGGACCTTGTAGCGCAAGTTTTAAATAGGATGAATATTCTTGGCCTGGTGTGCCACAATATTCTCTCTGAAGGCTTCACTGCTCAGAATTTGTGGATGGAAATGCTTGCCAATCTACACATGGATGTACTTTCAATGGGATATGAAATATGCCAGGGCCTGGCAGATGATCTCTGCCATGTCCTATCATTGAGCATACGCTTTTCCCTTGTCATGTCTGTCATTTGGCTGAGTACTGTTCCCTAAGCTATTCAGTCAAGACTTGCTGGCATCATTCACCTGCAGTATAAGAGCTTTCTGTGAAATTTCTCAGCAGAAATCCTCTGCAAGCACATAGCTTTGGATATGAGAGACAGTGGTGGAAGTTGAATTTCAAGGGCAGATATTTGAAAACAATGAAACAAGCCCCGAATAAGATCTTTACATGTTTCCCAGATGAATATGTTTGGAAATACAGGGGAAGATGGAGATCAAGCCTGAGAAGAGTGCACACCCATTTCAAGGTACAAAAACCAGGGAAAAACATGGGAAAGCAAGAGAGCTGGTTAATCTGATGTAAAAACCTTTGATGATGAAAGGAAAATTATATTCTCATGATGATATAATCAGGCTGTAGAAGTGAACTTCTCATGTTGGTTCTCGTATGTGTGGCCTTCTGCATTGGGAGGTGGATGTAGGACAGGAGATCTTCAAATAAATCTGGTGGAACACAAAATACTGAAAAAAAAATTCAGCCTAAATCCTGTGTATTCCTTCCCTTTGAGAACATATATGGATAATGTATGAAGTTTCAAAAGAGAAAATGTCTTTTGGGTCATGGTTTCAACAATGAAATGGTCACTTCACATAACATTTTGAATTTTGCTTTCACACTTGCTCATGTACCGGGCCTGAGTAAAGCAGAATGCAGAGTAAGCCTCTTCAATGCTTGTGCATTCCATAAGTGGTTTTAAAATCAGGGAACCCCTTTGGACTTAGTGTTTGTATTTTATTTGTTGATTGGTTTTTCAAATTGTTTGTTTTACTATTTTTAACTTTGTGAGTCAGGGAAGCTCTCACTCATAGAGATTCAGACCTCTCCAAAAGCTCTGAGGTTATTCATGTAACAGCTATTACATGTTATAAGTTTCTCCTATTAAAACTTGAAAGAGAAATAGACTCTGCTACTTTTCATCTAAGTTCAGTGTTGGGCTAAATTCAGTGTTGGACTTTTTACAAGTCTTTGGAATGTGTCCTCCTCTAGTCACTGGTCGTGCTGGAATTTACTTTCTTGTGAAGACAGGATTTGAGCAAATTGACACAAGTACAGTTTGCCACTACTCTGGACACCTGGTTAAATATCGAGTTCCCTAAATGGTGTGTGTTTTACTTTGATCTCTGCCCACACTTTGCTCATCCAGTTAGAACCACAGGGCTCCAGGCCATAGCGTTCCAGGCCTAAACAAGAAAATTTCCATTCCGTTTTGGGAGTTCATTCGTCTCTCATAATTACTTTTTCCACAGATGTGTGCTTCAGGATAGGCCCTGTCCAAATGTGGAGAGGCCCATTTTCATTCACTCACTTTCAGACTTTCTAAGATTTTCAGTTACTAGAGGTTTGCGCAGACTTGCCATTGTCAAGGGACAGTGCACTTCACTTGAAGTTGTGCAGTATTACTTCATGTGTCTCCGTGGAATTTCCACCAATGGGAAACTCTTGCTGTATTCATCTCCAAGTGTTTCTGCATAAGAAAATATAAGTAACAAAGGATGTGGTTTCAAGCCCAATGAGGAAAGGAGGGATTATCTTTGTTTCAGTGCAGGTTGACCTTTCAAAGAAACAGTAATTCCTATGAAATAGGAGGTAAAATCTTTTGTAAAGAGACATGGACATGACCCGCTGAAGTTTATGTCACTGTTTTTAAAACGCCAAGGGCATTTCAGAAATTCTTGGCTACTGAAGTGCCCCTTTTTTCAAATTTCTCTTAGGTAAGACACTCCAGCTTCGTCAAACCATGGTACTGTTCCTTCCATGTAAAAAACCAAAGCAAAAAAGAAAATAAATTAAAACAAAACCCATCAAATTACATTTGAGAGCACACAATTGCTCAGCAGGTCCACTATTCAAGAAGCTAGAGGTACAGAAGCCTCAGCCTTCAGCCCATGGCCTGAAGTTTTGTCTCTATCATGGCCCCTCAATTCCCTGGCATGTCCACATTAACTCATGAATCTTTACTCATTTCCTCTTCAAATGCACGGGATCCAATATATTTGAACCCTGTTCACCTGGGCTGTAATCATCCAAGGACACACCAGAGGAAGGGCAGCCACCCCCTTGCCTGGGGCCTTGGAGCTTATCACAATAGAAATGGACACCTGAACAAGGGGAGCCAAAACAAAGAGAGGCATATTCCTAAAGTCTGAAGCACAGAAGCTACCTATAGACCAGTAGTGGGATTTCACAAATTATGTAAGAATCTCTGTGCACATGCTTGGCATGGCCGCTCATGCCTATAATCCCAGCAATCTGGGGGCTGAGTTGGATGGATCCTTGGGAGTTCCAGTCCATCTTGGGTTACGAATTTATCTCAAGGCCTCTTTCAACAACTACATAAGATGCTGTTTCCAAAAAGAGGACAACAGAAAAGTAGACACACTTGATCCAGGTCCCTGGGTTCACTACATGAGTTGTGGAGTCTAAATATTCCATGCCATGAGAAAATACCTGGGATTTTTAGTGAAAGGGGCATTTGCATCCCTTTTCTAAGGGTTTCCCTTTCACCATGTTACATTTGAATTCTGAGAAAACCTGCTGGTGATAAGCTATCTAGCATTATGTTGGTTTAGGTATTGAGCTAGTACCTCATGTTTAGTGTTCAGGGTTATGCTGGAATGGCTGCAGAGCTCCTTGAAATAGCGATTGCAGACAAGTGAACCCCGAGGAAGCTGGATAGTTGAAGCAGGCACTCCAAATATTCATGCATTGCAGGGATTCACTTTCATTTTGGGACTCATCTTCTGGTTGCTGGCTTTTAGTGCTAACTGATACTACCATGGTGGCAGTAATCCAGCAGAGACTGCATGTATGGTTTGCAGGTTTGCTTCCCAAGCCACCAGAAACTTGGCAGAACCCAAATCATTGTGGCATTTTCTTTCCTCCCCTGAAATATTTGGCTTTCTAAGTTTGAAAATTGAATAGACTGCGCTAGTCAAGTTTGGACCCCATGTACCACCAACAGAGCTAAAGACAGAGCCAACTACTTCCCTCCACTTGTCAAAATATGTCAAATTTACTTGATCACCACAACTTCAAAGAAAATTCTGAGGCAACTTAGAGAGGTTAATCAAATACTGCACGATTGGAATGGCTGTGGTTTTATGAGGTGGAAAGCTGCAGAGTTGGGCTGAAACTGTTCACAGAAACCCACAGGCTTGTGGTTGCCAGGCAACCACACTGGGCTGAGACTGGCTGAACATCACTGTGAGGTGGATTTTAGGCTCTAGGTTTGAAAATTTAAAAGACTGGGGTAGTCAAGTTTGGAACCCATCGACCACAGACAGACCAAAAGGTCTTTCAATTACTTCCCTCCACTTCTCAAAATATGTCAAATTTTCTTGATCACTACAACTGTAAAAAAAATTCTGAGGCAACATAGAGAGACTAATCAAATTCTGCATGATTGGAATGGCTGTGGTTGTATGAGGTGGAAAGCTGCAGAGTTGGGCTGAAACAGTTCACAGAAATCCACAAGCTTGTGGTTGCCAGGAAACCACACTGGGCTGCAATTGGCTGAGCACCATTGTTAGCTGGACTTTAGGCTCTAGGACACAAGTGTGCAGTAGGAGACCTGAGTCACAATGCTGGGCGTTGCCATGGAGACCTCAGTGGCACAGAGGACCTTGTAGCGCAAGTTTTAAATAGGATGAATATTCTTGGCCTGGTGTGCCACAATATTCTCTCTGAAGGCTTCACTGCTCAGAATTTGTGGATGGAAATGCTTGCCAATCTACACATGGATGTACTTTCAATGGGATATGAAATATGCCAGGGCCTGGCAGATGATCTCTGCCATGTCCTATCATTGAGCATACGCTTTTCCCTTGTCATGTCTGTCATTTGGCTGAGTACTGTTCCCTAAGCTATTCAGTCAAGACTTGCTGGCATCATTCACCTGCAGTATAAGAGCTTTCTGTGAAATTTCCCAGCAGAAATCCTCTGCAAGCACATAGCTTTGGATATGAGAGACAGTGGTGGAAGTTGAATTTCAAGGGCAGATATTTGAAAACAATGAAACAAGCCCCGAATAAGATCTTTACATGTTTCCCAGATGAATATGTTTGGAAATACAGGGGAAGATGGATATCAAGCCTGAGAAGAGTGCACACCCATTTCAAGGTACAAAAACCAGGGAAAAACATGGGAAAGCAAGAGAGCTGGTTAATCTGATGTAAAAACCTTTGATGATGAAAGGAAAATTATATTCTCATGATGATATAATCAGGCTGTAGAAGTGAACTTCTCATGTTGGTTCTCCTATGTGTGGCCTTCTGCATTGGGCGGTGGATGTAGGACAGGAGATCTTCAAATAAATCTGGTGGAACACAAAATACTGAAAAAAAAATTCAGCCTAAATCCTGTGTATTCCTTCCCTTTGAGAACATATATGGATAATGTATGAAGTTTCAAAAGAGAAAATGTCTTTTGGGTCATGGTTTCAACAATGAAATGGTCACTTCACATAACATTTTGAATTTTGCTTTCACACTTGCTCATGTACCGGGCCTGAGTAAAGCAGAATGCAGAGTAAGCCTCTTCAATGGTTGTGCATTCCATAAGTGGTTTTAAAACCAGGGAACCCCTTTGGACTTAGTGTTTGTATTTTATTGGTTGATTGGTTTTTCAAATTGTTTGTTTTACTATTTTTAACTTTGTGAGTCAGGGAAGCCCTCACTCATAGAGATTCAGACCTCTCCAAAAGCTCTGAAGTTTTTCATGTAACAGCTATTACATGTTATAAGTTTCTCCTATTAAAACTTGAAAGAGAAACAGACTCTGCTACTTTTCATCTAAATTCAGTGTTGGGCTAAATTCAGTGTTGGACTTTTTACAAGTCCTTTAAAATGTGTCCTCCTCTAGTCACTGGTCGTGCTGGAATTTACTTTCTTATGAAGACAGGATTTGAGCAAATTGACACAAGTACAGTTTGCCACTACTCTGGACACCTGGTTAAATATCGAGTTCCCTAAATGGTGTGTGTTTTACTTTGATCTCTGCCCACACTTTGCTCATCCAGTTAGAACCACAGGGCTCCAGGCCATAGCGTTCCAGGCCTAAACAAGAAAATTTCCATTCCGTTTTGGGAGTTCATTCGTCTCTCATAATTACTTTTTCCACAGATGTGTGCTTCAGGATAGGCCCTGTCCAAATGTGGAGAGGCCCATTTTCATTCACTCACTTTCAGACTTTCTAAGATTTTCAGTTACTAGAGGTTTGCGCAGACTTGCCATTGTCAAGGGACAGTGCACTTCACTTGAAGTTGTGCAGTATTACTTCATGTGTCTCCGTGGAATTTCCACCAATGGGAAACTCTTGCTGTATTCATCTCCAAGTGTTTCTGCATAAGAAAATATAAGTAACAAAGGATGTGGTTTCAAGCCCAATGAGGAAAGGAGGGATTATCTTTGTTTCAGTGCAGGTTGACCTTTCAAAGAAACAGTAATTCCTATGAAATAGGAGGTAAAATCTTTTGTAAAGAGACATGGACATGACCGGCTGAAGTTTATGTCACTGTTTTTAAAACGCCAAGGGCATTTCAGAAATTCTTGGCTACTGAAGTGCCCCTTTTTTCAAATTTCTCTTAGGTAAGACACTCCAGCTTCGTCAAACCATGGTACTGTTCCTTCCATGTAAAAAACCAAAGCAAAAAAGAAAATAAATTAAAACAAAACCCATCAAATTACATTTGAGAGCACACAATTGCTCAGCAGGTCCACTATTCAAGAAGCTAGAGGTACAGAAGCCTCAGCCTTCAGCCCATGGCCTGAAGTTTTGTCTCTATCATGGCCCCTCAATTCCCTGGCATGTCCACATTAACTCATGAATCTTTACTCATTTCCTCTTCAAATGCACGGGATCCAATATATTTGAACCCTGTTCACCTGGGCTGTAATCATCCAAGGACACACCAGAGGAAGGGCAGCCACCCCCTTGCCTGGGGCCTTGGAGCTTATCACAATAGAAATGGACACCTGAACAAGGGGAGCCAAAACAAAGAGAGGCATATTCCTAAAGTCTGAAGCACAGAAGCTACCTATAGACCAGTAGTGGGATTTCACAAATTATGTAAGAATCTCTGTGCACATGCTTGGCATGGCCGCTCATGCCTATAATCCCAGCAATCTGGGGGCTGAGTTGGATGGATCCTTGGGAGTTCCAGTCCATCTTGGGTTACGAATTTATCTCAAGGCCTCTTTCAACAACTACATAAGATGCTGTTTCCAAAAAGAGGACAACAGAAAAGTAGACACACTTGATCCAGGTCCCTGGGTTCAC
This sequence comes from Cavia porcellus, assembly GCF_034190915.1. Lineage (NCBI taxonomy): Eukaryota > Metazoa > Chordata > Mammalia > Rodentia > Caviidae > Cavia > Cavia porcellus. Next base: position 5,375,137 of record NW_026947528.1, read on the forward strand.
TACATGAGTTGTGGAGTCTAAATATTCCATGCCATGAGAAAATACCTGGGATTTTTAGTGAAAGGGGCATTTGCATCCCTTTTCTAAGGGTTTCCCTTTCACCATGTTACATTTGAATTCTGAGAAAACCTGCTGGTGATAAGCTATCTAGCATTATGTTGGTTTAGGTATTGAGCTAGTACCTCATGTTTAGTGTTCAGGGTTATGCTGGAATGGCTGCAGAGCTCCTTGAAATAGCGATTGCAGACAAGTGAACCCCGAGGAAGCTGGATAGTTGAAGCAGGCACTCCAAATATTCATGCATTGCAGGGATTCACTTTCATTTTGGGACTCATCTTCTGGTTGCTGGCTTTTAGTGCTAACTGATACTACCATGGTGGCAGTAATCCAACAGAGACTGCATGTATGGTTTGCAGGTTTGCTTCCCAAGCCACCAGAAACTTGGCAGAACCCAAATCATTGTGGCATTTTCTTTCCTCCCCTGAAATATTTGGCTTTCTAAGTTTGAAAATTGAATAGACTGCGCTAGTCAAGTTTGGACCCCATGTACCACCAACAGAGCTAAAGACAGAGCCAACTACTTCCCTCCACTTGTCAAAATATGTCAAATTTACTTGATCACCACAACTTCAAAGAAAATTCTGAGGCAACTTAGAGAGGTTAATCAAATACTGCACGATTGGAATGGCTGTGGTTTTATGAGGTGGAAAGCTGCAGAGTTGGGCTGAAACTGTTCACAGAAACCCACAGGCTTGTGGTTGCCAGGCAACCACACTGGGCTGAGACTGGCTGAACATCACTGTGAGGTGGATTTTAGGCTCTAGGTTTGAAAATTTAAAAGACTGGGGTAGTCAAGTTTGGAACCCATCGACCACAGACAGACCAAAAGGTCTTTCAATTACTTCCCTCCACTTCTCAAAATATGTCAAATTTTCTTGATCACTACAACTGTAAAAAAAATTCTGAGGCAACATAGAGAGACTAATCAAATTCTGCATGATTGGAATGGCTGTGGTTGTATGAGGTGGAAAGCTGCAGAGTTGGGCTGAAACAGTTCACAGAAATCCACAAGCTTGTGGTTGCCAGGAAACCACACTGGGCTGCAATTGGCTGAGCACCATTGTTAGCTGGACTTTAGGCTCTAGGACACAAGTGTGCAGTAGGAGACCTGAGTCACAATGCTGGGCGTTGCCATGGAGACCTCAGTGGCACAGAGGACCTTGTAGCGCAAGTTTTAAATAGGATGAATATTCTTGGCCTGGTGTGCCACAATATTCTCTCTGAAGGCTTCACTGCTCAGAATTTGTGGATGGAAATGCTTGCCAATCTACACATGGATGTACTTTCAATGGGATATGAAATATGCCAGGGCCTGGCAGATGATCTCTGCCATGTCCTATCATTGAGCATACGCTTTTCCCTTGTCATGTCTGTCATTTGGCTGAGTACTGTTCCCTAAGCTATTCAGTCAAGACTTGCTGGCATCATTCACCTGCAGTATAAGAGCTTTCTGTGAAATTTCCCAGCAGAAATCCTCTGCAAGCACATAGCTTTGGATATGAGAGACAGTGGTGGAAGTTGAATTTCAAGGGCAGATATTTGAAAACAATGAAACAAGCCCCGAATAAGATCTTTACATGTTTCCCAGATGAATATGTTTGGAAATACAGGGGAAGATGGATATCAAGCCTGAGAAGAGTGCACACCCATTTCAAGGTACAAAAACCAGGGAAAAACATGGGAAAGCAAGAGAGCTGGTTAATCTGATGTAAAAACCTTTGATGATGAAAGGAAAATTATATTCTCATGATGATATAATCAGGCTGTAGAAGTGAACTTCTCATGTTGGTTCTCCTATGTGTGGCCTTCTGCATTGGGCGGTGGATGTAGGACAGGAGATCTTCAAATAAATCTGGTGGAACACAAAATACTGAAAAAAAAATTCAGCCTAAATCCTGTGTATTCCTTCCCTTTGAGAACATATATGGATAATGTATGAAGTTTCAAAAGAGAAAATGTCTTTTGGGTCATGGTTTCAACAATGAAATGGTCACTTCACATAACATTTTGAATTTTGCTTTCACACTTGCTCATGTACCGGGCCTGAGTAAAGCAGAATGCAGAGTAAGCCTCTTCAATGGTTGTGCATTCCATAAGTGGTTTTAAAACCAGGGAACCCCTTTGGACTTAGTGTTTGTATTTTATTGGTTGATTGGTTTTTCAAATTGTTTGTTTTACTATTTTTAACTTTGTGAGTCAGGGAAGCCCTCACTCATAGAGATTCAGACCTCTCCAAAAGCTCTGAAGTTTTTCATGTAACAGCTATTACATGTTATAAGTTTCTCCTATTAAAACTTGAAAGAGAAACAGACTCTGCTACTTTTCATCTAAATTCAGTGTTGGGCTAAATTCAGTGTTGGACTTTTTACAAGTCCTTTAAAATGTGTCCTCCTCTAGTCACTGGTCGTGCTGGAATTTACTTTCTTATGAAGACAGGATTTGAGCAAATTGACACAAGTACAGTTTGCCACTACTCTGGACACCTGGTTAAATATCGAGTTCCCTAAATGGTGTGTGTTTTACTTTGATCTCTGCCCACACTTTGCTCATCCAGTTAGAACCACAGGGCTCCAGGCCATAGCGTTCCAGGCCTAAACAAGAAAATTTCCATTCCGTTTTGGGAGTTCATTCGTCTCTCATAATTACTTTTTCCACAGATGTGTGCTTCAGGATAGGCCCTGTCCAAATGTGGAGAGGCCCATTTTCATTCACTCACTTTCAGACTTTCTAAGATTTTCAGTTACTAGAGGTTTGCGCAGACTTGCCATTGTCAAGGGACAGTGCACTTCACTTGAAGTTGTGCAGTATTACTTCATGTGTCTCCGTGGAATTTCCACCAATGGGAAACTCTTGCTGTATTCATCTCCAAGTGTTTCTGCATAAGAAAATATAAGTAACAAAGGATGTGGTTTCAAGCCCAATGAGGAAAGGAGGGATTATCTTTGTTTCAGTGCAGGTTGACCTTTCAAAGAAACAGTAATTCCTATGAAATAGGAGGTAAAATCTTTTGTAAAGAGACATGGACATGACCGGCTGAAGTTTATGTCACTGTTTTTAAAACGCCAAGGGCATTTCAGAAATTCTTGGCTACTGAAGTGCCCCTTTTTTCAAATTTCTCTTAGGTAAGACACTCCAGCTTCGTCAAACCATGGTACTGTTCCTTCCATGTAAAAAACCAAAGCAAAAAAGAAAATAAATTAAAACAAAACCCATCAAATTACATTTGAGAGCACACAATTGCTCAGCAGGTCCACTATTCAAGAAGCTAGAGGTACAGAAGCCTCAGCCTTCAGCCCATGGCCTGAAGTTTTGTCTCTATCATGGCCCCTCAATTCCCTGGCATGTCCACATTAACTCATGAATCTTTACTCATTTCCTCTTCAAATGCACGGGATCCAATATATTTGAACCCTGTTCACCTGGGCTGTAATCATCCAAGGACACACCAGAGGAAGGGCAGCCACCCCCTTGCCTGGGGCCTTGGAGCTTATCACAATAGAAATGGACACCTGAACAAGGGGAGCCAAAACAAAGAGAGGCATATTCCTAAAGTCTGAAGCACAGAAGCTACCTATAGACCAGTAGTGGGATTTCACAAATTATGTAAGAATCTCTGTGCACATGCTTGGCATGGCCGCTCATGCCTATAATCCCAGCAATCTGGGGGCTGAGTTGGATGGATCCTTGGGAGTTCCAGTCCATCTTGGGTTACGAATTTATCTCAAGGCCTCTTTCAACAACTACATAAGATGCTGTTTCCAAAAAGAGGACAACAGAAAAGTAGACACACTTGATCCAGGTCCCTGGGTTCACTACATGAGTTGTGGAGTCTAAATATTCCATGCCATGAGAAAATACCTGGGATTTTTAGTGAAAGGGGCATTTGCATCCCTTTTCTAAGGGTTTCCCTTTCACCATGTTACATTTGAATTCTGAGAAAACCTGCGGGTGATAAGCTATCTAGCATTATGTTGGTTTAGGTATTGAGCTAGTACCTCATGTTTAGTGTTCAGGGTTATGCTGGAATGGCTGCAGAGCTCCTTGAAATAGCGATTGCAGACAAGTGAACCCCGAGGAAGCTGGATAGTTGAAGCAGGCACTCCAAATATTCATGCATTGCAGGGATTCACTTTCATTTTGGGACTCATCTTCTGGTTGCTGGCTTTTAGTGCTAACTGATACTACCATGGTGGCAGTAATCCAGCAGAGACTGCATGTATGGTTTGCAGGTTTGCTTCCCAAGCCACCAGAAACTTGGCAGAACCCAAATCATTGTGGCATTTTCTTTCCTCCCCTGAAATATTTGGCTTTCTAAGTTTGAAAATTGAATAGACTGCGCTAGTCAAGTTTGGACCCCATGTACCACCAACAGAGCTAAAGACAGAGCCAACTACTTCCCTCCACTTGTCAAAATATGTCAAATTTACTTGATCACCACAACTTCAAAGAAAATTCTGAGGCAACTTAGAGAGGTTAATCAAATACTGCACGATTGGAATGGCTGTGGTTTTATGAGGTGGAAAGCTGCAGAGTTGGGCTGAAACTGTTCACAGAAACCCACAGGCTTGTGGTTGCCAGGCAACCACACTGGGCTGAGACTGGCTGAACATCACTGTGAGGTGGATTTTAGGCTCTAGGTTTGAAAATTTAAAAGACTGGGGTAGTCAAGTTTGGAACCCATCGACCACAGACAGACCAAAAGGTCTTTCAATTACTTCCCTCCACTTCTCAAAATATGTCAAATTTTCTTGATCACTACAACTGTAAAAAAAATTCTGAGGCAACATAGAGAGACTAATCAAATTCTGCATGATTGGAATGGCTGTGGTTGTATGAGGTGGAAAGCTGCAGAGTTGGGCTGAAACAGTTCACAGAAATCCACAAGCTTGTGGTTGCCAGGAAACCACACTGGGCTGCAATTGGCTGAGCACCATTGTTAGCTGGACTTTAGGCTCTAGGACACAAGTGTGCAGTAGGAGACCTGAGTCACAATGCTGGGCGTTGCCATGGAGACCTCAGTGGCACAGAGGACCTTGTAGCGCAAGTTTTAAATAGGATGAATATTCTTGGCCTGGTGTGCCACAATATTCTCTCTGAAGGCTTCACTGCTCAGAATTTGTGGATGGAAATGCTTGCCAATCTACACATGGATGTACTTTCAATGGGATATGAAATATGCCAGGGCCTGGCAGATGATCTCTGCCATGTCCTATCATTGAGCATACGCTTTTCCCTTGTCATGTCTGTCATTTGGCTGAGTACTGTTCCCTAAGCTATTCAGTCAAGACTTGCTGGCATCATTCACCTGCAGTATAAGAGCTTTCTGTGAAATTTCCCAGCAGAAATCCTCTGCAAGCACATAGCTTTGGATATGAGAGACAGTGGTGGAAGTTGAATTTCAAGGGCAGATATTTGAAAACAATGAAACAAGCCCCGAATAAGATCTTTACATGTTTCCCAGATGAATATGTTTGGAAATACAGGGGAAGATGGATATCAAGCCTGAGAAGAGTGCACACCCATTTCAAGGTACAAAAACCAGGGAAAAACATGGGAAAGCAAGAGAGCTGGTTAATCTGATGTAAAAACCTTTGATGATGAAAGGAAAATTATATTCTCATGATGATATAATCAGGCTGTAGAAGTGAACTTCTCATGTTGGTTCTCCTATGTGTGGCCTTCTGCATTGGGCGGTGGATGTAGGACAGGAGATCTTCAAATAAATCTGGTGGAACACAAAATACTGAAAAAAAAATTCAGCCTAAATCCTGTGTATTCCTTCCCTTTGAGAACATATATGGATAATGTATGAAGTTTCAAAAGAGAAAATGTCTTTTGGGTCATGGTTTCAACAATGAAATGGTCACTTCACATAACATTTTGAACTTTGCTTTCACACTTGCTCATGTACCGGGCCTGAGTAAAGCAGAATGCAGAGTAAGCCTCTTCAATGGTTGTGCATTCCATAAGTGGTTTTAAAACCAGGGAACCCCTTTGGACTTAGTGTTTGTATTTTATTGGTTGATTGGTTTTTCAAATTGTTTGTTTTACTATTTTTAACTTTGTGAGTCAGGGAAGCCCTCACTCATAGAGATTCAGACCTCTCCAAAAGCTCTGAAGTTTTTCATGTAACAGCTATTACATGTTATAAGTTTCTCCTATTAAAACTTGAAAGAGAAACAGACTCTGCTACTTTTCATCTAAATTCAGTGTTGGGTTAAATTCAGTGTTGGGCTAAATTCAGTGTTGGACTTTTTACAAGTCCTTTAAAATGTGTCCTCCTCTAGTCACTGGTCGTGCTGGAATTTACTTTCTTATGAAGACAGGATTTGAGCAAATTGACACAAGTACAGTTTGCCACTACTCTGGACACCTGGTTAAATATCGAGTTCCCTAAATGGTGTGTGTTTTACTTTGATCTCTGCCCACACTTTGCTCATCCAGTTAGAACCACAGGGCTCCAGGCCATAGCGTTCCAGGCCTAAACAAGAAAATTTCCATTCCGTTTTGGGAGTTCATTCGTCTCTCATAATTACTTTTTCCACAGATGTGTGCTTCAGGATAGGCCCTGTCCAAATGTGGAGAGGCCCATTTTCATTCACTCACTTTCAGACTTTCTAAGATTTTCAGTTACTAGAGGTTTGCGCAGACTTGCCATTGTCAAGGGACAGTGCACTTCACTTGAAGTTGTGCAGTATTACTTCATGTGTCTCCGTGGAATTTCCACCAATGGGAAACTCTTGCTGTATTCATCTCCAAGTGTTTCTGCATAAGAAAATATAAGTAACAAAGGATGTGGTTTCAAGCCCAATGAGGAAAGGAGGGATTATCTTTGTTTCAGTGCAGGTTGACCTTTCAAAGAAACAGTAATTCCTATGAAATAGGAGGTAAAATCTTTTGTAAAGAGACATGGACATGACCCGCTGAAGTTTATGTCACTGTTTTTAAAACGCCAAGGGCATTTCAGAAATTCTTGGCTACTGAAGTGCCCCTTTTTTCAAATTTCTCTTAGGTAAGACACTCCAGCTTCGTCAAACCATGGTACTGTTCCTTCCATGTAAAAAACCAAAGCAAAAAAGAAAATAAATTAAAACAAAACCCATCAAATTACATTTGAGAGCACACAATTGCTCAGCAGGTCCACTATTCAAGAAGCTAGAGGTACAGAAGCCTCAGCCTTCAGCCCATGGCCTGAAGTTTTGTCTCTATCATGGCCCCTCAATTCCCTGGCATGTCCACATTAACTCATGAATCTTTACTCATTTCCTCTTCAAATGCACGGGATCCAATATATTTGAACCCTGTTCACCTGGGCTGTAATCATCCAAGGACACACCAGAGGAAGGGCAGCCACCCCCTTGCCTGGGGCCTTGGAGCTTATCACAATAGAAATGGACACCTGAACAAGGGGAGCCAAAACAAAGAGAGGCATATTCCTAAAGTCTGAAGCACAGAAGCTACCTATAGACCAGTAGTGGGATTTCACAAATTATGTAAGAATCTCTGTGCACATGCTTGGCATGGCCGCTCATGCCTATAATCCCAGCAATCTGGGGGCTGAGTTGGATGGATCCTTGGGAGTTCCAGTCCATCTTGGGTTACGAATTTATCTCAAGGCCTCTTTCAACAACTACATAAGATGCTGTTTCCAAAAAGAGGACAACAGAAAAGTAGACACACTTGATCCAGGTCCCTGGGTTCACTACATGAGTTGTGGAGTCTAAATATTCCATGCCATGAGAAAATACCTGGGATTTTTAGTGAAAGGGGCATTTGCATCCCTTTTCTAAGGGTTTCCCTTTCACCATGTTACATTTGAATTCTGAGAAAACCTGCTGGTGATAAGCTATCTAGCATTATGTTGGTTTAGGTATTGAGCTAGTACCTCATGTTTAGTGTTCAGGGTTATGCTGGAATGGCTGCAGAGCTCCTTGAAATAGCGATTGCAGACAAGTGAACCCCGAGGAAGCTGGATAGTTGAAGCAGGCACTCCAAATATTCATGCATTGCAGGGATTCACTTTCATTTTGGGACTCATCTTCTGGTTGCTGGCTTTTAGTGCTAACTGATACTACCATGGTGGCAGTAATCCAGCAGAGACTGCATGTATGGTTTGCAGGTTTGCTTCCCAAGCCACCAGAAACTTGGCAGAACCCAAATCATTGTGGCATTTTCTTTCCTCCCCTGAAATATTTGGCTTTCTAAGTTTGAAAATTGAATAGACTGCGCTAGTCAAGTTTGGACCCCATGTACCACCAACAGAGCTAAAGACAGAGCCAACTACTTCCCTCCACTTGTCAAAATATGTCAAATTTACTTGATCACCACAACTTCAAAGAAAATTCTGAGGCAACTTAGAGAGGTTAATCAAATACTGCACGATTGGAATGGCTGTGGTTTTATGAGGTGGAAAGCTGCAGAGTTGGGCTGAAACTGTTCACAGAAACCCACAGGCTTGTGGTTGCCAGGCAACCACACTGGGCTGAGACTGGCTGAACATCACTGTGAGGTGGATTTTAGGCTCTAGGTTTGAAAATTTAAAAGACTGGGGTAGTCAAGTTTGGAACCCATCGACCACAGACAGACCAAAAGGTCTTTCAATTACTTCCCTCCACTTCTCAAAATATGTCAAATTTTCTTGATCACTACAACTGTAAAAAAAATTCTGAGGCAACATAGAGAGACTAATCAAATTCTGCATGATTGGAATGGCTGTGGTTGTATGAGGTGGAAAGCTGCAGAGTTGGGCTGAAACAGTTCACAGAAATCCACAAGCTTGTGGTTGCCAGGAAACCACACTGGGCTGCAATTGGCTGAGCACCATTGTTAGCTGGACTTTAGGCTCTAGGACACAAGTGTGCAGTAGGAGACCTGAGTCACAATGCTGGGCGTTGCCATGGAGACCTCAGTGGCACAGAGGACCTTGTAGCGCAAGTTTTAAATAGGATGAATATTCTTGGCCTGGTGTGCCACAATATTCTCTCTGAAGGCTTCACTGCTCAGAATTTGTGGATGGAAATGCTTGCCAATCTACACATGGATGTACTTTCAATGGGATATGAAATATGCCAGGGCCTGGCAGATGATCTCTGCCATGTCCTATCATTGAGCATACGCTTTTCCCTTGTCATGTCTGTCATTTGGCTGAGTACTGTTCCCTAAGCTATTCAGTCAAGACTTGCTGGCATCATTCACCTGCAGTATAAGAGCTTTCTGTGAAATTTCCCAGCAGAAATCCTCTGCAAGCACATAGCTTTGGATATGAGAGACAGTGGTGGAAGTTGAATTTCAAGGGCAGATATTTGAAAACAATGAAACAAGCCCCGAATAAGATCTTTACATGTTTCCCAGATGAATATGTTTGGAAATACAGGGGAAGATGGATATCAAGCCTGAGAAGAGTGCACACCCATTTCAAGGTACAAAAACCAGGGAAAAACATGGGAAAGCAAGAGAGCTGGTTAATCTGATGTAAAAACCTTTGATGATGAAAGGAAAATTATATTCTCATGATGATATAATCAGGCTGTAGAAGTGAACTTCTCATGTTGGTTCTCCTATGTGTGGCCTTCTGCATTGGGCGGTGGATGTAGGACAGGAGATCTTCAAATAAATCTGGTGGAACACAAAATACTGAAAAAAAAATTCAGCCTAAATCCTGTGTATTCCTTCCCTTTGAGAACATATATGGATAATGTATGAAGTTTCAAAAGAGAAAATGTCTTTTGGGTCATGGTTTCAACAATGAAATGGTCACTTCACATAACATTTTGAATTTTGCTTTCACACTTGCTCATGTACCGGGCCTGAGTAAAGCAGAATGCAGAGTAAGCCTCTTCAATGGTTGTGCATTCCATAAGTGGTTTTAAAACCAGGGAACCCCTTTGGACTTAGTGTTTGTATTTTATTGGTTGATTGGTTTTTCAAATTGTTTGTTTTACTATTTTTAACTTTGTGAGTCAGGGAAGCCCTCACTCATAGAGATTCAGACCTCTCCAAAAGCTCTGAAGTTTTTCATGTAACAGCTATTACATGTTATAAGTTTCTCCTATTAAAACTTGAAAGAGAAACAGACTCTGCTACTTTTCATCTAAATTCAGTGTTGGGTTAAATTCAGTGTTGGGCTAAATTCAGTGTTGGACTTTTTACAAGTCCTTTAAAATGTGTCCTCCTCTAGTCACTGGTCGTGCTGGAATTTACTTTCTTATGAAGACAGGATTTGAGCAAATTGACACAAGTACAGTTTGCCACTACTCTGGACACCTGGTTAAATATCGAGTTCCCTAAATGGTGTGTGTTTTACTTTGATCTCTGCCCACACTTTGCTCATCCAGTTAGAACCACAGGGCTCCAGGCCATAGCGTTCCAGGCCTAAACAAGAAAATTTCCATTCCGTTTTGGGAGTTCATTCGTCTCTCATAATTACTTTTTCCACAGATGTGTGCTTCAGGATAGGCCCTGTCCAAATGTGGAGAGGCCCATTTTCATTCACTCACTTTCAGACTTTCTAAGATTTTCAGTTACTAGAGGTTTGCGCAGACTTGCCATTGTCAAGGGACAGTGCACTTCACTTGAAGTTGTGCAGTATTACTTCATGTGTCTCCGTGGAATTTCCACCAATGGGAAACTCTTGCTGTATTCATCTCCAAGTGTTTCTGCATAAGAAAATATAAGTAACAAAGGATGTGGTTTCAAGCCCAATGAGGAAAGGAGGGATTATCTTTGTTTCAGTGCAGGTTGACCTTTCAAAGAAACAGTAATTCCTATGAAATAGGAGGTAAAATCTTTTGTAAAGAGACATGGACATGACCCGCTGAAGTTTATGTCACTGTTTTTAAAACGCCAAGGGCATTTCAGAAATTCTTGGCTACTGAAGTGCCCCTTTTTTCAAATTTCTCTTAGGTAAGACACTCCAGCTTCGTCAAACCATGGTACTGTTCCTTCCATGTAAAAAACCAAAGCAAAAAAGAAAATAAATTAAAACAAAACCCATCAAATTACATTTGAGAGCACACAATTGCTCAGCAGGTCCACTATTCAAGAAGCTAGAGGTACAGAAGCCTCAGCCTTCAGCCCATGGCCTGAAGTTTTGTCTCTATCATGGCCCCTCAATTCCCTGGCATGTCCACATTAACTCATGAATCTTTACTCATTTCCTCTTCAAATGCACGGGATCCAATATATTTGAACCCTGTTCACCTGGGCTGTAATCATCCAAGGACACACCAGAGGAAGGGCAGCCACCCCCTTGCCTGGGGCCTTGGAGCTTATCACAATAGAAATGGACACCTGAACAAGGGGAGCCAAAACAAAGAGAGGCATATTCCTAAAGTCTGAAGCACAGAAGCTACCTATAGACCAGTAGTGGGATTTCACAAATTATGTAAGAATCTCTGTGCACATGCTTGGCATGGCCGCTCATGCCTATAATCCCAGCAATCTGGGGGCTGAGTTGGATGGATCCTTGGGAGTTCCAGTCCATCTTGGGTTACGAATTTATCTCAAGGCCTCTTTCAACAACTACATAAGATGCTGTTTCCAAAAAGAGGACAACAGAAAAGTAGACACACTTGATCCAGGTCCCTGGGTTCACTACATGAGTTGTGGAGTCTAAATATTCCATGCCATGAGAAAATACCTGGGATTTTTAGTGAAAGGGGCATTTGCATCCCTTTTCTAAGGGTTTCCTTTTCACCATGTTACATTTGAATTCTGAGAAAACCTGCTGGTGATAAGCTATCTAGCATTATGTTGGTTTAGGTATTGAGCTAGTACCTCATGTTTAGTGTTCAGGGTTATGCTGGAATGGCTGCAGAGCTCCTTGAAATAGCGATTGCAGACAAGTGAACCCCGAGGAAGCTGGATAGTTGAAGCAGGCACTCCAAATATTCATGCATTGCAGGGATTCACTTTCATTTTGGGACTCATCTTCTGGTTGCTGGCTTTTAGTGCTAACTGATACTACCATGGTGGCAGTAATCCAGCAGAGACTGCATGTATGGTTTGCAGGTTTGCTTCCCAAGCCACCAGAAACTTGGCAGAACCCAAATCATTGTGGCATTTTCTTTCCTCCCCTGAAATATTTGGCTTTCTAAGTTTGAAAATTGAATAGACTGCGCTAGTCAAGTTTGGACCCCATGTACCACCAACAGAGCTAAAGACAGAGCCAACTACTTCCCTCCACTTGTCAAAATATGTCAAATTTACTTGATCACCACAACTTCAAAGAAAATTCTGAGGCAACTTAGAGAGGTTAATCAAATACTGCACGATTGGAATGGCTGTGGTTTTATGAGGTGGAAAGCTGCAGAGTTGGGCTGAAACTGTTCACAGAAACCCACAGGCTTGTGGTTGCCAGGCAACCACACTGGGCTGAGACTGGCTGAACATCACTGTGAGGTGGATTTTAGGCTCTAGGTTTGAAAATTTAAAAGACTGGGGTAGTCAAGTTTGGAACCCATCGACCACAGACAGACCAAAAGGTCTTTCAATTACTTCCCTCCACTTCTCAAAATATGTCAAATTTTCTTGATCACTACAACTGTAAAAAAAATTCTGAGGCAACATAGAGAGACTAATCAAATTCTGCATGATTGGAATGGCTGTGGTTGTATGAGGTGGAAAGCTGCAGAGTTGGGCTGAAACAGTTCACAGAAATCCACAAGCTTGTGGTTGCCAGGAAACCACACTGGGCTGCAATTGGCTGAGCACCATTGTTAGCTGGACTTTAGGCTCTAGGACACAAGTGTGCAGTAGGAGACCTGAGTCACAATGCTGGGCGTTGCCATGGAGACCTCAGTGGCACAGAGGACCTTGTAGCGCAAGTTTTAAATAGGATGAATATTCTTGGCCTGGTGTGCCACAATATTCTCTCTGAAGGCTTCACTGCTCAGAATTTGTGGATGGAAATGCTTGCCAATCTACACATGGATGTACTTTCAATGGGATATGAAATATGCCAGGGCCTGGCAGATGATCTCTGCCATGTCCTATCATTGAGCATACGCTTTTCCCTTGTCATGTCTGTCATTTGGCTGAGTACTGTTCCCTAAGCTATTCAGTCAAGACTTGCTGGCATCATTCACCTGCAGTATAAGAGCTTTCTGTGAAATTTCCCAGCAGAAATCCTCTGCAAGCACATAGCTTTGGATATGAGAGACAGTGGTGGAAGTTGAATTTCAAGGGCAGATATTTGAAAACAATGAAACAAGCCCCGAATAAGATCTTTACATGTTTCCCAGATGAATATGTTTGGAAATACAGGGGAAGATGGATATCAAGCCTGAGAAGAGTGCACACCCATTTCAAGGTACAAAAACCAGGGAAAAACATGGGAAAGCAAGAGAGCTGGTTAATCTGATGTAAAAACCTTTGATGATGAAAGGAAAATTATATTCTCATGATGATATAATCAGGCTGTAGAAGTGAACTTCTCATGTTGGTTCTCCTATGTGTGGCCTTCTGCATTGGGCGGTGGATGTAGGACAGGAGATCTTCAAATAAATCTGGTGGAACACAAAATACTGAAAAAAAAATTCAGCCTAAATCCTGTGTATTCCTTCCCTTTGAGAACATATATGGATAATGTATGAAGTTTCAAAAGAGAAAATGTCTTTTGGGTCATGGTTTCAACAATGAAATGGTCACTTCACATAACATTTTGAATTTTGCTTTCACACTTGCTCATGTACCGGGCCTGAGTAAAGCAGAATGCAGAGTAAGCCTCTTCAATGGTTGTGCATTCCATAAGTGGTTTTAAAACCAGGGAACCCCTTTGGACTTAGTGTTTGTATTTTATTGGTTGATTGGTTTTTCAAATTGTTTGTTTTACTATTTTTAACTTTGTGAGTCAGGGAAGCCCTCACTCATAGAGATTCAGACCTCTCCAAAAGCTCTGAAGTTTTTCATGTAACAGCTATTACATGTTATAAGTTTCTCCTATTAAAACTTGAAAGAGAAACAGACTCTGCTACTTTTCATCTAAATTCAGTGTTGGGTTAAATTCAGTGTTGGGCTAAATTCAGTGTTGGACTTTTTACAAGTCCTTTAAAATGTGTCCTCCTCTAGTCACTGGTCGTGCTGGAATTTACTTTCTTATGAAGACAGGATTTGAGCAAATTGACACAAGTACAGTTTGCCACTACTCTGGACACCTGGTTAAATATCGAGTTCCCTAAATGGTGTGTGTTTTACTTTGATCTCTGCCCACACTTTGCTCATCCAGTTAGAACCACAGGGCTCCAGGCCATAGCGTTCCAGGCCTAAACAAGAAAATTTCCATTCCGTTTTGGGAGTTCATTCGTCTCTCATAATTACTTTTTCCACAGATGTGTGCTTCAGGATAGGCCCTGTCCAAATGTGGAGAGGCCCATTTTCATTCACTCACTTTCAGACTTTCTAAGATTTTCAGTTACTAGAGGTTTGCGCAGACTTGCCATTGTCAAGGGACAGTGCACTTCACTTGAAGTTGTGCAGTATTACTTCATGTGTCTCCGTGGAATTTCCACCAATGGGAAACTCTTGCTGTATTCATCTCCAAGTGTTTCTGCATAAGAAAATATAAGTAACAAAGGATGTGGTTTCAAGCCCAATGAGGAAAGGAGGGATTATCTTTGTTTCAGTGCAGGTTGACCTTTCAAAGAAACAGTAATTCCTATGAAATAGGAGGTAAAATCTTTTGTAAAGAGACATGGACATGACCCGCTGAAGTTTATGTCACTGTTTTTAAAATGCCAAGGGCATTTCAGAAATTCTTGGCTACTGAAGTGCCCCTTTTTTCAAATTTCTCTTAGGTAAGACACTCCAGCTTCGTCAAACCATGGTACTGTTCCTTCCATGTAAAAAACCAAAGCAAAAAAGAAAATAAATTAAAACAAAACCCATCAAATTACATTTGAGAGCACACAATTGCTCAGCAGGCCCACCATTCAAGAAGCTAGAGGTACAGAAGCCTCAGCCTTCAGCCCATGGCCTGAAGTTTTGTCTCTATCATGGCCCCTCAATTCCCTGGCATGTCCACATTAACTCATGAATCTTTACTCATTTCCTCTTCAAATGCACAGGATCCAATATATTTGAACCCTGTTCACCTGGGCTGTAATCATCCAAGGACACACCAGAGGAAGGGCAGCCACCCCCTTGCCTGGGGCCTTGGAGCTTATCACAATAGAAATGGACACCTGAACAAGGGGAGCCAAAACAAAGAGAGGCATATTCCTAAAGTCTGAAGCACAGAAGCTACCTATAGACCAGTAGTGGGATTTCACAAATTATGCAAGAATCTCTGTGCACATGCTTGGCATGGCCGCTCATGCCTATAATCCCAGCAATCTGGGGGCTGAGGTGGATGGATCCTTGGGAGTTCCAGTCCATCTTGGGCTACGAATTTATCTCAAGGCCTCTTTCAACAACTACATAAGATGCTGTTTCCAAAAAGAGGACAACAGAAAAGTAGAAACACTTGATCCAGGTCCCTGGGTTCACTACATGAGTTGTGGAGTCTAAATATTCCATGCCATGAGAAAATACCTGGGATTTTTAGTGAAAGGGGCATTTGCATCCCTTTTCTAAGGGTTTCCCTTTCACCATGTTACATTTGAATTCTGAGAAAACCTGCTGGTGATAAGCTATCTAGCATTATGTTGGTTTAGGTATTGAGCTAGTACCTCATGTTTAGTGTTCAGGGTTATGCTGGAATGGCTGCAGACCTCCTTGAAATAGCGATTGCAGACAAGTGAACCCCGAGGAAGCTGGATAGTTGAAGCAGGCACTCCAAATATTCATGCACTGCAAGGATTCACTTTCATTTTGGGACTCATCTTCTGCTTGCTGGCTTTTAGTGCTAACTGATACTACCATGGTGGCAGTAATCCAGCAGAGACTGCATGTATGGTTTGCAGGTTTGCTTCCCAAGCCACCAGAAACTTGGCAGAACCCAAATCATTGTGGCATTTTCTTTCCTCTCCTGAAACATTTGGCTTTCTAAGTTTGAAAATTGAATAGACTGGGCTAGTCAAGTTTGGACCCCATGTACCAGCAACAGAGCTAAAGACAGAGCCAACTACTTCCCTCCACTTGTCAAAATATGTCAAATTTGCTTGATCACCACAACTTCAAAGAAAATTCTGAGGCAACTTAGAGAGGTTAATCAAATACTGCATGATTGGAACGGTGGTGGTTTTATGAGGTGGAAAGCTGCAGAGTTGGGCTGAAACTGTTCACAGAAACCCACAGGCTTGTGGTTGCCAGGCAACCACACTGGGCTGAGACTGGCTGAACATCACTGTGAGGTGGATTTTAGGCTCTAGGTTTGAAAATTTAAAAGACTGGGGTAGTCATGTTTGGAACCCATCGACGACAGACAGACCAAAAGGTCTTTCAATTACTTCCCTCCACTTCTCAAAATATGTCAAATTTTCTTGATCACTACAACTGTAAAAAAAAATTCTGAGGCAACATAGAGAGACTAATCAAATATGCATGATTGGAATGGCTGTGGTTGTATGAGGTGGAAAGCTGCAGAGTTGGACTGAAACAGTTCACAGAAATCCACAAGCTTGTGGTTGCCAGGAAACCACACTGGGCTGCAATTGGCTGAGCACCATTGTTAGCTGGACTTTAGGCTCTAGGACACAAGTGTGCAGTAGGAGACCTGAGTCACGATGCTGGGCGTTGCCATGGAGACCTCAGTGGCACAGAGGACCTTGTAGGGCAAGTTTTAAATAGGATGAATATTCTTGGCCTGGTGTGCCACAATATTCTCTCTGAAGGCTTCACTGCTCAGAATTTGTGGATGGAAATGCTTGCCAATCTACACATGGATGTACTTTCAATGGGATATGAAATATGCCAGGGCCTGGCAGATGATCTCTGCCATGTCCTATCATTGAGCATACGCTTTTCCCTTGTCATGTCTGTCATTTGGCTGAGTACTGTTCCCTAAGCTATTCAGTCAAGACTTGCTGGCATCATTCACCTGCAGTATAAGAGCTTTCTGTGAAATTTCCCAGCAGAAATCCTCTGCAAGCACATAGCTTTGGATATGAGAGACAGTGGTGGAAGTTGAATTTCAATGGCATATATTTGAAAACAATGAAACAAGCCCCGAATAAGATCTTTACATGTTTCCCAGATGAATATGTTTGGAAATACAGGGGAAGATGGATATCAAGCCTGAGAAGAGTGAACACCCATTTCAAGGTACAAAAACCAGGGAAAAACATGGGAAAGCAAGAGAGCTGGTTAATCTGATGTAAAAACCTTTGATGATGAAAGGAAAATTATATTTTCATGATGATATAATCAGGCTGTAGAAGTGAACTTCTCATGTTGGTTCTCCTATGTGTGGCCTTCTGCATTGGGCGGTGGATGTAGGACAGGAAATCTTCAAATAAATCTGGTGGAACACAAAATACTGAAAAAAAAAATTCAGCCTAAATCCTGTGTATTCCTTCCCTTTGAGAACATATATGGATAATGTATGAAGTTTCAAAAGAGAAAATGTCTTTTGGGTCATGGTTTCAACAATGAAATGGTCACTTGACATAACATTTTGAATTTTGCTTTCACACTTGCTCATGTACCGGGCCTGAGTAAAGCAGAATGCAGAGTAAGCCTCTTCAATGGTTGTGCATTCCATAAGTGGTTTTAAAACCAGGGAACCCCTTTGGACTTAGTGTTTGTATTTTATTGGTTGATTGGTTTTTCAAATTGTTTGTTTTACTATTTTTAACTTTGTGAGTCAGGGAAGCCCTCACTCATAGAGATTCAGACCTCTCCAAAAGCTCTGAAGTTATTCATGTAACAGCTATTACATGTTATAAGTTTCTCCTATTAAAACTTGAAAGAGAAACAGACTCTGCTACTTTTCATCTAAATTCAGTGTTGGGCTAAATTCAGTGTTGGACTTTTTACAAGTCCTTTGAAATGTGTCCTCCTCTAGTCACTGGTCGTGCTGGAATTTACTTTCTTGTGAAGACAGGATTTGAGCAAATTGACACAAGTACAGTTTGCCACTACTCTGGACACCTGGTTAAATATCGAGTTCCCTAAATGGTGTGTGTTTTACTTTGATCTCTGCCCACACTTTGCTCATCCAGTTAGAACCACAGGGCTCCAGGCCATAGCGTTCCAGGCCTAAACAAGAAAATTTCCATTCCGTTTTGGGAGTTCATTCGTCTCTCATAATTACTTTTTCCACAGATGTGTGCTTCAGGATAGGCCCTGTCCAAATGTGGAGAGGCCCATTTTCATTCACTCACTTTCAGACTTTCTAAGATTTTCAGTTACTAGAGGTTTGCGCAGACTTGCCATTGTCAAGGGACAGTGCACTTCACTTGAAGTTGTGCAGTATTACTTCATGTGTCTCCGTGGAATTTCCACCAATGGGAAACTCTTGCTGTATTCATCTCCAAGTGTTTCTGCATAAGAAAATATAAGTAACAAAGGATGTGGTTTCAAGCCCAATGAGGAAAGGAGGGATTATCTTTGTTTCAGTGCAGGTTGACCTTTCAAAGAAACAGTAATTCCTATGAAATAGGAGGTAAAATCTTTTGTAAAGAGACATGGACATGACCCGCTGAAGTTTATGTCACTGTTTTTAAAACGCCAAGGGCATTTCAGAAATTCTTGGCTACTGAAGTGCCCCTTTTTTCAAATTTCTCTTAGGTAAGACACTCCAGCTTCGTCAAACCATGGTACTGTTCCTTCCATGTAAAAAACCAAAGCAAAAAAGAAAATAAATTAAAACAAAACCCATCAAATTACATTTGAGAGCACACAATTGCTCAGCAGGTCCACTATTCAAGAAGCTAGAGGTACAGAAGCCTCAGCCTTCAGCCCATGGCCTGAAGTTTTGTCTCTATCATGGCCCCTCAATTCCCTGGCATGTCCACATTAACTCATGAATCTTTACTCATTTCCTCTTCAAATGCACGGGATCCAATATATTTGAACCCTGTTCACCTGGGCTGTAATCATCCAAGGACACACCAGAGGAAGGGCAGCCACCCCCTTGCCTGGGGCCTTGGAGCTTATCACAATAGAAATGGACACCTGAACAAGGGGAGCCAAAACAAAGAGAGGCATATTCCTAAAGTCTGAAGCACAGAAGCTACCTATAGACCAGTAGTGGGATTTCACAAATTATGTAAGAATCTCTGTGCACATGCTTGGCATGGCCGCTCATGCCTATAATCCCAGCAATCTGGGGGCTGAGTTGGATGGATCCTTGGGAGTTCCAGTCCATCTTGGGTTACGAATTTATCTCAAGGCCTCTTTCAACAACTACATAAGATGCTGTTTCCAAAAAGAGGACAACAGAAAAGTAGACACACTTGATCCAGGTCCCTGGGTTCACTACATGAGTTGTGGAGTCTAAATATTCCATGCCATGAGAAAATACCTGGGATTTTTAGTGAAAGGGGCATTTGCATCCCTTTTCTAAGGGTTTCCCTTTCACCATGTTACATTTGAATTCTGAGAAAACCTGCTGGTGATAAGCTATCTAGCATTATGTTGGTTTAGGTATTGAGCTAGTACCTCATGTTTAGTGTTCAGGGTTATGCTGGAATGGCTGCAGAGCTCCTTGAAATAGCGATTGCAGACAAGTGAACCCCGAGGAAGCTGGATAGTTGAAGCAGGCACTCCAAATATTCATGCATTGCAGGGATTCACTTTCATTTTGGGACTCATCTTCTGGTTGCTGGCTTTTAGTGCTAACTGATACTACCATGGTGGCAGTAATCCAGCAGAGACTGCATGTATGGTTTGCAGGTTTGCTTCCCAAGCCACCAGAAACTTGGCAGAACCCAAATCATTGTGGCATTTTCTTTCCTCCCCTGAAATATTTGGCTTTCTAAGTTTGAAAATTGAATAGACTGCGCTAGTCAAGTTTGGACCCCATGTACCACCAACAGAGCTAAAGACAGAGCCAACTACTTCCCTCCACTTGTCAAAATATGTCAAATTTACTTGATCACCACAACTTCAAAGAAAATTCTGAGGCAACTTAGAGAGGTTAATCAAATACTGCACGATTGGAATGGCTGTGGTTTTATGAGGTGGAAAGCTGCAGAGTTGGGCTGAAACTGTTCACAGAAACCCACAGGCTTGTGGTTGCCAGGCAACCACACTGGGCTGAGACTGGCTGAACATCACTGTGAGGTGGATTTTAGGCTCTAGGTTTGAAAATTTAAAAGACTGGGGTAGTCAAGTTTGGAACCCATCGACCACAGACAGACCAAAAGGTCTTTCAATTACTTCCCTCCACTTCTCAAAATATGTCAAATTTTCTTGATCACTACAACTGTAAAAAAAATTCTGAGGCAACATAGAGAGACTAATCAAATTCTGCATGATTGGAATGGCTGTGGTTGTATGAGGTGGAAAGCTGCAGAGTTGGGCTGAAACAGTTCACAGAAATCCACAAGCTTGTGGTTGCCAGGAAACCACACTGGGCTGCAATTGGCTGAGCACCATTGTTAGCTGGACTTTAGGCTCTAGGACACAAGTGTGCAGTAGGAGACCTGAGTCACAATGCTGGGCGTTGCCATGGAGACCTCAGTGGCACAGAGGACCTTGTAGCGCAAGTTTTAAATAGGATGAATATTCTTGGCCTGGTGTGCCACAATATTCTCTCTGAAGGCTTCACTGCTCAGAATTTGTGGATGGAAATGCTTGCCAATCTACACATGGATGTACTTTCAATGGGATATGAAATATGCCAGGGCCTGGCAGATGATCTCTGCCATGTCCTATCATTGAGCATACGCTTTTCCCTTGTCATGTCTGTCATTTGGCTGAGTACTGTTCCCTAAGCTATTCAGTCAAGACTTGCTGGCATCATTCACCTGCAGTATAAGAGCTTTCTGTGAAATTTCCCAGCAGAAATCCTCTGCAAGCACATAGCTTTGGATATGAGAGACAGTGGTGGAAGTTGAATTTCAAGGGCAGATATTTGAAAACAATGAAACAAGCCCCGAATAAGATCTTTACATGTTTCCCAGATGAATATGTTTGGAAATACAGGGGAAGATGGATATCAAGCCTGAGAAGAGTGCACACCCATTTCAAGGTACAAAAACCAGGGAAAAACATGGGAAAGCAAGAGAGCTGGTTAATCTGATGTAAAAACCTTTGATGATGAAAGGAAAATTATATTCTCATGATGATATAATCAGGCTGTAGAAGTGAACTTCTCATGTTGGTTCTCCTATGTGTGGCCTTCTGCATTGGGCGGTGGATGTAGGACAGGAGATCTTCAAATAAATCTGGTGGAACACAAAATACTGAAAAAAAAATTCAGCCTAAATCCTGTGTATTCCTTCCCTTTGAGAACATATATGGATAATGTATGAAGTTTCAAAAGAGAAAATGTCTTTTGGGTCATGGTTTCAACAATGAAATGGTCACTTCACATAACATTTTGAATTTTGCTTTCACACTTGCTCATGTACCGGGCCTGAGTAAAGCAGAATGCAGAGTAAGCCTCTTCAATGGTTGTGCATTCCATAAGTGGTTTTAAAACCAGGGAACCCCTTTGGACTTAGTGTTTGTATTTTATTGGTTGATTGGTTTTTCAAATTGTTTGTTTTACTATTTTTAACTTTGTGAGTCAGGGAAGCCCTCACTCATAGAGATTCAGACCTCTCCAAAAGCTCTGAAGTTTTTCATGTAACAGCTATTACATGTTATAAGTTTCTCCTATTAAAACTTGAAAGAGAAACAGACTCTGCTACTTTTCATCTAAATTCAGTGTTGGGCTAAATTCAGTGTTGGACTTTTTACAAGTCCTTTGAAATGTGTCCTCCTCTAGTCACTGGTCGTGCTGGAATTTACTTTCTTGTGAAGACAGGATTTGAGCAAATTGACACAAGTACAGTTTGCCACTACTCTGGACACCTGGTTAAATATCGAGTTCCCTAAATGGTGTGTGTTTTACTTTGATCTCTGCCCACACTTTGCTCATCCAGTTAGAACCACAGGGCTCCAGGCCATAGCGTTCCAGGCCTAAACAAGAAAATTTCCATTCCGTTTTGGGAGTTCATTCGTCTCTCATAATTACTTTTTCCACAGATGTGTGCTTCAGGATAGGCCCTGTCCAAATGTGGAGAGGCCCATTTTCATTCACTCACTTTCAGACTTTCTAAGATTTTCAGTTACTAGAGGTTTGCGCAGACTTGCCATTGTCAAGGGACAGTGCACTTCACTTGAAGTTGTGCAGTATTACTTCATGTGTCTCCGTGGAATTTCCACCAATGGGAAACTCTTGCTGTATTCATCTCCAAGTGTTTCTGCATAAGAAAATATAAGTAACAAAGGATGTGGTTTCAAGCCCAATGAGGAAAGGAGGGATTATCTTTGTTTCAGTGCAGGTTGACCTTTCAAAGAAACAGTAATTCCTATGAAATAGGAGGTAAAATCTTTTGTAAAGAGACATGGACATGACCCGCTGAAGTTTATGTCACTGTTTTTAAAATGCCAAGGGCATTTCAGAAATTCTTGGCTACTGAAGTGCCCCTTTTTTCAAATTTCTCTTAGGTAAGACACTCCAGCTTCGTCAAACCATGGTACTGTTCCTTCCATGTAAAAAACCAAAGCAAAAAAAAATAAATTAAAACAAAACCCATCAAATTACATTTGAGAGCACACAATTGCTCAGCAGGCCCACCATTCAAGAAGCTAGAGGTACAGAAGCCTCAGCCTTCAGCCCATGGCCTGAAGTTTTGTCTCTATCATGGCCCCTCAATTCCCTGGCATGTCCACATTAACTCATGAATCTTTACTCATTTCCTCTTCAAATGCACAGGATCCAATATATTTGAACCCTGTTCACCTGGGCTGTAATCATCCAAGGACACACCAGAGGAAGGGCAGCCACCCCCTTGCCTGGGGCCTTGGAGCTTATCACAATAGAAATGGACACCTGAACAAGGGGAGCCAAAACAAAGAGAGGCATATTCCTAAAGTCTGAAGCACAGAAGCTACCTATAGACCAGTAGTGGGATTTCACAAATTATGCAAGAATCTCTGTGCACATGCTTGGCATGGCCGCTCATGCCTATAATCCCAGCAATCTGGGGGCTGAGGTGGATGGATCCTTGGGAGTTCCAGTCCATCTTGGGCTACGAATTTATCTCAAGGCCTCTTTCAACAACTACATAAGATGCTGTTTCCAAAAAGAGGACAACAGAAAAGTAGAAACACTTGATCCAGGTCCCTGGGTTCACTACATGAGTTGTGGAGTCTAAATATTCCATGCCATGAGAAAATACCTGGGATTTTTAGTGAAAGGGGCATTTGCATCCCTTTTCTAAGGGTTTCCCTTTCACCATGTTACATTTGAATTCTGAGAAAACCTGCTGGTGATAAGCTATCTAGCATTATGTTGGTTTAGGTATTGAGCTAGTACCTCATGTTTAGTGTTCAGGGTTATGCTGGAATGGCTGCAGACCTCCTTGAAATAGCGATTGCAGACAAGTGAACCCCGAGGAAGCTGGATAGTTGAAGCAGGCACTCCAAATATTCATGCACTGCAAGGATTCACTTTCATTTTGGGACTCATCTTCTGCTTGCTGGCTTTTAGTGCTAACTGATACTACCATGGTGGCAGTAATCCAGCAGAGACTGCATGTATGGTTTGCAGGTTTGCTTCCCAAGCCACCAGAAACTTGGCAGAACCCAAATCATTGTGGCATTTTCTTTCCTCTCCTGAAACATTTGGCTTTCTAAGTTTGAAAATTGAATAGACTGGGCTAGTCAAGTTTGGACCCCATGTACCAGCAACAGAGCTAAAGACAGAGCCAACTACTTCCCTCCACTTGTCAAAATATGTCAAATTTGCTTGATCACCACAACTTCAAAGAAAATTCTGAGGCAACTTAGAGAGGTTAATCAAATACTGCATGATTGGAACGGTGGTGGTTTTATGAGGTGGAAAGCTGCAGAGTTGGGCTGAAACTGTTCACAGAAACCCACAGGCTTGTGGTTGCCAGGCAACCACACTGGGCTGAGACTGGCTGAACATCACTGTGAGGTGGATTTTAGGCTCTAGGTTTGAAAATTTAAAAGACTGGGGTAGTCATGTTTGGAACCCATCGACCACAGACAGACCAAAAGGTCTTTCAATTACTTCCCTCCACTTCTCAAAATATGTCAAATTTTCTTGATCACTACAACTGTAAAAAAAATTCTGAGGCAACATAGAGAGACTAATCAAATATGCATGATTGGAATGGCTGTGGTTGTATGAGGTGGAAAGCTGCAGAGTTGGACTGAAACAGTTCACAGAAATCCACAAGCTTGTGGTTGCCAGGAAACCACACTGGGCTGCAATTGGCTGAGCACCATTGTTAGCTGGACTTTAGGCTCTAGGACACAAGTGTGCAGTAGGAGACCTGAGTCACGATGCTGGGCGTTGCCATGGAGACCTCAGTGGCACAGAGGACCTTGTAGGGCAAGTTTTAAATAGGATGAATATTCTTGGCCTGGTGTGCCACAATATTCTCTCTGAAGGCTTCACTGCTCAGAATTTGTGGATGGAAATGCTTGCCAATCTACACATGGATGTACTTTCAATGGGATATGAAATATGCCAGGGCCTGGCAGATGATCTCTGCCATGTCCTATCATTGAGCATACGCTTTTCCCTTGTCATGTCTGTCATTTGGCTGAGTACTGTTCCCTAAGCTATTCAGTCAAGACTTGCTGGCATCATTCACCTGCAGTATAAGAGCTTTCTGTGAAATTTCCCAGCAGAAATCCTCTGCAAGCACATAGCTTTGGATATGAGAGACAGTGGTGGAAGTTGAATTTCAATGGCATATATTTGAAAACAATGAAACAAGCCCCGAATAAGATCTTTACATGTTTCCCAGATGAATATGTTTGGAAATACAGGGGAAGATGGATATCAAGCCTGAGAAGAGTGAACACCCATTTCAAGGTACAAAAACCAGGGAAAAACATGGGAAAGCAAGAGAGCTGGTTAATCTGATGTAAAAACCTTTGATGATGAAAGGAAAATTATATTTTCATGATGATATAATCAGGCTGTAGAAGTGAACTTCTCATGTTGGTTCTCCTATGTGTGGCCTTCTGCATTGGGCGGTGGATGTAGGACAGGAAATCTTCAAATAAATCTGGTGGAACACAAAATACTGAAAAAAAAAATTCAGCCTAAATCCTGTGTATTCCTTCCCTTTGAGAACATATATGGATAATGTATGAAGTTTCAAAAGAGAAAATGTCTTTTGGGTCATGGTTTCAACAATGAAATGGTCACTTGACATAACATTTTGAATTTTGCTTTCACACTTGCTCATGTACCGGGCCTGAGTAAAGCAGAATGCAGAGTAAGCCTCTTCAATGGTTGTGCATTCCATAAGTGGTTTTAAAACCAGGGAACCCCTTTGGACTTAGTGTTTGTATTTTATTGGTTGATTGGTTTTTCAAATTGTTTGTTTTACTATTTTTAACTTTGTGAGTCAGGGAAGCCCTCACTCATAGAGATTCAGACCTCTCCAAAAGCTCTGAAGTTATTCATGTAACAGCTATTACATGTTATAAGTTTCTCCTATTAAAACTTGAAAGAGAAACAGACTCTGCTACTTTTCATCTAAATTCAGTGTTGGGCTAAATTCAGTGTTGGACTTTTTACAAGTCCTTTGAAATGTGTCCTCCTCTAGTCACTGGTCGTGCTGGAATTTACTTTCTTGTGAAGACAGGATTTGAGCAAATTGACACAAGTACAGTTTGCCACTACTCTGGACACCTGGTTAAATATCGAGTTCCCTAAATGGTGTGTGTTTTACTTTGATCTCTGCCCACACTTTGCTCATCCAGTTAGAACCACAGGGCTCCAGGCCATAGCGTTCCAGGCCTAAACAAGAAAATTTCCATTCCGTTTTGGGAGTTCATTCGTCTCTCATAATTACTTTTTCCACAGATGTGTGCTTCAGGATAGGCCCTGTCCAAATGTGGAGAGGCCCATTTTCATTCACTCACTTTCAGACTTTCTAAGATTTTCAGTTACTAGAGGTTTGCGCAGACTTGCCATTGTCAAGGGACAGTGCACTTCACTTGAAGTTGTGCAGTATTACTTCATGTGTCTCCGTGGAATTTCCACCAATGGGAAACTCTTGCTGTATTCATCTCCAAGTGTTTCTGCATAAGAAAATATAAGTAACAAAGGATGTGGTTTCAAGCCCAATGAGGAAAGGAGGGATTATCTTTGTTTCAGTGCAGGTTGACCTTTCAAAGAAACAGTAATTCCTATGAAATAGGAGGTAAAATCTTTTGTAAAGAGACATGGACATGACCCGCTGAAGTTTATGTCACTGTTTTTAAAACGCCAAGGGCATTTCAGAAATTCTTGGCTACTGAAGTGCCCCATTTTTCAAATTTCTCTTAGGTAAGACACTCCAGCTTCGTCAAACCATGGTACTGTTCCTTCCATGTAAAAAACCAAAGCAAAAAAGAAAATAAATTAAAACAAAACCCATCAAATTACATTTGAGAGCACACAATTGCTCAGCAGGTCCACTATTCAAGAAGCTAGAGGTACAGAAGCCTCAGCCTTCAGCCCATGGCCTGAAGTTTTGTCTCTATCATGGCCCCTCAATTCCCTGGCATGTCCACATTAACTCATGAATCTTTACTCATTTCCTCTTCAAATGCACGGGATCCAATATATTTGAACCCTGTTCACCTGGGCTGTAATCATCCAAGGACACACCAGAGGAAGGGCAGCCACCCCCTTGCCTGGGGCCTTGGAGCTTATCACAATAGAAATGGACACCTGAACAAGGGGAGCCAAAACAAAGAGAGGCATATTCCTAAAGTCTGAAGCACAGAAGCTACCTATAGACCAGTAGTGGGATTTCACAAATTATGTAAGAATCTCTGTGCACATGCTTGGCATGGCCGCTCATGCCTATAATCCCAGCAATCTGGGGGCTGAGTTGGATGGATCCTTGGGAGTTCCAGTCCATCTTGGGTTACGAATTTATCTCAAGGCCTCTTTCAACAACTACATAAGATGCTGTTTCCAAAAAGAGGACAACAGAAAAGTAGACACACTTGATCCAGGTCCCTGGGTTCACTACATGAGTTGTGGAGTCTAAATATTCCATGCCATGAGAAAATACCTGGGATTTTTAGTGAAAGGGGCATTTGCATCCCTTTTCTAAGGGTTTCCCTTTCACCATGTTACATTTGAATTCTGAGAAAACCTGCTGGTGATAAGCTATCTAGCATTATGTTGGTTTAGGTATTGAGCTAGTACCTCATGTTTAGTGTTCAGGGTTATGCTGGAATGGCTGCAGAACTCCTTGAAATAGCGATTGCAGACAAGTGAACCCCGAGGAAGCTGGATAGTTGAAGCAGGCACTCCAAATATTCATGCATTGCAGGGATTCACTTTCATTTTGGGACTCATCTTCTGGTTGCTGGCTTTTAGTGCTAACTGATACTACCATGGTGGCAGTAATCCAGCAGAGACTGCATGTATGGTTTGCAGGTTTGCTTCCCAAGCCACCAGAAACTTGGCAGAACCCAAATCATTGTGGCATTTTCTTTCCTCCCCTGAAATATTTGGCTTTCTAAGTTTGAAAATTGAATAGACTGCGCTAGTCAAGTTTGGACCCCATGTACCACCAACAGAGCTAAAGACAGAGCCAACTACTTCCCTCCACTTGTCAAAATATGTCAAATTTACTTGATCACCACAACTTCAAAGAAAATTCTGAGGCAACTTAGAGAGGTTAATCAAATACTGCACGATTGGAATGGCTGTGGTTTTATGAGGTGGAAAGCTGCAGAGTTGGGCTGAAACTGTTCACAGAAACCCACAGGCTTGTGGTTGCCAGGCAACCACACTGGGCTGAGACTGGCTGAACATCACTGTGAGGTGGATTTTAGGCTCTAGGTTTGAAAATTTAAAAGACTGGGGTAGTCAAGTTTGGAACCCATCGACCACAGACAGACCAAAAGGTCTTTCAATTACTTCCCTCCACTTCTCAAAATATGTCAAATTTTCTTGATCACTACAACTGTAAAAAAAATTCTGAGGCAACATAGAGAGACTAATCAAATTCTGCATGATTGGAATGGCTGTGGTTGTATGAGGTGGAAAGCTGCAGAGTTGGGCTGAAACAGTTCACAGAAATCCACAAGCTTGTGGTTGCCAGGAAACCACACTGGGCTGCAATTGGCTGAGCACCATTGTTAGCTGGACTTTAGGCTCTAGGACACAAGTGTGCAGTAGGAGACCTGAGTCACAATGCTGGGCGTTGCCATGGAGACCTCAGTGGCACAGAGGACCTTGTAGCGCAAGTTTTAAATAGGATGAATATTCTTGGCCTGGTGTGCCACAATATTCTCTCTGAAGGCTTCACTGCTCAGAATTTGTGGATGGAAATGCTTGCCAATCTACACATGGATGTACTTTCAATGGGATATGAAATATGCCAGGGCCTGGCAGATGATCTCTGCCATGTCCTATCATTGAGCATACGCTTTTCCCTTGTCATGTCTGTCATTTGGCTGAGTACTGTTCCCTAAGCTATTCAGTCAAGACTTGCTGGCATCATTCACCTGCAGTATAAGAGCTTTCTGTGAAATTTCCCAGCAGAAATCCTCTGCAAGCACATAGCTTTGGATATGAGAGACAGTGGTGGAAGTTGAATTTCAAGGGCAGATATTTGAAAACAATGAAACAAGCCCCGAATAAGATCTTTACATGTTTCCCAGATGAATATGTTTGGAAATACAGGGGAAGATGGATATCAAGCCTGAGAAGAGTGCACACCCATTTCAAGGTACAAAAACCAGGGAAAAACATGGGAAAGCAAGAGAGCTGGTTAATCTGATGTAAAAACCTTTGATGATGAAAGGAAAATTATATTCTCATGATGATATAATCAGGCTGTAGAAGTGAACTTCTCATGTTGGTTCTCCTATGTGTGGCCTTCTGCATTGGGCGGTGGATGTAGGACAGGAGATCTTCAAATAAATCTGGTGGAACACAAAATACTGAAAAAAAAATTCAGCCTAAATCCTGTGTATTCCTTCCCTTTGAGAACATATATGGATAATGTATGAAGTTTCAAAAGAGAAAATGTCTTTTGGGTCATGGTTTCAACAATGAAATGGTCACTTCACATAACATTTTGAATTTTGCTTTCACACTTGCTCATGTACCGGGCCTGAGTAAAGCAGAATGCAGAGTAAGCCTCTTCAATGGTTGTGC
The DNA here is from genome assembly GCF_034190915.1 of Cavia porcellus. Classification (NCBI taxonomy): domain Eukaryota; kingdom Metazoa; phylum Chordata; class Mammalia; order Rodentia; family Caviidae; genus Cavia; species Cavia porcellus. Next base: position 5,404,445 of record NW_026947528.1, read on the forward strand.
ATTCCATAAGTGGTTTTAAAACCAGGGAACCCCTTTGGACTTAGTGTTTGTATTTTATTGGTTGATTGGTTTTTCAAATTGTTTGTTTTACTATTTTTAACTTTGTGAGTCAGGGAAGCCCTCACTCATAGAGATTCAGACCTCTCCAAAAGCTCTGAAGTTTTTCATGTAACAGCTATTACATGTTATAAGTTTCTCCTATTAAAACTTGAAAGAGAAACAGACTCTGCTACTTTTCATCTAAATTCAGTGTTGGGCTAAATTCAGTGTTGGACTTTTTACAAGTCCTTTAAAATGTGTCCTCCTCTAGTCACTGGTCGTGCTGGAATTTACTTTCTTGTGAAGACAGGATTTGAGCAAATTGACACAAGTACAGTTTGCCACTACTCTGGACACCTGGTTAAATATCGAGTTCCCTAAATGGTGTGTGTTTTACTTTGATCTCTGCCCACACTTTGCTCATCCAGTTAGAACCACAGGGCTCCAGGCCATAGCGTTCCAGGCCTAAACAAGAAAATTTCCATTCCGTTTTGGGAGTTCATTCGTCTCTCATAATTACTTTTTCCACAGATGTGTGCTTCAGGATAGGCCCTGTCCAAATGTGGAGAGGCCCATTTTCATTCACTCACTTTCAGACTTTCTAAGATTTTCAGTTACTAGAGGTTTGCGCAGACTTGCCATTGTCAAGGGACAGTGCACTTCACTTGAAGTTGTGCAGTATTACTTCATGTGTCTCCGTGGAATTTCCACCAATGGGAAACTCTTGCTGTATTCATCTCCAAGTGTTTCTGCATAAGAAAATATAAGTAACAAAGGATGTGGTTTCAAGCCCAATGAGGAAAGGAGGGATTATCTTTGTTTCAGTGCAGGTTGACCTTTCAAAGAAACAGTAATTCCTATGAAATAGGAGGTAAAATCTTTTGTAAAGAGACATGGACATGACCCGCTGAAGTTTATGTCACTGTTTTTAAAATGCCAAGGGCATTTCAGAAATTCTTGGCTACTGAAGTGCCCCTTTTTTCAAATTTCTCTTAGGTAAGACACTCCAGCTTCGTCAAACCATGGTACTGTTCCTTCCATGTAAAAAACCAAAGCAAAAAAAAATAAATTAAAACAAAACCCATCAAATTACATTTGAGAGCACACAATTGCTCAGCAGGCCCACCATTCAAGAAGCTAGAGGTACAGAAGCCTCAGCCTTCAGCCCATGGCCTGAAGTTTTGTCTCTATCATGGCCCCTCAATTCCCTGGCATGTCCACATTAACTCATGAATCTTTACTCATTTCCTCTTCAAATGCACAGGATCCAATATATTTGAACCCTGTTCACCTGGGCTGTAATCATCCAAGGACACACCAGAGGAAGGGCAGCCACCCCCTTGCCTGGGGCCTTGGAGCTTATCACAATAGAAATGGACACCTGAACAAGGGGAGCCAAAACAAAGAGAGGCATATTCCTAAAGTCTGAAGCACAGAAGCTACCTATAGACCAGTAGTGGGATTTCACAAATTATGCAAGAATCTCTGTGCACATGCTTGGCATGGCCGCTCATGCCTATAATCCCAGCAATCTGGGGGCTGAGGTGGATGGATCCTTGGGAGTTCCAGTCCATCTTGGGCTACGAATTTATCTCAAGGCCTCTTTCAACAACTACATAAGATGCTGTTTCCAAAAAGAGGACAACAGAAAAGTAGAAACACTTGATCCAGGTCCCTGGCTTCACTACATGAGTTGTGGAGTCTAAATATTCCATGCCATGAGAAAATACCTGGGATTTTTAGTGAAAGGGGCATTTGCATCCCTTTTCTAAGGGTTTCCCTTTCACCATGTTACATTTGAATTCTGAGAACACCTGCTGGTGATAAGCTATCTAGCATTATGTTGGTTTAGGTATTGAGCTAGTACCTCATGTTTAGTGTTCAGGGTTATGCTGGAATGGCTGCAGACCTCCTTGAAATAGCGATTGCAGACAAGTGAACCCCGAGGAAGCTGGATAGTTGAAGCAGGCACTCCAAATATTCATGCACTGCAAGAATTCACTTTCATTTTGGGACTCATCTTCTGCTTGCTGGCTTTTAGTGCTAACTGATACTACCATGGTGGCAGTAATCCAGCAGAGACTGCATGTATGGTTTGCAGGTTTGCTTCCCAAGCCACCAGAAACTTGGCAGAACCCAAATCATTGTGGCATTTTCTTTCCTCCCCTGAAACATTTGGCTTTCTAAGTTTGAAAATTGAATAGACTGGGCTAGTCAAGTTTGGACCCCATGTACCACCAACAGAGCTAAAGACAGAGCCAACTACTTCCCTCCACTTGTCAAAATATGTCAAATTTGCTTGATCACCACAACTTCAAAGAAAATTCTGAGGCAACTTAGAGAGGTTAATCAAATACTGCATGATTGGAACGGTGGTGGTTTTATGAGGTGGAAAGCTGCAGAGTTGGGCTGAAACTGTTCACAGAAACCCACAGGCTTGTGGTTGCCAGGCAACCACACTGGGCTGAGACTGGCTGAACATCAATGTGAGGTGGATTTTAGGCTCTAGGTTTGAAAATTTAAAAGACTGGGGTAGTCATGTTTGGAACCCATCGACCACAGACAGACCAAAAGGTCTTTCAATTACTTCCCTCCACTTCTCAAAATATGTCAAATTTTCTTGATCACTACAACTGTAAAAAAAAATTCTGAGGCAACATAGAGAGACTAATCAAATATGCATGATTGGAATGGCTGTGGTTGTATGAGGTGGAAAGCTGCAGAGTTGGACTGAAACAGTTCACAGAAATCCACAAGCTTGTGGTTGCCAGGAAACCACACTGGGCTGCAATTGGCTGAGCACCATTGTTAGCTGGACTTTAGGCTCTAGGACACAAGTGTGCAGTAGGAGACCTGAGTCACGATGCTGGGCGTTGCCATGGAGACCTCAGTGGCACAGAGGACCTTGTAGGGCAAGTTTTAAATAGGATGAATATTCTTGGCCTGGTGTGCCACAATATTCTCTCTGAAGGCTTCACTGCTCAGAATTTGTGGATGGAAATGCTTGCCAATCTACACATGGATGTACTTTCAATGGGATATGAAATATGCCAGGGCCTGGCAGATGATCTCTGCCATGTCCTATCATTGAGCATACGCTTTTCCCTTGTCATGTCTGTCATTTGGCTGAGTACTGTTCCCTAAGCTATTCAGTCAAGACTTGCTGGCATCATTCACCTGCAGTATAAGAGCTTTCTGTGAAATTTCCCAGCAGAAATCCTCTGCAAGCACATAGCTTTGGATATGAGAGACAGTGGTGGAAGTTGAATTTCAATGGCATATATTTGAAAACAATGAAACAAGCCCCGAATAAGATCTTTACATGTTTCCCAGATGAATATGTTTGGAAATACAGGGGAAGATGGATATCAAGCCTGAGAAGAGTGAACACCCATTTCAAGGTACAAAAACCAGGGAAAAACATGGGAAAGCAAGAGAGCTGGTTAATCTGATGTAAAAACCTTTGATGATGAAAGGAAAATTATATTTTCATGATAATATAATCAGGCTGTAGAAGTGAACTTCTCATGTTGGTTCTCCTATGTGTGGCCTTCTGCATTGGGCGGTGGATGTAGGACAGGAAATCTTCAAATAAATCTGGTGGAACACAAAATACTGAAAAAAAAAATTCAGCCTAAATCCTGTGTATTCCTTCCCTTTGAGAACATATATGGATAATGTATGAAGTTTCAAAAGAGAAAATGTCTTTTGGGTCATGGTTTCAACAATGAAATGGTCACTTCACATAACATTTTGAATTTTGCTTTCACACTTGCTCATGTACTGGGCCTGAGTAAAGCAGAATGCAGAGTAAGCCTCTTCAATGGTTGTGCATTCCATAAGTGGTTTTAAAACCAGGGAACCCCTTTGGACTTAGTGTTTGTATTTTATTGGTTGATTGGTTTTTCAAATTGTTTGTTTTACTATTTTTAACTTTGTGAGTCAGGGAAGCCCTCACTCATAGAGATTCAGACCTCTCCAAAAGCTCTGAAGTTATTCATGTAACAGCTATTACATGTTATAAGTTTCTCCTATTAAAACTTGAAAGAGAAACAGACTCTGCTACTTTTCATCTAAATTCAGTGTTGGGCTAAATTCAGTGTTGGACTTTTTACAAGTCCTTTGAAATGTGTCCTCCTCTAGTCACTGGTCGTGCTGGAATTTACTTTCTTGTGAAGACAGGATTTGAGCAAATTGACACAAGTACAGTTTGCCACTACTCTGGACACCTGGTTAAATATCGAGTTCCCTAAATGGTGTGTGTTTTACTTTGATCTCTGCCCACACTTTGCTCATCCAGTTAGAACCACAGGGCTCCAGGCCATAGCGTTCCAGGCCTAAACAAGAAAATTTCCATTCCGTTTTGGGAGTTCATTCGTCTCTCATAATTACTTTTTCCACAGATGTGTGCTTCAGGATAGGCCCTGTCCAAATGTGGAGAGGCCCATTTTCATTCACTCACTTTTAGACTTTCTAAGATTTTCAGTTACTAGAGGTTTGCGCAGATTTGCCATTGTCAAGGGACAGTACACTTCACTTGAAGTTGTGCAGTATTACTTCATGTGTCACCGTGGAATTTCCACCAATGGGAAACTCTTGCTGTGTTCATCTCCAAGTGTTTCTGGGTAAGAAAATATAAGTAAGAAAGGATGTGGTTTCAAGCCCAATGAGGAAAGGAGGGATTATCTTTGTTTCAGTGCAGGTTGACCTTTCAAAGAAACAGTAATTCCTATGAAATAGGAGGTAAAATCTTTTGTAAAGAGACATTGACATGACCCGCTGAAGTTTATGTCACTGTTTTTAAAACGCTAAGGGCATTTCAGAAATTCTTGGCTACTGAAGTGCCCCTTTTTTCAAATTTCTCTTAGGTAAGACACTCCAGCTTCGTCAAACCATGGTACTGTTCCTTCCATGTAAAAAACCAAAGCAAAAAAGAAAATAAATTAAAACAAAACCCATCAAATTACATTTGAGAGCACACAATTGCTCAGCAGGCCCACCATTCCAGAAGCTAGAGGTACAGAAGCCTCAGCCTTCAGCCCATGGCCTGAAGTTTTGTCTCTATCATGGCCCCTCAATTCCCTGGCATGTCCACATTAACTCATGAATCTTTACTCATTTCCTCTTCAAATGCACAGGATCCAATATATTTGAACCCTGTTCACCTGGGCTGTAATCATCCAAGGACACACCAGAGGAAGGGCAGCCACCCCCTTGCCTGGGGCCTTGGAGCTTATCACAATAGAAATGGACACCTGAACAAGGGGAGCCAAAACAAAGAGAGGCATATTCCTAAAGTCTGAAGCACAGAAGCTACCTATAGACCAGTAGTGGGATTTCACAAATTATGTAAGAATCTCTGTGCACATGCTTGGCATGGCCGCTCATGCCTATAATCCCAGCAATCTGGGGGCTGAGGTGGATGGATCCTTGGGAGTTCCAGTCCATCTTGGGCTACGAATTTATCTCAAGGCCTCTTTCAACAACTACATAAGATGCTGTTTCCAAAAAGAGGACAAGAGAAAAGTAGACACACTTGATCCAGGTCCCTGGGTTCACTACATGAGTTGTGGAGTCTAAATATTCCATGCCATGAGAAAATACCTGGGATTTTTAGTGAAAGGGGCATTTGCATCCCTTTTCTAAGGGTTTCCCTTTCACCATGTTACATTTGAATTTTGAGAAAACCTGCTGGTGATAAGCTATCTAGCATTATGTTGGTTTAGGTATTGAGCTAGTACCTCATGTTTAGTGTTCAGGGTTATGCTGGAATGGCTGCAGACCTCCTTGAAATAGCGATTGCAGACAAGTGAACCCCGAGGAAGCTGGATAGTTGAAGCAGGCACTCCAAATATTCATGCATTGCAGGGATTCACTTTCATTTTGGGACTCATCTTCTGGTTGCTGGATTTTAGTGCTAACTGATACTACCATGGTGGCAGTAATCCAGCAGAGACTGCATGTATGGTTTGCAGGTTTGCTTCCCAAGCCACCAGAAACTTGGCAGAACCCAAATCATTGTGGCATTTTCTTTCCTCCCCTGAAACATTTGGCTTTCTAAGTTTGAAAATTTAATAGACTGCGCTAGTCAACTTTGGACCCCATGTACCACCAACAGAGCTAAAGACAAAGCCAACTACTTCCCTCCACTTGTCAAAATATGTCAAATTTGCTTGATCACCACAACTTCAAAGAAAATTCTGAGGCAACTTAGAGAGGTTAATAAAATACTGCACGATTGGAATGGCTGTGGTTTTATGAGGTGGAAAGCTGCAGTGTTGGGCTGAATCTGTTCACAGAAACCCACAGGCTTGTGGTTGCCAGGCAACCACACTGGGCTGAGACTGGCTGAACATCACTGTGAGGTGGATTTTAGGCTCTAGGTTTCAAAATTTAAAAGACTGGGGTAGTCAAGTTTGGAACCCATCGACCACAGACAGACCAAAAGGTCTTTCAATTACTTCCCTCCACTTCTCAAAATATGTCAAATTTTCTTGATCACTGCAACTGTAAAAAAAATTCTGAGGCAACATAGAGAGACTAATCAAATACTGCATGATTGGAATGGCTGTGGTTGTATGAGGTGGAAAGCTGCAGAGTTGGGCTGAAACAGTTCACAGAAACCCACAAGCTTGTGGTTGCCAGGAAACCACACTGGGCTGCAATTGGCTGAGCACCATTGTTAGCTGGACTTTAGGCTCTAGGACACAAGTGTGCAGTAGGAGACCTGAGTCACAATGCTGGGCGTTGCCATGGAGACCTCAGTGGCACAGAGGACCATGTAGGGCAAATTTTAAATAGGATGAATATTCTTGGCCTGGTGTGCCACAATATTCTCTCTGAAGGCTTCACTGCTCAGAATTTGTGGATGGAAATGCTTGCCAATCTACACATGGATGTACTTTCAATGGGATATGAAATATGCCAGGGCCTGGCAGATGATCTCTGCCATGTCCTATCATTGAGCATACGCTTTTCCCTTGTCATGTCTGTCATTTGGCTGAGTACTGTTCCCTAAGCTATTCAGTCAAGACTTGCTGGCATCATTCACCTGCAGTATAAGAGCTTTCTGTGAAATTTTCCAGCAGAAATCCTCTGCAAGCACATAGCTTTGGATATGAGAGACAGTGGTGGAAGTTGAATTTCAAGGGCAGATATTTGAAAACAATGAAACAAGCCCCGAATAAGATCTTTACATGTTTCCCAGATGAATATGTTTGGAAATACAGGGGAAGATGGATATCAAGCCTGAGAAGAGTGCACACACATTTCAAGGTACAAAAACCAGGGAAAAACATGGGAAAGCAAGAGAGCTGGTTAATCTGATGTAAAAACCTTTGATGATGAAAGGAAAATTATATTCTCATGATGATATAATCAGGCTGTAGAAGTGAACTTCTCATGTTGGTTCTCCTATGTGTGGCCTTCTGCATTGGGCGGTGGATGTAGGACAGGAAATCTTCAAATAAATCTGGTGGAACACAAAATACTGAAAAAAAATTCAGCCTAAATCCTGTGTATTCCTTCCCTTTGAGAACATGTATGGATAATGTATGAAGTTTCAAAAGAGAAAATGTCTTTTGGGTCATGGTTTCAACAATGAAATGGTCACTTCACATAACATTTTGAATTTTGCTTTCACACTTGCTCATGTACCGGGCCTGAGTAAAGCAGAAAGCAGAGTAAGCCTCTTCAATGGTTGTGCATTCCATAAGTGGTTTTAAAACCAGGGAACCCCTTTGGACTTAGTGTTTGTATTTTATTGGTTGATTGGTTTTTCAATTTGTTTGTTTTACTATTTTTAACTTTGTGAGTCAGGGAAGCCCTCACTCATAGAGATTCAGACCTCTCCAAAAGCTCTGAAGTTATTCATGTAACAGCTATTACATGTTATAAGTTTCTCCTATTAAAACTTGAAAGAGAAACAGACTCTGCTACTTTTCATCTAAATTCAGTGTTGGGCTAAATTCAGTGTTGGACTTTTTACAAGTCCTTTGAAATGTGTCCTCCTCTAGTCACTGGTCGTGCTGGAATTTACTTTCTTGTGAAGACAGGATTTGAGCAAATTGACACAAGTACAGTTTGCCACTACTCTGGACACCTGGTTAAATATCGAGTTCCCTAAATGGTGTGTGTTTTACTTTGATCTCTGCCCACACTTTGCTCATCCAGTTAGAATCACAGGGCTCCAGGCCATAGCGTTCCAGGCCTAAACAAGAAAATTTAAATTCCGTTTTGGGAGTTCATTCGTCTCTCATAATTACTTTTTCCACAGATGTGTGCTTCAGGATAGGCCCTGTCCAAATGTGGAGAGGCCCATTTTCATTCACTCACTTTAAGACTTTCTAAGATTTTCAGTTACTAGAGGTCTGCAGAGGCTTGCCATTGTCAAGGGACAGTACACTTCACTTGAAGTTGTGCAGTATTACTTCATGTGTCACCGTGGAATTTCCACCAATGGGAAACTCTTGCTGTATTCATCTCCAAGTGTTTCTGGGTAAGAAAATATAAGTAAGAAAGGATGTGGTTTCAAGCCCAATGAGGAAAGGAGGGATTATCTTTGTTTCAGTGCAGGTTGACCTTTCAAAGAAACAGTAATTCCTATGAAATAGGAGGTAAAATCTTTTGTAAAGAGACATGGACATGACCCGCTGAAGTTTATGTCACTGTTTTTAAAACGCTAAGGGCATTTCAGAAATTCTTGGCTACTGAAGTGCCCCTTTTTTCAAATTTCTCTTAGGTAAGAAACTCCAGCTTCGACAAACCATGGTACTGTTCCTTCCATGTAAAAAACCAAAGCAAAAAAGAAAATAAATTAAAACAAAACCCATCAAATTACATTTGAGAGCACACAATTGCTCAGCAGGCCCACCATTCAAGAAGCTAGAGGTACAGAAGCCTCAGCCTTCAGCCCATGGCCTGAAGTTTTGTCTCTGTCATGGCCCCTCAATTCCCTGGCATGTCCACATTAACTCATGAATCTTTACTCATTTCCTCTTCAAATGCACAGGATCCAATATATTTGAACCCTGTTCACCTGGGCTGTAATCATCCAAGGACACACCAGAGGAAGGGCAGCCACCCCCTTGCCTGGGGCCTTGGAGCTTATCACAATAGAAATGGACACCTGAACAAGGGGAGCCAAAACAAAGAGAGGCATATTCCTAAAGTCTGAAGCACAGAAGCTACCTATAGACCAGTAGTGGGATTTCACAAATTATGTAAGAATCTCTGTGCACATGCTTGGCATGGCCGCTCATGCCTATAATCCCAGCAATCTGGGGGCTGAGGTGGATGGATCCTTGGGAGTTCCAGTCCATCTTGGGCTACGAATTTATCTCAAGGCCTCTTTCAACAACTACATAAGATGCTGTTTCCAAAAAGAGGACAACAGAAAAGTAGACACACTTGATCCAGGTCCCTGGGTTCACTACATGAGTTGTGGAGTCTAAATATTCCATGCCATGAGAAAATACCTGGGATTTTTAGTGAAAGGGGCATTTGCATCCCTTTTCTAAGGGTTTCCCTTTCACCATGTTACATTTGAATTCTGAGAAAACCTGCTGGTGATAAGCTATCTAGCATTATGTTGGTTTAGGTATTGAGCTAGTACCTCATGTTTAGTGTTCAGGGTTATGCTGGAATGGCTGCAGACCTCCTTGAAATAGTGATTGCAGACAAGTGAACCCCGAGGAAGCTGGATAGTTGAAGCAGGCACTCCAAATATTCATGCATTGCAGGGATTCACTTTCATTTTGGGACTCATCTTCTGGTTGCTGGCTTTTAGTGCTAACTGATACTACCATGGTGGCAGTAATCCAGCAGAGACTGCATGTATGGTTTGCAGGTTTGCTTCCCAAGCCACCAGAAACTTGGCAGAACCCAAATCATTGTGGCATTTTCTTTCCTCCCCTGAAACATTTGGCTTTCTAAGTTTGAAAATTGAATAGACTGCGCTAGTCAAGTTTGGACCCCATGTACCACCAACAGAGCTAAAGACAGAGCCAACTACTTCCCTCCACTTGTCAAAATATGTCAAATTTGCTTGATCACCACAACTTCAAAGAAAATTCTGAGGCAACTTAGAGAGGTTAATCAAATACTGCACGATTGGAATGGCTGTGGTTTTATGAGGTGGAAAGCTGCAGAGTTGGGCTGAAACTGTTCACAGAAACCCACAGGCTTGTGGTTGCCAGGCAACCACACTGGGCTGAGACTGGCTGAACATCACTGTGAGGTGGATTTTAGGCTCTAGGTTTGAAAATTTAAAAGACTGGGGTAGTCAAGTTTGGAACCCATCGACCACAGACAGACCAAAAGGTCTTTCAATTACTTCCCTCCACTTCTCAAAATATGTCAAAATTTCTTGATCACTACAACTGTAAAAAAAATTCTGAGGCAACATAGAGAGACTAATCAAATACTGCATGTTTGGAATGGCTGTGGTTGTATGAGGTGGAAAGCTGCAGAGTTGGGCTGATACAGTTCACAGAAATCCACAAGCTTGTGGTTGCCAGGAAACCACACTGGGCTGCAATTGGCTGAGCACCATTGTTAGCTGGACTTTAGGCTCTAGGACACAAGTGTGCAGTAGGAGACCTGAGTCACAATGCTGGGCGTTGCCATGGAGACCTCAGTGGCACAGAGGACCTTGTAGGGCAAGTTATAATAGGATGAATATTCTTGGCCTGGTGTGCCACAATATTCTCTCTGAAGGCTTCACTGCTCAGAATTTGTGGATGGAAATGCTTGCCAATCTACACATGGATGTACTTTCAATGGGATATGAAATATGCCAGGGCCTGGCAGATGATCTCTGCCATGTCCTATCATTGAGCATACGCTTTTCCCTTGTCATGTCTGTCATTTGGCTGAGTACTGTTCCCTAAGCTATTCAGTCAAGACTTGCTGGCATCATTCACCTGCAGTATAAGAGCTTTCTGTGAAATTTCTCAGCAGAAATCCTCTGCAAGCACATAGCTTTGGATATGAGAGACAGTGGTGGAAGTTGAATGTCAAGGGCAGATATTTGAAAACAATGAAACAAGCCCCGAATAAGATCTTTACATGTTTCCCAGATGAATATGTTTGGAAATACAGGGGAAGATTGATATCAAGCCTGAGAAGAGTGCACACCCATTTCAAGGTACAAAAACCAGGGAAAAACATGGGAAAGCAAGAGAGCTGGTTAATCTGATGTAAAAACCTTTGATGATGAAAGGAAAATTATATTCTCATGATGATATAATCAGGCTGTAGAAGTGAACTTCTCATGTTGGTTCTCCTATGTGTGGCCTTCTGCATTGGGCGGTGGATGTAGGACAGGAAATCTTCAAATAAATCTGGTGGAACACAAAATACTGAAAAAAAAAATTCAGCCTAAATCCTGTGTATTCCTTCCCTTTGAGAACATATATGGATAATGTATGAAGTTTCAAAAGAGAAAATGTCTTTTGGGTCATGGTTTCAACAATGAAATGGTCACTTCACATAACATTTTGAATTTTGCTTTCACACTTGCTCATGTACCGGGCCTGAGTAAAGCAGAATGCAGAGTAAGCCTCTTCAATGGTTGTGCATTCCATAAGTGGTTTTAAAACCAGGGAACCCCTTTGGACTTAGTGTTTGTATTTTATTGGTTGATTGGTTTTACAAATTGTTTGTTTTACTATTTTTAACTTTGTGAGTCAGGGAAGCCCTCACTCATAGAGATTCAGACCTCTCCAAAAGCTCTGAAGTTATTCATGTAACAGCTATTACATGTTACAAGTTTCTCCTATTAAAACTTGAAAGAGAAACAGACTCTGCTACTTTTCATCTAAATTCAGTGTTGGGCTAAATTCAGTGTTGGACTTTTTACAAGTCCTTTGAAATGTGTCCTCCTCTAGTCACTGGTCGTGCTGGAATTTACTTTCTTGTGAAGACAGGATTTGAGCAAATTGACACAAGTACAGTTTGCCACTACTCTGGACACCAGGTTAAATATCGAGTTCCCTAAATGGTGTGTGTTTTACTGTGATCTCTGCCCACACTTTGCTCATCCAGTTAGAACCACAGGGCTCCAGGCCATAGCGTTCCAGGCCTAAACAAGAAAATTTCCATTCCGTTTTGGGAGTTCATTCGTCTCTCATAATTACTTTTTCCACAGATGTGTGCTTCAGGATAGGCCCTGTCCAAATGTGGAGAGGCCCATTTTCATTCACTCACTTTCAGACTTTCTAAGGTTTTCAGTTACTAGAGGTTTGCGCAGACTTGCCATTGTCAAGGGACAGTACACTTCACTTGAAGTTGTGCAGTATTACTTCATGTGTCACCGTGGAATTTCCACCAATGGGAAACTCTTGCTGTATTCATCTCCAAGTGTTTCTGGGTAAGAAAATATAAGTAACAAAGGATGTGGTTTCAAGCCCAATGAGGAAAGGAGGGATTATCTTTGTTTCAGTGCAGGTTGACCTTTCAAAGAAACAGTAATTCCTATGAAATAGGAGGTAAAATCTTTTGTAAAGAGACATGGACATGACCCGCTGAAGTTTATGTCACTGTTTTTAAAACGCTAAGGGCATTTCAGAAATTCTTGGCTACTGAAGTGCCCCTTTTTTCAAATTTCTCTTAGGTAAGACACTCCAGCTTCGTCAAACCATGGTACTGTTCCTTCCATGTAAAAAACCAAAGCAAAAAAGAAAATAAATTAAAACAAAACCCATCAAATTACATTTGAGAGCACACAATTGCTCAGCAGGCCCACCATTCAAGAAGCTAGAGGTACAGAAGCCTCAGCCTTCAGCCCATGGCCTGAAGTATTGTCTCTATCATGGCCCCTCAATTCCCTGGCATGTCCACATTAACTCATGAATCTTTACTCATTTCCTCTTCAAATGCACAGGATCCAATATATTTGAACCCTGTTCACCTGGGCTGTAATCATCCAAGGACACACCAGAGGAAGGGCAGCCACCCCCTTGCCTGGGGCCTTGGAGCTTATCACAATAGAAATGGACACCTGAACAAGGGGAGCCAAAACAAAGAGAGGCATATTCCTAAAGTCTGAAGCACAGAAGCTACCTATAGACCAGTAGTGGGATTTCACAAATTATGTAAGAATCTCTGTGCACTTGCTTGGCATGGCCGCTCATGCCTATAATCCCAGCAATCTGGGGGCTGAGGTGGATGGATCCTTGGGAGTTCCAGTCCATCTTGGGCTACGAATTTATCTCGAGGCCTCTTTCAACAACTACATAAGATGCTGTTTCCAAAAAGAGGACAACAGAAAAGTAGACACACTTGATCCAGGTCCCTGGCTTCACTACATGAGTTGTGGAGTCTAAATATTCCATGCCATGAGAAAATACCTGGGATTTTTAGTGAAAGGGGCATTTGCATCCCTTTTCTAAGGGTTTCCCTTTCACCATGTTACATTTGAATTCTGAGAAAACCTGCTGGTGATAAGCTATCTAGCATTATGTTGGTTTAGGTATTGAGCTAGTACCTCATGTTTAGTGTTCAGGGTTATGCTGGAATGGCTGCAGAGCTCCTTGAAATAGCGATTGCAGACAAGTGAACCCCGAGGAAGCTGGATAGTTGAAGCAGGCACTCCAAATATTCATGCATTGCAGGGATTCACTTTCATTTTGGGACTCATCTTCTGGTTGCTGGCTTTTAGTGCTAACTGATACTACCATGGTGGCAGTAATCCAGCAGAGACTGCATGTATGGTTTGCAGGTTTGCTTCCCAAGCCACCAGAAACTTGGCAGAACCCAAATCATTGTGGCATTTTCTTTCCTCCCCTGAAACATTTGGCTTTCTAAATTTGAAAATTGAATAGACTGGGCTAGTCAAGTTTGGACCCCATGTACCACCAACAGAGCTAAAGACAGAGCCAACTACTTCCCTCCACTTGTCAAAATATGTCAAATTTGCTTGATCACCACAACTTCAAAGAAAATTCTGAGGCAACTTAGAGAGGTTAATCAAATACTGCACGATTGGAATGGCTGTGGTTTTATGAGGTGGAAAGCTGCAGAGTTGGGCTGAAACTGTTCACAGAAACCCACAGGCTTGTGGTTGCCAGGCAACCACACTGGGCTGAGACTGGCTGAACATCACTGTGAGGTGGATTTTAGGCTCTAGGTTTGAAAATTTAAAAGACTGGGGTAGTCAAGTTTGGAACCCATCAACCACAGACAGACCAAAAGGTCTTTCAATTACTTCCCTCCACTTCTCAAAATATGTCAAATTTTCTTGATCACTACAACTGTAAAAAAAATTCTGAGGCAACATAGAGAGACTAATCAAATACTGCATGATTGGAATGGCTGTGGTTGTATGAGGTGGAAAGCTGCAGAGTTGGGCTGAAACAGTTCACAGAAATCCACAAGCTTGTGGTTGCCAGGAAACCACACTGGGCTGCAATTGGCTGAGCACCATTGTTAGCTGGACTTTAGGCTCTAGGACACAAGTGTGCAGTAGGAGACCTGAGTCACAATGCTGGGCGTTGCCATGGAGACCTCAGTGGCACAGAGGACCTTGTAGGGCAAGTTATAATAGAATGAATATTCTTGGCCTGGTGTGCCACAATATTCTCTCTGAAGGCTTCACTGCTCAGAGTTTGTGGATGGAAATGCTTGCCAATCTACACATGGATGTACTTTCAATGGGATATGAAATATGCCAGGGCCTGGCAGATGATCTCTGCCATGTCCTATCATTGAGCATACGCTTTTCCCTTGTCATGTCTGTCATTTGGCTGAGTACTGTTCCCTAAGCTATTCAGTCAAGACTTGCTGGCATCATTCACCTGCAGTATAAGAGCTTTCTGTGAAATTTCTCAGCAGAAATCCTCTGCAAGCACATAGCTTTGGATATGAGAGACAGTGGTGGAAGTTGAATGTCAAGGGCAGATATTTGAAAACAATGAAACAAGCCCCGAATAAGATCTTTACATGTTTCCCAGATGAATATGTTTGGAAATACAGGGGAAGATGGATATCAAGCCTGAGAAGAGTGCACACCCATTTCAAGGTACAAAAACCAGGGAAAAACATGGGAAAGCAAGAGAGCTGGTTAATCTGATGTAAAAACCTTTGATGATGAAAGGAAAATTATATTCTCATGATGATATAATCAGGCTGTAGAAGTGAACTTCTCATGTTGGTTCTCCTATGTGTGGCCTTCTGCATTGGGCGGTGGATGTAGGACAGGAAATCTTCAAATAAATCTGGTGGAACACAAAATACTGAAAAAAAAATTCAGCCTAAATCCTGTGTATTCCTTCCCTTTGAGAACATATATGTATAATGTATGAAGTTTCAAAAGAGAAAATGTCTTTTGGGTCATGGTTTCAACAATGAAATTGTCACTTCACATAACATTTTGAATTTTGCTTTCACACTTGCTCATGTACCGGGCCTGAGTAAAGCAGAATGCAGAGTAAGCCTCTTCAATGGTTGTGCATTCCATAAGTGGTTTTAAAACCAGGGAACCCCTTTGGACTTAGTGTTTGTATTTTATTGGTTGATTGGTTTTACAAATTGTTTGTTTTACTATTTTTAACTTTGTGAGTCAGGGAAGCCCTCACTCATAGAGATTCAGACCTCTCCAAAAGCTCTGAAGTTATTCATGTAACAGCTATTACATGTTATAAGTTTCTCCTATTAAAACTTGAAAGAGAAACAGTCTCTGCTACTTTTCATCTAAATTCAGTGTTGGGCTAAATTCAGTGTTGGACTTTTTACAAGTCCTTTGAAATGTGTCCTCCTCTAGTCACTGGTCGTGCTGGAATTTACTTTCTTGTGAAGACAGGATTTGAGCAAATTGACACAAGTACAGTTTGCCACTACTCTGGACACCTGGTTAAATATCGAGTTCCCTAAATGGTGTGTGTTTTACTTTGATCTCTGCCCACACTTTGCTCATCCAGTTAGAACCACAGGGCTCCAGGCCATAGCGTTCCAGGCCTAAACAAGAAAATTTCCATTCCGTTTTGGGAGTTCATTCGTCTCTCATAATTACTTTTTCCACAGATGTGTGCTTCAGGATAGGCCCTGTCCAAATGTGGAGAGGCCCATTTTCATTCACTCACTTTCAGACTTTCTAAGATTTTCAGTTACTAGAGGTTTGCGCAGACTTGCCATTGTCAAGGGACAGTGCACTTCACTTGAAGTTGTGCAGTATTACTTCATGTGTCTCCGTGGAATTTCCACCAATGGGAAACTCTTGCTGTATTCATCTCCAAGTGTTTCTGGGTAAGAAAATATAAGTAACAAAGGATGTGGTTTCAAGCCAATGAGGAAAGGAGGGATTATCTTTGTTTCAGTGCAGGTTGACCTTTCAAAGAAACAGTAATTCCTATGAAATAGGAGGTAAAATCTTTTGTAAAGAGACATGGACATGACCCGCTGAAGTTTATGTCACTGTTTTTAAAACGCCAAGGGCATTTCAGAAATTCTTGGCTACTGAAGTGCCCCTTTTTTCAAATTTCTCTTAGGTAAGACACTCCAGCTTCGACAAACCATGGTACTGTTCCTTCCATGTAAAAAACCAAAGCAAAAAAGAAAATAAATTAAAACAAAACCCATCAAATTACATTTGAGAGCACACAATTGCTCAGCAGGCCCACCATTCAAGAAGCTAGAGGTACAGAAGCCTCAGCCTTCAGCCCATGGCCTGAAGTTTTGTCTCTATCATGGCCCCTCAATTCCCTGGCATGTCCACATTAACTCATGAATCTTTACTCATTTCCTCTTCAAATGCACAGGATCCAATATATTTGAACCCTGTTCACCTGGGCTGTAATCATCCAAGGACACACCAGAGGAAGGGCAGCCACCCCCTTGCCTGGGGCCTTGGAGCTTATCACAATAGAAATGGACACCTGAACAAGGGGAGCCAAAACAAAGAGAGGCATATTCCTAAAGTCTGAAGCACAGAAGCTACCTATAGACCAGTAGTGGGATTTCACAAATTATGTAAGAATCTCTGTGCACATGCTTGGCATGGCCGCTCATGCCTATAATCCCAGCAATCTGGGGGCTGAGGTGGATGGATCCTTGGGAGTTCCAGTCCATCTTGGGCTACGAATTTATCTCAAGGCCTCTTTCAACAACTACATAAGATGCTGTTTCCAAAAAGAGGACAAGAGAAAAGTAGACACACTTGATCCAGGTCCCTGGCTTCACTACATGAGTTGTGGAGTCTAAATATTCCATGCCATGAGAAAATACCTGGGATTTTTAGTGAAAGGGGCATTTGCATCCCTTTTCTAAGGGTTTCCCTTTCACCATGTTACATTTGAATTCTGAGAAAACCTGCTGGTGATAAGCTATCTAGCATTATGTTGGTTTAGGTATTGAGCTAGTACCTCATGTTTAGTGTTCAGGGTTATGCTGGAATGGCTGCAGACCTCCTTGAAATAGCGATTGCAGACAAGTGAACCCCGAGGAAGCTGGATAGTTGAAGCAGGCACTCCAAATATTCATGCACTGCAAGGATTCACTTTCATTTTGGGACTCATCTTCTGCTTGCTGGCTTTTAGTGCTAACTGATACTACCATGGTGGCAGTAATCCAGCAGAGACTGCATGAATGGTTTGCAGGTTTGCTTCCCAAGCCACCAGAAACTTGGCAGAACCCAAATCATTGTGGCATTTTCTTTCCTCCCCTGAAACATTTGGCTTTCTAAGTTTGAAAATTGAATAGACTGCGCTAGTCAAGTTTGGACCCCATGTACCACCAACAGAGCTAAAGACAGAGCCAACTACTTCCCTCCACTTGTCAAAATATGTCAAATTTGCTTGATCACCACAACTTCAAAGAAAATTCTGAGGCAACTTAGAGAGGTTAAGCAAATACTGCACGATTGGAATGGCTGTGGTTTTATGAGGTGGAAAGCTGCAGAGTTGGGCTGAAACTGTTCACAGAAACCCACAGGCTTGTGGTTGCCAGGCAACCACACTTGGCTGAGACTAGCTGAACATCACTGTGAGGTGGATTTTAGGCTCTAGGTTTGAAAATTTAAAAGACTGGGGTAGTCAAGTTTGGAACCCATCGACCACAGACAGACCAAAAGGTCTTTCAATTACTTCCCTCCACTTCTCAAAATATGTCAGAATTTCTTGATCACTACAACTGTAAAAAAAATTCTGAGGCAACATAGAGAGACTAATCAAATACTGCATGTTTGGAATGGCTGTGGTTGTATGAGGTGGAAAGCTGCAGAGTTGGGCTGAAACAGTTCACAGAAATCCACAAGCTTGTGGTTGCCAGGAAACCACACTGGGCTGCAATTGGCTGAGCACCATTGTTAGCTGGACTTTAGGCTCTAGGACACAAGTGTGCAGTAGGAGACCTGAGTCACAATGCTGGGCGTTGCCATGGAGACCTCAGTGGCACAGAGGACCTTGTAGGGCAAGTTATAATAGGATGAATATTCTTGGCCTGGTGTGCCACAATATTCTCTCTGAAGGCTTCACTGCTCAGAATTTGTGGATGGAAATGCTTGCCAATCTACACATGGATGTACTTTCAATGGGATATGAAATATGCCAGGGCCTGGCAGATGATCTCTGCCATGTCCTATCATTGAGCATACGCTTTTCCCTTGTCATGTCTGTCATTTGGCTGAGTACTGTTCCCTAAGCTATTCAGTCAAGACTTGCTGGCATCATTCACCTGCACTATAAGAGCTTTCTGTGAAATTTCTCAGCAGAAATCCTCTGCAAGCACATAGCTTTGGATATGAGAGACAGTGGTGGAAGTTGAATGTCAAGGGCAGATATTTGAAAACAATGAAACAAGCCCCGAATAAGATCTTTACATGTTTCCCAGATGAATATGTTTGGAAATACAGGGGAAGATTGATATCAAGCCTGAGAAGAGTGCACACCCATTTCAAGGTACAAAAACCAGGGAAAAACATGGGAAAGCAAGAGAGCTGGTTAATCTGATGTAAAAACCTTTGATGATGAAAGGAAAATTATATTCTCATGATGATATAATCAGGCTGTAGAAGTGAACTTCTCATGTTGGTTCTCCTATGTGTGGCCTTCTGCACTGGGCGGTGGATGTAGGACAGGAAATCTTCAAATAAATCTGGTGGAACACAAAATACTGAAAAAAAAATTCAGCCTAAATCCTGTGTATTCCTTCCCTTTGAGAACATATATGGATAATGTATGAAGTTTCAAAAGAGAAAATGTCTTTTGGGTCATGGTTTCAACAATGAAATGGTCACTTCACATAACATTTTGAATTTTGCTTTCACACTTGCTCATGTACCGGGCCTGAGTAAAGCAGAATGCAGAGTAAGCCTCTTCAATGGTTGTGCATTCCATAAGTGGTTTTAAAACCAGGGAACCCCTTTGGACTTAGTGTTTGTATTTTATTGGTTGATTGGTTTTACAAATTGTTTGTTTTACTATTTTTAACTTTGTGAGTCAGGGAAGCCCTCACTCATAGAGATTCAGACCTCTCCAAAAGCTCTGAAGTTATTCATGTAACAGCTATTACATGTTATAAGTTTCTCCTATTAAAACTTGAAAGAGAAACAGACTCTGCTACTTTTCATCTAAATTCAGTGTTGGGCTAAATTCAGTGTTGGTCTTTTTACTAGTCCTTTGAAATGTGTCCTCCTCTAGTCACTGGTCGTGCTGGAATTTACTTTCTTGTGAAGACAGGATTTGAGCAAATTGACACAAGTACAGTTTGCCACTACTCTGGACACCTGGTTAAATATCGAGTTCCCTAAATGGTGTGTGTTTTACTTTGATCTCTGCCCACACTTTGCTCATCCAGTTAGAATCACAGGGCTCCAGGCCATAGCGTTCCAGGCCTAAACAAGAAAATTTAAATTCCGTTTTGGGAGTTCATTCGTCTCTCATAATTACTTTTTCCACAGATGTGTGCTTCAGGATAGGCCCTGTCCAAATGTGGAGAGGCCCATTTTCATTCACTCACTTTCAGACTTTCTAAGATTTTCAGTTACTAGAGGTTTGCGCAGACTTGCCATTGTCAAGGGACAGTACACTTCACTTGAAGTTGTGCAGTCTTACTTCATGTGTCACCGTGGAATTTCCACCAATGTGAAACTCTTGCTGTATTCATCTCCAAGTGTTTCTGGGTAAGAAAATATAAGTAACAAAGGATGTGGTTTCAAGCCCAATGAGGAAAGGAGGGATTATCTTTGTTTCAGTGCAGGTTGAACTTTCAAAGAAACAGTAATTCCTATGAAATAGGAGGTAAAATCTTTTGTAAAGAGACATGGACATGACCCGCTGAAGTTTATGTCACTGTTTTTAAAACGCCAAGGGCATTTCAGAAATTCTTGGCTACTGAAGTGCCCCTTTTTTCAAATTTCTCTTAGGTAAGACACTCCAGCTTTGTCAAACCATGGTACTGTTCCTTCCATGTAAAAAACCAAAGCAAAAAAGAAAATAAATTAAAACAAAACCCATCAAATTACATTTGACAGCACACAATTGCTCAGCAGGCCCACTATTCAAGAAGCTAGAGGTACAGAAGCCTCAGCCTTCAGCCCGTGGCCTGAAGTTTTGT
Organism: Cavia porcellus; assembly: GCF_034190915.1. NCBI lineage: Eukaryota > Metazoa > Chordata > Mammalia > Rodentia > Caviidae > Cavia > Cavia porcellus. Next base: position 5,425,031 of record NW_026947528.1, read on the forward strand.
CTCTATCATGGCCCCTCAATTCCCTGGCATGTCCAAATTAACTCATGAAACTTTACTCATTTCCTCTTCAAATGCACAGGATCCAATATATTTGAACCCTGTTCACCTGGGCTGTAATCATCCAAGGACACACCAGAGGAAGGGCAGCCACCCCCTTGCCTGAGGCCTTGGAGTTTATCACAATAGAAATGGACACCTGAACAAGGGGAGCCAAAACAAAGAGAGGCATATTCCTAAAGTCTGAAGCACAGAAGCTACCTATAGACCAGTAGTGGGATTTCACAAATTATGTAAGAATCTCTGTGCACATGCTTGGCATGGCCGCTCATGCCTATAATCCCAGCAATCTGGGGGCTGAGGTGGATGGATCCTTGGGAGTTCCAGTCCATCTTGGGCTACGAATTTATCTCAAGGCCTCTTTCAACAACTACATAAGATGCTGTTTCCAAAAAGAGGACAACAGAAAAGTAGAAACACTTGATCCAGGTCCCTGGGTTCACTACATGAGTTGTGGAGTCTAAATATTCCATGCCATGAGAAAATACCTGGGATTTTTAGTGAAAGTGGCATTTGCATCCCTTTTCTAAGGGTTTCCCTTTCACCATGTTACATTTGAATTCTGAGAAAACCTGCTGGTGATAAGCTATCTAGCATTATGTTGGTTTAGGTATTGAGCTAGTACCTCATGTTTAGTGTTCAGGGTTATGCTGGAATGGCTGCAGACCTCCTTGAAATAGCGATTGCAGACAAGTGAACCCCGAGGAAGCTGGATAGTTGAAGCAGGCACTCCAAATATTCATTCACTGCAAGGATTCACTTTCATTTTGGGACTCATCTTCTGCTTGCTGGCTTTTAGTGCTAACTGATACTACCATGGTGGCAGTAATCCAGCAGAGACTGCATGTATGGTTTGCAGGTTTGCTTCCCAAGCCACCAGAAACTTGGCAGAACCCAAATCATTGTGGCATTTTCTTTCCTCCCCTGAAACATTTGGCTTTCTAAGTTTGAAAATTGAATAGACTGGGCTAGTCAAGTTAGGACCCCATGTACCACCAACAGAGCTAAAGACAGAGCCAACTACTTCCCTCCACTTGTCAAAATATGTCAAAGTTGCTTGCTTACCAAAACTTCAAAGAAAATTCTGAGGCAACATAGAGAGGTTAATCAAATACTGCACGATTGGAAGGGCTGTGGTTTTATGAGGTGGTAAGTTGCAGAGTTGGGCTGACTCTGTTCACAGAAACCCACAGGCTTGTGGTTGCCAGGCAACCACACTGGGCTGAGACTGGCTGAACATCACTGTGAGGTGGATTTTAGGCTCTAGGTTTGAAAATTTAAAAGACTGTGGTAGTCAAGTTTGGAACCCATCGACCACAGACAGACCAAAAGGTCTTTCAATTACTTCCCTCCACTTCTCAAAATATGTCAAATTTTCTTGATCACTACAACTGTAAAAAAAATTCTGAGGCAACATAGAGAGACTAATCAAATACTGCATGATTGGAATGGCTGTGGTTGTATGAGGTGGAAAGCTGCAGAGTTGGGCTGAAACAGTTCACAGAAATCCACAAGCTTGTGGTTGCCAGGAAACCACACTGGGCTGCAATTGGCTGAGCACCATTGTGAGCTGGACTTTAGGCTCTAGAACACAGGTGTGCAGTAGGAGACCTGAGTCACAATGCTGTGCGTTGCCATGGAGACCTCAGTGGCACAGAGGACCTTGTAGGGCAAGTTTTAAATAGGATGAATATTCTTGGCCTAGTGTGCCACAATATTCTCTCTGAAGGCTTCACTGCTCAGAATTTGTGGATGGAAATGCTTGCCAATCTACACATGGATGTACTTTCAATGGGATATGAAATATGCCAGGGCCTGGCAGATGATCTCTGCCATGTCCTATCATTGAGCATACGCTTTTCCCTTGTCATGTCTGTCATTTGGCTGAGTACTGTTCCCTAAGCTATTCAGTCAAGACTTGCTGGCATCATTCACCTGCAGTATAAGAGCTTTCTGTGAAATTTCTCAGCAGAAATCCTCTGCAAGCACATAGCTTTGGATATGAGAGACAGTGGTGGAAGTTGAATTTCAAGGGCAGATATTTGAAAACAATGAAACAAGCCCCGAATAAGATCTTTACATGTTTCCCAGATGAATATGTTTGGAAATACGGGGGAAGATGGATATCAAGCCTGAGAAGAGTGCACACCCATTTCAAGGTACAAAAACCAGGGAAAAACATGGGAAAGCAAGAGAGCTGGTTAATCTGATGTAAAAACCTTTGATGATGAAAGGAAAATTATATTCTCATGATGATATAATCAGGCTGTAGAAGTGAACTTCTCATGTTGGTTCTCCTATGTGTGGCCTTCTGCATTGGGCGGTGGATGTAGGACAGGAGATCTTCAAATAAATCTGGTGGAACACAAAATACTGAAAAAAAAATTCAGCCTAAATCCTGTGTATTCCTTCCCTTTGAGAACATATATGGATAATGTATGAAGTTTCAAAAGAGAAAATGTCTTTTGGGTCATGGTTTCAACAATGAAATGGTCACTTCACATAACATTTTGAATTTTGCTTTCACACTTGCTCATGTACCGGGCCTGAGTAAAGCAGAATGCAGAGTAAGCCTCTTCAATGGTTGTGCATTCCATAAGTGGTTTTAAAACCAGGGAATCCCTTTGGACTTAGTGTTTGTATTTAATTGGTTGATTGATTTTTCAAATTGTTTGTTTTACTATTTTTAACTTTGTGAGTCAGGGAAGCCCTCACTCATAGAGATTCAGACCTCTCGAAAAGCTCTGAGGTTATTCATGTAACAGCTATTACATGTTATAAGTTTCTCCTATTAAAACTTGAAAGAGAAATAGACTCTGCTACTTTTCATCTAAGTTCAGTGTTGGGCTAAATTCAGTGTTGGACTTTTTACAAGTCTTTGGAATGTGTCCTCCTCTAGTCACTGGTCGTGCTGGAATTTACTTTCTTGTGAAGACAGGATTTGAGCAAATTGACACAAGTACAGTTTGCCACTACTCTGGACACCTGGTTAAATATCGAGTTCCCTAAATGGTGTGTGTTTTACTTTGATCTCTGCCCACACTTTGCTCATCCAGTTAGAACCACAGGGCTCCAGGCCATAGCGTTCCAGGCCTAAACAAGAAAATTTCCATTCCGTTTTGGGAGTTCATTCGTCTCTCATAATTACTTTTTCCACCGATGTGTGCTTCAGGATAGGCCCTGTCCAAATGTGGAGAGGCCCATTTTCATTCACTCACTTTCAGACTTTCTAAGATTTTCAGTTACTAGAGGTTTGCGCAGACTTGCCATTGTCAAGGGACAGTGCACTTCACTTGAAGTTGTGCAGTATTACTTCATGTGTCTCCGTGGAATTTCCACCAATGGGAAACTCTTGCTGTATTCATCTCCAAGTGTTTCTGGGTAAGAAAATATAAGTAACAAAGGATGTGGTTTCAAGCACAATGAGGAAAGGAGGGATTATCTTTGTTTCAGTGCAGGCTGACCTTTCAAAGAAACAGTAATTCCTCTGAAATTGGAGGTAAAATCTTTTGTAAAGAGACATGGACATGACCCGCTGAAGTTTATGTCACTGTTTTTAAAACGCCAAGGGCATTTCAGAAATTCTTGGCTACTGAAGTGCCCCTTTTTTCAAATTTCTCTTAGGTAAGACACTCCAGCTTCGTCAAACCATGGTACTGTTCCTTCCATGTAAAAAACCAAAGCAAAAAAGAAAATAAATTAAAACAAAACCCATCAAATTACATTTGAGAGCACACAATTGCTCAGCAGGTCCACTATTCAAGAAACTAGAGGTACAGAAGCCTCAGCCTTCAGCCCACGGCCTGAAGTTTTGTCTCTATCATGGCCCCTCAATTCCCTGGCATGTGCACATTAACTCATGAATCTTTACTCATTTCCTCTTCAAATGCACAGGATCCAATATATTTGAACCCTGTTCACCTGGGCTGTAATCATCCAAGGACACACCAGAGGAAGGGCAGCCACCCCCTTGCCTGGGGCCTTGGAGTTTATCACAATAGAAATGGACACCTGAACAAGGGGAGCCAAAACAAAGAGAGGCATATTCCTAAAGTCTGAAGCACAGAAGCTACCTATAGACCAGTAATGGGATTTCACAAATTATGTAAGAATCTCTGTGCACATGCTTGGCATGGCCGCTCATGCCTATAATCCCAGCAATCTGGGGGCTGAGGTGGATGGATCCTTGGGAGTTCCAGTCCATCTTGGGTTACGAATTTATCTCAAGGCCTCTTTCAACAACTACATAAGATGCTGTTTCCAAAAAGAGGACAACAGAAAAGTAGACACACTTGATCCAGGTCCCTGGGTTCACTACATGAGTTGTGGAATCTAAATATTCCATGCCATGAGAAAATACCTGGGATTTTTAGAGAAAGGGGCATTTGCATCCCTTTTCTAAGGGTTTCCCTTTCACCATGTTACATTTGAATTCTGGGAAAACCTGCTGGTGATAAGCTATCTAGCATTATGTTGGTTTAGGTATTGAGCTAGTACCTCATGTTTAGTGTTCAGGGTTATGCTGGAATGGCTGCAGAGCTCCTTGAAATAGCGATTGCAGACAAGTGAACCCCGAGGAAGCTGGATAGTTGAAGCAGGCACTCCAAATATTCATGCACTGCAAGGATTCACTTTCATTTTGGGACTCATCTTCTGCTTGCTGGCTTTTAGTGCTAACTGATACTACCATTGTGGCAGTAATCCAACAGAGACTGCATGTATGATTTGCAGGTTTGCTTCCCAAGCCACCAGAAACTTGGCAGAACCCAAATCATTATGGCATTTTCTTTCCTCCCCTGAAACATTTGGCTTTCTAAGTTTGAAAATTGAATAGACTGCTCTAGTCAAATTTGGACCCCATGTACCACCAACAGAGCTAAAGACATAGCCAACTACTTCCCTCCACTTTTCAAAATATGTCAAATTTGCTTGATCACCACAACTTCAAAGAAAATTCTGAGGCAACTTAGAGAGGTTAATCAAATACTGCACGATTGGAATGGCGATGGTTTTATGAGTTGGAAAGCTGCAGAGTTGGGCTGAAACTGTTCACAGAAACCCACAGGCTTGTGGTTGCCAGGCAACCACACTGGGCTGAGACTGGCTGAACATCACTGTGAGGTGGATTTTAGGCTCTAGGTTTGAAAATTTAAAAGACTGTGGTAGTCAAGTTTGGAACCCATCGACCACAGACAGACCAAAAGGTCTTTCAATTACTTCCCTCCACTTCTCAAAATATGTCAAATTTTCTTGATCACTACAACTGTAAAAAAAATTCTGAGGCAACATAGAGAGACTAATCAAATACTGCATGATTGGAATGGCTGTGGTTGTATGAGGTGGAAAGCTGCAGAGTTGGGCTGAAACAGTTCACAGAAATCCACAAGCTTGTGGTTGCCAGGAAACCACACTGGGCTGCAATTGGCTGAGCACCATTGTTAGCTGGACTTTAGGCTCTAGGACACAAGTGTGCAGTAGGGGACCTGAGTCACAATGCTGGGCGTTGCCATGGAGACCTCAGTGGCACAGAGGACCTTGTAGGGCAAGTTTTAAATAGGATGAATATTCTTGGCCTGGTGTGCCACAATATTCTCTCCGAAGTCTTCACTGCTCAGAATTTGTGGATGGAAATGCTTGCCAATCTACACATGGATGTACTTTCAATGGGATATGAAATATGCCAGGGCCTGGCAGATGATCTCTGCCATGTCCTATCATTGAGCATACGCTTTTCCCTTGTCATGTCTGTCATTTGGCTGAGTACTGTTCCCTAAGCTATTCAGTCAAGACTTGCTGGCATCATTCACCTGCAGTATAAGAGATTTCTGTGAAATTTCTCAGCAGAAATCCTCTGCAAGCACATAGCTTTGGATATGAGAGACAGTGGTGGAAGTTGAATTTCAAGGGCAGATATTTGAAAACAATGAAACAAGCCCCGAATAAGATCTTTACATGTTTCCCAGATAAATATGTTTGGAAATACAGGGGAAGATGCATATCAAGCCTGAGAAGAGTGCACACCCATTTCAAGGTACAAAAACCAGGGAAAAACATGGGAAAGCAAGAGAGCTGGTTAATCTGATGTAAAAACCTTTGATGATGAAAGGAAAATTATATTCTCATGATGATATAATCAGGCTGTAGAAGTGAACTTCTCATGTTGGTTCTCCTATGTGTGGCCTTCTGCATTGGGCGGTGGATGTAGGACAGGAGATCTTCAAATAAATCTGGTGGAACACAAAATACTGAAAAAAAAATTCAGCCTAAATCCTGTGTATTCCTTCCCTTTGAGAACATATATGGATAATGTATGAAGTTTCAAAAGAGAAAATGTCCTTTGGGTCATGGTTTCAACAATGAAATGATCACTTCAAATAACATTTTGAATTTTGCTTTCACACTTGCTCATGTACCGGGCCTGAGTAAAGCAGAATGCAGAGTAAGCCTCTTCAATGGTTGTGCATTCCATAAGTGGTTTTAAAACCAGGGAACCCCTTTGGACTTAGTGTTTGTATTTTATTGGTTGATTGGTTTTCCAAATTGTTTGTTTTACTATTTTTAACTTTGTGAGTCAGGGAAGCCCTCACTCATAGAGATTCAGACCTCTCCAAAAGCTCTGAAGTTATTCATGTAACAGCTATTACATGTTATAAGTTTCTCCTATTAAAACTTGAAAGAGAAACAGACTCTGCTACTTTTCATCTAAATTCAGTGTTGGGCTAAATTCAGTGTTGGACTTTTTACAAGTCCTTTGAAATGTGTCCTCCTCTAGTCACTGGTCGTGCTGGAATTTACTTTCTTGTGAAGACAGGATTTGAGCAAATTGACACAAGTACAGTTTGCCACTACTCTGGACACCTGGTTAAATATCGAGTTCCCTAAATGGTGTGTGTTTTACTGTGATCTCTGCCCACACTTTGCTCATCCAGTTAGAACCACAGGGCTCCAGGCCATAGCGTTCCAGGCCTAAACAAGAAAATTTCCATTCCGTTTTGGGAGTTCATTCGTCTCTCATAATTACTTTTTCCACAGATGTGTGCTTCAGGATAGGCCCTGTCCAAATGTGGAGAGGCCCATTTTCATTCACTCACTTTCAGACTTTCTAAGATTTTCAGTTACTAGAGTTTTGCGCAGACTTGCCATTGTCAAGGGACAGTACACTTCACTTGAAGTTGTGCAGTATTACTTCATGTGTCTCCGTGGAATTTCCACCAATGGGAAACTCTTGCTGTATTCATCTCCAAGTGTTTCTGGGTAAGAAAATATAAGTAACAAAGGATGTGGTTTCAAGCCCAATGAGGAAAGGAGGGATTATCTTTGTTTCAGTGCAGGTTGACCTTTCAAAGAAACAGTAATTCCTATGAAATAAGAGGTAAAATCTTTTGTAAAGAGACATGGACATGACCCGCTGAAGTTTATGTCACTGTTTTTAAAACGCCAAGGGCATTTCAGAAATTCTTGGCTACTGAAGTGCCCCTTTTTTCAAATTTCTCTTAGGTAAGACACTCCAGCTTCGTCAAACCATGGTACTGTTCCTTCCATGTAAAAAACCAAAGCAAAAAAGAAAATAAATTAAAACAAAACCCATCAAATTACATTTGAGAGCACACAATTGCTCAGCAGGCCCACCATTAAAGAAGCTAGAGGTACAGAAGCCTCAGCCTTCAGCCCACGGCATGAAATTTTGTCTCTATCATGGCCCCTCATTTCCCTGGCATGTCCACATTAACTCATGAATCTTTACTCATTTCCTCTTCAAATGCACAGGATCCAATATATTTGAACCCTGTTCACCTGGGCTGTAATCATCCAAGGACACACCAGAGGAAGGGCAGCCACCCCCTTGCCTGGGGCCTTGGAGCTTATCACAATAGAAATGGACACCTGAACAAGGGGAGCCAAAACAAAGAGAGGCATATTCCTAAAGTCGGAAGCACAGAAGCTACCTATAGACCAGTAGTGGGATTTCACAAATTATGTAAGAATCTCTGTGCACATGCTTGGCATGGCCGCTCATGCCTATAATCCCAGCAATCTGGGGGCTGAGGTGGATGGATCCTTGGGAGTTCCAGTCCATCTTGGGCTACGAATTTATCTCAAGGCCTCTTTCAACAACTACATAAGATGCTGTTTCCAAAAAGAGGACAAGAGAAAAGTAGACACACTTGATCCAGGTCCCTGGGTTCACTACATGAGTTGTGGAGTCTAAATATTCCATGCCATGAGAAAATACCTGGGATTTTTAGTGAAAGGGGCATTTGCATCCCTTTTCTAAGGCTTTCCCTTTCACCATGTTACATTTGAATTCTGAGAATACCTGCTAGTGATAAGCTATCTAGCATTATGTTGGTTTAGGTATTGAGCTAGTACCTCATGTTTAGTGTTCAGGGTTATGCTGGAATGGCTGCAGAGCTCCTTGAAATAGCGATTGCAGACAAGTGAACCCCGAGGAAGCTGGATAGTTGAAGCAGGCACTCCAAATATTCATGCACTGCAAGCATTCACTTTCATTTTGGGACTCATCTTCTGCTTGCTGGCTTTTAGTGCTAACTGATATTACCATGGTGGCAGTAATCCAGCAGAGACTGCATGTATGGTTTGCAGGTTTGCTTCCCAAGCCACCAGAAACTTGGCAGAACCCAAATCATTGTGGCATTTTCTTTCCTCCCCTGAAACATTTGGCTTTCTAAGTTTGAAAATAGAATAGACTGCACTAGTCAAGTTTGGACCCCATGTACCACCAACAGAGCTAAAGACAGAGCCAACTACTTCCCTCCACTTGTCAAAATATGTCAAATTTGCTTGATCACCACAACTTCAAAGAAAATTCTGAGGCAACTTAGAGAGGTTAATCAAATACTGCACGATTGGAATGGCTGTGGTTTTATGAGGTGGAAAGCTGCAGAGTTGGGCTTAAACTGTTCACAGAAACCCACAGGCTTGTGGTTGCCAGGCAACCACACTGGGCAGAGACTGGCTGAACATCACTGTGAGGTGGATTTTAGGCTCTAGGTTTGAAAATTTAAAAGACTGGGGTAGTCAAGTTTGGAACCCATCGACCACAGACAGACCAAAAGGTCTTTCAATTACTTCCCTCCACTTCTCAAAATATGTCAAATTTTCTTGATCACTACAACTGTAAAAAAAATTCTGAGGCAACATAGTGAGACTAATCAAATACTGCATGATTGGAATGGCTGTGGTTGTATGAGGTGGAAAGCTGCAGAGTTGGGCTGAAACAGTTCACAGAAATCCACAAGCTTGTGGTTGCCAGGAAACCACACTGGGCTGCAATTGGCTGAGCACCATTGTTAGCTGGACTTTAGGCTCTAGGACACAAGTGTGCAGTAGGAGACCTGAGTCACAATGCTGGGCATTGCCATGGAGACCTCAGTGGCACAGAGGACCTTGTAGGGCAAGTTTTAAATAGGATGAATATTCTTGGCCTGGTGTGCCACAATATTCTCTCTGAAGGCTTCACTGCTCAGAATTTGTGGATGGAAATGCTTGCCAATCTACACATGGATGTACTTTCAATGGGATATGAAATATGCCAGGGCCTGGCAGATGATCTCTGCCATGTCCTATCATTGAGCATACGCTTTTCCCTTGTCATGTCTGTCATTTGGCTGAGTACTGTTCCCTAAGCTATTCAGTCAAGACTTGCTGGCATCATTCACCTGCAGTATAAGAGCTTTCTGTGAAATTTCCCAGCAGAAATCCTCTGCAAGCACATAGCTTTGGATATGAGAGACAGTGGTGGAAGTTGAATTTCAAGGGCAGATATTTGAAAACAATGAAACAAGCCCCGAATAAGATCTTTACATGTTTCCCAGATGAATATGTTTGGAAATACAGGGGAAGATGGATATCAAGCCTGAGAAGAGTGCACACCCATTTCAAGGTACAAAAACAAGGGAAAAACATGGGAAAGCAAGAGAGCTGGTTAATCTGATGTAAAAACCTTTGATGATGAAAGGAAAATTATATTCTCATGATGATATAATCAGGCTGTAGAAGTGAACTTCTCATGTTGGTTGTCCTATGTGTGGCCTCTGCATTGGGCTGTGGATGTAGGACAGGAAATCTTCAAATAAATCTGGTGGAACACAAAATACTGAAAAAAAATTCAGCCTAAATCCTGTGTATTCCTTCCCTTTGAGAACATATATGGATAATGTATGAAGTTTCAAAAGAGAAAATGTCTTTTGGGTCATGGTTTTAACAATGAAATGGTCACTTCACATAACATTTTGAATTTTGCTTTCACACTTGCTCATGTACCGGGCCTGAGTAAAGCAGAATGCAGAGTAAGCCTCTTCAATGGTTGTGCATTCCATAAGTGGTTTTAAAACCAGGGAACCCCTTTGGACTTAGTGTTTGTATTTTATTGGTTGATTGGTTTTTCAAATTGTTTGTTTTACTATTTTTAACTTTGTGAGTCAGGGAAGCCCTCACTCATAGAGATTCAGACCTCTCCAAAAGCTCTGAAGTTATTCATGTAACAGCTATTACATGTTATAAGTTTCTCCTATTAAAACTTGAAAGAGAAACAGACTCTGCTACTTTTCATCTAAATTCAGTGTTGGGCTAAATTCAGTGTTGGACTTTTTACAAGTCCTTTGAAATGTGTCCTCCTCCAGTCACTGCTCGTGCTGGAATTTACTTTCTTGTGAAGACAGGATTTGAGCAAATTGACACAAGTACAGTTTGCCACTACTCTGGACACCTGGTTAAATATCGAGTTCCCTAAATGGTGTGTGTTTTACTGTGATCTCTGCCCACACTTTGCTCATCCAGTTAGAACCACAGGGCTCCAGGCCATAGCGTTCCAGGCCTAAACAAGAAAATTTCCATTCCGTTTTGGGAGTTCATTCGTCTCTCATAATTACTTTTTCCACAGATGTGTGCTTCAGGATAGGCCCTGTCCAAATGTGGAGAGGCCCATTTTCATTCACTCACTTTCAGACTTTCTAAGATTTTCAGTTACTAGAGTTTTGCGCAGACTTGCCATTGTCAAGGGACAGTACACTTCACTTGAAGTTGTGCAGTATTACTTCATGTGTCTCCGTGGAATTTCCACCAATGGGAAACTCTTGCTGTATTCATCTCCAAGTGTTTCTGGGTAAGAAAATATAAGTAACAAAGGATGTGGTTTCAAGCCCAATGAGGAAAGGAGGGATTATCTTTGTTTCAGTGCAGGTTGACCTTTCAAAGAAACAGTAATTCCTATGAAATAAGAGGTAAAATCTTTTGTAAAGAGACATGGACATGACCCGCTGCAGTTTATGTCACTGTTTTTAAAACGCCAAGGGCATTTCAGAAATTCTTGGCTACTGAAGTGCCCCTTTTTTCAAATTTCTCTTAGGTAAGACACTCCAGCTTCGTCAAACCATGGTACTGTTCCTTCCATGTAAAAAACCAAAGCTGTTGGGAGCCACAGCCCCGAGCCCGGTCGCCTCACTTGGCGGACGTGCGGCCTGTGGTAAAGAGCAAAGCCTGGGGTAGATTACCCCTCCCATCGAATATGTTAGTTTCCTGCTTACCGCGTAAACAACCCGCTCAACAATATAGTCTGCCTGGCAACTGATGATGTTAGCCAATCAGCTTGCCTTGCTTACTTTAACATGATTGGACACTGTACCTGTATATATACCGGTGCCACCCCTGGGCGGAAGAAGAAGCCAGGTAGAAGCCCAGAAGTAAAAGCCCAAAAGGAGCCGCGGAGAGCGGACCGGTAGAGGCTTTGGGACAGACTGAAGCACAAAAGGAGCCGCGGGGAGCGGACCAGAGGAGGCTTCAGCTGGGAGAACCCAGGGCAGGCTGTACGGAGAAGGAAAATAAAAAGAAAAGGTTGTCCACTACCAGACTTTGTCGTGTGTCCTTCCTGCCGGCCGGGAGCGGACATCGACACAAAGCAAAAAAGAAAATAAATTAAAACAAAACCCATCAAATTACATTTGAGAGCACACAATTGCTCAGCAGGCCCACCATTCAAGAAGCTAGAGGTACAGAAGCCTCAGCCTTCAGCCCATGGCCTGAAGTTTTGTCTCTATCATGGCCCCTCAATTCCCTGGCATGTCCACATTAACTCATGAATCTTTACTCATTTCCTCTTCAAATGCACAGGATCCAATATATTTGAACCCTGTTCACCTGGGCTGTAATCATCCAAGGACACACCAGAGGAAGGGCAGCCACCCCCTTGCCTGGGGCCTTGGAGCTTATCACAATAGAAATGGACACCTGAACAAGGGGAGCCAAAACAAAGAGAGGCATATTCCTAAAGTCGGAAGCACAGAAGCTACCTATAGACCAGTAGTGGGATTTCACAAATTATGTAAGAATCTCTGTGCACATGCTTGGCATGGTCGCTCATGCCTATAATCCCAGCAATCTGGGGGCTGAGGTGGATGGATCCTTGGGAGTTCCAGTCCATCTTGGGCTACGAATTTATCTCAAGGCCTCTTTCAACAACTACATAAGATGCTGTTTCCAAAAAGAGGACAAGAGAAAAGTAGACACACTTGATCCAGGTCCCTGGGTTCACTACATGAGTTGTGGAGTCTAAATATTCCATGCCATGAGAAAATACCTGGGATTTTTAGTGAAAGGGGCATTTGCATCCCTTTTCTAAGGCTTTCCCTTTCACCATGTTACATTTGAATTCTGAGAATACCTGCTAGTGATAAGCTATCTAGCATTATGTTGGTTTAGGTATTGAGCTAGTACCTCATGTTTAGTGTTCAGGGTTATGCTGGAATGGCTGCAGAGCTCCTTGAAATAGCGATTGCAGACAATTGAACCCTGAGGAAGCTGGATAGTTGAAGCAGGCACTCCAAATATTCATGCACTGCAAGCATTCACTTTCATTTTGGGACTCATCTTCTGCTTGCTGGCTTTTAGTGCTAACTGATACTACCATGGTGGCAGTAATCCAGCAGAGACTGCATGTATGGTTTGCAGGTTTGCTTCCCAAGCCACCAGAAACTTGGCAGAACCCAAATCATTGTGGCATTTTCTTTCCTCCCCTGAAACATTTGGCTTTCTAAGTTTGAAAATTGAATAGACTGCGCTAGTCAAGTTTGGACCCCATGTACCACCAACAGAGCTAAAGACAGAGCCAACTACTTCCCTCAACTTGTCAAAATATGTCAAATTTGCTTGATCACCACAACTTCAAAGAAAATTCTGAGGCAACTTAGAGAGGTTAATCAAATACTGCATGATTGGAATGGCTGTGGTTGTATGAGGTGGAAAGCTGCAGAGTTGGGCTGAAACTGTTCACAGAAACCCACAGGCTTGTGGTTGCCAGGCAACCACACTGGGCTGAGACTGGCTGAACATCACTGTGAGGTGGATTTTAGGCTCTAGGTTTGAAAATTTAAAAGACTGGGGTAGTCAAGTTTGGAACCCATCGACCACAGACAGACCAAAAGGTCTTTCAATTACTTCCCTCCACTTCTCAAAATATGTCAAATTTTCTTGATCACTACAACTGTAAAAAAAATTCTGAGGCAACATAGTGAGACTAATCAAATACTGCATGATTGGAATGTCTGTGGTTGTATGAGGTGGAAAGCTGCAGAGTTGGGCTGAAACAGTTCACAGAAATCCACAAGCTTGTGGTTGCCAGGAAACCACACTGGGCTGCAATTGGCTGAGCACCATTGTTAGCTGGACTTTAGGCTCTAGGACACAAGTGTGCAATAGGAGACCTGAGTCACAATGCTGGGCGTTGCCATGGAGACCTCAGTGGCACAGAGGACCTTGTAGGGCAAGTTTTAAATAGGATGAATATTCTTGGCCTGGTGTGCCACAATATTCTCTCTGAAGGCTTCACTGCTCAGAATTTGTGGATGGAAATGCTTGCCAATCTACACATGGATGTACTTTCATTGGGATATGAAATATGCCAGGGCCTGGCAGATGATCTCTGCCATGTCCTATCATTGAGCATACGCTTTTCCCTTGTCATGTCTGTCATTTGGCTGAGTACTGTTCCCTAAGCTATTCAGTCAAGACTTGCTGGCATCATTCACCTGCAGTATAAGAGCTTTCTGTGAAATTTCCCAGCAGAAATCCTCTGCAAGCACATAGCTTTGGATATGAGAGACAGTGGTGGAAGTTGAATTTCAAGGGCAGATATTTGAAAACAATGAAACAAGCCCCGAATAAGATCTTTACATGTTTCCCAGATGAATATGTTTGGAAATACAGGGGAAGATGGATATCAAGCCTGAGAAGAGTGCACACCCATTTCAAGGTACAAAAACCAGGGAAAAACATGGGAAAGCAAGAGAGCTGGTTAATCTGATGTAAAAACCTTTGATGATGAAAGGAAAATTATATTCTCATGATGATATAATCAGGCTGTAGAAGTGAACTTCTCATGTTGGTTGTCCTATGTGTGGCCTTCTGCATTGGGCGGTGGATGTAGGACAGGAAATCTTCAAATCAATCTGGTGGAACACAAAATACTGAAAAAAAAATTCAGCCTAAATCCTGTGTATTCCTTCCCTTTGAGAACATATATGGATAATGTATGAAGTTTCAAAAGAGAAAATGTCTTTTGGGTCATGGTTTTAACAATGAAATGGTCACTTCACATAACATTTTGAATTTTGCTTTCACACTTGCTCATGTACCGGGCCTGAGTAAAGCAGAATGCAGAGTAAGCCTCTTCAATGGTTGTGCATTCCATAAGTGGTTTTAAAACCAGGGAACCCCTTTGGACTTAGTGTTTGTATTTTATTGGTTGATTGGTTTTTCAAATTGTTTGTTTTACTATTTTTAACTTTGTGAGTCAGGGAAGCCCTCACTCATAGAGATTCAGACCTCTCCAAAAGCTCTGAAGTTATTCATGTAACAGCTATTACATGTTATAAGTTTCTCCTATTAAAACTTGAAAGAGAAACAGACTCTGCTACTTTTCATCTAAATTCAGTGTTGGGCTAAATTCAGTGTTGGACTTTTTACAAGTCCTTTGAAATGTGTCCTCCTCTAGTCACTGCTCGTGCTGGAATTTACTTTCTTGTGAAGACAGGATTTGAGCAAATTGACACAAGTACAGTTTGCCACTACTCTGGACACCTGGTTAAATATCGAGTTCCCTAAATGGTGTGTGTTTTACTGTGATCTCTGCCCACACTTTGCTCATCCAGTTAGAACCACAGGGCTCCAGGCCATAGCGTTCCAGGCCTAAACAAGAAAATTTCCATTCCGTTTTGGGAGTTCATTCGTCTCTCATAATTACTTTTTCCACAGATGTGTGCTTCAGGATAGGCCCTGTCCAAATGTGGAGAGGCCCATTTTCATTCACTCACTTTCAGACTTTCTAAGATTTTCAGTTACTAGAGTTTTGCGCAGACTTGCCATTGTCAAGGGACAGTACACTTCACTTGAAGTTGTGCAGTATTACTTCATGTGTCTCCGTGGAATTTCCACCAATGGGAAACTCTTGCTGTATTCATCTCCAAGTGTTTCTGGGTAAGAAAATATAAGTAACAAAGGATGTGGTTTCAAGCCCAATGAGGAAAGGAGGGATTATCTTTGTTTCAGTGCAGGTTGACCTTTCAAAGAAACAGTAATTCCTATGAAATAAGAGGTAAAATCTTTTGTAAAGAGACATGGACATGACCCGCTGCAGTTTATGTCACTGTTTTTAAAACGCCAAGGGCATTTCAGAAATTCTTGGCTACTGAAGTGCCCCTTTTTTCAAATTTCTCTTAGGTAAGACACTCCAGCTTCGTCAAACCATGGTACTGTTCCTTCCATGTAAAAAACCAAAGCTGTTGGGAGCCACAGCCCCGAGCCCGGTCGCCTCACTTGGCGGACGTGCGGCCTGTGGTAAAGAGCAAAGCCTGGGGTAGATTACCCCTCCCATCGAATATGTTAGTTTCCTGCTTACCGCGTAAACAACCCGCTCAACAATATAGTCTGCCTGGCAACTGATGATGTTAGCCAATCAGCTTGCCTTGCTTACTTTAACATGATTGGACACTGTACCCGTATATATACCGGTGCCACCCCTGGGCGGAAGAAGAAGCCAGGTAGAAGCCCAGAAGTAAAAGCCCAAAAGGAGCCGCGGAGAGCGGACCGGTAGAGGCTTTGGGGCAGACTGAAGCACAAAAGGAGCCGCGGGGAGCGGACCCGAGGAGGCTTCAGCTGGGAGAACCCAGGGCAGGCTGTACGGAGAAGGAAAATAAAAAGAAAAGGTTGTCCACTACCAGACTTTGTCGTGTGTCCTTCCTGCCGGCCGGGAGCGGACATCGACATTTGGTGGCCCGTACGGGGACTGATCACCCCCGAGACGTGGAAGTGGACAACGCTCCAGTACAGAGCTGCGAGACAGGTGAGTTGGGGATAAGCCTGGGCTCTGGGTGGCGCGCACCTACAGGGCTTTTAGACTCCCCTCAGGCTCACGCGTAAGTGGCAGATTCCTTGGGCCTCACGCGGTGAGTAACATATTAAAAAATGGGAAACATGTTAGGTAGCAACACTAAGAGCGAGGGTGGTTGTGGAGAAAGCTCTCAAGAGCTTACAAAAGTACGCAGGGT
The DNA here is from genome assembly GCF_034190915.1 of Cavia porcellus. Lineage (NCBI taxonomy): Eukaryota > Metazoa > Chordata > Mammalia > Rodentia > Caviidae > Cavia > Cavia porcellus. The sequence continues at coordinate 5,441,647 of NW_026947528.1, forward strand.
ATCTGAGCAGGCCCAGTCAGGGAGCTCCCGAGAGGGGTCCGTCAAGGGGAACAAGGATGCTAAGGAGGAGGACGGGGCTCTAGCCTCGGAGTCGTCTGACTCCGAGGACGAGGGAAAGTTGAATGGCAGGGAGGCCAAAGAGACCAGCTGTCAGGAGCCTAAGTCGCTCAATAAGGAGTCGCAGGGTTCTTTTCCAGCGTCACGCCGCGAATTGCGCTCTGCTCAACCTGGTCTGCGGAGGAGTAGAGAGCTCCTGAGTGCGCCCCGGCGCGAGAGGGAGGCGGTCCCTCGCCACGAGGCGGCCGCCTGGGAGCTCCCTCCCCTTTCGCCAGAACAGGAAGTGATGCACGGGCCCCCATTTTCCGCCCAATCACGGCCGATGTCTTATGCTCCGCCGCCGGCGGGTCGGTATTTTTACAGGCGGCTTTGGCAGGGGGGACGCTTGTCTCATGAGGTACATCCACCTGGGATAGATAGTGGCCCCTACGGGATATTTCCTGTACAAGTAGCTATGGGCCAGGGACGCAATGTATGGGAGCCTTTTGAGATAAAGCAGATTAGAGAACTTAAAAATGCAGTTACAACTTTTGGGCCGACTGCGCCTTACACCATTGCCATGCTGGAAAATCTGTCTTCTGGGCCCCTCACCCCCGCGGACTGGATTCAGCTGGCAAAGGCGTGTCTGCCCTCGGGTAGTTACCTGGATTGGCGAGCCTGGTACACAGAGTTCTCTGCCGAGCAGGCTGAGAAAAACGCCGGTCGAGGAAATGGGAGCTGGGGATTTAGCTTAGCAGCATAAGCGCCTGCCTTGTAAGCAGGCAATCGCCAGTTCGATCCCTGGTACCAATAAAAAAAAAAAAAAAAAAAAAAAAAAAAAAAAAACGAAAAAGATAAAAATAAAAAATAAAAAATAAAAAACAAAAAGGGGGAGTAGGCCAAGGCCTGGCCCCAAAGGCACGATTATCCATGGCACTATTCACACACAATTTTTTAAATTTAAATAATGATAATCGCTCCCCAGCTGTGGAGCACTGCAACCCTTCCCCCAACCATAAAGGGTGGGTGAAGTGGAAAGATGTCCTGACAGGACAATGGATGGGCCCGGATCCAGTGGTCAGCTGGAACCAAGGCGCGGTTTGTGTTTTCCCACAGGAACCGGGACGAGAACCACTGTGGGTACCGGAGAGACTGACACGGGCAACAAAGCCCTCGACTGAAGATCAGACCTGCCCTACTGGAGATCCATCACAGACCAACCAATAAGATGAATAGAAATAGCGGTAGCCCGAAATGGACAAGAAGATCCTCAGGCATATGCATGGCTTGCACAATTGGCCCACGACCGAGTCTAGATATGGCGGGCATCCCTCATTCTCCTCCATAAGGTGACAATACACAGCAGGGTAGGTGAGTCAATGACGGGTTAGAGCGTGCCTCCCCAGCACGACTCGACCTAAGCCAGGCCCTACCCCATCCTGCACGTAAGCCGCTGGACTGTTAGATGCTGCCCAGGTCTAAATTTCTCTCCGAGGGGATTTCTTTACGGAGAGGAAATGAGTGCAAGCTTGTGTGCATCCAGGTTCCGTCCAGTTTGTGCCTGGCCCTAGAAAAAGGACGAGGGCCTCAGGGCCTTGGCAGACCATGGCATGGCCAACCAGGGTCTAAGCCAAGGACCTACGGTGGGCCTACGCATAGGGCATAAGCCTCTGCACCCAGTCCAGAAAGGGCTACGATGCGCACATTCATAAAAAATAAAAAAGGGGGAGATGTTGGGAGCCACAGCCCCGAGCCCGGTCGCCTCACTTGGCGGACGTGCGGCCTGTGGTAAAGAGCAAAGCCTGGGGTAGATTACCCCTCCCATCGAATATGTTAGTTTCCTGCTTACCGCGTAAACAACCCGCTCAACAATATAGTCTGCCTGGCAACTGATGATGTTAGCCAATCAGCTTGCCTTGCTTACTTTAACATGATTGGACACTGTACCCGTATATATACCGGTGCCACCCCTGGGCGGAAGAAGAAGCCAGGTAGAAGCCCAGAAGTAAAAGCCCAAAAGGAGCCGCGGAGAGCGGACCGGTAGAGGCTTTGGGGCAGACTGAAGCACAAAAGGAGCCGCGGGGAGCGGACCAGAGGAGGCTTCAGCTGGGAGAACCCAGGGCAGGCTGTACGGAGAAGGAAAATAAAAAGAAAAGGTTGTCCACTACCAGACTTTGTCGTGTGTCCTTCCTGCCGGCCGGGAGCGGACATGGACACAAAGCAAAAAAGAAAATAAATTAAAACAAAACCCATCAAATTACATTTGAGAGCACACAATTGCTCAGCAGGCCCACCATTCAAGAAGCTAGAGGTACAGAAGCCTCAGCCTTCAGCCCACGGCCTGAAGTTTTGTCTCTCTCATGGCCCCTCAATTCCCTGGCATGTCCACATTAACTCATGAATCTTTACTCATTTCCTCTTCAAATGCACAGGATCCAATATATTTGAACCCTGTTCACCTGGGCTGTAATCATCCAAGGACACACCAGAGGAAGGGCAGCCACCCCCTTGCCTGGGGCCTTGGAGCTTATCACAATAGAAATGGACACCTGAACAAGGGGAGCCAAAACAAAGAGAGGCATATTCCTAAAGTCGGAAGCACAGAAGCTACCTATAGACCAGTAGTGGGATTTCACAAATTATGTAAGAATCTCTGTGCACATGCTTGGCATGGCCGCTCATGCCTATAATCCCAGCAATCTGGGGGCTGAGGTGGATGGATCCTTGGGAGTTCCAGTCCATCTTGGGCTACGAATTTATCTCAAGGCCTCTTTCAACAACTACATAAGATGCTGTTTCCAAAAAGAGGACAAGAGAAAAGTAGACACACTTGATCCAGGTCCCTGGGTTCACTACATGAGTTGTGGAGTCTAAATATTCCATGCCATGAGAAAATACCTGGGATTTTTAGTGAAAGGGGCATTTGCATCCCTTTTCTAAGGCTTTCCCTTTCACCATGTTACATTTGAATTCTGAGAATACCTGCTAGTGATAAGCTATCTAGCATTATGTTGGTTTAGGTATTGAGCTAGTACCTCATGTTTAGTGTTCAGGGTTATGCTGGAATGGCTGCAGAGCTCCTTGAAATAGCGATTGCAGACAATTGAACCCTGAGGAAGCTGGATAGTTGAAGCAGGCACTCCAAATATTCATGCACTGCAAGCATTCACTTTCATTTTGGGACTCATCTTCTGCTTGCTGGCTTTTAGTGCTAACTGATACTACCATGGTGGCAGTAATCCAGCAGAGACTGCATGTATGGTTTGCAGGTTTGCTTCCCAAGCCACCAGAAACTTGGCAGAACCCAAATCATTGTGGCATTTTCTTTCCTCCCCTGAAACATTTGGCTTTCTAAGTTTGAAAATTGAATAGACTGCGCTAGTCAAGTTTGGACCCCATGTACCACCAACAGAGCTAAAGACAGAGCCAACTAATTCCCTCAACTTGTCAAAATATGTCAAATTTGCTTGATCACCACAACTTCAAAGAAAATTCTGAGGCAACTTAGAGAGGTTAATCAAATACTGCATGATTGGAATGGCTGTGGTTGTATGAGGTGGAAAGCTGCAGAGTTGGGCTGAAACTGTTCACAGAAACCCACAGGCTTGTGGTTGCCAGGCAACCACACTGGGCTGAGACTGGCTGAACATCACTGTGAGGTGGATTTTAGGCTCTAGGTTTGAAAATTTAAAAGACTGGGGTAGTCAAGTTTGGAACCCATCGACCACAGACAGACCAAAAGGTCTTTCAATTACTTCCCTCCACTTCTCAAAATATGTCAAATTTTCTTGATCACTACAACTGTAAAAAAAATTCTGAGGCAACATAGTGAGACTAATCAAATACTGCATGATTGGAATGGCTGTGGTTGTATGAGGTGGAAAGCTGCAGAGTTGGGCTGAAACAGTTGACAGAAATCCACAAGCTTGTGGTTGCCAGGAAACCACACTGGGCTGCAATTGGCTGAGCACCATTGTTAGCTGGACTTTAGGCTCTAGGACACAAGTGTGCAATAGGAGACCTGAGTCACAATGCTGGGCGTTGCCATGGAGACCTCAGTGGCACAGAGGACCTTGTAGGGCAAGTTTTAAATAGGATGAATATTCTTGGCCTGGTGTGCCACAATATTCTCTCTGAAGGCTTCACTGCTCAGAATTTGTGGATGGAAATGCTTGCCAATCTACACATGGATGTACTTTCAATGGGATATGAAATATGCCAGGGCCTGGCAGATGATCTCTGCCATGTCCTATCATTGAGCATACGCTTTTCCCTTGTCATGTCTGTCATTTGGCTGAGTACTGTTCCCTAAGCTATTCAGTCAAGACTTGCTGGCATCATTCACCTGCAGTATAAGAGCTTTCTGTGAAATTTCCCAGCAGAAATCCTCTGCAAGCACATAGCTTTGGATATGAGAGACAGTGGTGGAAGTTGAATTTCAAGGGCAGATATTTGAAAACAATGAAACAAGCCCCGAATAAGATCTTTACATGTTTCCCAGATGAATATGTTTGGAAATACAGGGGAAGATGGATATCAAGCCTGAGAAGAGTGCACACCCATTTCAAGGTACAAAAACCAGGGAAAAACATGGGAAAGCAAGAGAGCTGGTTAATCTGATGTAAAAACCTTTGATGATGAAAGGAAAATTATATTCTCATGATGATATAATCAGGCTGTAGAAGTGAACTTCTCATGTTGGTTGTCCTATGTGTGGCCTTCTGCATTGGGCGGTGGATGTAGGACAGGAAATCTTCAAATCAATCTGGTGGAACACAAAATACTGAAAAAAAAATTCAGCCTAAATCCTGTGTATTCCTTCCCTTTGAGAACATATATGGATAATGTATGAAGTTTCAAAAGAGAAAATGTCTTTTGGGTCATGGTTTTAACAATGAAATGGTCACTTCACATAACATTTTGAATTTTGCTTTCACACTTGCTCATGTACCGGGCCTGAGTAAAGCAGAATGCAGAGTAAGCCTCTTCAATGGTTGTGCATTCCATAAGTGGTTTTAAAACCAGGGAACCCCTTTGGACTTAGTGTTTGTATTTTATTGGTTGATTGGTTTTTCAAATTGTTTGTTTTACTATTTTTAACTTTGTGAGTCAGGGAAGCCCTCACTCATAGAGATTCAGACCTCTCCAAAAGCTCTGAAGTTATTCATGTAACAGCTATTACATGTTATAAGTTTCTCCTATTAAAACTTGAAAGAGAAACAGACTCTGCTACTTTTCATCTAAATTCAGTGTTGGGCTAAATTCAGTGTTGGACTTTTTACAAGTCCTTTGAAATGTGTCCTCCTCTAGTCACTGCTCGTGCTGGAATTTACTTTCTTGTGAAGACAGGATTTGAGCAAATTGACACAAGTACAGTTTGCCACTACTCTGGACACCTGGTTAAATATCGAGTTCCCTAAATGGTGTGTGTTTTACTGTGATCTCTGCCCACACTTTGCTCATCCAGTTAGAACCACAGGGCTCCAGGCCATAGCGTTCCAGGCCTAAACAAGAAAATTTCCATTCCGTTTTGGGAGTTCATTCGTCTCTCATAATTACTTTTTCCACAGATGTGTGCTTCAGGATAGGCCCTGTCCAAATGTGGAGAGGCCCATTTTCATTCACTCACTTTCAGACTTTCTAAGATTTTCAGTTACTAGAGTTTTGCGCAGACTTGCCATTGTCAAGGGACAGTACACTTCACTTGAAGTTGTGCAGTATTACTTCATGTGTCTCCGTGGAATTTCCACCAATGGGAAACTCTTGCTGTATTCATCTCCAAGTGTTTCTGGGTAAGAAAATATAAGTAACAAAGGATGTGGTTTCAAGCCCAATGAGGAAAGGAGGGATTATCTTTGTTTCAGTGCAGGTTGACCTTTCAAAGAAACAGTAATTCCTATGAAATAAGAGGTAAAATCTTTTGTAAAGAGACATGGACATGACCCGCTGCAGTTTATGTCACTGTTTTTAAAACGCCAAGGGCATTTCAGAAATTCTTGGCTACTGAAGTGCCCCTTTTTTCAAATTTCTCTTAGGTAAGACACTCCAGCTTCGTCAAACCATGGTACTGTTCCTTCCATGTAAAAAACCAAAGCTGTTGGGAGCCACAGCCACGAGCCCGGTCGCCTCACTTGGCAGACGTGCGGCCTGTGGTAAAGAGCAAAGCCTGGGGTAGATTACCCCTCCCATCGAATATGTTAGTTTCCTGCTTACCGCGTAAACAACCCGCTCAACAATATAGTCTGCCTGGCAACTGATGATGTTAGCCAATCAGCTTGCCTTGCTTACTTTAACATGATTGGACACTGTACCCGTATATATACAGGTGCCACCCCTGGGCGGAAGAAGAAGCCAGGTAGAAGCCCAGAAGTAAAAGCCCAAAAGGAGCCGCGGAGAGCGGACCGGTAGAGGCTTTGGGGCAGACTGAAGCACAAAAGGAGCCGCGGGGAGCGGACCAGAGGAGGCTTCAGCTGGGAGAACCCAGGGCAGGCTGTACGGAGAAGGAAAATAAAAAGAAAAGGTTGTCCACTACCAGACTTTGTCGTGTGTCCTTCCTGCCGGCCGGGAGCGGACATCGACATTTGGTGGCCCGTACGGGGACTGATCACCCCCGAGACGTGGAAGTGGACAACGCTCCAGTACAGAGCTGCGAGACAGGTGAGTTGGGGATAAGCCTGGGCTCTGGGTGGCGCGCACCTACAGGGCTTTTAGACTCCCCTCAGGCTCACGCGTAAGTGGCGGATTCCTTGGGCCTCACGCGGTGAGTAACATATTAAAAAATGGGAAACATGTTAGGTAGCAACACTAAGAGCGAGGGTGGTTGTGGAGAAAGCTCTCAAGAGCTTACAAAAGTACGCAGGGTATCTGAGCAGGCCCAGTCAGGGAGCTCCCGAGAGGGGTCCGTCAAGGGGAACAAGGATGCTAAGGAGGAGGACGGGGCTCTAGCCTCGGAGTCGTCTGACTCCGAGGACGAGGGAAAGTTGAATGGCAGGGAGGCCAAAGAGACCAGCTGTCAGGAGCCTAAGTCGCTCAATAAGGAGTCGCAGGGTTCTTTTCCAGCGTCACGCCGCGAATTGCGCTCTGCTCAACCTGGTCTGCGGAGGAGTAGAGAGCTCCTGAGTGCGCCCCGGCGCGAGAGGGAGGCGGTCCCTCGCCACGAGGCGGCCGCCTGGGAGCTCCCTCCCCTTTCGCCAGAACAGGAAGTGATGCACGGGCCCCCATTTTCCGCCCAATCACGGCCGCTGTCTTATGCTCCGCCGCCGGCGGGTCGGTATTTTTACAGGCGGCTTTGGCAGGGGGGACGCTTGTCTCATGAGGTACATCCACCTGGGATAGATAGTGGCCCCTACGGGATATTTCCTGTACAAGTAGCTATGGGCCAGGGACGCAATGTATGGGAGCCTTTTGAGATAAAGCAGATTAGAGAACTTAAAAATGCAGTTACAACTTTTGGGCCGACTGCGCCTTACACCATTGCCATGCTGGAAAATCTGTCTTCTGGGCCCCTCACCCCCGCGGACTGGATTCAGCTGGCAAAGGCGTGTCTGCCCTCGGGTAGTTACCTGGATTGGCGAGCCTGGTACACAGAGTTCTCTGCCGAGCAGGCTGAGAAAAACGCCGGTCGAGGAAATGGGAGCTGGGGATTTAGCTTAGCAGCATAAGCGCCTGCCTTGTAAGCAGGCAATCGCCAGTTCGATCCCTGGTACCAATAAAAAAAAAAAAAAAAAAAAAAAAAAAAAAAAAAAAAAAACGAAAAAGATAAAAATAAAAAATAAAAAATAAAAAACAAAAAGGGGGAGTAGGCCAAGGCCTGGCCCCAAAGGCACGATTATCCATGGCACTATTCACACACAATTTTTTAAATTTAAATAATGATAATCGCTCCCCAGCTGTGGAGCACTGCAACCCTTCCCCCAACCATAAAGGGTGGGTGAAGTGGAAAGATGTCCTGACAGGACAATGGATGGGCCCGGATCCAGTGGTCAGCTGGAACCAAGGCGCGGTTTGTGTTTTCCCACAGGAACCGGGACGAGAACCACTGTGGGTACCGGAGAGACTGACACGGGCAACAAAGCCCTCGACTGAAGATCAGACCTGCCCTACTGGAGATCCATCACAGACCAACCAATAAGATGAATAGAAATAGCGGTAGCCCGAAATGGACAAGAAGATCCTCAGGCATATGCATGGCTTGCACAATTGGCCCACGACCGAGTCTAGATATGGCGGGCATCCCTCATTCTCCTCCATAAGGTGACAATACACAGCAGGGTAGGTGAGTCAATGACGGGTTAGAGCGTGCCTCCCCAGCACGACTCGACCTAAGCCAGGCCCTACCCCATCCTGCACGTAAGCCGCTGGACTGTTAGATGCTGCCCAGGTCTAAATTTCTCTCCGAGGGGATTTCTTTACGGAGAGGAAATGAGTGCAAGCTTGTGTGCATCCAGGTTCCGTCCAGTTTGTGCCTGGCCCTAGAAAAAGGACGAGGGCCTCAGGGCCTTGGCAGACCATGGCATGGCCAACCAGGGTCTAAGCCAAGGACCTACGGTGGGCCTACGCATAGGGCATAAGCCTCTGCACCCAGTCCAGAAAGGGCTACGATGCGCACATTCATAAAAAATAAAAAAGGGGGAGATGTTGGGAGCCACAGCCCCGAGCCCGGTCGCCTCACTTGGCGGACGTGCGGCCTGTGGTAAAGAGCAAAGCCTGGGGTAGATTACCCCTCCCATCGAATATGTTAGTTTCCTGCTTACCGCGTAAACAACCCGCTCAACAATATAGTCTGCCTGGCAACTGATGATGTTAGCCAATCAGCTTGCCTTGCTTACTTTAACATGATTGGACACTGTACCCGTATATATACCGGTGCCACCCCTGGGCGGAAAAAGAAGCCAGGTAGAAGCCCAGAAGTAAAAGCCCAAAAGGAGCCGCGGAGAGCGGACCGGTAGAGGCTTTGGGGCAGACTGAAGCACAAAAGGAGCCGCGGGGAGCGGACCAGAGGAGGCTTCAGCTGGGAGAACCCAGGGCAGGCTGTACGGAGAAGGAAAATAAAAAGAAAAGGTTGTCCACTACCAGACTTTGTCGTGTGTCCTTCCTGCCGGCCGGGAGCGGACATCGACACAAAGCAAAAAAGAAAATAAATTAAAACAAAACCCATCAAATTACATTTGAGAGCACACAATTGCTCAGCAGGCCCACCATTCAAGAAGCTAGAGGTACAGAAGCCTCAGCCTTCAGCCCATGGCCTGAAGTTTTGTCTCTATCATGGCCCCTCAATTCCCTGGCATGTCCACATTAACTCATGAATCTTTACTCATTTCCTCTTCAAATGCACAGGATCCAATATATTTGAACCCTGTTCACCTGGGCTGTAATCATCCAAGGACACACCAGAGGAAGGGCAGCCACCCCCTTGCCTGGGGCCTTGGAGCTTATCACAATAGAAATGGACACCTGAACAAGGGGAGCCAAAACAAAGAGAGGCATATTCCTAAAGTCGGAAGCACAGAAGCTACCTATAGACCAGTAGTGGGATTTCACAAATTATGTAAGAATCTCTGTGCACATGCTTGGCATGGCCGCTCATGCCTATAATCCCAGCAATCTGGGGGCTGAGGTGGATGGATCCTTGGGAGTTCCAGTCCATCTTGGGCTACGAATTTATCTCAAGGCCTCTTTCAACAACTACATAAGATGCTGTTTCCAAAAAGAGGACAAGAGAAAAGTAGACACACTTGATCCAGGTCCCTGGGTTCACTACATGAGTTGTGGAGTCTAAATATTCCATGCCATGAGAAAATACCTGGGATTTTTAGTGAAAGGGGCATTTGCATCCCTTTTCTAAGGCTTTCCCTTTCACCATGTTACATTTGAATTCTGAGAATACCTGCTAGTGATAAGCTATCTAGCATTATGTTGGTTTAGGTATTGAGCTAGTACCTCATGTTTAGTGTTCAGGGTTATGCTGGAATGGCTGCAGAGCTCCTTGAAATAGCGATTGCAGACAATTGAACCCTGAGGAAGCTGGATAGTTGAAGCAGGCACTCCAAATATTCATGCACTGCAAGCATTCACTTTCATTTTGGGACTCATCTTCTGCTTGCTGGCTTTTAGTGCTAACTGATACTACCATGGTGGCAGTAATCCAGCAGAGACTGCATGTATGGTTTGCAGGTTTGCTTCCCAAGCCACCAGAAACTTGGCAGAACCCAAATCATTGTGGCATTTTCTTTCCTCCCCTGAAACATTTGGCTTTCTAAGTTTGAAAATTGAATAGACTGCGCTAGTCAAGTTTGGACCCCATGTACCACCAACAGAGCTAAAGACAGAGCCAACTACTTCCCTCAACTTGTCAAAATATGTCAAATTTGCTTGATCACCACAACTTCAAAGAAAATTCTGAGGCAACTTAGAGAGGTTAATCAAATACTGCATGATTGGAATGGCTGTGGTTGTATGAGGTGGAAAGCTGCAGAGTTGGGCTGAAACTGTTCACAGAAACCCACAGGCTTGTGGTTGCCAGGCAACCACACTGGGCTGAGACTGGCTGAACATCACTGTGAGGTGGATTTTAGGCTCTAGGTTTGAAAATTTAAAAGACTGGGGTAGTCAAGTTTGGAACCCATCGACCACAGACAGACCAAAAGGTCTTTCAATTACTTCCCTCCACTTCTCAAAATATGTCAAATTTTCTTGATCACTACAACTGTAAAAAAAATTCTGAGGCAACATAGTGAGACTAATCAAATACTGCATGATTGGAATGGCTGTGGTTGTATGAGGTGGAAAGCTGCAGAGTTGGGCTGAAACAGTTCACAGAAATCCACAAGCTTGTGGTTGCCAGGAAACCACACTGGGCTGCAATTGGCTGAGCACCATTGTTAGCTGGACTTTAGGCTCTAGGACACAAGTGTGCAATAGGAGACCTGAGTCACAATGCTGGGCGTTGCCATGGAGACCTCAGTGGCACAGAGGACCTTGTAGGGCAAGTTTTAAATAGGATGAATATTCTTGGCCTGGTGTGCCACAATATTCTCTCTGAAGGCTTCACTGCTCAGAATTTGTGGATGGAAATGCTTGCCAATCTACACATGGATGTACTTTCAATGGGATATGAAATATGCCAGGGCCTGGCAGATGATCTCTGCCATGTCCTATCATTGAGCATACGCTTTTCCCTTGTCATGTCTGTCATTTGGCTGAGTACTGTTCCCTAAGCTATTCAGTCAAGACTTGCTGGCATCATTCACCTGCAGTATAAGAGCTTTCTGTGAAATTTCCCAGCAGAAATCCTCTGCAAGCACATAGCTTTGGATATGAGAGACAGTGGTGGAAGTTGAATTTCAAGGGCAGATATTTGAAAACAATGAAACAAGCCCCGAATAAGATCTTTACATGTTTCCCAGATGAATATGTTTGGAAATACAGGGGAAGATGGATATCAAGCCTGAGAAGAGTGCACACCCATTTCAAGGTACAAAAACCAGGGAAAAACATGGGAAAGCAAGAGAGCTGGTTAATCTGATGTAAAAACCTTTGATGATGAAAGGAAAATTATATTCTCATGATGATATAATCAGGCTGTAGAAGTGAACTTCTCATGTTGGTTGTCCTATGTGTGGCCTTCTGCATTGGGCGGTGGATGTAGGACAGGAAATCTTCAAATCAATCTGGTGGAACACAAAATACTGAAAAAAAAATTCAGCCTAAATCCTGTGTATTCCTTCCCTTTGAGAACATATATGGATAATGTATGAAGTTTCAAAAGAGAAAATGTCTTTTGGGTCATGGTTTTAACAATGAAATGGTCACTTCACATAACATTTTGAATTTTGCTTTCACACTTGCTCATGTACCGGGCCTGAGTAAAGCAGAATGCAGAGTAAGCCTCTTCAATGGTTGTGCATTCCATAAGTGGTTTTAAAACCAGGGAACCCCTTTGGACTTAGTGTTTGTATTTTATTGGTTGATTGGTTTTTCAAATTGTTTGTTTTACTATTTTTAACTTTGTGAGTCAGGGAAGCCCTCACTCATAGAGATTCAGACCTCTCCAAAAGCTCTGAAGTTATTCATGTAACAGCTATTACATGTTATAAGTTTCTCCTATTAAAACTTGAAAGAGAAACAGACTCTGCTACTTTTCATCTAAATTCAGTGTTGGGCTAAATTCAGTGTTGGACTTTTTACAAGTCCTTTGAAATGTGTCCTCCTCTAGTCACTGCTCGTGCTGGAATTTACTTTCTTGTGAAGACAGGATTTGAGCAAATTGACACAAGTACAGTTTGCCACTACTCTGGACACCTGGTTAAATATCGAGTTCCCTAAATGGTGTGTGTTTTACTGTGATCTCTGCCCACACTTTGCTCATCCAGTTAGAACCACAGGGCTCCAGGCCATAGCGTTCCAGGCCTAAACAAGAAAATTTCCATTCCGTTTTGGGAGTTCATTCGTCTCTCATAATTACTTTTTCCACAGATGTGTGCTTCAGGATAGGCCCTGTCCAAATGTGGAGAGGCCCATTTTCATTCACTCACTTTCAGACTTTCTAAGATTTTCAGTTACTAGAGTTTTGCGCAGACTTGCCATTGTCAAGGGACAGTACACTTCACTTGAAGTTGTGCAGTATTACTTCATGTGTCTCCGTGGAATTTCCACCAATGGGAAACTCTTGCTGTATTCATCTCCAAGTGTTTCTGGGTAAGAAAATATAAGTAACAAAGGATGTGGTTTCAAGCCCAATGAGGAAAGGAGGGATTATCTTTGTTTCAGTGCAGGTTGACCTTTCAAAGAAACAGTAATTCCTATGAAATAAGAGGTAAAATCTTTTGTAAAGAGACATGGACATGACCCGCTGCAGTTTATGTCACTGTTTTTAAAACGCCAAGGGCATTTCAGAAATTCTTGGCTACTGAAGTGCCCCTTTTTTCAAATTTCTCTTAGGTAAGACACTCCAGCTTCGTCAAACCATGGTACTGTTCCTTCCATGTAAAAAACCAAAGCTGTTGGGAGCCACAGCCCCGAGCCCGGTCGCCTCACTTGGCAGACGTGCGGCCTGTGGTAAAGAGCAAAGCCTGGGGTAGATTACCCCTCCCATCGAATATGTTAGTTTCCTGCTTACCGCGTAAACAACCCGCTCAACAATATAGTCTGCCTGGCAACTGATGATGTTAGCCAATCAGCTTGCCTTGCTTACTTTAACATGATTGGACACTGTACCCGTATATATACAGGTGCCACCCCTGGGCGGAAGAAGAAGCCAGGTAGAAGCCCAGAAGTAAAAGCCCAAAAGGAGCCGCGGAGAGCGGACCGGTAGAGGCTTTGGGGCAGACTGAAGCACAAAAGGAGCCGCGGGGAGCGGACCAGAGGAGGCTTCAGCTGGGAGAACCCAGGGCAGGCTGTACGGAGAAGGAAAATAAAAAGAAAAGGTTGTCCACTACCAGACTTTGTCGTGTGTCCTTCCTGCCGGCCGGGAGCGGACATCGACATTTGGTGGCCCGTACGGGGACTGATCACCCCCGAGACGTGGAAGTGGACAACGCTCCAGTACAGAGCTGCGAGACAGGTGAGTTGGGGATAAGCCTGGGCTCTGGGTGGCGCGCACCTACAGGGCTTTTAGACTCCCCTCAGGCTCACGCGTAAGTGGCGGATTCCTTGGGCCTCACGCGGTGAGTAACATATTAAAAAATGGGAAACATGTTAGGTAGCAACACTAAGAGCGAGGGTGGTTGTGGAGAAAGCTCTCAAGAGCTTACAAAAGTACGCAGGGTATCTGAGCAGGCCCAGTCAGGGAGCTCCCGAGAGGGGTCCGTCAAGGGGAACAAGGATGCTAAGGAGGAGGACGGGGCTCTAGCCTCGGAGTCGTCTGACTCCGAGGACGAGGGAAAGTTGAATGGCAGGGAGGCCAAAGAGACCAGCTGTCAGGAGCCTAAGTCGCTCAATAAGGAGTCGCAGGGTTCTTTTCCAGCGTCACGCCGCGAATTGCGCTCTGCTCAACCTGGTCTGCGGAGGAGTAGAGAGCTCCTGAGTGCGCCCCGGCGCGAGAGGGAGGCGGTCCCTCGCCACGAGGCGGCCGCCTGGGAGCTCCCTCCCCTTTCGCCAGAACAGGAAGTGATGCACGGGCCCCCATTTTCCGCCCAATCACGGCCGCTGTCTTATGCTCCGCCGCCGGCGGGTCGGTATTTTTACAGGCGGCTTTGGCAGGGGGGACGCTTGTCTCATGAGGTACATCCACCTGGGATAGATAGTGGCCCCTACGGGATATTTCCTGTACAAGTAGCTATGGGCCAGGGACGCAATGTATGGGAGCCTTTTGAGATAAAGCAGATTAGAGAACTTAAAAATGCAGTTACAACTTTTGGGCCGACTGCGCCTTACACCATTGCCATGCTGGAAAATCTGTCTTCTGGGCCCCTCACCCCCGCGGACTGGATTCAGCTGGCAAAGGCGTGTCTGCCCTCGGGTAGTTACCTGGATTGGCGAGCCTGGTACACAGAGTTCTCTGCCGAGCAGGCTGAGAAAAACGCCGGTCGAGGAAATGGGAGCTGGGGATTTAGCTTAGCAGCATAAGCGCCTGCCTTGTAAGCAGGCAATCGCCAGTTCGATCCCTGGTACCAATAAAAAAAAAAAAAAAAAAAAAAAAAAAAAAAAAAAAACGAAAAAGATAAAAATAAAAAATAAAAAATAAAAAACAAAAAGGGGGAGTAGGCCAAGGCCTGGCCCCAAAGGCACGATTATCCATGGCACTATTCACACACAATTTTTTAAATTTAAATAATGATAATCACTCCCCAGCTGTGGAGCACTGCAACCCTTCCCCCAACCATAAAGGGTGGGTGAAGTGGAAAGATGTCCTGACAGGACAATGGATGGGCCCGGATCCAGTGGTCAGCTGGAACCAAGGCGCGGTTTGTGTTTTCCCACAGGAACCGGGACGAGAACCACTGTGGGTACCGGAGAGACTGACACGGGCAACAAAGCCCTCGACTGAAGATCAGACCTGCCCTACTGGAGATCCATCACAGACCAACCAATAAGATGAATAGAAATAGCGGTAGCCCGAAATGGACAAGAAGATCCTCAGGCATATGCATGGCTTGCACAATTGGCCCACGACCGAGTCTAGATATGGCGGGCATCCCTCATTCTCCTCCATAAGGTGACAATACACAGCAGGGTAGGTGAGTCAATGACGGGTAAGAGCGTGCCTCCCCAGCACGACTCGACCTAAGCCAGGCCCTACCCCATCCTGCACGTAAGCCGCTGGACTGTTAGATGCTGCCCAGGTCTAAATTTCTCTCCGAGGGGATTTCTTTACGGAGAGGAAATGAGTGCAAGCTTGTGTGCATCCAGGTTCCGTCCAGTTTGTGCCTGGCCCTAGAAAAAGGACGAGGGCCTCAGGGCCTTGGCAGACCATGGCATGGCCAACCAGGGTCTAAGCCAAGGACCTACGGTGGGCCTACGCATAGGGCATAAGCCTCTGCACCCAGTCCAGAAAGGGCTACGATGCGCACATTCATAAAAAATAAAAAAGGGGGAGATGTTGGGAGCCACAGCCCCGAGCCCGGTCACCTCACTTGGCGGACGTGCGGCCTGTGGTAAAGAGCAAAGCCTGGGGTAGATTACCCCTCCCATCGAATATGTTAGTTTCCTGCTTACCGCGTAAACAACCCGCTCAACAATATAGTCTGCCTGGCAACTGATGATGTTAGCCAATCAGCTTGCCTTGCTTACTTTAACATGATTGAACACTGTACCCGTATATATACCGGTGCCACCCCTGGGCGGAAGAAGAAGCCAGGTAGAAGCCCAGAAGTAAAAGCCCAAAAGGAGCCGCGGAGAGCGGACTGGTAGAGGCTTTGGGGCAGACTGAAGCACAAAAGGAGCTGCGGGGAGCGGACCAGAGGAGGCTTCAGCTGGGAGAACCCAGGGCAGGCTGTACGGAGAAGGAAAATAAAAAGAAAAGGTTGTCCACTACCAGACTTTGTCGTGTGTCCTTCCTGCCAGCCGGGAGCGGACATGGACACAAAGCAAAAAAGAAAATAAATTAAAACAAAACCCATCAAATTACATTTGAGAGCACACAATTGCTCAGCAGGCCCACCATTCAAGAAGCTAGAGGTACAGAAGCCTCAGCCTTCAGCCCACGGCCTGAAGTTTTGTCTCTCTCATGGCCCCTCAATTCCCTGGCATGTCCACATTAACTCATGAATCTTTACTCATTTCCTCTTCAAATGCACAGGATCCAATATATTTGAACCCTGTTCACCTGGGCTGTAATCATCCAAGGACACACCAGAGGAAGGGCAGCCACCCCCTTGCCTGGGGCCTTGGAGCTTATCACAATAGAAATGGACACCTGAACAAGGGGAGCCAAAACAAAGAGAGGCATATTCCTAAAGTCGGAAGCACAGAAGCTACCTATAGACCAGTAGTGGGATTTCACAAATTATGTAAGAATCTCTGTGCACATGCTTGGCATGGCCGCTCATGCCTATAATCCCAGCAATCTGGGGGCTGAGGTGGATGGATCCTTGGGAGTTCCAGTCCATCTTGGGCTACGAATTTATCTCAAGGCCTCTTTCAACAACTACATAAGATGCTGTTTCCAAAAAGAGGACAAGAGAAAAGTAGACACACTTGATCCAGGTCCCTGGGTTCACTACATGAGTTGTGGAGTCTAAATATTCCATGCCATGAGAAAATACCTGGGATTTTTAGTGAAAGGGGCATTTGCATCCCTTTTCTAAGGCTTTCCCTTTCACCATGTTACATTTGAATTCTGAGAATACCTGCTAGTGATAAGCTATCTAGCATTATGTTGGTTTAGGTATTGAGCTAGTACCTCATGTTTAGTGTTCAGGGTTATGCTGGAATGGCTGCAGAGCTCCTTGAAATAGCGATTGCAGACAATTGAACCCTGAGGAAGCTGGATAGTTGAAGCAGGCACTCCAAATATTCATGCACTGCAAGCATTCACTTTCATTTTGGGACTCATCTTCTGCTTGCTGGCTTTTAGTGCTAACTGATACTACCATGGTGGCAGTAATCCAGCAGAGACTGCATGTATGGTTTGCAGGTTTGCTTCCCAAGCCACCAGAAACTTGGCAGAACCCAAATCATTGTGGCATTTTCTTTCCTCCCCTGAAACATTTGGCTTTCTAAGTTTGAAAATTGAATAGACTGCGCTAGTCAAGTTTGGACCCCATGTACCACCAACAGAGCTAAAGACAGAGCCAACTACTTCCCTCAACTTGTCAAAATATGTCAAATTTGCTTGATCACCACAACTTCAAAGAAAATTCTGAGGCAACTTAGAGAGGTTAATCAAATACTGCATGATTGGAATGGCTGTGGTTGTATGAGGTGGAAAGCTGCAGAGTTGGGCTGAAACTGTTCACAGAAACCCACAGGCTTGTGGTTGCCAGGCAACCACACTTGGCTGAGACTGGCTGAACATCACTGTGAGGTGGATTTTAGGCTCTAGGTTTGAAAATTTAAAAGACTGGGGTAGTCATTTTGGAACCCATCGACCACAGACAGACCAAAAGGTCTTTCAATTACTTCCCTCCACTTCTCAAAATATGTCAAATTTTCTTGATCACTACAACTGTAAAAAAAATTCTGAGGCAACATAGTGAGACTAATCAAATACTGCATGATTGGAATGGCTGTGGTTGTATGAGGTGGAAAGCTGCAGAGTTGGGCTGAAACAGTTCACAGAAATCCACAAGCTTGTGGTTGCCAGGAAACCACACTGGGCTGCAATTGGCTGAGCACCATTGTTAGCTGGACTTTAGGCTCTAGGACACAAGTGTGCAATAGGAGACCTGAGTCACAATGCTGGGCGTTGCCATGGAGACCTCAGTGGCACAGAGGACCTTTTAGGGCAAGTTTTAAATAGGATGAATATTCTTGGCCTGGTGTGCCACAATATTCTCTCTGAAGGCTTCACTGCTCAGAATTTGTGGATGGAAATGCTTGCCAATCTACACATGGATGTACTTTCAATGGGATATGAAATATGCCAGGGCCTGGCAGATGATCTCTGCCATGTCCTATCATTGAGCATACGCTTTTCCCTTGTCATGTCTGTCATTTGGCTGAGTACTGTTCCCTAAGCTATTCAGTCAAGACTTGCTGGCATCATTCACCTGCAGTATAAGAGCTTTCTGTGAAATTTCCCAGCAGAAATCCTCTGCAAGCACATAGCTTTGGATATGAGAGACAGTGGTGGAAGTTGAATTTCAAGGGCAGATATTTGAAAACAATGAAACAAGCCCCGAATAAGATCTTTACATGTTTCCCAGATGAATATGTTTGGAAATACAGGGGAAGATGGATATCAAGCCTGAGAAGAGTGCACACCCATTTCAAGGTACAAAAACCAGGGAAAAACATGGGAAAGCAAGAGAGCTGGTTAATCTGATGTAAAAACCTTTGATGATGAAAGGAAAATTATATTCTCATGATGATATAATCAGGCTGTAGAAGTGAACTTCTCATGTTGGTTCTCCTATGTGTGGCCTTCTGCATTGGGCGGTGGATGTAGGACAGGAAATCTTCAAATCAATCTGGTGGAACACAAAATACTGAAAAAAAAATTCAGCCTAAATCCTGTGTATTCCTTCCCTTTGAGAACATATATGGATAATGTATGAAGTTTCAAAAGAGAAAATGTCTTTTGGGTCATGGTTTTAACAATGAAATGGTCACTTCACATAACATTTTGAATTTTGCTTTCACACTTGCTCATGTACCGGGCCTGAGTAAAGCAGAATGCAGAGTAAGCCTCTTCAATGGTTGTGCATTCCATAAGTGGTTTTAAAACCAGGGAACCCCTTTGGACTTAGTGTTTGTATTTTATTGGTTGATTGGTTTTTCAAATTGTTTGTTTTACTATTTTTAACTTTGTGAGTCAGGGAAGCCCTCACTCATAGAGATTCAGACCTCTCCAAAAGCTCTGAAGTTATTCATGTAACAGCTATTACATGTTATAAGTTTCTCCTATTAAAACTTGAAAGAGAAACAGACTCTGCTACTTTTCATCTAAATTCAGTGTTGGGCTAAATTCAGTGTTGGACTTTTTACAAGTCCTTTGAAATGTGTCCTCCTCTAGTCACTGCTCGTGCTGGAATTTACTTTCTTGTGAAGACAGGATTTGAGCAAATTGACACAAGTACAGTTTGCCACTACTCTGGACACCTGGTTAAATATCGAGTTCCCTAAATGGTGTGTGTTTTACTGTGATCTCTGCCCACACTTTGCTCATCCAGTTAGAACCACAGGGCTCCAGGCCATAGCGTTCCAGGCCTAAACAAGAAAATTTCCATTCCATTTTGGGAGTTCATTCGTCTCTCATAATTACTTTTTCCACAGATGTGTGCTTCAGGATAGGCCCTGTCCAAATGTGGAGAGGCCCATTTTCATTCACTCACTTTCAGACTTTCTAAGATTTTCAGTTACTAGAGTTTTGCGCAGACTTGCCATTGTCAAGGGACAGTACACTTCACTTGAAGTTGTGCAGTATTACTTCATGTGTCTCTGTGGAATTTCCACCAATGGGAAACTCTTGCTGTATTCATCTCCAAGTGTTTCTGGGAAAGAAAATATAAGTAACAAAGGATGTGGTTTCAAGCCCAATGAGGAAAGGAGGGATTATCTTTGTTTCAGTGCAGGTTGACCTTTCAAAGAAACAGTAATTCCTATGAAATAGGAGGTAAAATCTTTTGTAAAGAGACATGGACATGACCCGCTGAAGTTTATGTCACTGTTTTTAAAACGCCAAGGGCATTTCAGAAATTCTTGGCTACTGAAGTGCCCCTTTTTTCAAATTTCTCTTAGGTAAGACACTCCAGCTTCGTCAAACCATGGTACTGTTCCTTCCATGTAAAAAACCAAAGCAAAAAAGAAAATAAATTAAAACAAAACCCATCAAATTACATTTGAGAGCACACAATTGCTCAGCAGGTCCACTATTCAAGAAGCTAGAGGTACAGAAGCCTCAGCCTTCAGCCCATGGCCTGAAGTTTTGTCTCTATCATGGCCCCTCAATTCCCTGGCATGTCCACATTAACTCATGAATCTTTACTCATTTCCTCTTCAAATGCACGGGATCCAATATATTTGAACCCTGTTCACCTGGGCTGTAATCATCCAAGGACACACCAGAGGAAGCGCAGCCACCCCCTTGCCTGGGGCCTTGGAGCTTATCACAATAGAAATGGACACCTGAACAAGGGGAGCCAAAACAAAGAGAGGCATATTCCTAAAGTCTGAAGCACAGAAGCTACCTATAGACCAGTAGTGGGATTTCACAAATTATGTAAGAATCTCTGTGCACATGCTTGGCATGGCCGCTCATGCCTATAATCCCAGCAATCTGGGGGCTGAGTTGGATGGATCCTTGGGAGTTCCAGTCCATCTTGGGTTACGAATTTATCTCAAGGCCTCTTTCAACAACTACATAAGATGCTGTTTCCAAAAAGAGGACAACAGAAAAGTAGACACACTTGATCCAGGTCCCTGGGTTCACTACATGAGTTGTGGAGTCTAAATATTCCATGCCATGAGAAAATACCTGGGATTTTTAGTGAAAGGGGCATTTGCATCCCTTTTCTAAGGGTTTCCCTTTCACCATGTTACATTTGAATTCTGAGAAAACCTGCTGGTGATAAGCTATCTAGCATTATGTTGGTTTAGGTATTGAGCTAGTACCTCATGTTTAGTGTTCAGGGTTATGCTGGAATGGCTGCAGAGCTCCTTGAAATAGCGATTGCAGACAAGTGAACCCCGAGGAAGCTGGATAGTTGAAGCAGGCACTCCAAATATTCATGCATTGCAGGGATTCACTTTCATTTTGGGACTCATCTTCTGGTTGCTGGCTTTTAGTGCTAACTGATACTACCATGGTGGCAGTAATCCAGCAGAGACTGCATGTATGGTTTGCAGGTTTGCTTCCCAAGCCACCAGAAACTTGGCAGAACCCAAATCATTGTGGCATTTTCTTTCCTCCCCTGAAATATTTGGCTTTCTAAGTTTGAAAATTGAATAGACTGCGCTAGTCAAGTTTGGACCCCATGTACCACCAACAGAGCTAAAGACAGAGCCAACTACTTCCCTCCACTTGTCAAAATATGTCAAATTTACTTGATCACCACAACTTCAAAGAAAATTCTGAGGCAACTTAGAGAGGTTAATCAAATACTGCACGATTGGAATGGCTGTGGTTTTATGAGGTGGAAAGCTGCAGAGTTGGGCTGAAACTGTTCACAGAAACCCACAGGCTTGTGGTTGCCAGGCAACCACACTGGGCTGAGACTGGCTGAACATCACTGTGAGGTGGATTTTAGGCTCTAGGTTTGAAAATTTAAAAGACTGGGGTAGTCAAGTTTGGAACCCATCGACCACAGACAGACCAAAAGGTCTTTCAATTACTTCCCTCCACTTCTCAAAATATGTCAAATTTTCTTGATCACTACAACTGTAAAAAAAATTCTGAGGCAACATAGAGAGACTAATCAAATTCTGCATGATTGGAATGGCTGTGGTTGTATGAGGTGGAAAGCTGCAGAGTTGGGCTGAAACAGTTCACAGAAATCCACAAGCTTGTGGTTGCCAGGAAACCACACTGGGCTGCAATTGGCTGAGCACCATTGTTAGCTGGACTTTAGGCTCTAGGACACAAGTGTGCAGTAGGAGACCTGAGTCACAATGCTGGGCGTTGCCATGGAGACCTCAGTGGCACAGAGGACCTTGTAGCGCAAGTTTTAAATAGGATGAATATTCTTGGCCTGGTGTGCCACAATATTCTCTCTGAAGGCTTCACTGCTCAGAATTTGTGGATGGAAATGCTTGCCAATCTACACATGGATGTACTTTCAATGGGATATGAAATATGCCAGGGCCTGGCAGATGATCTCTGCCATGTCCTATCATTGAGCATACGCTTTTCCCTTGTCATGTCTGTCATTTGGCTGAGTACTGTTCCCTAAGCTATTCAGTCAAGACTTGCTGGCATCATTCACCTGCAGTATAAGAGCTTTCTGTGAAATTTCCCAGCAGAAATCCTCTGCAAGCACATAGCTTTGGATATGAGAGACAGTGGTGGAAGTTGAATTTCAAGGGCAGATATTTGAAAACAATGAAACAAGCCCCGAATAAGATCTTTACATGTTTCCCAGATGAATATGTTTGGAAATACAGGGGAAGATGGATATCAAGCCTGAGAAGAGTGCACACCCATTTCAAGGTACAAAAACCAGGGAAAAACATGGGAAAGCAAGAGAGCTGGTTAATCTGATGTAAAAACCTTTGATGATGAAAGGAAAATTATATTCTCATGATGATATAATCAGGCTGTAGAAGTGAACTTCTCATGTTGGTTCTCCTATGTGTGGCCTTCTGCATTGGGCGGTGGATGTAGTACAGGAGATCTTCAAATAAATCTGGTGGAACACAAAATACTGAAAAAAAAATTCAGCCTAAATCCTGTGTATTCCTTCCCTTTGAGAACATATATGGATAATGTATGAAGTTTCAAAAGAGAAAATGTCTTTTGGGTCATGGTTTCAACAATGAAATGGTCACTTCACATAACATTTTGAATTTTGCTTTCACACTTGCTCATGTACCGGGCCTGAGTAAAGCAGAATGCAGAGTAAGCCTCTTCAATGGTTGTGCATTCCATAAGTGGTTTTAAAACCAGGGAACCCCTTTGGACTTAGTGTTTGTATTTTATTGGTTGATTGGTTTTTCAAATTGTTTGTTTTACTATTTTTAACTTTGTGAGTCAGGGAAGCCCTCACTCATAGAGATTCAGACCTCTCCAAAAGCTCTGAAGTTTTTCATGTAACAGCTATTACATGTTATAAGTTTCTCCTATTAAAACTTGAAAGAGAAACAGACTCTGCTACTTTTCATCTAAATTCAGTGTTGGGCTAAATTCAGTGTTGGACTTTTTACAAGTCCTTTGAAATGTGTCCTCCTCTAGTCACTGGTCGTGCTGGAATTTACTTTCTTGTGAAGACAGGATTTGAGCAAATTGACACAAGTACAGTTTGCCACTACTCTGGACACCTGGTTAAATATCGAGTTCCCTAAATGGTGTGTGTTTTACTTTGATCTCTGCCCACACTTTGCTCATCCAGTTAGAACCACAGGGCTCCAGGCCATAGCGTTCCAGGCCTAAACAAGAAAATTTCCATTCCGTTTTGGGAGTTCATTCGTCTCTCATAATTACTTTTTCCACAGATGTGTGCTTCAGGATAGGCCCTGTCCAAATGTGGAGAGGCCCATTTTCATTCACTCACTTTCAGACTTTCTAAGATTTTCAGTTACTAGAGGTTTGCGCAGACTTGCCATTGTCAAGGGACAGTGCACTTCACTTGAAGTTGTGCAGTATTACTTCATGTGTCTCCGTGGAATTTCCACCAATGGGAAACTCTTGCTGTATTCATCTCCAAGTGTTTCTGCATAAGAAAATATAAGTAACAAAGGATGTGGTTTCAAGCCCAATGAGGAAAGGAGGGATTATCTTTGTTTCAGTGCAGGTTGACCTTTCAAAGAAACAGTAATTCCTATGAAATAGGAGGTAAAATCTTTTGTAAAGAGACATGGACATGACCCGCTGAAGTTTATGTCACTGTTTTTAAAATGCCAAGGGCATTTCAGAAATTCTTGGCTACTGAAGTGCCCCTTTTTTCAAATTTCTCTTAGGTAAGACACTCCAGCTTCGTCAAACCATGGTACTGTTCCTTCCATGTAAAAAACCAAAGCAAAAAAAAATAAATTAAAACAAAACCCATCAAATTACATTTGAGAGCACACAATTGCTCAGCAGGCCCACCATTCAAGAAGCTAGAGGTACAGAAGCCTCAGCCTTCAGCCCATGGCCTGAAGTTTTGTCTCTATCATGGCCCCTCAATTCCCTGGCATGTCCACATTAACTCATGAATCTTTACTCATTTCCTCTTCAAATGCACAGGATCCAATATATTTGAACCCTGTTCACCTGGGCTGTAATCATCCAAGGACACACCAGAGGAAGGGCAGCCACCCCCTTGCCTGGGGCCTTGGAGCTTATCACAATAGAAATGGACACCTGAACAAGGGGAGCCAAAACAAAGAGAGGCATATTCCTAAAGTCTGAAGCACAGAAGCTACCTATAGACCAGTAGTGGGATTTCACAAATTATGCAAGAATCTCTGTGCACATGCTTGGCATGGCCGCTCATGCCTATAATCCCAGCAATCTGGGGGCTGAGGTGGATGGATCCTTGGGAGTTCCAGTCCATCTTGGGCTACGAATTTATCTCAAGGCCTCTTTCAACAACTACATAAGATGCTGTTTCCAAAAAGAGGACAACAGAAAAGTAGAAACACTTGATCCAGGTCCCTGGGTTCACTACATGAGTTGTGGAGTCTAAATATTCCATGCCATGAGAAAATACCTGGGATTTTTAGTGAAAGGGGCATTTGCATCCCTTTTCTAAGGGTTTCCCTTTCACCATGTTACATTTGAATTCTGAGAAAACCTGCTGGTGATAAGCTATCTAGCATTATGTTGGTTTAGGTATTGAGCTAGTACCTCATGTTTAGTGTTCAGGGTTATGCTGGAATGGCTGCAGACCTCCTTGAAATAGCGATTGCAGACAAGTGAACCCCGAGGAAGCTGGATAGTTGAAGCAGGCACTCCAAATATTCATGCACTGCAAGGATTCACTTTCATTTTGGGACTCATCTTCTGCTTGCTGGCTTTTAGTGCTAACTGATACTACCATGGTGGCAGTAATCCAGCAGAGACTGCATGTATGGTTTGCAGGTTTGCTTCCCAAGCCACCAGAAACTTGGCAGAACCCAAATCATCGTGGCATTTTCTTTCCTCTCCTGAAACATTTGGCTTTCTAAGTTTGAAAATTGAATAGACTGGGCTAGTCAAGTTTGGACCCCATGTACCAGCAACAGAGCTAAAGACAGAGCCAACTACTTCCCTCCACTTGTCAAAATATGTCAAATTTGCTTGATCACCACAACTTCAAAGAAAATTCTGAGGCAACTTAGAGAGGTTAATCAAATACTGCATGATTGGAACGGTGGTGGTTTTATGAGGTGGAAAGCTGCAGAGTTGGGCTGAAACTGTTCACAGAAACCCACAGGCTTGTGGTTGCCAGGCAACCACACTGGGCTGAGACTGGCTGAACATCACTGTGAGGTGGATTTTAGGCTCTAGGTTTGAAAATTTAAAAGACTGGGGTAGTCATGTTTGGAACCCATCGACCACAGACAGACCAAAAGGTCTTTCAATTACTTCCCTCCACTTCTCAAAATATGTCAAATTTTCTTGATCACTACAACTGTAAAAAAAATTCTGAGGCAACATAGAGAGACTAATCAAATATGCATGATTGGAATGGCTGTGGTTGTATGAGGTGGAAAGCTGCAGAGTTGGACTGAAACAGTTCACAGAAATCCACAAGCTTGTGGTTGCCAGGAAACCACACTGGGCTGCAATTGGCTGAGCACCATTGTTAGCTGGACTTTAGGCTCTAGGACACAAGTGTGCAGTAGGAGACCTGAGTCACGATGCTGGGCGTTGCCATGGAGACCTCAGTGGCACAGAGGACCTTGTAGGGCAAGTTTTAAATAGGATGAATATTCTTGGCCTGGTGTGCCACAATATTCTCTCTGAAGGCTTCACTGCTCAGAATTTGTGGATGGAAATGCTTGCCAATCTACACATGGATGTACTTTCAATGGGATATGAAATATGCCAGGGCCTGGCAGATGATCTCTGCCATGTCCTATCATTGAGCATACGCTTTTCCCTTGTCATGTCTGTCATTTGGCTGAGTACTGTTCCCTAAGCTATTCAGTCAAGACTTGCTGGCATCATTCACCTGCAGTATAAGAGCTTTCTGTGAAATTTCCCAGCAGAAATCCTCTGCAAGCACATAGCTTTGGATATGAGAGACAGTGGTGGAAGTTGAATTTCAATGGCATATATTTGAAAACAATGAAACAAGCCCCGAATAAGATCTTTACATGTTTCCCAGATGAATATGTTTGGAAATACAGGGGAAGATGGATATCAAGCCTGAGAAGAGTGAACACCCATTTCAAGGTACAAAAACCAGGGAAAAACATGGGAAAGCAAGAGAGCTGGTTAATCTGATGTAAAAACCTTTGATGATGAAAGGAAAATTATATTTTCATGATGATATAATCAGGCTGTAGAAGTGAACTTCTCATGTTGGTTCTCCTATGTGTGGCCTTCTGCATTGGGCGGTGGATGTAGGACAGGAAATCTTCAAATAAATCTGGTGGAACACAAAATACTGAAAAAAAAAATTCAGCCTAAATCCTGTGTATTCCTTCCCTTTGAGAACATATATGGATAATGTATGAAGTTTCAAAAGAGAAAATGTCTTTTGGGTCATGGTTTCAACAATGAAATGGTCACTTGACATAACATTTTGAATTTTGCTTTCACACTTGCTCATGTACCGGGCCTGAGTAAAGCAGAATGCAGAGTAAGCCTCTTCAATGGTTGTGCATTCCATAAGTGGTTTTAAAACCAGGGAACCCCTTTGGACTTAGTGTTTGTATTTTATTGGTTGATTGGTTTTTCAAATTGTTTGTTTTACTATTTTTAACTTTGTGAGTCAGGGAAGCCCTCACTCATAGAGATTCAGACCTCTCCAAAAGCTCTGAAGTTATTCATGTAACAGCTATTACATGTTATAAGTTTCTCCTATTAAAACTTGAAAGAGAAACAGACTCTGCTACTTTTCATCTAAATTCAGTGTTGGGCTAAATTCAGTGTTGGACTTTTTACAAGTCCTTTGAAATGTGTCCTCCTCTAGTCACTGGTCGTGCTGGAATTTACTTTCTTGTGAAGACAGGATTTGAGCAAATTGACACAAGTACAGTTTGCCACTACTCTGGACACCTGGTTAAATATCGAGTTCCCTAAATGGTGTGTGTTTTACTTTGATCTCTGCCCACACTTTGCTCATCCAGTTAGAACCACAGGGCTCCAGGCCATAGCGTTCCAGGCCTAAACAAGAAAATTTCCATTCCGTTTTGGGAGTTCATTCGTCTCTCATAATTACTTTTTCCACAGATGTGTGCTTCAGGATAGGCCCTGTCCAAATGTGGAGAGGCCCATTTTCATTCACTCACTTTCAGACTTTCTAAGATTTTCAGTTACTAGAGGTTTGCGCAGACTTGCCATTGTCAAGGGACAGTGCACTTCACTTGAAGTTGTGCAGTATTACTTCATGTGTCTCCGTGGAATTTCCACCAATGGGAAACTCTTGCTGTATTCATCTCCAAGTGTTTCTGCATAAGAAAATATAAGTAACAAAGGATGTGGTTTCAAGCCCAATGAGGAAAGGAGGGATTATCTTTGTTTCAGTGCAGGTTGACCTTTCAAAGAAACAGTAATTCCTATGAAATAGGAGGTAAAATCTTTTGTAAAGAGACATGGACATGACCCGCTGAAGTTTATGTCACTGTTTTTAAAACGCCAAGGGCATTTCAGAAATTCTTGGCTACTGAAGTGCCCCTTTTTTCAAATTTCTCTTAGGTAAGACACTCCAGCTTCGTCAAACCATGGTACTGTTCCTTCCATGTAAAAAACCAAAGCAAAAAAGAAAATAAATTAAAACAAAACCCATCAAATTACATTTGAGAGCACACAATTGCTCAGCAGGTCCACTATTCAAGAAGCTAGAGGTACAGAAGCCTCAGCCTTCAGCCCATGGCCTGAAGTTTTGTCTCTATCATGGCCCCTCAATTCCCTGGCATGTCCACATTAACTCATGAATCTTTACTCATTTCCTCTTCAAATGCACGGGATCCAATATATTTGAACCCTGTTCACCTGGGCTGTAATCATCCAAGGACACACCAGAGGAAGGGCAGCCACCCCCTTGCCTGGGGCCTTGGAGCTTATCACAATAGAAATGGACACCTGAACAAGGGGAGCCAAAACAAAGAGAGGCATATTCCTAAAGTCTGAAGCACAGAAGCTACCTATAGACCAGTAGTGGGATTTCACAAATTATGTAAGAATCTCTGTGCACATGCTTGGCATGGCCGCTCATGCCTATAATCCCAGCAATCTGGGGGCTGAGTTGGATGGATCCTTGGGAGTTCCAGTCCATCTTGGGTTACGAATTTATCTCAAGGCCTCTTTCAACAACTACATAAGATGCTGTTTCCAAAAAGAGGACAACAGAAAAGTAGACACACTTGATCCAGGTCCCTGGGTTCACTACATGAGTTGTGGAGTCTAAATATTCCATGCCATGAGAAAATACCTGGGATTTTTAGTGAAAGGGGCATTTGCATCCCTTTTCTAAGGGTTTCCCTTTCACCATGTTACATTTGAATTCTGAGAAAACCTGCTGGTGATAAGCTATCTAGCATTATGTTGGTTTAGGTATTGAGCTAGTACCTCATGTTTAGTGTTCAGGGTTATGCTGGAATGGCTGCAGAACTCCTTGAAATAGCGATTGCAGACAAGTGAACCCCGAGGAAGCTGGATAGTTGAAGCAGGCACTCCAAATATTCATGCATTGCAGGGATTCACTTTCATTTTGGGACTCATCTTCTGGTTGCTGGCTTTTAGTGCTAACTGATACTACCATGGTGGCAGTAATCCAGCAGAGACTGCATGTATGGTTTGCAGGTTTGCTTCCCAAGCCACCAGAAACTTGGCAGAACCCAAATCATTGTGGCATTTTCTTTCCTCCCCTGAAATATTTGGCTTTCTAAGTTTGAAAATTGAATAGACTGCGCTAGTCAAGTTTGGACCCCATGTACCACCAACAGAGCTAAAGACAGAGCCAACTACTTCCCTCCACTTGTCAAAATATGTCAAATTTACTTGATCACCACAACTTCAAAGAAAATTCTGAGGCAACTTAGAGAGGTTAATCAAATACTGCACGATTGGAATGGCTGTGGTTTTATGAGGTGGAAAGCTGCAGAGTTGGGCTGAAACTGTTCACAGAAACCCACAGGCTTGTGGTTGCCAGGCAACCACACTGGGCTGAGACTGGCTGAACATCACTGTGAGGTGGATTTTAGGCTCTAGGTTTGAAAATTTAAAAGACTGGGGTAGTCAAGTTTGGAACCCATCGACCACAGACAGACCAAAAGGTCTTTCAATTACTTCCCTCCACTTCTCAAAATATGTCAAATTTTCTTGATCACTACAACTGTAAAAAAAATTCTGAGGCAACATAGAGAGACTAATCAAATTCTGCATGATTGGAATGGCTGTGGTTGTATGAGGTGGAAAGCTGCAGAGTTGGGCTGAAACAGTTCACAGAAATCCACAAGCTTGTGGTTGCCAGGAAACCACACTGGGCTGCAATTGGCTGAGCACCATTGTTAGCTGGACTTTAGGCTCTAGGACACAAGTGTGCAGTAGGAGACCTGAGTCACAATGCTGGGCGTTGCCATGGAGACCTCAGTGGCACAGAGGACCTTGTAGCGCAAGTTTTAAATAGGATGAATATTCTTGGCCTGGTGTGCCACAATATTCTCTCTGAAGGCTTCACTGCTCAGAATTTGTGGATGGAAATGCTTGCCAATCTACACATGGATGTACTTTCAATGGGATATGAAATATGCCAGGGCCTGGCAGATGATCTCTGCCATGTCCTATCATTGAGCATACGCTTTTCCCTTGTCATGTCTGTCATTTGGCTGAGTACTGTTCCCTAAGCTATTCAGTCAAGACTTGCTGGCATCATTCACCTGCAGTATAAGAGCTTTCTGTGAAATTTCCCAGCAGAAATCCTCTGCAAGCACATAGCTTTGGATATGAGAGACAGTGGTGGAAGTTGAATTTCAAGGGCAGATATTTGAAAACAATGAAACAAGCCCCGAATAAGATCTTTACATGTTTCCCAGATGAATATGTTTGGAAATACAGGGGAAGATGGATATCAAGCCTGAGAAGAGTGCACACCCATTTCAAGGTACAAAAACCAGGGAAAAACATGGGAAAGCAAGAGAGCTGGTTAATCTGATGTAAAAACCTTTGATGATGAAAGGAAAATTATATTCTCATGATGATATAATCAGGCTGTAGAAGTGAACTTCTCATGTTGGTTCTCCTATGTGTGGCCTTCTGCATTGGGCGGTGGATGTAGGACAGGAGATCTTCAAATAAATCTGGTGGAACACAAAATACTGAAAAAAAAATTCAGCCTAAATCCTGTGTATTCCTTCCCTTTGAGAACATATATGGATAATGTATGAAGTTTCAAAAGAGAAAATGTCTTTTGGGTCATGGTTTCAACAATGAAATGGTCACTTCACATAACATTTTGAATTTTGCTTTCACACTTGCTCATGTACCGGGCCTGAGTAAAGCAGAATGCAGAGTAAGCCTCTTCAATGGTTGTGCATTCCATAAGTGGTTTTAAAACCAGGGAACCCCTTTGGACTTAGTGTTTGTATTTTATTGGTTGATTGGTTTTTCAAATTGTTTGTTTTACTATTTTTAACTTTGTGAGTCAGGGAAGCCCTCACTCATAGAGATTCAGACCTCTCCAAAAGCTCTGAAGTTTTTCATGTAACAGCTATTACATGTTATAAGTTTCTCCTATTAAAACTTGAAAGAGAAACAGACTCTGCTACTTTTCATCTAAATTCAGTGTTGGGCTAAATTCAGTGTTGGACTTTTTACAAGTCCTTTAAAATGTGTCCTCCTCTAGTCACTGGTCGTGCTGGAATTTACTTTCTTGTGAAGACAGGATTTGAGCAAATTGACACAAGTACAGTTTGCCACTACTCTGGACACCTGGTTAAATATCGAGTTCCCTAAATGGTGTGTGTTTTACTTTGATCTCTGCCCACACTTTGCTCATCCAGTTAGAACCACAGGGCTCCAGGCCATAGCGTTCCAGGCCTAAACAAGAAAATTTCCATTCCGTTTTGGGAGTTCATTCGTCTCTCATAATTACTTTTTCCACAGATGTGTGCTTCAGGATAGGCCCTGTCCAAATGTGGAGAGGCCCATTTTCATTCACTCACTTTCAGACTTTCTAAGATTTTCAGTTACTAGAGGTTTGCGCAGACTTGCCATTGTCAAGGGACAGTGCACTTCACTTGAAGTTGTGCAGTATTACTTCATGTGTCTCCGTGGAATTTCCACCAATGGGAAACTCTTGCTGTATTCATCTCCAAGTGTTTCTGCATAAGAAAATATAAGTAACAAAGGATGTGGTTTCAAGCCCAATGAGGAAAGGAGGGATTATCTTTGTTTCAGTGCAGGTTGACCTTTCAAAGAAACAGTAATTCCTATGAAATAGGAGGTAAAATCTTTTGTAAAGAGACATGGACATGACCCGCTGAAGTTTATGTCACTGTTTTTAAAATGCCAAGGGCATTTCAGAAATTCTTGGCTACTGAAGTGCCCCTTTTTTCAAATTTCTCTTAGGTAAGACACTCCAGCTTCGTCAAACCATGGTACTGTTCCTTCCATGTAAAAAACCAAAGCAAAAAAAAATAAATTAAAACAAAACCCATCAAATTACATTTGAGAGCACACAATTGCTCAGCAGGCCCACCATTCAAGAAGCTAGAGGTACAGAAGCCTCAGCCTTCAGCCCATGGCCTGAAGTTTTGTCTCTATCATGGCCCCTCAATTCCCTGGCATGTCCACATTAACTCATGAATCTTTACTCATTTCCTCTTCAAATGCACAGGATCCAATATATTTGAACCCTGTTCACCTGGGCTGTAATCATCCAAGGACACACCAGAGGAAGGGCAGCCACCCCCTTGCCTGGGGCCTTGGAGCTTATCACAATAGAAATGGACACCTGAACAAGGGGAGCCAAAACAAAGAGAGGCATATTCCTAAAGTCTGAAGCACAGAAGCTACCTATAGACCAGTAGTGGGATTTCACAAATTATGCAAGAATCTCTGTGCACATGCTTGGCATGGCCGCTCATGCCTATAATCCCAGCAATCTGGGGGCTGAGGTGGATGGATCCTTGGGAGTTCCAGTCCATCTTGGGCTACGAATTTATCTCAAGGCCTCTTTCAACAACTACATAAGATGCTGTTTCCAAAAAGAGGACAACAGAAAAGTAGAAACACTTGATCCAGGTCCCTGGCTTCACTACATGAGTTGTGGAGTCTAAATATTCCATGCCATGAGAAAATACCTGGGATTTTTAGTGAAAGGGGCATTTGCATCCCTTTTCTAAGGGTTTCCCTTTCACCATGTTACATTTGAATTCTGAGAAAACCTGCTGGTGATAAGCTATCTAGCATTATGTTGGTTTAGGTATTGAGCTAGTACCTCATGTTTAGTGTTCAGGGTTATGCTGGAATGGCTGCAGACCTCCTTGAAATAGCGATTGCAGACAAGTGAACCCCGAGGAAGCTGGATAGTTGAAGCAGGCACTCCAAATATTCATGCACTGCAAGAATTCACTTTCATTTTGGGACTCATCTTCTGCTTGCTGGCTTTTAGTGCTAACTGATACTACCATGGTGGCAGTAATCCAGCAGAGACTGCATGTATGGTTTGCAGGTTTGCTTCCCAAGCCACCAGAAACTTGGCAGAACCCAAATCATTGTGGCATTTTCTTTCCTCCCCTGAAACATTTGGCTTTCTAAGTTTGAAAATTGAATAGACTGGGCTAGTCAAGTTTGGACCCCATGTACCACCAACAGAGCTAAAGACAGAGCCAACTACTTCCCTCCACTTGTCAAAATATGTCAAATTTGCTTGATCACCACAACTTCAAAGAAAATTCTGAGGCAACTTAGAGAGGTTAATCAAATACTGCATGATTGGAACGGTGGTGGTTTTATGAGGTGGAAAGCTGCAGAGTTGGGCTGAAACTGTTCACAGAAACCCACAGGCTTGTGGTTGCCAGGCAACCACACTGGGCTGAGACTGGCTGAACATCAATGTGAGGTGGATTTTAGGCTCTAGGTTTGAAAATTTAAAAGACTGGGGTAGTCATGTTTGGAACCCATCGACCACAGACAGACCAAAAGGTCTTTCAATTACTTCCCTCCACTTCTCAAAATATGTCAAATTTTCTTGATCACTACAACTGTAAAAAAAATTCTGAGGCAACATAGAGAGACTAATCAAATATGCATGATTGGAATGGCTGTGGTTGTATGAGGTGGAAAGCTGCAGAGTTGGACTGAAACAGTTCACAGAAATCCACAAGCTTGTGGTTGCCAGGAAACCACACTGGGCTGCAATTGGCTGAGCACCATTGTTAGCTGGACTTTAGGCTCTAGGACACAAGTGTGCAGTAGGAGACCTGAGTCACGATGCTGGGCGTTGCCATGGAGACCTCAGTGGCACAGAGGACCTTGTAGGGCAAGTTTTAAATAGGATGAATATTCTTGGCCTGGTGTGCCACAATATTCTCTCTGAAGGCTTCACTGCTCAGAATTTGTGGATGGAAATGCTTGCCAATCTACACATGGATGTACTTTCAATGGGATATGAAATATGCCAGGGCCTGGCAGATGATCTCTGCCATGTCCTATCATTGAGCATACGCTTTTCCCTTGTCATGTCTGTCATTTGGCTGAGTACTGTTCCCTAAGCTATTCAGTCAAGACTTGCTGGCATCATTCACCTGCAGTATAAGAGCTTTCTGTGAAATTTCCCAGCAGAAATCCTCTGCAAGCACATAGCTTTGGATATGAGAGACAGTGGTGGAAGTTGAATTTCAATGGCATATATTTGAAAACAATGAAACAAGCCCCGAATAAGATCTTTACATGTTTCCCAGATGAATATGTTTGGAAATACAGGGGAAGATGGATATCAAGCCTGAGAAGAGTGAACACCCATTTCAAGGTACAAAAACCAGGGAAAAACATGGGAAAGCAAGAGAGCTGGTTAATCTGATGTAAAAACCTTTGATGATGAAAGGAAAATTATATTTTCATGATAATATAATCAGGCTGTAGAAGTGAACTTCTCATGTTGGTTCTCCTATGTGTGGCCTTCTGCATTGGGCGGTGGATGTAGGACAGGAAATCTTCAAATAAATCTGGTGGAACACAAAATACTGAAAAAAAAAATTCAGCCTAAATCCTGTGTATTCCTTCCCTTTGAGAACATATATGGATAATGTATGAAGTTTCAAAAGAGAAAATGTCTTTTGGGTCATGGTTTCAACAATGAAATGGTCACTTCACATAACATTTTGAATTTTGCTTTCACACTTGCTCATGTACTGGGCCTGAGTAAAGCAGAATGCAGAGTAAGCCTCTTCAATGGTTGTGCATTCCATAAGTGGTTTTAAAACCAGGGAACCCCTTTGGACTTAGTGTTTGTATTTTATTGGTTGATTGGTTTTTCAAATTGTTTGTTTTACTATTTTTAACTTTGTGAGTCAGGGAAGCCCTCACTCATAGAGATTCAGACCTCTCCAAAAGCTCTGAAGTTATTCATGTAACAGCTATTACATGTTATAAGTTTCTCCTATTAAAACTTGAAAGAGAAACAGACTCTGCTACTTTTCATCTAAATTCAGTGTTGGGCTAAATTCAGTGTTGGACTTTTTACAAGTCCTTTGAAATGTGTCCTCCTCTAGTCACTGGTCGTGCTGGAATTTACTTTCTTGTGAAGACAGGATTTGAGCAAATTGACACAAGTACAGTTTGCCACTACTCTGGACACCTGGTTAAATATCGAGTTCCCTAAATGGTGTGTGTTTTACTTTGATCTCTGCCCACACTTTGCTCATCCAGTTAGAACCACAGGGCTCCAGGCCATAGCGTTCCAGGCCTAAACAAGAAAATTTCCATTCCGTTTTGGGAGTTCATTCGTCTCTCATAATTACTTTTTCCACAGATGTGTGCTTCAGGATAGGCCCTGTCCAAATGTGGAGAGGCCCATTTTCATTCACTCACTTTTAGACTTTCTAAGATTTTCAGTTACTAGAGGTTTGCGCAGATTTGCCATTGTCAAGGGACAGTACACTTCACTTGAAGTTGTGCAGTATTACTTCATGTGTCACCGTGGAATTTCCACCAATGGGAAACTCTTGCTGTGTTCATCTCCAAGTGTTTCTGGGTAAGAAAATATAAGTAAGAAAGGATGTGGTTTCAAGCCCAATGAGGAAAGGAGGGATTATCTTTGTTTCAGTGCAGGTTGACCTTTCAAAGAAACAGTAATTCCTATGAAATAGGAGGTAAAATCTTTTGTAAAGAGACATTGACATGACCCGCTGAAGTTTATGTCACTGTTTTTAAAACGCTAAGGGCATTTCAGAAATTCTTGGCTACTGAAGTGCCCCTTTTTTCAAATTTCTCTTAGGTAAGACACTCCAGCTTCGTCAAACCATGGTACTGTTCCTTCCATGTAAAAAACCAAAGCAAAAAAGAAAATAAATTAAAACAAAACCCATCAAATTACATTTGAGAGCACACAATTGCTCAGCAGGCCCACCATTCCAGAAGCTAGAGGTACAGAAGCCTCAGCCTTCAGCCCATGGCCTGAAGTTTTGTCTCTATCATGGCCCCTCAATTCCCTGGCATGTCCACATTAACTCATGAATCTTTACTCATTTCCTCTTCAAATGCACAGGATCCAATATATTTGAACCCTGTTCACCTGGGCTGTAATCATCCAAGGACACACCAGAGGAAGGGCAGCCACCCCCTTGCCTGGGGCCTTGGAGCTTATCACAATAGAAATGGACACCTGAACAAGGGGAGCCAAAACAAAGAGAGGCATATTCCTAAAGTCTGAAGCACAGAAGCTACCTATAGACCAGTAGTGGGATTTCACAAATTATGTAAGAATCTCTGTGCACATGCTTGGCATGGCCGCTCATGCCTATAATCCCAGCAATCTGGGGGCTGAGGTGGATGGATCCTTGGGAGTTCCAGTCCATCTTGGGCTACGAATTTATCTCAAGGCCTCTTTCAACAACTACATAAGATGCTGTTTCCAAAAAGAGGACAAGAGAAAAGTAGACACACTTGATCCAGGTCCCTGGGTTCACTACATGAGTTGTGGAGTCTAAATATTCCATGCCATGAGAAAATACCTGGGATTTTTAGTGAAAGGGGCATTTGCATCCCTTTTCTAAGGGTTTCCCTTTCACCATGTTACATTTGAATTTTGAGAAAACCTGCTGGTGATAAGCTATCTAGCATTATGTTGGTTTAGGTATTGAGCTAGTACCTCATGTTTAGTGTTCAGGGTTATGCTGGAATGGCTGCAGACCTCCTTGAAATAGCGATTGCAGACAAGTGAACCCCGAGGAAGCTGGATAGTTGAAGCAGGCACTCCAAATATTCATGCATTGCAGGGATTCACTTTCATTTTGGGACTCATCTTCTGGTTGCTGGATTTTAGTGCTAACTGATACTACCATGGTGGCAGTAATCCAGCAGAGACTGCATGTATGGTTTGCAGGTTTGCTTCCCAAGCCACCAGAAACTTGGCAGAACCCAAATCATTGTGGCATTTTCTTTCCTCCCCTGAAACATTTGGCTTTCTAAGTTTGAAAATTTAATAGACTGCGCTAGTCAACTTTGGACCCCATGTACCACCAACAGAGCTAAAGACAAAGCCAACTACTTCCCTCCACTTGTCAAAATATGTCAAATTTGCTTGATCACCACAACTTCAAAGAAAATTCTGAGGCAACTTAGAGAGGTTAATAAAATACTGCACGATTGGAATGGCTGTGGTTTTATGAGGTGGAAAGCTGCAGTGTTGGGCTGAATCTGTTCACAGAAACCCACAGGCTTGTGGTTGCCAGGCAACCACACTGGGCTGAGACTGGCTGAACATCACTGTGAGGTGGATTTTAGGCTCTAGGTTTCAAAATTTAAAAGACTGGGGTAGTCAAGTTTGGAACCCATCGACCACAGACAGACCAAAAGGTCTTTCAATTACTTCCCTCCACTTCTCAAAATATGTCAAATTTTCTTGATCACTGCAACTGTAAAAAAAATTCTGAGGCAACATAGAGAGACTAATCAAATACTGCATGATTGGAATGGCTGTGGTTGTATGAGGTGGAAAGCTGCAGAGTTGGGCTGAAACAGTTCACAGAAACCCACAAGCTTGTGGTTGCCAGGAAACCACACTGGGCTGCAATTGGCTGAGCACCATTGTTAGCTGGACTTTAGGCTCTAGGACACAAGTGTGCAGTAGGAGACCTGAGTCACAATGCTGGGCGTTGCCATGGAGACCTCAGTGGCACAGAGGACCATGTAGGGCAAATTTTAAATAGGATGAATATTCTTGGCCTGGTGTGCCACAATATTCTCTCTGAAGGCTTCACTGCTCAGAATTTGTGGATGGAAATGCTTGCCAATCTACACATGGATGTACTTTCAATGGGATATGAAATATGCCAGGGCCTGGCAGATGATCTCTGCCATGTCCTATCATTGAGCATACGCTTTTCCCTTGTCATGTCTGTCATTTGGCTGAGTACTGTTCCCTAAGCTATTCAGTCAAGACTTGCTGGCATCATTCACCTGCAGTATAAGAGCTTTCTGTGAAATTTTCCAGCAGAAATCCTCTGCAAGCACATAGCTTTGGATATGAGAGACAGTGGTGGAAGTTGAATTTCAAGGGCAGATATTTGAAAACAATGAAACAAGCCCCGAATAAGATCTTTACATGTTTCCCAGATGAATATGTTTGGAAATACAGGGGAAGATGGATATCAAGCCTGAGAAGAGTGCACACACATTTCAAGGTACAAAAACCAGGGAAAAACATGGGAAAGCAAGAGAGCTGGTTAATCTGATGTAAAAACCTTTGATGATGAAAGGAAAATTATATTCTCATGATGATATAATCAGGCTGTAGAAGTGAACTTCTCATGTTGGTTCTCCTATGTGTGGCCTTCTGCATTGGGCGGTGGATGTAGGACAGGAAATCTTCAAATAAATCTGGTGGAACACAAAATACTGAAAAAAAATTCAGCCTAAATCCTGTGTATTCCTTCCCTTTGAGAACATGTATGGATAATGTATGAAGTTTCAAAAGAGAAAATGTCTTTTGGGTCATGGTTTCAACAATGAAATGGTCACTTCACATAACATTTTGAATTTTGCTTTCACACTTGCTCATGTACCGGGCCTGAGTAAAGCAGAAAGCAGAGTAAGCCTCTTCAATGGTTGTGCATTCCATAAGTGGTTTTAAAACCAGGGAACCCCTTTGGACTTAGTGTTTGTATTTTATTGGTTGATTGGTTTTTCAATTTGTTTGTTTTACTATTTTTAACTTTGTGAGTCAGGGAAGCCCTCACTCATAGAGATTCAGACCTCTCCAAAAGCTCTGAAGTTATTCATGTAACAGCTATTACATGTTATAAGTTTCTCCTATTAAAACTTGAAAGAGAAACAGACTCTGCTACTTTTCATCTAAATTCAGTGTTGGGCTAAATTCAGTGTTGGACTTTTTACAAGTCCTTTGAAATGTGTCCTCCTCTAGTCACTGGTCGTGCTGGAATTTACTTTCTTGTGAAGACAGGATTTGAGCAAATTGACACAAGTACAGTTTGCCACTACTCTGGACACCTGGTTAAATATCGAGTTCCCTAAATGGTGTGTGTTTTACTTTGATCTCTGCCCACACTTTGCTCATCCAGTTAGAATCACAGGGCTCCAGGCCATAGCGTTCCAGGCCTAAACAAGAAAATTTAAATTCCGTTTTGGGAGTTCATTCGTCTCTCATAATTACTTTTTCCACAGATGTGTGCTTCAGGATAGGCCCTGTCCAAATGTGGAGAGGCCCATTTTCATTCACTCACTTTAAGACTTTCTAAGATTTTCAGTTACTAGAGGTCTGCAGAGGCTTGCCATTGTCAAGGGACAGTACACTTCACTTGAAGTTGTGCAGTATTACTTCATGTGTCACCGTGGAATTTCCACCAATGGGAAACTCTTGCTGTATTCATCTCCAAGTGTTTCTGGGTAAGAAAATATAAGTAAGAAAGGATGTGGTTTCAAGCCCAATGAGGAAAGGAGGGATTATCTTTGTTTCAGTGCAGGTTGACCTTTCAAAGAAACAGTAATTCCTATGAAATAGGAGGTAAAATCTTTTGTAAAGAGACATGGACATGACCCGCTGAAGTTTATGTCACTGTTTTTAAAACGCTAAGGGCATTTCAGAAATTCTTGGCTACTGAAGTGCCCCTTTTTTCAAATTTCTCTTAGGTAAGAAACTCCAGCTTCGACAAACCATGGTACTGTTCCTTCCATGTAAAAAACCAAAGCAAAAAAGAAAATAAATTAAAACAAAACCCATCAAATTACATTTGAGAGCACACAATTGCTCAGCAGGCCCACCATTCAAGAAGCTAGAGGTACAGAAGCCTCAGCCTTCAGCCCATGGCCTGAAGTTTTGTCTCTGTCATGGCCCCTCAATTCCCTGGCATGTCCACATTAACTCATGAATCTTTACTCATTTCCTCTTCAAATGCACAGGATCCAATATATTTGAACCCTGTTCACCTGGGCTGTAATCATCCAAGGACACACCAGAGGAAGGGCAGCCACCCCCTTGCCTGGGGCCTTGGAGCTTATCACAATAGAAATGGACACCTGAACAAGGGGAGCCAAAACAAAGAGAGGCATATTCCTAAAGTCTGAAGCACAGAAGCTACCTATAGACCAGTAGTGGGATTTCACAAATTATGTAAGAATCTCTGTGCACATGCTTGGCATGGCCGCTCATGCCTATAATCCCAGCAATCTGGGGGCTGAGGTGGATGGATCCTTGGGAGTTCCAGTCCATCTTGGGCTACGAATTTATCTCAAGGCCTCTTTCAACAACTACATAAGATGCTGTTTCCAAAAAGAGGACAACAGAAAAGTAGACACACTTGATCCAGGTCCCTGGGTTCACTACATGAGTTGTGGAGTCTAAATATTCCATGCCATGAGAAAATACCTGGGATTTTTAGTGAAAGGGGCATTTGCATCCCTTTTCTAAGGGTTTCCCTTTCACCATGTTACATTTGAATTCTGAGAAAACCTGCTGGTGATAAGCTATCTAGCATTATGTTGGTTTAGGTATTGAGCTAGTACCTCATGTTTAGTGTTCAGGGTTATGCTGGAATGGCTGCAGACCTCCTTGAAATAGTGATTGCAGACAAGTGAACCCCGAGGAAGCTGGATAGTTGAAGCAGGCACTCCAAATATTCATGCATTGCAGGGATTCACTTTCATTTTGGGACTCATCTTCTGGTTGCTGGCTTTTAGTGCTAACTGATACTACCATGGTGGCAGTAATCCAGCAGAGACTGCATGTATGGTTTGCAGGTTTGCTTCCCAAGCCACCAGAAACTTGGCAGAACCCAAATCATTGTGGCATTTTCTTTCCTCCCCTGAAACATTTGGCTTTCTAAGTTTGAAAATTGAATAGACTGCGCTAGTCAAGTTTGGACCCCATGTACCACCAACAGAGCTAAAGACAGAGCCAACTACTTCCCTCCACTTGTCAAAATATGTCAAATTTGCTTGATCACCACAACTTCAAAGAAAATTCTGAGGCAACTTAGAGAGGTTAATCAAATACTGCACGATTGGAATGGCTGTGGTTTTATGAGGTGGAAAGCTGCAGAGTTGGGCTGAAACTGTTCACAGAAACCCACAGGCTTGTGGTTGCCAGGCAACCACACTGGGCTGAGACTGGCTGAACATCACTGTGAGGTGGATTTTAGGCTCTAGGTTTGAAAATTTAAAAGACTGGGGTAGTCAAGTTTGGAACCCATCGACCACAGACAGACCAAAAGGTCTTTCAATTACTTCCCTCCACTTCTCAAAATATGTCAAAATTTCTTGATCACTACAACTGTAAAAAAAATTCTGAGGCAACATAGAGAGACTAATCAAATACTGCA
Organism: Cavia porcellus; assembly: GCF_034190915.1. NCBI lineage: Eukaryota > Metazoa > Chordata > Mammalia > Rodentia > Caviidae > Cavia > Cavia porcellus. The sequence continues at coordinate 5,482,570 of NW_026947528.1, forward strand.
TGTTTGGAATGGCTGTGGTTGTATGAGGTGGAAAGCTGCAGAGTTGGGCTGATACAGTTCACAGAAATCCACAAGCTTGTGGTTGCCAGGAAACCACACTGGGCTGCAATTGGCTGAGCACCATTGTTAGCTGGACTTTAGGCTCTAGGACACAAGTGTGCAGTAGGAGACCTGAGTCACAATGCTGGGCGTTGCCATGGAGACCTCAGTGGCACAGAGGACCTTGTAGGGCAAGTTATAATAGGATGAATATTCTTGGCCTGGTGTGCCACAATATTCTCTCTGAAGGCTTCACTGCTCAGAATTTGTGGATGGAAATGCTTGCCAATCTACACATGGATGTACTTTCAATGGGATATGAAATATGCCAGGGCCTGGCAGATGATCTCTGCCATGTCCTATCATTGAGCATACGCTTTTCCCTTGTCATGTCTGTCATTTGGCTGAGTACTGTTCCCTAAGCTATTCAGTCAAGACTTGCTGGCATCATTCACCTGCAGTATAAGAGCTTTCTGTGAAATTTCTCAGCAGAAATCCTCTGCAAGCACATAGCTTTGGATATGAGAGACAGTGGTGGAAGTTGAATGTCAAGGGCAGATATTTGAAAACAATGAAACAAGCCCCGAATAAGATCTTTACATGTTTCCCAGATGAATATGTTTGGAAATACAGGGGAAGATTGATATCAAGCCTGAGAAGAGTGCACACCCATTTCAAGGTACAAAAACCAGGGAAAAACATGGGAAAGCAAGAGAGCTGGTTAATCTGATGTAAAAACCTTTGATGATGAAAGGAAAATTATATTCTCATGATGATATAATCAGGCTGTAGAAGTGAACTTCTCATGTTGGTTCTCCTATGTGTGGCCTTCTGCATTGGGCGGTGGATGTAGGACAGGAAATCTTCAAATAAATCTGGTGGAACACAAAATACTGAAAAAAAAAATTCAGCCTAAATCCTGTGTATTCCTTCCCTTTGAGAACATATATGGATAATGTATGAAGTTTCAAAAGAGAAAATGTCTTTTGGGTCATGGTTTCAACAATGAAATGGTCACTTCACATAACATTTTGAATTTTGCTTTCACACTTGCTCATGTACCGGGCCTGAGTAAAGCAGAATGCAGAGTAAGCCTCTTCAATGGTTGTGCATTCCATAAGTGGTTTTAAAACCAGGGAACCCCTTTGGACTTAGTGTTTGTATTTTATTGGTTGATTGGTTTTACAAATTGTTTGTTTTACTATTTTTAACTTTGTGAGTCAGGGAAGCCCTCACTCATAGAGATTCAGACCTCTCCAAAAGCTCTGAAGTTATTCATGTAACAGCTATTACATGTTACAAGTTTCTCCTATTAAAACTTGAAAGAGAAACAGACTCTGCTACTTTTCATCTAAATTCAGTGTTGGGCTAAATTCAGTGTTGGACTTTTTACAAGTCCTTTGAAATGTGTCCTCCTCTAGTCACTGGTCGTGCTGGAATTTACTTTCTTGTGAAGACAGGATTTGAGCAAATTGACACAAGTACAGTTTGCCACTACTCTGGACACCAGGTTAAATATCGAGTTCCCTAAATGGTGTGTGTTTTACTGTGATCTCTGCCCACACTTTGCTCATCCAGTTAGAACCACAGGGCTCCAGGCCATAGCGTTCCAGGCCTAAACAAGAAAATTTCCATTCCGTTTTGGGAGTTCATTCGTCTCTCATAATTACTTTTTCCACAGATGTGTGCTTCAGGATAGGCCCTGTCCAAATGTGGAGAGGCCCATTTTCATTCACTCACTTTCAGACTTTCTAAGGTTTTCAGTTACTAGAGGTTTGCGCAGACTTGCCATTGTCAAGGGACAGTACACTTCACTTGAAGTTGTGCAGTATTACTTCATGTGTCACCGTGGAATTTCCACCAATGGGAAACTCTTGCTGTATTCATCTCCAAGTGTTTCTGGGTAAGAAAATATAAGTAACAAAGGATGTGGTTTCAAGCCCAATGAGGAAAGGAGGGATTATCTTTGTTTCAGTGCAGGTTGACCTTTCAAAGAAACAGTAATTCCTATGAAATAGGAGGTAAAATCTTTTGTAAAGAGACATGGACATGACCCGCTGAAGTTTATGTCACTGTTTTTAAAACGCTAAGGGCATTTCAGAAATTCTTGGCTACTGAAGTGCCCCTTTTTTCAAATTTCTCTTAGGTAAGACACTCCAGCTTCGTCAAACCATGGTACTGTTCCTTCCATGTAAAAAACCAAAGCAAAAAAGAAAATAAATTAAAACAAAACCCATCAAATTACATTTGAGAGCACACAATTGCTCAGCAGGCCCACCATTCAAGAAGCTAGAGGTACAGAAGCCTCAGCCTTCAGCCCATGGCCTGAAGTATTGTCTCTATCATGGCCCCTCAATTCCCTGGCATGTCCACATTAACTCATGAATCTTTACTCATTTCCTCTTCAAATGCACAGGATCCAATATATTTGAACCCTGTTCACCTGGGCTGTAATCATCCAAGGACACACCAGAGGAAGGGCAGCCACCCCCTTGCCTGGGGCCTTGGAGCTTATCACAATAGAAATGGACACCTGAACAAGGGGAGCCAAAACAAAGAGAGGCATATTCCTAAAGTCTGAAGCACAGAAGCTACCTATAGACCAGTAGTGGGATTTCACAAATTATGTAAGAATCTCTGTGCACTTGCTTGGCATGGCCGCTCATGCCTATAATCCCAGCAATCTGGGGGCTGAGGTGGATGGATCCTTGGGAGTTCCAGTCCATCTTGGGCTACGAATTTATCTCGAGGCCTCTTTCAACAACTACATAAGATGCTGTTTCCAAAAAGAGGACAACAGAAAAGTAGACACACTTGATCCAGGTCCCTGGCTTCACTACATGAGTTGTGGAGTCTAAATATTCCATGCCATGAGAAAATACCTGGGATTTTTAGTGAAAGGGGCATTTGCATCCCTTTTCTAAGGGTTTCCCTTTCACCATGTTACATTTGAATTCTGAGAAAACCTGCTGGTGATAAGCTATCTAGCATTATGTTGGTTTAGGTATTGAGCTAGTACCTCATGTTTAGTGTTCAGGGTTATGCTGGAATGGCTGCAGAGCTCCTTGAAATAGCGATTGCAGACAAGTGAACCCCGAGGAAGCTGGATAGTTGAAGCAGGCACTCCAAATATTCATGCATTGCAGGGATTCACTTTCATTTTGGGACTCATCTTCTGGTTGCTGGCTTTTAGTGCTAACTGATACTACCATGGTGGCAGTAATCCAGCAGAGACTGCATGTATGGTTTGCAGGTTTGCTTCCCAAGCCACCAGAAACTTGGCAGAACCCAATTCATTGTGGCATTTTCTTTCCTCCCCTGAAACATTTGGCTTTCTAAATTTGAAAATTGAATAGACTGGGCTAGTCAAGTTTGGACCCCATGTACCACCAACAGAGCTAAAGACAGAGCCAACTACTTCCCTCCACTTGTCAAAATATGTCAAATTTGCTTGATCACCACAACTTCAAAGAAAATTCTGAGGCAACTTAGAGAGGTTAATCAAATACTGCACGATTGGAATGGCTGTGGTTTTATGAGGTGGAAAGCTGCAGAGTTGGGCTGAAACTGTTCACAGAAACCCACAGGCTTGTGGTTGCCAGGCAACCACACTGGGCTGAGACTGGCTGAACATCACTGTGAGGTGGATTTTAGGCTCTAGGTTTGAAAATTTAAAAGACTGGGGTAGTCAAGTTTGGAACCCATCAACCACAGACAGACCAAAAGGTCTTTCAATTACTTCCCTCCACTTCTCAAAATATGTCAAATTTTCTTGATCACTACAACTGTAAAAAAAATTCTGAGGCAACATAGAGAGACTAATCAAATACTGCATGATTGGAATGGCTGTGGTTGTATGAGGTGGAAAGCTGCAGAGTTGGGCTGAAACAGTTCACAGAAATCCACAAGCTTGTGGTTGCCAGGAAACCACACTGGGCTGCAATTGGCTGAGCACCATTGTTAGCTGGACTTTAGGCTCTAGGACACAAGTGTGCAGTAGGAGACCTGAGTCACAATGCTGGGCGTTGCCATGGAGACCTCAGTGGCACAGAGGACCTTGTAGGGCAAGTTATAATAGAATGAATATTCTTGGCCTGGTGTGCCACAATATTCTCTCTGAAGGCTTCACTGCTCAGAGTTTGTGGATGGAAATGCTTGCCAATCTACACATGGATGTACTTTCAATGGGATATGAAATATGCCAGGGCCTGGCAGATGATCTCTGCCATGTCCTATCATTGAGCATATGCTTTTCCCTTGTCATGTCTGTCATTTGGCTGAGTACTGTTCCCTAAGCTATTCAGTCAAGACTTGCTGGCATCATTCACCTGCAGTATAAGAGCTTTCTGTGAAATTTCTCAGCAGAAATCCTCTGCAAGCACATAGCTTTGGATATGAGAGACAGTGGTGGAAGTTGAATGTCAAGGGCAGATATTTGAAAACAATGAAACAAGCCCCGAATAAGATCTTTACATGTTTCCCAGATGAATATGTTTGGAAATACAGGGGAAGATGGATATCAAGCCTGAGAAGAGTGCACACCCATTTCAAGGTACAAAAACCAGGGAAAAACATGGGAAAGCAAGAGAGCTGGTTAATCTGATGTAAAAACCTTTGATGATGAAAGGAAAATTATATTCTCATGATGATATAATCAGGCTGTAGAAGTGAACTTCTCATGTTGGTTCTCCTATGTGTGGCCTTCTGCATTGGGCGGTGGATGTAGGACAGGAAATCTTCAAATAAATCTGGTGGAACACAAAATACTGAAAAAAAAATTCAGCCTAAATCCTGTGTATTCCTTCCCTTTGAGAACATATATGTATAATGTATGAAGTTTCAAAAGAGAAAATGTCTTTTGGGTCATGGTTTCAACAATGAAATTGTCACTTCACATAACATTTTGAATTTTGCTTTCACACTTGCTCATGTACCGGGCCTGAGTAAAGCAGAATGCAGAGTAAGCCTCTTCAATGGTTGTGCATTCCATAAGTGGTTTTAAAACCAGGGAACCCCTTTGGACTTAGTGTTTGTATTTTATTGGTTGATTGGTTTTACAAATTGTTTGTTTTACTATTTTTAACTTTGTGAGTCAGGGAAGCCCTCACTCATAGAGATTCAGACCTCTCCAAAAGCTCTGAAGTTATTCATGTAACAGCTATTACATGTTATAAGTTTCTCCTATTAAAACTTGAAAGAGAAACAGTCTCTGCTACTTTTCATCTAAATTCAGTGTTGGGCTAAATTCAGTGTTGGACTTTTTACAAGTCCTTTGAAATGTGTCCTCCTCTAGTCACTGGTCGTGCTGGAATTTACTTTCTTGTGAAGACAGGATTTGAGCAAATTGACACAAGTACAGTTTGCCACTACTCTGGACACCTGGTTAAATATCGAGTTCCCTAAATGGTGTGTGTTTTACTTTGATCTCTGCCCACACTTTGCTCATCCAGTTAGAACCACAGGGCTCCAGGCCATAGTGTTCCAGGCCTAAACAAGAAAATTTCCATTCCGTTTTGGGAGTTCATTCGTCTCTCATAATTACTTTTTCCACAGATGTGTGCTTCAGGATAGGCCCTGTCCAAATGTGGAGAGGCCCATTTTCATTCACTCACTTTCAGACTTTCTAAGATTTTCAGTTACTAGAGGTTTGCGCAGACTTGCCATTGTCAAGGGACAGTGCACTTCACTTGAAGTTGTGCAGTATTACTTCATGTGTCTCCGTGGAATTTCCACCAATGGGAAACTCTTGCTGTATTCATCTCCAAGTGTTTCTGGGTAAGAAAATATAAGTAACAAAGGATGTGGTTTCAAGCCAATGAGGAAAGGAGGGATTATCTTTGTTTCAGTGCAGGTTGACCTTTCAAAGAAACAGTAATTCCTATGAAATAGGAGGTAAAATCTTTTGTAAAGAGACATGGACATGACCCGCTGAAGTTTATGTCACTGTTTTTAAAACGCCAAGGGCATTTCAGAAATTCTTGGCTACTGAAGTGCCCCTTTTTTCAAATTTCTCTTAGGTAAGACACTCCAGCTTCGACAAACCATGGTACTGTTCCTTCCATGTAAAAAACCAAAGCAAAAAAGAAAATAAATTAAAACAAAACCCATCAAATTACATTTGAGAGCACACAATTGCTCAGCAGGCCCACCATTCAAGAAGCTAGAGGTACAGAAGCCTCAGCCTTCAGCCCATGGCCTGAAGTTTTGTCTCTATCATGGCCCCTCAATTCCCTGGCATGTCCACATTAACTCATGAATCTTTACTCATTTCCTCTTCAAATGCACAGGATCCAATATATTTGAACCCTGTTCACCTGGGCTGTAATCATCCAAGGACACACCAGAGGAAGGGCAGCCACCCCCTTGCCTGGGGCCTTGGAGCTTATCACAATAGAAATGGACACCTGAACAAGGGGAGCCAAAACAAAGAGAGGCATATTCCTAAAGTCTGAAGCACAGAAGCTACCTATAGACCAGTAGTGGGATTTCACAAATTATGTAAGAATCTCTGTGCACTTGCTTGGCATGGCCGCTCATGCCTATAATCCCAGCAATCTGGGGGCTGAGGTGGATGGATCCTTGGGAGTTCCAGTCCATCTTGGGCTACGAATTTATCTCAAGGCCTCTTTCAACAACTACATAAGATGCTGTTTCCAAAAAGAGGACAAGAGAAAAGTAGACACACTTGATCCAGGTCCCTGGCTTCACTACATGAGTTGTGGAGTCTAAATATTCCATGCCATGAGAAAATACCTGGGATTTTTAGTGAAAGGGGCATTTGCATCCCTTTTCTAAGGGTTTCCCTTTCACCATGTTACATTTGAATTCTGAGAAAACCTGCTGGTGATAAGCTATCTAGCATTATGTTGGTTTAGGTATTGAGCTAGTACCTCATGTTTAGTGTTCAGGGTTATGCTGGAATGGCTGCAGACCTCCTTGAAATAGCGATTGCAGACAAGTGAACCCCGAGGAAGCTGGATAGTTGAAGCAGGCACTCCAAATATTCATGCACTGCAAGGATTCACTTTCATTTTGGGACTCATCTTCTGCTTGCTGGCTTTTAGTGCTAACTGATACTACCATGGTGGCAGTAATCCAGCAGAGACTGCATGAATGGTTTGCAGGTTTGCTTCCCAAGCCACCAGAAACTTGGCAGAACCCAAATCATTGTCGCATTTTCTTTCCTCCCCTGAAACATTTGGCTTTCTAAGTTTGAAAATTGAATAGACTGCGCTAGTCAAGTTTGGACCCCATGTACCACCAACAGAGCTAAAGACAGAGCCAACTACTTCCCTCCACTTGTCAAAATATGTCAAATTTGCTTGATCACCACAACTTCAAAGAAAATTCTGAGGCAACTTAGAGAGGTTAAGCAAATACTGCACGATTGGAATGGCTGTGGTTTTATGAGGTGGAAAGCTGCAGAGTTGGGCTGAAACTGTTCACAGAAACCCACAGGCTTGTGGTTGCCAGGCAACCACACTTGGCTGAGACTAGCTGAACATCACTGTGAGGTGGATTTTAGGCTCTAGGTTTGAAAATTTAAAAGACTGGGGTAGTCAAGTTTGGAACCCATCGACCACAGACAGACCAAAAGGTCTTTCAATTACTTCCCTCCACTTCTCAAAATATGTCAGAATTTCTTGATCACTACAACTGTAAAAAAAATTCTGAGGCAACATAGAGAGACTAATCAAATACTGCATGTTTGGAATGGCTGTGGTTGTATGAGGTGGAAAGCTGCAGAGTTGGGCTGAAACAGTTCACAGAAATCCACAAGCTTGTGGTTGCCAGGAAACCACACTGGGCTGCAATTGGCTGAGCACCATTGTTAGCTGGACTTTAGGCTCTAGGACACAAGTGTGCAGTAGGAGACCTGAGTCACAATGCTGGGCGTTGCCATGGAGACCTCAGTGGCACAGAGGACCTTGTAGGGCAAGTTATAATAGGATGAATATTCTTGGCCTGGTGTGCCACAATATTCTCTCTGAAGGCTTCACTGCTCAGAATTTGTGGATGGAAATGCTTGCCAATCTACACATGGATGTACTTTCAATGGGATATGAAATATGCCAGGGCCTGGCAGATGATCTCTGCCATGTCCTATCATTGAGCATACGCTTTTCCCTTGTCATGTCTGTCATTTGGCTGAGTACTGTTCCCTAAGCTATTCAGTCAAGACTTGCTGGCATCATTCACCTGCACTATAAGAGCTTTCTGTGAAATTTCTCAGCAGAAATCCTCTGCAAGCACATAGCTTTGGATATGAGAGACAGTGGTGGAAGTTGAATGTCAAGGGCAGATATTTGAAAACAATGAAACAAGCCCCGAATAAGATCTTTACATGTTTCCCAGATGAATATGTTTGGAAATACAGGGGAAGATTGATATCAAGCCTGAGAAGAGTGCACACCCATTTCAAGGTACAAAAACCAGGGAAAAACATGGGAAAGCAAGAGAGCTGGTTAATCTGATGTAAAAACCTTTGATGATGAAAGGAAAATTATATTCTCATGATGATATAATCAGGCTGTAGAAGTGAACTTCTCATGTTGGTTCTCCTATGTGTGGCCTTCTGCACTGGGCGGTGGATGTAGGACAGGAAATCTTCAAATAAATCTGGTGGAACACAAAATACTGAAAAAAAAATTCAGCCTAAATCCTGTGTATTCCTTCCCTTTGAGAACATATATGGATAATGTATGAAGTTTCAAAAGAGAAAATGTCTTTTGGGTCATGGTTTCAACAATGAAATGGTCACTTCACATAACATTTTGAATTTTGCTTTCACACTTGCTCATGTACCGGGCCTGAGTAAAGCAGAATGCAGAGTAAGCCTCTTCAATGGTTGTGCATTCCATAAGTGGTTTTAAAACCAGGGAACCCCTTTGGACTTAGTGTTTGTATTTTATTGGTTGATTGGTTTTACAAATTGTTTGTTTTACTATTTTTAACTTTGTGAGTCAGGGAAGCCCTCACTCATAGAGATTCAGACCTCTCCAAAAGCTCTGAAGTTATTCATGTAACAGCTATTACATGTTATAAGTTTCTCCTATTAAAACTTGAAAGAGAAACAGACTCTGCTACTTTTCATCTAAATTCAGTGTTGGGCTAAATTCAGTGTTGGTCTTTTTACTAGTCCTTTGAAATGTGTCCTCCTCTAGTCACTGGTCGTGCTGGAATTTACTTTCTTGTGAAGACAGGATTTGAGCAAATTGACACAAGTACAGTTTGCCACTACTCTGGACACCTGGTTAAATATCGAGTTCCCTAAATGGTGTGTGTTTTACTTTGATCTCTGCCCACACTTTGCTCATCCAGTTAGAATCACAGGGCTCCAGGCCATAGCGTTCCAGGCCTAAACAAGAAAATTTAAATTCCGTTTTGGGAGTTCATTCGTCTCTCATAATTACTTTTTCCACAGATGTGTGCTTCAGGATAGGCCCTGTCCAAATGTGGAGAGGCCCATTTTCATTCACTCACTTTCAGACTTTCTAAGATTTTCAGTTACTAGAGGTTTGCGCAGACTTGCCATTGTCAAGGGACAGTACACTTCACTTGAAGTTGTGCAGTCTTACTTCATGTGTCACCGTGGAATTTCCACCAATGTGAAACTCTTGCTGTATTCATCTCCAAGTGTTTCTGGGTAAGAAAATATAAGTAACAAAGGATGTGGTTTCAAGCCCAATGAGGAAAGGAGGGATTATCTTTGTTTCAGTGCAGGTTGAACTTTCAAAGAAACAGTAATTCCTATGAAATAGGAGGTAAAATCTTTTGTAAAGAGACATGGACATGACCCGCTGAAGTTTATGTCACTGTTTTTAAAACGCCAAGGGCATTTCAGAAATTCTTGGCTACTGAAGTGCCCCTTTTTTCAAATTTCTCTTAGGTAAGACACTCCAGCTTTGTCAAACCATGGTACTGTTCCTTCCATGTAAAAAACCAAAGCAAAAAAGAAAATAAATTAAAACAAAACCCATCAAATTACATTTGACAGCACACAATTGCTCAGCAGGCCCACTATTCAAGAAGCTAGAGGTACAGAAGCCTCAGCCTTCAGCCCGTGGCCTGAAGTTTTGTCTCTATCATGGCCCCTCAATTCCCTGGCATGTCCAAATTAACTCATGAAACTTTACTCATTTCCTCTTCAAATGCACAGGATCCAATATATTTGAACCCTGTTCACCTGGGCTGTAATCATCCAAGGACACACCAGAGGAAGGGCAGCCACCCCCTTGCCTGAGGCCTTGGAGTTTATCACAATAGAAATGGACACCTGAACAAGGGGAGCCAAAACAAAGAGAGGCATATTCCTAAAGTCTGAAGCACAGAAGCTACCTATAGACCAGTAGTGGGATTTCACAAATTATGTAAGAATCTCTGTGCACATGCTTGGCATGGCCGCTCATGCCTATAATCCCAGCAATCTGGGGGCTGAGGTGGATGGATCCTTGGGAGTTCCAGTCCATCTTGGGCTACGAATTTATCTCAAGGCCTCTTTCAACAACTACATAAGATGCTGTTTCCAAAAAGAGGACAACAGAAAAGTAGAAACACTTGATCCAGGTCCCTGGGTTCACTACATGAGTTGTGGAGTCTAAATATTCCATGCCATGAGAAAATACCTGGGATTTTTAGTGAAAGTGGCATTTGCATCCCTTTTCTAAGGGTTTCCCTTTCACCATGTTACATTTGAATTCTGAGAAAACCTGCTGGTGATAAGCTATCTAGCATTATGTTGGTTTAGGTATTGAGCTAGTACCTCATGTTTAGTGTTCAGGGTTATGCTGGAATGGCTGCAGACCTCCTTGAAATAGCGATTGCAGACAAGTGAACCCCGAGGAAGCTGGATAGTTGAAGCAGGCACTCCAAATATTCATTCACTGCAAGGATTCACTTTCATTTTGGGACTCATCTTCTGCTTGCTGGCTTTTAGTGCTAACTGATACTACCATGGTGGCAGTAATCCAGCAGAGACTGCATGTATGGTTTGCAGGTTTGCTTCCCAAGCCACCAGAAACTTGGCAGAACCCAAATCATTGTGGCATTTTCTTTCCTCCCCTGAAACATTTGGCTTTCTAAGTTTGAAAATTGAATAGACTGGGCTAGTCAAGTTAGGACCCCATGTACCACCAACAGAGCTAAAGACAGAGCCAACTACTTCCCTCCACTTGTCAAAATATGTCAAAGTTGCTTGCTTACCAAAACTTCAAAGAAAATTCTGAGGCAACATAGAGAGGTTAATCAAATACTGCACGATTGGAAGGGCTGTGGTTTTATGAGGTGGTAAGTTGCAGAGTTGGGCTGACTCTGTTCACAGAAACCCACAGGCTTGTGGTTGCCAGGCAACCACACTGGGCTGAGACTGGCTGAACATCACTGTGAGGTGGATTTTAGGCTCTAGGTTTGAAAATTTAAAAGACTGTGGTAGTCAAGTTTGGAACCCATCGACCACAGACAGACCAAAAGGTCTTTCAATTACTTCCCTCCACTTCTCAAAATATGTCAAATTTTCTTGATCACTACAACTGTAAAAAAAATTCTGAGGCAACATAGAGAGACTAATCAAATACTGCATGATTGGAATGGCTGTGGTTGTATGAGGTGGAAAGCTGCAGAGTTGGGCTGAAACAGTTCACAGAAATCCACAAGCTTGTGGTTGCCAGGAAACCACACTGGGCTGCAATTGGCTGAGCACCATTGTGAGCTGGACTTTAGGCTCTAGAACACAGGTGTGCAGTAGGAGACCTGAGTCACAATGCTGTGCGTTGCCATGGAGACCTCAGTGGCACAGAGGACCTTGTAGGGCAAGTTTTAAATAGGATGAATATTCTTGGCCTAGTGTGCCACAATATTCTCTCTGAAGGCTTCACTGCTCAGAATTTGTGGATGGAAATGCTTGCCAATCTACACATGGATGTACTTTCAATGGGATATGAAATATGCCAGGGCCTGGCAGATGATCTCTGCCATGTCCTATCATTGAGCATACGCTTTTCCCTTGTCATGTCTGTCATTTGGCTGAGTACTGTTCCCTAAGCTATTCAGTCAAGACTTGCTGGCATCATTCACCTGCAGTATAAGAGCTTTCTGTGAAATTTCTCAGCAGAAATCCTCTGCAAGCACATAGCTTTGGATATGAGAGACAGTGGTGGAAGTTGAATTTCAAGGGCAGATATTTGAAAACAATGAAACAAGCCCCGAATAAGATCTTTACATGTTTCCCAGATGAATATGTTTGGAAATACGGGGGAAGATGGATATCAAGCCTGAGAAGAGTGCACACCCATTTCAAGGTACAAAAACCAGGGAAAAACATGGGAAAGCAAGAGAGCTGGTTAATCTGATGTAAAAACCTTTGATGATGAAAGGAAAATTATATTCTCATGATGATATAATCAGGCTGTAGAAGTGAACTTCTCATGTTGGTTCTCCTATGTGTGGCCTTCTGCATTGGGCGGTGGATGTAGGACAGGAGATCTTCAAATAAATCTGGTGGAACACAAAATACTGAAAAAAAAATTCAGCCTAAATCCTGTGTATTCCTTCCCTTTGAGAACATATATGGATAATGTATGAAGTTTCAAAAGAGAAAATGTCTTTTGGGTCATGGTTTCAACAATGAAATGGTCACTTCACATAACATTTTGAATTTTGCTTTCACACTTGCTCATGTACCGGGCCTGAGTAAAGCAGAATGCAGAGTAAGCCTCTTCAATGGTTGTGCATTCCATAAGTGGTTTTAAAACCAGGGAATCCCTTTGGACTTAGTGTTTGTATTTAATTGGTTGATTGATTTTTCAAATTGTTTGTTTTACTATTTTTAACTTTGTGAGTCAGGGAAGCCCTCACTCATAGAGATTCAGACCTCTCGAAAAGCTCTGAGGTTATTCATGTAACAGCTATTACATGTTATAAGTTTCTCCTATTAAAACTTGAAAGAGAAATAGACTCTGCTACTTTTCATCTAAGTTCAGTGTTGGGCTAAATTCAGTGTTGGACTTTTTACAAGTCTTTGGAATGTGTCCTCCTCTAGTCACTGGTCGTGCTGGAATTTACTTTCTTGTGAAGACAGGATTTGAGCAAATTGACACAAGTACAGTTTGCCACTACTCTGGACACCTGGTTAAATATCGAGTTCCCTAAATGGTGTGTGTTTTACTTTGATCTCTGCCCACACTTTGCTCATCCAGTTAGAACCACAGGGCTCCAGGCCATAGCGTTCCAGGCCTAAACAAGAAAATTTCCATTCCGTTTTGGGAGTTCATTCGTCTCTCATAATTACTTTTTCCACCGATGTGTGCTTCAGGATAGGCCCTGTCCAAATGTGGAGAGGCCCATTTTCATTCACTCACTTTCAGACTTTCTAAGATTTTCAGTTACTAGAGGTTTGCGCAGACTTGCCATTGTCAAGGGACAGTGCACTTCACTTGAAGTTGTGCAGTATTACTTCATGTGTCTCCGTGGAATTTCCACCAATGGGAAACTCTTGCTGTATTCATCTCCAAGTGTTTCTGGGTAAGAAAATATAAGTAACAAAGGATGTGGTTTCAAGCACAATGAGGAAAGGAGGGATTATCTTTGTTTCAGTGCAGGCTGACCTTTCAAAGAAACAGTAATTCCTCTGAAATTGGAGGTAAAATCTTTTGTAAAGAGACATGGACATGACCCGCTGAAGTTTATGTCACTGTTTTTAAAACGCCAAGGGCATTTCAGAAATTCTTGGCTACTGAAGTGCCCCTTTTTTCAAATTTCTCTTAGGTAAGACACTCCAGCTTCGTCAAACCATGGTACTGTTCCTTCCATGTAAAAAACCAAAGCAAAAAAGAAAATAAATTAAAACAAAACCCATCAAATTACATTTGAGAGCACACAATTGCTCAGCAGGTCCACTATTCAAGAAACTAGAGGTACAGAAGCCTCAGCCTTCAGCCCACGGCCTGAAGTTTTGTCTCTATCATGGCCCCTCAATTCCCTGGCATGTGCACATTAACTCATGAATCTTTACTCATTTCCTCTTCAAATGCACAGGATCCAATATATTTGAACCCTGTTCACCTGGGCTGTAATCATCCAAGGACACACCAGAGGAAGGGCAGCCACCCCCTTGCCTGGGGCCTTGGAGTTTATCACAATAGAAATGGACACCTGAACAAGGGGAGCCAAAACAAAGAGAGGCATATTCCTAAAGTCTGAAGCACAGAAGCTACCTATAGACCAGTAATGGGATTTCACAAATTATGTAAGAATCTCTGTGCACATGCTTGGCATGGCCGCTCATGCCTATAATCCCAGCAATCTGGGGGCTGAGGTGGATGGATCCTTGGGAGTTCCAGTCCATCTTGGGTTATGAATTTATCTCAAGGCCTCTTTCAACAACTACATAAGATGCTGTTTCCAAAAAGAGGACAACAGAAAAGTAGACACACTTGATCCAGGTCCCTGGGTTCACTACATGAGTTGTGGAATCTAAATATTCCATGCCATGAGAAAATACCTGGGATTTTTAGAGAAAGGGGCATTTGCATCCCTTTTCTAAGGGTTTCCCTTTCACCATGTTACATTTGAATTCTGGGAAAACCTGCTGGTGATAAGCTATCTAGCATTATGTTGGTTTAGGTATTGAGCTAGTACCTCATGTTTAGTGTTCAGGGTTATGCTGGAATGGCTGCAGAGCTCCTTGAAATAGCGATTGCAGACAAGTGAACCCCGAGGAAGCTGGATAGTTGAAGCAGGCACTCCAAATATTCATGCACTGCAAGGATTCACTTTCATTTTGGGACTCATCTTCTGCTTGCTGGCTTTTAGTGCTAACTGATACTACCATTGTGGCAGTAATCCAACAGAGACTGCATGTATGATTTGCAGGTTTGCTTCCCAAGCCACCAGAAACTTGGCAGAACCCAAATCATTATGGCATTTTCTTTCCTCCCCTGAAACATTTGGCTTTCTAAGTTTGAAAATTGAATAGACTGCTCTAGTCAAATTTGGACCCCATGTACCACCAACAGAGCTAAAGACATAGCCAACTACTTCCCTCCACTTTTCAAAATATGTCAAATTTGCTTGATCACCACAACTTCAAAGAAAATTCTGAGGCAACTTAGAGAGGTTAATCAAATACTGCACGATTGGAATGGCGATGGTTTTATGAGTTGGAAAGCTGCAGAGTTGGGCTGAAACTGTTCACAGAAACCCACAGGCTTGTGGTTGCCAGGCAACCACACTGGGCTGAGACTGGCTGAACATCACTGTGAGGTGGATTTTAGGCTCTAGGTTTGAAAATTTAAAAGACTGTGGTAGTCAAGTTTGGAACCCATCGACCACAGACAGACCAAAAGGTCTTTCAATTACTTCCCTCCACTTCTCAAAATATGTCAAATTTTCTTGATCACTACAACTGTAAAAAAAATTCTGAGGCAACATAGAGAGACTAATCAAATACTGCATGATTGGAATGGCTGTGGTTGTATGAGGTGGAAAGCTGCAGAGTTGGGCTGAAACAGTTCACAGAAATCCACAAGCTTGTGGTTGCCAGGAAACCACACTGGGCTGCAATTGGCTGAGCACCATTGTTAGCTGGACTTTAGGCTCTAGGACACAAGTGTGCAGTAGGGGACCTGAGTCACAATGCTGGGCGTTGCCATGGAGACCTCAGTGGCACAGAGGACCTTGTAGGGCAAGTTTTAAATAGGATGAATATTCTTGGCCTGGTGTGCCACAATATTCTCTCCGAAGTCTTCACTGCTCAGAATTTGTGGATGGAAATGCTTGCCAATCTACACATGGATGTACTTTCAATGGGATATGAAATATGCCAGGGCCTGGCAGATGATCTCTGCCATGTCCTATCATTGAGCATACGCTTTTCCCTTGTCATGTCTGTCATTTGGCTGAGTACTGTTCCCTAAGCTATTCAGTCAAGACTTGCTGGCATCATTCACCTGCAGTATAAGAGATTTCTGTGAAATTTCTCAGCAGAAATCCTCTGCAAGCACATAGCTTTGGATATGAGAGACAGTGGTGGAAGTTGAATTTCAAGGGCAGATATTTGAAAACAATGAAACAAGCCCCGAATAAGATCTTTACATGTTTCCCAGATAAATATGTTTGGAAATACAGGGGAAGATGCATATCAAGCCTGAGAAGAGTGCACACCCATTTCAAGGTACAAAAACCAGGGAAAAACATGGGAAAGCAAGAGAGCTGGTTAATCTGATGTAAAAACCTTTGATGATGAAAGGAAAATTATATTCTCATGATGATATAATCAGGCTGTAGAAGTGAACTTCTCATGTTGGTTCTCCTATGTGTGGCCTTCTGCATTGGGCGGTGGATGTAGGACAGGAGATCTTCAAATAAATCTGGTGGAACACAAAATACTGAAAAAAAAATTCAGCCTAAATCCTGTGTATTCCTTCCCTTTGAGAACATATATGGATAATGTATGAAGTTTCAAAAGAGAAAATGTCCTTTGGGTCATGGTTTCAACAATGAAATGATCACTTCAAATAACATTTTGAATTTTGCTTTCACACTTGCTCATGTACCGGGCCTGAGTAAAGCAGAATGCAGAGTAAGCCTCTTCAATGGTTGTGCATTCCATAAGTGGTTTTAAAACCAGGGAACCCCTTTGGACTTAGTGTTTGTATTTTATTGGTTGATTGGTTTTCCAAATTGTTTGTTTTACTATTTTTAACTTTGTGAGTCAGGGAAGCCCTCACTCATAGAGATTCAGACCTCTCCAAAAGCTCTGAAGTTATTCATGTAACAGCTATTACATGTTATAAGTTTCTCCTATTAAAACTTGAAAGAGAAACAGACTCTGCTACTTTTCATCTAAATTCAGTGTTGGGCTAAATTCAGTGTTGGACTTTTTACAAGTCCTTTGAAATGTGTCCTCCTCTAGTCACTGGTCGTGCTGGAATTTACTTTCTTGTGAAGACAGGATTTGAGCAAATTGACACAAGTACAGTTTGCCACTACTCTGGACACCTGGTTAAATATCGAGTTCCCTAAATGGTGTGTGTTTTACTGTGATCTCTGCCCACACTTTGCTCATCCAGTTAGAACCACAGGGCTCCAGGCCATAGCGTTCCAGGCCTAAACAAGAAAATTTCCATTCCGTTTTGGGAGTTCATTCGTCTCTCATAATTACTTTTTCCACAGATGTGTGCTTCAGGATAGGCCCTGTCCAAATGTGGAGAGGCCCATTTTCATTCACTCACTTTCAGACTTTCTAAGATTTTCAGTTACTAGAGTTTTGCGCAGACTTGCCATTGTCAAGGGACAGTACACTTCACTTGAAGTTGTGCAGTATTACTTCATGTGTCTCCGTGGAATTTCCACCAATGGGAAACTCTTGCTGTATTCATCTCCAAGTGTTTCTGGGTAAGAAAATATAAGTAACAAAGGATGTGGTTTCAAGCCCAATGAGGAAAGGAGGGATTATCTTTGTTTCAGTGCAGGTTGACCTTTCAAAGAAACAGTAATTCCTATGAAATAAGAGGTAAAATCTTTTGTAAAGAGACATGGACATGACCCGCTGCAGTTTATGTCACTGTTTTTAAAACGCCAAGGGCATTTCAGAAATTCTTGGCTACTGAAGTGCCCCTTTTTTCAAATTTCTCTTAGGTAAGACACTCCAGCTTCGTCAAACCATGGTACTGTTCCTTCCATGTAAAAAACCAAAGCTGTTGGGAGCCACAGCCCCGAGCCCGGTCGCCTCACTTGGCGGACGTGCGGCCTGTGGTAAAGAGCAAAGCCTGGGGTAGATTACCCCTCCCATCGAATATGTTAGTTTCCTGCTTACCGCGTAAACAACCCGCTCAACAATATAGTCTGCCTGGCAACTGATGATGTTAGCCAATCAGCTTGCCTTGCTTACTTTAACATGATTGGACACTGTACCCGTATATATACCGGTGCCACCCCTGGGCGGAAGAAGAAGCCAGGTAGAAGCCCAGAAGTAAAAGCCCAAAAGGAGCCGCGGAGAGCGGACCGGTAGAGGCTTTGGGGCAGACTGAAGCACAAAAGGAGCCGCGGGGAGCGGACCAGAGGAGGCTTCAGCTGGGAGAACCCAGGGCAGGCTGTACGGAGAAGGAAAATAAAAAGAAAAGGTTGTCCACTACCAGACTTTGTCGTGTGTCCTTCCTGCCGGCCGGGAGCGGACATCGACACAAAGCAAAAAAGAAAATAAATTAAAACAAAACCCATCAAATTACATTTGAGAGCACACAATTGCTCAGCAGGCCCACCATTCAAGAAGCTAGAGGTACAGAAGCCTCAGCCTTCAGCCCATGGCCTGAAGTTTTGTCTCTATCATGGCCCCTCAATTCCCTGGCATGTCCACATTAACTCATGAATCTTTACTCATTTCCTCTTCAAATGCACAGGATCCAATATATTTGAACCCTGTTCACCTGGGCTGTAATCATCCAAGGACACACCAGAGGAAGGGCAGCCACCCCCTTGCCTGGGGCCTTGGAGCTTATCACAATAGAAATGGACACCTGAACAAGGGGAGCCAAAACAAAGAGAGGCATATTCCTAAAGTCGGAAGCACAGAAGCTACCTATAGACCAGTAGTGGGATTTCACAAATTATGTAAGAATCTCTGTGCACATGCTTGGCATGGCCGCTCATGCCTATAATCCCAGCAATCTGGGGGCTGAGGTGGATGGATCCTTGGGAGTTCCAGTCCATCTTGGGCTACGAATTTATCTCAAGGCCTCTTTCAACAACTACATAAGATGCTGTTTCCAAAAAGAGGACAAGAGAAAAGTAGACACACTTGATCCAGGTCCCTGGGTTCACTACATGAGTTGTGGAGTCTAAATATTCCATGCCATGAGAAAATACCTGGGATTTTTAGTGAAAGGGGCATTTGCATCCCTTTTCTAAGGCTTTCCCTTTCACCATGTTACATTTGAATTCTGAGAATACCTGCTAGTGATAAGCTATCTAGCATTATGTTGGTTTAGGTATTGAGCTAGTACCTCATGTTTAGTGTTCAGGGTTATGCTGGAATGGCTGCAGAGCTCCTTGAAATAGCGATTGCAGACAATTGAACCCTGAGGAAGCTGGATAGTTGAAGCAGGCACTCCAAATATTCATGCACTGCAAGCATTCACTTTCATTTTGGGACTCATCTTCTGCTTGCTGGCTTTTAGTGCTAACTGATACTACCATGGTGGCAGTAATCCAGCAGAGACTGCATGTATGGTTTGCAGGTTTGCTTCCCAAGCCACCAGAAACTTGGCAGAACCCAAATCATTGTGGCATTTTCTTTCCTCCCCTGAAACATTTGGCTTTCTAAGTTTGAAAATTGAATAGACTGCGCTAGTCAAGTTTGGACCCCATGTACCACCAACAGAGCTAAAGACAGAGCCAACTACTTCCCTCAACTTGTCAAAATATGTCAAATTTGCTTGATCACCACAACTTCAAAGAAAATTCTGAGGCAACTTAGAGAGGTTAATCAAATACTGCATGATTGGAATGGCTGTGGTTGTATGAGGTGGAAAGCTGCAGAGTTGGGCTGAAACTGTTCACAGAAACCCACAGGCTTGTGGTTGCCAGGCAACCACACTGGGCTGAGACTGGCTGAACATCACTGTGAGGTGGATTTTAGGCTCTAGGTTTGAAAATTTAAAAGACTGGGGTAGTCAAGTTTGGAACCCATCGACCACAGACAGACCAAAAGGTCTTTCAATTACTTCCCTCCACTTCTCAAAATATGTCAAATTTTCTTGATCACTACAACTGTAAAAAAAATTCTGAGGCAACATAGTGAGACTAATCAAATACTGCATGATTGGAATGGCTGTGGTTGTATGAGGTGGAAAGCTGCAGAGTTGGGCTGAAACAGTTGACAGAAATCCACAAGCTTGTGGTTGCCAGGAAACCACACTGGGCTGCAATTGGCTGAGCACCATTGTTAGCTGGACTTTAGGCTCTAGGACACAAGTGTGCAATAGGAGACCTGAGTCACAATGCTGGGCGTTGCCATGGAGACCTCAGTGGCACAGAGGACCTTGTAGGGCAAGTTTTAAATAGGATGAATATTCTTGGCCTGGTGTGCCACAATATTCTCTCTGAAGGCTTCACTGCTCAGAATTTGTGGATGGAAATGCTTGCCAATCTACACATGGATGTACTTTCAATGGGATATGAAATATGCCAGGGCCTGGCAGATGATCTCTGCCATGTCCTATCATTGAGCATACGCTTTTCCCTTGTCATGTCTGTCATTTGGCTGAGTACTGTTCCCTAAGCTATTCAGTCAAGACTTGCTGGCATCATTCACCTGCAGTATAAGAGCTTTCTGTGAAATTTCCCAGCAGAAATCCTCTGCAAGCACATAGCTTTGGATATGAGAGACAGTGGTGGAAGTTGAATTTCAAGGGCAGATATTTGAAAACAATGAAACAAGCCCCGAATAAGATCTTTACATGTTTCCCAGATGAATATGTTTGGAAATACAGGGGAAGATGGATATCAAGCCTGAGAAGAGTGCACACCCATTTCAAGGTACAAAAACCAGGGAAAAACATGGGAAAGCAAGAGAGCTGGTTAATCTGATGTAAAAACCTTTGATGATGAAAGGAAAATTATATTCTCATGATGATATAATCAGGCTGTAGAAGTGAACTTCTCATGTTGGTTGTCCTATGTGTGGCCTTCTGCATTGGGCGGTGGATGTAGGACAGGAAATCTTCAAATCAATCTGGTGGAACACAAAATACTGAAAAAAAAATTCAGCCTAAATCCTGTGTATTCCTTCCCTTTGAGAACATATATGGATAATGTATGAAGTTTCAAAAGAGAAAATGTCTTTTGGGTCATGGTTTTAACAATGAAATGGTCACTTCACATAACATTTTGAATTTTGCTTTCACACTTGCTCATGTACCGGGCCTGAGTAAAGCAGAATGCAGAGTAAGCCTCTTCAATGGTTGTGCATTCCATAAGTGGTTTTAAAACCAGGGAACCCCTTTGGACTTAGTGTTTGTATTTTATTGGTTGATTGGTTTTTCAAATTGTTTGTTTTACTATTTTTAACTTTGTGAGTCAGGGAAGCCCTCACTCATAGAGATTCAGACCTCTCCAAAAGCTCTGAAGTTATTCATGTAACAGCTATTACATGTTATAAGTTTCTCCTATTAAAACTTGAAAGAGAAACAGACTCTGCTACTTTTCATCTAAATTCAGTGTTGGGCTAAATTCAGTGTTGGACTTTTTACAAGTCCTTTGAAATGTGTCCTCCTCTAGTCACTGCTCGTGCTGGAATTTACTTTCTTGTGAAGACAGGATTTGAGCAAATTGACACAAGTACAGTTTGCCACTACTCTGGACACCTGGTTAAATATCGAGTTCCCTAAATGGTGTGTGTTTTACTGTGATCTCTGCCCACACTTTGCTCATCCAGTTAGAACCACAGGGCTCCAGGCCATAGCGTTCCAGGCCTAAACAAGAAAATTTCCATTCCGTTTTGGGAGTTCATTCGTCTCTCATAATTACTTTTTCCACAGATGTGTGCTTCAGGATAGGCCCTGTCCAAATGTGGAGAGGCCCATTTTCATTCACTCACTTTCAGACTTTCTAAGATTTTCAGTTACTAGAGTTTTGCGCAGACTTGCCATTGTCAAGGGACAGTACACTTCACTTGAAGTTGTGCAGTATTACTTCATGTGTCTCCGTGGAATTTCCACCAATGGGAAACTCTTGCTGTATTCATCTCCAAGTGTTTCTGGGTAAGAAAATATAAGTAACAAAGGATGTGGTTTCAAGCCCAATGAGGAAAGGAGGGATTATCTTTGTTTCAGTGCAGGTTGACCTTTCAAAGAAACAGTAATTCCTATGAAATAAGAGGTAAAATCTTTTGTAAAGAGACATGGACATGACCCGCTGCAGTTTATGTCACTGTTTTTAAAACGCCAAGGGCATTTCAGAAATTCTTGGCTACTGAAGTGCCCCTTTTTTCAAATTTCTCTTAGGTAAGACACTCCAGCTTCGTCAAACCATGGTACTGTTCCTTCCATGTAAAAAACCAAAGCTGTTGGGAGCCACAGCCCCGAGCCCGGTCGCCTCACTTGGCGGACGTGCGGCCTGTGGTAAAGAGCAAAGCCTGGGGTAGATTACCCCTCCCATCGAATATGTTAGTTTCCTGCTTACCGCGTAAACAACCCGCTCAACAATATAGTCTGCCTGGCAACTGATGATGTTAGCCAATCAGCTTGCCTTGCTTACTTTAACATGATTGGACACTGTACCCGTATATATACCGGTGCCACCCCTGGGCGGAAGAAGAAGCCAGGTAGAAGCCCAGAAGTAAAAGCCCAAAAGGAGCCGCGGAGAGCGGACCGGTAGAGGCTTTGGGGCAGACTGAAGCACAAAAGGAGCCGCGGGGAGCGGACCCGAGGAGGCTTCAGCTGGGAGAACCCAGGGCAGGCTGTACGGAGAAGGAAAATAAAAAGAAAAGGTTGTCCACTACCAGACTTTGTCGTGTGTCCTTCCTGCCGGCCGGGAGCGGACATCGACATTTGGTGGCCCGTACGGGGACTGATCACCCCCGAGACGTGGAAGTGGACAACGCTCCAGTACAGAGCTGCGAGACAGGTGAGTTGGGGATAAGCCTGGGCTCTGGGTGGCGCGCACCTACAGGGCTTTTAGACTCCCCTCAGGCTCACGCGTAAGTGGCAGATTCCTTGGGCCTCACGCGGTGAGTAACATATTAAAAAATGGGAAACATGTTAGGTAGCAACACTAAGAGCGAGGGTGGTTGTGGAGAAAGCTCTCAAGAGCTTACAAAAGTACGCAGGGTATCTGAGCAGGCCCAGTCAGGGAGCTCCCGAGAGGGGTCCGTCAAGGGGAACAAGGATGCTAAGGAGGAGGACGGGGCTCTAGCCTCGGAGTCGTCTGACTCCGAGGACGAGGGAAAGTTGAATGGCAGGGAGGCCAAAGAGACCAGCTGTCAGGAGCCTAAGTCGCTCAATAAGGAGTCGCAGGGTTCTTTTCCAGCGTCACGCCGCGAATTGCGCTCTGCTCAACCTGGTCTGCGGAGGAGTAGAGAGCTCCTGAGTGCGCCCCGGCGCGAGAGGGAGGCGGTCCCTCGCCACGAGGCGGCCGCCTGGGAGCTCCCTCCCCTTTCGCCAGAACAGGAAGTGATGCACGGGCCCCCATTTTCCGCCCAATCACGGCCGATGTCTTATGCTCCGCCGCCGGCGGGTCGGTATTTTTACAGGCGGCTTTGGCAGGGGGGCCCCCATTTTCCGCCCAATCACGGCCGCTGTCTTATGCTCCGCCGCCGGCGGGTCGGTATTTTTACAGGCGGCTTTGGCAGGGGGGACGCTTGTCTCATGAGGTACATCCACCTGGGATAGATAGTGGCCCCTACGGGATATTTCCTGTACAAGTAGCTATGGGCCAGGGACGCAATGTATGGGAGCCTTTTGAGATAAAGCAGATTAGAGAACTTAAAAATGCAGTTACAACTTTTGGGCCGACTGCGCCTTACACCATTGCCATGCTGGAAAATCTGTCTTCTGGGCCCCTCACCCCCGCGGACTGGATTCAGCTGGCAAAGGCGTGTCTGCCCTCGGGTAGTTACCTGGATTGGCGAGCCTGGTACACAGAGTTCTCTGCCGAGCAGGCTGAGAAAAACGCCGGTCGAGGAAATGGGAGCTGGGGATTTAGCTTAGCAGCATAAGCGCCTGCCTTGTAAGCAGGCAATCGCCAGTTCGATCCCTGGTACCAATAAAAAAAAAAAAAAAAAAAAAAAAAAAAAAAAAAAACGAAAAAGATAAAAATAAAAAATAAAAAATAAAAAACAAAAAGGGGGAGTAGGCCAAGGCCTGGCCCCAAAGGCACGATTATCCATGGCACTATTCACACACAATTTTTTAAATTTAAATAATGATAATCGCTCCCCAGCTGTGGAGCACTGCAACCCTTCCCCCAACCATAAAGGGTGGGTGAAGTGGAAAGATGTCCTGACAGGACAATGGATGGGCCCGGATCCAGTGGTCAGCTGGAACCAAGGCGCGGTTTGTGTTTTCCCACAGGAACCGGGACGAGAACCACTGTGGGTACCGGAGAGACTGACACGGGCAACAAAGCCCTCGACTGAAGATCAGACCTGCCCTACTGGAGATCCATCACAGACCAACCAATAAGATGAATAGAAATAGCGGTAGCCCGAAATGGACAAGAAGATCCTCAGGCATATGCATGGCTTGCACAATTGGCCCACGACCGAGTCTAGATATGGCGGGCATCCCTCATTCTCCTCCATAAGGTGACAATACACAGCAGGGTAGGTGAGTCAATGACGGGTTAGAGCGTGCCTCCCCAGCACGACTCGACCTAAGCCAGGCCCTACCCCATCCTGCACGTAAGCCGCTGGACTGTTAGATGCTGCCCAGGTCTAAATTTCTCTCCGAGGGGATTTCTTTACGGAGAGGAAATGAGTGCAAGCTTGTGTGCATCCAGGTTCCGTCCAGTTTGTGCCTGGCCCTAGAAAAAGGACGAGGGCCTCAGGGCCTTGGCAGACCATGGCATGGCCAACCAGGGTCTAAGCCAAGGACCTACGGTGGGCCTACGCATAGGGCATAAGCCTCTGCACCCAGTCCAGAAAGGGCTACGATGCGCACATTCATAAAAAATAAAAAAGGGGGAGATGTTGGGAGCCACAGCCCCGAGCCCGGTCGCCTCACTTGGCGGACGTGCGGCCTGTGGTAAAGAGCAAAGCCTGGGGTAGATTACCCCTCCCATCGAATATGTTAGTTTCCTGCTTACCGCGTAAACAACCCGCTCAACAATATAGTCTGCCTGGCAACTGATGATGTTAGCCAATCAGCTTGCCTTGCTTACTTTAACATGATTGGACACTGTACCCGTATATATACCGGTGCCACCCCTGGGCGGAAGAAGAAGCCAGGTAGAAGCCCAGAAGTAAAAGCCCAAAAGGAGCCACGGAGAGCGGACCGGTAGAGGCTTTGGGGCAGACTGAAGCACAAAAGGAGCCGCGGGGAGCGGACCAGAGGAGGCTTCAGCTGGGAGAACCCAGGGCAGGCTGTACGGAGAAGGAAAATAAAAAGAAAAGGTTGTCCACTACCAGACTTTGTCGTGTGTCCTTCCTGCCGGCCGGGAGCGGACATGGACACAAAGCAAAAAAGAAAATAAATTAAAACAAAACCCATCAAATTACATTTGAGAGCACACAATTGCTCAGCAGGCCCACCATTCAAGAAGCTAGAGGTACAGAAGCCTCAGCCTTCAGCCCACGGCCTGAAGTTTTGTCTCTCTCATGGCCCCTCAATTCCCTGGCATGTCCACATTAACTCATGAATCTTTACTCATTTCCTCTTCAAATGCACAGGATCCAATATATTTGAACCCTGTTCACCTGGGCTGTAATCATCCAAGGACACACCAGAGGAAGGGCAGCCACCCCCTTGCCTGGGGCCTTGGAGCTTATCACAATAGAAATGGACACCTGAACAAGGGGAGCCAAAACAAAGAGAGGCATATTCCTAAAGTCGGAAGCACAGAAGCTACCTATAGACCAGTAGTGGGATTTCACAAATTATGTAAGAATCTCTGTGCACATGCTTGGCATGGCCGCTCATGCCTATAATCCCAGCAATCTGGGGGCTGAGGTGGATGGATCCTTGGGAGTTCCAGTCCATCTTGGGCTACGAATTTATCTCAAGGCCTCTTTCAACAACTACATAAGATGCTGTTTCCAAAAAGAGGACAAGAGAAAAGTAGACACACTTGATCCAGGTCCCTGGGTTCACTACATGAGTTGTGGAGTCTAAATATTCCATGCCATGAGAAAATACCTGGGATTTTTAGTGAAAGGGGCATTTGCATCCCTTTTCTAAGGCTTTCCCTTTCACCATGTTACATTTGAATTCTGAGAATACCTGCTAGTGATAAGCTATCTAGCATTATGTTGGTTTAGGTATTGAGCTAGTACCTCATGTTTAGTGTTCAGGGTTATGCTGGAATGGCTGCAGAGCTCCTTGAAATAGCGATTGCAGACAATTGAACCCTGAGGAAGCTGGATAGTTGAAGCAGGCACTCCAAATATTCATGCACTGCAAGCATTCACTTTCATTTTGGGACTCATCTTCTGCTTGCTGGCTTTTAGTGCTAACTGATACTACCATGGTGGCAGTAATCCAGCAGAGACTGCATGTATGGTTTGCAGGTTTGCTTCCCAAGCCACCAGAAACTTGGCAGAACCCAAATCATTGTGGCATTTTCTTTCCTCCCCTGAAACATTTGGCTTTCTAAGTTTGAAAATTGAATAGACTGCGCTAGTCAAGTTTGGACCCCATGTACCACCAACAGAGCTAAAGACAGAGCCAACTAATTCCCTCAACTTGTCAAAATATGTCAAATTTGCTTGATCACCACAACTTCAAAGAAAATTCTGAGGCAACTTAGAGAGGTTAATCAAATACTGCATGATTGGAATGGCTGTGGTTGTATGAGGTGGAAAGCTGCAGAGTTGGGCTGAAACTGTTCACAGAAACCCACAGGCTTGTGGTTGCCAGGCAACCACACTGGGCTGAGACTGGCTGAACATCACTGTGAGGTGGATTTTAGGCTCTAGGTTTGAAAATTTAAAAGACTGGGGTAGTCAAGTTTGGAACCCATCGACCACAGACAGACCAAAAGGTCTTTCAATTACTTCCCTCCACTTCTCAAAATATGTCAAATTTTCTTGATCACTACAACTGTAAAAAAAATTCTGAGGCAACATAGTGAGACTAATCAAATACTGCATGATTGGAATGGCTGTGGTTGTATGAGGTGGAAAGCTGCAGAGTTGGGCTGAAACAGTTGACAGAAATCCACAAGCTTGTGGTTGCCAGGAAACCACACTGGGCTGCAATTGGCTGAGCACCATTGTTAGCTGGACTTTAGGCTCTAGGACACAAGTGTGCAATAGGAGACCTGAGTCACAATGCTGGGCGTTGCCATGGAGACCTCAGTGGCACAGAGGACCTTGTAGGGCAAGTTTTAAATAGGATGAATATTCTTGGCCTGGTGTGCCACAATATTCTCTCTGAAGGCTTCACTGCTCAGAATTTGTGGATGGAAATGCTTGCCAATCTACACATGGATGTACTTTCAATGGGATATGAAATATGCCAGGGCCTGGCAGATGATCTCTGCCATGTCCTATCATTGAGCATACGCTTTTCCCTTGTCATGTCTGTCATTTGGCTGAGTACTGTTCCCTAAGCTATTCAGTCAAGACTTGCTGGCATCATTCACCTGCAGTATAAGAGCTTTCTGTGAAATTTCCCAGCAGAAATCCTCTGCAAGCACATAGCTTTGGATATGAGAGACAGTGGTGGAAGTTGAATTTCAAGGGCAGATATTTGAAAACAATGAAACAAGCCCCGAATAAGATCTTTACATGTTTCCCAGATGAATATGTTTGGAAATACAGGGGAAGATGGATATCAAGCCTGAGAAGAGTGCACACCCATTTCAAGGTACAAAAACCAGGGAAAAACATGGGAAAGCAAGAGAGCTGGTTAATCTGATGTAAAAACCTTTGATGATGAAAGGAAAATTATATTCTCATGATGATATAATCAGGCTGTAGAAGTGAACTTCTCATGTTGGTTGTCCTATGTGTGGCCTTCTGCATTGGGCGGTGGATGTAGGACAGGAAATCTTCAAATCAATCTGGTGGAACACAAAATACTGAAAAAAAAATTCAGCCTAAATCCTGTGTATTCCTTCCCTTTGAGAACATATATGGATAATGTATGAAGTTTCAAAAGAGAAAATGTCTTTTGGGTCATGGTTTTAACAATGAAATGGTCACTTCACATAACATTTTGAATTTTGCTTTCACACTTGCTCATGTACCGGGCCTGAGTAAAGCAGAATGCAGAGTAAGCCTCTTCAATGGTTGTGCATTCCATAAGTGGTTTTAAAACCAGGGAACCCCTTTGGACTTAGTGTTTGTATTTTATTGGTTGATTGGTTTTTCAAATTGTTTGTTTTACTATTTTTAACTTTGTGAGTCAGGGAAGCCCTCACTCATAGAGATTCAGACCTCTCCAAAAGCTCTGAAGTTATTCATGTAACAGCTATTACATGTTATAAGTTTCTCCTATTAAAACTTGAAAGAGAAACAGACTCTGCTACTTTTCATCTAAATTCAGTGTTGGGCTAAATTCAGTGTTGGACTTTTTACAAGTCCTTTGAAATGTGTCCTCCTCTAGTCACTGCTCGTGCTGGAATTTACTTTCTTGTGAAGACAGGATTTGAGCAAATTGACACAAGTACAGTTTGCCACTACTCTGGACACCTGGTTAAATATCGAGTTCCCTAAATGGTGTGTGTTTTACTGTGATCTCTGCCCACACTTTGCTCATCCAGTTAGAACCACAGGGCTCCAGGCCATAGCGTTCCAGGCCTAAACAAGAAAATTTCCATTCCGTTTTGGGAGTTCATTCGTCTCTCATAATTACTTTTTCCACAGATGTGTGCTTCAGGATAGGCCCTGTCCAAATGTGGAGAGGCCCATTTTCATTCACTCACTTTCAGACTTTCTAAGATTTTCAGTTACTAGAGTTTTGCGCAGACTTGCCATTGTCAAGGGACAGTACACTTCACTTGAAGTTGTGCAGTATTACTTCATGTGTCTCCGTGGAATTTCCACCAATGGGAAACTCTTGCTGTATTCATCTCCAAGTGTTTCTGGGTAAGAAAATATAAGTAACAAAGGATGTGGTTTCAAGCCCAATGAGGAAAGGAGGGATTATCTTTGTTTCAGTGCAGGTTGACCTTTCAAAGAAACAGTAATTCCTATGAAATAAGAGGTAAAATCTTTTGTAAAGAGACATGGACATGACCCGCTGCAGTTTATGTCACTGTTTTTAAAACGCCAAGGGCATTTCAGAAATTCTTGGCTACTGAAGTGCCCCTTTTTTCAAATTTCTCTTAGGTAAGACACTCCAGCTTCGTCAAACCATGGTACTGTTCCTTCCATGTAAAAAACCAAAGCTGTTGGGAGCCACAGCCCCGAGCCCGGTCGCCTCACTTGGCAGACGTGCGGCCTGTGGTAAAGAGCAAAGCCTGGGGTAGATTACCCCTCCCATCGAATATGTTAGTTTCCTGCTTACCGCGTAAACAACCCGCTCAACAATATAGTCTGCCTGGCAACTGATGATGTTAGCCAATCAGCTTGCCTTGCTTACTTTAACATGATTGGACACTGTACCCGTATATATACAGGTGCCACCCCTGGGCGGAAGAAGAAGCCAGGTAGAAGCCCAGAAGTAAAAGCCCAAAAGGAGCCGCGGAGAGCGGACCGGTAGAGGCTTTGGGGCAGACTGAAGCACAAAAGGAGCCGCGGGGAGCGGACCAGAGGAGGCTTCAGCTGGGAGAACCCAGGGCAGGCTGTACGGAGAAGGAAAATAAAAAGAAAAGGTTGTCCACTACCAGACTTTGTCGTGTGTCCTTCCTGCCGGCCGGGAGCGGACATCGACATTTGGTGGCCCGTACGGGGACTGATCACCCCCGAGACGTGGAAGTGGACAACGCTCCAGTACAGAGCTGCGAGACAGGTGAGTTGGGGATAAGCCTGGGCTCTGGGTGGCGCGCACCTACAGGGCTTTTAGACTCCCCTCAGGCTCACGCGTAAGTGGCGGATTCCTTGGGCCTCACGCGGTGAGTAACATATTAAAAAATGGGAAACATGTTAGGTAGCAACACTAAGAGTGAGGGTGGTTGTGGAGAAAGCTCTCAAGAGCTTACAAAAGTACGCAGGGTATCTGAGCAGGCCCAGTCAGGGAGCTCCCGAGAGGGGTCCGTCAAGGGGAACAAGGATGCTAAGGAGGAGGACGGGGCTCTAGCCTCGGAGTCGTCTGACTCCGAGGACGAGGGAAAGTTGAATGGCAGGGAGGCCAAAGAGACCAGCTGTCAGGAGCCTAAGTCGCTCAATAAGGAGTCGCAGGGTTCTTTTCCAGCGTCACGCCGCGAATTGCGCTCTGCTCAACCTGGTCTGCGGAGGAGTAGAGAGCTCCTGAGTGCGCCCCGGCGCGAGAGGGAGGCGGTCCCTCGCCACGAGGCGGCCGCCTGGGAGCTCCCTCCCCTTTCGCCAGAACAGGAAGTGATGCACGGGCCCCCATTTTCCGCCCAATCACGGCCGCTGTCTTATGCTCCGCCGCCGGCGGGTCGGTATTTTTACAGGCGGCTTTGGCAGGGGGGACGCTTGTCTCATGAGGTACATCCACCTGGGATAGATAGTGGCCCCTACGGGATATTTCCTGTACAAGTAGCTATGGGCCAGGGACGCAATGTATGGGAGCCTTTTGAGATAAAGCAGATTAGAGAACTTAAAAATGCAGTTACAACTTTTGGGCCGACTGCGCCTTACACCATTGCCATGCTGGAAAATCTGTCTTCTGGGCCCCTCACCCCCGCGGACTGGATTCAGCTGGCAAAGGCGTGTCTGCCCTCGGGTAGTTACCTGGATTGGCGAGCCTGGTACACAGAGTTCTCTGCCGAGCAGGCTGAGAAAAACGCCGGTCGAGGAAATGGGAGCTGGGGATTTAGCTTAGCAGCATAAGCGCCTGCCTTGTAAGCAGGCAATCGCCAGTTCGATCCCTGGTACCAATAAAAAAAAAAAAAAAAAAAAAAAAAAAAAAAAAAAAAACGAAAAAGATAAAAATAAAAAATAAAAAATAAAAAACAAAAAGGGGGAGTAGGCCAAGGCCTGGCCCCAAAGGCACGATTATCCATGGCACTATTCACACACAATTTTTTAAATTTAAATAATGATAATCGCTCCCCAGCTGTGGAGCACTGCAACCCTTCCCCCAACCATAAAGGGTGGGTGAAGTGGAAAGATGTCCTGACAGGACAATGGATGGGCCCGGATCCAGTGGTCAGCTGGAACCAAGGCGCGGTTTGTGTTTTCCCACAGGAACCGGGACGAGAACCACTGTGGGTACCGGAGAGACTGACACGGGCAACAAAGCCCTCGACTGAAGATCAGACCTGCCCTACTGGAGATCCATCACAGACCAACCAATAAGATGAATAGAAATAGCGGTAGCCCGAAATGGACAAGAAGATCCTCAGGCATATGCATGGCTTGCACAATTGGCCCACGACCGAGTCTAGATATGGCGGGCATCCCTCATTCTCCTCCATAAGGTGACAATACACAGCAGGGTAGGTGAGTCAATGACGGGTTAGAGCGTGCCTCCCCAGCACGACTCGACCTAAGCCAGGCCCTACCCCATCCTGCACGTAAGCCGCTGGACTGTTAGATGCTGCCCAGGTCTAAATTTCTCTCCGAGGGGATTTCTTTACGGAGAGGAAATGAGTGCAAGCTTGTGTGCATCCAGGTTCCGTCCAGTTTGTGCCTGGCCCTAGAAAAAGGACGAGGGCCTCAGGGCCTTGGCAGACCATGGCATGGCCAACCAGGGTCTAAGCCAAGGACCTACGGTGGGCCTACGCATAGGGCATAAGCCTCTGCACCCAGTCCAGAAAGGGCTACGATGCGCACATTCATAAAAAATAAAAAAGGGGGAGATGTTGGGAGCCACAGCCCCGAGCCCAGTCGCCTCACTTGGCGGACGTGCGGCCTGTGGTAAAGAGCAAAGCCTGGGGTAGATTACCCCTCCCATCGAATATGTTAGTTTCCTGCTTACCGCGTAAACAACCCGCTCAACAATATAGTCTGCCTGGCAACTGATGATGTTAGCCAATCAGCTTGCCTTGCTTACTTTAACATGATTGGACACTGTACCCGTATATATACCGGTGCCACCCCTGGGCGGAAAAAGAAGCCAGGTAGAAGCCCAGAAGTAAAAGCCCAAAAGGAGCCGCGGAGAGCGGACCGGTAGAGGCTTTGGGGCAGACTGAAGCACAAAAGGAGCCGCGGGGAGCGGACCAGAGGAGGCTTCAGCTGGGAGAACCCAGGGCAGGCTGTACGGAGAAGGAAAATAAAAAGAAAAGGTTGTCCACTACCAGACTTTGTCGTGTGTCCTTCCTGCCGGCCGGGAGCGGACATCGACACAAAGCAAAAAAGAAAATAAATTAAAACAAAACCCATCAAATTACATTTGAGAGCACACAATTGCTCAGCAGGCCCACCATTCAAGAAGCTAGAGGTACAGAAGCCTCAGCCTTCAGCCCATGGCCTGAAGTTTTGTCTCTATCATGGCCCCTCAATTCCCTGGCATGTCCACATTAACTCATGAATCTTTACTCATTTCCTCTTCAAATGCACAGGATCCAATATATTTGAACCCTGTTCACCTGGGCTGTAATCATCCAAGGACACACCAGAGGAAGGGCAGCCACCCCCTTGCCTGGGGCCTTGGAGCTTATCACAATAGAAATGGACACCTGAACAAGGGGAGCCAAAACAAAGAGAGGCATATTCCTAAAGTCGGAAGCACAGAAGCTACCTATAGACCAGTAGTGGGATTTCACAAATTATGTAAGAATCTCTGTGCACATGCTTGGCATGGCCGCTCATGCCTATAATCCCAGCAATCTGGGGGCTGAGGTGGATGGATCCTTGGGAGTTCCAGTCCATCTTGGGCTACGAATTTATCTCAAGGCCTCTTTCAACAACTACATAAGATGCTGTTTCCAAAAAGAGGACAAGAGAAAAGTAGACACACTTGATCCAGGTCCCTGGGTTCACTACATGAGTTGTGGAGTCTAAATATTCCATGCCATGAGAAAATACCTGGGATTTTTAGTGAAAGGGGCATTTGCATCCCTTTTCTAAGGCTTTCCCTTTCACCATGTTACATTTGAATTCTGAGAATACCTGCTAGTGATAAGCTATCTAGCATTATGTTGGTTTAGGTATTGAGCTAGTACCTCATGTTTAGTGTTCAGGGTTATGCTGGAATGGCTGCAGAGCTCCTTGAAATAGCGATTGCAGACAATTGAACCCTGAGGAAGCTGGATAGTTGAAGCAGGCACTCCAAATATTCATGCACTGCAAGCATTCACTTTCATTTTGGGACTCATCTTCTGCTTGCTGGCTTTTAGTGCTAACTGATACTACCATGGTGGCAGTAATCCAGCAGAGACTGCATGTATGGTTTGCAGGTTTGCTTCCCAAGCCACCAGAAACTTGGCAGAACCCAAATCATTGTGGCATTTTCTTTCCTCCCCTGAAACATTTGGCTTTCTAAGTTTGAAAATTGAATAGACTGCGCTAGTCAAGTTTGGACCCCATGTACCACCAACAGAGCTAAAGACAGAGCCAACTACTTCCCTCAACTTGTCAAAATATGTCAAATTTGCTTGATCACCACAACTTCAAAGAAAATTCTGAGGCAACTTAGAGAGGTTAATCAAATACTGCATGATTGGAATGGCTGTGGTTGTATGAGGTGGAAAGCTGCAGAGTTGGGCTGAAACTGTTCACAGAAACCCACAGGCTTGTGGTTGCCAGGCAACCACACTGGGCTGAGACTGGCTGAACATCACTGTGAGGTGGATTTTAGGCTCTAGGTTTGAAAATTTAAAAGACTGGGGTAGTCAAGTTTGGAACCCATCGACCACAGACAGACCAAAAGGTCTTTCAATTACTTCCCTCCACTTCTCAAAATATGTCAAATTTTCTTGATCACTACAACTGTAAAAAAAATTCTGAGGCAACATAGTGAGACTAATCAAATACTGCATGATTGGAATGGCTGTGGTTGTATGAGGTGGAAAGCTGCAGAGTTGGGCTGAAACAGTTCACAGAAATCCACAAGCTTGTGGTTGCCAGGAAACCACACTGGGCTGCAATTGGCTGAGCACCATTGTTAGCTGGACTTTAGGCTCTAGGACACAAGTGTGCAATAGGAGACCTGAGTCACAATGCTGGGCGTTGCCATGGAGACCTCAGTGGCACAGAGGACCTTGTAGGGCAAGTTTTAAATAGGATGAATATTCTTGGCCTGGTGTGCCACAATATTCTCTCTGAAGGCTTCACTGCTCAGAATTTGTGGATGGAAATGCTTGCCAATCTACACATGGATGTACTTTCAATGGGATATGAAATATGCCAGGGCCTGGCAGATGATCTCTGCCATGTCCTATCATTGAGCATACGCTTTTCCCTTGTCATGTCTGTCATTTGGCTGAGTACTGTTCCCTAAGGTATTCAGTCAAGACTTGCTGGCATCATTCACCTGCAGTATAAGAGCTTTCTGTGAAATTTCCCAGCAGAAATCCTCTGCAAGCACATAGCTTTGGATATGAGAGACAGTGGTGGAAGTTGAATTTCAAGGGCAGATATTTGAAAACAATGAAACAAGCCCCGAATAAGATCTTTACATGTTTCCCAGATGAATATGTTTGGAAATACAGGGGAAGATGGATATCAAGCCTGAGAAGAGTGCACACCCATTTCAAGGTACAAAAACCAGGGAAAAACATGGGAAAGCAAGAGAGCTGGTTAATCTGATGTAAAAACCTTTGATGATGAAAGGAAAATTATATTCTCATGATGATATAATCAGGCTGTAGAAGTGAACTTCTCATGTTGGTTGTCCTATGTGTGGCCTTCTGCATTGGGCGGTGGATGTAGGACAGGAAATCTTCAAATCAATCTGGTGGAACACAAAATACTGAAAAAAAAATTCAGCCTAAATCCTGTGTATTCCTTCCCTTTGAGAACATATATGGATAATGTATGAAGTTTCAAAAGAGAAAATGTCTTTTGGGTCATGGTTTTAACAATGAAATGGTCACTTCACATAACATTTTGAATTTTGCTTTCACACTTGCTCATGTACCGGGCCTGAGTAAAGCAGAATGCAGAGTAAGCCTCTTCAATGGTTGTGCATTCCATAAGTGGTTTTAAAACCAGGGAACCCCTTTGGACTTAGTGTTTGTATTTTATTGGTTGATTGGTTTTTCAAATTGTTTGTTTTACTATTTTTAACTTTGTGAGTCAGGGAAGCCCTCACTCATAGAGATTCAGACCTCTCCAAAAGCTCTGAAGTTATTCATGTAACAGCTATTACATGTTATAAGTTTCTCCTATTAAAACTTGAAAGAGAAACAGACTCTGCTACTTTTCATCTAAATTCAGTGTTGGGCTAAATTCAGTGTTGGACTTTTTACAAGTCCTTTGAAATGTGTCCTCCTCTAGTCACTGCTCGTGCTGGAATTTACTTTCTTGTGAAGACAGGATTTGAGCAAATTGACACAAGTACAGTTTGCCACTACTCTGGACACCTGGTTAAATATCGAGTTCCCTAAATGGTGTGTGTTTTACTGTGATCTCTGCCCACACTTTGCTCATCCAGTTAGAACCACAGGGCTCCAGGCCATAGCGTTCCAGGCCTAAACAAGAAAATTTCCATTCCGTTTTGGGAGTTCATTCGTCTCTCATAATTACTTTTTCCACAGATGTGTGCTTCAGGATAGGCCCTGTCCAAATGTGGAGAGGCCCATTTTCATTCACTCACTTTCAGACTTTCTAAGATTTTCAGTTACTAGAGTTTTGCGCAGACTTGCCATTGTCAAGGGACAGTACACTTCACTTGAAGTTGTGCAGTATTACTTCATGTGTCTCCGTGGAATTTCCACCAATGGGAAACTCTTGCTGTATTCATCTCCAAGTGTTTCTGGGTAAGAAAATATAAGTAACAAAGGATGTGGTTTCAAGCCCAATGAGGAAAGGAGGGATTATCTTTGTTTCAGTGCAGGTTGACCTTTCAAAGAAACAGTAATTCCTATGAAATAAGAGGTAAAATCTTTTGTAAAGAGACATGGACATGACCCGCTGCAGTTTATGTCACTGTTTTTAAAACGCCAAGGGCATTTCAGAAATTCTTGGCTACTGAAGTGCCCCTTTTTTCAAATTTCTCTTAGGTAAGACACTCCAGCTTCGTCAAACCATGGTACTGTTCCTTCCATGTAAAAAACCAAAGCTGTTGGGAGCCACAGCCCCGAGCCCGGTCGCCTCACTTGGCAGACGTGCGGCCTGTGGTAAAGAGCAAAGCCTGGGGTAGATTACCCCTCCCATCGAATATGTTAGTTTCCTGCTTACCGCGTAAACAACCCGCTCAACAATATAGTCTGCCTGGCAACTGATGATGTTAGCCAATCAGCTTGCCTTGCTTACTTTAACATGATTGGACACTGTACCCGTATATATACAGGTGCCACCCCTGGGCGGAAGAAGAAGCCAGGTAGAAGCCCAGAAGTAAAAGCCCAAAAGGAGCCGCGGAGAGCGGACCGGTAGAGGCTTTGGGGCAGACTGAAGCACAAAAGGAGCCGCGGGGAGCGGACCAGAGGAGGCTTCAGCTGGGAGAACCCAGGGCAGGCTGTACGGAGAAGGAAAATAAAAAGAAAAGGTTGTCCACTACCAGACTTTGTCGTGTGTCCTTCCTGCCGGCCGGGAGCGGACATCGACATTTGGTGGCCCGTACGGGGACTGATCACCCCCGAGACGTGGAAGTGGACAACGCTCCAGTACAGAGCTGCGAGACAGGTGAGTTGGGGATAAGCCTGGGCTCTGGGTGGCGCGCACCTACAGGGCTTTTAGACTCCCCTCAGGCTCACGCGTAAGTGGCGGATTCCTTGGGCCTCACGCGGTGAGTAACATATTAAAAAATGGGAAACATGTTAGGTAGCAACACTAAGAGCGAGGGTGGTTGTGGAGAAAGCTCTCAAGAGCTTACAAAAGTACGCAGGGTATCTGAGCAGGCCCAGTCAGGGAGCTCCCGAGAGGGGTCCGTCAAGGGGAACAAGGATGCTAAGGAGGAGGACGGGGCTCTAGCCTCGGAGTCGTCTGACTCCGAGGACGAGGGAAAGTTGAATGGCAGGGAGGCCAAAGAGACCAGCTGTCAGGAGCCTAAGTCGCTCAATAAGGAGTCGCAGGGTTCTTTTCCAGCGTCACGCCGCGAATTGCGCTCTGCTCAACCTGGTCTGCGGAGGAGTAGAGAGCTCCTGAGTGCGCCCCGGCGCGAGAGGGAGGCGGTCCCTCGCCACGAGGCGGCCGCCTGGGAGCTCCCTCCCCTTTCGCCAGAACAGGAAGTGATGCACGGGCCCCCATTTTCCGCCCAATCACGGCCGCTGTCTTATGCTCCGCCGCCGGCGGGTCGGTATTTTTACAGGCGGCTTTGGCAGGGGGGACGCTTGTCTCATGAGGTACATCCACCTGGGATAGATAGTGGCCCCTACGGGATATTTCCTGTACAAGTAGCTATGGGCCAGGGACGCAATGTATGGGAGCCTTTTGAGATAAAGCAGATTAGAGAACTTAAAAATGCAGTTACAACTTTTGGGCCGACTGCGCCTTACACCATTGCCATGCTGGAAAATCTGTCTTCTGGGCCCCTCACCCCCGCGGACTGGATTCAGCTGGCAAAGGCGTGTCTGCCCTCGGGTAGTTACCTGGATTGGCGAGCCTGGTACACAGAGTTCTCTGCCGAGCAGGCTGAGAAAAACGCCGGTCGAGGAAATGGGAGCTGGGGATTTAGCTTAGCAGCATAAGCGCCTGCCTTGTAAGCAGGCAATCGCCAGTTCGATCCCTGGTACCAATAAAAAAAAAAAAAAAAAAAAAAAAAAAAAAAAAAACGAAAAAGATAAAAATAAAAAATAAAAAATAAAAAACAAAAAGGGGGAGTAGGCCAAGGCCTGGCCCCAAAGGCACGATTATCCATGGCACTATTCACACACAATTTTTTAAATTTAAATAATGATAATCGCTCCCCAGCTGTGGAGCACTGCAACCCTTCCCCCAACCATAAAGGGTGGGTGAAGTGGAAAGATGTCCTGACAGGACAATGGATGGGCCCGGATCCAGTGGTCAGCTGGAACCAAGGCGCGGTTTGTGTTTTCCCACAGGAACCGGGACGAGAACCACTGTGGGTACCGGAGAGACTGACACGGGCAACAAAGCCCTCGACTGAAGATCAGACCTGCCCTACTGGAGATCCATCACAGACCAACCAATAAGATGAATAGAAATAGCGGTAGCCCGAAATGGACAAGAAGATCCTCAGGCATATGCATGGCTTGCACAATTGGCCCACGACCGAGTCTAGATATGGCGGGCATCCCTCATTCTCCTCCATAAGGTGACAATACACAGCAGGGTAGGTGAGTCAATGACGGGTAAGAGCGTGCCTCCCCAGCACGACTCGACCTAAGCCAGGCCCTACCCCATCCTGCACGTAAGCCGCTGGACTGTTAGATGCTGCCCAGGTCTAAATTTCTCTCCGAGGGGATTTCTTTACGGAGAGGAAATGAGTGCAAGCTTGTGTGCATCCAGGTTCCGTCCAGTTTGTGCCTGGCCCTAGAAAAAGGACGAGGGCCTCAGGGCCTTGGCAGACCATGGCATGGCCAACCAGGGTCTAAGCCAAGGACCTACGGTGGGCCTACGCATAGGGCATAAGCCTCTGCACCCAGTCCAGAAAGGGCTACGATGCGCACATTCATAAAAAATAAAAAAGGGGGAGATGTTGGGAGCCACAGCCCCGAGCCCGGTCACCTCACTTGGCGGACGTGCGGCCTGTGGTAAAGAGCAAAGCCTGGGGTAGATTACCCCTCCCATCGAATATGTTAGTTTCCTGCTTACCGCGTAAACAACCCGCTCAACAATATAGTCTGCCTGGCAACTGATGATGTTAGCCAATCAGCTTGCCTTGCTTACTTTAACATGATTGAACACTGTACCCGTATATATACCGGTGCCACCCCTGGGCGGAAGAAGAAGCCAGGTAGAAGCCCAGAAGTAAAAGCCCAAAAGGAGCCGCGGAGAGCGGACTGGTAGAGGCTTTGGGGCAGACTGAAGCACAAAAGGAGCTGCGGGGAGCGGACCAGAGGAGGCTTCAGCTGGGAGAACCCAGGGCAGGCTGTACGGAGAAGGAAAATAAAAAGAAAAGGTTGTCCACTACCAGACTTTGTCGTGTGTCCTTCCTGCCAGCCGGGAGCGGACATGGACACAAAGCAAAAAAGAAAATAAATTAAAACAAAACCCATCAAATTACATTTGAGAGCACACAATTGCTCAGCAGGCCCACCATTCAAGAAGCTAGAGGTACAGAAGCCTCAGCCTTCAGCCCACGGCCTGAAGTTTTGTCTCTCTCATGGCCCCTCAATTCCCTGGCATGTCCACATTAACTCATGAATCTTTACTCATTTCCTCTTCAAATGCACAGGATCCAATATATTTGAACCCTGTTCACCTGGGCTGTAATCATCCAAGGACACACCAGAGGAAGGGCAGCCACCCCCTTGCCTGGGGCCTTGGAGCTTATCACAATAGAAATGGACACCTGAACAAGGGGAGCCAAAACAAAGAGAGGCATATTCCTAAAGTCGGAAGCACAGAAGCTACCTATAGACCAGTAGTGGGATTTCACAAATTATGTAAGAATCTCTGTGCACATGCTTGGCATGGCCGCTCATGCCTATAATCCCAGCAATCTGGGGGCTGAGGTGGATGGATCCTTGGGAGTTCCAGTCCATCTTGGGCTACGAATTTATCTCAAGGCCTCTTTCAACAACTACATAAGATGCTGTTTCCAAAAAGAGGACAAGAGAAAAGTAGACACACTTGATCCAGGTCCCTGGGTTCACTACATGAGTTGTGGAGTCTAAATATTCCATGCCATGAGAAAATACCTGGGATTTTTAGTGAAAGGGGCATTTGCATCCCTTTTCTAAGGCTTTCCCTTTCACCATGTTACATTTGAATTCTGAGAATACCTGCTAGTGATAAGCTATCTAGCATTATGTTGGTTTAGGTATTGAGCTAGTACCTCATGTTTAGTGTTCAGGGTTATGCTGGAATGGCTGCAGAGCTCCTTGAAATAGCGATTGCAGACAATTGAACCCTGAGGAAGCTGGATAGTTGAAGCAGGCACTCCAAATATTCATGCACTGCAAGCATTCACTTTCATTTTGGGACTCATCTTCTGCTTGCTGGCTTTTAGTGCTAACTGATACTACCATGGTGGCAGTAATCCAGCAGAGACTGCATGTATGGTTTGCAGGTTTGCTTCCCAAGCCACCAGAAACTTGGCAGAACCCAAATCATTGTGGCATTTTCTTTCCTCCCCTGAAACATTTGGCTTTCTAAGTTTGAAAATTGAATAGACTGCGCTAGTCAAGTTTGGACCCCATGTACCACCAACAGAGCTAAAGACAGAGCCAACTACTTCCCTCAACTTGTCAAAATATGTCAAATTTGCTTGATCACCACAACTTCAAAGAAAATTCTGAGGCAACTTAGAGAGGTTAATCAAATACTGCATGATTGGAATGGCTGTGGTTGTATGAGGTGGAAAGCTGCAGAGTTGGGCTGAAACTGTTCACAGAAACCCACAGGCTTGTGGTTGCCAGGCAACCACACTTGGCTGAGACTGGCTGAACATCACTGTGAGGTGGATTTTAGGCTCTAGGTTTGAAAATTTAAAAGACTGGGGTAGTCATTTTGGAACCCATCGACCACAGACAGACCAAAAGGTCTTTCAATTACTTCCCTCCACTTCTCAAAATATGTCAAATTTTCTTGATCACTACAACTGTAAAAAAAATTCTGAGGCAACATAGTGAGACTAATCAAATACTGCATGATTGGAATGGCTGTGGTTGTATGAGGTGGAAAGCTGCAGAGTTGGGCTGAAACAGTTCACAGAAATCCACAAGCTTGTGGTTGCCAGGAAACCACACTGGGCTGCAATTGGCTGAGCACCATTGTTAGCTGGACTTTAGGCTCTAGGACACAAGTGTGCAATAGGAGACCTGAGTCACAATGCTGGGCGTTGCCATGGAGACCTCAGTGGCACAGAGGACCTTGTAGGGCAAGTTTTAAATAGGATGAATATTCTTGGCCTGGTGTGCCACAATATTCTCTCTGAAGGCTTCACTGCTCAGAATTTGTGGATGGAAATGCTTGCCAATCTACACATGGATGTACTTTCAATGGGATATGAAATATGCCAGGGCCTGGCAGATGATCTCTGCCATGTCCTATCATTGAGCATACGCTTTTCCCTTGTCATGTCTGTCATTTGGCTGAGTACTGTTCCCTA
This sequence comes from Cavia porcellus, assembly GCF_034190915.1. NCBI lineage: Eukaryota > Metazoa > Chordata > Mammalia > Rodentia > Caviidae > Cavia > Cavia porcellus. The sequence continues at coordinate 5,523,669 of NW_026947528.1, forward strand.
AGCTATTCAGTCAAGACTTGCTGGCATCATTCACCTGCAGTATAAGAGCTTTCTGTGAAATTTCCCAGCAGAAATCCTCTGCAAGCACATAGCTTTGGATATGAGAGACAGTGGTGGAAGTTGAATTTCAAGGGCAGATATTTGAAAACAATGAAACAAGCCCCGAATAAGATCTTTACATGTTTCCCAGATGAATATGTTTGGAAATACAGGGGAAGATGGATATCAAGCCTGAGAAGAGTGCACACCCATTTCAAGGTACAAAAACCAGGGAAAAACATGGGAAAGCAAGAGAGCTGGTTAATCTGATGTAAAAACCTTTGATGATGAAAGGAAAATTATATTCTCATGATGATATAATCAGGCTGTAGAAGTGAACTTCTCATGTTGGTTCTCCTATGTGTGGCCTTCTGCATTGGGCGGTGGATGTAGGACAGGAAATCTTCAAATCAATCTGGTGGAACACAAAATACTGAAAAAAAAATTCAGCCTAAATCCTGTGTATTCCTTCCCTTTGAGAACATATATGGATAATGTATGAAGTTTCAAAAGAGAAAATGTCTTTTGGGTCATGGTTTTAACAATGAAATGGTCACTTCACATAACATTTTGAATTTTGCTTTCACACTTGCTCATGTACCGGGCCTGAGTAAAGCAGAATGCAGAGTAAGCCTCTTCAATGGTTGTGCATTCCATAAGTGGTTTTAAAACCAGGGAACCCCTTTGGACTTAGTGTTTGTATTTTATTGGTTGATTGGTTTTTCAAATTGTTTGTTTTACTATTTTTAACTTTGTGAGTCAGGGAAGCCCTCACTCATAGAGATTCAGACCTCTCCAAAAGCTCTGAAGTTATTCATGTAACAGCTATTACATGTTATAAGTTTCTCCTATTAAAACTTGAAAGAGAAACAGACTCTGCTACTTTTCATCTAAATTCAGTGTTGGGCTAAATTCAGTGTTGGACTTTTTACAAGTCCTTTGAAATGTGTCCTCCTCTAGTCACTGCTCGTGCTGGAATTTACTTTCTTGTGAAGACAGGATTTGAGCAAATTGACACAAGTACAGTTTGCCACTACTCTGGACACCTGGTTAAATATCGAGTTCCCTAAATGGTGTGTGTTTTACTGTGATCTCTGCCCACACTTTGCTCATCCAGTTAGAACCACAGGGCTCCAGGCCATAGCGTTCCAGGCCTAAACAAGAAAATTTCCATTCCATTTTGGGAGTTCATTCGTCTCTCATAATTACTTTTTCCACAGATGTGTGCTTCAGGATAGGCCCTGTCCAAATGTGGAGAGGCCCATTTTCATTCACTCACTTTCAGACTTTCTAAGATTTTCAGTTACTAGAGTTTTGCGCAGACTTGCCATTGTCAAGGGACAGTACACTTCACTTGAAGTTGTGCAGTATTACTTCATGTGTCTCTGTGGAATTTCCACCAATGGGAAACTCTTGCTGTATTCATCTCCAAGTGTTTCTGGGAAAGAAAATATAAGTAACAAAGGATGTGGTTTCAAGCCCAATGAGGAAAGGAGGGATTATCTTTGTTTCAGTGCAGGTTGACCTTTCAAAGAAACAGTAATTCCTATGAAATAAGAGGTAAAATCTTTTGTAAAGAGACATGGACATGACCCGCTGCAGTTTATGTCACTGTTTTTAAAACGCCAAGGGCATTTCAGAAATTCTTGGCTACTGAAGTGCCCCTTTTTTCAAATTTCTCTTAGGTAAGACACTCCAGCTTCGTCAAACCATGGTACTGTTCCTTCCATGTAAAAAACCAAAGCTGTTGGGAGCCACAGCCCCGAGCCCGGTCGCCTCACTTGGCAGACGTGCGGCCTGTGGTAAAGAGCAAAGCCTGGGGTAGATTACCCCTCCCATCGAATATGTTAGTTTCCTGCTTACCGCGTAAACAACCCGCTCAACAATATAGTCTGCCTGGCAACTGATGATGTTAGCCAATCAGCTTGCCTTGCTTACTTTAACATGATTGGACACTGTACCCGTATATATACCGGTGCCACCCCTGGGCGGAAGAAGAAGCCAGGTAGAAGCCCAGAAGTAAAAGCCCAAAAGGAGCCGCGGAGAGCGGACCGGTAGAGGCTTTGGGGCAGACTGAAGCACAAAAGGAGCTGCGGGGAGCGGACCAGAGGAGGCTTCAGCTGGGAGAACCCAGGGCAGGCTGTACGGAGAAGGAAAATAAAAAGAAAAGGTTGTCCACTACCAGACTTTGTCGTGTGTCCTTCCTGCCAGCCGGGAGCGGACATGGACACAAAGCAAAAAAGAAAATAAATTAAAACAAAACCCATCAAATTACATTTGAGAGCACACAATTGCTCAGCAGGCCCACCATTCAAGAAGCTAGAGGTACAGAAGCCTCAGCCTTCAGCCCACGGCCTGAAGTTTTGTCTCTCTCATGGCCCCTCAATTCCCTGGCATGTCCACATTAACTCATGAATCTTTACTCATTTCCTCTTCAAATGCACAGGATCCAATATATTTGAACCCTGTTCACCTGGGCTGTAATCATCCAAGGACACACCAGAGGAAGGGCAGCCACCCCCTTGCCTGGGGCCTTGGAGCTTATCACAATAGAAATGGACACCTGAACAAGGGGAGCCAAAACAAAGAGAGGCATATTCCTAAAGTCGGAAGCACAGAAGCTACCTATAGACCAGTAGTGGGATTTCACAAATTATGTAAGAATCTCTGTGCACATGCTTGGCATGGCCGCTCATGCCTATAATCCCAGCAATCTGGGGGCTGAGGTGGATGGATCCTTGGGAGTTCCAGTCCATCTTGGGCTACGAATTTATCTCAAGGCCTCTTTCAACAACTACATAAGATGCTGTTTCCAAAAAGAGGACAAGAGAAAAGTAGACACACTTGATCCAGGTCCCTGGGTTCACTACATGAGTTGTGGAGTCTAAATATTCCATGCCATGAGAAAATACCTGGGATTTTTAGTGAAAGGGGCATTTGCATCCCTTTTCTAAGGCTTTCCCTTTCACCATGTTACATTTGAATTCTGAGAATACCTGCTAGTGATAAGCTATCTAGCATTATGTTGGTTTAGGTATTGAGCTAGTACCTCATGTTTAGTGTTCAGGGTTATGCTGGAATGGCTGCAGAGCTCCTTGAAATAGCGATTGCAGACAATTGAACCCTGAGGAAGCTGGATAGTTGAAGCAGGCACTCCAAATATTCATGCACTGCAAGCATTCACTTTCATTTTGGGACTCATCTTCTGCTTGCTGGCTTTTAGTGCTAACTGATACTACCATGGTGGCAGTAATCCAGCAGAGACTGCATGTATGGTTTGCAGGTTTGCTTCCCAAGCCACCAGAAACTTGGCAGAACCCAAATCATTGTGGCATTTTCTTTCCTCCCCTGAAACATTTGGCTTTCTAAGTTTGAAAATTGAATAGACTGCGCTAGTCAAGTTTGGACCCCATGTACCACCAACAGAGCTAAAGACAGAGCCAACTACTTCCCTCAACTTGTCAAAATATGTCAAATTTGCTTGATCACCACAACTTCAAAGAAAATTCTGAGGCAACTTAGAGAGGTTAATCAAATACTGCATGATTGGAATGGCTGTGGTTGTATGAGGTGGAAAGCTGCAGAGTTGGGCTGAAACTGTTCACAGAAACCCACAGGCTTGTGGTTGCCAGGCAACCACACTTGGCTGAGACTGGCTGAACATCACTGTGAGGTGGATTTTAGGCTCTAGGTTTGAAAATTTAAAAGACTGGGGTAGTCATTTTGGAACCCATCGACCACAGACAGACCAAAAGGTCTTTCAATTACTTCCCTCCACTTCTCAAAATATGTCAAATTTTCTTGATCACTACAACTGTAAAAAAAATTCTGAGGCAACATAGTGAGACTAATCAAATACTGCATGATTGGAATGGCTGTGGTTGTATGAGGTGGAAAGCTGCAGAGTTGGGCTGAAACAGTTCACAGAAATCCACAAGCTTGTGGTTGCCAGGAAACCACACTGGGCTGCAATTGGCTGAGCACCATTGTTAGCTGGACTTTAGGCTCTAGGACACAAGTGTGCAATAGGAGACCTGAGTCACAATGCTGGGCGTTGCCATGGAGACCTCAGTGGCACAGAGGACCTTGTAGGGCAAGTTTTAAATAGGATGAATATTCTTGGCCTGGTGTGCCACAATATTCTCTCTGAAGGCTTCACTGCTCAGAATTTGTGGATGGAAATGCTTGCCAATCTACACATGGATGTACTTTCAATGGGATATGAAATATGCCAGGGCCTGGCAGATGATCTCTGCCATGTCCTATCATTGAGCATACGCTTTTCCCTTGTCATGTCTGTCATTTGGCTGAGTACTGTTCCCTAAGCTATTCAGTCAAGACTTGCTGGCATCATTCACCTGCAGTATAAGAGCTTTCTGTGAAATTTCCCAGCAGAAATCCTCTGCAAGCACATAGCTTTGGATATGAGAGACAGTGGTGGAAGTTGAATTTCAAGGGCAGATATTTGAAAACAATGAAACAAGCCCCGAATAAGATCTTTACATGTTTCCCAGATGAATATGTTTGGAAATACAGGGGAAGATGGATATCAAGCCTGAGAAGAGTGCACACCCATTTCAAGGTACAAAAACCAGGGAAAAACATGGGAAAGCAAGAGAGCTGGTTAATCTGATGTAAAAACCTTTGATGATGAAAGGAAAATTATATTCTCATGATGATATAATCAGGCTGTAGAAGTGAACTTCTCATGTTGGTTCTCCTATGTGTGGCCTTCTGCATTGGGCGGTGGATGTAGGACAGGAAATCTTCAAATCAATCTGGTGGAACACAAAATACTGAAAAAAAAATTCAGCCTAAATCCTGTGTATTCCTTCCCTTTGAGAACATATATGGATAATGTATGAAGTTTCAAAAGAGAAAATGTCTTTTGGGTCATGGTTTTAACAATGAAATGGTCACTTCACATAACATTTTGAATTTTGCTTTCACACTTGCTCATGTACCGGGCCTGAGTAAAGCAGAATGCAGAGTAAGCCTCTTCAATGGTTGTGCATTCCATAAGTGGTTTTAAAACCAGGGAACCCCTTTGGACTTAGTGTTTGTATTTTATTGGTTGATTGGTTTTTCAAATTGTTTGTTTTACTATTTTTAACTTTGTGAGTCAGGGAAGCCCTCACTCATAGAGATTCAGACCTCTCCAAAAGCTCTGAAGTTATTCATGTAACAGCTATTACATGTTATAAGTTTCTCCTATTAAAACTTGAAAGAGAAACAGACTCTGCTACTTTTCATCTAAATTCAGTGTTGGGCTAAATTCAGTGTTGGACTTTTTACAAGTCCTTTGAAATGTGTCCTCCTCTAGTCACTGCTCGTGCTGGAATTTACTTTCTTGTGAAGACAGGATTTGAGCAAATTGACACAAGTACAGTTTGCCACTACTCTGGACACCTGGTTAAATATCGAGTTCCCTAAATGGTGTGTGTTTTACTGTGATCTCTGCCCACACTTTGCTCATCCAGTTAGAACCACAGGGCTCCAGGCCATAGCGTTCCAGGCCTAAACAAGAAAATTTCCATTCCATTTTGGGAGTTCATTCGTCTCTCATAATTACTTTTTCCACAGATGTGTGCTTCAGGATAGGCCCTGTCCAAATGTGGAGAGGCCCATTTTCATTCACTCACTTTCAGACTTTCTAAGATTTTCAGTTACTAGAGTTTTGCGCAGACTTGCCATTGTCAAGGGACAGTACACTTCACTTGAAGTTGTGCAGTATTACTTCATGTGTCTCTGTGGAATTTCCACCAATGGGAAACTCTTGCTGTATTCATCTCCAAGTGTTTCTGGGAAAGAAAATATAAGTAACAAAGGATGTGGTTTCAAGCCCAATGAGGAAAGGAGGGATTATCTTTGTTTCAGTGCAGGTTGACCTTTCAAAGAAACAGTAATTCCTATGAAATAAGAGGTAAAATCTTTTGTAAAGAGACATGGACATGACCCGCTGCAGTTTATGTCACTGTTTTTAAAACGCCAAGGGCATTTCAGAAATTCTTGGCTACTGAAGTGCCCCTTTTTTCAAATTTCTCTTAGGTAAGACACTCCAGCTTCGTCAAACCATGGTACTGTTCCTTCCATGTAAAAAACCAAAGCTGTTGGGAGCCACAGCCCCGAGCCCGGTCGCCTCACTTGGCAGACGTGCGGCCTGTGGTAAAGAGCAAAGCCTGGGGTAGATTACCCCTCCCATCGAATATGTTAGTTTCCTGCTTACCGCGTAAACAACCCGCTCAACAATATAGTCTGCCTGGCAACTGATGATGTTAGCCAATCAGCTTGCCTTGCTTACTTTAACATGATTGGACACTGTACCCGTATATATACCGGTGCCACCCCTGGGCGGAAGAAGAAGCCAGGTAGAAGCCCAGAAGTAAAAGCCCAAAAGGAGCCGCGGAGAGCGGACCGGTAGAGGCTTTGGGGCAGACTGAAGCACAAAAGGAGCCGCGGGGAGCGGACCAGAGGAGGCTTCAGCTGGGAGAACCCAGGGCAGGCTGTACGGAGAAGGAAAATAAAAAGAAAAGGTTGTCCACTACCAGACTTTGTCGTGTGTCCTTCCTGCCGGCCGGGAGCGGACATCGACATTTGGTGGCCCGTACGGGGACTGATCACCCCCGAGACGTGGAAGTGGACAACGCTCCAGTACAGAGCTGCGAGACAGGTGAGTTGGGGATAAGCCTGGGCTCTGGGTGGCGCGCACCTACAGGGCTTTTAGACTCCCCTCAGGCTCACGCGTAAGTGGCGGATTCCTTGGGCCTCACGCAGTGAGTAACATATTAAAAAATGGGAAACATGTTAGGTAGCAACACTAAGAGCGAGGGTGGTTGTGGAGAAAGCTCTCAAGAGCTTACAAAAGTACGCAGGGTATCTGAGCAGGCCCAGTCAGGGAGCTCCCGAGAGGGGTCCATCAAGGGGAACAAGGATGCTAAGGAGGAGGACGGGGCTCTAGCCTCGGAGTCGTCTGACTCCGAGGACGAGGGAAAGTTGAATGGCAGGGAGGCCAAAGAGACCAGCTGTCAGGAGCCTAAGTCGCTCAATAAGGAGTCGCAGGGTTCTTTTCCAGCGTCACGCCGCGAATTGCGCTCTGCTCAACCTTGTCTGCGGAGGAGTAGAGAGCTCCTGAGTGCGCCCCGGCGCGAGAGGGAGGCGGTCCCTCGCCACGAGGCGGCCGCCTGGGAGCTCCCTCCCCTTTCGCCAGAACAGGAAGTGATGCACGGGCCCCCATTTTCCGCCCAATCACGGCCGCTCTCTTATGCTCCGCCGCCGGCGGGTCGGTATTTTTACAGGCGGCTTTGGCAGGGGGGACGCTTGTCTCATGAGGTACATCCACCTGGGATAGATAGTGGCCCCTACGGGATATTTCCTGTACAAGTAGCTATGGGCCAGGGACGCAATGTATGGGAGCCTTTTGAGATAAAGCAGATTAGAGAACTTAAAAATGCAGTTACAACTTTTGGGCCGACTGCGCCTTACACCATTGCCATGCTGGAAAATCTGTCTTCTGGGCCCCTCACCCCCGCGGACTGGATTCAGCTGGCAAAGGCGTGTCTGCCCTCGGGTAGTTACCTGGATTGGCGAGCCTGGTACACAGAGTTCTCTGCCGAGCAGGCTGAGAAAAACGCCGGTCGAGGAAATGGGAGCTGGGGATTTAGCTTAGCAGCATAAGCGCCTGCCTTGTAAGCAGGCAATCGCCAGTTCGATCCCTGGTACCAATAAAAAAAAAAAAAAAAAAAAAAAAAAAAAAAAACGAAAAAGATAAAAATAAAAAATAAAAAATAAAAAACAAAAAGGGGGAGTAGGCCAAGGCCTGGCCCCAAAGGCACGATTATCCATGGCACTATTCACACACAATTTTTTAAATTTAAATAATGATAATCGCTCCCCAGCTGTGGAGCACTGCAACCCTTCCCCCAACCATAAAGGGTGGGTGAAGTGGAAAGATGTCCTGACAGGACAATGGATGGGCCCGGATCCAGTGGTCAGCTGGAACCAAGGCGCGGTTTGTGTTTTCCCACAGGAACCGGGACGAGAACCACTGTGGGTACCGGAGAGACTGACACGGGCAACAAAGCCCTCGACTGAAGATCAGACCTGCCCTACTGGAGATCCATCACAGACCAACCAATAAGATGAATAGAAATAGCGGTAGCCCGAAATGGACAAGAAGATCCTCAGGCATATGCATGGCTTGCACAATTGGCCCACGACCGAGTCTAGATATGGCGGGCATCCCTCATTCTCCTCCATAAGGTGACAATACACAGCAGGGTAGGTGAGTCAATGACGGGTAAGAGCGTGCCTCCCCAGCACGACTCGACCTAAGCCAGGCCCTACCCCATCCTGCACGTAAGCCGCTGGACTGTTAGATGCTGCCCAGGTCTAAATTTCTCTCCGAGGGGATTTCTTTACGGAGAGGAAATGAGTGCAAGCTTGTGTGCATCCAGGTTCCGTCCAGTTTGTGCCTGGCCCTAGAAAAAGGACGAGGGCCTCAGGGCCTTGGCAGACCATGGCATGGCCAACCAGGGTCTAAGCCAAGGACCTACGGTGGGCCTACGCATAGGGCATAAGCCTCTGCACCCAGTCCAGAAAGGGCTACGATGCGCACATTCATAAAAAATAAAAAAGGGGGAGATGTTGGGAGCCACAGCCCCGAGCCCGGTCGCCTCACTTGGCGGACGTGCGGCCTGTGGTAAAGAGCAAAGCCTGGGGTAGATTACCCCTCCCATCGAATATGTTAGTTTCCTGCTTACCGCGTAAACAACCCGCTCAACAATATAGTCTGCCTGGCAACTGATGATGTTAGCCAATCAGCTTGCCTTGCTTACTTTAACATGATTGGACACTGTACCCGTATATATACCGGTGCCACCCCTGGGCGGAAGAAGAAGCCAGGTAGAAGCCCAGAAGTAAAAGCCCAAAAGGAGCCGCGGAGAGCGGACCGGTAGAGGCTTTGGGGCAGACTGAAGCACAAAAGGAGCCGCGGGGAGCGGACCAGAGGAGGCTTCAGCTGGGAGAACCCAGGGCAGGCTGTACGGAGAAGGAAAATAAAAAGAAAAGGTTGTCCACTACCAGACTTTGTCGTGTGTCCTTCCTGCCGGCCGGGAGCGGACATCGACACAAAGCAAAAAAGAAAATAAATTAAAACAAAACCCATCAAATTACATTTGAGAGCACACAATTGCTCAGCAGGCCCACCATTCAAGAAGCTAGAGGTACAGAAGCCTCAGCCTTCAGCCCATGGCCTGAAGTTTTGTCTCTATCATGGCCCCTCAATTCCCTGGCATGTCCACATTAACTCATGAATCTTTACTCATTTCCTCTTCAAATGCACAGGATCCAATATATTTGAACCCTGTTCACCTGGGCTGTAATCATCCAAGGACACACCAGAGGAAGGGCAGCCACCCCCTTGCCTGGGGCCTTGGAGCTTATCACAATAGAAATGGACACCTGAACAAGGGGAGCCAAAACAAAGAGAGGCATATTCCTAAAGTCGGAAGCACAGAAGCTACCTATAGACCAGTAGTGGGATTTCACAAATTATGTAAGAATCTCTGTGCACATGCTTGGCATGGCCGCTCATGCCTATAATCCCAGCAATCTGGGGGCTGAGGTGGATGGATCCTTGGGAGTTCCAGTCCATCTTGGGCTACGAATTTATCTCAAGGCCTCTTTCAACAACTACATAAGATGCTGTTTCCAAAAAGAGGACAACAGAAAAGTAGACACACTTGATCCAGGTCCCTGGGTTCACTACATGAGTTGTGGAGTCTAAATATTCCATGCCATGAGAAAATACCTGGGATTTTTAGTGAAAGGGGCATTTGCATCCCTTTTCTAAGGCTTTCCCTTTCACCATGTTACATTTGAATTCTGAGAATACCTGCTAGTGATAAGCTATCTAGCATTATGTTGGTTTAGGTATTGAGCTAGTACCTCATGTTTAGTGTTCAGGGTTATGCTGGAATGGCTGCAGAGCTCCTTGAAATAGCGATTGCAGACAATTGAACCCTGAGGAAGCTGGATAGTTGAAGCAGGCACTCCAAATATTCATGCACTGCAAGCATTCACTTTCATTTTGGGACTCATCTTCTGCTTGCTGGCTTTTAGTGCTAACTGATACTACCATGGTGGCAGTAATCCAGCAGAGACTGCATGTATGGTTTGCAGGTTTGCTTCCCAAGCCACCAGAAACTTGGCAGAACCCAAATCATTGTGGCATTTTCTTTCCTCCCCTGAAACATTTGGCTTTCTAAGTTTGAAAATTGAATAGACTGCGCTAGTCAAGTTTGGACCCCATGTACCACCAACAGAGCTAAAGACAGAGCCAACTACTTCCCTCAACTTGTCAAAATATGTCAAATTTGCTTGATCACCACAACTTCAAAGAAAATTCTGAGGCAACTTAGAGAGGTTAATCAAATACTGCATGATTGGAATGGCTGTGGTTGTATGAGGTGGAAAGCTGCAGAGTTGGGCTGAAACTGTTCACAGAAACCCACAGGCTTGTGGTTGCCAGGCAACCACACTGGGCTGAGACTGGCTGAACATCACTGTGAGGTGGATTTTAGGCTCTAGGTTTGAAAATTTAAAAGACTGGGGTAGTCAAGTTTGGAACCCATCGACCACAGACAGACCAAAAGGTCTTTCAATTACTTCCCTCCACTTCTCAAAATATGTCAAATTTTCTTGATCACTACAACTGTAAAAAAAATTCTGAGGCAACATAGTGAGACTAATCAAATACTGCATGATTGGAATGGCTGTGGTTGTATGAGGTGGAAAGCTGCAGAGTTGGGCTGAAACAGTTCACAGAAATCCACAAGCTTGTGGTTGCCAGGAAACCACACTGGGCTGCAATTGGCTGAGCACCATTGTTAGCTGGACTTTAGGCTCTAGGACACAAGTGTGCAGTAGGAGACCTGAGTCACAATGCTGGGCGTTGCCATGGAGACCTCAGTGGCACAGAGGACCTTGTAGGGCAAGTTTTAAATAGGATGAATATTCTTGGCCTGGTGTGCCACAATATTCTCTCTGAAGGCTTCACTGCTCAGAATTTGTGGATGGAAATGCTTGCCAATCTACACATGGATGTACTTTCAATGGGATATGAAATATGCCAGGGCCTGGCAGATGATCTCTGCCATGTCCTATCATTGAGCATACGCTTTTCCCTTGTCATGTCTGTCATTTGGCTGAGTACTGTTCCCTAAGCTATTCAGTCAAGACTTGCTGGCATCATTCACCTGCAGTATAAGAGCTTTCTGTGAAATTTCCCAGCAGAAATCCTCTGCAAGCACATAGCTTTGGATATGAGAGACAGTGGTGGAAGTTGAATTTCAAGGGCAGATATTTGAAAACAATGAAACAAGCCCCGAATAAGATCTTTACATGTTTCCCAGATGAATATGTTTGGAAATACAGGGGAAGATGGATATCAAGCCTGAGAAGAGTGCACACCCATTTCAAGGTACAAAAACCAGGGAAAAACATGGGAAAGCAAGAGAGCTGGTTAATCTGATGTAAAAACCTTTGATGATGAAAGGAAAATTATATTCTCATGATGATATAATCAGGCTGTAGAAGTGAACTTCTCATGTTGGTTGTCCTATGTGTGGCCTTCTGCATTGGGCGGTGGATGTAGGACAGGAAATCTTCAAATAAATCTGGTGGAACACAAAATACTGAAAAAAAAATTCAGCCTAAATCCTGTGTATTCCTTCCCTTTGAGAACATATATGGATAATGTATGAAGTTTCAAAAGAGAAAATGTCTTTTGGGTCATGGTTTTAACAATGAAATGGTCACTTCACATAACATTTTGAATTTTGCTTTCACACTTGCTCATGTACCGGGCCTGAGTAAAGCAGAATGCAGAGTAAGCCTCTTCAATGGTTGTGCATTCCATAAGTGGTTTTAAAACCAGGGAACCCCTTTGGACTTAGTGTTTGTATTTTATTGGTTGATTGGTTTTTCAAATTGTTTGTTTTACAATTTTTAACTTTGTGAGTCAGGGAAGCCCTCACTCATAGAGATTCAGACCTCTCCAAAAGCTCTGAAGTTATTCATGTAACAGCTATTACATGTTATAAGTTTCTCCTATTAAAACTTGAAAGAGAAACAGACTCTGCTACTTTTCATCTAAATTCAGTGTTGGGCTAAATTCAGTGTTGGACTTTTTACAAGTCCTTTGAAATGTGTCCTCCTCTAGTCACTGCTCGTGCTGGAATTTACTTTCTTGTGAAGACAGGATTTGAGCAAATTGACACAAGTACAGTTTGCCACTACTCTGGACACCTGGTTAAATATCGAGTTCCCTAAATGGTGTGTGTTTTACTGTGATCTCTGCCCACACTTTGCTCATCCAGTTAGAACCACAGGGCTCCAGGCCATAGCGTTCCAGGCCTAAACAAGAAAATTTCCATTCCGTTTTGGGAGTTCATTCGTCTCTCATAATTACTTTTTCCACAGATGTGTGCTTCAGGATAGGCCCTGTCCAAATGTGGAGAGGCCCATTTTCATTCACTCACTTTCAGACTTTCTAAGATTTTCAGTTACTAGAGTTTTGCGCAGACTTGCCATTGTCAAGGGACAGTACACTTCACTTGAAGTTGTGCAGTATTACTTCATGTGTCTCCGTGGAATTTCCACCAATGGGAAACTCTTGCTGTATTCATCTCCAAGTGTTTCTGGGTAAGAAAATATAAGTAACAAAGGATGTGGTTTCAAGCCCAATGAGGAAAGGAGGGATTATCTTTGTTTCAGTGCAGGTTGACCTTTCAAAGAAACAGTAATTCCTATGAAATAAGAGGTAAAATCTTTTGTAAAGAGACATGGACATGACCCGCTGCAGTTTATGTCACTGTTTTTAAAACGCCAAGGGCATTTCAGAAATTCTTGGCTACTGAAGTGCCCCTTTTTTCAAATTTCTCTTAGGTAAGACACTCCAGCTTCGTCAAACCATGGTACTGTTCCTTCCATGTAAAAAACCAAAGCTGTTGGGAGCCACAGCCCCGAGCCCGGTCGCCTCACTTGGCAGACGTGCGGCCTGTGGTAAAGAGCAAAGCCTGGGGTAGATTACCCCTCCCATCGAATATGTTAGTTTCCTGCTTACCGCGTAAACAACCCGCTCAACAATATAGTCTGCCTGGCAACTGATGATGTTAGCCAATCAGCTTGCCTTGCTTACTTTAACATGATTGGACACTGTACCCGTATATATACCGGTGCCACCCCTGGGCGGAAGAAGAAGCCAGGTAGAAGCCCAGAAGTAAAAGCCCAAAAGGAGCCGCGGAGAGCGGACCGGTAGAGGCTTTGGGGCAGACTGAAGCACAAAAGGAGCCGCGGGGAGCGGACCAGAGGAGGCTTCAGCTGGGAGAACCCAGGGCAGGCTGTACGGAGAAGGAAAATAAAAAGAAAAGGTTGTCCACTACCAGACTTTGTCGTGTGTCCTTCCTGCCGGCCGGGAGCGGACATCGACATTTGGTGGCCCGTACGGGGACTGATCACCCCCGAGACGTGGAAGTGGACAACGCTCCAGTACAGAGCTGCGAGACAGGTGAGTTGGGGATAAGCCTGGGCTCTGGGTGGCGCGCACCTACAGGGCTTTTAGACTCCCCTCAGGCTCACGCGTAAGTGGCGGATTCCTTGGGCCTCACGCGGTGAGTAACATATTAAAAAATGGGAAACATGTTAGGTAGCAACACTAAGAGCGAGGGTGGTTGTGGAGAAAGCTCTCAAGAGCTTACAAAAGTACGCAGGGTATCTGAGCAGGCCCAGTCAGGGAGCTCCCGAGAGGGGTCCGTCAAGGGGAACAAGGATGCTAAGGAGGAGGACGGGGCTCTAGCCTCGGAGTCGTCTGACTCCGAGGACGAGGGAAAGTTGAATGGCAGGGAGGCCAAAGAGACCAGCTGTCAGGAGCCTAAGTCGCTCAATAAGGAGTCGCAGGGTTCTTTTCCAGCGTCACGCCGCGAATTGCGCTCTGCTCAACCTTGTCTGCGGAGGAGTAGAGAGCTCCTGAGTGCGCCCCGGCGCGAGAGGGAGGCGGTCCCTCGCCACGAGGCGGCCGCCTGGGAGCTCCCTCCCCTTTCGCCAGAACAGGAAGTGATGCACGGGCCCCCATTTTCCGCCCAATCACGGCCGCTCTCTTATGCTCCGCCGCTGGCGGGTCGGTATTTTTACAGGCGGCTTTGGCAGGGGGGACGCTTGTCTCATGAGGTACATCCACCTGGGATAGATAGTGGCCCCTACGGGATATTTCCTGTACAAGTAGCTATGGGCCAGGGACGCAATGTATGGGAGCCTTTTGAGATAAAGCAGATTAGAGAACTTAAAAATGCAGTTACAACTTTTGGGCCGACTGCGCCTTACACCATTGCCATGCTGGAAAATCTGTCTTCTGGGCCCCTCACCCCCGCGGACTGGATTCAGCTGGCAAAGGCGTGTCTGCCCTCGGGTAGTTACCTGGATTGGCGAGCCTGGTACACAGAGTTCTCTGCCGAGCAGGCTGAGAAAAACGCCGGTCGAGGAAATGGGAGCTGGGGATTTAGCTTAGTGGCATAAGCGCCTGCCTTGTAAGCAGGCAATCGCCAGTTCGATCCCTGGTACCAATAAAAAAAAAAAAAAAAAAAAAAAAAAAAAAAAAAAAAAACGAAAAAGATAAAAATAAAAAATAAAAAATAAAAAACAAAAAGGGGGAGTAGGCCAAGGCCTGGCCCCAAAGGCACGATTATCCATGGCACTATTCACACACAATTTTTTAAATTTAAATAATGATAATCGCTCCCCAGCTGTGGAGCACTGCAACCCTTCCCCCAACCATAAAGGGTGGGTGAAGTGGAAAGATGTCCTGACAGGACAATGGATGGGCCCGGATCCAGTGGTCAGCTGGAACCAAGGCGCGGTTTGTGTTTTCCCACAGGAACCGGGACGAGAACCACTGTGGGTACCGGAGAGACTGACACGGGCAACAAAGCCCTCGACTGAAGATCAGACCTGCCCTACTGGAGATCCATCACAGACCAACCAATAAGATGAATAGAAATAGCGGTAGCCCGAAATGGACAAGAAGATCCTCAGGCATATGCATGGCTTGCACAATTGGCCCACGACCGAGTCTAGATATGGCGGGCATCCCTCATTCTCCTCCATAAGGTGACAATACACAGCAGGGTAGGTGAGTCAATGACGGGTAAGAGCGTGCCTCCCCAGCACGACTCGACCTAAGCCAGGCCCTACCCCATCCTGCACGTAAGCCGCTGGACTGTTAGATGCTGCCCAGGTCTAAATTTCTCTCCGAGGGGATTTCTTTACGGAGAGGAAATGAGTGCAAGCTTGTGTGCATCCAGGTTCCGTCCAGTTTGTGCCTGGCCCTAGAAAAAGGACGAGGGCCTCAGGGCCTTGGCAGACCATGGCATGGCCAACCAGGGTCTAAGCCAAGGACCTACGGTGGGCCTACGCATAGGGCATAAGCCTCTGCACCCAGTCCAGAAAGGGCTACGATGCGCACATTCATAAAAAATAAAAAAGGGGGAGATGTTGGGAGCCACAGCCCCGAGCCCGGTCGCCTCACTTGGCGGACGTGCGGCCTGTGGTAAAGAGCAAAGCCTGGGGTAGATTACCCCTCCCATCGAATATGTTAGTTTCCTGCTTACCGCGTAAACAACCCGCTCAACAATATAGTCTGCCTGGCAACTGATGATGTTAGCCAATCAGCTTGCCTTGCTTACTTTAACATGATTGGACACTGTACCCGTATATATACCGGTGCCACCCCTGGGCGGAAGAAGAAGCCAGGTAGAAGCCCAGAAGTAAAAGCCCAAAAGGAGCCGCGGAGAGCGGACCGGTAGAGGCTTTGGGGCAGACTGAAGCACAAAAGGAGCCGCGGGGAGCGGACCAGAGGAGGCTTCAGCTGGGAGAACCCAGGGCAGGCTGTACGGAGAAGGAAAATAAAAAGAAAAGGTTGTCCACTACCAGACTTTGTCGTGTGTCCTTCCTGCCGGCCGGGAGCGGACATCGACACAAAGCAAAAAAGAAAATAAATTAAAACAAAACCCATCAAATTACATTTGAGAGCACACAATTGCTCAGCAGGCCCACCATTCAAGAAGCTAGAGGTACAGAAGCCTCAGCCTTCAGCCCATGGCCTGAAGTTTTGTCTCTATCATGGCCCCTCAATTCCCTGGCATGTCCACATTAACTCATGAATCTTTACTCATTTCCTCTTCAAATGCACAGGATCCAATATATTTGAACCCTGTTCACCTGGGCTGTAATCATCCAAGGACACACCAGAGGAAGGGCAGCCACCCCCTTGCCTGGGGCCTTGGAGCTTATCACAATAGAAATGGACACCTGAACAAGGGGAGCCAAAACAAAGAGAGGCATATTCCTAAAGTCGGAAGCACAGAAGCTACCTATAGACCAGTAGTGGGATTTCACAAATTATGTAAGAATCTCTGTGCACATGCTTGGCATGGCCGCTCATGCCTATAATCCCAGCAATCTGGGGGCTGAGGTGGATGGATCCTTGGGAGTTCCAGTCCATCTTGGGCTACGAATTTATCTCAAGGCCTCTTTCAACAACTACATAAGATGCTGTTTCCAAAAAGAGGACAAGAGAAAAGTAGACACACTTGATCCAGGTCCCTGGGTTCACTACATGAGTTGTGGAGTCTAAATATTCCATGCCATGAGAAAATACCTGGGATTTTTAGTGAAAGGGGCATTTGCATCCCTTTTCTAAGGCTTTCCCTTTCACCATGTTACATTTGAATTCTGAGAATACCTGCTAGTGATAAGCTATCTAGCATTATGTTGGTTTAGGTATTGAGCTAGTACCTCATGTTTAGTGTTCAGGGTTATGCTGGAATGGCTGCAGAGCTCCTTGAAATAGCGATTGCAGACAATTGAACCCCGAGGAAGCTGGATAGTTGAAGCAGGCACTCCAAATATTCATGCACTGCAAGCATTCACTTTCATTTTGGGACTGATCTTCTGCTTGCTGGCTTTTAGTGCTAACTGATACTACCATGGTGGCAGTAATCCAGCAGAGACTGCATGTATGGTTTGCAGGTTTGCTTCCCAAGCCACCAGAAACTTGGCAGAACCCAAATCATTGTGGTATTTTCTTTCCTCCCCTGAAACATTTGGCTTTCTAAGTTTGAAAATAGAATAGACTGCGCTATTCAAGTTTGGACCCCATGTACCACCAACAGAGCTAAAGACAGAGCCAACTACTTCCCTCCACTTGTCAAAATATGTCAAATTTACTTGATCACCACAACTTCAAAGAAAATTCTGAGGCAACTTAGAGAGGTTAATCAAATACTGCACGATTGGAATGGCTGTGGTTTTATGAGGTGGAAAGCTGCAGAGTTGGGCTGAAACTGTTCACAGAAATCCACAGGCTTGTGGTTGCCAGGCAACCACACTGGGCTGAGACTGGCTGAACATCACTGTGAGGTGGATTTTAGGCTCTAGGTTTGAAAATTTAAAAGACTGGGGTAGTCAAGTTTGGAACCCATCGACCACAGACAGACCAAAAGGTCTTTCAATTACTTCCCTCCACTTCTCAAAATATGTCAAATTTTCTTGATCACTACAACTGTAAAAAAAATCTGAGTCAACATAGAGAGGCTAATCAAATACTGCACTATTGGAATGGCTGTGGTTGTATGAGGTGGAAAGCTGCAGAGTTGGGCTGAAACAGTTCACAGAAATCCACAAGCTTGTGGTTGCCAGGAAACCACACTGGGCTGCAATTGGCTGAGCACCATTGTTAGCTGGACTTTAGGCTCTAGGACACAAGTGTGCAGTAGGAGACCTGAGTCACAATGCTGGGCGTTGCCATGGAGACCTCAGTGGCACAGAGGACCTTGTAGGGCAAGTTTTAAATAAGATGAATATTCTTGGCCTGGTGTGCCACAATATTCTCTCTGAAGGCTTCACTGCTCAGAATTTGTGGATGGAAATGCTTGCCAATCTACATATGGATGTACTTTCAATGGGATATGAAATATGCCAGGGCCTGGCAGATGATCTCTGCCATGTCCTATCCTTGAGCATACGCTTTTCCCTTGTCATGTCTGTCATTTGGCTGAGTACTGTTCCCTAAGCTATTCAGTCAAGACTTGCTGGCATCATTCACCTGCAGTATAAGAGCTTTCTGTGAAATTTCTCAGCAGAAATCCTCTGCAAGCACATAGCTTTGGATATGAGAGACACTGATGGAAGTTGAATTTCAAGGGCAGATATTTGAAAACAATGAAACAAGCCCCGAATAAGATCTTTACATGTTTCCCAGATGAATATGTTTGGAAATACAGGGGAAGATGGATATCAAGCCTGAGAAGAGTGCACACTCATTTCAAGGTACAAAAACCAGGGAAAAACATGGGAAAGCAAGAGAGCTGGTTAATCTGATGTAAAAACCTTTGATGATTAAAGGAAAATTATATTCTCATGATGATATAATCAGGCTGTAGAAGTGAACTTCTCATGTTGGTTCTCCTATGTGTGGCCTTCTGCATTGGGCGGTGGATGTAGGACAGGAAATCTTCAAATAAATCTGGTGGAACACAAAATACTGAAAAAAAAATTCAGCCTAAATCCTGTGTATTCCTTCCCTTTGAGAACATATATGGATAATGTATGAAGTTTCAAAAGAGAAAATGTCTTTTGGGTCATGGTTTCAACAATGAAATGGTCACTTCACATAACATTTTGAATTTTGCTTTCACACTTGCTCATGTACTGGGCCTGAGTAAAGCAGAATGCAGAGTAAGCCTCTTCAATGGTTGTGCATTCCATAAGTGGTTTTAAAACCAGGGAACCCCTTTGGACTTAGTGTTTGTATTTTATTGGTTGATTGGTTTTTCAAATTGTTTGTTTTACTATTTTTAACTTTGTGAGTCAGGGAAGCCCTCACTCATAGAGATTCAGACCTCTCCAAAAGCTCTGAAGTTATTCATGTAACAGCTATTACATGTTATAAGTTTCTCCTTATAAAACTTGAAAGAGAAACAGACTCTGCTACTTTTCATCTAAATTCAATGTTGGGCTAAATTCAGTGTTGGACTTTTTACAAGTCCTTTGAAATGTGTCCTCCTCTAGTCACTGGTCGTGCTGGAATTTACTTTCTTGTGAAGACAGGATTTGAGCAAATTGACACAAGTACAGTTTGCCACTACTCTGGACACCTGGTTAAATATCGAGTTCCCTAAATGGTGTGTGTTTTACTTTGATCTCTGCCCACACTTTGCTCATCCAGTTAGAACCACAGGGCTCCAGGCCATAGCGTTCCAGGCCTAAACAAGAAAATTTCCATTCCGTTTTGGGAGTTCATTCGTCTCTCATAATTACTTTTTCCACAGATGTGTGCTTCAGGATAGGCCCTGTCCAAATGTGGAGAGGCCCATTTTCATTCACTCACTTTCAGACTTTCTAAGATTTTCAGTTACTAGAGGTTTGCGCAGACTTGCCATTGTCAAGGGACAGTACACTTCACTTGAAGTTGTGCAGTATTACTTCATGTGTCTCCGTGGAATTTCCACCAATGGGAAACTCTTGCTGTATTCATCTCCAAGTGTTTCTGGGTAAGAAAATATAAGTAACAAAGGATGTGGTTTCAAGCCCAATGAGGAAAGGAGGGATTATCTTTGTTTCAGTGCAGGTTGACCTTTCAAAGAAACAGTAATTCCTATGAAATAGGAGGTAAAATCTTTTGTAAAGAGACATGGACATGACCCGCTGAAGTTTATGTCACTGTTTTTAAAACGCCAAGGTCATTTCAGAAATTCTTGGCTACAGAAGTGCCCCTTTTTTCAAATTTCTCTTAGGTAAGACACTCCAGCTTCGTCAAACCATGGTACTGTTCCTTCCATGTAAAAAACCAAAGCAAAAAAGAAAATAAATTAAAACAAAACCCATCAAATTACATTTGAGAGCACACAATTGCTCAGCAGGCCCACCATTCAAGAAGCTAGAGGTACAGAAGCCTCAGCCTTCAGCCCACGGCCTGAAGTTTTGTCTCTCTCATGGCCCCTCAATTCCCTGGCATGTCCACATTAACTCATGAATCTTTACTCATTTCCTCTTCAAATGCACAGGATCCAATATATTTGAACCCTGTTCACCTGGGCTGTAATCATCCAAGGACACACCAGAGGAAGGGCAGCCACCCCCTTGCCTGGGGCCTTGGAGCTTATCACAATAGAAATGGACACCTGAACAAGGGGAGCCAAAACAAAGAGAGGCATATTCCTAAAGTCTGAAGCACAGAAGCTACCTATAGACCAGTAGTGAGATTTCACAAATTATGTAAGAATCTCTGTGCACATGCTTGGCATGACCGCTCATGCCTATAATCCCAGCAATCTGGGGGCTGAGTTGGATGGATCCTTGGGAGTTCCAGTCCATCTTGGGCTACGAATTTATCTCAAGGCCTCTTTCAACAACTACATAAGATGCTGTTTCCAAAAAGAGGACAAGAGAAAAGTAGACACACTTGATCCAGGTCCCTGGGTTCACTACATGAGTTATGGAGTCTAAATATTCCATGCCATGAGAAAATACCTGGGATTTTTAGTGAAAGGGGCATTTGCATCCCTTTTCTAAGGGTTTCCCTTTCACCATGTTACATTTGAATTCTGAGAATACCTGCTAGTGATAAGCTATCTAGCATTATGTTGGTTTAGGTATTGAGCTAGTACCTCATGTTTAGTGTTCAGGGTTATGCTGGAATGGCTGCAGACCTCCTTGAAATAGCGATTGCAGACAAGTGAACCCCGAGGAAGCTGGATAGTTGTAGCAGGCACTCCAAATATTCATGCACTGCAAGGATTCACTTTCATTTTTGGACTCATCTTCTGGTTGCTGGCTTTTAGTGCTAACTGATACTACCATGGTGGCAGTAATCCAGCAGAGACTGCATGTACGGTTTGCAGGTTTGCTTCCCAAGCCACCAGAAACTTGGCAGAACCCAAATCATTGTGGCATTTTCTTTCCTCCCCTGAAACATTTGGCTTTCTAAGTTTGAAAATTGAATAGACTGCGCTTGTCAAGTTTGGACCCCATGTACCACCAACAGAGCTAAAGACAGAGCCAACTACTTCCCTCCACTTGTCAAAATATGTCAAATTTGCTTGATCACCACAACTTCAAAGAAAATTCTGAGGCAACTTAGAGAGGTTAATCAAATACTGCACGATTGGAATGGCTGTGGTTGTATGAGGTGGAAAGCTGCAGAGTTGGGCTGAAACTGTTCACAGAAACCCACAGGCTTGTGGTTGCCAGGCAACCACACTGGGCTGAGACTGGCTGAACATCATTGTGAGGTGGATTTTAGGCTCTAGGTTTGAAAATTTAAAAGACTGGGGTAGACAAGTTTGGAACCCATCGACCACAGACAGACCAAACGGTCCTTCAATTACTTCCTTCCACTTCTCAAAATATGTCAAATTTTCTTGATCACTACAACTGTAAAAAAAATTCTGAGGCAACATAGAGAGACTAATCAAATACTGCATGATTGGAATGGCTGTGGTTGTATGAGGTGGAAAGCTGCAGAGTTGGGCTGAAACAGTTCACAGAAATCCACAAGCTTGTGGTTGCCAGGAAACCACACTGGGCTGCAATTGGCTGAGCACCATTGTTAGCTGTACTTTAGGCTCTAGGACACAAGTGTGCAGTAGGAGACCTAAGTCACAATGCTGGGCGTTGCCATGGAGACCTCAGCGGCACAGAGGACCTTGTAGGGCAAGTTATAATAGAATGAATATTCTTGGCCTGGTGTGCCACAATATTCTCTCTGAAGGCTTCACTGCTCAGAATTTGTGGATGGAAATGCTTGCCAATCTACACATGGATGTACTTTCAATGGGATATGAAATATGCCAGGGCCTGGCAGATGATCTCTGCCATGTCCTATCATTGAGCATACGCTTTTCCCTTGTCATGTCTGTCATTTGGCTGAGTACTGTTCCCTAAGCTATTCAGTCAAGACTTGCTGGCATCATTCACCTGCAGTATAAGAGCTTTCTGTGAAATTTCCCAGCAGAAATCCTCTGCAAGCACATAGCTTTGGATATGAGAGACAGTGGTGGAAGTTGAATTTCAAGGGCAGATATTTGAAAACAATGAAACAAGCCGCGAATAAGATCTTTACATGTTTCCCAGATGAATATGTTTGGAAATACAGGGGAAGATGGATATCAAGCCTGAGAAGAGTGCACACCCATTTCAAGGTACAAAAACCAGGGAAAAACATGGGAAAGCAAGAGAGCTGGTTAATCTGATGTAAAAACCTTTGATGATGAAAGGAAAATTATATTCTCATGATGATATAATCAGGCTGTAGGAGTGAACTTCTCATGATGGTTCTCCTATGTGTGGCCTTCTGCATTGGGCGGTGGATGTAGGACAGGATATCTTCAAATAAATCTGGTGGAACACAAAATACTGAAAAAAAAATTCAGCCTAAATCCTGTGTATTCCTTCCCTTTGAGAACATATATGGATAATGTATGCAGTTTCAAAAGAGAAAATGTCTTTTGGGTCATGGTTTCAACAATGAAATGGTCACTTCACATAACATTTTGAATTTTGCTTTCACACTTGCTCATGTACCGGGCCTGAGTAAAGCAGAATGCAGAGTAAGCCTCTTCAATGGTTGTGCATTCCATAAGTGGTTTTAAAACCAGGGAACCCCTTTGGACTTAGTGTTTGTATTTTATGGGTTGATTGGTTTTTCAAATTGTTTGTTTTACTATTTTTAACTTTGTGAGTCAGGGAAGCCCTCACTCATAGAGATTCAGACCTCTCCAAAAGCTCTGAAGTTATTCATGTAACAGCTATTACATGTTATAAGTTTCTCCTATTAAAACTTGAAAGAGAAACAGACTCTGCTACTTTTCATCTAAATTCAGTGTTGGGCTAAATTCAGTGTTGGACTTTTTACAAGTCCTTTGAAATGTGTCCTCCTCTAGTCACTGGTCGTGCTGGAATTTACTTTCTTGTGAAGACAGGATTTGAGCAAATTGACACAAGTACAGTTTGCCACTACTCTGGACACCTGGTTAAATATCGAGTTCCCTAAATGGTGTGTGTTTTACTGTGATCTCTGCCCACACTTTGCTCATCCAGTTAGAACCACAGGGCTCCAGGCCATAGCGTTCCAGGCCTAAACAAGAAAATTTCCATTCCATTTTGGGAGTTCATTCGTCTCTCATAATTACTTTTTCCACAGATGTGTGCTTCAGGATAGGCCCTGTCCAAATGTGGAGAGGCCCATTTTCATTCACTCACTTTCAGACTTTCTAAGATTTTCAGTTACTAGAGGTTTGCGCAGACTTGCCATTGTCAAGGGACAGTACACTTCACTTGAAGTTGTGCAGTATTACTTCATGTGTCTCCGTGGAATTTCCACCAATGGGAAACTCTTGCTGTATTCATCTCCAAGTGTTTCTGGGTAAGAAAATATAAGTAACAAAGGATGTGGTTTCAAGCCCAATGAGGAAAGGAGGGATTATCTTTGTTTCAGTGCAGGTTGACCTTTCAAAGAAACAGTAATTCCTATGAAATAAGAGGTAAAATCTTTTGTAAAGAGACATGGACATGACCCGCTGCAGTTTATGTCACTGTTTTTAAAACGCCAAGGGCATTTCAGAAATTCTTGGCTACTGAAGTGCCCCTTTTTTCAAATTTCTCTTAGGTAAGACACTCCAGCTTCGTCAAACCATGGTACTGTTCCTTCCATGTAAAAAACCAAAGCTGTTGGGAGCCACAGCCCCGAGCCCGGTCGCCTCACTTGGCGGACGTGCGGCCTGTGGTAAAGAGCAAAGCCTGGGGTAGATTACCCCTCCCATCGAATATGTTAGTTTCCTGCTTACCGCGTAAACAACCCGCTCAACAATATAGTCTGCCTGGCAACTGATGATGTTAGCCAATCAGCTTGCCTTGCTTACTTTAACATGATTGGACACTGTACCCGTATATATACCGGTGCCACCCCTGGGCGGAAGAAGAAGCCAGGTAGAAGCCCAGAAGTAAAAGCCCAAAAGGAGCCGCGGAGAGCGGACCGGTAGAGGCTTTGGGGCAGACTGAAGCACAAAAGGAGCCGCGGGGAGCGGACCCGAGGAGGCTTCAGCTGGGAGAACCCAGGGCAGGCTGTACGGAGAAGGAAAATAAAAAGAAAAGGTTGTCCACTACCAGACTTTGTCGTGTGTCCTTCCTGCCGGCCGGGAGCGGACATCGACATTTGGTGGCCCGTACGGGGACTGATCACCCCCGAGACGTGGAAGTGGACAACGCTCCAGTACAGAGCTGCGAGACAGGTGAGTTGGGGATAAGCCTGGGCTCTGGGTGGCGCGCACCTACAGGGCTTTTAGACTCCCCTCAGGCTCACGCGTAAGTGGCGGATTCCTTGGGCCTCACGCGGTGAGTAACATATTAAAAAATGGGAAACATGTTAGGTAGCAACACTAAGAGCGAGGGTGGTTGTGGAGAAAGCTCTCAAGAGCTTACAAAAGTACGCAGGGTATCTGAGCAGGCCCAGTCAGGGAGCTCCCGAGAGGGGTCCGTCAAGGGGAACAAGGATGCTAAGGAGGAGGACGGGGCTCTAGCCTCGGAGTCGTCTGACTCCGAGGACGAGGGAAAGTTGAATGGCAGGGAGGCCAAAGAGACCAGCTGTCAGGAGCCTAAGTCGCTCAATAAGGAGTCGCAGGGTTCTTTTCCTGCTTCACGCCGCGAATTGCGCTCTGCTCAACCTGGTCTGCGGAGGAGTAGAGAGCTCCTGAGTGCGCCCCGGCGCGAGAGGGAGGCGGTCCCTCGCCACGAGGCGGCCGCCTGGGAGCTCCCTCCCCTTTCGCCAGAACAGGAAGTGATGCACGGGCCCCCATTTTCCGCCCAATCACGGCCGCTGTCTTATGCTCCGCCGCCAGCGGGTCGGTATTTTTACAGGCGGCTTTGGCAGGGGGGACGCTTGTCTCATGAGGTACATCCACCTGGGATAGATAGTGGCCCCTACGGGATATTTCCTGTACAAGTAGCTATGGGCCAGGGACGCAATGTATGGGAGCCTTTTGAGATAAAGCAGATTAGAGAACTTAAAAATGCAGTTACAACTTTTGGGCCGACTGCGCCTTACACCATTGCCATGCTGGAAAATCTGTCTTCTGGGCCCCTCACCCCCGCGGACTGGATTCAGCTGGCAAAGGCGTGTCTGCCCTCGGGTAGTTACCTGGATTGGCGAGCCTGGTACACAGAGTTCTCTGCCGAGCAGGCTGAGAAAAACGCCGGTCGAGGAAATGGGAGCTGGGGATTTAGCTTAGCAGCATAAGCGCCTGCCTTGTAAGCAGGCAATCGCCAGTTCGATCCCTGGTACCAATAAAAAAAAAAAAAAAAAAAAAAAAAAAAAAAAAAAAAAAACGAAAAAGATAAAAATAAAAAATAAAAAATAAAAAACAAAAAGGGGGAGTAGGCCAAGGCCTGGCCCCAAAGGCACGATTATCCATGGCACTATTCACACACAATTTTTTAAATTTAAATAATGATAATCGCTCCCCAGCTGTGGAGCACTGCAACCCTTCCCCCAACCATAAAGGGTGGGTGAAGTGGAAAGATGTCCTGACAGGACAATGGATGGGCCCGGATCCAGTGGTCAGCTGGAACCAAGGCGCGGTTTGTGTTTTCCCACAGGAACCGGGACGAGAACCACTGTGGGTACCGGAGAGACTGACACGGGCAACAAAGCCCTCGACTGAAGATCAGACCTGCCCTACTGGAGATCCATCACAGACCAACCAATAAGATGAATAGAAATAGCGGTAGCCCGAAATGGACAAGAAGATCCTCAGGCATATGCATGGCTTGCACAATTGGCCCACGACCGAGTCTAGATATGGCGGGCATCCCTCATTCTCCTCCATAAGGTGACAATACACAGCAGGGTAGGTGAGTCAATGACGGGTAAGAGCGTGCCTCCCCAGCACGACTCGACCTAAGCCAGGCCCTACCCCATCCTGCACGTAAGCCGCTGGACTGTTAGATGCTGCCCAGGTCTAAATTTCTCTCCGAGGGGATTTCTTTACGGAGAGGAAATGAGTGCAAGCTTGTGTGCATCCAGGTTCCGTCCAGTTTGTGCCTGGCCCTAGAAAAAGGACGAGGGCCTCAGGGCCTTGGCAGACCATGGCATGGCCAACCAGGGTCTAAGCCAAGGACCTACGGTGGGCCTACGCATAGGGCATAAGCCTCTGCACCCAGTCCAGAAAGGGCTACGATGCGCACATTCATAAAAAATAAAAAAGGGGGAGATGTTGGGAGCCACAGCCCCGAGCCCGGTCGCCTCACTTGGCGGACGTGCGGCCTGTGGTAAAGAGCAAAGCCTGGGGTAGATTACCCCTCCCATCGAATATGTTAGTTTCCTGCTTACCGCGTAAACAACCCGCTCAACAATATAGTCTGCCTGGCAACTGATGATGTTAGCCAATCAGCTTGCCTTGCTTACTTTAACATGATTGGACACTGTACCCGTATATATACCGGTGCCACCCCTGGGCGGAAGAAGAAGCCAGGTAGAAGCCCAGAAGTAAAAGCCCAAAAGGAGCCGCGGAGAGCGGACCGGTAGAGGCTTTGGGGCAGACTGAAGCACAAAAGGAGCCGCGGGGAGCGGACCAGAGGAGGCTTCAGCTGGGAGAACCCAGGGCAGGCTGTACGGAGAAGGAAAATAAAAAGAAAAGGTTGTCCACTACCAGACTTTGTCGTGTGTCCTTCCTGCCGGCCGGGAGCGGACATCGACACAAAGCAAAAAAGAAAATAAATTAAAACAAAACCCATCAAATTACATTTGAGAGCACACAATTGCTCAGCAGGCCCACCATTCAAGAAGCTAGAGGTACAGAAGCCTCAGCCTTCAGCCCATGGCCTGAAGTTTTGTCTCTATCATGGCCCCTCAATTCCCTGGCATGTCCACATTAACTCATGAATCTTTACTCATTTCCTCTTCAAATGCACAGGATCCAATATATTTGAACCCTGTTCACCTGGGCTGTAATCATCCAAGGACACACCAGAGGAAGGGCAGCCACCCCCTTGCCTGGGGCCTTGGAGCTTATCACAATAGAAATGGACACCTGAACAAGGGGAGCCAAAACAAAGAGAGGCATATTCCTAAAGTCGGAAGCACAGAAGCTACCTATAGACCAGTAGTGGGATTTCACAAATTATGTAAGAATCTCTGTGCACATGCTTGGCATGGCCGCTCATGCCTATAATCCCAGCAATCTGGGGGCTGAGGTGGATGGATCCTTGGGAGTTCCAGTCCATCTTGGGCTACGAATTTATCTCAAGGCCTCTTTCAACAACTACATAAGATGCTGTTTCCAAAAAGAGGACAAGAGAAAAGTAGACACACTTGATCCAGGTCCCTGGGTTCACTACATGAGTTGTGGAGTCTAAATATTCCATGCCATGAGAAAATACCTGGGATTTTTAGTGAAAGGGTCATTTGCATCCCTTTTCTAAGGCTTTCCCTTTCACCATGTTACATTTGAATTCTGAGAATACCTGCTAGTGATAAGCTATCTAGCATTATGTTGGTTTAGGTATTGAGCTAGTACCTCATGTTTAGTGTTCAGGGTTATGCTGGAATGGCTGCAGAGCTCCTTGAAATAGCGATTGCAGACAATTGAACCCCGAGGAAGCTGGATAGTTGAAGCAGGCACTCCAAATATTCATGCACTGCAAGCATTCACTTTCATTTTGGGACTGATCTTCTGCTTGCTGGCTTTTAGTGCTAACTGATACTACCATGGTGGCAGTAATCCAGCAGAGACTGCATGTATGGTTTGCAGGTTTGCTTCCCAAGCCACCAGAAACTTGGCAGAACCCAAATCATTGTGGCATTTTCTTTCCTCCCCTGAAACATTTGGCTTTCTAAGTTTGAAAATAGAATAGACTGCGCTATTCAAGTTTGGACCCCATGTACCACCAACAGAGCTAAAGACAGAGCCAACTACTTCCCTCCACTTGTCAAAATATGTCAAATTTGCTTGATCACCACAACTTCAAAGAAAATTCTGAGGCAACTTAGAGAGGTTAATCAAATACTGCACGATTGGAATGGCTGTGGTTTTATGAGGTGGAAAGCTGCAGAGTTGGGCTGAAACTGTTCACAGAAATCCACAGGCTTGTGGTTGCCAGGCAACCACACTGGGCTGAGACTGGCTGAACATCACTGTGAGGTGGATTTTAGGCTCTAGGTTTGAAAATTTAAAAGACTGGGGTAGTCAAGTTTGGAACCCATCGACCACAGACAGACCAAAAGGTCTTTCAATTACTTCCCTCCACTTCTCAAAATATGTCAAATTTTCTTGATCACTACAACTGTAAAAAAAATCTGAGTCAACATAGAGAGGCTAATCAAATACTGCACTATTGGAATGGCTGTGGTTGTATGAGGTGGAAAGCTGCAGAGTTGGGCTGAAACAGTTCACAGAAATCCACAAGCTTGTGGTTGCCAGGAAACCACACTGGGCTGCAATTGGCTGAGCACCATTGTTAGCTGGACTTTAGGCTCTAGGACACAAGTGTGCAGTAGGAGACCTGAGTCACAATGCTGGGCGTTGCCATGGAGACCTCAGTGGCACAGAGGACCTTGTAGGGCAAGTTTTAAATAAGATGAATATTCTTGGCCTGGTGTGCCACAATATTCTCTCTGAAGGCTTCACTGCTCAGAATTTGTGGATGGAAATGCTTGCCAATCTACATATGGATGTACTTTCAATGGGATATGAAATATGCCAGGGCCTGGCAGATGATCTCTGCCATGTCCTATCCTTGAGCATACGCTTTTCCCTTGTCATGTCTGTCATTTGGCTGAGTACTGTTCCCTAAGCTATTCAGTCAAGACTTGCTGGCATCATTCACCTGCAGTATAAGAGCTTTCTGTGAAATTTCTCAGCAGAAATCCTCTGCAAGCACATAGCTTTGGATATGAGAGACACTGGTGGAAGTTGAATTTCAAGGGCAGATATTTGAAAACAATGAAACAAGCCCCGAATAAGATCTTTACATGTTTCCCAGATGAATATGTTTGGAAATACAGGGGAAGATGGATATCAAGCCTGAGAAGAGTGCACACTCATTTCAAGGTACAAAAACCAGGGAAAAACATGGGAAAGCAAGAGAGCTGGTTAATCTGATGTAAAAACCTTTGATGATTAAAGGAAAATTATATTCTCATGATGATATAATCAGGCTGTAGAAGTGAACTTCTCATGTTGGTTCTCCTATGTGTGGCCTTCTGCATTGGGCGGTGGTTGTAGGACAGGAAATCTTCAAATAAATCTGGTGGAACACAAAATACTGAAAGAAAAATTCAGCCTAAATCCTGTGTATTCCTTCCCTTTGAGAACATATATGGATAATGTATGAAGTTTCAAAAGAGAAAATGTCTTTTGGGTCATGGTTTCAACAATGAAATGGTCACTTCACATAACATTTTGAATTTTGCTTTCACACTTGCTCATGTACCGGGCCTGAGTAAAGCAGAATGCAGAGTAAGCCTCTTCAATGGTTGTGCATTCCATAAGTGGTTTTAAAACCAGGGAACCCCTTTGGACTTAGTGTTTGTATTTTATTGGTTGATTGGTTTTTCAAATTGTTTGTTTTACTATTTTTAACTTTGTGAGTCAGGGAAGCCCTCACTCATAGAGATTCAGACCTCTCCAAAAGCTCTGAAGTTATTCATGTAACAGCTATTACATGTTATAAGTTTCTCCTTATAAAACTTGAAAGAGAAACAGACTCTGCTACTTTTCATCTAAATTCAGTGTTGGGCTAAATTCAGTGTTGGACTTTTTACAAGTCCTTTGAAATGTGTCCTCCTCTAGTCACTGGTCGTGCTGGAATTTACTTTCTTGTGAAGACAGGATTTGAGCAAATTGACACAAGTACAGTTTGCCACTACTCTGGACACCTGGTTAAATATCGAGTTCCCTAAATGGTGTGTGTTTTACTTTGATCTCTGCCCACACTTTGCTCATCCAGTTAGAACCACAGGGCTCCAGGCCATAGCGTTCCAGGCCTAAACAAGAAAATTTCCATTCCGTTTTGGGAGTTCATTCGTCTCTCATAATTACTTTTTCCACAGATGTGTGCTTCAGGATAGGCCCTGTCCAAATGTGGAGAGGCCCATTTTCATTCACTCACTTTCAGACTTTCTAAGATTTTCAGTTACTAGAGGTTTGCGCAGACTTGCCATTGTCAAGGGACAGTACACTTCACTTGAAGTTGTGCAGTATTACTTCATGTGTCTCCGTGGAATTTCCACCAATGGGAAACTCTTGCTGTATTCATCTCCAAGTGTTTCTGGGTAAGAAAATATAAGTAACAAAGGATGTGGTTTCAAGCCCAATGAGGAAAGGAGGGATTATCTTTGTTTCAGTGCAGGTTGACCTTTCAAAGAAACAGTAATTCCTATGAAATAGGAGGTAAAATCTTTTGTAAAGAGACATGGACATGACCCGCTGAAGTTTATGTCACTGTTTTTAAAACGCCAAGGTCATTTCAGAAATTCTTGGCTACAGAAGTGCCCCTTTTTTCAAATTTCTCTTAGGTAAGACACTCCAGCTTCGTCAAACCATGGTACTGTTCCTTCCATGTAAAAAACCAAAGCAAAAAAGAAAATAAATTAAAACAAAACCCATCAAATTACATTTGAGAGCACACAATTGCTCAGCAGGCCCACCATTCAAGAAGCTAGAGGTACAGAAGCCTCAGCCTTCAGCCCACGGCCTGAAGTTTTGTCTCTCTCATGGCCCCTCAATTCCCTGGCATGTCCACATTAACTCATGAATCTTTACTCATTTCCTCTTCAAATGCACAGGATCCAATATATTTGAACCCTGTTCACCTGGGCTGTAATCATCCAAGGACACACCAGAGGAAGGGCAGCCACCCCCTTGCCTGGGGCCTTGGAGCTTATCACAATAGAAATGGACACCTGAACAAGGGGAGCCAAAACAAAGAGAGGCATATTCCTAAAGTCTGAAGCACAGAAGCTACCTATAGACCAGTAGTGAGATTTCACAAATTATGTAAGAATCTCTGTGCACATGCTTGGCATGACCGCTCATGCCTATAATCCCAGCAATCTGGGGGCTGAGTTGGATGGATCCTTGGGAGTTCCAGTCCATCTTGGGCTACGAATTTATCTCAAGGCCTCTTTCAACAACTACATAAGATGCTGTTTCCAAAAAGAGGACAAGAGAAAAGTAGACACACTTGATCCAGGTCCCTGGGTTCACTACATGAGTTATGGAGTCTAAATATTCCATGCCATGAGAAAATACCTGGGAATTTTAGTGAAAGGGGCATTTGCATCCCTTTTCTAAGGGTTTCCCTTTCACCATGTTACATTTGAATTCTGAGAATACCTGCTAGTGATAAGCTATCTAGCATTATGTTGGTTTAGGTATTGAGCTAGTACCTCATGTTTAGTGTTCAGGGTTATGCTGGAATGGCTGCAGACCTCCTTGAAATAGCGATTGCAGACAAGTGAACCCCGAGGAAGCTGGATAGTTGTAGCAGGCACTCCAAATATTCATGCACTGCAAGGATTCACTTTCATTTTTGGACTCATCTTCTGGTTGCTGGCTTTTAGTGCTAACTGATACTACCATGGTGGCAGTAATCCAGCAGAGACTGCATGTACGGTTTGCAGGTTTGCTTCCCAAGCCACCAGAAACTTGGCAGAACCCAAATCATTGTGGCATTTTCTTTCCTCCCCTGAAACATTTATCTTTCTAAGTTTGAAAATTGAATAGACTGCGCTTGTCAAGTTTGGACCCCATGTACCACCAACAGAGCTAAAGACAGAGCCAACTACTTCCCTCCACTTGTCAAAATATGTCAAATTTGCTTGATCACCACAACTTCAAAGAAAATTCTGAGGCAACTTAGAGAGGTTAATCAAATACTGCACGATTGGAATGGCTGTGGTTGTATGAGGTGGAAAGCTGCAGAGTTGGGCTGAAACTGTTCACAGAAACCCACAGGCTTGTGGTTGCCAGGCAACCACACTGGGCTGAGACTGGCTGAACATCATTGTGAGGTGGATTTTAGGCTCTAGGTTTGAAAATTTAAAAGACTGGGGTAGTCAAGTTTGGAACCCATCGACCACAGACAGACCAAACGGTCCTTCAATTACTTCCTTCCACTTCTCAAAATATGTCAAATTTTCTTGATCACTACAACTGTAAAAAAAATTCTGAGGCAACATAGAGAGACTAATCAAATACTGCATGATTGGAATGGCTGTGGTTGTATGAGGTGGAAAGCTGCAGAGTTGGGCTGAAACAGTTCACAGAAATCCACAAGCTTGTGGTTGCCAGGAAACCACACTGGGCTGCAATTGGCTGAGCACCATTGTTAGCTGGACTTTAGGCTCTAGGACACAAGTGTGCAGTAGGAGACCTGAGTCACAATGCTGGGCGTTGCCATGGAGACCTCAGCGGCACAGAGGACCTTGTAGGGCAAGTTATAATAGAATGAATATTCTTGGCCTGGTGTGCCACAATATTCTCTCTGAAGGCTTCACTGCTCAGAATTTGTGGATGGAAATGCTTGCCAATCTACACATGGATGTACTTTCAATGGGATATGAAATATGCCAGGGCCTGGCAGATGATCTCTGCCATGTCCTATCATTGAGCATACGCTTTTCCCTTGTCATGTCTGTCATTTGGCTGAGTACTGTTCCCTAAGCTATTCAGTCAAGACTTGCTGGCATCATTCACCTGCAGTATAAGAGCTTTCTGTGAAATTTCCCAGCAGAAATCCTCTGCAAGCACATAGCTTTGGATATGAGAGACAGTGGTGGAAGTTGAATTTCAAGGGCAGATATTTGAAAACAATGAAACAAGCCGCGAATAAGATCTTTACATGTTTCCCAGATGAATATGTTTGGAAATACAGGGGAAGATGGATATCAAGCCTGAGAAGAGTGCACACCCATTTCAAGGTACAAAAACCAGGGAAAAACATGGGAAAGCAAGAGAGCTGGTTAATCTGATGTAAAAACCTTTGATGATGAAAGGAAAATTATATTCTCATGATGATATAATCAGGCTTTAGAAGTGAACTTCTCATGTTGGTTCTCCTATGTGTGGCCTTCTGCATTGGGCGGTGGATGTAGGACAGGAAATCTTCAAATAAATCTGGTGGAACACAAAATACTGAAAAAAAAATTCAGCCTAAATCCTGTGTATTCCTTCCCTTTGAAAACATATATGGATAATGTATGAAGTTTCAAAAGAGAAAATGTCTTTTGGGTCATGGTTTCAACAATGAAATGGTCACTTCACATAACATTTTGAATTGTGCTTTCACACTTGCTCATGTACCGGGCCTGAGTAAAGCAGAATGCAGAGTAAGCCTCTTCAATAGTTGTGCATTCCATAAGTGGTTTTAAAACCAGTGAAATCCTTTGGACTTAGTGTTTGTATTTTATGGGTTGATTGGTTTTTCAAATTGTTTGTTTTACTATTTTTAACTTTGTGAGTCAGGGAAGCCCTCACTCATAGAGATTCAGACCTCTCCAAAAGCTCTGAAGTTATTCATGTAACAGCTATTACATGTTATAAGTTTCTCCTATTAAAACTTGAAAGAGAAACAGACTCTGCTACTTTTCATCTAAATTCAGTGTTGGGCTAAATTCAGTGTTGGACTTTTTACAAGTCCTTTGAAATGTGTCCTCCTCTAGTCACTGCTCGTGCTGGAATTTACTTTCTTGTGAAGACAGGATTTGAGCAAATTGACACAAGTACAGTTTGCCACTACTCTGGACACCTGGTTAAATATCGAGTTCCCTAAATGGTGTGTGTTTTACTGTGATCTCTGCCCACACTTTGCTCATCCAGTTAGAACCACAGGGCTCCAGGCCATAGCGTTCCAGGCCTAAACAAGAAAATTTCCATTCCGTTTTGGGAGTTCATTCGTCTCTCATAATTACTTTTTCCACAGATGTGTGCTTCAGGATAGGCCCTGTCCAAATGTGGAGAGGCCCATTTTCATTCACTCACTTTCAGACTTTCTAAGATTTTCAGTTACTAGAGGTTTGCGCAGACTTGCCATTGTCAAGGGACAGTACACTTCACTTGAAGTTGTGCAGTATTACTTCATGTGTCTCCGTGGAATTTCCACCAATGGGAAACTCTTGCTGTATTCATCTCCAAGTGTTTCTGGGTAAGAAAATATAAGTAACAAAGGATGTGGTTTCAAGCCCAATGAGGAAAGGAGGGATTATCTTTGTTTCAGTGCAGGTTGACCTTTCAAAGAAACAGTAATTCCTATGAAATAGGAGGTAAAATCTTTTGTAAAGAGACATGGACATGACCCGCTGAAGTTTATGTCACTGTTTTTAAAACGCCAAGGGCATTTCAGAAATTCTTGGCTACTGAAGTGCCCCTTTTTTCAAATTTCTCTTAGGTAAGACACTCCAGCTTCGTCAAACCATGGTACTGTTCCTTCCATGTAAAAAACCAAAGCAAAAAAGAAAATAAATTAAAACAAAACCCATCAAATTACATTTGAGAGCACACAATTGCTCAGCAGGCCCACCATTCAAGAAGCTAGAGGTACAGAATCCTCAGCCTTCAGCCCACGGCCTGAAGTTTTGTCTCTATCATGGCCCCTCAATTCCCTGGCATGTCCACATTAACTCATGAATCTTTACTCATTTCCTCTTCAAATGCACAGGATCCAATATATTTGAATCCTGTTCACCTGGGCTGTAATCATCCAAGGACACACCAGAGGAAGGGCAGCCACCCCCTTGCCTGGGGCCTTGGAGCTTATCACAATAGAAATGGACACCTGAACAAGGGGAGCCAAAACAAAGAGAGGCATATTCCTAAAGTCTGAAGCACAGAAGCTACCTATAGACCAGCAGTGAGATTTCACAAATTATGTAAGAATCTCTGTGCACATGCTTGGCATGACCGCTCATGCCTATAATCCCAGCAATCTGGGGGCTGAGGTGGATGGATCCTTGGGAGTTCCAGTCCATCTTGGGCTACGAATTTATCTCAAGGCCTCTTTCAACAACTACATAAGATGCTGTTTCCAAAAAGAGGACAAGAGAAAAGTAGACACACTTGATCCAGGTCCCTGGGTTCACTACATGAGTTGTGGAGTCTAAATATTCCATGCCATGAGAAAATACCTGGGATTTTTAGTGAAAGGGGCATTTGCATCCCTTTTCTAAGGGTTTCCCTTTCACCATGTTACATTTGAATTCTGAGAATACCTGCTAGTGATAAGCTATCTAGCATTATGTTGGTTTAGGTATTGAGCTAGTACCTCATGTTTAGTGTTCAGGGTTATGCTGGAATGGCTGCAGACCTCCTTGAAATAGCGATTGCAGACAAGTGAACCCCGCGGAAGCTGGATAGTTGTAGCAGGCACTCCAAATATTCATGCACTGCAAGGATTCACTTTCATTTTTGGACTCATCTTCTGGTTGCTGGCTTTTAGTGCTAACTGATACTACCATGGTGGCAGTAATCCAGCAGAGACTGCATGTATGGTTTGCAGGTTTGCTTCCCAAGCCACCAGAAACTTGGCAGAACCCAAATCATTGTGGCATTTTCTTTCCTCCCCTGAAACATTTGGCTTTCTAAGTTTGAAAATTGAATAGACTGCGCTAGTCAAGTTTGGACCCCATGTACCACCAACAGAGCTAAAGACAGAGCCAACTACTTCCCTCCACTTGTCAAAATATGTCAAATTTGCTTGATCACCACAACTTCAAAGAAAATTCTGAGGCAACTTAGAGAGGTTAATCAAATACTGCACGATTGGAATGGCTGTGGTTGTATGAGGTGGAAAGCTGCAGAGTTGGGCTGAAACTGTTCACAGAATCCCACAGGCTTGTGGTTGCCAGGCAACCACACTGGGCTGAGACTGGCTGAACATCACTGTGAGGTGGATTTTAGGCTCTAGGTTTGAAAATTTAAAAGACTGGGGTAGTCAAGTTTGGAACCCATCGACCACAGACAGACCAAACGGTCCTTCAATTACTTCCTTCCACTTCTCAAAATATGTCAAATTTTCTTGATCACTACAACTGTAAAAAAAATTCTGAGGCAACATAGAGAGACTAATCAAATACTGCATGATTGGAATGGCTGTGGTTGTATGAGGTGGAAAGCTGCAGAGTTGGGCTGAAACAGTTCACAGAAATCCACAAGCTTGTGGTTGCCAGGAAACCACACTGGGCTGCAATTGGCTGAGCACCATTGTTAGCTGGACTTTAGGCTCTAGGACACAAGTGTGCAGTAGGAGACCTGAGTCACAATGCTGGGCGTTGCCATGGAGACCTCTGTGGCACAGAGGACCTTGTAGGGCAAGTTATAATAGAATGAATATTCTTGGCCTGGTGTGCCACAATATTCTCTCTGAAGGCTTCACTGCTCAGAATTTGTGGATGGAAATGCTTGCCAATCTACACATGGATGTACTTTCAATGGGATATGAAATATGCCAGGGCCTGGCAGATGATCTCTGCCATGTCCTATCATTGAGCATATGCTTTTCCCTTGTCATGTCTGTCATTTGGCTGAGTACTGTTCCCTAAGCTATTCAGTCAAGACTTGCTGGCATCATTCACCTGCAGTATAAGAGCTTTCTGTGAAATTTCCCAGCAGAAATCCTCTGCAAGCACATAGCTTTGGATATGAGAGACAGTGGTGGAAGTTGAATTTCAACGGCAGATATTTGAAAACAATGAAACAAGCCCCGAATAAGATCTTTACATGTTTCCCAGATGAATATGTTTGGAAATACAGGGGAAGATGGATATCAAGCCTGAGAAGAGTGCACACCCATTTCAAGGTACAAAAACCAGGGAAAAACATGGGAAAGCAAGAGAGCTGGTTAATCTGATGTAAAAACCTTTGATGATGAAAGGAAAATTATATTCTCATGATGATATAATCAGGCTGTAGAAGTGAACTTCTCATGTTGGTTCTCCTATGTGTGGCCTTCTGCATTGGGCGGTGGATGTAGGACAGGAAATCTTCAAATAAATCTGGTGGAACACAAAATACTGAAAAAAAAATTCAGCCTAAATCCTGTGTATTCCTTCCCTTTGAGAACATATATGGATAATGTATGAAGTTTCAAAAGAGAAAATGTCTTTTGGGTCATGGTTTCAACAATGAAATGGTCACTTCACATAACATTTTGAATTTTGCTTTCACACTTGCTCATGTACCGGGCCTGAGTAAAGCAGAATGCAGAGTAAGCCTCTTCAATGGTTGTGCATTCCATAAGTGGTTTTAAAACCAGGGAACCCCTTTGGACTTAGTGTTTGTATTTTATTGGTTGATTGGTTTTTCAAATTGTTTGTTTTACTATTTTTAACTTTGTGAGTCAGGGAAGCCCTCACTCATAGAGATTCAGACCTCTCCAAAAGCTCTGAAGTTATTCATGTAACAGCTATTACATGTTATAAGTTTCTCCTATTAAAACTTGAAAGAGAAACAGACTCTGCTACTTTTCATCTGAATTCAGTGTTGGGCTAAATTCAGTGTTGGACTTTTTACAAGTCCTTTGAAATGTGTCCTCCTCTAGTCACTGGTCGTGCTGGAATTTACTTTCTTGTGAAGACAGGATTTGAGCAAATTGACACAAGTACAGTTTGCCACTACTCTGGACACCTGGTTAAATATCGAGTTCCCTAAATGGTGTGTGTTTTACTTTGATCTCTGCCCACACTTTGCTCATCCAGTTAGAACCACAGGGCTCCAGGCCATAGCGTTCCAGGCCTAAACAAGAAAATTTCCATTCCGTTTTGGGAGTTCATTCGTCTCTCATAATTACTTTTTCCACAGATGTGTGCTTCAGGATAGGCCCTGTCCAAATGTGGAGAGGCCCATTTTCATTCACTCACTTTCAGACTTTCTAAGATTTTCAGTTACTAGAGGTTTGCGCAGACTTGCCATTGTCAAGGGACAGTACACTTCACTTGAAGTTGTGCAGTATTACTTCATGTGTCTCCGTGGAATTTCCACCAATGGGAAACTCTTGCTGTATTCATCTCCAAGTGTTTCTGGGTAAGAAAATATAAGTAACAAAGGATGTGGTTTCAAGCCCAATGAGGAAAGGAGGGATTATCTTTGTTTCAGTGCAGGTTGACCTTTCAAAGAAACAGTAATTCCTATGAAATAGGAGGTAAAATCTTTTGTAAAGAGACATGGACATGACCCGCTGAAGTTTATGTCACTGTTTTTAAAACGCCAAGGGCATTTCAGAAATTCTTGGCTACTGAAGTGCCCCTTTTTTCAAATTTCTCTTAGGTAAGACACTCCAGCTTCGTCAAACCATGGTACTGTTCCTTCCATGTAAAAAACCAAAGCAAAAAAGAAAATAAATTAAAACAAAACCCATCAAATTACATTTGAGAGCACACAATTGCTCAGCAGGCCCACCATTCAAGAAGCTAGAGGTACAGAATCCTCAGCCTTCAGCCCACGGCCTGAAGTTTTGTCTCTATCATGGCCCCTCAATTCCCTGGCATGTCCACATTAACTCATGAATCTTTACTCATTTCCTCTTCAAATGCACAGGATCCAATATATTTGAATCCTGTTCACCTGGGCTGTAATCATCCAAGGACACACCAGAGGAAGGGCAGCCACCCCCTTGCCTGGGGCCTTGGAGCTTATCACAATAGAAATGGACACCTGAACAAGGGGAGCCAAAACAAAGAGAGGCATATTCCTAAAGTCTGAAGCACAGAAGCTACCTATAGACCAGTAGTGAGATTTCACAAATTATGTAAGAATCTCTGTGCACATGCTTGGCATGACCGCTCATGCCTATAATCCCAGCAATCTGGGGGCTGAGGTGGATGGATCCTTGGGAGTTCCAGTCCATCTTGGGCTACGAATTTATCTCAAGGCCTCTTTCAACAACTACATAAGATGCTGTTTCCAAAAAGAGGACAAGAGAAAAGTAGACACACTTGATCCAGGTCCCTGGGTTCACTACATGAGTTGTGGAGTCTAAATATTCCATGCCATGAGAAAATACCTGGGATTTTTAGTGAAAGGGGCATTTGCATCCCTTTTCTAAGGGTTTCCCTTTCACCATGTTACATTTGAATTCTGAGAATACCTGCTAGTGATAAGCTAT
Source organism: Cavia porcellus (assembly GCF_034190915.1). NCBI lineage: Eukaryota > Metazoa > Chordata > Mammalia > Rodentia > Caviidae > Cavia > Cavia porcellus. The sequence goes on from NW_026947528.1 coordinate 5,562,912, forward strand.
CTAGCATTATGTTGGTTTAGGTATTGAGCTAGTACCTCATGTTTAGTGTTCAGGGTTATGCTGGAATGGCTGCAGACCTCCTTGAAATAGCGATTGCAGACAAGTGAACCCCGCGGAAGCTGGATAGTTGTAGCAGGCACTCCAAATATTCATGCACTGCAAGGATTCACTTTCATTTTTGGAGTCATCTTCTGGTTGCTGGCTTTTAGTGCTAACTGATACTACCATGGTGGCAGTAATCCAGCAGAGACTGCATGTATGGTTTGCAGGTTTGCTTCCCAAGCCACCAGAAACTTGGCAGAACCCAAATCATTGTGGCATTTTCTTTCCTCCCCTGAAACATTTGGCTTTCTAAGTTTGAAAATTGAATAGACTGCGCTAGTCAAGTTTGGACCCCATGTACCACCAACAGAGCTAAAGACAGAGCCAACTACTTCCCTCCACTTGTCAAAATATGTCAAATTTGCTTGATCACCACAACTTCAAAGAAAATTCTGAGGCAACTTAGAGAGGTTAATCAAATACTGCACGATTGGAATGGCTGTGGTTGTATGAGGTGGAAAGCTGCAGAGTTGGGCTGAAACTGTTCACAGAATCCCACAGGCTTGTGGTTGCCAGGCAACCACACTGGGCTGAGACTGGCTGAACATCACTGTGAGGTGGATTTTAGGCTCTAGGTTTGAAAATTTAAAAGACTGGGGTAGTCAAGTTTGGAACCCATCGACCACAGACAGACCAAACGGTCCTTCAATTACTTCCTTCCACTTCTCAAAATATGTCAAATTTTCTTGATCACTACAACTGTAAAAAAAATTCTGAGGCAACATAGAGAGACTAATCAAATACTGCATGATTGGAATGGCTGTGGTTGTATGAGGTGGAAAGCTGCAGAGTTGGGCTGAAACAGTTCACAGAAATCCACAAGCTTGTGGTTGCCAGGAAACCACACTGGGCTGCAATTGGCTGAGCACCATTGTTAGCTGGACTTTAGGCTCTAGGACACAAGTGTGCAGTAGGAGACCTGAGTCACAATGCTGGGCGTTGCCATGGAGACCTCAGTGGCACAGAGGACCTTGTAGGGCAAGTTATAATAGAATGAATATTCTTGGCCTGGTGTGCCACAATATTCTCTCTGAAGGCTTCACTGCTCAGAATTTGTGGATGGAAATGCTTGCCAATCTACACATGGATGTACTTTCAATGGGATATGAAATATGCCAGGGCCTGGCAGATGATCTCTGCCATATCCTATCATTGAGCATACGCTTTTCCCTTGTCATGTCTGTCATTTGGCTGAGTACTGTTCCCTAAGCTATTCAGTCAAGACTTGCTGGCATCATTCACCTGCAGTATAAGAGCTTTCTGTGAAATTTCCCAGCAGAAATCCTCTGCAAGCACATAGCTTTGGATATGAGAGACAGTGGTGGAAGTTGAATTTCAACGGCAGATATTTGAAAACAATGAAACAAGCCCCGAATAAGATCTTTACATGTTTCCCAGATGAATATGTTTGGAAATACAGGGGAAGATGGATATCAAGCCTGAGAAGAGTGCACACCCATTTCAAGGTACAAAAACCAGGGAAAAACATGGGAAAGCAAGAGAGCTGGTTAATCTGATGTAAAAACCTTTGATGATGAAAGGAAAATTATATTCTCATGATGATATAATCAGGCTTTAGAAGTGAACTTCTCATGTTGGTTCTCCTATGTGTGGCCTTCTGCATTGGGCGGTGGATGTAGGACAGGAAATCTTCAAATAAATCTGGTGGAACACAAAATACTGAAAAAAAAATTCAGCCTAAATCCTGTGTATTCCTTCCCTTTGAGAACATATATGGATAATGTATGAAGTTTCAAAAGAGAAAATGTCTTTTGGGTCATGGTTTCAACAATGAAATGGTCACTTCACATAACATTTTGAATTTTGCTTTCACACTTGCTCATGTACTGGGCCTGAGTAAAGCAGAATGCAGAGTAAGCCTCTTCAATGGTTGTGCATTCCATAAGTGGTTTTAAAACCAGGGAACCCCTTTGGACTTAGTGTTTGTATTTTATTGGTTGATTGGTTTTTCAAATTGTTTGTTTTACTATTTTTAACTTTGTGAGTCAGGGAAGCCCTCACTCATAGAGATTCAGACCTCTCCAAAAGCTCTGAAGTTATTCATGTAACAGCTATTACATGTTATAAGTTTCTCCTATTAAAACTTGAAAGAGAAACAGACTCTGCTACTTTTCATCTGAATTCAGTGTTGGGCTAAATTCAGTGTTGGACTTTTTACAAGTCCTTTGAAATGTGTCCTCCTCTAGTCACTGGTCGTGCTGGAATTTACTTTCTTGTGAAGACAGGATTTGAGCAAATTGACACAAGTACAGTTTGCCACTACTCTGGACACCTGGTTAAATATCGAGTTCCCTAAATGGTGTGTGTTTTACTTTGATCTCTGCCCACACTTTGCTCATCCAGTTAGAACCACAGGGCTCCAGGCCATAGCGTTCCAGGCCTAAACAAGAAAATTTCCATTCCGTTTTGGGAGTTCAATCGTCTCTCATAATTACTTTTTCCACAGATGTGTGCTTCAGGATAGGCCCTGTCCAAATGTGGAGAGGCCCATTTTCATTCACTCACTTTCAGACTTTCTAAGATTTTCAGTTACTAGAGGTTTGCGCAGACTTGCCATTGTCAAGGGACAGTGCACTTCACTTGAAGTTGTGCAGTATTACTTCATGTGTCTCCGTGGAATTTCCACCAATGGGAAACTCTTGCTGTATTCATCTCCAAGTGTTTCTGGGTAAGAAAATATAAGTAACAAAGGATGTGGTTTCAAGCCCAATGAGGAAAGGAGGGATTATCTTTGTTTCAGTGCAGGTTGACCTTTCAAAGAAACAGTAATTCCTATGAAATAGGAGGTAAAATCTTTTGTAAAGAGACATGGACATGACCCGCTGAAGTTTATGTCACTGTTTTTAAAACGCCAAGGGCATTTCAGAAATTCTTGGCTACTGAAGTGCCCCTTTTTTCAAATTTCTCTTAGGTAAGACACTCCAGCTTCGTCAAACCATGGTACTGTTCCTTCCATGTAAAAAACCAAAGCAAAAAAGAAAATAAATTAAAACAAAACCCATCAAATTACATTTGAGAGCACACAATTGCTCAGCAGGCCCACCATTCAAGAAGCTAGAGGTACAGAAGCCTCAGCCTTCAGCCCACGGCCTGAAGTTTTGTCTCTATCATGGCCCCTCAATTCCCTGGCATGTCCACATTAACTCATGAATCTTTACTCATTTCCTCTTCAAATGCACAGGATCCAATATATTTGAACCCTGTTCACCTGGGCTGTAATCATCCAAGGACACACCAGAGGAAGGGCAGCCACCCCCTTGCCTGGGGCCTTGGAGCTTATCACAATAGAAATGGACACCTGAACAAGGGGAGCCAAAACAAAGAGAGGCATATTCCTAAAGTCTGAAGCACAGAAGCTACCTATAGACCAGTAGTGAGATTTCACAAATTATGTAAGAATCTCTGTGCACATGCTTGGCATGACCGCTCATGCCTATAATCCCAGCAATCTGGGGGCTGAGGTGGATGGATCCTTGGGAGTTCCAGTCCATCTTGGGCTACGAATTTATCTCAAGGCCTCTTTCAACAACTACATAAGATGCTGTTTCCAAAAAGAGGACAAGAGAAAAGTAGACACACTTGATCCAGGTCCCTGGCTTCACTACATGAGTTGTGGAGTCTAAATATTCCATGCCATGAGAAAATACCTGGGATTTTTAGTGAAAGGGGCATTTGCATCCCTTTTCTAAGGGTTTCCCTTTCACCATGTTACATTTGAATTCTGAGAATACCTGCTAGTGATAAGCTATCTAGCATTATGTTGGTTTAGGTATTGAGCTAGTACCTCATGTTTAGTGTTCAGGGTTATGCTGGAATGGCTGCAGACCTCCTTGAAATAGCGATTGCAGACAAGTGAACCCCGCGGAAGCTGGATAGTTGTAGCAGGCACTCCAAATATTCATGCACTGCAAGGATTCACTTTCATTTTTGGAGTCATCTTCTGGTTGCTGGCTTTTAGTGCTAACTGATACTACCATGGTGGCAGTAATCCAGCAGAGACTGCATGTATGGTTTGCAGGTTTGCTTCCCAAGCCACCAGAAACTTGGCAGAACCCAAATCATTGTGGCATTTTCTTTCCTCCCCTGAAACATTTGGCTTTCTAAGTTTGAAAATTGAATAGACTGCGCTAGTCAAGTTTGGACCCCATGTACCACCAACAGAGCTAAAGACAGAGCCAACTACTTCCCTCCACTTGTCAAAATATGTCAAATTTGCTTGATCACCACAACTTCAAAGAAAATTCTGAGGCAACTTAGAGAGGTTAATCAAATACTGCACGATTGGAATGGCTGTGGTTGTATGAGGTGGAAAGCTGCAGAGTTGGGCTGAAACTGTTCACAGAATCCCACAGGCTTGTGGTTGCCAGGCAACCACACTGGGCTGAGACTGGCTGAACATCACTGTGAGGTGGATTTTAGGCTCTAGGTTTGAAAATTTAAAAGACTGGGGTAGTCAAGTTTGGAATCCATCGACCACAGACAGACCAAACGGTCCTTCAATTACTTCCTTCCACTTCTCAAAATATGTCAAATTTTCTTGATCACTACAACTGTAAAAAAAATTCTGAGGCAACATAGAGAGACTAATCAAATACTGCATGATTGGAATGGCTGTGGTTGTATGAGGTGGAAAGCTGCAGAGTTGGGCTGAAACAGTTCACAGAAATCCACAAGCTTGTGGTTGCCAGGAAACCACACTGGGCTGCAATTGGCTGAGCACCATTGTTAGCTGGACTTTAGGCTCTAGGACACAAGTGTGCAGTAGGAGACCTGAGTCACAATGCTGGGCGTTGCCATGGAGACCTCAGTGGCACAGAGGACCTTGTAGGGCAAGTTATAATAGAATGAATATTCTTGGCCTGGTGTGCCACAATATTCTCTCTGAAGGCTTCACTGCTCAGAATTTGTGGATGGAAATGCTTGCCAATCTACACATGGATGTACTTTCAATGGGATATGAAATATGCCAGGGCCTGGCAGATGATCTCTGCCATGTCCTATCATTGAGCATACGCTTTTCCCTTGTCATGTCTGTCATTTGGCTGAGTACTGTTCCCTAAGCTATTCAGTCAAGACTTGCTGGCATCATTCACCTGCAGTATAAGAGCTTTCTGTGAAATTTCCCAGCAGAAATCCTCTGCAAGAACATAGCTTTGGATATGAGACACAGTGGTGGAAGTTGAATTTCAATGGCAGATATTTGAAAACAATGAAACAAGCCCCGAATAAGATCTTTACATGTTTCCCAGATGAATATGTTTGGAAATACAGGGGAAGATGGATATCAAGCCTGAAAAGAGTGCACACCCATTTCAGGGTACAAAAACCAGGGAAAAACATGGGAAAGCAAGAGAGCTGGTTAATCTGATGTAAAAACCTTTGATGATGAAAGGAAAATTATATTCTCATGATGATATAATCAGGCTTTAGAAGTGAACTTCTCATGTTGGTTCTCCTATGTGTGGCCTTCTGCATTGGGCGGTGGATGTAGGACAGGAAATCTTCAAATAAATCTGGTGGAACACAAAATACTGAAAAAAAATTCAGCCTAAATCCTGTGTATTCCTTCCCTTTGAGAACATATATGGATAATGTATGAAGTTTCAAAAGAGAAAATGTCTTTTGGGTCATGGTTTCAACAATGAAATGGTCACTTCACATAACATTTTGAATTTTGCTTTCACACTTGCTCATGTACCGGGCCTGAGTAAAGCAGAATGCAGAGTAAGCCTCTTCAATGGTTGTGCATTCCATAAGTGGTTTTAAAACCAGGGAACCCCTTTGGACTTAGTGTTTGTATTTTATGGGTTGATTGGTTTTTCAAATTGTTTGTTTTACTATTTTTAACTTTGTGAGTCAGGGAAGCCCTCACTCATAGAGATTCAGACCTCTCCAAAAGCTCTGAAGTTATTCATGTAACAGCTATTACATGTTATAAGTTTCTCCTATTAAAACTTGAAAGAGAAACAGACTCTGCTACTTTTCATCTAAATTCAGTGTTGGGCTAAATTCAGTGTTGGACTTTTTACAAGTCCTTTGAAATGTGTCCTCCTCTAGTCACTGGTCGTGCTGGAATTTACTTTCTTGTGAAGACAGGATTTGAGCAAATTGACACAAGTACAGTTTGCCACTACTCTGGACACCTGGTTAAATATCGAGTTCCCTAAATGGTGTGTGTTTTACTTTGATCTCTGCCCACACTTTGCTCATCCAGTTAGAACCACAGGGCTCCAGGCCATAGCGTTCCAGGCCTAAACAAGAAAATTTCCATTCCGTTTTGGGAGTTCATTCGTCTCTCATAATTCCTTTTTTCACAGATGTGTGCTTCAGGATAGGCCCTGTCCAAATGTGGAGAGGCCCATTTTCATTCACTCACTTTCAGACTTTCTAAGATTTTCAGTTACTAGAGGTTTGCCCAGACTTGCCATTGTCAAGGGACAGTGCACTTCACTTGAAGTTGTGCAGTATTACTTCATGTGTCTCCGTGGAATTTCCACCAATGGGAAACTCTTGCTGTATTCATCTCCAAGTGTTTCTGGGTAAGAAAATATAAGTAAGAAAGGATGTGGTTTCAAGCCCAACGAGGAAAGGAGGGATTATCTTTGTTTCAGTGCAGGTTGACCTTTCAAAGAAACAGTAATTCCTATGAAATAGGAGGTAAAATCTTTTGTAAAGAGACATGGACATGACCCGCTGAAGTTTATGTCACTGTTTTTAAAACGCCAAGGGCATTTCAGAAATTCTTGGCTACTGAAGTGCCCCTTTTTTCAAATTTCTCTTAGGTAAGACACTCCAGCTTCGTCAAACCATGGTACTGTTCCTTCCATGTAAAAAACCAAAGCAAAAAAGAAAATAAATTAAAACAAAACCCATCAAATTACATTTGAGAGCACACAATTGCTCAGCAGGCCCACCATTCAAGAAGCTAGAGGTACAGAAGCCTCAGCCTTCAGCCAACGGCCTGAAGTTTTGTCTCTATCATGGCCCCTCAATTCCCTGGCATGTCCACATTAACTCATGAATCTTTACTCATTTCCTCTTCAAATGCACAGGATCCAATATATTTGAACCCTGTTCACCTGGGCTGTAATCATCCAAGGACACACCAGAGGAAGGGCAGCCACCCCCTTGCCTGGGGCCTTGGAGCTTATCACAATAGAAATGGACACCTGAACAAGGGGAGCCAAAACAAAGAGAGGCATATTCCTAAAGTCTGAAGCACAGAAGCTACCTATAGACCAGTAGTGAGATTTCACAAATTATGTAAGAATCTCTGTGCACATGCTTGGCATGACCGCTCATGCCTATAATCCCAGCAATCTGGGGGCTGAGGTGGATGGATCCTTGGGAGTTCCAGTCCATCTTGGGCTATGAATTTATCTCAAGGCCTCTTTCAACAACTACATAAGATGCTGTTTCCAAAAAGAGGACAACAGAAAAGTAGACACACTTGATCCAGGTCCCTGGGTTCACTACATGAGTTGTGGAGTCTAAATATTCCATGCCATGAGAAAATACCTGGGATTTTTAGTGAAAGGGGCATTTGCATCCCTTTTCTAAGGGTTTCCCTTTCACCATGTTACATTTGAATTCTGAGAATACCTGCTAGTGATAAGCTATCTAGCATTATGTTGGTTTAGGTATTGAGCTAGTACCTCATGTTTAGTGTTCAGGGTTATGCTGGAATGGCTGCAGACCTTCTTGAAATAGCGATTGCAGACAAGTGAACCCCGAGGAAGCTGGATAGTTGTAGCAGGCACTCCAAATATTCATGCACTGCAAGGATTCACTTTCATTTTTGGAGTCATCTTCTGGTTGCTGGCTTTTAGTGCTAACTGATACTACCATGGTGGCAGTAATCCAGCAGAGACTGCATGTATGGTTTGCAGGTTTGCTTCCCAAGCCACCAGAAACTTGGCAGAACCCAAATCATTGTGGCATTTTCTTTCCTCCCCTGAAACATTTGGCTTTCTAAGTTTGAAAATTGAATAGACTGCGCTAGTCAAGTTTGGACCCCATGTACCACCAACAGAGCTAAAGACAGAGCCAACTACTTCCCTCCACTTGTCAAAATATGTCAAATTTGCTTGATCACCACAACTTCAAAGAAAATTCTGAGGCAACTTAGAGAGGTTAATCAAATACTGCACGATTGGAATGGCTGTGGTTTTATGAGGTGGAAAGCTGCAGAGTTGGGCTGAAACTGTTCACAGAATCCCACAGGCTTGTGGTTGCCAGGCAACCACACTGGGCTGAGACTGGCTGAACATCACTGTGAGGTGGATTTTAGGCTCTAGGTTTGAAAATTTAAAAGACTGGGGTAGTCAAGTTTGGAACCCATCGACCACAGACAGACCAAACGGTCCTTCAATTACTTCCTTCCACTTCTCAAAATATGTCAAATTTTCTTGGTCACTACAACTGTAAAAAAAATTCTGAGGCAACATAGAGAGACTAATCAAATACTGCATGATTGGAATGGCTGTGGTTGTATGAGGTGGAAAGCTGCAGAGTTGGGCTGAAACAGTTCACAGAAATCCACAAGCTTGTGGTTGCCAGGAAACCACACTGGGCTGCAATTGGCTGAGCACCATTGTTAGCTGGACTTTAGGCTCTAGGACACAAGTGTGCAGTAGGAGACCTGAGTCACAATGCTGGGCGTTGCCATGGAGACCTCAGTGGCACAGAGGAAATTGCAGGGCAAGTTATAATAGAATGAATATTCTTGGCCTGGTGTGCCACAATATTCTCTCTGAAGGCTTCACTGCTCAGAATTTGTGGATGGAAATGCTTGCCAATCTACACATGGATGTACTTTCAATGGGATATGAAATATGCCAGGGCCTGGCAGATGATCTCTGCCATGTCCTATCATTGAGCATACGCTTTTCCCTTGTTATGTCTGTCATTTGGCTGAGTACTGTTCCCTAAGCTATTCAGTCAAGACTTGCTGGCATCATTCACCTGCAGTATAAGAGCTTTCTGTGAAATTTCCCAGCAGAAATCCTCTGCAAGCACATAGCTTTGGATATGAGAGACAGTGGTGGAAGTTGAATTTCAACGGCAGATATTTGAAAACAATGAAACAAGCCCCGAATAAGATCTTTACATGTTTCCCAGATGAATATGTTTGGAAATACAGGGGAAGATGGATATCAAGCCTGAGAAGAGTGCACACCCATTTCAAGGTACAAAAACCAGGGAAAAACATGGGAAAGCAAGAGAGCTGGTTAATCTGATGTAAAAACCTTTGATGATGAAAGGAAAATTATATTCTCATGATGATATAATCAGGCTGTAGAAGTGAACTTCTCATGTTGGTTCTCCTATGTGTGGCCTTCTGCATTGGGCGGTGGATGTAGGACAGGAAATCTTCGAATAAATCTGGTGGAACACAAAATACTGAAAAAAAAATTCAGCCTAAATCCTGTGTATTCCTTCCCTTTGAGAACATATATGGATAATGTATGAAGTTTCAAAAGAGAAAATGTCTTTTGGGTCATGGTTTCAACAATGAAATGGTCACTTCACATAACATTTTGAATTTTGCTTTCACACTTGCTCATGTACCGGGCCTGAGTAAAGCAGAATGCAGAGTAAGCCTCTTCAATGGTTGTGCATTCCATAAGTGGTTTTAAAACCAGGGAACCCCTTTGGACTTAGTGTTTGTATTTTATGGGTTGATTGGTTTTTCAAATTGTTTGTTTTACTATTTTTAACTTTGTGAGTCAGGGAAGCCCTCACTCATAGAGATTCAGACCTCTCCAAAAGCTCTGAAGTTATTCATGTAACAGCTATTACATGTTATAAGTTTCTCCTATTAAAACTTGAAAGAGAAACAGACTCTGCTACTTTTCATCTAAATTCAGTGTTGGGCTAAATTCAGTGTTGGACTTTTTACAAGTCCTTTGAAATGTGTCCTCCTCTAGTCACTGGTCGTGCTGGAATTTACTTTCTTGTGAAGACAGGATTTGAGCAAATTGACACAAGTACACTTTGCCACTACTCTGGACACCTGGTTAAATATCGAGTTCCCTAAATGGTGTGTGTTTTACTTTGATCTCTGCCCACACTTTGCTCATCCAGTTAGAACCACAGGGCTCCAGGCCATAGCGTTCCAGGCCTAAACAAGAAAATTTCCATTCCGTTTTGGGAGTTCATTCGTCTCTCATAATTACTTTTTCCACAGATGTGTGCTTCAGGATAGGCCCTGTCCAAATGTGGAGAGGCCCATTTTCATTCACTCACTTTCAGACTTTCTAAGATTTTCAGTTACTAGAGGTTTGTGCAGACTTGCCATTGTCAAGGGACAGTGCACTTCACTTGAAGTTGTGCAGTATTACTTCATGTGTCTCCGTGGAATTTCCACCAATGGGAAACTCTTGCTGTATTCATCTCCAAGTGTTTCTGGGTAAGAAAATATAAGTAAGAAAGGATGTGGTTTCAAGCCCAACGAGGAAAGGAGGGATTATCTTTGTTTCAGTGCAGGTTGACCTTTCAAAGAAACAGTAATTCCTATGAAATAGGAGGTAAAATCTTTTGTAAAGAGACATGGACATGACCCGCTGAAGTTTATGTCACTGTTTTTAAAACGCCAAGGGCATTTCAGAAATTCTTGGCTACTGAAGTGCCCCTTTTTTCAAATTTCTCTTAGGTAAGACACTCCAGCTTCGTCCAACCATGGTACTGTTCCTTCCATGTAAAAAACCAAAGCAAAAAAGAAAATAAATTAAAACAAAACCCATCAAATTACCTTTGAGAGCACACAATTGCTCAGCAGGCCCACCATTCAAGAAGCTAGAGGTACAGAAGCCTCAGCCTTCAGCCCATGGCCTGAAGTTTTGTCTCTATCATGGCCCCTCAATTCCCTGGCATGTCCACATTAACTCATGAATCTTTACTCATTTCCTCTTCAAATGCATAGGATCCAATATATTTGAACCCTGTTCACCTGGGCTGTAATCATCCAAGGACACACCAGAGGAAGGGCAGCCACCCCCTTGCCTGGGGCCTTGGAGCTTATCACAATAGAAATGGACACCTGAACAAGGGGAGCCAAAACAAAGAGAGGCATATTCCTAAAGTCTGAAGCACAGAAGCTACCTATAGACCAGTAGTGGGATTTCACAAATTATGTAAGAATCTCTGTGCACATGCTTGGCATGGCCGCTCATGCCTATAATCCCAGCAATCTGGGGGCTGAGTTGGATGGATCCTTGGGAGTTCCAGTCCATCTTGGGTTACGAATTTATCTCAAGGCCTCTTTCAACAACTACATAAGATGCTGTTTCCAAAAAGAGGACAACAGAAAAGAAGACACACTTGATCCAGGTCCCTGGGTTCACTACATGAGTTGTGGAGTCTAAATATTCCATGCCATGAGAAAATACCTGGGATTTTTAGTGAAAGGGGCATTTGCATCCCTTTTCTAAGGGTTTCCCTTTCACCATGTTACATTTGAATTCTGAGAAAACCTGCTGGTGATAAGCTATCTAGCATTATGTTGGTTTAGGTATTGAGCTAGTACCTCATGTTTAGTGTTCAGGGTTATGCTGGAATGGCTGCAGAGCTCCTTGAAATAGCGATTGCAGACAAGTGAACCCCGAGGAAGCTGGATAGTTGAAGCAGGCACTCCAAATATTCATGCCCTGCAAGGATTCACTTTCATTTTGGGACTCATCTTCTGCTTGCTGGCTTTTAGTGCTAACTGATACTACCATGGTGGCAGTAATCCAGCAGAGACTGCATGTATGGTTTGCAGGTTTGCTTCCCAAGCCACCAGAAACTTGGCAGAACCCAAATCATTGTGGCATTTTCTTTCCTCCCCTGAAACATTTGGCTTTCTAAGTTTGAAAATTGAATAGACTGGGCTAGTCAAGTTTGGAGCCCATGTACCACCAACAGAGCTAAAGACAGAGCCAACTACTTCCCTCCACTTGTCAAAATATGTCAAATTTGCTTGATCACCACAACTTCAAAGAAAATTCTGAGGCAACTTAGAGAGGTTAATCAAATACTGCACGATTGGAATGGCTGTGGTTTTATGAGGTGGAAAGCTGCAGAGTTGGGCTGAAACTGTTCACAGAAACCCACAGGCTTGTGGTTGCCAGGCAACCACACTGGGCTGAGACTGGCTGAACATCACTGTGAGGTGGATTTTAGGCTCTAGGTTTGAAAATTTAAAAGACTGGGGTAGTCAAGTTTGGAACCCATCGACCACAGACAGACCAAAAGGTCTTTCAATTACTTCCCTCCACTTCTCAAAATATGTCAAATTTTCTTGATCACTACAACTGTAAAAAAAATTCTGAGGCAACATAGAGAGACTAATCAAATACTGCATGATTGGAATGGCTGTGGTTGTATGAGGTGGAAAGCTGCAGAGTTGGGCTGAAACAGTTCACAGAAATCCACAAGCTTGTGGTTGCCAGGAAACCACACTGGGCTGCAATTGGCTGAGCACCATTGTTAGCTGGACTTTAGGCTCTAGGACACAAATGTGCAGTTGGAGACCTGAGTCACAATGCTGGGCGTTGCCATGGAGACCTCAGTGGCACAGAGGACCTTGTAGGGCAAGTTTTAAATAGGATGAATATTCTTGGCCTGGTGTGCCACAATATTCTCTCTGAAGGCTTCACTGCTCAGAATTTGTGGATGGAAATGCTTGCCAAATCTACACATGGATGTACTTTCAATGGGATATGAAATATGCCAGGGCCTGGCAGATGATCTCTGCCATGTCCTATCATTGAGCATATGCTTTTCCCTTGTCATGTCTGTCATTTGGCTGAGTACTGTTCCCTAAGCTGTTCAGTCAAGACTTGCTGGCATCATTCACCTGCAGTATAAGAGCTTTCTGTGAAATTTCTCAGCAGAAATCCTCTGCAAGCACATAGCTTTGGATATGAGAGACAGTGGTGGAAGTTGAATTTCAAGGGCAGATATTTGAAAACAATGAAACAAGCCCCGAATAAGATCTTTACATGTTTCCCAGATGAATATGTTTGGAAATACAGGGGAAGATGGATATCAAGCCTGAGAAGAGTGCACACCCATTTCAAGGTACAAAAACCAGGGAAAAACATGGGAAAGCAAGAGAGCTGGTTAATCTGATGTAAAAACCTTTGATGATCAAAGGAAAATTATATTCTCATGATGATATAATCAGGCTGTAGAAGTGAACTTCTCATGTTAGTTCTCCTATGTGTGGCCTTCTGCATTGGGCGGTGGATGTAGGACAGGAAATCTTCAAATAAATCTGATGGAACACAAAATACTGAAAAAAAAAATTCAGCCTAAATCCTGTGTATTCCTTCCCTTTGAGAACATATATGGATAATGTATGAAGTTTCAAAAGAGAAAATGTCTTTTGGGTCATGGTTTCAACAATGAAATGGTCACTTCACATAACATTTTGAATTTTGCTTTCACACTTGCTCATGTACTGGGCCTGAGTAAAGCAGAATGCAGAGTAAGCCTCTTCAATGGTTGTGCATTCCATAAGTGGTTTTAAAACCAGGGAACGCCTTTGGACTTAGTGTTTGTATTTTATTGGTTGATTGGTTTTTCAAATTGTTTGTTTTACTATTTTTAACTTTGTGAGTCAGGGAAGCCCTCACTCATAGAGATTCAGACCTCTCCAAAAGCTCTGAAGTTATTCATGTAACAGCTATTACATGTTATAAGTTTCTCCTATTAAAACTTGAAAGAGAAACAGACTCTGCTACTTTTCATCTAAATTCAGTGTTGGGCTAAATTCAGTGTTGGACTTTTTACAAGTCCTTTGAAATGTGTCCTCCTCTAGTCACTGGTCGTGCTGGAATTTACTTTCTTGTGAAGAGAGGATTTGAGCAAATTGACACAAGTACAGTTTGCCACTACTCTGGACACCTGGTTAAATATCGAGTTCCCTAAATGGTGTGTGTTTTAATTTGATCTCTGCCCACACTTTGCTCATCCAGTTAGAACCACAGGGCTCCAGGCCATAGCGTTCCAGGCCTAAACAAGAAAATTTCCATTCCGTTTTGGGAGTTCATTCGTCTCTCATAATTACTTTTTCCACACATGTGTGCTTCAGGATAGGCCCTGTCCAAATGTGGAGAGGCCCATTTTCATTCATTCACTTTCAGACTTTCTAAGATTTTCAGTTACTAGAGGTTTGCGCAGACTTGCCATTGTCAAGGGACAGTACACTTCACTTGAAGTTGTGCAGTATTACTTCATGTGTCTCCGTGGAATTTCCACCAATGGGAAACTCTTGCTGTATTCATCTCCAAGTGTTTCTGGGTAAGAAAATATAAGTAACAAAGGATGTGGTTTCAAGCCCAATGAGGAAAGGAGGGATTATCTTTGTTTCAGTGCAGGTTGACCTTTCAAAGAAACAGTAATTCCTATGAAATAGGAGGTAAAATCTTTTGTAAAGAGACATGGACATGACCCGCTGAAGTTTATGTCACTGTTTTTAAAACGCCAAGGGCATTTCAGAAATTCTTGGCTACTGAAGTGCCCCTTTTTTCAAATTTCTCTTAGGTAAGACACTCCAGCTTCGTCAAACCATGGTACTGTTCCTTCCATGTAAAAAACCAAAGCAAAAAAGAAAATAAATTAAAACAAAACCTATCAAATTACATTTGAGAGCACACAATTGCTCAGCAGGCCCACCATTCAAGAAGCTAGAGGTATAGAAGCCTCAGCCTTCAGCCCACAGCCTGAAGTTTTGTCTCTATCATGGCCCCTCAATTCCCTGGCATGTCCACATTAACTCATGAATCTTTACTCATTTCCTCTTCAAATGCACAGGATCCAATATATTTGAACCCTGTTCACCTGGGCTGTAATCATCCAAGGACACACCAGAGGAAGGGCAGCCACCCCCTTGCCTGGGGCCTTGGAGCTTATCACAATAGAAATGGACACCTGAACAAGGGGATCCAAAACAAAGAGAGGCATATTCCTAAAGTCTGAAGCACAGAAGCTACCTATAGACCAGTAGTGGGATTTCACAAATTATGTAAGAATCTCTGTGCACATGCTTGGCATGGCCGCTCATGCCTATAATCCCAGCAATCTGGAGGCTGAGTTGGATGTATCCTTGGGATTTCCAGTCCATCTTGAGCTACGAATTTATCTCAAGGCCTCTTTAAACAACTACATAAGATGCTGTTTCCAAAAAGAGGACAAGAGAAAAGTAGACACACTTGATCCAGGTCCCTGGGTTCACTTCATGAGTTGTGGAGTCTAAATATTCCATGCCATGAGAAAATACCTGGGATTTTTAGTGAAAGGGGCATTTGCATCCCTTTTCTAAGGGTTTCCCTTTCACCATGTTACATTTGAATTCTGAGAAAACCTGCTGGTGATAAGCTATCTAGCATTATGTTGGTTTAGGTATTGAGCTAGTACCTCATGTTTAGTGTTCACGGTTATGCTGGAATGGCTGCAGACCTCCTTGAAATAGTGATTGCAGACAAGTGAACCCCGAGGAAGCTGGATAGTTGAAGCAGGCACTCCAAATATTCATGCACTGCAAGGATTCACTTTCATTTTGGGACTCATCTTCTGCTTGCTGGCTTTTAGTGCTAACTGATATTACCATGGTGGCAGTAATCCAGCAGAGACTGCATGTATGGTTTGCAGGTTTGCTTCCCAAGCCACCAGAAACTTGGCAGAACCCAAATCATTGTGGCATTTTCTTTCCTCCCCTGAAACATTTGGCTTTCTAAGTTTGAAAATTGAATAGACTGCGCTAGTCAAGTTTGGACCCCATGTACCACCAACAGAGCTAAAGACAGAGCCAACTACTACCCTCCACTTGTCAAAATATGTCAAATTTGCTTGATCACCACAACTTCAAAGAAAATTCTGAGGCAACTTAGAGAGGTTAATCAAATACTGCACGATTGGAATGGCTGTGGTTGTATGAGGTGGAAAGCTGCAGAGTTGGACTGAAACTGTTCACAGAAACCCACAGGCTTGTGGTTGCCAGGCAACCACACTGGGCTGAGACTGGCTGAACATCACTGTGAGGTGGATTTTAGGCTATAGGTTTGAAAATTTAAAAGACTGGGGTAGTCAAGTTTGGAACCCATCGACCACAGACAGACCAAAAGGTCTTTCAATTACTTCACTCCACTTCTCAAAATATGTCAAATTTTCTTGATCACTACAACTGTAAAAAAAATTCTGAGGCAACATAGAGAGACTACTCAAATACTGCATGATTGGAATGGCTGTGGTTGTATGAGGTGGAAAGCTGCAGAGTTGGGCTGAAACAGTTCACAGAAATCCACAAGCTTGTGGTTGCCAGGAAACCACACTGGGCTGCAATTGGCTGAGCACCATTGTTAGCTGGACTTTAGGATTTAGGACACAAGTGTGCAGTAGGAGACCTGAGTCACAATGCTGGGCGTTGCCATGGAGACCTCAGTGGCACAGAGGACCTTGTAGGGCAAGTTATAATAGGATGAATATTCTTGGCCTGGTGTGCCACAATATTCTCTCTGAAGGCTTCACTGCTCAGAATTTGTGGATGGAAATGCTTGCCAATCTACACATGGATGTACTTTCAATGGGATATGAAATATGCCAGGGCTTGGCAGATGATCTCTGCCATGTCCTATCATTGAGCATACGCTTTTCCCTTGTCATGTCTGTCATTTGGCTGAGTACTGTTCCCTAAGCTATTCAGTCAAGACTTGCTGGCATCATTCACCTGCAGTATAAGAGCTTTCTGTGAAATTTCTCAGCAGAAATCCTCTGCAAGCACATAGCTTTGGATATGAGAGACAGTGGTGGAAGTTGAATTTCAAGGGCAGATATTTGAAAGCAATGAAACAAGCCCCGAATAAGATCTTTACATGTTTCCCAGATGAATATGTTTGGAAATACAGGGGAAGATGGAGATCAAGCCTGAGAAGTGTGCACACCCATTTCAAGGTACAAAAACCAGGGAAAAACATGGGAAAGCAAGAGAGCTGGTTAATCTGATGTAAAAACCTTTGATGATGAAAGGAAAATTATATTCTCATGATGATATAATCAGGCTGTAGAAGTGAACTTCTCATGTTGGTTCTCCTATGTGTGGCCTTCTGCATTGGGCGGTGGATGTAGGACAGGAGATCTTCAAATAAATCTGGTGGAACACAAAATACTGAAAAAAAAATTCAGCCTAAATCCTGTGTATTCCTTCCCTTTGAGAACATATATGGATAATGTATGAAGTTTCAAAAGAGAAAATGTCTTTTGGGTCATGGTTTCAACAATGAAATGGTCACTTCACATAACATTTTGAATTTTGCTTTCACACTTGCTCATGTACCGGGCCTGAGTAAAGCAGAATGCAGAGTAAGCCTCTTCAATGCTTGTGCATTCCATAAGTGGTTTTAAAATCAGGGAACCCCTTTGGACTTAGTGTTTGTATTTTATTTGTTGATTGGTTTTTCAAATTGTTTGTTTTACTATTTTTAACTTTGTGAGTCAGGGAAGACCTCACTCATAGAGATTCAGACCTCTCCAAAAGCTCTGAGGTTATTCATGTAACAGCTATTACATGTTATAAGTTTCTCCTATTAAAACTTGAAAGAGAAATAGACTCTGCTACTTTTCATCTAAGTTCAGTGTTGGGCTAAATTCAGTGTTGGACTTTTTACAAGTCCTTTGAAATGTGTCCTCCTCTAGTCACTGGTCGTGCTGGAATTTACTTTCTTGTGAAGACAGGATTTGAGCAAATTGACACAAGTACAGTTTGCCACTACTCTGGACACCTGGTTAAATATCGAGTTCCCTAAATGGTGTGTGTTTTACTTTGATCTCTGCCCACACTTTGCTCATCCAGTTAGAACCACAGGGCTCCAGGCCATAGCGTTCCAGGCCTAAACAAGAAAATTTCCATTCCGTTTTGGGAGTTCATTCGTCTCTCATAATTACTTTTTCCACAGATGTGTGCTTCAGGATAGGCCCTGTCCAAATGTGGAGAGGCCCATTTTCATTCACTCACTTTCAGACTTTCTAAGATTTTCAGTTACTAGAGGTTTGCGCAGACTTGCCATTGTCAAGGGACAGTGCACTTCACTTGAAGTTGTGCAGTATTACTTCATGTGTCTCCGTGGAATTTCCACCAATGGGAAACTCTTGCTGTATTCATCTCCAAGTGTTTCTGCATAAGAAAATATAAGTAACAAAGGATGTGGTTTCAAGCCCAATGAGGAAAGGAGGGATTATCTTTGTTTCAGTGCAGGTTGACCTTTCAAAGAAACAGTAATTCCTATGAAATAGGAGGTAAAATCTTTTGTAAAGAGACATGGACATGACCCGCTGAAGTTTATGTCACTGTTTTTAAAACGCCAAGGGCATTTCAGAAATTCTTGGCTACTGAAGTGCCCCTTTTTTCAAATTTCTCTTAGGTAAGACACTCCAGCTTCGTCAAACCATGGTACTGTTCCTTCCATGTAAAAAACCAAAGCAAAAAAGAAAATAAATTAAAACAAAACCCATCAAATTACATTTGAGAGCACACAATTGCTCAGCAGGTCCACTATTCAAGAAGCTAGAGGTACAGAAGCCTCAGCCTTCAGCCCATGGCCTGAAGTTTTGTCTCTATCATGGCCCCTCAATTCCCTGGCATGTCCACATTAACTCATGAATCTTTACTCATTTCCTCTTCAAATGCACGGGATCCAATATATTTGAACCCTGTTCACCTGGGCTGTAATCATCCAAGGACACACCAGAGGAAGGGCAGCCACCCCCTTGCCTGGGGCCTTGGAGCTTATCACAATAGAAATGGACACCTGAACAAGGGGAGCCAAAACAAAGAGAGGCATATTCCTAAAGTCTGAAGCACAGAAGCTACCTATAGACCAGTAGTGGGATTTCACAAATTATGTAAGAATCTCTGTGCACATGCTTGGCATGGCCGCTCATGCCTATAATCCCAGCAATCTGGGGGCTGAGTTGGATGGATCCTTGGGAGTTCCAGTCCATCTTGGGTTACGAATTTATCTCAAGGCCTCTTTCAACAACTACATAAGATGCTGTTTCCAAAAAGAGGACAACAGAAAAGTAGACACACTTGATCCAGGTCCCTGGGTTCACTACATGAGTTGTGGAGTCTAAATATTCCATGCCATGAGAAAATACCTGGGATTTTTAGTGAAAGGGGCATTTGCATCCCTTTTCTAAGGGTTTCCCTTTCACCATGTTACATTTGAATTCTGAGAAAACCTGCTGGTGATAAGCTATCTAGCATTATGTTGGTTTAGGTATTGAGCTAGTACCTCATGTTTAGTGTTCAGGGTTATGCTGGAATGGTTGCAGAGCTCCTTGAAATAGCGATTGCAGACAAGTGAACCCCGAGGAAGCTGGATAGTTGAAGCAGGCACTCCAAATATTCATGCATTGCAGGGATTCACTTTCATTTTGGGACTCATCTTCTGGTTGCTGGCTTTTAGTGCTAACTGATACTACCATGGTGGCAGTAATCCAGCAGAGACTGCATGTATGGTTTGCAGGTTTGCTTCCCAAGCCACCAGAAACTTGGCAGAACCCAAATCATTGTGGCATTTTCTTTCCTCCCCTGAAATATTTGGCTTTCTAAGTTTGAAAATTGAATAGACTGCGCTAGTCAAGTTTGGACCCCATGTACCACCAACAGAGCTAAAGACAGAGCCAATTACTTCCCTCCACTTGTCAAAATATGTCAAATTTGCTTGATCACCACAACTTCAAAGAAAATTCTGAGGCAACTTAGAGAGGTTAATCAAATACTGCACGATTGGAATGGCTGTGGTTTTATGAGGTGGAAAGCTGCAGAGTTGGGCTGAAACTGTTCACAGAAACCCACAGGCTTGTGGTTGCCAGGCAACCACACTGGGCTGAGACTGGCTGAACATCACTGTGAGGTGGATTTTAGGCTCTAGGTTTGAAAATTTAAAAGACTGGGGTAGTCAAGTTTGGAACCCATCGACCACAGACAGACCAAAAGGTCTTTCAATTACTTCCCTCCACTTCTCAAAATATGTCCAATTTTCTTGATCACTACAACTGTAAAAAAAATTCTGAGGCAACATAGAGAGACTAATCAAATTCTGCATGATTGGAATGGCT
The DNA here is from genome assembly GCF_034190915.1 of Cavia porcellus. Lineage (NCBI taxonomy): Eukaryota > Metazoa > Chordata > Mammalia > Rodentia > Caviidae > Cavia > Cavia porcellus. The sequence goes on from NW_026947528.1 coordinate 5,583,138, forward strand.
GTGGTTGTATGAGGTGGAAAGCTGCAGAGTTGGGCTGAAACAGTTCACAGAAATGCACAAGCTTGTGGTTGCCAGGAAACCACACTGGGCTGCAATTGGCTGAGCACCATTGTTAGCTGGACTTTAGGCTCTAGGACACAAGTGTGCAGTAGGAGACCTGAGTCACAATGCTGGGCGTTGCCATGGAGACCTCAGTGGCACAGAGGACCTTGTAGCGCAAGTTTTAAATAGGATGAATATTCTTGGCCTGGTGTGCCACAATATTCTCTCTGAAGGCTTCACTGCTCAGAATTTGTGGATGGAAATGCTTGCCAATCTACACATGGATGTACTTTCAATGGGATATGAAATATGCCAGGGCCTGGCAGATGATCTCTGCCATGTCCTATCATTGAGCATACGCTTTTCCCTTGTCATGTCTGTCATTTGGCTGAGTACTGTTCCCTAAGCTATTCAGTCAAGACTTGCTGGCATCATTCACCTGCAGTATAAGAGCTTTCTGTGAAATTTCCCAGCAGAAATCCTCTGCAAGCACATAGCTTTGGATATGAGAGACAGTGGTGGAAGTTGAATTTCAAGGGCAGATATTTGAAAACAATGAAACAAGCCCCGAATAAGATCTTTACATGTTTCCCAGATGAATATGTTTGGAAATACAGGGGAAGATGGATATCAAGCCTGAGAAGAGTGCACACCCATTTCAAGGTACAAAAACCAGGGAAAAACATGGGAAAGCAAGAGAGCTGGTTAATCTGATGTAAAAACCTTTGATGATGAAAGGAAAATTATATTCTCATGATGATATAATCAGGCTGTAGAAGTGAACTTCTCATGTTGGTTCTCCTATGTGTGGCCTTCTGCATTGGGCGGTGGATGTAGGACAGGAGATCTTCAAATAAATCTGGTGGAACACAAAATACTGAAAAAAAAATTCAGCCTAAATCCTGTGTATTCCTTCCCTTTGAGAACATATATGGATAATGTATGAAGTTTCAAAAGAGAAAATGTCTTTTGGGTCATGGTTTCAACAATGAAATGGTCACTTCACATAACATTTTGAATTTTGCTTTCACACTTGCTCATGTACCGGGCCTGAGTAAAGCAGAATGCAGAGTAAGCCTCTTCAATGGTTGTGCATTCCATAAGTGGTTTTAAAACCAGGGAACCCCTTTGGACTTAGTGTTTGTATTTTATTGGTTGATTGGTTTTTCAAATTGTTTGTTTTACTATTTTTAACTTTGTGAGTCAGGGAAGCCCTCACTCATAGAGATTCAGACCTCTCCAAAAGCTCTGAAGTTTTTCATGTAACAGCTATTACATGTTATAAGTTTCTCCTATTAAAACTTGAAAGAGAAACAGACTCTGCTACTTTTCATCTAAATTCAGTGTTGGGCTAAATTCAGTGTTGGTCTTTTTACAAGTCCTTTAAAATGTGTCCTCCTCTAGTCACTGGTCGTGCTGGAATTTACTTTCTTATGAAGACAGGATTTGAGCAAATTGACACAAGTACAGTTTGCCACTACTCTGGACACCTGGTTAAATATCGAGTTCCCTAAATGGTGTGTGTTTTACTTTGATCTCTGCCCACACTTTGCTCATCCAGTTAGAACCACAGGGCTCCAGGCCATAGCGTTCCAGGCCTAAACAAGAAAATTTCCATTTCGTTTTGGGAGTTCATTCGTCTCTCATAATTACTTTTTCCACAGATGTGTGCTTCAGGATAGGCCCTGTCCAAATGTGGAGAGGCCCATTTTCATTCACTCACTTTCAGACTTTCTAAGATTTTCAGTTACTAGAGGTTTGCGCAGACTTGCCATTGTCAAGGGACAGTGCACTTCACTTGAAGTTGTGCAGTATTACTTCATGTGTCTCCGTGGAATTTCCACCAATGGGAAACTCTTGCTGTATTCATCTCCAAGTGTTTCTGCGTAAGAAAATATAAGTAACAAAGGATGTGGTTTCAAGCCCAATGAGGAAAGGAGGGATTATCTTTATTTCAGTGCAGGTTGACCTTTCAAAGAAACAGTAATTCCTATGAAATAGGAGGTAAAATCTTTTGTAAAGAGACATGGACATGACCCGCTCAAGTTTATGTCACTGTTTTTAAAATGCCAAGGGCATTTCAGAAATTCTTGGCTACTGAAGTGCCCCTTTTTTCAAATTTCTCTTAGGTAAGACACTCCAGCTTCGTCAAACCATGGTACTGTTCCTTCCATGTAAAAAACCAAAGCAAAAAAAAATAAATTAAAACAAAACCCATCATATTACATTTGAGAGCACACAATTGCTCAGCAGGCCCACCATTCAAGAAGAGAGAGGTACAGAAGCCTCAGCCTTCAGCCCATGGCCTGAAGTTTTGTCTCTATCATGGCCCCTCAATTCCCTGGCATGTCCACATTAACTCATGAATCTTTACTCATTTCCTCTTCAAATGCACAGGATCCAATATATTTGAACCCTGTTCACCTGGGCTGTAATCATCCAAGGACACACCAGAGGAAGGGCAGCCACCCCCTTGCCTGGGGCCTTGGAGCTTATCACAATAGAAATGGACACCTGAACAAGGGGAGCCAAAACAAAGAGAGGCATATTCCTAAAGTCTGAAGCACAGAAGCTACCTATAGACCAGTAGTGGGATTTCACAAATTATGCAAGAATCTCTGTGCACATGCTTGGCATGGCCGCTCATGCCTATAATCCCAGCAATCTGGGGGCTGAGGTGGATGGATCCTTGGGAGTTCCAGTCCATCTTGGGCTACGAATTTATCTCAAGGCCTCTTTCAACAACTACATAAGATGCTGTTTCCAAAAAGAGGACAACAGAAAAGTAGAAACACTTGATCCAGGTCCCTGGGTTCACTACATGAGTTGTGGAGTCTAAATATTCCATGCCATGAGAAAATACCTGGGATTTTTAGTGAAAGGGGCATTTGCATCCCTTTTCTAAGGGTATCCCTTTCACCATGTTACATTTGAATTCTGAGAAAACCTGCTGGTGATAAGCTATCTAGCATTATGTTGGTTTAGGTATTGAGCTAGTACCTCATGTTTAGTGTTCAGGGTTATGCTGGAATGGCTGCAGACCTCCTTGAAATAGCGATTGCAGACAAGTGAACCCCGAGGAAGCTGGATAGTTGAAGCAGGCACTCCAAATATTCATGCACTGCAAGGATTCACTTTCATTTTGGGACTCATCTTCTGCTTGCTGGCTTTTAGTGCTAACTGATACTACCATGGTGGCAGTAATCCAGCAGAGACTGCATGTATGGTTTGCAGGTTTGCTTCCCAAGCCACCAGAAACTTGGCAGAACCCAAATCATTGTGGCATTTTCTTTCCTCCCCTGAAACATTTGGCTTTCTAAGTTTGAAAATTGAATAGACTGGGCTAGTCAAGTTTGGACCCCATGTACCAGCAACAGAGCTAAAGACAGAGCCAACTACTTCCCTCCACTTGTCAAAATATGTCAAATTTGCTTGATCACCACAACTTCAAAGAAAATTCTGAGGCAACTTAGAGAGGTTAATCAAATACTGCATGATTGGAACGGTGGTGGTTTTATGAGGTGGAAAGCTGCAGAGTTGGGCTGAAACTGTTCACAGAAACCCACAGGCTTGTGGTTGCCAGGCAACCACACTGGGCTGAGACTGGCTGAACATCACTGTGAGGTGGATTTTAGGCTCTAGGTTTGAAAATTTAAAAGACTGGGGTAGTCATGTTTGGAACCCATCGACCACAGACAGACCAAAAGGTCTTTCAATTACTTCCCTCCACTTCTCAAAATATGTCAAATTTTCTTGATCACTACAACTGTAAAAAAAATTCTGAGGCAACATAGAGAGACTAATCAAATATGCATGATTGGAATGGCTGTGGTTGTATGAGGTGGAAAGCTGCAGAGTTGGGCTGAAACAGTTCACAGAAATCCACAAGCTTGTGGTTGCCAGGAAACCACACTGGGCTGCAATTGGCTGAGCAACATTGTTAGCTGGACTTTAGGCTCTAGGACACAAGTGTGCAGTAGGAGACCTGAGTCACAATGCTGGGCGTTGCCATGGAGACCTCAGTGGCACAGAGGACCATGTAGGGCAAATTTTAAATAGGATGAATATTCTTGGCCTGGTGTGCCACAATATTCTCTCTGAAGGCTTCACTGCTCAGAATTTGTGGATGGAAATGCTTGCCAATCTACACATGGATGTACTTTCAATGGGATATGAAATATGCCAGGGCCTGGCAGATGATCTCTGCCATGTCCTATCATTGAGCATACGCTTTTCCCTTGTCATGTCTGTCATTTGGCTGAGTACTGTTCCCTAAGCTATTCAGTCAAGACTTGCTGGCATCATTCACCTGCAGTATAAGAGCTTTCTGTGAAATTTTCCAGCAGAAATCCTCTGCAAGCACATAGCTTTGGATATGAGAGACAGTGGTGGAAGTTGAATTTCAAGGGCAGATATTTGAAAACAATGAAACAAGCCCCGAATAAGATCTTTACATGTTTCCCAGATGAATATGTTTGGAAATACAGGGGAAGATGGATATCAAGCCTGAGAAGAGTGCACACCCATTTCAAGGTACAAAAACCAGGGAAAAACATGGGAAAGCAAGAGAGCTGGTTAATCTGATGTAAAAACCTTTGATGATGAAAGGAAAATTATATTCTCATGATGATATAATCAGGCTGTAGAAGTGAACTTCTCATGTTGGTTCTCCTATGTGTGGCCTTCTGCATTGGGCGGTGGATGTAGGACAGGAAATCTTCAAATAAATCTGGTGGAACACAAAATACTGAAAAAAAATTCAGCCTAAATCCTGTGTATTCCTTCCCTTTGAGAACATGTATGGATAATGTATGAAGTTTCAAAAGAGAAAATGTCTTTTGGGTCATGGTTTCAACAATGAAATGGTCACTTCACATAACATTTTGAATTTTGCTTTCACACTTGCTCATGTACCGGGCCTGAGTAAAGCAGAATGCAGAGTAAGCCTTTTCAATGGTTGTGCATTCCATAAGTGGTTTTAAAACCAGGGAACCCCTTTGGACTTAGTGTTTGTATTTTATTGGTTGATTGGTTTTTCAAATTGTTTGTTTTACTATTTTTAACTTTGTGAGTCAGGGAAGCCCTCACTCATAGAGATTCAGACCTCTCCAAAAGCTCTGAAGTTATTCATGTAACAGCTATTACATGTTATAAGTTTCTCCTATTAAAACTTGAAAGAGAAACAGACTCTGCTACTTTTCATCTAAATTCAGTGTTGGGCTAAATTCAGTGTTGGACTTTTTACAAGTCCTTTGAAATGTGTCCTCCTCTAGTCACTGGTCGTGCTGGAATTTACTTTCTTGTGAAGACAGGATTTGAGCAAATTGACACAAGTACAGTTTGCCACTACTCTGGACACCTGGTTAAATATCGAGTTCCCTAAATGGTGTGTGTTTTACTTTGATCTCTGCCCACACTTTGCTCATCCAGTTAGAATCACAGGGCTCCAGGCCATAGCGTTCCAGGCCTAAACAAGAAAATTTAAATTCCGTTTTGGGAGTTCATTCGTCTCTCATAATTACTTTTTCCACAGATGTGTGCTTCAGGATAGGCCCTGTCCAAATGTGGAGAGGCCCATTTTCATTCACTCACTTTAAGACTTTCTAAGATTTTCAGTTACTAGAGGTTTGCAGAGGCTTGCCATTGTCAAGGGACAGTACACTTCACTTGAAGTTGTGCAGTATTACTTCATGTGTCACCGTGGAATTTCCACCAATGGGATACTCTTGCTGTATTCATCTCCAAGTGTATCTGGGTAAGAAAATATAAGTAAGAAAGGATGTGGTTTCAAGCCCAATGAGGAAAGGAGGGATTATCTTTGTTTCAGTGCAGGTTGACCTTTCAAAGAAACAGTAATTCCTATGAAATAGGAGGTAAAATCTTTTGTAAAGAGACATGGACATGACCCGCTGAAGTTTATGTCACTGTTTTTAAAACGCTAAGGGCATTTCAGAAATTCTTGGCTACTGAAGTGCCTCTTTTTTCAAATTTCTCTTAGGTAAGAAACTCCAGCTTCGACAAACCATGGTACTGTTCCTTCTATGTAAAAAACCAAAGCAAAAAAGAAAATAAATTAAAACAAAACCCATCAAATTACATTTGAGAGCACACAATTGCTCAGCAGGCCCACCTTTCAAGAAGCTAGAGGTACAGAAGCCTCAGCCTTCAGCCCATGGCCTGAAGTTTTGTCTCTGTCATGGCCCCTCAATTCCCTGGCATGTCCACATTAACTCATGAATCTTTACTCATTTCCTCTTCAAATGCACAGGATCCAATATATTTGAACCCTGTTCACCTGGGCTGTAATCATCCAAGGACACACCAGAGGAAGGGCAGCCACCCCCTTGCCTGGGGCCTTGGAGCTTATCACAATAGAAATGGACACCTGAACAAGGGGAGCCAAAACAAAGAGAGGCATATTCCTAAAGTCTGAAGCACAGAAGCTACCTATAGACCAGTAGTGGGATTTCACAAATTATGTAAGAATCTCTGTGCACATGCTTGGCATGGCCGCTCATGCCTATAATCCCAGCAATCTGGGGGCTGAGGTGGATGGATCCTTGGGAGTTCCAGTCCATCTTGGGCTACGAATTTATCTCAAGGCCTCTTTCAACAACTACATAAGATGCTGTTTCCAAAAAGAGGACAAGAGAAAAGTAGACACACTTGATCCAGGTCCCTGGGTTCACTACATGAGTTTTGGAGTCTAAATATTCCATGCCATGAGAAAATACCTGGGATTTTTAGTGAAAGGGGCATTTGCATCCCTTTTCTAAGGGTTTCCCTTTCACCATGTTACATTTGAATTCTGAGAAAACCTGCTGGTGATAAGCTATCTAGCATTATGTTGGTTTAGGTATTGAGCTAGTACCTCATGTTTAGTGTTCAGGGTTATGCTGGAATGGCTGCAGACCTCCTTGAAATAGTGATTGCAGACAAGTGAACCCCGAGGAAGCTGGATAGTTGAAGCAGGCACTCCAAATATTCATGCATTGCAGGGATTCACTTTCATTTTGGGACTCATCTTCTGGTTGCTGGCTTTTAGTGCTAACTGATACTACCATGGTGGCAGTAATCCAGCAGAGACTGCATGTATGGTTTGCAGGTTTGCTTCCCAAGCCACCAGAAACTTGGCAGAACCCAAATCATTGTGGCATTTTCTTTCCTCCCCTGAAACATTTGGCTTTCTAAGTTTGAAAATTGAATAGACTGCGCTAGTCAAGTTTGGACCCCATGTACCACCAACAGAGCTAAAGACAGAGCCAACTACTTTCCTCCACTTGTCAAAATATGTCAAATTTGCTTGATCACCACAACTTCAAAGAAAATTCTGAGGCAACTTAGAGAGGTTAATCAAATACTGCACGATTGGAATGGCTGTGGTTTTATGAGGTGGAAAGCTGCAGAGTTGGGCTGAAACTGTTCACAGAAACCCACAGGCTTGTGGTTGCCAGGCAACCACACTGGGCTGAGACTGGCTGAACATCACTGTGAGGTGGATTTTAGGCTCTAGGTTTGAAAATTTAAAAGACTGGGGTAGTCAAGTTTGGAACCCATCGACCACAGACAGACCAAAAGGTCTTTCAATTACTTCCCTCCACTTCTCAAAATATGTCAAAATTTCTTGATCACTACAACTGTAAAAAAAATTCTGAGGCAACATAGAGAGACTAATCAAATACTGCATGTTTGGAATGGCTGTGGTTGTATGAGGTGGAAAGCTGCAGAGTTGGGCTGAAACAGTTCACAGAAATCCACAAGCTTGTGGTTGCCAGGAATCCACACTGGGCTGCAATTGGCTGAGCACCATTGTTAGCTGGACTTTAGGCTCTAGGACACAAGTGTGCAGTAGGAGACCTGAGTCACAATGCTGGGCGTTGCCATGGAGACCTCAGTGGCACAGAGGACCTTGTAGGGCAAGTTTTAAATAAGATGAATATTCTTGGCCTGGTGTGCCACAATATTCTCTCTGAAGGCTTCACTGCTCAGAATTTGTGGATGGAAATGCTTGCCAATCTACACATGGATGTACTTTCAATGGGATATGAAATATGCCAGGGCCTGGCAGATGATCTCTGCCATGTCCTATCATTGAGCATACGCTTTTCCCTTGTCATGTCTGTCATTTGGCTGAGTACTGTTCCCTAAGCTATTCAGTCAAGACTTGCTGGCATCATTCACCTGCAGTATAAGAGCTTTCTGTGAAATTTCTCAGCAGAAATCCTCTGCAAGCACATAGCTTTGGATATGAGAGACAGTGGTGGAAGTTGAATGTCAAGGGCAGATATTTGAAAACAATGAAACAAGCCCCGAATAAGATCTTTACATGTTTCCCAGATGAATATGTTTGGAAATACAGGGGAAGATTGATATCAAGCCTGAGAAGAGTGCACACCCATTTCAAGGTACAAAAACCAGGGAAAAACATGGGAAAGCAAGAGAGCTGGTTAATCTGATGTAAAAACCTTTGATGATGAAAGGAAAATTATATTCTCATGATGATATAATCAGGCTGTAGAAGTGAACTTCTCATGTTGGTTCTCCTATGTGTGGCCTTCTGCATTGGGCGGTGGATGTAGGACAGGAAATCTTCAAATAAATCTGCTGGAACACAAAATACTGAAAAAAAAAATTCAGCCTAAATCCTGTGTATTCCTTCCCTTTGAGAACATATATGGATAATGTATGAAGTTTCAAAAGAGAAAATGTCTTTTGGGTCATGGTTTCAACAATGAAATGGTCACTTCACATAACATTTTGAATTTTGCTTTCACACTTGCTCATGTACCGGGCCTGAGTAAAGCAGAATGCAGAGTAAGCCTCTTCAATGGTTGTGCATTCCATAAGTGGTTTTAAAACCAGGGAACCCCTTTGGACTTAGTGTTTGTATTTTATGGGTTGATTGGTTTTACAAATTGTTTGTTTTACTATTTTTAACTTTGTGAGTCAGGGAAGCCCTCACTCATAGAGATTCAGACCTCTCCAAAAGCTCTGAAGTTATTCATGTAACAGCTATTACATGTTATAAGTTTCTCCTATTAAAACTTGAAAGAGAAACAGACTCTGCTACTTTTCATCTAAATTCAGTGTTGGGCTAAATTCAGTGTTGGACTTTTTACAAGTCCTTTGAAATGTGTCCTCCTCTAGTCACTGGTCGTGCTGGAATTTACTTTCTTGTGAAGACAGGATTTGAGCAAATTGACACAAGTACAGTTTGCCACTACTCTGGACACCAGGTTAAATATCGAGTTCCCTAAATGGTGTGTGTTTTACTGTGATCTCTGCCCACACTTTGCTCATCCAGTTAGAACCACAGGGCTCCAGGCCATAGCGTTCCAGGCCTAAACAAGAAAATTTCCATTCCGTTTTGGGAGTTCATTCGTCTCTCATAATTACTTTTTCCACAGATGTGTGCTTCAGGATAGGCCCTGTCCAAATGTGGAGAGGCCCATTTTCATTCACTCACTTTCAGACTTTCTAAGGTTTTCAGTTACTAGAGGTTTGCGCAGACTTGCCATTGTCAAGGTACAGTACACTTCACTTGAAGTTGTGCAGTATTACTTCATGTGTCACCGTGGAATTTCCACGAATGGGAAACTCTTGCTGTATTCATCTCCAAGTGTTTCTGGGTAAGAAAATATAAGTAACAAAGGATGTGGTTTCAAGCCCAACGAGGAAAGGAGGGATTATCTTTGTTTCAGTGCAGGTTGACCTTTCAAAGAAACAGTAATTCCTATGAAATAGGAGGTAAAATCTTTTGTAAAGAGACATGGACATGACCCGCTGAAGTTTATGTCACTGTTTTTAAAACGCTAAGGGCATTTCAGAAATTCTTGGCTACTGAAGTGCCCCTTTTTTCAAATTTCTCTTAGGTAAGACACTCCAGCTTCGTCAAACCATGGTACTGTTCCTTCCATGTAAAAAACCAAAGCAAAAAAGAAAATAAATTAAAACAAAACCCATCAAATTACATTTGAGAGCACACAATTGCTCAGCAGGCCCACCATTCAAGAAGCTAGAGGTACAGAAGCCTCAGCCTTCAGCCCATGGCCTGAAGTATTGTCTCTATCATGGCCCCTCAATTCCCTGGCATGTCCACATTAACTCATGAATTTTTACTCATTTCCTCTTCAAATGCACAGGATCCAATATATTTGAACCCTGTTCACCTGGGCTGTAATCATCCAAGGACACACCAGAGGAAGGGCAGCCACCCCCTTGCCTGGGGCCTTGGAGCTTATCACAATAGAAATGGACACCTGAACAAGGGGAGCCAAAACAAAGAGAGGCATATTCCTAAAGTCTGAAGCACAGAAGCTACCTATAGACCAGTAGTGGGATTTCACAAATTATGTAAGAATCTCTGTGCACTTGCTTGGCATGGCCGCTCATGCCTATAATCCCAGCAATCTGGGGGCTGAGGTGGATGGATCCTTGGGAGTTCCAGTCCATCTTGGGCTACGAATTTATCTCGAGGCCTCTTTCAACAACTACATAAGATGCTGTTTCCAAAAAGAGGACAACAGAAAAGTAGACACACTTGATCCAGGTCCCTGGCTTCACTACATGAGTTGTGGAGTCTAAATATTCCATGCCATGAGAAAATACCTGGGATTTTTAGTGAAAGGGGCATTTGCATCCCTTTTCTAAGGGTTTCCCTTTCACCATGTTACATTTGAATTCTGAGAAAACCTGCTGGTGATAAGCTATCTAGCATTATGTTGGTTTAGGTATTGAGCTAGTACCTCATGTTTAGTGTTCAGGGTTATGCTGGAATGGCTGCAGAGCTCATTGAAATAGCGATTGCAGACAAGTGAACCCCGAGGAAGCTGGATAGTTGAAGCAGGCACTCCAAATATTCATGCATTGCAGGGATTCACTTTCATTTTGGGACTCATCTTCTGGTTGCTGGCTTTTAGTGCTAACTGATACTACCATGGTGGCAGTAATCCAGCAGAGACTGCATGTATGGTTTGCAGGTTTGCTTCCCAAGCCACCAGAAACTTGGCAGAACCCAAATCATTGTGGCATTTTCTTTCCTCCCCTGAAACATTTGGCTTTCTAAGTTTGAAAATTGAATAGACTGGGCTAGTCAAGTTTGGAGCCCATGTACCACCAACAGAGCTAAAGACAGAGCCAACTACTTCCCTCCACTTGTCAAAATATGTCAAATTTGCTTGATCACCACAACTTCAAAGAAAATTCTGAGGCAACTTAGAGAGGTTAATCAAATACTGCACGATTGGAATGGCTGTGGTTTTATGAGGTGGAAAGCTGCAGAGTTGGGCTGAAACTGTTCACAGAAACCCACAGGCTTGTGGTTGCCAGGCAACCACACTGGGCTGAGACTGGCTGAACATCACTGTGAGGTGGATTTTAGGCTCTAGGTTTGAAAATTTAAAAGACTGGGGTAGTCAAGTTTGGAACCCATCAACCACAGACAGACCAAAAGGTCTTTCAATTACTTCCCTCCACTTCTCAAAATATGTCAAATTTTCTTGATCACTACAACTGTAAAAAAAATTCTGAGGCAACATAGAGAGACTAATCAAATACTGCATGATTGGAATGGCTGTGTTTGTATGAGGTGGAAAGCTGCAGAGTTGGGCTGAAACAGTTCACAGAAATCCACAAGCTTGTGGTTGCCAGGAAACCACACTGGGCTGCAATTGGCTGAGCACCATTGTTAGCTGGACTTTAGGCTCTAGGACACAAGTGTGCAGTAGGAGACCTGAGTCACAATGCTGGGCGTTGCCATGGAGACCTCAGTGGCACAGAGGACCTTGTAGGGCAAGTTATAATAGAATGAATATTCTTGGCCTGGTGTGCCACAATATTCTCTCTGAAGGCTTCACTGCTCAGAGTTTGTGGATGGAAATGCTTGCCAATCTACACATGGATGTACTTTCAATGGGATATGAAATATGCCAGGGCCTGGCAGATGATCTCTGCCATGTCCTATCATTGAGCATACGCTTTTCCCTTGTCATGTCTGTCATTTGGCTGAGTACTGTTCCCTAAGCTATTCAGTCAAGACTTGCTGGCATCATTCACCTGCAGTATAAGAGCTTTCTGTGAAATTTCTCAGCAGAAATCCTCTGCAAGCACATAGCTTTGGATATGAGAGACAGTGGTGGAAGTTGATTGTCAAGGGCAGATATTTGAAAACAATGAAACAAGCCCCGAATAAGATCTTTACATGTTTCCCAGATGAATATGTTTGGAAATACAGGGGAAGATGGATATCAAGCCTGAGAAGAGTGCACACCCATTTCAAGGTACAAAAACCAGGGAAAAACATGGGAAAGCAAGAGAGCTGGTTAATCTGATGTAAAAACCTTTGATGATGAAAGGAAAATTATATTCTCATGATGATATAATCAGGCTGTAGAAGTGAACTTCTCATGTTGGTTCTCCTATGTGTGGCCTTCTGCATTGGGCGGTGGATGTAGGACAGGAAATCTTCAAATAAATCTGGTGGAACACAAAATACTGAAAAAAAAATTCAGCCTAAATCCTGTGTATTCCTTCCCTTTGAGAACATATATGTATAATGTATGAAGTTTCAAAAGAGAAAATGTCTTTTGGGTCATGGTTTCAACAATGAAATTGTCACTTCACATAACATTTTGAATTTTGCTTTCACACTTGCTCATGTACCGGGCCTGAGTAAAGCAGAATGCAGAGTAAGCCTCTTCAATGGTTGTGCATTCCATAAGTGGTTTTAAAACCAGGGAACCCCTTTGGACTTAGTGTTTGTATTTTATTGGTTGATTGGTTTTACAAATTGTTTGTTTTACTATTTTTAACTTTGTGAGTCAGGGAAGCCCTCACTCATAGAGATTCAGACCTCTCCAAAAGCTCTGAAGTTATTCATGTAACAGCTATTACATGTTATAAGTTTCTCCTATTAAAACTTGAAAGAGAAACAGTCTCTGCTACTTTTCATCTAAATTCAGTGTTGGGCTAAATTCAGTGTTGGACTTTTTACAAGTCCTTTGAAATGTGTCCTCCTCTAGTCACTGGTCGTGCTGGAATTTACTTTCTTGTGAAGACAGGATTTGAGCAAATTGACACAAGTACAGTTTGCCACTACTCTGGACAACTGGTTAAATATCGAGTTCCCTAAATGGTGTGTGTTTTACTTTGATCTCTGCCCACACTTTGGTCATCCAGTTAGAACCAAAGGGCTCCAGGCCATAGCGTTCCAGGCCTAAAGAAGAAAATTTCCATTCCGTTTTGGGAGTTCATTCGTCTCTCATAATTACTTTTTCCACAGATGTGTGCTTCAGGATAGGCCCTGTCCAAATGTGGAGAGGCCCATTTTCATTCACTCACTTTCAGACTTTCTAAGATTTTCAGTTACTAGAGGTTTGCGCAGACTTGCCATTGTCAAGGGACAGTGCACTTCACTTGAAGTTGTGCAGTATTACTTCATGTGTCTCCGTGGAATTTCCACCAATGGGAAACTCTTGCTGTATTCATCTCCAAGTGTTTCTGGGTAAGAAAATATAAGTAACAAAGGATGAGGTTTCAAGCCAATGAGGAAAGGAGGGATTATCTTTGTTTCAGTGCAGGTTGACCTTTCAAAGAAACAGTAATTCCTATGAAATAGGAGGTAAAATCTTTTGTAAAGAGACATGGACATGATCCGCTGAAGTTTATGTCACTGTTTTTAAAACACCAAGGGCATTTCAGAAATTCTTGGCTACTGAAGTGCCCCTTTTTTCAAATTTCTCTTAGGTAAGACACTCCAGCTTCGACAAACCATGGTACTGTTCCTTCCATGTAAAAAACCAAAGCAAAAAAGAAAATAAATTAAAACAAAACCCATCAAATTACATTTGAGAGCACACAATTGCTCAGCAGGCCCACCATTCAAGAAGCTAGAGGTACAGAAGCCTCAGCCTTCAGCCCATGGCCTGAAGTTTTGTCTCTATCATGGCCCCTCAATTCCCTGGCATGTCCACATTAACTCATGAATCTTTACTCATTTCCTCTTCAAATGCACACGATCCAATATATTTGAACCCTGTTCACCTGGGCTGTAATCATCCAAGGACACACCAGAGGAAGGGCAGCCACCCCCTTGCCTGGGGCCTTGGAGCTTATCACAATAGAAATGGACACCTGAACAAGGGGAGCCAAAACAAAGAGAGGCATATTCCTAAAGTCTGAAGCACAGAAGCTACCTATAGACCAGTAGTGGGATTTCACAAATTATGTAAGAATCTCTGTGCACATGCTTGGCATGGCCGCTCATGCCTATAATCCCAGCAATCTGGGGGCTGAGGTGGATGGATCCTTGGGAGTTCCAGTCCATCTTGGGCTACGAATTTATCTCAAGGCCTCTTTCAACAACTACATAAGATGCTGTTTCCAAAAAGAGGACAAGAGAAAAGTAGACACACTTGATCCAGGTCCCTGGCTTCACTACATGAGTTGTGGAGTCTAAATATTCCATGCCATGAGAAAATACCTGGGATTTTTAGTGAAAGGGGCATTTGCATCCCTTTTCTAAGGGTTTCCCTTTCACCATGTTACATTTGAATTCTGAGAAAACCTGCTGGTGATAAGCTATCTAGCATTATGTTGGTTTAGGTATTGAGCTAGTACCTCATGTTTAGTGTTCAGGGTTATGCTGGAATGGCTGCAGACCTCCTTGAAATAGCGATTGCAGACAAGTGAACCCCGAGGAAGCTGGATAGTTGAAGCAGGCACTCCAAATATTCATGCATTGCAGGGATTCACTTTCATTTTGGGACTCATCTTCTGGTTGCTGGCTTTTAGTGCTAACTGATACTACCATGGTGGCAGTAATCCAGCAGAGACTGCATGTATGGTTTGCAGGTTTGCTTCCCAAGCCACCAGAAACTTGGCAGAACCCAAATCATTGTGGCATTTTCTTTCCTTCCCTGAAACATTTGGCTTTCTAAGTTTGAAAATTGAATAGACTGCGCTAGTCAAGTTTGGACCCCATGTACCACCAACAGAGCTAAAGACAGAGCCAACTACTTTCCTCCACTTGTCAAAATATGTCAAATTTGCTTGATCACCACAACTTCAAAGAAAATTCTGAGGCAACTTAGAGAGGTTAATCAAATACTGCACGATTGGAATGGCTGTGGTTTTATGAGGTGGAAAGCTGCAGAGTTGGGCTGAAACTGTTCACAGAAACCCACAGGCTTGTGGTTGCCAGGCAACCACACTGGGCTGAGACTGGCTGAACATCACTGTGAGGTGGATTTTAGGCTCTAGGTTTGAAAATTTAAAAGACTGGGGTAGTCAAGTTTGGAACCCATCGACCACAGACAGACCAAAAGGTCTTTCAATTACTTCCCTCCACTTCTCAAAATATGTCAAAATTTCTTGATCACTACAACTGTAAAAAAAATTCTGAGGCAACATAGAGAGACTAATCAAATACTGCATGTTTGGAATGGCTGTGGTTGTATGAGGTGGAAAGCTGCAGAGTTGGGCTGAAACAGTTCACAGAAATCCACAAGCTTGTGGTTGCCAGGAATCCACACTGGGCTGCAATTGGCTGAGCACCATTGTTAGCTGGACTTTAGGCTCTAGGACACAAGTGTGCAGTAGGAGACCTGAGTCACAATGCTGGGCGTTGCCATGGAGACCTCAGTGGCACAGAGGACCTTGTAGGGCAAGTTTTAAATAAGATGAATATTCTTGGCCTGGTGTGCCACAATATTCTCTCTGAAGGCTTCACTGCTCAGAATTTGTGGATGGAAATGCTTGCCAATCTACACATGGATGTACTTTCAATGGGATATGAAATATGCCAGGGCCTGGCAGATGATCTCTGCCATGTCCTATCATTGAGCATACGCTTTTCCCTTGTCATGTCTGTCATTTGGCTGAGTACTGTTCCCTAAGCTATTCAGTCAAGACTTGCTGGCATCATTCACCTGCAGTATAAGAGCTTTCTGTGAAATTTCTCAGCAGAAATCCTCTGCAAGCACATAGCTTTGGATATGAGAGACAGTGGTGGAAGTTGAATGTCAAGGGCAGATATTTGAAAACAATGAAACAAGCCCCGAATAAGATCTTTACATGTTTCCCAGATGAATATGTTTGGAAATACAGGGGAAGATTGATATCAAGCCTGAGAAGAGTGCACACCCATTTCAAGGTACAAAAACCAGGGAAAAACATGGGAAAGCAAGAGAGCTGGTTAATCTGATGTAAAAACCTTTGATGATGAAAGGTAAATTATATTCTCATGATGATATAATCAGGCTGTAGAAGTGAACTTCTCATGTTGGTTCTCCTATGTGTGGCCTTCTGCATTGGGCGGTGGATGTAGGACAGGAAATCTTCAAATAAATCTGGTGGAACACAAAATACTGAAAAAAAAAATTCAGCCTAAATCCTGTGTATTCCTTCCCTTTGAGAACATATATGGATAATGTATGAAGTTTCAAAAGAGAAAATGTCTTTTGGGTCATGGTTTCAACAATGAAATGGTCACTTCACATAACATTTTGAATTTTGCTTTCACACTTGCTCATGTACCGGGCCTGAGTAAAGCAGAATGCAGAGTAAGCCTCTTCAATGGTTGTGCATTCCATAAGTGGTTTTAAAACCAGGGAACCCCTTTGGACTTAGTGTTTGTATTTTATTGGTTGATTGGTTTTACAAATTGTTTGTTTTACTATTTTTAACTTTGTGAGTCAGGGAAGCCCTCACTCATAGAGATTCAGACCTCTCCAAAAGCTCTGAAGTTATTCATGTAACAGCTATTACATGTTATAAGTTTCTCCTATTAAAACTTGAAAGAGAAACAGACTCTGCTACTTTTCATCTAAATTCAGTGTTGGGCTAAATTCAGTGTTGGTCTTTTCACTAGTCCTTTGAAATGTATCCTCCTCTAGTCACTGGTCGTGCTGGAATTTACTTTCTTGTGAAGACAGGATTTGAGCAAATTGACACAAGTACAGTTTGCCACTACTCTGGACACCAGGTTAAATATCGAGTTCCCTAAATGGTGTGTGTTTTACTGTGATCTCTGCCCACACTTTGCTCATCCAGTTAGAACCACAGGGCTCCAGGCCATAGCGTTCCAGGCCTAAACAAGAAAATTTCCATTCCGTTTTGGGAGTTCATTCGTCTCTCATAATTACTTTTTCCACAGATGTGTGCTTCAGGATAGGCCCTGTCCAAATGTGGAGAGGCCCATTTTCATTCACTCACTTTCAGACTTTCTAAGGTTTTCAGTTACTAGAGGTTTGCGCAGACTTGCCATTGTCAAGGGACAGTGCACTTCACTTGAAGTTGTGCAGTATTACTTCATGTGTCACCGTGGAATTTCCACGAATGGGAAACTCTTGCTGTATTCATCTCCAAGTGTTTCTGGGTAAGAAAATATAAGTAACAAAGGATGTGGTTTCAAGCCCAACGAGGAAAGGAGGGATTATCTTTGTTTCAGTGCAGGTTGACCTTTCAAAGAAACAGTAATTCCTATGAAATAGGAGGTAAAATCTTTTGTAAAGAGACATGGACATGACCCGCTGAAGTTTATGTCACTGTTTTTAAAACGCTAAGGGCATTTCAGAAATTCTTGGCTACTGAAGTGCCCCTTTTTTCAAATTTCTCTTAGGTAAGACACTCCAGCTTCGTCAAACCATGGTACTGTTCCTTCCATGTAAAAAACCAAAGCAAAAAAGAAAATAAATTAAAACAAAACCCATCAAATTACATTTGAGAGCACACAATTGCTCAGCAGGCCCACCATTCAAGAAGCTAGAGGTACAGAAGCCTCAGCCTTCAGCCCATGGCCTGAAGTATTGTCTCTATCATGGCCCCTCAATTCCCTGGCATGTCCACATTAACTCATGAATTTTTACTCATTTCCTCTTCAAATGCACAGGATCCAATATATTTGAACCCTGTTCACCTGGGCTGTAATCATCCAAGGACACACCAGAGGAAGGGCAGCCACCCCCTTGCCTGGGGCCTTGGAGCTTATCACAATAGAAATGGACACCTGAACAAGGGGAGCCAAAACAAAGAGAGGCATATTCCTAAAGTCGGAAGCACAGAAGCTACCTATAGACCAGTAGTGGGATTTCACAAATTATGTAAGAATCTCTGTGCACTTGCTTGGCATGGCCGCTCATGCCTATAATCCCAGCAATCTGGGGGCTGAGGTGGATGGATCCTTGGGAGTTCCAGTCCATCTTGGGCTACGAATTTATCTCGAGGCCTCTTTCAACAACTACATAAGATGCTGTTTCCAAAAAGAGGACAACAGAAAAGTAGACACACTTGATCCAGGTCCCTGGCTTCACTACATGAGTTGTGGAGTCTAAATATTCCATGCCATGAGAAAATACCTGGGATTTTTAGTGAAAGGGGCATTTGCATCCCTTTTCTAAGGGTTTCCCTTTCACCATGTTACATTTGAATTCTGAGAAAACCTGCTGGTGATAAGCTATCTAGCATTATGTTGGTTTAGGTATTGAGCTAGTACCTCATGTTTAGTGTTCAGGGTTATGCTGGAATGGCTGCAGAGCTCATTGAAATAGCGATTGCAGACAAGTGAACCCCGAGGAAGCTGGATAGTTGAAGCAGGCACTCCAAATATTCATGCATTGCAGGGATTCACTTTCATTTTGGGACTCATCTTCTGGTTGCTGGCTTTTAGTGCTAACTGATACTACCATGGTGGCAGTAATCCAGCAGAGACTGCATGTATGGTTTGCAGGTTTGCTTCCCAAGCCACCAGAAACTTGGCAGAACCCAAATCATTGTGGCATTTTCTTTCCTCCCCTGAAACATTTGGCTTTCTAAGTTTGAAAATTGAATAGACTGGGCTAGTCAAGTTTGGAGCCCATGTACCACCAACAGAGCTAAAGACAGAGCCAACTACTTCCCTCCACTTGTCAAAATATGTCAAATTTGCTTGATCACCACAACTTCAAAGAAAATTCTGAGGCAACTTAGAGAGGTTAATCAAATACTGCACGATTGGAATGGCTGTGGTTTTATGAGGTGGAAAGCTGCAGAGTTGGGCTGAAACTGTTCACAGAAACCCACAGGCTTGTGGTTGCCAGGCAACCACACTGGGCTGAGACTGGCTGAACATCACTGTGAGGTGGATTTTAGGCTCTAGGTTTGAAAATTTAAAAGACTGGGGTAGTCAAGTTTGGAACCCATCAACCACAGACAGACCAAAAGGTCTTTCAATTACTTCCCTCCACTTCTCAAAATATGTCAAATTTTCTTGATCACTACAACTGTAAAAAAAATTCTGAGGCAACATAGAGAGACTAATCAAATACTGCATGATTGGAATGGCTGTGGTTGTATGAGGTGGAAAGCTGCAGAGTTGGGCTGAAACAGTTCACAGAAATCCACAAGCTTGTGGTTGCCAGGAAACCACACTGGGCTGCAATTGGCTGAGCACCATTGTTAGCTGGACTTTAGGCTCTAGGACACAAGTGTGCAGTAGGAGACCTGAGTCACAATGCTGGGCGTTGCCATGGAGACCTCAGTGGCACAGAGGACCTTGTAGGGCAAGTTATAATAGAATGAATATTCTTGGCCTGGTGTGCCACAATATTCTCTCTGAAGGCTTCACTGCTCAGAGTTTGTGGATGGAAATGCTTGCCAATCTACACATGGATGTACTTTCAATGGGATATGAAATATGCCAGGGCCTGGCAGATGATCTCTGCCATGTCCTATCATTGAGCATACGCTTTTCCCTTGTCATGTCTGTCATTTGGCTGAGTACTGTTCCCTAAGCTATTCAGTCAAGACTTGCTGGCATCATTCACCTGCAGTATAAGAGCTTTCTGTGAAATTTCTCAGCAGAAATCCTCTGCAAGCACATAGCTTTGGATATGAGAGACAGTGGTGGAAGTTGATTGTCAAGGGCAGATATTTGAAAACAATGAAACAAGCCCCAAATAAGATCTTTACATGTTTCCCAGATGAATATGTTTGGAAATACAGGGGAAGATGGATATCAAGCCTGAGAAGAGTGCACACCCATTTCAAGGTACAAAAACCAGGGAAAAACATGGGAAAGCAAGAGAGCTGGTTAATCTGATGTAAAAACCTTTGATGATGAAAGGAAAATTATATTCTCATGATGATATAATCAGGCTGTAGAAGTGAACTTCTCATGTTGGTTCTCCTATGTGTGGCCTTCTGCATTGGGCGGTGGATGTAGGACAGGAAATCTTCAAATAAATCTGGTGGAACACAAAATACTGAAAAAAAATTTCAGCCTAAATCCTGTGTATTCCTTCCCTTTGAGAACATATATGTATAATGTATGAAGTTTCAAAAGAGAAAATGTCTTTTGGGTCATGGTTTCAACAATGAAATGGTCACTTCACATAACATTTTGAATTTTGCTTTCACACTTGCTCATGTACCGGGCCTGAGTAAAGCAGAATGCAGAGTAAGCCTCTTCAATGGTTGTGCATTCCATAAGTGGTTTTAAAACCAGGGAACCCCTTTGGACTTAGTGTTTGTATTTTATTGGTTGATTGGTTTTACAAATTGTTTGTTTTACTATTTTTAACTTTGTGAGTCAGGGAAGCCCTCACTCATAGAGATTCAGACCTCTCCAAAAGCTCTGAAGTTATTCATGTAACAGCTATTACATGTTATAAGTTTCTCCTATTAAAACTTGAAAGAGAAACAGTCTCTGCTACTTTTCATCTAAATTCAGTGTTGGGCTAAATTCAGTGTTGGACTTTTTACAAGTCCTTTGAAATGTGTCCTCCTCTAGTCACTGGTCGTGCTGGAATTTACTTTCTTGTGAAGACAGGATTTGAGCAAATTGACACAAGTACAGTTTGCCACTACTCTGGACAACTGGTTAAATATCGAGTTCCCTAAATGGTGTGTGTTTTACTTTGATCTCTGCCCACACTTTGCTCATCCAGTTAGAACCAAAGGGCTCCAGGCCATAGCGTTCCAGGCCTAAACAAGAAAATTTCCATTCCGTTTTGGGAGTTCATTCGTCTCTCATAATTACTTTTTCCACAGATGTGTGCTTCAGGATAGGCCCTGTCCAAATGTGGAGAGGCCCATTTTCATTCACTCACTTTCAGACTTTCTAAGATTTTCAGTTACTAGAGGTTTGCGCAGACTTGCCATTGTCAAGGGACAGTGCACTTCACTTGAAGTTGTGCAGTATTACTTCATGTGTCTCCGTGGAATTTCCACCAATGGGAAACTCTTGCTGTATTCATCTCCAAGTGTTTCTGGGTAAGAAAATATAAGTAACAAAGGATGAGGTTTCAAGCCAATGAGGAAAGGAGGGATTATCTTTGTTTCAGTGCAGGTTGACCTTTCAAAGAAACAGTAATTCCTATGAAATAGGAGGTAAAATCTTTTGTAAAGAGACATGGACATGATCCGCTGAAGTTTATGTCACTGTTTTTAAAACACCAAGGGCATTTCAGAAATTCTTGGCTACTGAAGTGCCCCTTTTTTCAAATTTCTCTTAGGTAAGACACTCCAGCTTCGACAAACCATGGTACTGTTCCTTCCATGTAAAAAACCAAAGCAAAAAAGAAAATAAATTAAAACAAAACCCATCAAATTACATTTGAGAGCACACAATTGCTCAGCAGGCCCACCATTCAAGAAGCTAGAGGTACAGAAGCCTCAGCCTTCAGCCCATGGCCTGAAGTTTTGTCTCTATCATGGCCCCTCAATTCCCTGGCATGTCCACATTAACTCATGAATCTTTACTCATTTCCTCTTCAAATGCACAGGATCCAATATATTTGAACCCTGTTCACCTGGGCTGTAATCATCCAAGGACACACCAGAGGAAGGGCAGCCACCCCCTTGCCTGGGGCCTTGGAGCTTATCACAATAGAAATGGACACCTGAACAAGGGGAGCCAAAACAAAGAGAGGCATATTCCTAAAGTCGGAAGCACAGAAGCTACCTATAGACCAGTAGTGGGATTTCACAAATTATGTAAGAATCTCTGTGCACATGCTTGGCATGGCCGCTCATGCCTATAATCCCAGCAATCTGGGGGCTGAGGTGGATGGATCCTTGGGAGTTCCAGTCCATCTTGGGCTACGAATTTATCTCAAGGCCTCTTTCAACAACTACATAAGATGCTGTTTCCAAAAAGAGGACAAGAGAAAAGTAGACACACTTGATCCAGGTCCCTGGCTTCACTACATGAGTTGTGGAGTCTAAATATTCCATGCCATGAGAAAATACCTGGGATTTTTAGTGAAAGGGGCATTTGCATCCCTTTTCTAAGGGTTTCCCTTTCACCATGTTACATTTGAATTCTGAGAAAACCTGCTGGTGATAAGCTATCTAGCATTATGTTGGTTTAGGTATTGAGCTAGTACCTCATGTTTAGTGTTCAGGGTTATGCTGGAATGGCTGCAGACCTCCTTGAAATAGCGATTGCAGACAAGTGAACCCCGAGGAAGCTGGATAGTTGAAGCAGGCACTCCAAATATTCATGCACTGCAAGGATTCACTTTCATTTTGGGACTCATCTTCTGCTTGCTGGCTTTTAGTGCTAACTGATACTACCATGGTGGCAGTAATCCAGCAGAGACTGCATGTATGGTTTGCAGGTTTGCTTCCCAAGCCACCAGAAACTTGGCAGAACCCAAATCATTGTGGCATTTTCTTTCCTCCCCTGAAACATTTGGCTTTCTAAGTTTGAAAATTGAATAGACTGCGCTAGTCAAGTTTGGACCCCATGTACCACCAACAGAGCTAAAGACAGAGCCAACTACTTCCCTCCACTTGTCAAAATATGTCAAATTTGCTTGATCACCACAACTTCAAAGAAAATTCTGAGGCAACTTAGAGAGGTTAATCAAATACTGCACGATTGGAATGGCTGTGGTTTTATGAGGTGGAAAGCTGCAGAGTTGGGCTGAAACTGTTCACAGAAACCCACAGGCTTGTGGTTGCCAGGCAACCACACTGGGCTGAGACTGGCTGAACATCACTGTGAGGTGGATTTTAGGCTCTAGGTTTGAAAATTTAAAAGACTGGGGTAGTCAAGTTTGGAACCCATCGACCACAGACAGACCAAAAGGTCTTTCAATTACTTCCCTCCACTTCTCAAAATATGTCAAAATTTCTTGATCACTACAACTGTAAAAAAAATTCTGAGGCAACATAGAGAGACTAATCAAATACTGCATGTTTGGAATGGCTGTGGTTGTATGAGGTGGAAAGCTGCAGAGTTGGGCTGAAACAGTTCACAGAAATCCACAAGCTTGTGGTTGCCAGGAAACCACACTGGGCTGCAATTGGCTGAGCACCATTGTTAGCTGGACTTTAGGCTCTAGGACACAAGTGTGCAGTAGGAGACCTGAGTCACAATGCTGGGCGTTGCCATGGAGACCTCAGTGGCACAGAGGACCTTGTAGGGCAAGTTATAATAGGATGAATATTCTTGGCCTGGTGTGCCACAATATTCTCTCTGAAGGCTTCACTGCTCAGAATTTGTGGATGGAAATGCTTGCCAATCTACACATGGATGTACTTTCAATGGGATATGAAATATGCCAGGGCCTGGCAGATGATCTCTGCCATGTCCTATCATTGAGCATACGCTTTTCCCTTGTCATGTCTGTCATTTGGCTGAGTACTGTTCCCTAAGCTATTCAGTCAAGACTTGCTGGCATCATTCACCTGCAGTATAAGAGCTTTCTGTGAAATTTCTCAGCAGAAATCCTCTGCAAGCACATAGCTTTGGATATGAGAGACAGTGGTGGAAGTTGAATGTCAAGGGCAGATATTTGAAAACAATGAAACAAGCCCCGAATAAGATCTTTACATGTTTCCCAGATGAATATGTTTGGAAATACAGGGGAAGATTGATATCAAGCCTGAGAAGAGTGCACACCCATTTCAAGGTACAAAAACCAGGGAAAAACATGGGAAAGCAAGAGAGCTGGTTAATCTGATGTAAAAACCTTTGATGATGAAAGGAAAATTATATTCTCATGATGATATAATCAGGCTGTAGAAGTGAACTTCTCATGTTGGTTCTCCTATGTGTGGCCTTCTGCATTGGGCGGTGGATGTAGGACAGGAAATCTTCAAATAAATCTGGTGGAACACAAAATACTGAAAAAAAAAATTCAGCCTAAATCCTGTGTATTCCTTCCCTTTGAGAACATATATGGATAATGTATGAAGTTTCAAAAGAGAAAATGTCTTTTGGGTCATGGTTTCAACAATGAAATGGTCACTTCACATAACATTTTGAATTTTGCTTTCACACTTGCTCATGTACCGGGCCTGAGTAAAGCAGAATGCAGAGTAAGCCTCTTCAATGGTTGTGCATTCCATAAGTGGTTTTAAAACCAGGGAACCCCTTTGGACTTAGTGTTTGTATTTTATTGGTTGATTGGTTTTACAAATTGTTTGTTTTACTATTTTTAACTTTGTGAGTCAGGGAAGCCCTCACTCATAGAGATTCAGACCTCTCCAAAAGCTCTGAAGTTATTCATGTAACAGCTATTACATGTTATAAGTTTCTCCTATTAAAACTTGAAAGAGAAACAGACTCTGCTACTTTTCATCTAAATTCAGTGTTGGGCTAAATTCAGTGTTGGTCTTTTTACTAGTCCTTTGAAATGTATCCTCCTCTAGTCACTGGTCGTGCTGGAATTTACTTTCTTGTGAAGACAGGATTTGAGCAAATTGACACAAGTACAGTTTGCCACTACTCTGGACACCTGGTTAAATATCGAGTTCCCTAAATGGTGTGTGTTTTACTTTGATCTCTGCCCACACTTTGCTCATCCAGTTAGAATCACAGGGCTCCAGGCCATAGCGTTCCAGGCCTAAACAAGAAAATTTAAATTCCATTTTGGGAGTTCATTCGTCTCTCATAATTACTTTTTCCACAGATGTGTGCTTCAGGATAGGCCCTGTCCAAATGTGGAGAGGCCCATTTTCATTCACTCACTTTCAGACTTTCTAAGATTTTCAGTTACTAGAGGTTTGCGCAGACTTGCCATTGTCAAGGGACAGTACACTTCACTTGAAGTTGTGCAGTCTTACTTCATGTGTCACCGTGGAATTTCCACCAATGTGAAACTCTTGCTGTATTCATCTCCAAGTGTTTCTGGGTAAGAAAATATAAGTAAGGAAGGATGTGGTTTCAAGCCCAATGAGGAAAGGAGGGATTATCTTTGTTTCAGTGCAGGTTGAACTTTCAAAGAAACAGTAATTCCTATGAAATAGGAGGTAAAATCTTTTGTAAAGAGACATGGACATGACCCGCTGAAGTTTATGTCACTGTTTTTAAAACGCTAAGGGCATTTCAGAAATTCTTGGCTACTGAAGTGCCCCTTTTTTCAAATTTCTCTTAGGTAAGACACTCCAGCTTCGTCAAACCATGGTACTGTTCCTTCCATGTAAAAAACCAAAGCAAAAAAGAAAATAAATTAAAACAAAACCCATCAAATTACATTTGAGAGCACACAATTGCTCAGCAGGCCCACCATTCAAGAAGCTAGAGGTACAGAAGCCTCAGCCTTCCGCCCATGGCCTGAAGTTTTGTCTCTGTCATGGCCCCTCAATTCCCTGGCATGTCCACATTAACTCATGAATCTTTACTCATTTCCTCTTCAAATGCACAGGATCCAATATATTTGAACCCTGTTCACCTGGGCTGTAATCATCCAAGGATACACCAGAGGAAGGGCAGCCACCCCCTTGCCTGGGGCCTTGGAGCTTATCACAATAGAAATGGACACCTGAACAAGGGGAGCCAAAACAAAGAGAGGCATATTCCTAAAGTCTGAAGCACAGAAGCTACCTATAGACCAGTAGTGGGATTTCATAAATTATGTAAGAATCTCTGTGCACTTGCTTGGCATGGCCGCTCATGCCTATAATCCCAGCAATCTGGGGGCTGAGGTGGATGGATCCTTGGGAGTTCCAGTCCATCTTGGGCTACGAATTTATCTCAAGGCCTCTTTCAACAACTACATAAGATGCTGTTTCCAAAAAGAGGACAACAGAAAAGTAGACACACTTGATCCAGGTCCCTGGCTTCACTACATGAGTTGTGGAGTCTAAATATTCCATGCCATGAGAAAATACCTGGGATTTTTAGTGAAAGGGGCATTTGCATCCCTTTTCTAAGGGTTTCCCTTTCACCATGTTACATTTGAATTCTGAGAAAACCTGCTGGTGATAAGCTATCTAGCATTATGTTGGTTTAGGTATTGAGCTAGTACCTCATGTTTAGTGTTCAGGGTTATGCTGGAATGGCTGCAGACCTCCTTGAAATAGTGATTGCAGACAAGTAAACCCCGAGGAAGCTGGATAGTTGAAGCAGGCACTCCAAATATTCATGCATTGCAGGGATTCACTTTCATTTTGGGACTCATCTTCTGGTTGCTGGCTTTTAGTGCTAACTGATACTACCATGGTGGCAGTAATCCAGCAGAGACTGCATGTATGGTTTGCAGGTTTGCTTCCCAAGCCACCAGAAACTTGGCAGAACCCAAATCATTGTGGCATTTTCTTTCCTCCCCTGAAACATTTGGCTTTCTAAGTTTGAAAATTGAATAGACTGCGCTAGTCAAGTTGGACCCCATGTACCACCAACAGAGCTAAAGACAGAGCCAACTACTTCCCTCCACTTGTCAAAATATGTCAAATTTGCTTGATCACCACAACTTCAAAGAAAATTCTGAGGCAACTTAGAGAGGTTAATCAAATACTGCACGATTGGAATGGCTGTGGTTTTATGAGGTGGAAAGCTGCAGAGTTGGGCTGAAACTGTTCACAGAAACCCACAGGCTTGTGGTTGCCAGGCAACCACACTGGGCTGAGACTGGCTGAACATCACTGTGAGGTGGATTTTAGGCTCTAGGTTTGAAAATTTAAAAGACTGGGGTAGTCAAGTTTGGAACCCATCGACCACAGACAGACCAAAAGGTCTTTCAATTACTTCCCTCCACTTCTCAAAATATGTCCAATTTTCTTGATCACTACAACTGTAAAAAAAATTCTGAGGCAACATAGAGAGACTAATCAAATTCTGCATGATTGGAATGGCTGTGGTTGTATGAGGTGGAAAGCTGCAGAGTTGGGCTGAAACAGTTCACAGAAATCCACAAGCTTGTGGTTGCCAGGAAACCACACTGGGCTGCAATTGGCTGAGCACCATTGTTAGCTGGACTTTAGGCTCTAGGACACAAGTGTGCAGTAGGAGACCTGAGTCACAATGCTGGGCGTTGCCATGGAGACCTCAGTGGCACAGAGGACCTTGTAGGGCAAGTTATAATAGGATGAATATTCTTGGCCTGGTGTGCCACAATATTCTCTCTGAAGGCTTCACTGCTCAGAATTTGTGGATGGAAATGCTTGCCAATCTACACATGGATGTACTTTCAATGGGATATGAAATATGCCAGGGCCTGGCAGATGATCTCTGCCATGTCCTATCATTGAGCATACGCTTTTCCCTTGTCATGTCTGTCATTTGGCTGAGTACTGTTCCCTAAGCTATTCAGTCAAGACTTGCTGGCATCATTCACCTGCAGTATAAGAGCTTTCTGTGAAATTTCTCAGCAGAAATCCTCTGCAAGCACATAGCTTTGGATATGAGAGACAGTGGTGGAAGTTGAATGTCAAGGGCAGATATTTGAAAACAATGAAACAAGCCCCGAATAAGATCTTTACATGTTTCCCAGATGAATATGTTTGGAAATACAGGGGAAGATTGATATCAAGCCTGAGAAGAGTGCACACGCATTTCAAGGTACAAAAACCAGGGAAAAACATGGGAAAGCAAGAGAGCTGGTTAATCTGATGTAAAAACCTTTGATGATGAAAGGAAAATTATATTCTCATGATGATATAATCAGGCTGTAGAAGTGAACTTCTCATGTTGGTTCTTCTATGTGTGGCCTTCTGCATTGGGCGGTGGATGTAGGACAGGAAATCTTCAAATAAATCTGGTGGAACACATAATACTGAAAAAAAAATTCAGCCTAAATCCTGTGTATTCCTTCCCTTTGAGAACATATATGGATAATGTATGAAGTTTCAAAAGAGAAAATGTCTTTTGGGTCATGGTTTCAACAATGAAATGGTCACTTCACATAACATTTTGAATTTTGCTTTCACACTTGCTCATGTACCGGGCCTGAGTAAAGCAGAATGCAGAGTAAGCCTCTTCAATGGTTGTGCATTCCATAAGTGGTTTTAAAACCAGGGAACCCCTTTGGACTTAGTGTTTGTATTTTATTGGTTGATTGGTTTTACAAATTGTTTGTTTTACTATTTTTAACTTTGTGAGTCAGGGAAGCCCTCACTCATAGAGATTCAGACCTCTCCAAAAGCTCTGAAGTTATTCATGTAACAGCTATTACATGTTATAAGTTTCTCCTATTAAAACTTGAAAGAGAAACAGACTCTGCTACTTTTCATCTAAATTCAGTGTTGGGCTAAATTCAGTGTTGGACTTTTTACAAGTCCTTTGAAATGTGTCCTCCTCTAGTCACTGGTCGTGCTGGAATTTACTTTCTTGTGAAGACAGGATTTGAGCAAATTGACACAAGTACAGTTTGCCACTACTCTGGACACCTGGTTAAATATCGAGTTCCCTAAATGGTGTGTGTTTTACTGTGATCTCTGCCCACACTTTGCTCATCCAGTTAGAACCACAGGGCTCCAGGCCATAGCGTTCCAGGCCTAAACAAGAAAATTTCCATTCCGTTTTGGGAGTTCATTCGTCTCTCATAATTACTTTTTCCACAGATGTGTGCTTCAGGATAGGCCCTGTCCAAATGTGGAGAGGCCCATTTTCATTCACTCACTTTCAGACTTTCTAAGGTTTTCAGTTACTAGAGGTTTGCGCAGACTTGCCATTGTCAAGGGACAGTACACTTCACTTGAAGTTGTGCAGTATTACTTCATGTGTCACCGTGGAATTTCCACCAATGGGAAACTCTTGCTGTATTCATCTCCAAGTGTTTCTGGGTAAGAAAATATAAGTAACAAAGGATGTGGTTTCAAGCCCAATGAGGAAAGGAGGGATTATCTTTGTTTCAGTGCAGGTTGACCTTTCAAAGAAACAGTAATTCCTATGAAATAGGAGGTAAAATCTTTTGTAAAGAGACATGGACATGACCCGCTCAAGTTTATGTCACTGTTTTTAAAACGCCAAGGGCATTTCAGAAATTCTTGGCTGCTGAAGTGCCCCTTTTTTCAAATTTCTCTTAGGTAAGACACTCCAGCTTCGTCAAACCATGGTACTGTTCCTTCCATGTAAAAAACCAAAGCAAAAAAGAAAACAAATTAAAACAAAACTCATCAAATTACATTTGAGAGCCCACAATTGCTCAGCAGGCCCACTATTCAAGAAGCTAGAGGTACAGAAGCCTCAGCCTTCAGCCCATGGCCTGAAGTTTTGTCTCTATCATGGCCCCTCAATTCCCTGGCATGTCCACATTAACTCATGAATCTTTACTCATTTCCTCTTCAAATGCACAGGATCCAATATATTTGAACCCTGTTCACCTGGGCTGTAATCATCCAAGGACACACCAGAGGAAGGGCAGCCACCCCCTTGCCTGGGGCCTTGGAGCTTATCACAATAGAAATGGACACCTGAACAAGGGGAGCCAAAACAAAGAGAGGCATATTCCTAAAGTCTGAAGCACAGAAGCTACCTATAGACCAGTAGTGGGATTTCACAAATTATGTAAGAATCTCTGTGCACTTGCTTGGCATGGCCGCTCATGCCTATAATCCCAGCAATCTGGGGGCTGTGGTGGATGGATCCTTGGGAGTTCCAGTCCATCTTGGGCTACGAATTTATCTCGAGGCCTCTTTCAACAACTACATAAGATGCTGTTTCCAAAAAGAGGACAACAGAAAAGTAGACACACTTGATCCAGGTCCCTGGCTTCACTACATGAGTTGTGGAGTCTAAATATTCCATGCCATGAGAAAATACCTGGGATTTTTAGTGAAAGGGGCATTTGCATCCCTTTTCTAAGGGTTTCCCTTTCACCATGTTACATTTGAATTCTGAGAAAACCTGCTGGTGATAAGCTATCTAGCATTATGTTGGTTTAGGTATTGAGCTAGTACCTCATGTTTAGTGTTCAGGGTTATGCTGGAATGGCTGCAGACCTCCTTGAAATAGCGATTGCAGACAAGTGAACCCCGAGGAAGCTGGATAGTTGAAGCAGGCACTCCAAATATTCATGCACTGCAAGGATTCACTTTCATTTTGGGACTCATCTTCTGCTTGCTGGCTTTTAGTGCTAACTGATACTACCATGGTGGCAGTAATCCAGCAGAGACTGCATGTATGGTTTGCAGGTTTGCTTCCCAAGCCACCAGAAACTTGGCAGAACCCAAATCATTGTGGCATTTTCTTTCCTCCCCTGAAATATTTGGCTTTCTAAGTTTGAAAATTGAATAGATTGCGCTAGTCAAGTTTGGACCCCATGTACCACCAACAGAGCTAAAGACAGAGCCAACTACTTCCCTCCACTTGTCAAAATATGTCAAATTTTCTTGATCACCACAACTTCAAAGAAAATTCTGAGGCAACTTAGAGAGGTTAATCAAATACTGCACGATTGGAATGGCTGTGGTTTTATGAGGTGGAAAGCTGCAGAGTTGGGCTGAAACTGTTCACAGAAACGCACAGGCTTGTGGTTGCCAGGCAACCACACTGGGCTGAGACTGGCTGAACATCACTGTGAGGTGGATTTTAGGCTCTAGGTTTGAAAATTTAAAAGACTGGGGTAGTCAAGTTTGGAACCCATCGACCACAGACAGACCAAAAGGTCTTTCAATTACTTCCCTCCACTTCTCAAAATATGTCAAATTTTCTTGATCACTACAACTGTAAAAAAAATTCTGAGGCAACATAGAGAGACTAATCAAATACTGCATGATTGGAATGGCTGTGGTTGTATGAGGTGGAAAGCTGCAGAGTTGGGCTGAAACAGTTCACAGAAATCCACAAGCTTGTGGTTGCCAGGAAACCACACTGGGCTGCAATTGGCTGAGCACCATTGTTAGCTGGACTTTAGACTCTAGGACACAATTGTGCAGTAGGAGACCTGAGTCACAATGCTGGGCGTTGCCATGGAGACCTCAGTGGCACAGAGGAACTTGTAGGGCAAGTTTTAAATAGGATGAATATTCTTGGCCTGGTGTGCCACAATATTCTCTCTGAAGGCTTCACTGCTCAGAATTTGTGGATGGAAATGCTTGCCAATCTACACATGGATGTACTTTCAATGGGATATGAAATATGCCAGGGCCTGGCAGAGGATCTCTGCCATGTCCTATCATTGAGCATACGCTTTTCCCTTGTCATGTCTGTCATTTGGCTGAGTACTGTTCCCTAAGCTATTCAGTCAAGACTTGCTGGCATCATTCACCTGCAGTATAAGAGCTTTCTGTGAAATTTCCCAGCAGAAATCCTCTGCAAGCACATAGCTTTGGATATGAGAGACAGTGGTGGAAGTTGAATTTCAAGGGCAGATATTTGAAAACAATGAAACAAGCCCCGAATAAGATCTTTACATGTTTCCCAGATGAATATGTTTGGAAATACAGGGGAAGATGGATATCAAGCCTGAGAAGAGTGCACACCCATGTCAAGGTACAAAAACCAGGGAAAAACATGGGAAAGCAAGAGAGCTGGTTAATCTGATGTAAAAACCTTTGATGATGAAAGGAAAATTATATTCTCATGATGATATAATCAGGCTGTAGAAGTGAACTTCTCATGTTGGTTCTCCTATGTGTGGCCTTCTGCATTGGGCGGTGGATGTAGGACAGGAGATCTTCAAATAAATCTGGTGGAACACAAAATACTGAAAAAAAAATTCAGCCTAAATCCTGTGTATTCCTTCCCTTTGAGAACATATATGGATAATGTATGAAGTTTCAAAAGAGAAAATTTCTTTTGGGTCATGGTTTCAACAATGAAATGGTCACTTCACATAACATTTTGAATTTTGCTTTCACACTTGCTCATGTACCGGGCCTGAGTAAAGCAGAATGCAGAGTAAGCCTCTTCAATGGTTGTGCATTCCATAAGTGGTTTTAAAACCAGGGAACCCGTTTGGACTTAGTGTTTGTATTTTATTGGTTGATTGGTTTTTCAAATTGTTTGTTTTACTATTTTTAACTTTGTGAGTCAGGGAAGCCCTCACTCATAGAGATTCAGACCTCTCCAAAAGCTCTGAAGTTATTCATGTAACAGCTATTACATGTTATAAGTTTCTCCTATTAAAACTTGAAAGAGAAACAGACTCTGCTACTTTTCATCTAAATTCAGTGTTGGGCTAAATTCAGTGTTGGACTTTTTACAAGTCCTTTGAAATGTGTCCTCCTCTAGTCACTGGTCTTGCTGGAATTTACTTTCTTGTGAAGACAGGATTTGAGCAAATTGACACAAGTACAGTTTGCCACTACTCTGGACACCTGGTTAAATATCGAGTTCCCTAAATGGTGTGTGTTTTACTTTGATCTCTGCCCACACTTTGCTCATCCAGTTAGAACCACAGGGCTCCAGACCATAGCGTTCCAGGCCTAAACAAGAAAATTTCCATTCCGTTTTGGGAGTTCATTCGTCTGTCATAATTACTTTTTCCACAGATGTGTGCTTCAGGAGAGGCCGTGTCCAAATGTGGAGAGGCCCATTTTCATTCACTCACTTTCAGACTTTCTAAGATTTTCAGTTACTAGAGGTTTGCCCAGACTTGCCATTGTCAAGGGGCAGTGCACTTCACTTGAAGTTGTGCAGTATTACTTCATGTGTCTCCGTGGAATTTCCACCAATGGGAAACTCTTGCTGTATTCATCTCCAAGTGTTTCTGGGTAAGAAAATAGAAGTAACAAAGGATGTGGTTTCAAGCCCAATGAGGAAAGGAGGGATTATCTTTGTTTCAGTGCAGGTTGACCTTTCAAAGAAACAGTAATTCCTATGAAATAGGAGGTAAAATCTTTTGTAAAGAGACATGGACATGACCCGCTGAAGTTTATGTCACTGTTTTTAAAACGCCAAGGGCATTTCAGAAATTCTTGGCTACTGAAGTGCCCCTTTTTTCAAATTTCTCTTAGGTAAGACACTCCAGCTTCGTCAAACCATGGTACTGTTCCTTCCATGTAAAAAACCAAAGCAAAAAAGAAAATAAATTAAAACAAAACCCATCAAATTACATTTGAGAGCACACAATTGCTCAGCAGGCCCACCATTCAAGAAGCTAGAGGTACAGAAGCCTCAGCCTTCAGCCCATGGCCTGAAGTTTTGTCTCTATCATGGCCCCTCAATTCCCTGGCATGTCCACATTAACTCATGAATCTTTACTCATTTCCTCTTCAAATGCACAGGATCCAATATATTTGAACCCTGTTCACCTGGGCTGTAATCATCCAAGGACACACCAGAGGAAGGGCAGCCACCCCCTTGCCTGGGGCCTTGGAGCTTATCACAATAGAAATGGACACCTGAACAAGGGGAGCCAAAACAAAGAGAGGCATATTCCTAAAGTCTGAAGCACAGAAGCTACCTATAGACCAGTAGTGGGATTTCACAAATTATGTAAGAATCTCTGTGCACATGCTTGGCATGGCCGCTCATGTCTATAATCCCAGCAATCTGGGGGCTGAGTTGGATGGATCCTTGGGAGTTCCAGTCCATCTTGGGCTACGAATTTATCTCAAGGCCTCTTTCAACAACTACATAAGATGCTGTTTCCAAAAAGAGGACAAGAGAAAAGTAGACACACTTGATCCAGGTCCCTGGGTTCACTACATGAGTTGTGGAGTCTAAATATTCCATGCCATGAGAAAATACCTGGGATTTTTAGTGAAAGGGGCATTTGCATCCCTTTTCTAAGGGTTTCCCTTTCACCATGTTACATTTGAATTCTGAGAAAACCTGCTGGTGATAAGCTATCTAGCATTATGTTGGTTTAGGTATTGAGCTAGTACCTCATGTTTAGTGTTCAGGGTTATGCTGGAATGGCTGCAGACCTCCTTGAAATAGCGATTGCAGACAAGTGAACCCCGAGGAAGCTGGATAGTTGAAGCAGGCACTCCAAATATTCATGCACTGCAAGGATTCACTTTCATTTTGGGACTCATCTTCTGCTTGCTGGCTTTTAGTGCTAACTGATACTACCATGGTGGCAGTAATCCAGCAGAGACTGCATGTATGGTTTGCAGGTTTGCTTCCCAAGCCACCAGAAACTTGGCAGAACCCAAATCATTGTGGCATTTTCTTTCCTCCCCTGAAACATTTGGCTTTCTAAGTTTGAAAATTGAATAGATTGCGCTAGTCAAGTTTGGAGCCCATGTACCACCAACCGAGCTAAAGACAGAGCCAACTACTTCCCTCCACTTGTCAAAATATGTCAAATTTGCTTGATCACCACAACTTCAAAGAAAATTCTGAGGCAACTTAGAGAGGTTAATCAAATACTGCACGATTGGAATGGCTGTGGTTTTATGAGGTGGAAAGCTGCAGAGTTGGGCTGAAACTGTTCACAGAAACCCACAGGCTTGTGGTTGCCAGGCAACCACATTGGGCTGAGACTGGCTGAACATCACTGTGAGGTGGATTTTAGGCTCTAGGTTTGAAAATTTAAAAGACTGGGGTAGTCAAGTTTGGAACCCATCGACCACAGACAGACCAAAAGGTCTTTCAATTACTTCCCTCCACTTCTCAAAATATGTCAAATTTTCTTGATCACTACAACTGTAAAAAAAATTCTGAGGCAACATAGAGAGACTAATCAAATACTGCATGATTGGAATGGCTGTGGTTGTATGAGGTGGAAAGCTGCAGAGTTGGGCTGAAACAGTTCACAGAAATCCACAAGCTTGTGGTTGCCAGGAAACCACACTGGGCTGCAATTGGCTGAGCACCATTGTTAGCTGGACTTTAGGCTCTAGGACACAAGTGTGCAGTAGGAGACCTGAGTCACAATGCTGGGCGTTGCCATGGAGACCTCAGTGGCACAGAGGACCTTGTAGGGCAAGTTTTAAATAGGATGAATATTCTTGGCCTGGTGTGCCACAATATTCTCTCTGAAGGCTTCACTGCTCAGAATTTGTGGATGGAAATGCTTGCCAATCTACACATGGATGTACTTTCAATGGGATATGAAATATGCCAGGGCCTGGCAGATGATCTCTGCCATGTCCTATCATTGAGCATACGCTTTTCCCTTGTCATGTCTGTCATTTGGCTGAGTACTGTTCCCTAAGCTATTCAGTCAAGACTTGCTGGCATCATTCACCTGCAGTATAAGAGCTTTCTGTGAAATTTCCCAGCAGAAATCCTCTGCAAGCACATAGCTTTGGATATGAGAGACAGTGGTGGAAGTTGAATTTCAAGGGCAGATATTTGAAAACAATGAAACAAGCCGCGAATAAGATCTTTACATGTTTCCCAGATGAATATGTTTGGAAATACAGGGGAAGATGGATATCAAGCCTGAGAAGAGTGCACACCCATTTCAAGGTACAAAAACCAGGGAAAAACATGGGAAAGCAAGAGAGCTGGTTAATCTGATGTAAAAACCTTTGATGATGAAAGGAAAATTATATTCTCATGATGATATAATCAGGCTGTAGAAGTGAACTTCTCATGTTGGTTCTCCTATGTGTGGCCTTCTGCATTGGGCGGTGGATGTAGGACAGGATATCTTCAAATAAATCTGGTGGAACACAAAATACTGAAAAAAAAAAATTCAGCCTAAATCCTGTGTATTCCTTCCCTTTGAGAACATATATGGATAATGTATGAAGTTTCAAAAGAGAAAATGTCTTTTGGGTCATGGTTTCAACAATGAAATGGTCACTTCACATAACATTTTGAATTTTGCTTTCACACTTGCTCATGTACCGGGCCTGAGTAAAGCAGAATGCAGAGTAAGCCTCTTCAATGGTTGTGCATTCCATAAGTGGTTTTAAAACCAGGGAACCCCTTTGGACTTAGTGTTTGTATTTTATTGGTTGATTGGTTTTTCAAATTGTTTGTTTTACTATTTTTAACTTTGTGAGTCAGGGAAGCCCTCACTCATAGAGATTCAGACCTCTCCAAAAGCTCTGAAGTTATTCATGTAACAGCTATTACATGTTATAAGTTTCTCCTATTAAAACTTGAAAGAGAAACAGACTCTGCTACTTTTCATCTAAATTCAGTGTTGGGCTAAATTCAGTGTTGGACTTTTTACAAGTCCTTTGAAATGTGTCCTCCTCTAGTCACTGGTCGTGCTGGAATTTACTTTCTTGTGAAGACAGGATTTGAGCAAATGGACACAAGTACAGTTTGCCACTACTCTGGACACCTGGTTAAATATCGAGTTCCCTAAATGGTGTGTGTTTTACTTTGATCTCTGCCCACACTTTGCTCATCCAGTTAGAACCACAGGGCTCCAGACCATAGCGTTCCAGGCCTAAAAAAGAAAATTTCCATTCCGTTTTGGGAGTTCATTCGTCTCTCATAATTACTTTTTCCACAGATGTGTGCTTCAGGATAGGCCCTGTCCAAATGTGGAGAGGCCCATTTTCATTCACTCACTTTCAGACTTTCTAAGATTTTCAGTTACTAGAGGTTTGCGCAGACTTGCCATTGTCAAGGGACAGTACACTTCACTTGAAGTTGTGCAGTATTACTTCATGTGTCTCCGTGGAATTTCCACCAATGGGAAACTCTTGCTGTATTCATCTCCAAGTGTTTCTGGGTAAGAAAATATAAGTAACAAAGGATGTGGTTTCAAGCCCAACGAGGAAAGGAGGGATTATCTTTGTTTCAGTGCAGGTTGACCTTTCAAAGAAACAGTAATTCCTATGAAATAGGAGGAAAAATCTTTTGTAAAGAGACATGGACATGACCCGCTGAAGTTTATGTCACTGTTTTTAAAACGCCAAGGGCATTTCAGAAATTCTTGGCTACTGAAGTGCCCCTTTTTTCAAATTTCTCTTAGGTAAGACACTCCAGCTTCTTCCAACCATGGTACTGTTCCTTCCATGTAAAAAACCAAAGCAAAAAAGAAAATAAATTAAAACAAAACCCATCAAATTACATTTGAGAGCACACAATTGCTCAGCAGGCCCAACATTCAAGAAGCTAGAGGTACAGAAGCCTCAGCCTTCAGCCCACGGCCTGAAGTTTTGTCTCTATCATGGCCCCTCAATTCCCTGGCATGTCCACATTAACTCATGAATCTTTACTCATTTCCTCTTCAAATGCACAGGATCCAATATATTTGAACCCTGTTCACCTGGGCTGTAATCATCCAAGGACACACCAGAGGAAGGGCAGCCACCCCTTGCCTGGGGCCTTGGAGCTTATCACAATAGAAATGGACACCTGAACAAGGGGAGCCAAAACAAAGAGAGGCATATTCCTAAAGTCTGAAGCACAGAAGCTACCTATAGACCAGTAGTGGGATTTCACAAATTATGTAAGAATCTCTGTGCACATGCTTGGCATGGCCGCTCATGCCTATAATCCCAGCAATCTGGGGGCTGAGGTGGATGGATCCTTGGGAGTTCCAGTCCATCTTGGGCTATGAATTTATCTCAAGGCCTCTTTCAACAACTACATAAGATGCTGTTTCCAAAAAGAGGACAACAGAAAAGTAGACACACTTGGTATGGGTCCCTGGGTTCACTACATGAGTTGTGGAGTCTAAATATTCCATGCCATGAGAAAATACCTGGGATTTTTAGTGAAAGGGGCATTTGCATCCCTTTTCTAAGGGTTTCCCTTTCACCATGTTACATTTGAATTCTGAGAAAACCTGCTGGTGATAAGCTATCTAGCATTATGTTGGTTTAGGTATTGAGCTAGTACCTCATGTTTAGTGTTCAGGGTTATGCTGGAATGGCTGCAGAGTTCCTTGAAATAGCGATTGCAGACAAGTGAACCCCGAGGAAGCTGGATAGTTGAAGCAGGCACTCCAAATATTCATGCACTGCAAGGATTCACTTTCATTTTGGGACTCATCTTCTGCTTGCTGGCTTTTAGTGCTAACTGATACTACCATGGTGGCAGTAATCCAGCAGAGACTGCATGTATGGTTTGCAGGTTTGCTTCCCAAGCCACCAGAAACTTGGCAGAACCCAAATCATTGTGGCATTTTCTTTCCTCCCCTGAAACATTTGACTTTCTAAGTTTGAAAATTAAATAGACTGGGCTAGTCAAGTTTGGACCCCATGTACCACCAACAGAGCTAAAGACAGAGCCAACTACTTCCCTCCACTTGTCAAAATATGTCAAATTTCCTTGATCACCACAACTTCAAAGAAAATTCTGAGGCAACTTAGAGAGGTTAATCAAATACTGCACGATTGGAATGGCTGTGGTTTTATGAGGTGGAAAGCTGCAGAGTTGGGCTGAAACTGTTCACAGAAACCCACAGGCTTGTGGTTGCCAGGCAACCACACTGGGCTGAGACTGGCTGAACATCACTGTGAGGTGGATTTTAGGCTCTAGGTTTGAAAATTTAAAAGACTGGGGTAGTCAAGTTTGGAACCCATCGACCACAGACAGACCAAAAGGTCTTTCAATTACTTCCCTCCACTTCTCAAAATATGTCAAATTTTCTTGATCACTACAACTGTAAAAAAAATTCTGAGGCAACATAGAGAGACTAATCAAATACTGCATGATTGGAATGGCTGTGGTTGTATGAGGTGGAAAGCTGCAGAGTTGGGCTGAAACAGTTCACAGAAATCCACAAGCTTGTGGTTGCCAGGAAACCACACTGGGCTGCAATTGGCTGAGCACCATTGTTAGCTGGACTTTAGGCTCTAGGACACAAGTGTGCAGTAGGAGACCTGAGTCACAATGCTGGGCGTTGCCATGGAGACCTCAGTGGCACAGAGGACCTTGTAGGGCAAGTTTTAAATAGGATGAATATTCTTGGCCTGGTGTGCCACAATATTCTCTCTGAAGGCTTCACTGCTCAGAATTTATGGATGGAAATGCTTGCCAATCTACACATGGATGTACTTTCAATGGGATATGAAATATGCCAGGGCCTGGCAGATGATCTCTGCCATGTCCTATCATTGAGCATACGCTTTTCCCTTGTCATGTCTGTCATTTGGCTGAGTACTGTTCCCTAAGCTATTCAGTCAAGACTTGCTGGCATCATTCACCTGCAGTATAAGAGCTTTCTGTGAAATTTCTCAGCAGAAATCCTCTGCAAGCACATAGCTTTGGATATGAGAGACAGTGGTGGAAGTTGAATTTCAATGGCAGATATTTGAAAACAATGAAACAAGTCCCGAATAAGATCTTTACATGTTTCCCAGATGAATATGTTTGGAAATACAGGGGAAGATGGATATCAAGCCTGAGAAGAGTGCACACCCATTTCAAGGTACAAAAACCAGGGAAAAACATGGGAAAGCAAGAGAGCTGGTTAATCTGATGTAAAAACCTTTGATGATGAAAGGAAAATTATATTCTCATGGTGATATAATCAGGCTGTAGAAGTGAACTTCTCATGTTGGTTCTCCTATGTGTGGCCTTCTGCATTGGGCGGTGGATGTAGGACAGGATATCTTCAAATAAATCTGATGGAACACAAAATACTGAAAAAAAAATTCAGCCTAAATCCTGTGTATTCCTTCCCTTTGAGAACATATATGGATAATGTATGAAGTTTCAAAAGAGAAAATGTCTTTTGGGTCATGGTTTCAACAATGAAATGGTCACTTCACATAACATTTTGAATTTTGCTTTCACACTTGCTCATGTACCGGGCCTGAGTAAAGCAGAATGCAGAGTAAGCCTCTTCAATGGTTGTGCATTCCATAAGTGGTTTTAAAACCAGGGAACCCCTTTGGACTTAGTGTTTGTATTTTATTGGTTGATTGGTTTTTCAAATTGTTTGTTTTACTATTTTTAACTTTGTGAGTCAGGGAAGCCCTCACTCATAGAGATTCAGACCTCTCCAAAAGCTCTGAAGTTATTCATGTAACAGCTATTACATGTTATAAGTTTCTCCTATTAAAACTTGAAAGAGAAACAGACTCTGCTACTTTTCATCTAAATTCAGTGTTGGGCTAAATTCAGTGTTGGACTTTTTACAAGTCCTTTGAAATGTGTCCTCCTATAGTCACTGGTCGTGCTGGAATTTACTTTCTTGTGAAGACAGGATTTGAGCAAATTGACACAAGTACAGTTTGCCACTACTCTGGACACCTGGTTAAATATCGAGTTCCCTAAATGGTGTGTGTTTTACTTTGATCTCTGCCCACACTTTGCTCATCCAGTTAGAACCACAGGGCTCCAGGCCATAGCGTTCCAGGCCTAAACAAGAAAATTTCCATTCCGTTTTGGGAGTTCATTCGTCTCTCATAATTACTTTTTCCACAGATGTGTGCTTCAGGATAGGCCCTGTCCAAATGTGGAGAGGCCCATTTTCATTCACTCACTTTCAGACTTTCTAAGATTTTCAGTTACTAGAGGTTTGCGCAGACTTGCCATTGTCAAGGGACAGTACACTTCACTTGAAGTTGTGCAGTATTACTTCATGTGTCTCCGTGGAATTTCCACCAATTGGAAACTCTTGCTGTATTCATCTCCAAGTGTTTCTCGGTAAGAAAATATAAGCAACAAAGGATGTGGTTTCAAGCCCAACGAGGAAAGGAGGGATTATCTTTGTTTCAGTGCAGGTTGACCTTTCAAAGAAACAGTAATTCCTATGAAATAGGAGGTAAAATCTTTTGTAAAGAGACATGGACATGACCCGCTGAAGTTTATGTCACTGTTTTTAAAACGCCAAGGGCATTTCAGAAATTCTTGGCTACTGAAGTGCCCCTTTTTTCAAATTTCTCTTAGGTAAGACACTCCAGCTTCGTCAAACCATGGTACTGTTCCTTCCATGTAAAAAACCAAAGCAAAAAAGAACATAAATTAAAACAAAACCCATCAAATTACATTTGAGAGCACACAATTGCTCAGCAGGCCCACCATTCAAGAAGCTAGAGGTACAGAAGCCTCAGCCTTCAGCCCATGGCCTGAAGTTTTGTCTCTATCATGGCCCCTCAATTCCCTGGCATGTCCACATTAACTCATGAATCTTTACTCATTTCCTCTTCAAATGCACAGGATCCAATATATTTGAACCCTGTTCACCTGGGCTGTAATCATCCAAGGACACACCAGAGGAAGGGCAGCCACCCCCTTGCCTGGGGCCTTGGAGCTTATCACAATAGAAATGGACACCTGAACAAGGGGAGCCAAAACAAAGAGAGGCATATTCGTAAAGTCTGAAGCACAGAAGCTACCTATAGACCAGTAGTGGGATTTCACAAATTATGTAAGAATCTCTGTGCACATGCTTGGCATGGCCGCTCATGCCTATAATCCCAGCAATCTGGGGGCTGAGGTGGATGGATCCTTGGGAGTTCCAGTCCATCTTGGGCTACGAATTTATCTCAAGGCCTCTTTCAACAACTACATAAGATGCTGTTTCCAAAAAGAGGACAACAGAAAAGTAGACACACTTGATCCAGGTCCCTGGGTTCACTACATGAGTTGTGGAGTCTAAATATTCCATGCCATGAGAAAATACCTGGGATTTTTAGTGAAAGGGGCATTTGCATCCCTTTTCTAAGGGTTTCCCTTTCACCATGTTACATTTGAATTCTGAGAAAA
Source organism: Cavia porcellus (assembly GCF_034190915.1). Taxonomy (NCBI): domain Eukaryota; kingdom Metazoa; phylum Chordata; class Mammalia; order Rodentia; family Caviidae; genus Cavia; species Cavia porcellus. The sequence continues at coordinate 5,624,851 of NW_026947528.1, forward strand.
CCTGCTGGTGATAAGCTATCTAGCATTATGTTGGTTTAGGTATTGAGCTAGTACCTCATGTTTAGTGTTCAGGGTTATGCTGGAATGGCTGCAGAGCTCCTTGAAATAGCGATTGCAGACAAGTGAACCCCGAGGAAGCTGGATAGTTGAAGCAGGCACTCCAAATATTCATGCACTGCAAGGATTCACTTTCATTTTGGGACTCATCTTCTGGTTGCTGGCTTTTAGTGCTAACTGATACTACCATGGTGGCAGTAATCCAGCAGAGACTGCATGTATGGTTTGCAGGTTTGCTTCCCAAGCCACCCGAAACTTGGCAGAACCCAAATCATTGTGGCATTTTCTTTCCTCCCCTGAAACATTTGGCTTTCTAAGTTTGAAAATTGAATAGACTGCGCTAGTCAAGTTTGGACCCCATGTACCACCAACAGAGCTAAAGACAGAGCCAACTACTTCCTCCACTTGTCAAAATATGTCAAATTTGCTTGATCACCACAACTTCAAAGAAAATTCTGAGGCAACTTAGAGAGGTTAATCAAATACTGCACGATTGGAATGGCTGTGGTTTTATGAGGTGGAAAGCTGCAGAGTTGGGGTGAAACTGTTCACAGAAACCCACAGGCTTGTGGTTGCCAGGCAACCACACTGGGCTGAGACTGGCTGAACATCACTGTGAGGTGGATTTTAGGGTCTAGGTTTGAAAATTTAAAAGACTGGGGTAGTCATGTTTGGAACCCATCGACCACAGACAGACCAATAGGTCTTTCAATTACTTCCCTCCACTTCTCAAAATATGTCAAATTTTCTTGATCACTACAACTGTAAAAAAAATTCTGAGGCAACATAGAGAGACTAATCAAATACTGCATGATTGGAATGGCTGTGGTTGTATGAGGAGGAAAGCTGCAGAGTTGGGCTGAAACAGTTCACAGAAATCCACAAGCTTGTGGTTGCCAGGAAACCACACTGGGCTGCAATTGGCTGAGCACCATTGTTAGCTGGACTTTAGGCTCTAGGACACAAGTGTGCAGTAGGAGACCTGAATCACAATGCTGGGCGTTGCCATGGAGACCTCAGTGGCACAGAGGACCTTGTAGGGCAAGTTTTAAATAGGATGAATATTCTTGGCCTGGTGTGCCACAATATTCTCTCTGAAGGCTTCACTGCTCAGAATTTGTGGATGGAAATGCTTGCCAATCTACACATGGATGTACTTTCAATGGGATATGAAATATGCCAGGGCCTGGCAGATGATCTCTGCCATGTCCTATCATTGAGCATACGCTTTTCCCTTGTCATGTCTGTCATTTGGCTGAGTACTGTTCCCTAAGCTATTCAGTCAAGACTTGCTGGCATCATTCACCTGCAGTATAAGAGCTTTCTGTGAAATTTCCCAGCAGAAATCCTCTGCAAGCACATAGCTTTGGATATGAGAGACAGTGGTGGAAGTTGAATTTCAAGGGCAGATATTTGAAAACAATGAAACAAGCCCCGAATAAGATCTTTACATGTTTCCCAGATGAATATGTTTGGAAATACAGGGGAAGATGGATATCAAGCCTGAGAAGAGTGCACACCCATTTCAAGTTACAAAAACCAGGGAAAAACATGGGAAAGCAAGAGAGCTGGTTAATCTGATGTAAAAACCTTTGATGATGAAAGGAAAATTATATTCTCATGGTGATATAATCAGGCTGTAGAAGTGAACTTCTCATGTAGGTTCTCCTATGTGTGGCCTTCTGCATTGGGGGGTGGATGTAGGACAGGAGATCTTCAAATAAATCTGGTGGAACACAAAATACTGAAAAAAAAAATTCAGCGTAAATCCTGTGTATTCCTTCCCTTTGAGAACATATATGGATAATGTATGAAGTTTCAAAAGAGAAAATGTCTTTTGGGTCATGGTTTCAACAATGAAATGGTCACTTCACATAACATTTTGAATTTTGCTTTCACACTTGCTCATGTACCGGGCCTGAGTAAAGCAGAATGCAGAGTAAGCCTCTTCAATGGTTGTGCATTCCATTAGTTGTTTTAAAACCAGGGAACCCCTTTGGACTTAGTGTTTGTATTTTATTGGTTGACTGGTTTTTCAAATTGTTTGTTTTACTATTTTTAACTTTGTGAGTCAGGGAAGCCCTCACTCATAGAGATTCAGACCTCTCCAAAAGCTCTGAAGTTATTCATGTAACAGCTATTACATGTTATAAGTTTCTCCTATTAAAACTTGAAAGAGAAACAGACTCTGCTACTTTTCATCTAAATTCAGTGTTGGGCTAAATTCAGTGTTGGACTTTTTACAAGTCCTTTGAAATGTGTCCTCCTATAGTCACTGGTCGTGCTGGAATTTACTTTCTTGTGAAGACAGGATTTGAGCAAATTGACACAAGTACAGTTTGCCACTACTCTGGACACCTGGTTAAATATCGAGTTCCCTAAATGGTGTGTGTTTTACTTTGATCTCTGCCACACTTTGCTCATCCAGTTAGAACAACAGGGCTCCAGACCATAGCGTTCCAGGCCTAAACAAGAAAATTTCCATTCCGTTTTGGGAGTTCATTCGTCTCTCATAATTACTTTTTCCACAGATGTGTGCTTCAGGATAGGCCCTGTCCAAATGTGGAGAGGCCCATTTTCATTCACTCACTTTCAGACTTTCTAAGATTTTCAGTTACTAGAGGTTTGCACCGACTTTCCATTATCAAGGGACAGTGCACTTCACTTGAAGTTGTGCAGTATTACTTCATGTGTCTCCGTGGAATTTCCACCAATGGGAAACTCTTGCTGTATTCATCTCCAAATGTTTCTGGGTAAGAAAATATAAGTAACAAAGGATGTGGTTTTAAGCCCAATGAGGAAAGTAGGGATTATCTTTGTTTCAGTGCAGGTTGACCTTTCAAAGAAACAGTAATTCCTATGAAATAGGAGGTAAAATCTTTTGTAAAGAGACATGGACATGACCCGCTGAAGTTTATGTCACTGTTTTTAAAACGCCACGGGCATTTCAGAAATTCTTGGCTACTGAAGTGCCCCTTTTTTCAAATTTCTCTTAGGTAAGACACTCCAGCTTCGTCAAACCATGGTACTGTTCCTTCCATGTAAAAAACCAAAGCAAAAAAGAAAATAAATTAAAACAAAACCCATCAAATTACATTTGAGAGCACACAATTGCTCAGCAGGTCCACTATTCAAGAAGCTAGAGGTACAGAAGCCTCAGCCTTCAGCCCATGGCCTGAAGTTTTGTCTCTATCATGGCCCCTCAATTCCGTGGCATGTCCACATTAACTCATGAATCTTTACTCATTTCCTCTTCAAATGCACAGGATCCAATATATTTGAACCCTGTTCACCTGGGCTGTAATCATCCAAGGACACACCAGAGGAAGGGCAGCCACCCCCTTGCCTGGGGCCTTGGAGCTTATCACAATAGAAACGGACACCTGAACAAGGGGAGCCAAAACAAAGAGAGGCGTATTCCTAAAGTCTGAAGCACAGAAGCTACCTATAGACCAGTAGTGGGATTTCACAAATTATGTAAGAATCTCTGTGCACATGCTTGGCATGGCCGCTCATGCCTATAATCCCAGCAATCTGGGGGCTGAGGTGGATGGATCCTTGGAAGTTCCAGTCCATCTTGGGCTACGAATTTATCTCAAGGCCTCTTTCAACAACTACATAAGATGCTGTTTCCAAAAAGAGGACAACAGAAAAGCAGACACACTTGATCCAGGTCCCTGGGTTCACTACATGAGTTGTGGAATCTAAATATTCCATGCCATGAGAAAATACCTGGGATTTTTAGTGAAAGGGACATTTGCATCCCTTTTCGAAGGGTTTCCCTTTCACCATGTTACATTTGAATTCTGAGAAAACCTGCTGGTGATAAGCTATCTAGCATTATGTTGGTTTAGGTATTGAGCTAGTACCTCATGATTAGTGTTCAGGGTTATGCTAGAATGGCTGCAAACCTCCTTGAAATAGCGATTGCAGACAAGTGAACCCCGAGGAAGCTGGATAGTTGAAGCAGGCACTCCAAATATTCATGCATTGCAGGGATTAACTTTCATTTTGGGACTCATCTTCTGGTTGCTGGCTTTTAGTGCTAACTGGTACTACCATGGTGGCAGTAATCCAGCAGAGACTGCATGTATGGTTTGCAGGTTTGCTTCCCAAGCCACCAGAAACTTGGCAGAACCCAAATCATTGTGGCATTTTCTTTCCTCCCCTGAAACTTTTGGCTTTCTAAGTTTGAAAATTGAATAGACTGGGCTAGTCAAGTTTGGACCCCATGTACCACCAACAGAGCTAAAGACAGAGCCAACTACTTCCCTCCACTTGTCAAAATATGTCAAATTTGCTTGATCACCACAACTTCAAAGAAAATTCTGAGGCAACTTAGAGAGGTTAATCAAATACTGCACGATTGGAATGGCTGCGGTTTTATGAGGTGGAAAGCTGCAGAGTTGGGCTGAAACTGTTCACAGAAACCCACAGGCTTGTGGTTGCCAGGCAACCACACTGGGCTGAGACTGGCTGAACATCACTGTGAGGTGGATTTTAGGGTCTAGGTTTGAAAATTTAAAAGACTGGGGTAGTCAAGTTTGGAACCCATCGACCACAGACAGACCAAAAGGTCTTTCAATTACTTCCCTCCACTTCTCAAAATATGTCAAATTTTCTTGATCACTACAACTGTAAAAAAAATTCTGAGGCAACATAGAGAGACTAATCAAATACTGCATGATTGGAATGGCTGTGGTTGTATGAGGTGGAAAGCTGCAGAGTTGGGCTGAAACAGTTCACAGAAATCCACAAGCTTGTGGTTGCCAGGAAACCACATTGGGCTGCAATTGGCTGAGCACCATTGTTAGCTGGACTTTAGGCTCTAGGACACAAGTGTGCAGTAGGAGACCTGAGTCACAATGCTGGGCGTTGCCATGGAGACCTCAGTGGCACAGAGGACCTTGTAGGGCAAGTTATAATAGGATGAATATTCTTGGCCTGGTGTGCCACAATATTCTCTCTGAAGGCTTCACTGCTCAGAATTTGTGGATGGAAATGCTTGCCAATCTACACATGGATGTACTTTCAATGGGATATGAAATATGCCAGGGCCTGGCAGATGATCTCTGCCATGTCCTATCATTGAGCATACGCTTTTCCCTTGTCATGTCTGTCATTTGGCTGAGTACTGTTCCCTAAGCTATTCAGTCAAGACTTGCTGGCATCATTCACCTGCAGTATAAGAGCTTTCTGTGAAATTTCTCAGCAGAAATCCTCTGCAAGCACATAGCTTTGGATATGAGAGACAGTGGTGGAAGTTGAATTTCAAGGGCAGATATTTGAAAACAATGAAACAAGCCCCGAATAAGATCTTTACATGTTTCCCAGATGAATATGTTTGGAAATACAGGGGAAGATGGATATCAAGCCTGAGAAGAGTGCACACCCATTTCAAGGTACAAAAACCAGGGAAAAACATGGGAAAGCAAGAGAGCTGGTTAATCTGATGTAAAAACCTTTGATGATGAAAGGAAAATTATATTCTCATGATGATATAATCAGGCTGTAGAAGTGAACTTCTCATGTTGGTTCTCCTATGTGTGGCGTTCTGCATTGGGCGGTGGATGTAGGACAGGAAGTCTTCAAATAAATCTGGTGGAACACAAAATACTGAAAAAAAAATTCAGCCTAAATCCTGTGTATTCCTTCCCTTTGAGAACATATATGGATAATGTATGAAGTTTCAAAAGAGAAAATGACTTTTGGGTCATGGTTTCAACAATGAAATGGTCACTTCACATAACATTTTGAATTTTGCTTTCACACTTGCTCATGTACCGGGCCTGAGTAAAGCAGAATGCAGAGTAAGCCTCTTCAATGGTTGTGCATTCCATAAGTGGTTTTAAAACCAGGGAACCCCTTTGGACTTAGTGTTTGTATTTTATTGGTTGATTGGTTTTTCAAATTGTTTGTTTTACTATTTTTAACTTTGTGAGTCAGGGAAGCCCTCACTCATAGAGATTCAGACCTCTCCAAAAGCTCTGAAGTTATTCATGTAACAGCTATTACATGTTATAAGTTTCTCCTATTAAAACTTGAAAGAGAAACAGACTCTGCTACTTTTCATCTAAATTCAGTGTTGGGCTAAATTCAGTGTTGGACTTTTTACAAGTCCTTTGAAATGTGTCCTCCTCTAGTCACTGGTCGTGCTGGAATTTACTTTCTTGTGAAGACAGGATTTGAGCAAATTGACACAAGTACAGTTTGCCACTACTCTGGACACCTGGTTAAATATCGAGTTCCCTAAATGGTGTGTGTTTTACTTTGATCTCTGCCCACACTTTGCTCATCCAATTAGAACCACAGGGCTCCAGGCCATAGCGTTCCAGGCCTAAACAAGAACATTTCCATTCCGTTTTGGGAGTTCATTCGTCTCTCATAATTACTTTTTCCACAGATGTGTGCTTCAGGATAGGCCCTGTCCAAATGTGGAGAGGCCCATTTTCATTCACTCACTTTCAGACTTTCTAAGATTTTCAGTTACTAGAGGTTTGCGCAGACTTGCCATTGTCAAGGGACAGTACACTTCACTTGAAGTTGTCCAGTATTACTTCATGTGTCTCCGTGGATTTTCCACCAATGGGAAACTCTTGCTGTATTCATCTCCAAGTGTTTCTGGGTAAGAAAATATGAGTAACAAAGGATGTGGTTTCAAGCCCAATGAGGAAAGGAGGGATTATCTTTGTTTCAGTGCAGGTTGACCTTTCAAAGAAACAGTAATTCCTATGAAATAGGAGGTAAAATCTTTTGTAAAGAGACATGGACATGACCCGCTCAAGTTTATGTCACTGTTTTTAAAATGCCAAGGGCATTTCAGAAATTCTTGGCTACTGAAGTGCCCCTTTTTTCAAATTTCTCTTAGGTAAGACACTCCAGCTTCGTCAAACCATGGTACTGTTCCTTCCATGTAAAAAACCAAAGCAAAAAAGAAAATAAATTAAAACAAAACCCATCAAATTACATTTGAGAGCACACAATTGCTCAGCAGGCCCACCATTCAAGAAGCTAGAGGTACAGAAGCCTCAGCCTTCAGCCCACGGCCTGAAGTTTTGTCTCTATCATGGCCCCTAAATTCCCTGGCATGTCCACATTAACTCATGAATCTTTACTCATTTCCTCTTCAAATGCACAGGATCCAATATATTTGAACCCTGTTCACCTGGGCTGTAATCATCCAAGGACACACCAGAGGAAGGGCAGCCAACCCCTTGCCTGGGGCCTTGGAGCTTATCACAATAGAAATGGACACCTGAACAAGGGGAGCCAAAACAAAGAGAGGCATATTCCTAAAGTCTGAAGCACAGAAGCTACCTATAGACCAGTAGTGGGATTTCACAAATTATGTAAGAATCTCTGTGCACATGCTTGGCATGGCCGCTCATGCCTATAATCCCAGCAATCTGGGGGCTGAGATGGATGGATCCTTGGGAGTTCCAGTCCATCTTGGGCTACGAATTTATCTCAAGGCCTCTTTCAACAACTACATAAGATGCTGTTTCCAAGAAGAGGACAACAGAAAAGTAGACACACTTGATCCAGGTCCCTGGGTTCACTACAGGAGTTGTGGAATCTAAATATTCCATGCCATGAGAAAATACCTGGGATTTTTAGTGAAAGGGGCATTTGCATCCCTTTTCTAAGGGTTTCCCTTTCACCATGTTACATTTGAATTCTGAGAAAACCTGCTGGTGATAAGCTATCTAGCATTATGTTGGTTTAGGTATTGAGCTAGTACCTCATGTTTAGTGTTCAGGGTTATGCTGGAATGGCTGCAGACCTCCTTGAAATAGCGATTGCAGACAAGTGAACCCTGATGAAGCTGGATAGTTGAAGCAGGCACTCCAAATATTCATGCATTGCAGGGATTCACTTTCATTTTGGGACTCATCTTCTGGTTGCTGGCTTTTAGTGCTAACTGATACTACCATGGTGGCAGTAATCCAGCAGAGACTGCATGTATGGTTTGCAGGTTTGCTTCCCAAGCCACCAGAAACTTGGCAGAACCCAAATCATTGTGGCATTTTCTTTCCTCCCCTGAAACATTTGGCTTTCTAAGTTTGAAAATTGAATAGACTGGGCTAGTCAAGTTTGGACCCCATGTACCACCAACAGAGCTAAAGACAGAGCCAACTACTTCCCTCCACTTGTCAAAATATGTCAAATTTGCTTGATCACCACAACTTCAAAGAAAATTCTGAGGCAACTTAGAGAGGTTAATCAAATACTGCACGATTGGAATGGCTGTGGTTTTATGAGGTGGAAAGCTGCAGAGTTGGGCTGAAACTGTTCACAGAAACCCACAGGCTTGTGGTTGCCAGGCAACCACACTGGGCTGAGACTGGCTGAACATCACTGTGAGGTGGATTTTAGGCTCTAGGTTTGAAAATTTAAAAGACTGGGGTAGTCAAGTTTGGAAACCATCAACCACAGACAGACCAAAAGGTCTTTCAATTACTTCCCTCCACTTCTCAAAATATGTCAAATTTTCTTGATCACTACAACTGTAAAAAAAATTCTGAGGCAACATAGAGAGACTAATCAAATACTGCATGATTTGAATGGCTGTGGTTGTATGAGGTGGAAAGCTGCAGAGTTGGGCTGAAACAGTTCACAGAAATCCACAAGCTTGTGGTTGCCAGGAAACCACACTGGGCTGCAATTGGCTGAGCACCATTGTTAGCTGGACTTTAGGCTCTAGGACACAAGTGTGCAGTAGGAGACCTGAGTCACAATGCTGGGCGTTGCCATGGAGACCTCAGTGGCACAGAGGACCTTGTAGGGCAAGTTTTAAATAGGATGAATATTCTTGGCCTGGTGTGCCACAATATTCTCTCTGAAGGCTTCACTGCTCAGAATTTGTGGATGGAAATGCTTGCCAATCTACACATGGATGTACTTTCAATGGGATATGAAATATGCCAGGGCCTGGCAGATGATCTCTGCCATGTCCTATCATTGAGCATACGCTTTTCCCTTGTCATGTCTGTCATTTGGCTGAGTACTGTTCCCTAAGCTATTCAGTCAAGACTTGCTGGCATCATTTGTGAGAGTCGACCCCCCTGCTACAACCCCCTCCCCAGAGCGGGGAATAAAAGGGCTAACTCCCTAACTCCCCAGAGCGGGGAATGAAAGGGCTAACTCCCTAACTCCCCAGAGCGGGGGAATAAAAGGGTTAACTCCCTAACTCCCCAGAGCGGGGAATGAAAGGGCTAACTCTCTGACTCCCCAGAGCTATCAGAACAGAGCAGTAAAGAATGCTTCACTCCCTAAACCTTTCCCAGGAGATAATCAGAGCAGGGCCAAAGGGAATGTCTCTGCTAGTCATTAACCACCAGATGTTCTGTTCTCTGTAAAGATAGAGATAAGCAAAAAATGTACTGTATAAACAGGACCAGGGGGCACCTGGCACTCTAAGGTCAACCCAAGACCCTCGGTCTCCATAGTTACTCAGCCCCAGACCCTCAAATCAGCATTAGCCAGGTCCTGCGACGCTCAAAATTAACCAATGCGATTTGCTTCTGTAAACTTGCTTGCCTCCTGCGTGTACCTTTAAAAACCCTGCACAAATTCCCCTCGGGGCCCCTCCGCACACGTTTGCCTGAGGGACCCCATGCGCATGGAAATAAACTTTCTTTTCCTCACCAGGAGCTGAGTCCTTGGGGTCTCTTTCCCTGCGGCATTGGCCCTAACATCGTGGAGGCGCCAGCGAGATTAGCACGTCTCACGGGAGGTGACCCCAACGGCTCTACGGGTGAGTACGACTGGTCGCTTTTCATACCACCGGTGTTTACGCCCCGAGCCATATGGCTCCGATCTAGGGGCAATTTTTGTTATCTGTTTCGTACTCTGTTCCCTGGTGACTGGGGGACGCCCCACACGGTTTCCGTGGTTCACCGTCTGCGATAGGGTCTCCCTATCGATCTGGGGGATTTCGATTCCCAATCTGTGGTCCGTCTGGGCCAATCTGGAGACACCCTTTGAGGTGACTCATCTGGGGGATTTCGATTCCCAGTCTGTGGTCCGCCCGGGCCAATCTGGAGACACCCTGTAAGGTGTCTCATTTGGAGTGAAACTGATGCGTATGCATGTGAATGAAGTGGCCGGCCTGATTGTTTTGTGTGTCGTGGGTGCTGTGTTAGGTTATTTGTTGTACCGCGCTTGCGTTAACCGCCCTGTGACAATAGAACGTCATGGGACAGTCGACCTCATCCCCATTGTCCCTCACCCTCGACCATTGGTCGGAGGTGCGGAAGAGGGCTCACGATCTCTCCTTGCAGGTCAAGAAGAGTAAGTGGCAGGATTTCTGCTCGACTGAGTGGCCTGCTTTCTCTGTGGGGTGGCCACCAGAGGGGACTTTTCATCTGCCCCTCATTCTAGCAGTTAAGGACGTCATCTTCCGCCCCGGACGAAGGGGGCACCCTGATCAAGCCGCTTACATCCTGGTATGGCAGGACCTCAGGGAGGAACCCCCATTATGGGTAAAATCCTTTCTTCCCCCTTCTGACTCATCTGTACCAAAGCTTTTAGCTCTGAAAGGACCTCCCACTTCGGCTCCGGTCCTGCCCGAGTCTCAGCCTGATCTACCCTTACTCGACTATGACCAGCCTCCTCCTTCTCAGCCGACTCAACCTCCTCCGTACCCACTCTCTCCTCCAGCCTCCTCGTCCGAATCGAGTGCTGCTTCTCCGTCAGCCCCCTCTTCACCTGAGCTAAATTCCTCTTCTCCTCCGGTACCCACGTCCCCTCTATATCCCCCACTCCCTGCGATAGCTTGCCCCGAGCCCACACCTCCGGGGCCCACGGGCCCAGCCCAGAACACTCGGAGCAAGCTACGGCCTGAGGATCCAGTCGTTGCCCTCCCTCTCCGTCCCTATGGGCCCATGATAGACGATGGGACAGATGGAGGGCAGATGCCCGCTTTACAGTACTGGCCTTTTTCTACCTCAGATCTCTATAACTGGAAAAACAATAACCCTCCTTTTTCTGATGATCCTTCTAAGCTAACAGGTCTAATGGATTCTGTTATGTTCTCCCACCAACCCACTTGGGACGACTGTCAACAGCTCCTAGGGGTCCTGTTCACCACCGAGGAAAGAGACCGCATCCTCCTGGAAGCCCGGAAAGCTGTTCCCGGAGAGGATGGCAGACCCACCCAGAGACCAGACCGGATCGATGACTTCTTCCCCTTAAAGCGCCCCAACTGGGACCCCAACTCACCTGCTGGTAGGCAGCATCTTTCTATCTATCGCCAGACTCTAATGGCAGGTCTCCGGGCAGCCGCGAGGCGCCCCACTAATCTGGCCAAGGTAAGAGAAGTTACCCAAGGACCTACTGAGACTCCCTCAGTTTTTCTAGAACGCCTGATGGAAGCTTACCGGCGATATACGCCTTTTAACCCTGAGGAGGAAGGCCGAAAAGGCTCGATAGCTATGGCCTTTATAGGACAATCGGCCCCTGATATAAGACGTAAGCTCCAAAGGCTAGATGGTCTCCAAGACCTGACTCTGAGGGATCTTGTTAAGGAAGCTGAAAAAGTCTACTATAAGCGGGAGACAGAGGAAGAGAAAGAGTTAGCTAGGGACAAAAGACGAAACAAGGAATTAACTAAGATGTTGGCCACAGTTATTCAGGGAAAACTTGAGCCAGGAAAGGGAAAGCCCACTCGCCCTCCATTAGACCCTGATCAATGTGCATATTATAAGGAAAAAGGACACCTGATCAAAGACTGTGAAAAGTTAAAAAAGAAACGGGCCAAAGAAGAACGAGAAAGACAGTCCTCACAGCGATCCCGGGCCCCCATGCTCGCCCTAGATGAAGAAGACTAGGGACTTCGGGGCTCGGATCCCCTCCCCGAGCTCAGGGTAATGTTTAAAGTGGAGGGGACTCCCGTGGAATTCGAGGTCGATACGGGAGCTGTTTATTCGGCCTTACAAGCCCCCTTAGGGGCCCTTTCAACTAAGAAATCATTAGTTCAAGGGGCTAACGGGAGCAAATATCGCTCGTGGACCACTGAGCGCACAGTTGACTTAGGCAAGGGAAAAGTAAAACACTCCTTTCTGGTTATTCCCGAATGTCCTGCTCCCCTCCTGGGACGGGACTTATTAACCAAACTGGGGGCAAAGATTTCCTTTGAGCCCCAAGGACCTCAAGTGACATTCCGTAACCCAAAGGTTGGGCAACCTATGGTTACGGTGTTATCCCTAAAACTGGAAGATGAATATAGGCTCTACGACCACCAGGATCCCCAGCCTATCGCCCCAGCCTGGTTAACTGATTTTAAAGAATCCTGGGCCGAGACGGCTGGACTCGGGCTGGCAAGCCAGCAACCGCCTGTAGTGGTTACTTTAAAAACCACTGCCTCCCCTATTCGGGTCAAGCAATATCCCATTAATAGAGAAGCTCACCTAGGGATTAAGGTGCACATACAGAGACTTTTAGACCAAGGGGTATTAACTCCTTGTCGGTCTGCATGGAATACTCCGTTACTCCCGGTCAAAAAGCCCGGGACAAATGACTACAGACCGGTACAGGACCTAAGGGAGGTCAATAGCAGGGTAGAAGACATTCACCCCACCGTACCCAATCCCTATAATCTCCTCAGCGGGTTAAATCCGTCAAGGACTTGGTATACTGTTCTGGATTTAAAGGATGCCTTTTTCTGTTTGCCTTTACACAAAGATAGCCAGCCCTTATTTGCATTTGAATGGACAGACCCTGAGACTGGGTCCGCCGGACAACTAACCTGGACGCGCCTCCCACAGGGCTTCAAAAACAGCCCAACCATCTTTGATGAAGCCCTACATAAGGATTTAGCCCCCTTTCGGGCTCAACACCCAAGCCTCACCCTTCTTCAATATGTAGATGACTTGCTGCTGGCTGCGGACTCTGAGGGTGACTGCACAAGCGGAACTCAGGACCTTTTACGTGAGTTGGCTATCCTGGGGTATAGGGCATCAGCAAAAAAGGCTCAAATTTGTAAGCGAGAGGTAATTTTTCTGGGCTACTCCTTAAAAGGGGGACAAAGGTGGCTCACTGAGGCCAGAAAACAGACTGTGGTCCAGATTCCCCCTCCAAAGAGTCAAAAACAATTACGAGAGTTCCTGGGCACTGCGGGGTTCTGCCGGTTATGGATCCCCGGATTCGCAACTTTGGCAGCTCCCCTATATCCGTTACTGAAGGGGGGATCTCCCTTTATCTGGAAAAAAGATCACCAGCAGGCCTTTGATGCCATCAAGCGGGCTCTCCTGTCCGCTCCGGCCCTGGCTCTTCCTAATGTGGATAAGCCCTTTACTCTCTTCATGGAAGAAAAAAAAGGAATGGCGAGAGGAGTGCTGACCCAGGCCTTTGGGCCATGGAGGCGTCCGGTGGCTTACCTCTCAAAAAGACTGGACACTGTGGCAAGCGGGTGGCCACCCTGCCTAAAGGCCATCGCAGCAGCTGCCTTGCTCATTAAAGACGCTGACAAATTGACTTTGGGACAGAAAATAACAGTCATTGCCCCGCACACGCTAGAAAGCATCATCCGCCAGCCTCCAGACAGGTGGCTCTCAAATGCCAGAGTTACTCATTATCAGAGCCTCTTGCTCAACAAGGACAAGATAACTTTTGGACCCCCGGTGACTCTCAACCCGGCGACTCTGCTGCCGGAAGAAGCTTCGGAACCCGTCCTCCATACCTGCCAGGACGTCTTGGCAGAAGAGGCCGGAGTACGACCGGACTTATTGGATTGCCCCCTACCCAATGCAGAGGTGACCTACTTCACTGATGGGAGTAGCTTTTTGATTCAAGGTAAGCGGTATGCGGGGGCGGCCGTGACTGATTATTCCAATGTTATATGGACAGCCAGACTAGAGGACGGGTCCTCGGCCCAAAAGGCCGAACTGATTGCTTTGACTAAGGCTCTGGAGCTCGCTAAAGGAAAGCGAGCAAACATTTACACGGATAGCCGATATGCTTTTGCAACGGCCCACATCCATGGGGCCATATACCGCCAGCGGGGGCTTCTGACCTCCGCAGGAAAAGAAATAAAACACAAACAAGAAATCCTCCAGTTGCTCGCTGCAGTTATGTTGCCCCAGAAGGTGGCGATAATACACTGTAACAGCCACCAGAAAGGGACTGATCCCGTCACAAGGGGAAACAACCTGGCCGATCAGGCAGCAAAATCTGCAGCCATGGGAGACTCACAGATGTTGGTGACTGATGTCAAAGATTCTCCTCAAAAGGAGAAAGCTCAGATTAACCAAACCCCTGAAACACCTGATTTGACTGCTTACATACAACAGGCCCACCGGCTCACCCATTTGGGAGCTAAAAAGCTAAGCCTACTGGCCCAACGCCAAGACTTCCCAGGGGCATCCCCCACTGCCATACGTCAGGTCGCCAATCGGGTGGTGGCTAATTGTGAGGCATGTCAATTGACCAATGCCTACCCTGCCAAGCTGGCCCCCGGCAAAAGGCTACGCGGCACCAGACCTGGACAATACTGGGAAGTGGACTTTACAGAAGTTAAGCCTGCCCGATGCGGACTAAAATATCTGCTAGTTTTTGTAGACACCTTTTCTGGATGGACTGAGGCTTTTCCTACCAAAAAGGAAACCGCTGCCGTGGTAACTAAAAAATTGATGGAAGAAATATTTCCCCGGTTTGGATTGCCAAAGGTAATAGGGTCTGATAATGGACCGGCCTTTGTGGCTAAGGTAAGTCAGGGACTGGCCAACATATTGGGGATTGATTGGAAGTTACATTGTGCTTATAGACCCCAAAGTTCAGGACAGGTAGAAAGAATGAATAGAACTATTAAGGAGACCCTCACTAAATTGGCTCATGAGACTGGCTTAAAAGATTGGACGATGCTCCTGCCGTATGCCCTTTTTCGCGCGCGAAACACCCCGTCTACCAAACCCCCTAACCTTACTGCCTTCGAAGTCCTTTTTGGCACTCCACCCCCCATTCGAGATCTCACTCCCTTAACTGAGCATGCTGCCTTGTTGCCAACCTCCCTGTCTGACAGGCTCATCGCCCTTGACAACCTGCAGAGGGATGTGTGGACGCAGCTAGCCTCGGCCTATGCTCCCAGTGAGTTCCCCGCGCCACACCCGTACCAGGTGGGAGACTTTGTGTTCGTCCGGCGCCACCAACAAGAGACTCTACAGCCTCGCTGGAAAGGACCGTACCAGGTCCTATTGACTACTCCTACAGCGGTAAAGGTTGACGGAGTCGCCTCTTGGATCCACGCGTCACACCTAAAGCCTGCCTCGGCACCAGTGGACAGCTCCTGGGAACTCAAACGGTCTGATAACCCCCTGAAGCTAAAGTTGCGCCGAAGGACCCCCTGAGATTATTCAGAGTACTACCCTTATGTGTCCCTCTAAGATGACCCGTATGGGACCCCAGACTTTAACCCTCCGGGCTCTAATGGGATTACTTATATTAATAATCCCCACTGTAGCTAGCCCCCATCGCCCCTGGAAATGGTCGTTAATACGATGGGGGGACTCACGTGTGGGTAGCACCTGGGAAGGATCAGAAAGTCCATGGTTTGCGCCCACACCCTGTTGGTTCTTTCCAGGGCTCCAATGTCCCAAACAAAGTCATTTTTATCTTTGTCCCGCACCAACCGGGAGTAGATCATATTGTAATTCCCCAGGAGAATATTTTTGTGCTTATTGGGGCTGTGAAACCGCTGCAACAGGGTGGCAACCCGCCTTCCCCGATAAACACCTTAAAATGACATGGGGGCCGCCAGGATGCAGCCTAGATAACTACCCACCGGCCGGTCAGAGATCCTGTCAGGTTCTAAATATCACTGTCACCACTCCTGAGGACCCAGGTTGGCTGACAGGACGCACCTGGGGACTTCGAGTCTATGAACCAGGTAAAGACAGGGGAAGCCTTATTCTCATAAAAAAGGTTCCCCTGCAGGCCCCATTTGTGCCCATAGGCCCAAACTTTACTCTAAAGCCAAAATATAATCAGCCTA
Organism: Cavia porcellus; assembly: GCF_034190915.1. Taxonomy (NCBI): domain Eukaryota; kingdom Metazoa; phylum Chordata; class Mammalia; order Rodentia; family Caviidae; genus Cavia; species Cavia porcellus. The sequence goes on from NW_026947528.1 coordinate 5,640,896, forward strand.
CTATAGATCCTGTTACTACTGTTCAAACAACCATAGTAAGTCCCTCAGCCATAACAGTTTCTCAAGCTCCGCTACTCCAGACAGATCACGTACCTGTCCCTCAATATTCACATTCTAACCTACTCAGTTTGATTAAAGGAGCATACATGGCTTTAAATCATACCCGACCTGATCTCCCCCAATCCTGTTGGCTATGTCTAAGTCCTAATCCCCCGTATTATGAGGGAACCGCTCTAAATGACTCTTATACACTAACCCCCAACCCCGGCCAATGCGATTGGAATCAAGTATACCACACTCTCCCCCTTCCTGGCCTCGCTGGTCAAGGAACTTGTATAGGAGCAGTTGATAACTGGCCAACAAGCTTGCGACATCTTTGCCTCACACACACTAATTCCTTTCCCAAAGATCAGTACCTCGTCCCTCCTGCTGGAGCCTTTTGGCTATGTACCAATGGGCTCACTCCTTGTGTCTCCACTAACGTCCTCCTTGCAGACAGCAGCTCCTGCATCCTTATAGACCTTATGCCACGCATTAAATATCTCCCCCCTAACACGCTCCCCCTCATGGGAGGTCGATATAAACGAGAACCTGTCTCCCTGACCCTAGCAGTCCTATTGGGGATAGGTGTGGCGGGGGGGATAGGAACTGGCGCAGCAGCCCTCATTACTGGGCATCAGTCTCGCCAAGAGCTTCTTACAGTAGTAAACCAAGATTTACAGGCCTTAGAAACTTCTATAACTGCGTTACAACAATCTCTCTCGTCTCTATCTGAAGTAGTGTTACAGAACAGAAGAGGCTTAGATCTTCTATTTTTAAAAGAAGGCGGTCTCTGCGCTGCACTTAGAGAAGAATGTTGTTTCTACACTGATCATACTGGGATTGTAAAAGACGCAATGGAAAAGCTGAGAGAGAGAATCAAATCTCGAGAGCCACCTTCAAGTGAAGCCAAAACGTTTTCCTTCTGGGAATCAATCCTGCCCTATGTTCTCCCTTTACTGGGACCCCTGGCCGGATTCATTATAGTCATGGCTATAGCCCCTTGCCTCATTAACCGAGTAACCCAATTTGTGAGGGCTCAGATCTCTCAGGTAAAAGTTATGGTGCTACGTCAACAATATGACCCCTTACCTATACAGGACCTTTAGGATTAAAAGTCATTGGGAAAAAATAAAAGGGGGGAATGTGAGAGTCGACCCCCCTGCTACAACCCCCTCCCCAGAGCGGGGAATAAAAGGGCTAACTCCCTAACTCCCCAGAGCAGGGAATGAAAGGGCTAACTCCCTAACTCCCCAGAGCGGGGGAATAAAAGGGTTAACTCCCTAACTCCCCAGAGCGGGGAATGAAAGGGCTAACTCTATGACTCCCCAGAGCTATCAGAACAGAGCAGTAAAGAATGCTTCACTCCCTAAACCTTTCCCAGGAGATAATCAGAGCAGGGCCAAAGGGAATGTCTCTGCTAGTCATTAACCACCAGATGTTCTGTTCTCTGTAAAGATAGAGATAAGCAAAAAATGTACTGTATAAACAGGACCAGGGGGCACCTGGCACTCTAAGGTCAACCCAAGACCCTCGGTCTCCATAGTTACTCAGCCCCAGACCCTCAAATCAGCATTAGCCAGGTCCTGCGCCACTCAAAATTAACCAATGCGATTTGCTTCTGTAAACTTGCTTGCCTCCTGCGTGTACCTTTAAAAACCCTGCACAAATTCCCCTCGGGGCCCCTCCGCACACGTTTGCCTGAGGGACCCCATGCGCATGGAAATAAACTTTCTTTTCCTCACCAGGAGCTGAGTCCTTGGGGTCTCTTTCCCTGCAGCATTGGCCCTAACACATTCACCTGCAGTATAAGAGCTTTCTGTGAAATTTCCCAGCAGAAATCCTCTGCAAGCACATAGCTTTGGATATGAGAGACAGTGGTGGAAGTTGAATTTCAACGGCAGATATTTGAAAACAATGAAACAAGCCCCGAATAAGATCTTTACATGTTTCCCAGATGAATATGTTTGGAAATACAGGGGAAGATGGATATCAAGCCTGAGAAGAGTGCACACCCATTTCAAGGTACAAAAACCAGGGAAAAACATGGGAAAGCAAGAGAGCTGGTTAATCTGATGTAAAAACCTTTGATGATGAAAGGAAAATTATATTGTCATGATGATATAATCAGGCTGTAGAAGTGAACTTCTCATGTTGGTTCTCCTATGTGTGGCCTTCTGCATTGGGCGGTGGATGTAGGACAGGAGATCTTCAAATAAATCTGGTGGAACACAAAATACTGAAAAAAAAATTCAGCCTAAATCCTGTGTATTCCTTCCCTTTGAGAACATATATGGATAATGTATGAAGTTTCAAGAGAGAAAATGTCTTTTGGGTCATGGTTTCAACAATGAAATGGTCACTTCACATAACATTTTGAATTTTGCTTTCACACTTGCTCATGTACCGGGCCTGAGTAAAGCAGAATGCAGAGTAAGCCTCTTCAATGGTTGTGCATTCCATAAGTGGTTTTAAAACCAGGGAACCCGTTTGGACTTAGTGTTTGTATTTTATTGGTTGATTGGTTTTTCAAATTGTTTGTTTTACTATTTTTAACTTTGTGAGTCAGGGAAGCCCTCACTCATAGAGATTCAGACCTCTCCAAAAGCTCTGAAGTTATTCATGTAACAGCTATTACATGTTATAAGTTTCTCCTATTAAAACTTGAAAGAGAAACAGACTCTGCTACTTTTCATCTAAATTCAGTGTTGGGCTAAATTCAGTGTTGGACTTTTTACAAGTCCTTTGAAATGTGTCCTCCTCTAGTCACTGGTCGTGCTGGAATTTACTTTCTTGTGAAGACAGGATTTGAGCAAATTGACACAAGTACAGTTTGCCACTACTCTGGACACCTGGTTAAATATCGAGTTCCCTAAATGGTGTGTGTTTTACTTTGATCTCTGCCCACACTTTGCTCATCCAGTTAGAACCACAGGGCTCCAGACCATAGCGTTCCAGGCCTAAACAAGAAAATTTCCATTCCGTTTTGGGAGTTCATTCGTCTCTCATAATTACTTTTTCCACAGATGTGTGCTTCAGGAGAGGCCGTGTCCAAATGTGGAGAGGCCCATTTTCATTCACTCACTTTCAGACTTTCTAAGATTTTCAGTTACTAGAGGTTTGCCCAGACTTGCCATTTTCAAGGGGCAGTGCACTTCACTTGAAGTTGTGCAGTATTACTTCATGTGTCTCCGTGGAATTTCCACCAATGGGAAACTCTTGCTGTATTCATCTCCAAGTGTTTCTGCATAAGAAAATATAAGTAACAAAGGATGTGGTTTCAAGCCCAACGAGGAAAGGAGGGATTATCTTTGTTTCAGTGCAGGTTGACCTTTCAAAGAAACAGTAATTCCTATGAAATAGGAGGTAAAATCTTTTGTAAAGAGACATGGACATGACCCGCTGAAGTTTATGTCACTGTTTTTAAAACGCCAAGGGCATTTCAGAAATTCTTGGCTACTGAAGTGCCCCTTTTTTCAAATTTCTCTTAGGTAAGACACTCCAGCTTCGTCAAACCATGGTACTGTTCCTTCCATGTAAAAAACCAAAGCAAAAAAGAAAATAAATTAAAACAAAACCCATCAAATTACATTTGAGAGCACACAATTGCTCAGCAGGCCCACCATTCAAGAAGCTAGAGGTACAGAAGCCTCAGCCTTCAGCCCACGGCCTGAAGTTTTGTCTCTATCATGGCCCCTCAATTCCCTGGCATGTCCAAATTAACTCATGAATCTTTACTCATTTCCTCTTCAAATGCACAGGATCCAATATATTTGAACCCTGTTCGCCCTGGCTGTAATCATCCAAGGACACACCAGAGGAAGGGCAGCCACCCCCTTGCCTGGGGCCTTGGAGCTTATCACAATAGAAATGGACACCTGAACAAGGGGAGCCAAAACAAAGAGAGGCATATTCCTAAAGTCTGAAGCACAGAAGCTACCTATAGACCAGTAGTGGGATTTCACAAATTATGTAAGAATCTCTGTGCACATGCTTGGCATGGCCGCTCATGCCTATAATCCCAGCAATCTGGGGGCTGAGGTGGATGGATCCTTGGGAGTTCCAGTCCATCTTGGGCTACGAATTTATCTCAAGGCCTCTTTCAACAACTACATAAGATGCTGTTTCCAAAAAGAGGACAACAGAAAAGTAGACACACTTGATCCAGGTCCCTGGGTTCACTACATGAGTTGTGGAGTCTAAATATTCCATGCCATGAGAAAATACCTGGGATTTTTAGTGAAAGGGGCATTTGCATCCCTTTTCTAAGGGTTTACATTTCACCATGTTACATTTGAATTCTGAGAAAACCTGCTGGTGATAAGCTATCTAGCATTATGTTGGTTTAGGTATTGAGCTAGTACCTCATGTTTAGTGTTCAGGGTTATGCTGGAATGGCTGCAGACCTCCTTGAAATAGCGATTGCAGACAAGTGAACCCTGAGGAAGCTTGATAGTTGAAGCAGGCACTCCAAATATTCATGCATTGCAGAGATTCACTTTCATTTTGGGACTCATCTTCTGGTTGCTGGCATTTAGTGCTAACTGATACTACCATGGTGGCAGTAATCCAGCAGAGACTGCATGTATGGTTTGCAGGTTTGCTTCCCAAGCCACCAGAAACTTGGCAGAACCCAAATCATTGTGGCATTTTCTTTCCTCCCCTGAAACATTCGTCTTTCTAAGTTTGAAAATTGAATAGACTGCGCTAGTCAAGTTTGGACCCCATGTACCACCAACAGAGCTAAAGACAGAGCCAACTACTTCCCTCCACTTGTCAAAATATGTCAAATTTGCTTGATCACCACAACTTCAAAGAAAATTCTGAGGCAACTTAGAGAGGTTAATCAAATACTGCACGATTGGAATGGCTGTGGTTTTATGAGGTGGAAAGCTGCAGAGTTGGGCTGAAACTGTTCACAGAAACCTACAGGCTTGTGGTTGCCAGGCAACCACACTGGGCTGAGACTGGCTGAACATCACTGTGAGGTGGATTTTAGGCTCTAGGTTTGAAAATTTAAAAGACTGGGGTAGTCAAGTTTGGAACCCATCGACCACAGACAGACCAAAAGGTCTTTCAATTACTTCCCTCCACTTCTCAAAATATGTCAAATTTTCTTGATCACTACAACTGTAAAAAAAATTCTGAGGCAACATAGAGAGACTAATCAAATACTGCATGATTGGAATGGCTGTGGTTGTATGAGGTGGAAAGCTGCAGAGTTGGGCTGAAACAGTTCACAGAAATCCACAAGCTTGTGGTTGCCAGGAAACCACACTGGGCTGCAATTGGCTGAGCACCATTGTTAGCTGGACTTTAGGCTCTAGGACACAAGTGTGCAGTAGGAGACCTGAGTCACAATGCTGGACGTTGCCATGGAGACCTCAGTGGCACAGAGGACCTTGTAGGGCAAGTTTTAAATAGGATGAATATTCTTGGCCTGGTGTGCCACAATATTCTCTCTGAAGGCTTCACTGCTCAGAATTTGTGGATGGAAATGCTTGCCAATCTACACATGGATGTACTTTCAATGGGATATGAAATATGCCAGGGCCTGGCAGATGATCTCTGCCATGTCCTATCATTGAGCATACGCTTTTCCCTTGTCATGTCTGTCATTTGGCTGAGTACTGTTCCCTAAGCTATTCAGTCAAGACTTGCTGGCATCATTCACCTGCAGTATAAGAGCTTTCTGTGAAATTTCCCAGCAGAAATCCTCTGCAAGCACATAGCTTTGGATATGAGAGACAGTGGTGGAAGTTGAATTTCAAGGGCAGATATTTGAAAACAATGAAACAAGCCCCGAATAAGATCTTTACATGTTTCCCAGATGAATATGTTTGGAAATACAGGGGAAGATGGATATCAAGCCTGAGAAGAGTGCACACCCATTTCAAGGTACAAAAACCAGGGAAAAACATGGGAAAGCAAGAGAGCTGGTTAATCTGATGTAAAAACCTTTGATGATGAAAGGAAAATTATATTCTCATGATGATATAATCAGGCTGTAGAAGTGAACTTCTCATGTTGGTTCTCCTATGTGTGGCCTTCTGCATTGGGCGGTGGATGTAGGACAGGAGATCTTCAAATAAATCTGGTGGAACACAAAATACTGAAAAAAAAATTCAGCCTAAATCCTGTGTATTCCTTCCCTTTGAGAACATATATGGATAATGTATGAAGTTTCAAGAGAGAAAATGTCTTTTGGGTCATGGTTTCAACAATGAAATGGTCACTTCACATAACATTTTGAATTTTGCTTTCACACTTGCTCATGTACAGGGCCTGAGTAAAGCAGAATGCAGAGTAAGCCTCTTCAATGGTTGTGCATTCCATAAGTGGTTTTAAAACCAGGGAACCCCTTTGGACTTAGTGTTTGTATTTTATTGGTTGATTGGTTTTTCAAATTGTTTGTTTTACTATTTTTAACTTTGTGAGTCAGGGAAGCCCTCACTCATAGAGATTCAGACCTCTCCAAAAGCTCTGAAGTTATTCATGTAACAGCTATTACATTTTATAAGTTTCTCCTATTAAAACTTGAAAGAGAAACAGACTCTGCTACTTTTCATCTAAATTCAGTGTTGGGCTAAATTCAGTGTTGGACTTTTTACAAGTCCTTTGAAATGTGTCCTCCTCTAGTCACTGGTCGTGCTGGAATTTACTTTCTTGTGAAGACAGGATTTGAGCAAATTGACACAAGTACAGTTTGCCACTACTCTGGACACCTGGTTAAATATCGAGTTCCCTAAATGGTGTGTGTTTTACTTTGATCTCTGCCCACACTTTGCTCATCCAGTTAGAACCACAGGGCTCCAGACCATAGCGTTCCAGGCCTAAACAAGAAAATTTCCATTCCGTTTTGGGAGTTCATTCGTCTCTCATAATTACTTTTTCCACAGATGTGTGCTTCAGGAGAGGCCGTGTCCAAATGTGGAGAGGCCCATTTTCATTCACTCACTTTCAGACTTTCTAAGATTTTCAGTTACTAGAGGTTTGCCCAGACTTGCCATTGTCAAGGGACAGTGCACTTCACTTGAAGTTGTGCAGTATTACTTCATGTGTCTCCGTGGAATTTCCACCAATGGGAAACTCTTGCTGTATTCATCTCCAAGTGTTTCTGCATAAGAAAATATAAGTAACAAAGGATGTGGTTTCAAGCCCAACGAGGAAAGGAGGGATTATCTTTGTTTCAGTGCAGGTTGACCATTCAAAGAAACAGTAATTCCTATGAAATAGGAGGTAAAATCTTTTGTAAAGAGACATGGACATGACCCGCTGAAGTTTATGTCACTGTTTTTAAAACGCCAAGGGCATTTCAGAAATTCTTGGCTACTGAAGTGCCCCTTTTTTCAAATTTCTCTTAGGTAAGACACTCCAGCTTCGTCAAACCATGGTACTGTTCCTTCCATGTAAAAAACCAAAGCAAAAAAGAAAATAAATTAAAACAAAACCCATCAAATTACATTTGAGAGCACACAATTGCTCAGCAGGCCCACCATTCAAGAAGCTAGAGGTACAGAAGCCTCAGCCTTCAGCCCACGGCCTGAAGTTTTGTCTCTATCATGGCCCCTCAATTCCCTGGCATGTCCACATTAACTCATGAATCTTTACTCATTTCCTCTTCAAATGCACAGGATCCAATATATTTGAACCCTGTTCACCCTGGCTGTAATCATCCAAGGACACACCAGAGGAAGGGCAGCCACCCCCTTGCCTGGGGCCTTGGAGCTTATCACAATAGAAATGGACACCTGAACAAGGGGAGCCAAAAGAAAGAGAGGCATATTCCTAAAGCTGAAGCACAGAAGCTACCTATAGACCAGTAGTGGGATTTCACAAATTATGTAAGAATCTCTGTGCACATGCTTGGCATGGACGCTCATGCCTATAATCCCAGCAATCTGGGGGCTGAGGTGGATGGATCCTTGGGAGTTCCAGTCCATCTTGGGTTACGAATTTATCTCAAGGCCTCTTTCAACAACTACATAAGATGCTGTTTCCAAAAAGAGGACAACAGAAAAGTAGACACACTTGATCCAGGTCCCTGGGTTCACTACATGAGTTGTGGAGTCTAAATATTCCATGCCATGAGAAAATACCTGGGATTTTTAGTGAAAGTGGCATTTGCATCCCTTTTCTAAGGGTTTCCCTTTCACCATGTTACATTTGAATTCTGAGAAAACCTGCTGGTGATAAGCTATCTAGCATTATGTTGGTTTAGGTATTGAGCTAGTACCTCATGTTTAGTGTTCAGGGTTATGCTGGAATGGCTGCAGACCTCCTTGAAATAGCGATTGCAGACAAGTGAACCCTGAGGAAGCTTGATAGTTGAAGCAGGCACTCCAAATATTCATGCATTGCAGGGATTCACTTTCATTTTGGGACTCATCTTCTGCTTGCTGGCTTTTAGTGCTAACTGATACTACCATGGTGGCAGTAATCCAGCAGAGACTGCATGTATGGTTTGCAGGTTTGCTTCCCAAGCCACCAGAAACTTGGCAGAACCCAAATCATTGTGGCATTTTCTTTCCTCCCCTGAAACATTCGGCTTTCTAAGTTTGAAAATTGAATAGACTGCGCTAGTCAAGTTTGGACCCCATGTACCACCAACAGAGCTAAAGACAGAGCCAACTACTTCCCTCCACTTGTCAAAATATGTCAAATTTGCTTGATCACCACAACTTCAAAGAAAATTCTGAGGCAACTTAGAGAGGTTAATCAAATACTGCACGATTGGAATGGCTGTGGTTTTATGAGGTGGAAAGCTGCAGAGTTGGTCTGAAACTGTTCACAGAAACCTACAGGCTTGTGGTTGCCAGGCAACCACACTGGGCTGAGACTGGCTGAACATCACTGTGAGGTGGATTTTAGGCTCTAGGTTTGAAAATTTAAAAGACTGGGGTAGTCAAGTTTGGAACCCATCGACCACAGACAGACCAAAAGGTCTTTCAATTACTTCCCTCCACTTCTCAAAATATGTCAAATTTTCTTGATCACTACAACTGTAAAAAAAATTCTGAGGCAACATAGAGAGACTAATCAAATACTGCATGATTGGAATGGCTGTGGTTGTATGAGGTGGAAAGCTGCAGAGTTGGGCTGAAACAGTTCACAGAAATCCACAAGCTTGTGGTTGCCAGGAAACCACACTGGGCTGCAATTGGCTGAGCACCATTGTTAGCTGGACTTTAGGCTCTAGGACACAAGTGTGCAGTAGGAGACCTGAGTCACAATGCTGGGCGTTGCCATGGAGACCTCAGTGGCACAGAGGACCTTGTAGGGCAAGTTTTAAATAGGATGAATATTCTTGGCCTGGTGTGCCACAATATTCTCTCTGAAGGCTTCACTGCTCAGAATTTGTGGATGGAAATGCTTGCCAATCTACACATGGATGTACTTTCAATGGGATATGAAATATGCCAGGGCCTGGCAGATGATCTCTGCCATGTCCTATCATTGAGCATACGCTTTTCCCTTGTCATGTCTGTCATTTGGCTGAGTACTGTTCCCTAAGCTATTCAGTCAAGACTTGCTGGCATCATTCACCTGCAGTATAAGAGCTTTCTGTGAAATTTCCCAGCAGAAATCCTCTGCAAGCACATAGCTTTGGATATGAGAGACAGTGGTGGAAGTTGAATTTCAAGGGCAGATATTTGAAAACAATGAAACAAGCCCCGAATAAGATCTTTACATGTTTCCCAGATGAATATGTTTGGAAATACAGGGGAAGATGGATATCAAGCCTGAGAAGAGTGCACACCCATTTCAAGGTACAAAAACCAGGGAAAAACATGGGAAAGCAAGAGAGCTGGTTAATCTGATGTAAAAACCTTTGATGATGAAAGGAAAATTATATTCTCATGATGATATAATCAGGCTGTAGAAGTGAACTTCTCATGTTGGTTCTCCTATGTGTGGCCTTCTGCATTGGGCGGTGGATGTAGGACAGGAGATCTTCAAATAAATCTGGTGGAACACAAAATACTGAAAAAAAATTCAGCCTAAATCCTGTGTATTCCTTCCCTTTGAGAACATATATGGATAATGTATGAAGTTTCAAAAGAGAAAATGTCTTTTGGGTCATGGTTTCAACAATGAAATGGTCACTTCACATAACATTTTGAATTTTGCTTTCACACTTGCTCATGTACCGGGCCTGAGTAAAGCAGAATGCAGAGTAAGCCTCTTCAATGGTTGTGCATTCCATAAGTGGTTTTAAAACCAGGGAACCCCTTTGGACTTAGTGTTTGTATTTTATTGGTTGATTGGTTTTTCAAATTGTTTGTTTTACTATTTTTAACTTTGTGAGTCAGGGAAGCCCTCACTCATAGAGATTCAGACCTCTCCAAAAGCTCTGAAGTTATTCATGTAACAGCTATTACATGTTATAAGTTTCTCCTATTAAAACTTGAAAGAGAAACAGACTCTGCTACTTTTCATCTAAATTCAGTGTTGGGCTAAATTCAGTGTTGGACTTTTTACAAGTCCTTTGAAATGTGTCCTCCTCTAGTCACTGGTCGTGCTGGAATTTACTTTCTTGTGAAGACAGGATTTGAGCAAATTGACACAAGTACAGTTTGCCACTACTCTGGACACCTGGTTAAATATCGAGTTCCCTAAATGGTGTGTGTTTTACTTTGATCTCTGCCCACACTTTGCTCATCCAGTTAGAACCACAGGGCTCCAGACCATAGCGTTCCAGGCCTAAACAAGAAAATTTCCATTCCGTTTTGGGAGTTCATTCGTCTCTCATAATTACTTTTTCCACAGATGTGTGCTTCAGGAGAGGCCGTGTCCAAATGTGGAGAGGCCCATTTTCATTCACTCACTTTCAGACTTTCTAAGATTTTCAGTTACTAGAGGTTTGCCCAGACTTGCCATTGTCAAGGGGCAGTGCACTTCACTTGAAGTTGTGCATTATTACTTCATGTGTCTCCGTGGAATTTCCACCAATGGGAAACTCTTGCTGTATTCATCTCCAAGTGTTTCTGCATAAGAAAATATAAGTAACAAAGGATGTGGTTTCAAGCCCAAAGAGGAAAGGAGGGATTATCTTTGTTTCAGTGCAGGTTGACCTTTCAAAGAAACAGTAATTCCTATGAAATAGGAGGTAAAATCTTTTGTAAAGAGACATGGACATGACCCGCTGAAGTTTATGTCACTGTTTTTAAAACGCCAAGGGCATTTCAGAAATTCTTGGCTACTGAAGTGCCCCTTTTTTCAAATTTCTCTTAGGTAAGACACTCCAGCTTCGTCAAACCATGGTACTGTTCCTTCCATGTAAAAAACCAAAGCAAAAAAGAAAATAAATTAAAACAAAACCCATCAAATTACATTTGAGAGCACACAATTGCTCAGCAGGCCCACCATTCAAGAAGCTAGAGGTACAGAAGCCTCAGCCTTCAGCCCACGGCCTGAAGTTTTGTCTCTATCATGGCCCCTCAATTCCCTGGCATGTCCACATTAACTCATGAATCTTTACTCATTTCCTCTTCAAATGCACAGGATCCAATATATTTGAACCCTGTTCACCCTGGCTGTAATCATCCAAGGACACACCAGAGGAAGGGCAGCCACCCCCTTGCCTGGGGCCTTGGAGCTTATCACAATAGAAATGGACACCTGAACAAGGGGAGCCAAAACAAAGAGAGGCATATTCCTAAAGTCTGAAGCACAGAAGCTACCTATAGACCAGTAGTGGGATTTCACAAATTATGTAAGAATCTCTGTGCACATGCTTGGCATGGCCGCTCATGCCTATAATCCCAGCAATCTGGGGGCTGAGGTGGATGGATCCTTGGGAGTTCCAGTCCATCTTGGGCTACGAATTTATCTCAAGGCCTCTTTCAACAACTACATAAGATGCTGTTTCCAAAAAGAGGACAACAGAAAAGTAGACACACATGATCCAGGTCCCTGGGTTCACTACATGAGTTGTGGAGTCTAAATATTCCATGCCATGAGAAAATACCTGGGATTTTTAGTGAAAGGGGCATTTGCATCCCTTTTCTAAGGGTTTACATTTCACCATGTTACATTTGAATTCTGAGAAAACCTGCTGGTGATAAGCTATCTAGCATTATGTTGGTTTAGGTATTGAGCTAGTACCTCATGTTTAGTGTTCAGGGTTATGCTGGAATGGCTGCAGACCTCCTTGAAATAGCGATTGCAGACAAGTGAACCCCGAGGAAGCTGGATAGTTGAAGCAGGCACTCCAAATATTCATGCACTGCAAGGATTCACTTTCATTTTGGGACTCATCTTCTGCTTGCTGGCTTTTAGTGCTAACTGATACTACCATGGTGGCAGTAATCCAGCAGAGACTGCATGTATGGTTTGCAGGTTTGCTTCCCAAGCCACCAGAAACTTGGCAGAACCCAAATCATTGTGGCATTTTCTTTCCTCCCCTGAAACATTTTTGTTTCTAAGTTTGAAAATTGAATAGACTGGGCTAGTCAAGTTTGGACCCCATGTACCACCAACAGAGCTAAAGACAGAGCCAACTACTTCCCTCCACTTGTCAAAATATGTCAAATTTGCTTGATCACCACAACTTCAAAGAAAATTCTGAGGCAACTTAGAGAGGTTAATCAAATACTGCACGATTGGAATGGCTGTGGTTTTATGAGGTGGAAAGCTGCAGAGTTGGGCTGAAACTGTTCACAGAAACCCACAGGCTTGTGGTTGCCAGGCAACCACACTGGGCTGAGACTGGCTGAACATCACTGTGAGGTGGATTTTAGGCTCTAGGTTTGAAAATTTAAAAGACTGGGGTAGTCAAGTTTGGAACCCATCGACCACAGACAGACCGAAAGGTCTTTCAATTACTTCCCTCCACTTCTCAAAATATGTCAAATTTTCTTGATCACTACAACTGTAAAAAAAATTCTGAGGCAACATAGAGAGACTAATCAAATACTGCATGATTGGAATGGCTGTGGTTGTATGAGGTGGAAAGCTGCAGAGTTGGGCTGAAACAGTTCACAGAAATCCACAAGCTTGTGGTTGCCAGGAAACCACACTGGGCTGCAATTGGCTGAGCACCATTGTTAGCTGGACTTTAGGCTCTAGGACACAAGTGTGCAGTAGGAGACCTGAGTCACAATGCTGGGCATTGCCATGGAGACCTCAGTGGCACAGAGGACCTTGTAGGGCAAGTTTTAAATAGGATGAATATTCTTGGCCTGGTGTGCCACAATATTCTCTCTGAAGGCTTCACTGCTCAGAATTTGTGGATGGAAATGCTCGCCAATCTACACATGGATGTACTTTCAATGGGATATGAAATATGCCAGGGCCTGGCAGATGATCTCTGCCATGTCCTATCATTGAGCATACGCTTTTCCCTTGTCATGTCTGTCATTTGGCTGAGTACTGTTCCCTAAGCTATTCAGTCAAGACTTGCTGGCATCATTCACCTGCAGTATAAGAGCTTTCTGTGAAATTTCCCAGCAGAAATCCTCTGCAAGCACATAGCTTTGGATATGAGAGACAGTGGTGGAAGTTGAATTTCAAGGGCAGATATTTGAAAACAATGAAACAAGCCCCGAATAAGATCTTTACATGTTTCCCAGATGAATATGTTTGGAAATACGGGGGAAGATGGAGATCAAGGCTGAGAAGAGTGCACACCCATTTCAAGGTACAAAAACCAGGGAAAAACATGGGAAAGCAAGAGAGCTGGTTAATCTGATGTAAAAACCTTTGATGATGAAAGGAAAATTATATTCTCATGATGATATAATCAGGCTGTAGAAGTGAACTTCTCATGTTGGTTCTCCTATGTGTGGCCTTCTGCATTGGGCGGTGGATGTAGGACAGGAGATCTTCAAATAAGTCTGGTGGAACACAAAATACTGAAAAAAAAATTCAGCCTAAATCCTGTGTATTCCTTCCCTTTGAGAACATATATGGATAATGTATGAAGTTTCAAGAGAGAAAATGTCTTTTGGGTCATGGTTTCAACAATGAAATGGTCACTTCACATAACATTTTGAATTTTGCTTTCACACTTGCTCATGTACAGGGCCTGAGTAAAGCAGAATGCAGAGTAAGCCTCTTCAATGGTTGTGCATTCCATAAGTGGTTTTAAACCAGTGAAACCCTTTGGACTTAGTGTTTGTATTTTATTGGTTGATTGGTTTTTCAAATTGTTTGTTTTACTATTTTTAACTTTGTGAGTCAGAGAAGCCCTCACTCATAGAGATTCAGACCTCTCCAAAAGCTCTGAAGTTATTCATGTAACAGCTATTACATTTTATAAGTTTCTCCTATTAAAACTTAAAAGAGAAACAGACTCTGCTACTTTTCATCTAAATTCAGTGTTGGGCTAAATTCAGTGTTGGACTTTTTACAAGTCCTTTGAAATGTGTCCTCCTCTAGTCACTGGTCGTGCTGGAATTTACTTTCTTGTGAAGACAGGATTTGAGCAAATTGACACAAGTACAGTTTGCCACTACTCTGGACACCTGGTTAAATATCGAGTTCCCTAAATGGTGTGTGTTTTACTTTGATCTCTGCCCACACTTTGCTCATCCAGTTAGAACCACAGGGCTCCAGACCATAGCGTTCCAGGCCTAAACAAGAAAATTTCCATTCCCTTTTGGGAGTTCATTCGTCTCTCATAATTACTTTTTCCACAGATGTGTGCTTCAGGAGAGGCCGTGTCCAAATGTGGAGAGGCCCATTTTCATTCACTCACTTTCAGACTTTCTAAGATTTTCAGTTACTAGAGGTTTGCCCAGACTTGCCATTGTCAAGGGACAGTGCACTTCACTTGAAGTTGTGCAGTATTACTTCATGTGTCTCCGTGGAATTTCCACCAATGGGAAACTCTTGCTGTATTCATCTCCAAGTGTTTCTGCATAAGAAAATATAAGTCACAAAGGATGTGGTTTGAAGCCCAACGAGGAAAGGAGGGATTATCTTTGTTTCAGTGCAGGTTGACCTTTCAAAGAAACAGTAATTCCTATGAAATAGGAGGTAAAATCTTTTGTAAAGAGACATGGACATGACCCGCTGAAGTTTATGTCACTGTTTTTAAAACGGCAAGGGCATTTCAGAAATTCTTGGCTACTGAAGTGCCCCTTTTTTCAAATTTCTCTTAGGTAAGACACTCCAGCTTCGTCAAACCATGGTACTGTTCCTTTCATGTAAAAAACCAAAGCAAAAAAGAAAATAAATTAAAACAAAACCCATCAAATTACATTTGAGAGCACACAATTGCTCAGCAGGCCCACCATTCAAGAAGCTAGAGGTACAGAAGCCTCAGCCTTCAGCCCAGGGCCTGAAGTTTTGTCTCTATCATGGCCCCTCAATTCCCTGGCATGTCCACATTAACTCATGAATCTTTACTCATTTCCTCTTCAAATGCACAGGATCCAATATATTTGAACCCTGTTCACCCTGGCTGTAATCATCCAAGGACACACCAGAGGAAGGGCAGCCACCCCCTTGCCTGGGGCCTTGGAGCTTATCACAATAGAAATGGACACCTGAACAAGGGGAGCCAAAACAAAGAGAGGCATATTCCTAAAGTCTGAAGCACAGAAGCTACCTATAGACCAGTAGTGGGATTTCACAAATTATGTAAGAATCTCTGTGCACATGCTTGGCATGGCCGCTCATGCCTATAATCCCAGCAATCTGGGGGCTGAGGTGGATGGATCCTTGGGAGTTCCAGTCCATCTTGGGCTACGAATTTATCTCAAGGCCTGTTTCAACAACTACATAAGATGCTGTTTCCAAAAAGAGGACAACAGAAAAGTAGACACACTTGATCCAGGTCCCTGGGTTCACTACATGAGTTGTGGAGTCTAAATATTCCATGCCATGGGAAAATACCTGGGATTTTTAGTGAAAGAGGCATTTGCATCCCTTTTCTAAGGGTTTCCCTTTCACCATGTTACATTTGAATTCTGAGAAAACCTGCTGGTGATAAGCTATCTAGCATTATGTTGGTTTAGGTATTGAGCTAGTACCTGATGTTTAGTGTTCAGGGTTATGCTGGAATGGCTGCAGAGCTCCTTGAAATAGCGATTGCAGACAAGTGAACCCCGAGGAAGCTGGATAGTTGAAGCAGGCACTCCAAATATTCATGCATTGCAGGGATTCACTTTCATTTTGGGACTCATCTTCTGGTTGCTGGCTTTTAGTGCTAACTGATACTACCATGGTGGCAGTAATCCAGCAGAGACTGCATGTATGGTTTGCAGGTTTGCTTCCCAAGCCACCAGAAACTTGGCAGAACCCAAATCATTGTGGCATTTCCTTTCCTCCCCTGAAACATTTGGCTTTCTAAGTTTGAAAATTGAATAGACTGCGCTAGTCAAGTTTGGACCCCATGTACCACCAACAGAGCTAAAGACAGAGCCAACTACTTCCCTCCACTTGTCAAAATATGTCAAATTTGCTTGATCACCACAACTTCAAAGAAAATTCTGAGGCAACTTAGAGAGGTTAATCAAATACTGCACGATTGGAATGGCTGTGGTTTTATGAGGTGGAAAGCTGCAGAGTTGGGCTGAAACTGTTCACAGAAACCCACAGGCTTGTGGTTGCCAGGCAACCACACTGGGCTGAGACTGGCTGAACATCACTGTGAGGTGGATTTTAGGCTCTAGGTTTGAAAATTTAAAAGACTGGGGTAGTCAAGTTTGGAACCCATCGACCACAGACAGACCAAAAGGTCTTTCAATTACTTCCCTCCACTTCTCAAAATATGTCAAATTTTCTTGATCACTACAACTGTAAAAAAAATTCTGAGGCAACATAGAGAGACTAATCAAATACTGCATGATTGGAATGGCTGTGGTTGTATGAGGTGGAAAGCTGCAGAGTTGGGCTGAAACAGTTCACAGAAATCCACAAGCTTGTGGTTGCCAGGAAACCACACTGGGCTGCAATTGGCTGAGCACCATTGTTAGCTGGACTTTAGGCTCTAGGACACAAGTGTGCAGTAGGAGACCTGAGTCACAATGCTGGGCGTTGCCATGGAGACCTCAGTGGCACAGAGGACCTTGTAGGGCAAGTTTTAAATAGGATGAATATTCTTGGCCTGGTGTGCCACAATATTCTCTCTGAAGGCTTCACTGCTCAGAATTTGTGGATGGAAATGCTTGCCAATCTACACATGGATGTACTTTCAATGGGATATGAAATATGCCAGGGCCTGGCAGATGATCTCTGCCATGTCCTATCATTGAGCATACGCTTTTCCCTTGTCATGTCTGTCATTTGGCTGAGTACTGTTCCCTAAGCTATTCAGTCAAGACTTGCTGGCATCATTCACCTGCAGTATAAGAGCTTTCTGTGAAATTTCCCAGCAGAAATCCTCTGCAAGCACATAGCTTTGGATATGAGAGACAGTGGTGGAAGTTGAATTTCAAGGGCAGATATTTGAAAACAATGAAACAAGCCCCGAATAAGATCTTTACATGTTTCCCAGATGAATATGTTTGGAAATACAGGGGAAGATGGATATCAAGCCTGAGAAGAGTGCACACCCATTTCAAGGTACAAAAACCAGGGAAAAACATGGGAAAGCAAGAGAGCTGGTTAATCTGATGTAAAAACCTTTGATGATGAAAGGAAAATTATATTCTCATGATGATATAATCAGGCTGTAGAAGTGAACTTCTCATGTTGGTTCTCCTATGTGTGGCCTTCTGCATTGGGCGGTGGATGTAGGACAGGAGATCTTCAAATAAATCTGGTGGAACACAAAATACTGAAAAAAAAATTCAGCCTAAATCCTGTGTATTCCTTCCCTTTGAGAACATATATGGATAATGTATGAAGTTTCAAAAGAGAAAATGTCTTTTGGGTCATGGTTTCAACAATGAAATGGTCACTTCACATAACATTTTGAATTTTGCTTTCACACTTGCTCATGTACCGGGCCTGAGTAAAGCAGAATGCAGAGTAAGCCTCTTCAATGGTTGTGCATTCCATAAGTGGTTTTAAAACCAGGGAACCCCTTTGGACTTAGTGTTTGTATTTTATTGGTTGATTGGTTTTTCAAATTGTTTGTTTTACTATTTTTAACTTTGTGAGTCAGAGAAGCCCTCACTCATAGAGATTCAGACCTCTCCAAAAGCTCTGAAGTTATTCATGTAACAGCTATTACATGTTATAAGTTTCTCCTATTAAAACTTGAAAGAGAAACAGACTCTGCTACTTTTCATCTAAATTCAGTGTTGGGCTAAATTCAGTGTTGGACTTTTTACAAGTCCTTTGAAATGTGTCCTCCTCTAGTCACTGGTCGTGCTGGAATTTACTTTCTTGTGAAGACAGGATTTGAGCAAATTGACACAAGTACAGTTTGCCACTACTCTGGACACCTGGTTAAATATCGAGTTCCCTAAATGGTGTGTGTTTTACTTTGATCTCTGCCCACACTTTGCTCATCCAGTTAGAACCACAGGGCTCCAGACCATAGCGTTCCAGGCCTAAACAAGAAAATTTCCATTCCGTTTTGGGAGTTCATTCGTCTCTCATAATTACTTTTTCCACAGATGTGTGCTTCAGGAGAGGCCGTGTCCAAATGTGGAGAGGCCCATTTTCATTCACTCACTTTCAGACTTTCTAAGATTTTCAGTTACTAGAGGTTTGCCCAGACTTGCCATTGTCAAGGGACAGTGCACTTCACTTGAAGTTGTGCAGTATTACTTCATGTGTCTCCGTGGAATTTCCACCAATGGGAAACTCTTGCTGTATTCATCTCCAAGTGTTTCTGCATAAGAAAATATAAGTAACAAAGGATGTGGTTTCAAGCCCAACGAGGAAAGGAGGGATTATCTTTGTTTCAGTGCAGGTTGACCTGTCAAAGAAACAGTAATTCCTATGAAATAGGAGGTAAAATCTTTTGTAAAGAGACATGGACATGACCCGCTGAAGTTTATGTCACTGTTTTTAAAACGCCAAGGGCATTTCAGAAATTCTTGGCTACTGAAGTGCCCCTTTTTTCAAATTTCTCTTAGGTAAGACACTCCAGCTTCGTCAAACCATGGTACTGTTCCTTCCATGTAAAAAACCAAAGCAAAAAAGAAAATAAATTAAAACAAAACCCATCAAATTACATTTGAGAGCACACAATTGCTCAGCAGGCCCACCATTCAAGAAGCTAGAGGTACAGAAGCCACAGCCTTCAGCCCAGGGCCTGAAGTTTTGTCTCTATCATGGCCCCTCAATTCCCTGGAATGTCCACATTAACTCATGAATCTTTACTCATTTCCTCTTCAAATGCACAGGATCCAATATATTTGAACCCTGTTCACCCTGGCTGTAATCATCCAAGGACACACCAGAGGAAGGGCAGCCACCCCCTTGCCTGGGGCTTTGGAGCTTATCACAATAGAAATGGACACCTGAACAAGGGGAGCCAAAACAAAGAGAGGCATATTCCTAAAGTCTGAAGCACAGAAGCTACCTATAGACCAGTAGTGGGATTTCACAAATTATGTAAGAATCTCTGTGCACATGCTTGGCATGGCCGCTCATGCCTATAATCCCAGCAATCTGGGGGCTGAGGTGGATGGATCCTTGGGAGTTCCAGTCCATCTTGGGCTACGAATTTATCTCAAGGCCTCTTTCAACAACTACATAAGATGCTGTTTCCAAAAAGAGGACAACAGAAAAGTAGACACACTTGATCCAGGTCCCTGGATTCACTACATGAGTTGTGGAGTCTAAATATTCCATGCCATGAGAAAATACCTGGGATTTTTAGTGAAAGGGGCATTTGCATCCCTTTTCTAAGGGTTTCCCTTTCACCATGTTACATTTGAATTCTGAGAAAACCTGCTGGTGATAAGCTATCTAGAATTATGTTGGTTTAGGTATTGAGCTAGTACCTCATGTTTAGTGTTCAGGGTTATGCTGGAATGGCTGCAGACCTCCTTGAAATAGCGATTGCAGACAAGTGAACCCTGAGGAAGCTGGATAGTTGAAGCAGGCACTCCAAATATTCATGCATTGCAGCATTCACTTTCATTTTGGGACTCATCTTCTGGTTGCTGGCTTTTAGTGCTAACTGATACTACCATGGTGGCAGTAATCCAGCAGAGACTGCATGTATGGTTTGCAGGTTTGCTTCCCAAGCCACCAGAAACTTGGCAGAACCCAAATCATTGTGGCATTTTCTTTCCTCCCCTGAAACATTTGGCTTTCTAAGTTTGAAAATTGAATAGACTGCGCTAGTCAAGTTTGGACCCCATGTACCACCAACAGAGCTAAAGACAGAGCCAACTACTTCCCTCCACTTGTCAAAATATGTCAAATTTGCTTGATCACCACAACTTCAAAGAAAATTCTGAGGCAACTTAGAGAGGTTAATCAAATACTGCACGATTGGAATGGCTGTGGTTTTATGAGGTGGAAAGCTGCAGAGTTGGGCTGAAACTGTTCACAGAAACCCACAGGCTTGTGGTTGCCAGGCAACCACACTGGGCTGAGACTGGCTGAACATCACTGTGAGGTGGATTTTAGGCTCTAGGTTTGAAAATTTAAAAGACTGGGGTAGTCAAGTTTGGAACCCATCGACCACAGACAGACCGAAAGTTCTTTTAATTACTTCCCTCCACTTCTCAAAATATGTCAAATTTTCTTGATCACTACAACTGTAAAAAAAATTCTGAGGCAACATAGAGAGACTAATCAAATACTGCATGATTGGAATGGCTGTGGTTGTATTAGGTGGAAAGCTGCAGAGTTGGGCTGAAACAGTTCACAGAAATCCACAAGCTTGTGGTTGCCAGGAAACCACACTGGGCTGCAATTGGCTGAGCACCATTGTTAGCTGGACTTTAGGCTCTAGGACACAAGTGTGCAGTAGGAGACCTGAGTCACAATGCTGGGCGTTGCCATGGAGACCTCAGTGGCACAGAGGACCTTGTAGGGCAAGTTATAATAGGATGAATATTCTTGGCCTGGTGTGCCACAATATTCTCTCTGAAGGCTTCACTGCTCAGAATTTGTGGATGGAAATGCTTGCCAATCTACACATGGATGTACTTTCAATGGGATATGAAATATGCCAGGGCCTGGCAGATGATCTCTGCCATGTCCTATCATTGAGCATAGGCTTTTCCCTTGTCATGTCTGTCATTTGGCTGAGTACTGTTCCCTAAGCTATTCAGTCAAGACTTGCTGGCATCATTCACCTGCAGTATAAGAGCTTTCTGTGAAATTTCTCAGCAGAAATCCTCTGCAAGCACATAGCTTTAGATATGAGAGACAGTGGTGGAAGTTGAATTTCAAGGGCAGATATTTCAAAAAAATGAAACAAGCCCCGAATAAGATCTTTACATGTTTCCCAGATGAATATGTTTGGAAATACAGGGGCAGATGGATATCAAGCCTGAGAAGAGTGCACACCCATTTCAAGGTACAAAAACCCGGGAAAAACATGGGAAAGCAAGAGAGCTGGTTAATCTGATGTAAAAACCTTTGATGATGAAAGGAAAATTATATTCTCATGATGATATAATCAGGCTGTAGAAGTGAACTTCTCATGTTGGTTCTCCTATGTGTGGCCTTCTGCATTGGGCGGTGGATGTATGACAGGAGATCTTCAAATAAATCTGGTGGAACACAAAATACTGAAAAAAAAATTCAGCCTAAATTCTGTGTATTCCTTCCCTTTGAGAACATATATGGATAATGTATGAAGTTTCAAAAGAGAAAATGTCTTTTGGGTCATGGTTTCAACAATGAAATTGTCAGTTCACATAACATTTTGAATTTTGCTTTCAGACTTGCTCATGTACCGGGCCTGAGTAAAGCAGAATGCAGAGTAAGCCTCTTCAATAGTTGTGCATTCCATAAGTGGTTTTAAAACCAGTGAAACCCTTTGGACTTAGTGTTTGTATTTAATTGGTTGATTGGTTTTTCAAATTGTTTGTTTTATATTTTTAACTTTGTGAGTCAGGGAAGCTTTCACTCATAGTGATTTAGACCTCTCCAAAAGCTCTGAAGTTATTCATGTAACAGCTATTACATGTTATAAGTTTCTCCTATTAAAACTTGAAAGAGAAACAGACTCTGCTACTTTTCATCTAAATTCAGTGTTGGGCTAAATTCAGTGTTGGACTTTTTACAAGTCCTTTGAAATGTGTCCTCCTCTAGTCACTGGTCGTGCTGGAATTTACTTTCTTGTGAAGACAGGATTTGAGCAAATTGACACAAGTACAGTTTGCCACTACTCTGGACACCTGGTTAAATATCGAGTTCCCTAAATGGTGTGTGTTTTACTTTGATCTCTGCCCACACTTTGCTCATCCAGTTAGAACCACAGGGCTCCAGACCATAGCGTTCCAGGCCTAAACAAGAAAATTTCCATTCCGTTTTGGGAGTTCATTCGTCTCTCATAATTACTTTTTCCACAGATGTGTGCTTCAGGAGAGGCCGTGTCCAAATGTGGAGAGGCCCATTTTCATTCACTCACTTTCAGACTTTCTAAGATTTTCAGTTACTAGAGGTTTGCCCAGACTTGCCATTGTCAAGGGACAGTGCACTTCACTTGAAGTTGTGCAGTATTACTTCATGTGTCTCCGTGGAATTTCCACCAATGGGAAACTCTTGCTGTATTCATCTCCAAGTGTTTCTGCATAAGAAAATATAAGTAACAAAGGATGTGGTTTCAAGCCCAACGAGGAAAGGAGGGATTATCTTTGTTTCAGTGCAGGTTGACCTGTCAAAGAAACAGTAATTCCTATGAAATAGGAGGTAAAATCTTTTGTAAAGAGACATGGACATGACCCGCTGAAGTTTATGTCACTGTTTTTAAAACGCCAAGGGCATTTCAGAAATTCTTGGCTACTGAAGTGCCCCTTTTTTCAAATTTCTCTTAGGTAAGACACTCCAGCTTCGTCAAACCATGGTACTGTTCCTTCCATGTAAAAAACCAAAGCAAAAAAGAAAATAAATTAAAACAAAACCCATCAAATTACATTTGAGAGCACACAATTGCTCAGCAGGCCCACCATTCAAGAAGCTAGAGGTACAGAAGCCACAGCCTTCAGCCCAGGGCCTGAAGTTTTGTCTCTATCATGGCCCCTCAATTCCCTGGCACGTCCACATTAACTCATGAATCTTTACTCATTTCCTCTTCAAATGCACAGGATCCAATATATTTGAACCCTGTTCACCCTGGCTGTAATCATCCAAGGACACACCAGAGGAAGGGCAGCCACCCCCTTGCCTGGGGCTTTGGAGCTTATCACAATAGAAATGGACACCTGAACAAGGGGAGCCAAAACAAAGAGAGGCATATTCCTAAAGTCTGAAGCACAGAAGCTACCTATAGACCAGTAGTGGGATTTCACAAATTATGTAAGAATCTCTGTGCACATGCTTGGCATGGCCGCTCATGCCTATAATCCCAGCAATCTGGGGGCTGAGGTGGATGGATCCTTGGGAGTTCCAGTCCATCTTGGGCTACGAATTTATCTCAAGGCCTCTTTCAACAACTACATAAGATGCTGTTTCCAAAAAGAGGACAACAGAAAAGTAGACACACTTGATCCAGGTCCCTGGGTTCACTACATGAGTTGTGGAGTCTAAATATTCCATGCCATGAGAAAATACCTGGGATTTTTAGTGAAAGGGGCATTTGCATCCCTTTTCTAAGGGTTTCCCTTTCACCATGTTACATTTGAATTCTGAGAAAACCTGCTGGTGATAAGCTATCTAGCATTATGTTGGTTTAGGTATTGAGCTAGTACCTCATGTTTAGTGTTCAGGGTTATGCTGGAATGGCTGCAGACCTCCTTGAAATAGCGATTGCAGACAAGTGAACCCTGAGGAAGCTGGATAGTTGAAGCAGGCACTCCAAATATTCAGGCATTGCAGCATTCACTTTCATTTTGGGACTCATCTTCTGGTTGCTGGCTTTTAGTGCTAACTGATACTACCATGGTGGCAGTAATCCAGCAGAGACTGCATGTATGGTTTGCAGGTTTGCTTCCCAAGCCACCAGAAACTTGGCAGAACCCAAATCATTGTGGCATTTTCTTTCCTCCCCTGAAACATTTGGCTTTCTAAGTTTGAAAATTGAATAGACTGCGCTAGTCAAGTTTGGACCCCATGTACCACCAACAGAGCTAAAGACAGAGCCAACTACTTCCCTCCACTTGTCAAAATATGTCAAATTTGCTTGATCACCACAACTTCAAAGAAAATTCTGAGGCAACTTAGAGAGGTTAATCAAATACTGCACGATTGGAATGGCTGTGGTTTTATGAGGTGGAAAGCTGCAGAGTTGGGCTGAAACTGTTCACAGAAACCCACAGGCTTGTGGTTGCCAGGCAACCACACTGGGCTGAGACTGGCTGAACATCACTGTGAGGTGGATTTTAGGCTCTAGGTTTGAAAATTTAAAAGACTGGTGTAGTCAAGTTTGGAACCCATCGACCAGAGACAGACCGAAAGTTCTTTTAATTACTTCCCTCCACTTCTCAAAATATGTCAAATTTTCTTGATCACTACAACTGTAAAAAAAATTCTGAGGCAACATAGAGAGACTAATCAAATACTGCATGATTGGAATGGCTGTGGTTGTATTAGGTGGAAAGCTGCAGAGTTGGGCTGAAACAGTTCACAGAAATCCACAAGCTTGTGGTTGCCAGGAAACCACACTGGGCTGCAATTGGCTGAGCACCATTGTTAGCTGGACTTTAGGCTCTAGGACACAAGTGTGCAGTAGGAGACCTGAGTCACAATGCTGGGCGTTGCCATGGAGACCTCAGTGGCACAGAGGACCTTGTAGGGCAAGTTATAATAGGATGAATATTCTTGGCCTGGTGTGCCACAATATTCTCTCTGAAGGCTTCACTGCTCAGAATTTGTGGATGGAAATGCTTGCCAATCTACACATGGATGTACTTTCAATGGGATATGAAATATGCCAGGGCCTGGCAGATGATCTCTGCCATGTCCTATCATTGAGCATACGCTTTTCCCTTGTCATGTCTGTCATTTGGCTGAGTACTGTTCCCTAAGCTATTCAGTCAAGACTTGCTGGCATCATTCACCTGCAGTATAAGAGCTTTCTGTGAAATTTCTCAGCAGAAATCCTCTGCAAGCACATACCTTTAGATATGAGAGACAGTGGTGGAAGTTGAATTTCAAGGGCAGATATTTCAAAAAAATGAAACAAGCCCCGAATAAGATCTTTACATGTTTCCCAGATGAATATGTTTGGAAATACAGGGGCAGATGGATATCAAGCCTGAGAAGAGTGCACACCCATTTCAAGGTACAAAAACCCGGGAAAAACATGGGAAAGCAAGAGAGCTGGTTAATCTGATGTAAAAACCTTTGATGATGAAAGGAAAATTATATTCTCATGATGATATAATCAGGCTGTAGAAGTGAACTTCTCATGTTGGTTCTCCTATGTGTGGCCTTCTGCATTGGGCGGTGGATGTAGGACCGGAGATCTTCAAATAAATCTGGTGGAACACAAAATACTGAAAAAAAAATTCAGCCTAAATTCTGTGTATTCCTTCCCTTTGAGAACATATATGGATAATGTATGAAGTTTCAAAAGAGAAAATGTCTTTTGGGTCATGGTTTCAACAATGAAATGGTCACTTCACATAACATTTTGAATTTTGCTTTCACACTTGCTCATGTACCGGGCCTGAGTAAAGCAGAATGCAGAGTAAGCCTCTTCAATGGTTGTGCATTCCATAAGTGGTTTTAAAACCAGGGAACCCGTTTGGACTTAGTGTTTGTATTTTATTGGTTGATTGGTTTTTCAAATTGTTTGTTTTACTATTTTTAACTTTGTGAGTCAGGGAAGCCCTCACTCATAGAGATTCAGACCTCTCCAAAAGCTCTGAAGTTATTCATGTAACAGCTATTACATGTTATAAGTTTCTCCTATTAAAACTTGAAAGAGAAACAGACTCTGCTACTTTTCATCTAAATTCAGTGTTGGGCTAAATTCAGTGTTGGACTTTTTACAAGTCCTTTGAAATGTGTCCTCCTCTAGTCACTGGTCGTGCTGGAATTTACTTTCTTGTGAAGACAGGATTTGAGCAAATTGACACAAGTACAGTTTGCCACTACTCTGGACACCTGGTTAAATATCGAGTTCCCTAAATGGTGTGTGTTATACTTTGATCTCTGCCCACACTTTGCTCATCCAGTTAGAACCACAGGGCTCCAGACCATAGCGTTCCAGGCCTAAACAAGAAAATTTCCATTCCGTTTTGGGAGTTCATTCGTCTCTCATAATTACTTTTTCCACAGATGTGTGCTTCAGGAGAGGCCGTGTCCAAATGGGGAGAGGCCCATTTTCATTCACTCACTTTCAGACTTTCTAAGATTTTCAGTTACTAGAGGTTTGCCCAGACTTGCCATTGTCAAGGGACAGTGCACTTCACTTGAAGTTGTGCAGTATTACTTCATGTGTCTCCGTGGAATTTCCACCAATGGGAAACTCTTACTGTATTCATCTCCAAGTGTTTCTGCATAAGAAAATATAAGTAACAAAGGATGTGGTTTCAGGCCCAACGAGGAAAGGAGGGATTATCTTTGTTTCAGTGCAGGTTGACCTTTCAAAGAAACAGTAATTCCTATGAAATAGGAGGTAAAATCTTTTGTAAAGAGACATGGACATGACCCGCTGAAGTTTATGTCACTGTTTTTAAAACGCCAAGGGCATTTCAGAAATTCTTGGCTACTGAAGTGCCCCTTTTTTCAAATTTCTCTTAGGTAAGACACTCCAGCTTCGTCAAACCATGGTACTGTTCCTTCCATGTAAAAAACCAAAGCAAAAAAGAAAATAAATTAAAACAAAACCCATCAAATTACATTTGAGGGCACACAATTGCTCAGCAGGCCCACCATTCAAGAAGCTAGAGGTACAGAAGCCTCAGCCTTCAGCCCACGGCCTGAAGTTTTGTCTCTATCATGGCCCCTCAATTCCCTGGCATGTCCACATTAACTCATGAATCTTTACTCATTTCCTCTTCAAATGCACAGGATCCAATATATTTGAACCCTGTTCACCCTGGCTGTAATCATCCAAGTACACACTAGAGGAAGGGCAACCACCCCCTTGCCTGGGGCCTTGGAGCTTATCACAATAGAAATGGACACCTGAACAAGGGGAGCCAAAACAAAGAGAGGCATATTCCTAAAGTCTGAAGCACAGAAGCTACCTATAGACCAGTAGTGGGATTTCACAAATTATGTAAGAATCTCTGTGCACATGCTTGGCATGGCCGCTCATGCCTATAATCCCAGCAATCTGGGGGCTGAGGTGGATGGATCCTTGGGAGTTCCAGTCCATCTTGGGTTACGAATTTATCTCAAGGCCTCTTTCAACAACTACATAAGATGCTGTTTCCAAAAAGAGGACAACAGAAAAGTAGACACACTTGGTCCAGGTCCCTGGGTTCACTACATGAGTTGTGGAGTCTAAATATTCCATGCCATGAGAAAATACCTGGGATTTTTAGTGAAAGGGGCATTTGCATCCCTTTTCTAAGGGTTTCCCTTTCACCATGTTACATTTGAATTCTGAGAAAACCTGCTGGTGATAAGCTATCTAGCATTATGTTGGTTTAGGTATTGAGCTAGTACCTCATGTTTAGTGTTCAGGGTTATGCTGGAATGGCTGCAGAGCTCCTTGAAATAGCGATTGCAGACAAGTGAACCCTGAGGAAGCTGGATAGTTGAAGCAGGCACTCCAAATATTCATGCACTGCAAGGATTCACTTTCATTTTGGAACTCATCTTCTGCTTGCTGGCTTTTAGTGCTAACTGATACTACCATGGTGGCAGTAATCCAGCAGAGACTGCATGTATGGTTTGCAGGTTTGCTTCCCAAGCCACCAGAAACTTGGCAGAACCCAAATCATTGTGGCATTTTCTTTCCTCCCCTGAAACATTTGGCTTTCTAAGTTTGAAGATTGAATAGACTGGGCTAGTCAAGTTTGGACCCCATGGACCACCAACAGAGCTAAAGACAGAGCCAACTACTTCCCTCCACTTGTCAAAATATGTCAAATTTGCTTGATCACCACAACTTCAAAGAAAATTCTGAGGCAACTTAGAGAGGTTAATCAAATACTGCACGATTGGAATGGCTGTGGTTTTATGAGGTGGAAAGCTGCAGAGTTGGGCTGAAACTGTTCACAGAAACCCACAGGCTTGTGGTTGCCAGGCAAGCACACTGGGCTGAGACTGGCTGAACATCACTGTGAGGTGGATTTTAGGCTCTAGGTTTGAAAATTTAAAAGACTGGGGTAGTCAAGTTTGGAACCCATCGACCACAGACAGACCAAAAGGTCTTTCAATTACTTCCCTCCACTTCTCAAAATATGTCAAATTTTCTTGATCACTACAACTGTAAAAAAATTCTGAGGCAACATAGAGAGACTAATCAAATACTGCATCATTGGAATGGCTGTGGTTGTATGAGGTGGAAAGCTGCAGAGTTGGGCTGAAACAGTTCACAGAAATCCACAAGCTTGTGGTTGCCAGGAAACCACACTGGGCTGCAATTGGCTGAGCACCATTGTTAGCTGGACTTTAGGCTCTAGGACACAAGTGTGCAGTAGGAGACCTGAGTCACAATGCTGGGCGTTGCCATGGAGACCTCAGTGGCACAGAGGACCTTGTAGGGCAAGTTATAATAGGATGAATATTCTTGGCCTGGTGTGCCACAATATTCTCTCTGAAGGCTTCACTGCTCAGAATTTGTGGATGGAAATGCTTGCCAATCTACACATGGATGTACTTTCAATGGGATATGAAATATGCCAGGGCCTGGCAGATGATCTCTGCCATGTCCTATCATTGAGCATACGCTTTTCCCTTGTCATGTCTGTCATTTGGCTGAGTACTGTTCCCTAAGCTATTCAGTCAAGACTTGCTGGCATCATTCACCTGCAGTATAAGAGCTTTCTGTGAAATTTCCCAGCAGAAATCCTCTGCAAGCACGTAGCTTTGGATATGAGAGACAGTGGTGGAAGTTGAATTTCAACGGCAGATATTTGAAAACAATTAAACAAGCCCCGAATAAGATCTTTACATGTTTCTCAGATGAATATGTTTGGAAATACAGGGGAAGATGGATATCAAGCCTGAGAAGTGTGCACACCCATTTCAAGGTACAAAAACCAGGGAAAAACATGGGAAAGCAAGAGAGCTGGTTAATCTGATGTAAAAACCTTTGATGATGAAAGGAAAATTATATTCTCATGATGATATAATCAGGCTGTAGAAGTGAACTTCTCATGTTGGTTCTCCTATGTGTGGCCTTCTGCATTGGGTGGTGGATGTAGGACAGGAAATCTTCAAATAAATTTGGTGGAACACAAAATACTGAAAAAAAAATTCAGCCTAAATCCTGTGTATTCCTTCCCTTTGAGAACATATATGGATAATGTATGAAGTTTCAAAAGAGAAAATGTCTTTTGGGTCATGGTTTCAACAATGAAATGGTCACTTCACATAACATTTTGAATTTTGCTTTCACACTTGCTCATGTACCGGGCCTGAGTAAAGCAGAATGCAGAGTAAGCCTCTTCAATGGTTGTGCATTCCATAAGTGGTTTTACAACCAGGGAACCCCTTTGGACTTAGTGTTTGTATTTTATTGGTTGATTGGTTTTTCAAATTGTTTGTTTTACTATTTTTAACTTTGTGAGTCAGGGAAGCTCTCACTCATAGAGATTGAGACCTCTCCAAAAGCTCTGAAGTTATTCATGTAACAGCTATTACATGTTATAAGTTTCTCCTATTAAAACTTGAAAGAGAAACAGACTCTGCTACTTTTCATCTAAATTCAGTGGTGGGCTAAATTCAGTTTTGGACTTTTTACAAGTCCTTTGAAATGTGTCCTCCTCTAGTCACTGGTCGTGCTGGAATTTACTTTCTTGTGAAGACAGGATTTGAGCAAATTGACACAAGTACAGTTTGCCACTACTCTGGACACCTGGTTAAATATCGAGTTCCCTAAATGGTGTGTGTTTTACTTTGATCTCTGCCCACACTTTGCTCATCCAGTTAGAACCACAGGGCTCCAGGCCATAGCGTTCCAGGCCTAAACAAGAAAATTTCCATTCCGTTTTGGGAGTTCATTCGTCTCTCATAATTACTTTTTCCACAGATGTGTGCTTCAGGATAGGCCCTGTCCAAATGTGGAGAGGCCCATTTTCATTCACTCACTTTCAGACTTTCTAAGATTTTCAGTTACTAGAGGTTTGCGCAGACTTGCCATTGTCAAGGGACAGTGCACTTCACTTGAAGTTGTGCAGTATTACTTCATGTGTCACCGTGGAATTTCCACCAATGGGAAACTCTTGCTGTATTCATCTCCAAGTGTTTCTGGGTAAGAAAATATAAGTAACAAAGGATGTGGTTTCAAGCCCAATGAGGAAAGGAGGGATTATCTTTGTTTCAGTGCAGGTTGACCTTTCAAAGAAACAGTAATTCCTATGAAATAGGAGGTAAAATCTTTTGTAAAGAGACATGGACATGACCCGCTGAAGTTTATGTCACTGTTTTTAAAACGCCAAGGGCATTTCAGAAATTCTTGGCTACTGAAGTGCCCCTTTTTTCAAATTTCTCTTAGGTAAGACACTCCAGCTTCGTCAAACCATGGTACTGTTCCTTCCATGTAAAAAACCAAAGCAAAAAAGAAAATAAATTAAAACAAAACCCATCAAATTACATTTGAGAGCACACAATTGCTCAGCAGGTCCACTATTCAAGAAGCTAGAGGTACAGAAGCCTCAGCCTTCAGCCCATGGCCTGAAGTTTTGTCTCTATCATGGCCCCTCAATTCCCTGGCATGTCCACATTAACTCATGAATCTTTACTCATTTCCTCTTCAAATGCACAGGATCCAATATATTTGAACCCTGTTCACCTGGGCTGTAATCATCCAAGGACACACCAGAGGAAGGGCAGCCACTCCCTTGCCTGGGGCCTTGGAGCTTATCACAATAGAAATGGACACCTGAACAAGGGGAGCCAAAACAAAGAGAGGCATATTCCTAAAGTCTGAAGCACAGAAGCTACCTATAGACCAGTAGTGGGATTTCACAAATTATGTAAGAATCTCTGTGCACATGCTTGGCATGGCCGCTCATGCCTATAATCCCAGCAATCTGGGGGCTGAGGTGGATGGATCCTTGGGAGTTCCAGTCCATCTTGTGTTACGAATTTATCTCAAGGCCTCTTTCAACAACTACATAAGATGCTTTTTCCAAAAAGAGGACAAAAGAAAAGTAGACACACTTGGTCCAGGTCCCTGGGTTCACTACATGAGTTGTGGAGTCTAAATATTCCATGCCATGAGAAAATACCTGGGATTTTTAGTGAAAGGGGCATTTGCATCCCTTTTCTAAGGGTTTCCCTTTCACCATGTTACATTTGAATTCTGAGAAAACCTGCTGGTGATAAGCTATCTAGCATTATGTTGGTTTAGGTATTGAGCTAGTACCTCATGTTTATTGTTCAGGGTTATGCTGGAATGGCTGCAGAGCTCCTTGAAATAGCGATTGCAGACAAATGAACCCCGAGGAAGCTGGATAGTTGAAGCAGGCACTCCAAATATTCATGCATTGCAGGGATTCACTTTCATTTTGGGACTCATCTTCTGGTTGCTGGCTTTTAGTGCTAACTGATACTACCATGGTGGCAGTAATCCAGCAGAGACTGCATATATGGTTTGCAGGTTTGCTTCCCAAGCCACCAGAAACTTGGCAGAACCCAAATCATTGTGGCATTTTCTTTCCTCCCCTGAAACATTTGGCTTTCTAAGTTTGAAAATTGAATAGACTGCGCTAGTCAAGTTTGGACCCCATGTACCACCAACAGAGCTAAAGACAGAGCCAACTACTTCCCTCCACTTGTCAAAATATGTCAAATTTGCTTGATCACCACAACTTCAAAGAAAATTCTGAGGCAACTTAGAGAGGTTAATCAAATACTGCATGATTGGAATGGCTGTGGTTGTATGAGGTGGAAAGCTGCAGAGTTGGGCTGAAACTGTTCACAGAAACCCACAGGCTTGTGGTTGCCAGGCAACCACACTGGGCTGAGACTGGCTGAACATCACTGTGAGGTGGATTTTAGGCTCTAGGTTTGAAAATTTAAAAGACTGGGGTAGTCAAGTTTGGAACCCATCGACCACAGACAGACCAAAAGGTCTTTCAATTACTTCCCTCCACTTCTCAAAATATGTCAAATTTTCTTGATCACTACAACTGTAAAAAAAATTCTGAGGCAACATAGAGAGACTAATCAAATACTGCATGATTGGAATGGCTGTGGTTGTATGAGGTGGAAAGCTGCAGAGTTGGGCTGAAACAGTTCACAGAAATCCACAAGCTTGTGGTTGCCAGGAAACCACACTGGGCTGCAATTGGCTGAGCACCATTGTTAGCTGGACTTTAGGCTCTAGGACACAAGTGTGCAGTAGGAGACCTGAGTCACAATGCTGGGCGTTGCCATGGAGACCTCAGTGGCACAGAGGACCTTGTAGGGCAAGTTTTAAAAAGGATGAATATTCTTGGCCTGGTGTGCCACAATATTCTCTTTGAAGGCTTCACTGCTCAGAATTTGTGGATGGAAATGCTTGCCAGTCTACACATGGATGTACTTTCAATGGGATATGAAATATGCCAGAGCCTGGCAGATGATCTCTGCCATGTCCTATCATTGAGCATAGGCTTTTCCCTTGTCATGTCTGTCATTTGGCTGAGTACTGTTCCCTAAGCTATTCAGTCAAGACTTGCTGGCATCATTCACCTGCAGTATAAGAGCTTTCTGTGAAATTTCTCAGCAGAAATCCTCTGCAAGCACATAGCTTTGGATATGAGAGACAGTGGTGGAAGTTGAATTTCAAGGGCAGATATTTGAAAACAATGAAACAAGCCCCGAATTAGATCTTTACATGTTTCCCAGATGAATATGTTTGGAAATACAGGGGAAGATGGATATCAAGCCTGAGAAGAGTGCACACCCATTTCAAGGTACAAAAACCAGGGAAAAACATGGGAAAGCAAGAGAGCTGGTTAATCTGATGTAAAAACCTTTGATGATGAAAGGAAAATTATATTCTCATGATGATATAATCAGGCTGTAGAAGTGAACTTCTCATGTTGGTTCTCCTATGTGTGGCCTTCTGCATTGGGCGGTGGATGTAGGACAGGAAATCTTCAAATAAATCTGGTGGAACACAAAATACTGAAAAAAAAATTCAGCCTAAATCCTGTGTATTCCTTCCCTTTGAGAACATATATGGATAATGTATGAAGTTTCAAAAGAGAAAATGTCTTTTGGGTCATGGTTTCAACAATGAAATGGTCACTTCACATAACATTTTGAATTTTGCTTTCACACTTGCTCATGTACCGGGCCTGAGTAAAGCAGAATGCAGAGTAAGCCTCTTCAATGGTTGTGCATTCCATAAGTGGTTTTAAAACCAGGGAACCCCTTTGGACTTAGTGTTTGTATTTTATTGGTTGATTGGTTTTTCAAATTGTTTGTTTTACTATTTTTAACTTTGTGAGTCAGGGAAGCCCTCACTCATAGAGATTCAGACCTCTCCAAAAGCTCTGAAGTTATTCATGTAACAGCTATTACATGTTATAAGTTTCTCCTATTAAAACTTGAAAGAGAAACAGACTCTGCTACTTTTCATCTAAATTCAGTGTTGGGCTAAATTCAGTGTTGGACTTTTTACAAGTCCTTTGAAATGTGTCCTCCTCTAGTCACTGGTCGTGCTGGAATTTACTTTCTTGTGAAGACAGGATTTGAGCAAATTGACACAAGTACAGTTTGCCACTACTCTGGACACCTGGTTAAATATCGAGTTCCCTAAATGGTGTGTGTTTTACTTTGATCTCTGCCCACACTTTGCTCATCCAGTTAGAACCAAAGGGCTCCAGGCCATAGCGTTCCAGGCCTAAACAAGAAAATTTCCATTCCGTTTTGGGAGTTCATTCGTCTCTCATAATTACTTTTTCCACAAATGTGTGCTTCAGGAAAGGCCGTGTCCAAATGTGGAGAGGCCCATTTTCTTTCACTCACTTTCAGACTTTCTAAGATTTTCAGTTACTAGAGGTTTGCGCAGACTTGCCATTGTCAAGGGACAGTACACTTCACTTGAAGTTGTGCAGTATTACTTCATGTGTCACCGTGGAATTTCCACCAATGGGAAACTCTTGCTGTATTCATCTCCAAGTGTTTCTGGGTAAGAAAATATAAGTAACAAAGGATGTGGTTTCAAGCCCAATGAGGAAAGGAGGGATTATCTTTGTTTCAGTGCAGGTTGACCTTTCAAAGAAACAGTAATTCCTATGAAATAGGAGGTAAAATCTTTTGTAAAGAGACATGGACATAACCCGCTGAAGTTTATGTCACTGTTTTTAAAACGCCAAGGGCATTTCAGAAATTCTTGGCTACTGAAGTGCCCCTTTTTTCAAATTTCTCTTAGGTAAGACACTCCAGCTTCGTCAAACCATGGTACTGTTCCTTCCATGTAAAAAACCAAAGCAAAAAAGAAAACAAATTAAAACAAAACCCATCAAATTACATTTGAGAGCACACAATTGCTCAGCAGGCCCACCATTCAAGAAGCCAGAGGTACAGAAGCCTCAGCCTTCAGCCCATGGCCTGAAGTTTTGTCTCTATCATGGCCCCTCAATTCCCTGGCATGTCCACATTAACTCATGAATCTTTACTCATTTCCTCTTCAAATGCACAGGATCCAATATATTTGAACCCTGTTCACCTGGGCTGTAATCATCCAAGGACACACCAGAGGAAGGGCAGCCACCCCCTTGCCTGGGGCCTTGGAGCTTATCACAATAGAAATGGACACCTGAACAAGGGGAGCCAAAACAAAGAGAGGCATATTCCTAAAGTCTGAAGCACAGAAGCTACCTATAGACCAGTAGTGGGATTTCACAAATTATGTAAGAATCTCTGTGCACATGCTTGGCATGGCCGCTCATGCCTATAATCCCAGCAATCTGGGGGCTGAGGTGGATGGATCCTTGGGAGTTCCAGTCCATCTTGTGTTACGAATTTATCTCAAGGCCTCTTTCAACAACTACATAAGATGCTTTTTCCAAAAAGAGGACAAAAGAAAAGTAGACACACTTGGTCCAGGTCCCTGGGTTCACTACTTGAGTTGTGGAGTCTAAATATTCCATGCCATGAGAAAATACCTGGGATTTTTAGTGAAAGGGGCATTTGCATCCCTTTTCTAAGGGTTTCCCTTTCACCATGTTACATTTGAATTCTGAGAAAACCTGCTGGTGATAAGCTATCTAGCATTATGTTGGTTTAGGTATTGAGCTAGTACCTGATGTTTATTGTTCAGGGTTATGCTGGAATGGCTGCAGAGCTCCTTGAAATAGCGATTGCAGACAAGTGAACCCTGAGGAAGCTGGATAGTTGAAGCAGGCACTCCACATATTCATGCATTGCAGGGATTCACTTTCATTTTGGGACTCATCTTCTGGTTGCTGGCTTTTAGTGCTAACTGATACTACCATGGTGGCAGTAATCCAGCAGAGACTGCATATATGGTTTGCAGGTTTGCTTCCCAAGCCACCAGAAACTTGGCAGAACCCAAATCATTGTGGCATTTTCTTTCCTCCCCTGAAACATTTGGCTTTCTAAGTTTGAAAATTGAATAGACTGCGCTAGTCAAGTTTGGACCCCATGTACCACCAACAGAGCTAAAGACAGAGCCAACTACTTCCCTCCACTTGTCAAACTATGTCAAATTTGCTTGATCACAACAACTTCAAAGAAAATTCTGAGGCAACTTAGAGAGGTTAATCAAATACTGCACGATTGGAATGGCTGTGGTTTTATGAGGTGGAAAGCTGCAGAGTTGGGCTGAAACTGTTCACAGAAACCCACAGGCTTGTGGTTGCCAGGCAACCACACTGGGCTGAGACTGGCTGAACATCACTGTGAGGTGGATTTTAGGCTCTAGGTTTGAAAATTTAAAAGACTGGGGTAGTCAAGTTTGGAACCCATCGACCACAGACAGACCGAAAGGTCTTTCAATTACTTCCCTCCACTTCTCAAAATATGTCAAATTTTCTTGATCACTACAACTGTAAAAAAAATTCTGAGGCAACATAGAGAGACTAATCAAATACTGCATGATTGGAATGGCTGTGGTTGTATGAGGTGGAAAGCTGCAGAGTTGAGCTGAAACAGTTCACAGAAATCCACAAGCTTGTGGTTGCCAGGAAACCACACTGGGCTGCAATTGGCTGAGCACCATTGTTAGCTGGACTTTAGGCTCTAGGACACAAGTGTGCAGTAGGAGACCTGAGTCACAATGCTGGGCGTTGCCATGGAGACCTCAGTGGCACAGAGCACCTTGTAGGGTAAGTTTTAAAAAGGATGAATATTCTTGGCCTGGTGTGCCACAATATTCTCTCTGAAGGCTTCACTGCTCAGAATTTGTGGATGGAAATGCTTGCCAATCTACACATGGATGTACTTTCAATGGGATATGAAATATGCCAGGGCCTGGCAGATGATCTCTGCCATGTCCTGTCATTGAGCATACGCTTTTCCCTTGTCATGTCTGTCATTTGGCTGAGTACTGTTCCCTAAGCTATTCAGTCAAGACTTGCTGGCATCATTCACCTGCAGTATAAGAGCTTTCTGTGAAATTTCTCAGCAGAAATCCTCTGCAAGCACATAGCTTTGGATATGAGAGACAGTGGTGGAAGTTGAATTTCAAGGGCAGATATTTGAAAACAATGAAACAAGCCCCGAATAAGATCTTTACATGTTTCCCAGATGAATATGTTTGGAAATACAGGGGAAGATGGAGATCAAGCCTGAGAAGAGTGCACACCCATTTCAAGGTACAAAAACCAGGGAAAAACATGGGAAAGCAAGAGAGCTGGTTAATCTGATGTAAAAACCTTTGATGATGAAAGGAAAATTATATTCTCATGATGATATAATCAGGCTGTAGAAGTGAACTTCTCATGTTGGTTCTCCTATGTGTGGCCTTCTGCATTGGGCGGTGGATGTAGGACAGGAAATCTTCAAATAAATCTGGTGGAACACAAAATACTGAAAAAAAAATTCAGCCTAAATCCTGTGTATTCCTTCCCTTTGAGAACATATATTGATAATGTATGAAGTTTCAAAAGAGAAAATGTCTTTTGGGTCATGGTTTCAACAATGAAATGGTCACTTCACATAACATTTTGAATTTTGCTTTCAGACTTGCTCATGTACCGGGCCTGAGTAAAGCAGAATGCAGAGTAAGCCTCTTCAATGGTTGTGCATTCCATAAGTGGTTTTAAAACCAGGGAACCCCTTTGGACTTAGTGTTTGTATTTTATTGGTTGATTGGTTTTTCAAATTGTTTGTTTTACTATTTTTAACTTTGTGAGTCAGGGAAGCCCTCACTCATAGAGATTCAGACCTCTCCAAAAGCTCTGAAGTTATTCATGTAACAGCTATTACATGTTATAAGTTTCTCCTATTAAAACTTGAAAGAGAAACAGACTCTGCTACTTTTCATCTAAATTCAGTGGTGGGCTAAATTCAGTGTTGGACTTTTTACAAGTCCTTTGAAATGTGTCCTCCTCTAGTCACTGGTCGTGCTGGAATTTACTTTCTTGTGAAGACAGGATTTGAGCAAATTGACACAAGTACAGTTTGCCACTACTCTGGACACCTGGTTAAATATCGAGTTCCCTAAATGGTGTGTGTTTTACTTTGATCTCTGCCCACACTTTGCTCATCCAGTTAGAACCACAGGGCTCCAGGCCATAGCGCTCCAGGCCTAAACAAGAAAATTTCCATTCCGTTTTGGGAGTTCATTCGTCTCTCATAATTACTTTTTCCACAGATGTGTGCTTCAGGATAGGCCCTGTCCAAATGTGGAGAGGCCCATTTTCATTCACTCACTTTCAGACTTTCTAAGATTTTCAGTTACTAGAGGTTTGCGCAGACTTGCCATTGTCAAGGGACAGTACACTTCACTTGAAGTTGTGCAGTATTACTTCATGTGTCACTGTGGAATTTCCACCAATGGGAAACTCTTGCTGTATTCATCTCCAAGTGTTTCTGGGTAAGAAAATATAAGTAACAAAGGATGTGGTTTCAAGCCCAACGAGGAAAGGAGGGATTATCTTTGTTTCAGTTCAGGTTGACCTTTCAAAGAAACAGTAATTCCTATGAAATAGGAGGTAAAATCTTTTGTAAAGAGACATGGACATGACCCGCTGAAGTTTATGTCACTGTTTTTAAAACGCCAAGGGCATTTCAGAAATTCTTGGCTACTGAAGTGCCCCTTTTTTCAAATTTCTCTTAGGTAAGACACTCCAGCTTCGTCAAACCATGGTACTGTTCCTTCCATGTAAAAAACCAAAGCAAAAAAGAAAATAAATTAAAACAAAACCCATCAAATTACATTTGAGAGCACACAATTGCTCAGCAGGTCCACTATTCAAGAAGCTAGAGGTACAGAAGCCTCAGCCTTCAGCCCATGGCCTGAAGTTTTGTCTCTATCATGGCCCCTCAATGCCCTGGCACGTCCACATTAACTCATGAATCTTTACTCATTTCCTCTTCAAATGCACAGGATCCAATATATTTGAACCCTGTTCACCTGGGCTGTAATCATCCAAGGACACACCAGAGGAAGGGCAGCCACCCCCTTGCCTGGGCCCTTGGAGCTTATCACAATAGAAATGGACACCTGAACAAGGGGAGCCAAAACAAAGAGAGGCATATTCCTAAAGTCTGAAGCACAGAAGCTACCTATAGACCAGTAGTGGGATTTCACAAATTATGTAAGAATCTCTGTGCACATGCTTGGCATGGCCGCTCATGCCTATAATCCCAGCAATCTGGGGGCTGAGGTGGATGGATCCTTGGGAGTTCCAGTCCATCTTGGGCTATGAATTTATCTCAAGGCCTCTTTCAACAACTACATAAGATGCTGTTTCCAAAAAGAGGACAACAGAAAAGTAGACACACTTGATCCAGGTCCCTGGGTTCACTACATGAGTTGTGGAGTCTAAATATTCCATGCCATGAGAAAATACCTGGGATTTTTAGTGAAAGGGGCATTTGCATCCCTTTTCTAAGGGTTTCCCTTTCACCATGTTACATTTGAATTCTGAGAAAACCTGCTGGTGATAAGCTATCTAGCATTATGTTGGTTTAGGTATTGAGCTAGTACCTCATGTTTATTGTTCAGGGTTATGCTGGAATGGCTGCAGAGCTCCTTGAAATAGCGATTGCAGACAAGTGAACCCCGAGGAAGCTGGATAGTTGAAGCAGGCACTCCAAATATTCATGCATTGCAGGGATTCACTTTCATTTTGGGACTCATCTTCTGGTTGCTGGCTTTTAGTGCTAACTGATACTACCATGGTGGCAGTAATCCAGCAGAGACTGCATATATGGTTTGCAGGTTTGCTTCCCAAGCCACCAGAAACTTGGCAGAACCCAAATCATTGTGGCATTTTCTTTCCTCCCCTGAAACATTTGGCTTTCTAAGTTTGAAAATTGAATAGACTGCGCTAGTCAAGTTTGGACCCCATGTACCACCAACAGAGCTGAAGACAGAGCCAACTACTTCCCTCCACTTGTCAAAATATGTCAAATTTGCTTGATCACCACAACTTCAAAGAAAATTCTGAGGCAACTTAGAGAGGTTAATCAAATACTGCACGATTGGAATGGCTGTGGTTTTATGAGGTGGAAAGCTGCAGAGTTGGGCTGAAACTGTTCACAGAAACCCACAGGCTTGTGGTTGCCAGGCAACCACACTGGGCTGAGACTGGCTGAACATCACTGTGAGGTGGATTTTAGGCTCTAGGTTTGAAAATTTAAAAGACTGGGGTAGTCAAGTTTGGAACCCATCGACCACAGACAGACCGAAAGGTCTTTCAATTACTTCCCTCCACTTCTCAAAATATGTCAAATTTTCTTGATCACTACAACTGTAAAAAAAATTCTGAGGCAACATAGAGAGACTAATCAAATACTGCATGATTGGAATGGCTGTGGTTGTATGAGGTGGAAAGCTGCAGAGTTGGGCTGAAACAGTTCACAGAAATCCACAAGCTTGTGGTTGCCAGGAAACCACACTGGGCTGCAATTGGCTGAGCACCATTGTTAGCTGGACTTTAGGCTCTAGGACACAAGTGTGCAGTAGGAGACCTGAGTCACAATGCTGGGCGTTGCCATGGAGACCTCAGTGGCACAGAGCACCTTGTAGGGCAAGTTTTAAAAAGGATGAATATTCTTGGCCTGGTGTGCCACAATATTCTCTCTGAAGGCTTCACTGCTCAGAATTTGTGGATGGAAATGCTTGCCAATCTACACATGGATGTACTTTCAATGGGATATGAAATATGCCAGGGCCTGGCAGATGATCTCTGCCATGTCCTATCATTGAGCATACGCTTTTCCCTTGTCATGTCTGTCATTTGGCTGAGTACTGTTCCCTAAGCTATTCAGTCAAGACTTGCTGGCATCATTCACCTGCAGTATAAGAGCTTTCTGTGAAATTTCTCAGCAGAAATCCTCTGCAAGCACATAGCTTTGGATATGAGAGACAGTGGTGGAAGTTGAATTTCAAGGGCAGATATTTGAAAACAATGAAACAAGCCCCGAATAAGATCTTTACATGTTTCCCAGATGAATATGTTTGGAAATACAGGGGAAGATGGAGATCAAGCCTGAGAAGAGTGCACACCCATTTCAAGGTACAAAAACCAGGGAAAAACATGGGAAAGCAAGAGAGCTGGTTAATCTGATGTAAAAACCTTTGATGATGAAAGGAAAATTATATTCTCATGATGATATAATCAGGCTGTAGAAGTGAACTTCTCATGTTGGTTCTCCTATGTGTGGCCTTCTGCATTGGGCGGTGGATGTAGGACAGGAAATCTTCAAATAAATCTGGTGGAACACAAAATACTGAAAAAAAAATTCAGCCTAAATCCTGTGTATTCCTTCCCTTTGAGAACATATATGGATAATGTATGAAGTTTCAAAAGAGAAAATGTCTTTTGGGTCATGGTTTCAACAATGAAATGGTCACTTCACATAACATTTTGAATTTTGCTTTCAGACTTGCTCATGTACCGGGCCTGAGTAAAGCAGAATGCAGAGTAAGCCTCTTCAATGGTTGTGCATTCCATAAGTGGTTTTAAAACCAGGGAACCCCTTTGGACTTAGTGTTTGTATTTTATTGGTTGATTGGTTTTTCAAATTGTTTGTTTTACTATTTTTAACTTTGTGAGTCAGGGAAGCCCTCACTCATAGAGATTGAGACCTCTCCAAAAGCTCTGAAGTTATTCAT
The DNA here is from genome assembly GCF_034190915.1 of Cavia porcellus. Taxonomy (NCBI): domain Eukaryota; kingdom Metazoa; phylum Chordata; class Mammalia; order Rodentia; family Caviidae; genus Cavia; species Cavia porcellus. The sequence goes on from NW_026947528.1 coordinate 5,682,279, forward strand.
GTAACAGCTATTACATGTTATAAGTTTCTCCTATTAAAACTTGAAAGAGAAACAGACTCTGCTACTTTTCATCTAAATTCAGTGGTGGGCTAAATTCAGTGTTGGACTTTTTACAAGTCCTTTGAAATGTGTCCTCCTCTAGTCACTGGTCGTGCTGGAATTTACTTTCTTGTGAAGACAGGATTTGAGCAAATTGACACAAGTACAGTTTGCCACTACTCTGGACACCTGGTTAAATATCGAGTTCCCTAAATGGTGTGTGTTTTACTTTGATCTCTGCCCACACTTTGCTCATCCAGTTAGAACCACAGGGCTCCAGGCCATAGCGTTCCAGGCCTAAACAAGAAAATTTCCATTCCGTTTTGGGAGTTCATTCGTCTCTCATAATTACTTTTTCCTCAGATGTGTGCTTCAGTATAGGCCCTGACAAAATGTGGAGAGGCCCATTTTCATTCACTCACTTTCAGACTTTCTAAGATTTTCAGTTACTAGAGGTTTGCGCAGACTTGCCATTGTCAAGGGACAGTACACTTCACTTGAAGTTGTGCATTATTACTTCATGTGTCACCGTGGAATTTCCACCAATGGGAAACTCTTGCTGTATTCATCTCCAAGTGTTTCTGGGTAAGAAAATATAAGTAACAAAGGATGTGGTTTCAAGCCCAATGAGGAAAGGAGGGATTATCTTTGTTTCAGTGCAGGTTGACCTTTCAAAGAAACAGTAATTCCTATGAAATAGGAGGTAAAATCTTTTGTAAAGAGACATGGACATGACCCGCTGAAGTTTATGTCACTGTTTTTAAAACGCCAAGGGTATTTCAGAAATTCTTGGCTACTGAAGTGCCCCTTTTTTCAAATTTCTCTTAGGTAAGACACTCCAGCTTCGTCAAACCATGGTACTGTTCCTTCCATGTAAAAAACCAAAGCAAAAAAGAAAATAAATTAAAACAAAACCCATCAAATTACATTTGAGAGCACACAATTGCTCAGCAGGTCCACTATTCAAGAAGCTAGAGGTACAGAAGCCTCAGCCTTCAGCCCATGGCCTGAAGTTTTGTCTCTATCATGGCCTGTCAATTCCCTGGCATGTCCACATTAACTCATGAATCTTTACTCATTTCCTCTTCAAATGCACAGGATCCAATATATTTGAACCCTGTTCACCTGGGCTGTAATCATCCAAGGACACACCAGAGGAAGGGCAGCCACCCCCTTGCCTGGGGCCTTGGAGCTTATCACAATAGAAATGGACACCTGAACAAGGGGAGCCAAAACAAAGAGAGGCATATTCCTAAAGTCTGAAGCACAGAAGCTACCTATAGACCAGTAATGGGATTTCACAAATTATGTAAGAATCTCTGTGCACATGCTTGGCATGGCCGCTCATGCCTATAATCCCAGCAATCTGGGGGCTGAGGTGGATGGATCCTTGGGAGTTCCAGTCCATCTTGTGTTACGAATTTATCTCAAGGCCTCTTTCAACAACTACATAAGATGCTTTTTCCAAAAAGAGGACAAAAGAAAAGTAGACACACTTGGTCCAGGTCCCTGGGTTCACTACATGAGTTGTGGAGTCTAAATATTCCATGCCATGAGAAAATACCTGGGATTTTTAGTGAAAGGGGCATTTGCATCCCTTTTCTAAGGGTTTCCCTTTCACCATGTTACATTTGAATTCTGAGAAAACCTGCTGGTGATAAGCTATCTAGCATTATGTTGGTTTAGGTATTGAGCTAGTACCTCATGTTTAGTGTTCAGGGTTACGCTGGAATGGCTGCAGACCTCCTTGAAATAGCGATTGCAGACAAGTGAACCCCGAGGAAGCTGCATAGTTGAAGCAGGCACTCCAAATATTCATGCATTGCAGGGATTCACTTTCATTTTGGGACTCATCTTCTGGTTGCTGGCTTTTAGTGCTAACTGATACTACCATGGTGGCAGTAATCCAGCAGAGACTGCATATATGGTTTGCAGGTTTGCTTCCCAAGCCACCAGAAACTTGGCAGAACCCAAATCATTGTGGCATTTTCTTTCCTCCCCTGAAACATTTGGCTTTCTAAGTTTGAAAATTGAATAGACTGCGCTAGTCAAGTTTGGACCCCATGTACCACCAACAGAGGTAAGACAGAGCCAACTACTTCCCTCCACTTGTCAAAATATGTCAAATTTGCTTGATCACCACAACTTCAAAGAAAATTCTGAGGCAACTTAGAGAGGTTAATCAAATACTGCATGATTGGAATGGCTGTGGTTGTATGAGGTGGAAAGCTGCAGAGTTGGGCTGAAACTGTTCACAGAAACCCACAGGCTTGTGGTTGCCAGGCAACCACACTGGGCTGAGACTGGCTGAACATCACTGTGAGGTGGATTTTAGGCTCTAGGTTTGAAAATTTAAAAGACTGGGGTAGTCAAGTTTGGAACCCATCGACCACAGACAGACCAAAAGGTCTTTCAATTACTTCCCTCCACTTCTCAAAATATGTCAAATTTTCTTGATCACTACAACTGTAAAAAAAATTCTGAGGCAACATAGAGAGACTAATCAAATACTGCATGATTGGAATGGCTGTGGTTGTATGAGGTGGAAAGCTGCAGAGTTGGGCTGAAACAGTTCACAGAAATCCACAAGCTTGTGGTTGCCAGGAAACCACACTGGGCTGCAATTGGCTGAGCACCATTGTTAGCTGGACTTTAGGCTCTAGGACACAAGTGTGCAGTAGGAGACCTGAGTCACAATGCTGGGCGTTGCCATGGAGACCTCAGTGGCACAGAGGACCTTGTAGGGCAAGTTTTAAAAAGGATGAATATTCTTGGCCTGGTGTGCCACAATATTCTCTTTGAAGGCTTCACTGCTCAGAATTTGTGGATGGAAATGCTTGCCAGTCTACACATGGATGTACTTTCAATGGGATATGAAATATGCCAGGGCCTGGCAGATGATCTCTGCCATGTCCTATCATTGAGCATACGCTTTTCCCTTGTCATGTCTGTCATTTGGCTGAGTACTGTTCCCTAAGCTATTCAGTCAAGACTTGCTGGCATCATTCACCTGCAGTATAAGAGCTTTCTGTGAAATTTCTCAGCAGAAATCCTCTGCAAGCACATAGCTTTGGATATGAGAGACAGTGGTGGAAGTTGAATTTCAAGGGCAGATATTTGAAAACAATGAAACAAGCCCCGAATTAGATCTTTACATGTTTCCCAGATGAATATGTTTGGAAATACAGGGGAAGATGGATATCAACCCTGAGAAGAGTGCACACCCATTTCAAGGTACAAAAACCAGGGAAAAACATGGGAAAGCAAGAGAGCTGGTTAATCTGATGTAAAAACCTTTGATGATGAAAGGAAAATTATATTCTCATGATGATATAATCAGGCTGTAGAAGTGAACTTCTCATGTTGGTTCTCCTATGTGTGGCCTTCTGCATTGGGCGGTGGATGTAGGACAGGAAATCTTCAAATAAATCTGGTGGAACACAAAATACTGAAAAAAAATTCAGCCTAAATCCTGTGTATTCCTTCCCTTTGAGAACATATATGGATAATGTATGAAGTTTCAAAAGAGAAAATGTCTTTTGGGTCATGGTTTCAACAATGAAATGGTCACTTCACATAACATTTTGAATTTTGCTTTCACACTTGCTCATGTACCGGGCCTGAGTAAAGCAGAATGCAGAGTAAGCCTCTTCAATGGTTGTGCATTCCATAAGTGGTTTTAAAACCAGGGAACCCCTTTGGACTTAGTGTTTGTATTTTATTGGTTGATTGGTTTTTCAAATTGTTTGTTTTACTATTTTTAACTTTGTGAGTCAGGGAAGCCCTCACTCATAGAGATTCAGACCTCTCCAAAAGCTCTGAAGTTATTCATGTAACAGCTATTACATGTTATAAGTTTCTCCTATTAAAACTTGAAAGAGAAACAGACTCTGCTACTTTTCATCTAAATTCAGTGTTGGGCTAAATTCAGTGTTGGACTTTTTACAAGTCCTTTGAAATGTGTCCTCCTCTAGTCACTGGTCGTGCTGGAATTTACTTTCTTGTGAAGACAGGATTTGAGCAAATTGACACAAGTACAGTTTGCCACTACTCTGGACAACTGGTTAAATATCGAGTTCCCTAAATGGTGTGTGTTTTAATTTGATCTCTGCCCACACTTTGCTCATCCAGTTAGAACCAAAGGGCTCCAGGCCATAGCGTTCCAGGCCTAAACAAGAAAATTTCCATTCCGTTTTGGGAGTTCATTCGTCTCTCATAATTACTTTTTCCACAAATGTGTGCCTCAGGAAAGGCCGTGTCCAAATGTGGAGAGGCCCATTTTCTTTCACTCACTTTCAGACTTTCTAAGATTTTCAGTTACTAGAGGTTTGCGCAGACTTGCCATTGTCAAGGGACAGTACACTTCACTTGAAGTTGTGCAGTATTACTTCATGTGTCTCCGTGGAATTTCCACCAATGGGAAACTCTTGCTGTATTCATCTCCAAGTGTTTCTGGGTAAGAAAATATAAGTAACAAAGGATGTGGTTTCAAGCCCAATGAGGAAAGGAGGGATTATCTTTGTTTCAGTGCAGGTTGACCTTTCAAAGAAACAGTAATTCCTATGAAATAGGAGGTAAAATCTTTTGTAAAGAGACATGGACATGACCCGCTGAAGTTTATGTCACTGTTTTTAAAACGCCAAGGGCATTTCAGAAATTCTTGGCTACTGAAGTGCCCCTTTTTTCAAATTTCTCTTAGGTAAGACACTCCAGCTTCGTCAAACCATGGTACTGTTCCTTCCATGTAAAAAACCAAAGCAAAAAAGAAAATAAATTAAAACAAAACCCATCAAATTACATTTGAGAGCACACAATTGCTCAGCAGGCCCACCATTCAAGAAGCCAGAGGTACAGACGCCTCAGCCTTCAGCCCATGGCCTGAAGTTTTGTCTCTATCATGGCCCCTCAATTCCCTGGCATGTCCACATTAACTCATGAATCTTTACTCATTTCCTCTTCAAATGCACAGGATCCAATATATTTGAACCCTGTTCACCTGGGCTGTAATCATCCAAGGACACACCAGAGGAAGGGCAGCCACCCCCTTGCCTGGGCCCTTGGAGCTTATCACAATAGAAATGGACACCTGAACAAGGGGAGCCAAAACAAAGAGAGGCATATTCCTAAAGTCTGAAGCACAGAAGCTGCCTATAGACCAGTAGGGGGATTTCACAAATTATGTAAGAATCTCTGTGCACATGCTTGGCATGGCCGCTCATGCCTATAATCCCAGCAATCTGGGGGCTGAGGTGGATGGATCCTTGGGAGTTCCAGTCCATCTTGGGCTACGAATTTATCTCAAGGCCTCTTTCAACAACTACATAAGATGCTGTTTCCAAAAAGAGGACAACAGAAAAGTAGACACACTTGATCCAGGTCCCTGGGTTCACTACATGAGTTGTGGAGTCTAAATATTCCATGCCATGAGAAAATACCTGGGATTTTTAGTGAAAGGGGCATTTGCATCCCTTTTCTAAGGGTTTCCCTTTCACCATGTTACATTTGAATTCTGAGAAAACCTGCTGGTGATAAGCTATCTAGCATTATGTTGGTTTAGGTATTGAGCTAGTACCTCATGTTTAGTGTTCAGGGTTATGCTGGAATGGCTGCAGAGCTCCTTGAAATAGCGATTGCAGACAAGTGAACCCCGAGGAAGCTGGATAGTTGAAGCAGGCACTCCAAATATTCATGCACTGCAAGGATTCACTTTCATTTTGGGACTCATCTTCTACTTGCTGGCTTTTAGTGCTAACTGATACTACCATGGTGGCAGTAATCCAGCAGAGACTGCATGTATGGTTTGCAGGTTTGCTTCCCAAGCCACCAGAAACTTGGCAGAACCCAAATCATTGTGGCATTTTCTTTCCTCCCCTGAAACATTTGGCTTTCTAAGTTTGAAAATTGAATAGACTGGGCTAGTCAAGTTTGGACCCCATGTACCACCAACAGAGCTAAAGACAGAGCCAACTACTTCCCTCCACTTGTCAAAATATGTCAAATTTGCTTGATCACCACAACTTCAAAGAAAATTCTGAGGCAACTTAGAGAGGTTAATCAAATACTGCACGATTGGAATGGCTGTGGTTTTATGAGGTGGAAAGCTGCAGAGTTGGGCTGAAACTGTTCACAGAAACCCACAGGCTTGTGGTTGCCAGGCAACCACACTGGGCTGAGACTGGCTGAACATCACTGTGAGGTGGATTTTAGGCTCTAGGTTTGAAAATTTAAAAGACTGGGGTAGTCAAGTTTGGAACCCATCGACCACAGACAGACCAAAAGGTCTTTCAATTACTTCCCTCCACTTCTCAAAATATGTCAAATTTTCTTGATCACTACAACTGTAAAAAAAATTCTGAGGCAACATAGAGAGGCTAATCAAATACTGCATGATTGGAATGGCTGTGGTTGTATGAGGTGGAAAGCTGCAGAGTTGGGCTGAAACAGTTCACAGAAATCCACAAGCTTGTGGTTGCCAGGAAACCACACTGGGCTGCAATTGGCTGAGCACCATTGTTAGCTGGACTTTAGGCTCTAGGACACAAGTGTGCAGTAGGAGACCTGAGTCACAATGCTGGGCGTTGCCATGGAGACCTCAGTGGCACAGAGGACCTTGTAGGGCAAGTTTTAAATAGGATGAATATTCTTGGCCTGGTGTGCCACAATATTCTCTCTGAAGGCTTCACTGCTCAGAATTTGTGGATGGAAATGCTTGCCAATCTACACATGGATGTACTTTCAATGGGATATGAAATATGCCAGGGCCTGGCAGATGATCTCTGCCATGTCCTATCATTGAGCATACGCTTTTCCCTTGTCATGTCTGTCATTTGGCTGAGTACTGTTCCCTAAGCTATTCAGTCAAGACTTGCTGGCATCATTCACCTGCAGCATAAGAGCTTTCTGTGAAATTTCCCAGCAGAAATCCTCTGCAAGCACATAGCTTTGGATATGAGAGACAGTGGTGGAAGTTGAATTTCAACGGCAGATATTTGAAAACAATGAAACAAGCCCCAAATAAGATCTTTACATGTTTCCCAGATGAATATGTTTGGAAATACAGGGGAAGATGGATATCAAGCCTGAGAAGAGTGCACACCCATTTCAAGGTACAAAAACCAGGGAAAAACATGGGAAAGCAAGAGAGCTGGTTAATCTGATGTAAAAACCTTTGATGATGAAAGGAAAATTATATTCTCATGATGATATAATCAGGCTGTAGAAGTGAACTTCTCATGTTGGTTCTCCTATGTGTGGCCTTCTGCATTGGGCGGTGGATGTAGGACAGGAAATCTTCAAATAAATCTGGTGGAACACAAAATACTGAAAAAAAAATTCAGCCTAAATCCTGTGTATTCCTTCCCTTTGAGAACATATATGGATAATGTATGAAGTTACAAAAGAGAAAATGTCTTTTGGGTCATGGTTTCAACAATGAAATGGTCACTTCACATAACATTTTGAATTTTGCTTTCACACTTGCTCATGTACCGGGCCTGAGTAAAGCAGAATGCAGAGTAAGCCTCTTCAATGGTTGTGCATTCCATAAGTGGTTTTAAAACCAGGGAACCCCTTTGGACTTAGTGTTTGTATTTTATTGGTTAATTGGTTTTACAAATTGTTTGTTTTACTATTTTTAACTTTGTGAGTCAGGGAAGCCCTCACTCATAGAGATTCAGACCTCTCCAAAAGCTCTGAAGTTATTCATGTAACAGCTATTACATGTTATAAGTTTCTCCTATTAAAACTTGAAAGAGAAACAGACTCTGCTACTTTTCATCTAAATTCAGTGTTGGGCTAAATTCAGTGTTGGACTTTTTACAAGTCCTTTGAAATGTGTCCTCCTCTAGTCACTGGTCGTGCTGGAATTTACTTTCTTGTGAAGACAGGATTTGAGCAAATTGACACAAGTACAGTTTGCCACTACTCTGGACACCTGGTTAAATATCGAGTTCCCTAAATGGTGTGTGTTTTACTTTGATCTCTGCCCACACTTTGCTCATCCAGTTAGAACCAAAGGGCTCCAGGCCATAGCGTTCCAGGCCTAAACAAGAAAATTTCCATTCCGTTTTGGGAGTTCATTCGTCTCTCATAATTACTTTTTCCACAGATGTGTGCTTCAGGATAGGCCCTGTCCAAATGTGGAGAGGCCCATTTTCATTCACTCACTTTCAGACTTTCTAAGATTTTCAGTTACTAGAGGTTTGCGCAGACTTGCCATTGTCAAGGGACAGTACACTTCACTTGAAGTTGTGCAGTATTACTTCATGTGTCACCGTGGAATTTCCACCAATGGGAAACTCTTGCTGTATTCATCTCCAAGTGTTTCTGGGTAAGAAAATATAAGTAACAAAAATGTGGTTTCAAGCCCAATGAGGAAAGGAGGGATTATCTTTGTTTCAGTGCAGGTTGACCTTTCAAAGAAACAGTAATTCCTATGAAATAGGAGGTAAAATCTTTTGTAAAGAGACATGGACATGACCCGCTGAAGTTTATGTCACTGTTTTTAAAACGCCAAGGGCATTTCAGAAATTCTTGGCTACTGAAGTGCCCCTTTTTTCAAATATCTCTTAGGTAAGACACTCCAGCTTCGTCAAACCATGGTACTGTTCCTTCCATGTAAAAAACCAAAGCAAAAAAGAAAATAAATTCAAACAAAACCCATCAAATTACATTTGAGAGCACACAATTGCTCAGCAGGCCCACCATTCAAGAAGCTAGAGGTACAGAAGCCTCAGCCTTCAGCCCATGGCCTGAAGTTTTGTCTCTATCATGGCCCCTCAATTCCCTGGCATGTCCACATTAACTCATGAATTTTTACTCATTTCCTCTTCAAATGCACAGGATCCAATATATTTGAACCCTGTTCACCTGGGCTGTAATCATCCAAGGACACACCAGAGGAAGGGCAGCCACCCACTTGCCTGGGACCTTGGAGCTTATCACAATAGAAATGGACACCTGAACAAGGGGAGCCAAAACAAAGAGAGGCATATTCCTAAAGTCTGAAGCACAGAAGCTACCTATAGACCAGTAGTGGGATTTCACAAATTATGTAAGAATCTCTGTGCACATGCTTGGCATGGCCGCTCATGCCTATAATCCCAGCAATCTGGGGGCTGAGGTGGATGGATCCTTGGGAGTTCCAGTCCATCTTGGGCTACGAATTTATCTCAAGGCCTCTTTCAACAACTACATAAGATGCTGTTTCCAAAAAGAGGACAACAGAAAAGTAGACACACTTGGTATGGGTCCCTGGGTTCACTACATGAGTTGTGGAGTCTAAATATTCCATGCCATGAGAAAATACCTGGGATTTTTAGTGAAAGGGGCATTTGCATCCCTTTTCTAAGTGTTTCCCTTTCACCATGTTACATTTGAATTCTGAGAAAACCTGCTGGTGATAAGCTATCTAGCATTATGTTGGTTTAGGTATTGAGCTAGTACCTCATGTTTAGTGTTCAGGGTTATGCTGGAATGGCTGCAGAGCTCCTTGAAATAGCGATTGCAGACAAGTGAACCCCGAGGATGCTGGATAGTTGAAGCAGGCACTCCAGATATTCATGCACTGCAAGGATTCACTTTCATTTTGGGACTCATCTTCTGCTTGCTGGCTTTTAGTGCTAACTGATACTACCATGGTGGCAGTAATCCAGCAGAGACTGCATGTATGGTTTGCAGGTTTGCTTCCCAAGCCACCAGAAACTTGGCAGAACTCAAATCATTGTGGCATTTTCTTTCCTCCCCTGAAACTTTTGGCTTTCTAAGTTTGAAAATTGAATAGACTGCGCTAGTCAAGTTTGGACCCCATGGACCACCAACAGAGCTAAAGACAGAGCCAACTACTTCCCTCCACTTGTCAAAATATGTCAAATTTGCTTGATCACCACAACTTCAAAGAAAATTCTGAGGCAACTTAGAGAGGTTAATCAAATACTGCACGATTGGAATGGCTGTGGTTTTATGAGGTGGAAAGCTGCAGAGTTGGGCTGAAACTGTTCACAGAAACCCACAGGCTTGTGGTTGCCAGGCAACCACACTGGGCGGAGACTGGCTGAACATCACTGTGAGGTGGATTTTAGGCTCTAGGTTTGAAAATTTAAAAGACTGGGGTAGTCAAGTTTGGAACCCATCGACCACAGACAGACCAAAAGGTCTTTCAATTACTTCCCTCCACTTCTCAAAATATGTCAAATTTTCTTGATCACTACAACTGTAAAAAAAATTCTGAGGCAACATAGAGAGACTAATCAAATACTGCATGATTGGAATGGCTGTGGTTGTATGAGGTGGAAAGCTGCAGAGTTGGGCTGAAACAGTTCACAGAAATCCACAAGCTTGTGGTTGCCAGGAAACCACACTGGGCTGCAATTGGCTGAGCACCATTGTTAGCTGGACTTTAGGCTCTAGGACACAAGTGTGCAGTAGGAGACCTGAGTCACAATGCTGGGCGTTGCCATGGAGACCTCAGTGGCACAGAGGACCTTGTAGGGCAAGTTTTAAATAGGATGAATATTCTTGGCCTGGTGTGCCACAATATTCTCTCTGAAGGCTTCACTGTTCAGAATTTGTGGATGGAAATGCTTGCCAATCTACACATGGATGTACTTTCAATGGGATATGAAATATGCCAGGGCCTGGCAGATGATCTCTGCCATGTCCTATCATTGAGCATACGCTTTTCCCTTGTCATGACTGTCATTTGGCTGAGTACTGTTCCCTAAGCTATTCAGTCAAGACTTGCTGGCATCATTCACCTGCAGTATAAGAGCTTTCTGTGAAATTTCTCAGCAGAAATCCTCTGCAAGCACATAGCTTTGTATATGAGAGACAGTGGTGGAAGTTGAATTTCAAGGGCAGATATTTGAAAACAATGAAACAAGCCCCGAATAAGATCTTTACATGTTTCCCAGATGAATATGTTTGGAAATACAGGGGAAGATGGATATCAAGCCTGAGAAGAGTGCACACCCATTTCAAGGTACAAAAACCCGGGAAAAACATGGGAAAGCAAGAGAGCTGGTTAATCTGATGTAAAAACCTTTGATGATGAAAGGAAAATTATATTCTCATGATGATATAATCAGGCTGTAGAAGTGAACTTCTCATGTTGGTTCTCCTATGTGTGGCCTTCTGCATTGGGCGGTGGATGTAGGACAGGAGATCTTCAAATAAATCTGGTGGAACACAAAATACTGAAAAAAAAATTCAGCCTAAATCCTGTGTATTCCTTCCCTTTGAGAACATATATGGATAATGTATGAAGTTTCAAAAGAGAAAATGTCTTTTGGGTCATGGTTTCAACAATGAAATGGTCACTTCACATAACATTTTGAATTTTGCTTTACACTTGCTCATGTAGCGGGCCTGAGTAAAGCAGAATGCAGAGTAAGCCTCTTCAATGGTTGTGCATTCCATAAGTGGTTTTAAAACCAGGGAACCCCTTTGGACTTAGTGTTTGTATTTAATTGGTTGATTGGTTTTGCAAATTGTTTGTTTTACTATTTTTAACTTTGTGAGTCAAGGAAGCCCTCACTCATAGAGATTCAGACCTCTCCAAAAGCTCTGAAGTTATTCATGTAACAGCTATTACATGTTATAAGTTTCTCCTATTAAAACTTGAAAGAGAAACAGACTCTGCTACTTTTCATCTAAATTCAGTGTTGGGCTAAATTCAGTGTTGGACTTTTTACAAGTCCTTTGAAATGTGTCCTCCTCTAGTCACTGGTCGTGCTGGAATTTACTTTCTTGTGAAGACAGGATTTGAGCAAATTGACACAAGTACAGTTTGCCACTACTCTGGACACCTGGTTAAATATCGAGTTCCCTAAATGGTGTGTGTTTTACTTTGATCTCTGCCCACACTTTGCTCATCCAGTTAGAACCACAGGGCTCCAGGCCATAGCGTTCCAGGCCTAAACAAGAAAATTTCCATTCCGTTTTGGGAGTTCATTCGTCTCTCATAATTACTTTTTCCACAGATGTGTGCTTCAGGATAGGCCCTGTCCAAATGTGGAGAGGCCCATTTTCATTCACTCACTTTCAGACTTTCTAAGATTTTCAGTTACTAGAGGTTTGCGCAGACTTGCCATTGTCAAGGGACAGTGCACTTCACTTGAAATTGTGCAGTATTACTTCATGTGTCTCCGAGGAATTTCCACCAATGGGAAACTCTTGCTGTATTCATCTCCAAGTGTTTCTGCATAAGAAAATATAAGTAACAAAGGATGTGGTTTCAAGCCCAATGAGGAAAGGAGGGATTATCTTTGTTTCAGAGCAGGTTGACCTTTCAAAGAAACAGTAATTCCTATGAAATAGGAGGTAAAATCTTTTGTAAAGAGACATGGACATGACCCGCTCAAGTTTATGTCACTGTTTTTAAAACGCCAAGGGCATTTCAGAAATTCTTGGCTACTGAAGTGCCCCTTTTTTCAAATTTCTCTTAGGTAAGACACTCCAGCTTCGTCAAACCATGGTACTGTTCCTTCCATGTAAAATCAAAGCAAAAAAGAAAATAAATTCAAACAAAACCCATCAAATTACATTTGAGAGCACACAATTGCTCAGCAGGTCCACTATTCAAGAAGCTAGAGGTACAGAAGCCTCAGCCTTCAGCCCATGGCCTGAAGTTTTGTCTCTATCATGGCCCCTCAATTCCCTGGCATGTCCACCTTAACTCATGAATCTTTACTCATTTCCTCTTCAAATGCACAGGATCTAATATATTTGAACCCTGTTCACCTGGGCTGTAATCATCCAAGGACACACCAGAGGAAGGGCAGCCACCCCCTTGCCTGGGGCCTTGGAGCTTATCACAATAGAAATGGACACCTGAACAAGGGGAGACAAAACAAAGAGAGGCATATTCCTAAAGTCTGAAGCACAGAAGCTACCTATAGACCAGTAGTGGGATTTCACAAATTATGTAAGAATCTCTGTGCACATGCTTGGCATGGCCGCTCATGCCTATAATCCCAGCAATCTGGGGGCTGAGGTGGATGGATCCTTGGGAGTTCCAGTCCATCTTGGGTTACGAATTTATCTCAAGGTCTCTTTCAACAACTACATAAGATGCTGTTTCCAAAAAGAGGACAAAAGAAAAGTAGACACACTTGGTCCAGGTCCCTGGGTTCACTACATGACTTGTGGAGTCTAAATATTCCATGCCATGAGAAAATACCTGGGATTTTTAGTGAAAGGGGCATTTGCATCCCTTTTCTAAGGGTTTCCCTTTCACCATGTTACATTTGAATTCTGAGAAAACCTGCTGGTGATAAGCTATCTAGCATTATGTTGGTTTAGGTATTGAGCTAGTACCTCATGTTTAGTGTTCAGGGTTATGCTGGAATGGCTGCAGAGCTCCTTGAAATAGCGATTGCAGACAAGTGAACCCTGAGGAAGCTGGATAGTTGAAGCAGGCACTCCAAATATTCATGCATTGCAGGGATTCACTTTCATTTTGGGACTCATCTTCTGGTTGCTGGCTTTTAGTGCTAACTGATACTACCATGGTGGCAGTAATCCAGCAGAGACTGCATATATGGTTTGCAGGTTTGCTTCACAAGCCACCAGAAACTTGGCAGAACCCAAATCATTGTGGCATTTTCTTTCCTCCCCTGAAACTTTTGGCTTTCTAAGTTTGAAAATTGAATAGACTGCGCTAGTCAAGTTTGGACCCCATGTACCACCAACAGAGCTAAAGACAGAGCCAACTATTTCCCTCCACTTGTCAAAATATGTCAAATTTGCTTGATCACCACAACTTCAAAGAAAATTCTGAGGCAACTTAGAGAGGTTAATCAAATACTGCACGATTGGAATGGCTGTGGTTTTATGAGGTGGAAAGCTGCAGAGTTGGGCTGAAACTGTTCACAGAAACCCACAGGCTTGTGGTTGCCAGGCAACCACACTGGGCTGAGACTGGCTGATCATCACTGTGAGGTGGATTTTAGGCTCTAGGTTTGAAAATTTAAAAGACTGGGGTAGTCAAGTTTGGAACCCATCGACCACAGACAGACCAAAAGGTCTTTCAATTACTTACCTCCACTTCTCAAAATATGTCAAATTTTCTTGATCACTACAACTGTAAAAAATATTCTGAGGCAACATAGAGAGACTAATCAAATACTGCATGATTGGAATGGCTGTGGTTGTATGAGGTGGAAAGCTGCAGAGTTGGGCTGAAACAGTTCACAGAAATCCACAAGCTTGTGGTTGCCAGGAAACCACACTGGGCTGCAATTGGCTGAGCACCATTGTTAGCTGGACTTTAGGCTCTAGGACACAAGTGTGCAGTAGGAGACCTGAGTCACAATGCTGGGCGTTGCCATGGAGACCTCAGTGGCACAGAGGACCTTGTAGGGCAAGTTTTAAAAAGCATGAATATTCTTGGCCTGGTGTGCCACAATATTCTCTCTGAAGGCTTCACTGCTCAGAATTTGTGGATGGAAATGCTTGCCAATCTACACATGGATGTACTTTCAATGGGATATGAAATATGCCAGGGCCTGGCAGATGATCTCTGCCATGTCCTATCATTGAGCATACACTTTTCCCTTGTCATGTCTGTCATTTGGCTGAGTACTGTTCCCTAAGCTATTCAGTCAAGACTTGCTGGCATCATTCACCTGCAGTATAAGAGCTTTCTGTGAAATTTCTCAGCAGAAATCCTCTGCAAGCACATAGCTTTGGATATGAGAGACAGTGGTGGAAGTTGAATTTCAAGGGCAGATATTTGAAAACAATGAAACAAGCCCCGAATAAGATCTTTACATGTTTCCCAGATGAATATGTTTGGAAATACAGGGGAAGATGGATATCAAGCCTGAGAAGAGTGCACACCCATTTCAAGGTACAAAAACCAGGGAAAAACATGGGAAAGCAAGAGAGCTGGTTAATCTGATGTAAAAACCTTTGATGATGAAAGGAAAATTATATTCTCATGATGATATAATCAGGCTGTAGGAGTGAACTTCTCATGTTGGTTCTCCTATGTGTGGCCTTCTGCATTGGGCGGTGGATGTAGGACAGGATATCTTCAAATAAATCTGGTGGAACACAAAATACTGAAAAAAAAATTCAGCCTAAATCCTGTGTATTCCTTCCCTTTGAGAACATATATGGATAATGTATGCAGTTTCAAAAGAGAAAATGTCTTTTGGGTCATGGTTTCAACAATGAAATGGTCACTTCACATAACATTTTGAATTTTGCTTTCACACTTGCTCATGTACCGGGCCTGAGTAAAGCAGAATGCAGAGTAAGCCTCTTCAATGGTTGTGCATTCCATAAGTGGTTTTAAAACCAGGGAACCCCTTTGGACTTAGTGTTTGTATTTTATTGGTTGATTGGTTTTTCAAATATTTGTTTTACTATTTTTAACTTTGTGAGTCAGGGAAGCCCTCACTCATAGAGATTCAGACCTCTCCAAAAGCTCTGAAGTTATTCATGTAACAGCTATTACATGTTATAAGTTTCTCCTATTAAAACTTGAAAGAGAAACAGACTCTGCTACTTTTCATCTAAATTCAGTGTTGGGCTAAATTCAGTGTTGGACTTTTAACAAGTCCTTTGAAATGTGTCCTCCTCTAGTCACTGGTCGTGCTGGAATTTACTTTCTTGTGAAGACAGGATTTGAGCAAATTGACACAAGTACAGTTTGCCACTACTCTGGACACCTGGTTAAATATCGAGTTCCCTAAATGGTGTGTGTTTTAATTTGATCTCTGCCCACACTTTGCTCATCCAGTTAGAACCACAGGGCTCCAGGCCATAGCGTTCCAGGCCTAAACAAGAAAATTTCCATTCCGTTTTGGGAGTTCATTCGTCTCTCATAATTACTTTTTCCACAGATGTGTGCTTCAGGATAGGCCGTGTCCAAATGTGGAGAGGCCCATTTTCATTCACTCACTTTCAGACTTTCTAAGATTTTCAGTTACTAGAGTTTTGCGCAGACTTGCCATTGTCAAGGGACAGTGCACTTCACTTGAAGTTGTGCAGTATTACTTCATGTGTCTCCGTGGAATTTCCACCAATGGGAAACTCTTGCTGTATTCATCTCCAAGTGTTTCTGCATAAGAAAATATAAGTAACAAAGGATGTGGTTTCAAGCCCAATGAGGAAAGGAGGGATTATCTTTGTTTCAGTGCAGGTTGACCTTTCAAAGAAACAGTAATTCCTATGAAATAGGAGGTAAAATCTTTTGTAAGGAGACATGGACATGACCCGCTGAAGTTCATGTCACTGTTTTTAAAATGCCAAGGGCATTTCAGAAATTCTTGGCTACTGAAGTGCCCCTTTTTTCAAATTTCTCTTAGGTAAGACACTCCAGCTTCGTCAAACCATGGTACTGTTCCTTCCATGTAAAAAACCAAAGCAAAAAAGAAAATAAATTAAAACAAAACCCATCAAATTACATTTGAGAGCACACAATTGCTCAGCAGGTCCACTATTCAAGAAGCTAGAGGTACAGAAGCCTCAGCCTTCAGCCCATGGCCTCAAGTTTTGTCTCTATCATGGCCCCTCAATTCCCTGGCATGTCCACATTAACTCATGAATCTTTACTCATTTCCTCTTCAAATGCACAGGATCCAATATATTTGAACCCTGTTCACCTGGGCTGTAATCATCCAAGGACACACCAGAGGAAGGGCAGCCACCCCCTTGCCTGGGGCCTTGGAGCTTATCACAATAGAAATGGACACCTGAACAAGGGGAGCCAAAACAAAGAGAGGCATATTCCTAAAGTCTGAAGCACAGAAGCTACCTATAGACCAGTAGTGGGATTTCACAAATTATGTAAGAATCTCTGTGCACATGCTTGGCATGGCCGCTCATGCCTATAATCCCAGCAATCTGGGGGCTGAGGTGGATGGATCCTTGGGAGTTCCAGTCCATCTTGGGCTACGAATTTATCTCAAGGCCTCTTTCAACAACTACATAAGATGCTGTTTCCAAAAAGAGGACAACAGAAAAGTAGACACACTTGATCCAGGTCCCTGGGTTCACTACATGAGTTGTGGAGTCTAAATATTCCATGCCATGAGAAAATACCTGGGATTTTTAGTGAAAGGGGCATTTGCATCCCTTTTCTAAGGGTTTCCCTTTCACCATGTTACATTTGAATTCTGAGAAAACCTGCTGGTGATTAGCTATCTAGCATTATGTTGGTTTAGGTATTGAGCTAGTACCTGATGTTTATTGTTCAGGGTTATGCTGGAATGGCTGCAGAGCTCCTTGAAATAGCGATTGCAGACAAGTGAACCCCGAGGAAGCTGGATAGTTGAAGCAGGCACTCCAAATATTCATGCACTGCAAGGATTCACTTTCATTTTGGGACTCATCTTCTACTTGCTGGCTTTTAGTGCTAACTGATACTACCATGGTGGCAGTAATCCAGCAGAGACTGCATGTATGGTTTGCAGGTTTGCTTCCCAAGCCACCAGAAACTTGGCAGAACCCAAATCATTGTGGCATTTTCTTTCCTCCCCTGAAACATTTGGCTTTCTAAGTTTGAAAATTGAATAGACTGCGCTAGTCAAGTTTGGACCCCATGTACCACCAACAGAGCTAAAGACAGAGCCAACTACTTCCCTCCACTTGTCAAAATATGTCAAATTTGCTTGATCACCACAACTTCAAAGAAAATTCTGAGGCAACTTAGAGAGGTTAATCAAATACTGCACGATTGGAATGGCTGTGGTTTTATGAGGTGGAAAGCTGCAGAGTTGGGCTGAAACTGTTCACAGTAACCCACAGGCTTGTGGTTGCCAGGCAACCACACTGGGCTGAGAATGGCTGAACATCACTGTGAGGTGGATTTTAGGCTCTAGGTTTGAAAATTTAAAAGACTGGGGTAGTCAAGTTTGGAACCCATCGACCACAGACAGACCAAAAGGTCTTTCAATTACTTCCCTCCACTTCTCAAAATATGTCAAATTTTCTTGATCACTACAACTGTAAAAAAAATTCTGAGGCAACATAGAGAGACTAATCAAATACTGCATGATTGGAATGGCTGTGGTTGTATGAGGTGGAAAGCTGCAGAGTTGGGCTGAAACAGTTCACAGAAATCCACAAGCTTGTGGTTGCCAGGAAACCACACTGGGCTGCAATTGGCTGAGCACCATTGTTAGCTGGACTTTAGGCTCTAGGACACAAGTGTGCAGTAGGAGACCTGAGTCACAATGCTGGGCGTTGCCATGGAGACCTCAGTGGCACAGAGGACCTTGTAGGGCAAGTTTTAAATAGGATGAATATTCTTGGCCTGGTGTGCCACAATATTCTCTCTGAAGGCTTCACTGCTCAGAATTTGTGGATGGAAATGCTTGCCAATCTACACATGGATGTACTTTCAATGGGATATGAAATATGCCAGGGCCTGGCAGATGATCTCTGCCATGTCCTATCATTGAGCATACGCTTTTCCCTTGTCATGTCTGTCATTTGGCTGAGTACTGTTCCCTAAGCTATTCAGTCAAGACTTGCTGGCATCATTCACCTGCAGTATAAGAGCTTTCTGTGAAATTTCTCAGCAGAAATCCTCTGCAAGCACATAGCTTTGGATATGAGAGACAGTGGTGGAAGTTGAATTTCAAGGGCAGATATTTGAAAACAATGAAACAAGCCCCGAATAAGATCTTTACATGTTTCCCAGATGAATATGTTTGGAAATACAGGGGAAGATGGATATCAAGCCTGAGAAGAGTGCACACCCATTTCAAGGTACAAAAACCAGGGAAAAACATGGGAAAGCAAGAGAGCTGGTTAATCTGATGTAAAAACCTTTGATGATGAAAGGAAAATTATATTCTCATGATGATATAATCAGGCTGTAGGAGTGAACTTCTCATGTTGGTTCTCCTATGTGTGGCCTTCTGCATTGGGCGGTGGATGTAGGACAGGATATCTTCAAATAAATCTGGTGGAACACAAAATACTGAAAAAAAAATTCAGCCTAAATCCTGTGTATTCCTTCCCTTTGAGAACATATATGGATAATGTATGCAGTTTCAAAAGAGAAAATGTCTTTTGGGTCATGGTTTCAACAATGAAATGGTCACTTCACATAACATTTTGAATTTTGCTTTCACACTTGCTCATGTACCGGGCCTGAGTAAAGCAGAATGCAGAGTAAGCCTCTTCAATGGTTGTGCATTCCATAAGTGGTTTTAAAACCAGGGAACCCCTTTGGACTTAGTGTTTGTATTTTATTGGTTGATTGGTTTTTCAAATATTTGTTTTACTATTTTTAACTTTGTGAGTCAGGGAAGCCCTCACTCATAGAGATTCAGACCTCTCCAAAAGCTCTGAAGTTATTCATGTAACAGCTATTACATGTTATAAGTTTCTCCTATTAAAACTTGAAAGAGAAACAGACTCTGCTACTTTTCATCTAAATTCAGTGTTGGGCTAAATTCAGTGTTGGACTTTTAACAAGTCCTTTGAAATGTGTCCTCCTCTAGTCACTGGTCGTGCTGGAATTTACTTTCTTGTGAAGACAGGATTTGAGCAAATTGACACAAGTACAGTTTGCCACTACTCTGGACACCTGGTTAAATATCGAGTTCCCTAAATGGTGTGTGTTTTAATTTGATCTCTGCCCACACTTTGCTCATCCAGTTAGAACCACAGGGCTCCAGGCCATAGCGTTCCAGGCCTAAACAAGAAAATTTCCATTCCGTTTTGGGAGTTCATTCGTCTCTCATAATTACTTTTTCCACAGATGTGTGCTTCAGGATAGGCCGTGTCCAAATGTGGAGAGGCCCATTTTCATTCACTCACTTTCAGACTTTCTAAGATTTTCAGTTACTAGAGGTTTGCGCAGACTTGCCATTGTCAAGGGACAGTGCACTTCACTTGAAGTTGTGCAGTATTACTTCATGTGTCTCCGTGGAATTTCCACCAATGGGAAACTCTTGCTGTATTCATCTCCAAGTGTTTCTGCATAAGAAAATATAAGTAACAAAGGATGTGGTTTCAAGCCCAATGAGGAAAGGAGGGATTATCTTTGTTTCAGTGCAGGTTGACCATTCAAAGAAACAGTAATTCCTATGAAATAGGAGGTAAAATCTTTTGTAAGGAGACATGGACATGACCCGCTGAAGTTCATGTCACTGTTTTTAAAATGCCAAGGGCATTTCAGAAATTCTTGGCTACTGAAGTGCCCCTTTTTTCAAATTTCTCTTAGGTAAGACACTCCAGCTTCGTCAAACCATGGTACTGTTCCTTCCATGTAAAAAACCAAAGCAAAAAAGAAAATAAATTAAAACAAAACCCATCAAATTACATTTGAGAGCACACAATTGCTCAGCAGGTCCACTATTCAAGAAGCTAGAGGTACAGAAGCCTCAGCCTTCAGCCCATGGCCTCAAGTTTTGTCTCTATCATGGCCCCTCAATTCCCTGGCATGTCCACATTAACTCATGAATCTTTACTCATTTCCTCTTCAAATGCACAGGATCCAATATATTTGAACCCTGTTCACCTGGGCTGTAATCATCCAAGGACACACCAGAGGAAGGGCAGCCACCCCCTTGCCTGGGGCCTTGGAGCTTATCACAATAGAAATGGACACCTGAACAAGGGGAGCCAAAACAAAGAGAGGCATATTCCTAAAGTCTGAAGCACAGAAGCTACCTATAGACCAGTAGTGGGATTTCACAAATTATGTAAGAATCTCTGTGCACATGCTTGGCATGGCCGCTCATGCCTATAATCCCAGCAATCTGGGGGCTGAGGTGGATGGATCCTTGGGAGTTCCAGTCCATCTTGGGCTACGAATTTATCTCAAGGCCTCTTTCAACAACTACATAAGATGCTGTTTCCAAAAAGAGGACAACAGAAAAGTAGACACACTTGATCCAGGTCCCTGGGTTCACTACATGAGTTGTGGAGTCTAAATATTCCATGCCATGAGAAAATTCCTGGGATTTTTAGTGAAAGGGGCATTTGCATCCCTTTTCTAAGGGTTTCCCTTTCACCATGTTACATTTGAATTCTGAGAAAACCTGCTGGTGTTAAGCTATCTAGCATTATGTTGGTTTAGGTATTGAGCTAGTACCTCATGTTTAGTGTTCAGGGTTATGCTGGAATGGCTGCAGACCTCCTTGAAATAGCGATTGCAGACAAGTGAACCCCGAGGAAGCTGGATAGTTGAAGCAGGCACTCCAAATATTCATGCACTGCAAGGATTCACTTTCATTTTGGGACTCATCTTCTACTTGCTGGCTTTTAGTGCTAACTGATACTACCATGGTGGCAGTAATCCAGCAGAGACTGCATGTATGGTTTGCAGGTTTGCTTCCCAAGCCACCAGAAACTTGGCAGAACCCAAATCATTGTGGCATTTTCTTTCCTCCCCTGAAACATTTGGCTTTCTAAGTTTGAAAATTGAATAGACTGGGCTAGTCAAGTTTGGACCCCATGTACCACCAACAGAGCTAAAGACAGAGCCAACTACTTCCCTCCACTTGTCAAAATATGTCAAATTTGCTTGATCACCACAACTTCAAAGAAAATTCTGAGGCAACTTAGAGAGGTTAATCAAATACTGCACGATTGGAATGGCTGTTTTTGTATGAGGTGGAAAGCTGCAGAGTTGGGCTGAAACTGTTCACAGAAACCCACAGGCTTGTGGTTGCCAGGCAACCACACTGGGCTGAGACTGGCTGAACATCACTGTGAGGTGGATTTTAGGCTCTAGGTTTGAAAATTTAAAAGACTGGGGTAGTCAAGTTTGGAACCCATCGACCACAGACAGACCGAAAGGTCTTTCAATTACTTCCCTCCACTTCTCAAAATATGTCAAATTTTCTTGATCACTACAACTGTAAAAAAAATTCTGAGGCAACATAGAGAGACTAATCAAATACTGCATGATTGGAATGGCTGTGGTTGTATGAGGTGGAAAGCTGCAGAGTTGGGCTGAAACAGTTCACAGAAATCCACAAGCTTGTGGTTGCCAGGAAACCACACTGGGCTGCAATTGGCTGAGCACCATTGTTAGCTAGACTTTAGGCTCTAGGACACAAGTGTGCAGTAGGAGACCTGAGTCCCAATGCTGGGCGTTGCCATGGAGACCTCAGTGGCACAGAGGACCTTGTAGGGCAAGTTTTAAATAGGATGAATATTCTTGGCCTGGTGTGCCACAATATTCTCTCTGAAGGCTTCACTGCTCAGAATTTGTGGATGGAAATGCTTGCCAATCTACACATGGATGTACTTTCAATGGGATATGAAATATGCCAGGGCCTGGCAGATGATCTCTGCCATGTCCTATCATTGAGCATACGCTTTTCCCTTGTCATGTCTGTCATTTGGCTGAGTACTGTTCCCTAAGCTATTCAGTCAAGACTTGCTGGCATCATTCACCTGCAGCATAAGAGCTTTCTGTGAAATTTCCCAGCAGAAATCCTCTGCAAGCACATAGCTTTGGATATGAGAGACAGTGGTGGAAGTTGAATTTCAACGGCAGATATTTGAAAACAATGAAACAAGCCCCAAATAAGATCTTTACATGTTTCCCAGATGAATATGTTTGGAAATACAGGGGAAGATGGATATCAAGCCTGAGAAGAGTGCACACCCATTTCAAGGTACAAAAACCAGGGAAAAACATGGGAAAGCAAGAGAGCTGGTTAATCTGATGTAAAAACCTTTGATGATGAAAGGAAAATTATATTCTCATGATGATATAATCAGGCTGTAGAAGTGAACTTCTCATGTTGGTTCTCCTATGTGTGGCCTTCTGCATTGGGCGGTGGATGTAGGACAGGAAATCTTCAAATAAATCTGGTGGAACACAAAATACTGAAAAAAAAATTCAGCCTAAATCCTGTGTATTCCTTCCCTTTGAGAACATATATGGATAATGTATGAAGTTTCAAAAGAGAAAATGTCTTTTGGGTCATGGTTTCAACAATGAAATGGTCACTTCACATAACATTTTGAATTTTGCTTTCACACTTGCTCATGTACCGGGCCTGAGTAAAGCAGAATGCAGAGTAAGCCTCTTCAATGGTTGTGCATTCCATAAGTGGTTTTAAAACCAGGGAACCCCTTTGGACTTAGTGTTTGTATTTTATTGGTTGATTGGTTTTTCAAATTGTTTGTTTTACTATTTTTAACTTTGTGAGTCAGGGAAGCCCTCACTCATAGAGATTCAGACCTCTCCAAAAGCTCTGAAGTTATTCATGTAACAGCTATTACATGTTATAAGTTTCTCCTATTAAAACTTGAAAGAGAAACAGACTCTGCTACTTTTCATCTAAATTCAGTGTTGGGCTAAATTCAGTGTTGGACTTTTAACAAGTCCTTTGAAATGTGTCCTCCTCTAGTCACTGGTCGTGCTGGAATTTACTTTCTTGTGAAGACAGGATTTGAGCAAATTGACACAAGTACAGTTTGCCACTACTCTGGACACCTGGTTAAATATCGAGTTCCCTAAATGGTGTGTGTTTTAATTTGATCTCTGCCCACACTTTGCTCATCCAGTTAGAACCACAGGGCTCCAGGCCATAGCGTTCCAGGCCTAAACAAGAAAATTTCCATTCCGTTTTGGGAGTTCATTCGTCTCTCATAATTACTTTTTCCACAGATGTGTGCTTCAGGATAGGCCGTGTCCAAATGTGGAGAGGCCCATTTTCATTCACTCACTTTCAGACTTTCTAAGATTTTCAGTTACTAGAGGTTTGCGCAGACTTGCCATTGTCAAGGGACAGTGCACTTCACTTGAAGTTGTGCAGTATTACTTCATGTGTCTCCGTGGAATTTCCACCAATGGGAAACTCTTGCTGTATTCATCTCCAAGTGTTTCTGCATAAGAAAATATAAGTAACAAAGGATGTGGTTTCAAGCCCAATGAGGAAAGGAGGGATTATCTTTGTTTCAGTGCAGGTTGACCTTTCAAAGAAACAGTAATTCCTATGAAATAGGAGGTAAAATCTTTTGTAAGGAGACATGGACATGACCCGCTGAAGTTCATGTCACTGTTTTTAAAATGCCAAGGGCATTTCAGAAATTCTTGGCTACTGAAGTGCCCCTTTTTTCAAATTTCTCTTAGGTAAGACACTCCAGCTTCGTCAAACCATGGTACTGTTCCTTCCATGTAAAAAACCAAAGCAAAAAAGAAAATAAATTAAAACAAAACCCATCAAATTACATTTGAGAGCACACAATTGCTCAGCAGGTCCACTATTCAAGAAGCTAGAGGTACAGAAGCCTCAGCCTTCAGCCCATGGCCTCAAGTTTTGTCTCTATCATGGCCCCTCAATTCCCTGGCATGTCCACATTAACTCATGAATCTTTACTCATTTCCTCTTCAAATGCACAGGATCCAATATATTTGAACCCTGTTCACCTGGGCTGTAATCATCCAAGGACACACCAGAGGAAGGGCAGCCACCCCCTTGCCTGGGGCCTTGGAGCTTATCACAATAGAAATGGACACCTGAACAAGGGGAGCCAAAACAAAGAGAGGCATATTCCTAAAGTCTGAAGCACAGAAGCTACCTATAGACCAGTAGTGGGATTTCACAAATTATGTAAGAATCTCTGTGCACATGCTTGGCATGGCCGCTCATGCCTATAATCCCAGCAATCTGGGGGCTGAGGTGGATGGATCCTTGGGAGTTCCAGTCCATCTTGGGCTACGAATTTATCTCAAGGCCTCTTTCAACAACTACATAAGATGCTGTTTCCAAAAAGAGGACAACAGAAAAGTAGACACACTTGATCCAGCTCCCTGGGTTCACTGCATGAGTTGTGGAGTCTAAATATTCCATGCCATGAGAAAATTCCTGGGATTTTTAGTGAAAGGGGCATTTGCATCCCTTTTCTAAGGGTTTCCCTTTCACCATGTTACATTTGAATTCTGAGAAAACCTGCTGGTGTTAAGCTATCTAGCATTATGTTGGTTTAGGTATTGAGCTAGTACCTCATGTTTAGTGTTCAGGGTTATGCTGGAATGGCTGCAGACCTCCTTGAAATAGCGATTGCAGACAAGTGAACCCCGAGGAAGCTGGATAGTTGAAGCAGGCACTCCAAATATTCATGCACTGCAAGGATTCACTTTCATTTTGGGACTCATCTTCTACTTGCTGGCTTTTAGTGCTAACTGATACTACCATGGTGGCAGTAATCCAGCAGAGACTGCATGTATGGTTTGCAGGTTTGCTTCCCAAGCCACCAGAAACTTGGCAGAACCCAAATCATTGTGGCATTTTCTTTCCTCCCCTGAAACATTTGGCTTTCTAAGTTTGAAAATTGAATAGACTGGGCTAGTCAAGTTTGGACCCCATGTACCACCAACAGAGCTAAAGACAGAGCCAACTACTTCCCTCCACTTGTCAAAATATGTCAAATTTGCTTGATCACCACAACTTCAAAGAAAATTCTGAGGCAACTTAGAGAGGTTAATCAAATACTGCACGATTGGAATGGCTGTTTTTGTATGAGGTGGAAAGCTGCAGAGTTGGGCTGAAACTGTTCACAGAAACCCACAGGCTTGTGGTTGCCAGGCAACCACACTGGGCTGAGACTGGCTGAACATCACTGTGAGGTGGATTTTAGGCTCTAGGTTTGAAAATTTAAAAGACTGGGGTAGTCAAGTTTGGAACCCATCGACCACAGACAGACCGAAAGGTCTTTCAATTACTTCCCTCCACTTCTCAAAATATGTCAAATTTTCTTGATCACTACAACTGTAAAAAAAATTCTGAGGCAACATAGAGAGACTAATCAAATACTGCATGATTGGAATGGCTGTGGTTGTATGAGGTGGAAAGCTGCAGAGTTGGGCTGAAACAGTTCACAGAAATCCACAAGCTTGTGGTTGCCAGGAAACCACACTGGGCTGCAATTGGCTGAGCACCATTGTTAGCTGGACTTTAGGCTCTAGGACACAAGTGTGCAGTAGGAGACCTGAGTCCCAATGCTGGGCGTTGCCATGGAGACCTCAGTGGCACAGAGGACCTTGTAGGGCAAGTTTTAAATAGGATGAATATTCTTGGCCTGGTGTGCCACAATATTCTCTCTGAAGGCTTCACTGCTCAGAATTTGTGGATGGAAATGCTTGCCAATCTACACATGGATGTACTTTCAATGGGATATGAAATATGCCAGGGCCTGGCAGATGATCTCTGCCATGTCCTATCATTGAGCATACGCTTTTCCCTTGTCATGTCTGTCATTTGGCTGAGTACTGTTCCCTAAGCTATTCAGTCAAGACTTGCTGGCATCATTCACCTGCAGCATAAGAGCTTTCTGTGAAATTTCCCAGCAGAAATCCTCTGCAAGCACATAGCTTTGGATATGAGAGACAGTGGTGGAAGTTGAATTTCAACGGCAGATATTTGAAAACAATGAAACAAGCCCCAAATAAGATCTTTACATGTTTCCCAGATGAATATGTTTGGAAATACAGGGGAAGATGGATATCAAGCCTGAGAAGAGTGCACACCCATTTCAAGGTACAAAAACCAGGGAAAAACATGGGAAAGCAAGAGAGCTGGTTAATCTGATGTAAAAACCTTTGATGATGAAAGGAAAATTATATTCTCATGATGATATAATCAGGCTGTAGAAGTGAACTTCTCATGTTGGTTCTCCTATGTGTGGCCTTCTGCATTGGGCGGTGGATGTAGGACAGGAAATCTTCAAATAAATCTGGTGGAACACAAAATACTGAAAAAAAAATTCAGCCTAAATCCTGTGTATTCCTTCCCTTTGAGAACATATATGGATAATGTATGAAGTTTCAAAAGAGAAAATGTCTTTTGGGTCATGGTTTCAACAATGAAATGGTCACTTCACATAACATTTTGAATTTTGCTTTCACACTTGCTCATGTACCGGGCCTGAGTAAAGCAGAATGCAGAGTAAGCCTCTTCAATGGTTGTGCATTCCATAAGTGGTTTTAAAACCAGGGAACCCCTTTGGACTTAGTGTTTGTATTTTATTGGTTGATTGGTTTTTCAAATTGTTTGTTTTACTATTTTTAACTTTGTGAGTCAGGGAAGCCCTCACTCATAGAGATTCAGACCTCTCCAAAAGCTCTGAAGTTATTCATGTAACAGCTATTACATGTTATAAGTTTCTCCTATTAAAACTTGAAAGAGAAACAGACTCTGCTACTTTTCATCTAAATTCAGTGTTGGGCTAAATTCAGTGTTGGACTTTTAACAAGTCCTTTGAAATGTGTCCTCCTCTAGTCACTGGTCGTGCTGGAATTTACTTTCTTGTGAAGACAGGATTTGAGCAAATTGACACAAGTACAGTTTGCCACTACTCTGGACACCTGGTTAAATATCGAGTTCCCTAAATGGTGTGTGTTTTAATTTGATCTCTGCCCACACTTTGCTCATCCAGTTAGAACCACAGGGCTCCAGGCCATAGCGTTCCAGGCCTAAACAAGAAAATTTCCATTCCGTTTTGGGAGTTCATTCGTCTCTCATAATTACTTTTTCCACAGATGTGTGCTTCAGGATAGGCCGTGTCCAAATGTGGAGAGGCCCATTTTCATTCACTCACTTTCAGACTTTCTAAGATTTTCAGTTACTAGAGGTTTGCGCAGACTTGCCATTGTCAAGGGACAGTGCACTTCACTTGAAGTTGTGCAGTATTACTTCATGTGTCTCCGTGGAATTTCCACCAATGGGAAACTCTTGCTGTATTCATCTCCAAGTGTTTCTGCATAAGAAAATATAAGTAACAAAGGATGTGGTTTCAAGCCCAATGAGGAAAGGAGGGATTATCTTTGTTTCAGTGCAGGTTGACCTTTCAAAGAAACAGTAATTCCTATGAAATAGGAGGTAAAATCTTTTGTAAGGAGACATGGACATGACCCGCTGAAGTTCATGTCACTGTTTTTAAAATGCCAAGGGCATTTCAGAAATTCTTGGCTACTGAAGTGCCCCTTTTTTCAAATTTCTCTTAGGTAAGACACTCCAGCTTCGTCAAACCATGGTACTGTTCCTTCCATGTAAAAAACCAAAGCAAAAAAGAAAATAAATTAAAACAAAACCCATCAAATTACATTTGAGAGCACACAATTGCTCAGCAGGTCCACTATTCAAGAAGCTAGAGGTACAGAAGCCTCAGCCTTCAGCCCATGGCCTCAAGTTTTGTCTCTATCATGGCCCCTCAATTCCCTGGCATGTCCACATTAACTCATGAATCTTTACTCATTTCCTCTTCAAATGCACAGGATCCAATATATTTGAACCCTGTTCACCTGGGCTGTAATCATCCAAGGACACACCAGAGGAAGGGCAGCCACCCCCTTGCCTGGGGCCTTGGAGCTTATCACAATAGAAATGGACACCTGAACAAGGGGAGCCAAAACAAAGAGAGGCATATTCCTAAAGTCTGAAGCACAGAAGCTACCTATAGACCAGTAGTGGGATTTCACAAATTATGTAAGAATCTCTGTGCACATGCTTGGCATGGCCGCTCATGCCTATAATCCCAGCAATCTGGGGGCTGAGGTGGATGGATCCTTGGGAGTTCCAGTCCATCTTGGGCTACGAATTTATCTCAAGGCCTCTTTCAACAACTACATAAGATGCTGTTTCCAAAAAGAGGACAACAGAAAAGTAGACACACTTGATCCAGCTCCCTGGGTTCACTGCATGAGTTGTGGAGTCTAAATATTCCATGCCATGAGAAAATTCCTGGGATTTTTAGTGAAAGGGGCATTTGCATCCCTTTTCTAAGGGTTTCCCTTTCACCATGTTACATTTGAATTCTGAGAAAACCTGCTGGTGTTAAGCTATCTAGCATTATGTTGGTTTAGGTATTGAGCTAGTACCTCATGTTTAGTGTTCAGGGTTATGCTGGAATGGCTGCAGACCTCCTTGAAATAGCAATTGCAGACAAGTGAACCCCGAGGAAGCTGGATAGTTGAAGCAGGCACTCCAAATATTCATGCACTGCAAGGATTCACTTTCATTTTGGGACTCATCTTCTACTTGCTGGCTTTTAGTGCTAACTGATACTACCATGGTGGCAGTAATCCAGCAGAGACTGCATGTATGGTTTGCAGGTTTGCTTCCCAAGCCACCAGAAACTTGGCAGAACCCAAATCATTGTGGCATTTTCTTTCCTCCCCTGAAACATTTGGCTTTCTAAGTTTGAAAATTGAATAGACTGGGCTAGTCAAGTTTGGACCCCATGTACCACCAACAGAGCTAAAGACAGAGCCAACTACTTCCCTCCACTTGTCAAAATATGTCAAATTTGCTTGATCACCACAACTTCAAAGAAAATTCTGAGGCAACTTAGAGAGGTTAATCAAATACTGCACGATTGGAATGGCTGTTTTTGTATGAGGTGGAAAGCTGCAGAGTTGGGCTGAAACTGTTCACAGAAACCCACAGGCTTGTGGTTGCCAGGCAACCACACTGGGCTGAGACTGGCTGAACATCACTGTGAGGTGGATTTTAGGCTCTAGGTTTGAAAATTTAAAAGACTGGGGTAGTCAAGTTTGGAACCCATGGACCACAGACAGACCGAAAGGTCTTTCAATTACTTCCCTCCACTTCTAAAAATATGTCAAATTTTCTTGATCACTACAACTGTAAAAAAAATTCTGAGGCAACATAGAGAGACTAATCAAATACTGCATGATTGGAATGGCTGTGGTTGTATGAGGTGGAAAGCTGCAGAGTTGGGCTGAAACAGTTCACAGAAATCCACAAGCTTGTGGTTGCCAGGAAACCACACTGGGCTGCAATTGGCTGAGCACCATTGTTAGCTGGACTTTAGGCTCTAGGACACAAGTGTGCAGTAGGAGACCTGAGTCCCAATGCTGGGCGTTGCCATGGAGACCTCAGTGGCACAGAGGACCTTGTAGGGCAAGTTTTAAATAGGATGAATATTCTTGGCCTGGTGTGCCACAATATTCTCTCTGAAGGCTTCACTGCTCAGAATTTGTGGATGGAAATGCTTGCCAATCTACACATGGATGTACTTTCAATGGGATATGAAATATGCCAGGGCCTGGCAGATGATCTCTGCCATGTCCTATCATTGAGCATACGCTTTTCCCTTGTCATGTCTGTCATTTGGCTGAGTACTGTTCCCTAAGCTATTCAGTCAAGACTTGCTGGCATCATTCACCTGCAGCATAAGAGCTTTCTGTGAAATTTCCCAGCAGAAATCCTCTGCAAGCACATAGCTTTGGATATGAGAGACAGTGGTGGAAGTTGAATTTCAACGGCAGATATTTGAAAACAATGAAACAAGCCCCAAATAAGATCTTTACATGTTTCCCAGATGAATATGTTTGGAAATACAGGGGAAGATGGATATCAAGCCTGAGAAGAGTGCACACCCATTTCAAGGTACAAAAACCAGGGAAAAACATGGGAAAGCAAGAGAGCTGGTTAATCTGATGTAAAAACCTTTGATGATGAAAGGAAAATTATATTCTCATGATGATATAATCAGGCTGTAGAAGTGAACTTCTCATGTTGGTTCTCCTATGTGTGGCCTTCTGCATTGGGCGGTGGATGTAGGACAGGAAATCTTCAAATAAATCTGGTGGAACACAAAATACTGAAAAAAAAATTCAGCCTAAATCCTGTGTATTCCTTCCCTTTGAGAACATATATGGATAATGTATGAAGTTTCAAAAGAGAAAATGTCTTTTGGGTCATGGTTTCAACAATGAAATGGTCACTTCACATAACATTTTGAATTTTGCTTTCACACTTGCTCATGTACCGGGCCTGAGTAAAGCAGAATGCAGAGTAAGCCTCTTCAATGGTTGTGCATTCCATAAGTGGTTTTAAAACCAGGGAACCCCTTTGGACTTAGTGTTTGTATTTTATTGGTTGATTGGTTTTTCAAATTGTTTGTTTTACTATTTTTAACTTTGTGAGTCAGGGAAGCCCTCACTCATAGAGATTCAGACCTCTCCAAAAGCTCTGAAGTTATTCATGTAACAGCTATTACATGTTATAAGTTTCTCCTATTAAAACTTGAAAGACAAACAGACTCTGCTACTTTTCATCTAAATTCAGTGGTGGGCTAAATTCAGTGTTGGACTTTTTACAAGTCCTTTGAAATGTGTCCTCCTCTAGTCACTGGTCGTGCTGGAATTTACTTTCTTGTGAAGACAGGATTTGAGCAAATTGACACAAGTACAGTTTGCCACTACTCTGGACACCTGGTTAAATATCGAGTTCCCTAAATGGTGTGTGTTTTACTTTGATCTCTGCCCACACTTTGCTCATCCAGTTAGAACCACAGGGCTCCAGGCCATAGCGTTCCAGGCCTAAACAAGAAAATTTCCATTCCGTTTTGGGAGTTCATTCGTCTCTCATAATTACTTTTTCCACAGATGTGTGCTTCAGGATAGGCCCTGTCCAAATGTGGAGAGGCCCATTTTCATTCACTCACTTTCAGACTTTCTAAGATTTTCAGTTACTAGTGGTTTGCGCAGACTTGCCATTGTCAAGGGACAGTACACTTCACTTGAAGTTGTGCAGTATTACTTCATGTGTCACCGTGGAATATCCACCAATGGGAAACTCTTGCTGTATTCATCTCCAAGTGTTTCTGGGTAAGAAAATATAAGTAACAAAGGATGTGGTTTCAAGCCCAATGAGGAAAGGAGGGATTATCTTTGTTTCAGTGAAGGTTGACCTTTCAAAGAAACAGTAATTCCTATGAAATAGGAGGTAAAATCTTTTGTAAAGAGACATGGACATGACCCGCTGAAGTTTATGTCACTGTTTTTAAAACGCCAAGGGCATTTCAGAAATTCTTGGCTACTGAAGTGCCCCTTTTTTCAAATTTCTCTTAGGTAAGACACTCCAGCTTCGTCAAACCATGGTACTGTTCCTTCCATGTAAAAAACCAAAGCAAAAAAGAAAATAAATTAAAACAAAACCCATCAAATTACATTTGAGAGCACACAATTGCTCAGCAGGCCCACCATTCAAGAATCTAGAGGTACAGAAGCCTCAGCCTTCAGCCCATGGCCTGAAGTTTTGTCTCTATCATGGCCCCTCAATTCCCTGGCATGTCCACATTAACTCATGAATCTTTACTCATTTCCTCTTCAAATGCACAGGATCCAATATATTTGAACCCTGTTCACATGGGCTGTAATCATCCAAGGACACACCAGAGGAAGGGCAGCCACCCCCTTGCCTGGGGCCTTGGAGCTTATCACAATAGAAATGGACACCTGAACAAGGGGAGCCAAAACAAAGAGAGGCATATTCCTAAAGTCTGAAGCACAGAAGCTACCTATAGACCAGTAGTGGGATTTCACAAATTATGTAAGAATCTCTGTGCACATGCTTGGCATGGCCGCTCATGCCTATAATCCCAGCAATCTGGGGGCTGAGGTGGATGGATCCTTGGGAGTTCCAGTCTCTCTTGGGCTACGAATTTATCTCAAGGCCTCTTTCAACAACTACATAAGATGCTGTTTCCAAAAAGAGGACAACAGAAAAGTAGACACACTTGGTATGGGTCCCTGGGTTCACTACATGAGTTGTGGAGTCTAAATATTCCATGCCATGAGAAAATACCTGGGATTTTTAGTGAAAGGGGCATTTGCATCCCTTTTCTAAGGGTTTCCCTTTCACCATGTTACATTTGAATTCTGAGAAAACCTGCTGGTGATAAGCTATCTAGCATTATGTTGGTTTAGGTATTGAGCTAGTACCTCATGTTTAGTGTTCAGGGTTATGCTGGAATGGCTGCAGAGCTCCTTGAAATAGCGATTGCAGACAAGTGAACCCCAAGGAAGCTGGATAGTTGAAGCAGGCACTCCAAATATTCATGCACTGCAAGGATTCACTTTCATTTTGGGACTCATCTTCTGTTTGCTGACTTTTAGTGCTAACTGATACTACCATGGTGGCAGTAATCCAGCAGAGACTGCATGTATGGTTTGCAGGTTTGCTTCCCATGCCACCAGAAACTTGGCAGAACTCAAATCATTGTGGCAT
Source organism: Cavia porcellus (assembly GCF_034190915.1). Classification (NCBI taxonomy): domain Eukaryota; kingdom Metazoa; phylum Chordata; class Mammalia; order Rodentia; family Caviidae; genus Cavia; species Cavia porcellus. Next base: position 5,715,281 of record NW_026947528.1, read on the forward strand.
TTTCTTTCCTCCCCTGAAACATTTGGCTTTCTAAGTTTGAAGATTGAATAGACTGGGCTAGTCAAGTTTGGACCCCATGGACCACCAACAGAGCTAAAGACAGAGCCAACTACTTCCCTCCACTTGTCAAAATATGTCAAATTTGCTTGATCACCACAACTTCAAAGAAAATTCTGAGGCAACTTAGAGAGGTTAATCAAATACTGCACGATTGGAATGGCTGTGGTTTTATGAGGTGGAAAGCTGCAGAGTTGGGCTGAAACTGTTCACAGAAACCCACAGGCTTGTGGTTGCCAGGCAACCACACTGGGCTGAGACTGGCTGAACATCACTGTGAGGTGGATTTTAGGCTCTAGGTTTGAAAATTTAAAAGACTGGGGTAGTCAAGTTTGGAACCCATCGACCACAGACAGACCAAAAGGTCTTTCAATTACTTCCCTCCAATTCTCAAAATATGTCAAATTTTCTTGATCACTACAACTGTAAAAAAAATGCTGAGGCAACATAGAGAGACTAATCAAATACTGCATGATTGGAATGGCTGTGGTTGTATGAGGTCGAAAGCTGCAGAGTTGGGCTGAAACTGTTCACAGAAATCCAGAAGCTTGTGGTTGCCAGGAAACCACACTGGGCTGCAATTGGCTGAGCACCATTGTTAGCTGGACTTTAGGCTCTAGGACACAAGTGTGCAGTAGGAGACCTGAGTCACAATGCTGGGCGTTGCCATGGAGACCTCAGTGGCACAGAGGACCTTGTAGGGCAAGTTTTAAATAGGATGAATATTCTTGGCCTGGTGTGCCACAATATTCTCTCTGAAGGCTTCACTGCTCAGAATTTGTGGATGGAAATGCTTGCCAATCTACACATGGATGTACTTTCAATGGGATATGAAATATGCCAGGGCCTGGCAGATGATCTCTGCCATGTCCTATCATTGAGCATACGCTTTTCCCTTGTCATGTCTGTCATTTGGCTGAGTACTGTTCCCTAAGCTATTCAGTCAAGACTTGCTGGCATCATTCACCTGCAGTATAAGAGCTTTCTGTGAAATTTCTCAGCAGAAATCCTCTGCAAGCACATAGCTTTGGATATGAGAGACAGTGGTGGAAGTTGAATTTCAAGGGCAGATATTTGAAAACAATGAAACAAGCCCCGAATAAGATCTTTACATGTTTCCCAGATGAATATGTTTGGAAATACAGGGGAAGATGGATATCAAGCCTGAGAAGAGTGCACACCCATTTCAAGGTACAAAAACCAGGGAAAAACATGGGAAAGCAAGAGAGCTGGTTAATCTGATGTAAAAACCTTTGATGATGAAAGGAAAATTATATTCTCATGATTATATAATCAGGCTGTAGAAGTGAACTTCTCATGTTGGTTCTCCTATGTGTGGCCTTCTGCATTGGGCGGTGGATGTAGGACAGGAAATCTTCAAATAAATCTGGTGGAACACAAAATACTGAAAAAAAATTCAGCCTAAATCCTGTGTATTCCTTCCCTTTGAGAACATATATGGATAATGTATGAAGTTTCAAAAGAGAAAATGTCTTTTGGGTCATGGTTTCAACAATGAAATGGTCACTTCACATAACATTTTGAATTTTGCTTTCACACTTGCTCATGTACCGGGCCTGAGTAAAGCAGAATGCAGAGTAAGCCTCTTCAATGGTTGTGCATTCCATAAGTGGTTTTAAAACCAGGGAACCCCTTTGGACTTAGTGTTTGTATTTAATTGGTTGATTGGTTTTTCAAATTGTTTGTTTTACTATTTTTAACTTTGTGAGTCAGGGAAGCCCTCACTCATAGAGATTCAGACCTCTCCAAAAGCTCTGAAGTTATTCATGTAACAGCTATTACATGTTATAAGTTTCTCCTATTAAAACTTGAAAGAGAAAAAGACTCTGCTACTTTTCATCTAAATTCAGTGTTGGGCTAAATTCAGTGTTGGACTTTTTACAAGTCCTTTGAAATGTGTCCTCCTCTAGTCACTGGTCCTGCTGGAATTTACTTTCTTGTGAAGACAGGATTTGAGCAAATTGACACAAGTACAGTTTGCCACTACTCTGGACACCTGGTTAAATATCGAGTTCCCTAAATGGTGTGTGTTTTACTTTGATCTCTGCCCACACTTTGCTCATCCAGTTAGAACCACAGGGCTCCAGGCCATAGCGTTCCAGGCCTAAACAAGAAAATTTCCATTCCGTTTTGGGAGTTCATTCGTCTCTCATAATTACTTTTTCCACAGATGTGTGCTTCAGGATACGCCCTGTCCAAATGTGGAGAGGCCCATTTTCATTCACTCACTTTCAGACTTTCTAAGATTTTCAGTTACTAGACGTTTGCGCAGACTTGCCATTGTCAAGGGACAGTACACTTCACTTGAAGTTGTGCAGTATTACTTCATGTGTCACCGTGGAATTTCCACCAATGGGAAACTCTTGCTGTATTCATCTCCAAGTGTTTCTGGGTAAGAAAATATAAGTAACAAAGGATGTGGTTTCAAGCCCAATGAGGAAAGGAGGGATTATCTTTGTTTCAGTGCAGGTTGACCTTTCAAAGAAACAGTAATTCCTATGAAATAGGAGGTAAAATCTTTTGAAAAGAGACATGGACATGACCCGCTGAAGTGTATGTCACTGTTTTTAAAACGCCAAGGGCATTTCAGAAATTCTTGGCTACTGAAGTGCCCCTTTTTTCAAATTTCTCTTAGGTAAGACACTCCAGCTTCGTCAAACCATGGTACTGTTCCTTCCATGTAAAAAACCAAAGCAAAAAAGAAAATAAATTAAAACAAAACCCATCAAATTACATTTGAGAGCACACAATTGCTCAGCAGGCCCACCATTCAAGAAGCTAGAGGTACAGAAGCCACAGCCTTCAGCCCATGGCTTGAAGTTTTGTCTCTATCATGGCCCCCCAATTCCCTGGCATGTCCACATTAACTCATGAATCTTTACTCATTTCCTCTTCAAATGCACAGGATCCAATATATTTGAACCCGGTTCACCTGGGCTGTAATCATCCAAGGACACACCAGAGGAAGGGCAGCCACCCCCTTGCCTGGGGCCTTGGAGCTTATCACAATAGAAATGGACACATGAACAAGGGGAGCCAAAACAAAGAGAGGCATATTCCTAAAGTCTGAAGCACAGAAGCTACCTATAGACCAGTAGTGGGATTTCACAAATTATGTAAGAATCTCTGTGCACATGCTTGGCATGGCCGCTCATGCCTATAATCCCAGCAATCTGGGGGCTGAGGTGGATGGATCCTTGGGAGTTCCAGTCTCTCTTGGGCTACGAATTTATCTCAAGGCCTCTTTCAACAACTACATAAGATGCTGTTTCCAAAAAGAGGACAACAGAAAAGTAGACACACTTGATCCAGGTCCCTGGGTTCACTACATGAGTTGTGGAGTCTAAATATTCCATGCCATGAGAAAATACCTGGGATTTTTAGTGAAAGGGGCATTTGCATCCCTTTTCTAAGGGTTTCCCTTTCACCATGTTACATTTGAATTCTGAGAAAACCTGCTGGTGATTAGCTATCTAGCATTATGTTGGTTTAGGTATTGAGCTAGTACCTGATGTTTATTGTTCAGGGTTATGCTGGAATGGCTGCAGAGCTCCTTGAAATAGCGATTGCAGACAAGTGAACCCCGAGGAAGCTGGATAGTTGAAGCAGGCACTCCAAATATTCATGCACTGCAAGGATTCACTTTCATTTTGGGACTCATCTTCTACTTGCTGGCTTTTAGTGCTAACTGATACTACCATGGTGGCAGTAATCCAGCAGAGACTGCATGTATGGTTTGCAGGTTTGCTTCCCAAGCCACCAGAAACTTGGCAGAACCCAAATCATTGTGGCATTTTCTTTCCTCCCCTGAAACATTTGGCTTTCTAAGTTTGAAAATTGAATAGACTGGGCTAGTCAAGTTTGGACCCCATGTACCACCAACAGAGCTAAAGACAGAGCCAACTACTTCCCTCCACTTGTCAAAATATGTCAAATTTGCTTGATCACCACAACTTCAAAGAAAATTCTGAGGCAACTTAGAGAGGTTAATCAAATACTGCACGATTGGAATGGCTGTGGTTTTATGAGGTGGAAAGCTGCAGAGTTGGGCTGAAACTGTTCACAGTAACCCACAGGCTTGTGGTTGCCAGGCAACCACACTGGGCTGAGACTGGCTGAACATCACTGTGAGGTGGATTTTAGGCTCTAGGTTTGAAAATTTAAAAGACTGGGGTAGTCAAGTTTGGAACCCATCGACCACAGACAGACCGAAAGGTCTTTCAATTACTTCCCTCCACTTCTCAAAATATGTCAAATTTTCTTGATCACTACAACTGTAAAAAAAATTCTGAGGCAACATAGAGAGACTAATCAAATACTGCATGATTGGAATGGCTGTGGTTGTATGAGGTGGAAAGCTGCAGAGTTGGGCTGAAACAGTTCACAGAAATCCACAAGCTTGTGGTTGCCAGGAAACCACACTGGGCTGCAATTGGCTGAGCACCATTGTTAGCTGGACTTTAGGCTCTAGGACACAAGTGTGCAGTAGGAGACCTGAGTCCCAATGCTGGGCGTTGCCATGGAGACCTCAGTGGCACAGAGGACCTTGTAGGGCAAGTTTTAAATAGGATGAATATTCTTGGCCTGGTGTGCCACAATATTCTCTCTGAAGGCTTCACTGCTCAGAATTTGTGGATGGAAATGCTTGCCAATCTACACATGGATGTACTTTCAATGGGATATGAAATATGCCAGGGCCTGGCAGATGATCTCTGCCATGTCCTATCATTGAGCATACGCTTTTCCCTTGTCATGTCTGTCATTTGGCTGAGTACTGTTCCCTAAGCTATTCAGTCAAGACTTGCTGGCATCATTCACCTGCAGCATAAGAGCTTTCTGTGAAATTTCCCAGCAGAAATCCTCTGCAAGCACATAGCTTTGGATATGAGAGACAGTGGTGGAAGTTGAATTTCAACGGCAGATATTTGAAAACAATGAAACAAGCCCCAAATAAGATCTTTACATGTTTCCCAGATGAATATGTTTGGAAATACAGGGGAAGATGGATATCAAGCCTGAGAAGAGTGCACACCCATTTCAAGGTACAAAAACCAGGGAAAAACATGGGAAAGCAAGAGAGCTGGTTAATCTGATGTAAAAACCTTTGATGATGAAAGGAAAATTATATTCTCATGATGATATAATCAGGCTGTAGAAGTGAACTTCTCATGTTGGTTCTCCTATGTGTGGCCTTCTGCATTGGGCGGTGGATGTAGGACAGGAAATCTTCAAATAAATCTGGTGGAACACAAAATACTGAAAAAAAAATTCAGCCTAAATCCTGTGTATTCCTTCCCTTTGAGAACATATATGGATAATGTATGAAGTTTCAAAAGAGAAAATGTCTTTTGGGTCATGGTTTCAACAATGAAATGGTCACTTCACATAACATTTTGAATTTTGCTTTCACACTTGCTCATGTACCGGGCCTGAGTAAAGCAGAATGCAGAGTAAGCCTCTTCAATGGTTGTGCATTCCATAAGTGGTTTTAAAACCAGGGAACCCCTTTGGACTTAGTGTTTGTATTTTATTGGTTGATTGGTATTTCAAATTGTTTGTTTTACTATTTTTAACTTTGTGAGTCAGGGAAGGCCTCACTCATAGAGATTCAGACCTCTCCAAAAGCTCTGAAGTTATTCATGTAACAGCTATTACATGTTATAAGTTTCTCCTATTAAAACTTGAAAGAGAAACAGACTCTGCTACTTTTCATCTAAATTCAGTGGTGGGCTAAATTCAGTGTTGGACTTTTTACAAGTCCTTTGAAATGTGTCCTCCTCTAGTCACTGGTCGTGCTGGAATTTACTTTCTTGTGAAGACAGGATTTGAGCAAATTGACACAAGTACAGTTTGCCACTACTCTGGACACCTGGTTAAATATCGAGTTCCCTAAATGGTGTGTGTTTTACTTTGATCTCTGCCCACACTTTGCTCATCCAGTTAGAACCACAGGGCTCCAGGCCATAGCGTTCCAGGCCTAAACAAGAAAATTTCCATTCCGTTTTGGGAGTTCATTCGTCTCTCATAATTACTTTTTCCACAGATGTGTGCTTCAGGATAGGCCCTGTCCAAATGTGGAGAGGCCCATTTTCATTCACTCACTTTCAGACTTTCTAAGATTTTCAGTTACTAGTGGTTTGCGCAGACTTGCCATTGTCAAGGGACAGTACACTTCACTTGAAGTTGTGCAGTATTACTTCATGTGTCACCGTGGAATATCCACCAATGGGAAACTCTTGCTGTATTCATCTCCAAGTGTTTCTGGGTAAGAAAATATAAGTAACAAAGGATGTGGTTTCAAGCCCAATGAGGAAAGGAGGGATTATCTTTGTTTCAGTGCAGGTTGACCTTTCAAAGAAACAGTAATTCCTATGAAATAGGAGGTAAAATCTTTTGTAAAGAGACATGGACATGACCCGCTGAAGTTTATGTCACTGTTTTTAAAACGCCAAGGGCATTTCAGAAATTCTTGGCTACTGAAGTGCCCCTTTTTTCAAATTTCTCTTAGGTAAGACACTCCAGCTTCGTCAAACCATGGTACTGTTCCTTCCATGTAAAAAACCAAAGCAAAAAAGAAAATAAATTCAAACAAAACCCATCAAATTACATTTGAGAGCACACAATTGCTCAGCAGGCCCACCATTCAAGAATCTAGAGGTACAGAAGCCTCAGCCTTCAGCCCATGGCCTGAAGTTTTGTCTCTATCATGGCCCCTCAATTCCCTGGCATGTCCACATTAACTCATGAATCTTTACTCATTTCCTCATCAAATGCACAGGATCCAATATATTTGAACCCTGTTCACCTGGGCTGTAATCATCCAAGGACACACCAGAGGAAGGGCAGCCACCCCCTTGCCTGGGGCCTTGGAGCTTATCACAATAGAAATGGACACCTGAACAAGGGGAGACAAAACAAAGAGAGGCATATTCCTAAAGTCTGAAGCACAGAAGCTACCTATAGACCAGTAGTGGGATTTCACAAATTATGTAAGAATCTCTGTGCACATGCTTGGCATGGCCACTCATGCCTATAATCCCAGCAATCTGGGGGCTGAGGTGGATGGATCCTTGGGAGTTCCAGTCCATCTTGGGCTACGAATTTATCTCAAGGCCTCTTTCAACAACTACATAAGATGCTGTTTCCAAAAAGAGGACAACAGAAAAGTAGACACACTTGGTATGGGTCCCTGGGTTCACTACATGAGTTGTGGAGTCTAAATATTCCATGCCATGAGAAAATACCTGGGATTTTTAGTGAAAGGGGCATTTGCATCCCTTTTCTAAGGGTTTCCCTTTCACCATGTTACATTTGAATTCTGAGAAAACCTGCTGGTGATAAGCTATCTAGCATTATGTTGGTTTAGGTATTGAGCTAGTACCTCATGTTTAGTGTTCAGGGTTATGCTGGAATGGCTGCAGAGCTCCTTGAAATAGCGATTGCAGACAAGTGAACCCCAAGGAAGCTGGATAGTTGAAGCAGGCACTCCAAATATTCATGCACTGCAAGGATTCACTTTCATTTTGGGACTCATCTTCTGTTTGCTGGCTTTTAGTGCTAACTGATACTACCATGGTGGCAGTAATCCAGCAGAGACTGCATGTATGGTTTGCAGGTTTGCTTCCCATGCCACCAGAAACTTGGCAGAACTCAAATCATTGTGGCATTTTCTTTCCTCCCCTGAAACATTTGGCTTTCTAAGTTTGAAGATTGAATAGACTGGGCTAGTCAAGTTTGGACCCCATGGACCACCAACAGAGCTAAAGACAGAGCCAACTACTTCCCTCCACTTGTCAAAATATGTCAAATTTGCTTGATCACCACAACTTCAAAGAAAATTCTGAGGCAACTTAGAGAGGTTAATCAAATACTGCACGATTGGAATGGCTGTGGTTTTATGAGGTGGAAAGCTGCAGAGTTGGGCTGAAACTGTTCACAGAAACCCACAGGCTTGTGGTTGCCAGGCAACCACACTGGGCTGAGACTGGCTGAACATCACTGTGAGGTGGATTTTAGGCTCTAGGTTTGAAAATTTAAAAGACTGGGGTAGTCAAGTTTGGAACCCATCGACCACAGACAGACCAAAAGGTCTTTCAATTACTTCCCTCCAATTCTCAAAATATGTCAAATTTTCTTGATCACTACAACTGTAAAAAAAATGCTGAGGCAACATAGAGAGACTAATCAAATACTGCATGATTGGAATGGCTGTGGTTGTATGAGGTGGAAAGCTGCAGAGTTGGGCTGAAACTGTTCACAGAAATCCAGAAGCTTGTGGTTGCCAGGAAACCACACTGGGCTGCAATTGGCTGAGCACCATTGTTAGCTGGACTTTAGGCTCTAGGACACAAGTGTGCAGTAGGAGACCTGAGTCACAATGCTGGGCGTTGCCATGGAGACCTCAGTGGCACAGAGGACCTTGTAGGGCAAGTTTTAAATAGGATGAATATTCTTGGCCTGGTGTGCCACAATATTCTCTCTGAAGGCTTCACTGCTCAGAATTTGTGGATGGAAATGCTTGCCAATCTACACATGGATGTACTTTCAATGGGATATGAAATATGCCAGGGCCTGGCAGATGATCTCTGCCATGTCCTATCATTGAGCATACGCTTTTCCCTTGTCATGTCTGTCATTTGGCTGAGTACTGTTCCCTAAGCTATTCAGTCAAGACTTGCTGGCATCATTCACCTGCAGTATAAGAGCTTTCTGTGAAATTTCTCAGCAGAAATCCTCTGCAAGCACATAGCTTTGGATATGAGAGACAGTGGTGGAAGTTGAATTTCAAGGGCAGATATTTGAAAACAATGAAACAAGCCCCGAATAAGATCTTTACATGTTTCCCAGATGAATATGTTTGGAAATACAGGGGAAGATGGATATCAAGCCTGAGAAGAGTGCACACCCATTTCAAGGTACAAAAACCAGGGAAAAACATGGGAAAGCAAGAGAGCTGGTTAATCTGATGTAAAAACCTTTGATGATGAAAGGAAAATTATATTCTCATGATTATATAATCAGGCTGTAGAAGTGAACTTCTCATGTTGGTTCTCCTATGTGTGGCCTTCTGCATTGGGCGGTGGATGTAGGACAGGAAATCTTCAAATAAATCTGGTGGAACACAAAATACTGAAAAAAAATTCAGCCTAAATCCTGTGTATTCCTTCCCTTTGAGAACATATATGGATAATGTATGAAGTTTCAAAAGAGAAAATGTCTTTTGGGTCATGGTTTCAACAATGAAATGGTCACTTCACATAACATTTTGAATTTTGCTTTCACACTTGCTCATGTACCGGGCCTGAGTAAAGCAGAATGCAGAGTAAGCCTCTTCAATGGTTGTGCATTCCATAAGTGGTTTTAAAACCAGGGAACCCCTTTGGACTTAGTGTTTGTATTTAATTGGTTGATTGGTTTTTCAAATTGTTTGTTTTACTATTTTTAACTTTGTGAGTCAGGGAAGCCCTCACTCATAGAGATTCAGACCTCTCCAAAAGCTCTGAAGTTATTCATGTAACAGCTATTACATGTTATAAGTTTCTCCTATTAAAACTTGAAAGAGAAAAAGACTCTGCTACTTTTCATCTAAATTCAGTGTTGGGCTAAATTCAGTGTTGGACTTTTTACAAGTCCTTTGAAATGTGTCCTCCTCTAGTCACTGGTCCTGCTGGAATTTACTTTCTTGTGAAGACAGGATTTGAGCAAATTGACACAAGTACAGTTTGCCACTACTCTGGACACCTGGTTAAATATCGAGTTCCCTAAATGGTGTGTGTTTTACTTTGATCTCTGCCCACACTTTGCTCATCCAGTTAGAACCACAGGGCTCCAGGCCATAGCGTTCCAGGCCTAAACAAGAAAATTTCCATTCCGTTTTGGGAGTTCATTCGTCTCTCATAATTACTTTTTCCACAGATGTGTGCTTCAGGATACGCCCTGTCCAAATGTGGAGAGGCCCATTTTCATTCACTCACTTTCAGACTTTCTAAGATTTTCAGTTACTAGACGTTTGCGCAGACTTGCCATTGTCAAGGGACAGTACACTTCACTTGAAGTTGTGCAGTATTACTTCATGTGTCACCGTGGAATTTCCACCAATGGGAAACTCTTGCTGTATTCATCTCCAAGTGTTTCTGGGTAAGAAAATATAAGTAACAAAGGATGTGGTTTCAAGCCCAATGAGGAAAGGAGGGATTATCTTTGTTTCAGTGCAGGTTGACCTTTCAAAGAAACAGTAATTCCTATGAAATAGGAGGTAAAATCTTTTGAAAAGAGACATGGACATGACCCGCTGAAGTGTATGTCACTGTTTTTAAAACGCCAAGGGCATTTCAGAAATTCTTGGCTACTGAAGTGCCCCTTTTTTCAAATTTCTCTTAGGTAAGACACTCCAGCTTCGTCAAACCATGGTACTGTTCCTTCCATGTAAAAAACCAAAGCAAAAAAGAAAATAAATTAAAACAAAACCCATCAAATTACATTTGAGAGCACACAATTGCTCAGCAGGCCCACCATTCAAGAAGCTAGAGGTACAGAAGCCACAGCCTTCAGCCCATGGCCTGAAGTTTTGTCTCTATCATGGCCCCCCAATTCCCTGGCATGTCCACATTAACTCATGAATCTTTACTCATTTCCTCTTCAAATGCACAGGATCCAATATATTTGAACCCTGTTCACCTGGGCTGTAATCATCCAAGGACACACCAGAGGAAGGGCAGCCACCCCCTTGCCTGGGGCCTTGGAGCTTATCACAATAGAAATGGACACATGAACAAGGGGAGCCAAAACAAAGAGAGGCATATTCCTAAAGTCTGAAGCACAGAAGCTACCTATAGACCAGTAGTGGGATTTCACAAATTATGTAAGAATCTCTGTGCACATGCTTGGCATGGTCGCTCATGCCTATAATCCCAGCAATCTGGGGGCTGAGGTGGATGGATCCTTGGGAGTTCCAGTCCATCTTGGGCTACGAATTTATCTCAAGGCCTCTTTAAACAACTACATAAGATGCTGTTTCCAAAAAGAGGACAACAGAAAAGTAGACACACTTGATCCAGGTCCCTGGGTTCACTACATGAGTTGTGGAATCTAAATATTCCATGCCATGAGTAAATACCTGGGATTTTTAGTGAAAGGGGCATTTGCATCCATTTGCTAAGGGTTTCCCTTTCACCATGTTACATTTGAATTCTGAGAAAACCTGCTGGTGATAAGCTATGTAGCATTATGTTGGTTTAGGTATTGAGCTAGTACCTCATGTTTAGTGTTCAGGGTTATGCTGGAATGGCTGCAGAGCTCCTTGAAATAGCGATTGCAGACAAGTGAACCCCGAGGAAGCTGGATAGTTGAAGCAGGCACTCCAAATATTCATGCACTGCAGGGATTCACTTTCATTTTGGGACTCATCTTCTGCTTGCTGGCTGTTAGTGCTAACTGATACTACCATGGTGGCAGTAATCCAGCAGAGACTGCATGTATGGTTTGCAGGTTTGCTTCCCAAGCCACCAGAAACTTGGCAGAACTGAAATCATTGTGGCATTTTCTTTCCTCCCCTGAAACATTTGGCTTTCTAAGTTTGAAAATTGAATAGACTGGGCTAGTCAAGTTTGGACCCCATGTACCACCAACAGAGCTAAAGACAGAGCCAACTACTTCCCTCCACTTTTCAAAATATGTCAAATTTGCTTGATCACCACAACTTCAAAGAAAATTCTGAGGCAACTTAGAGAGGTTAATCAAATACTGCATGATTGGAATGGCTGTTGTTTTATGAGGTGGAAAGCTGCAGAGTTGGGCTGAAACTGTTCACAGAAACCCACAGGCTTGTGGTTGCCAGGCAACCACACTGGGCTGAGACTGGCTGAACATCACTGTGAGGTGGATTTTAGGCTCTAGGTTTGAAAATTTAAAAGACTGGGGTAGTCTAGTTTGGAACCCATCGACCACAGACAGACCAAAAGGTCTTTCAATTACTTCCCTCCACTTCTCAAAATATGTCAAATTTTCTTGATCACTACAACTGTAAAAAAAATTCTGAGGCAACATAGAGAGACTAATGAAATACTGCATGATTGGAATGGCTGTGGTTGTATGAGGTGGAAAGCTGCAGAGTTGGGCTGAAACAGTTCACAGAAATCCACAAGCTTGTGGTTGCCAGGAAACCACACTGGGCTGCAATTGGCTGAGCACCATTGTTAGCTGGACTTTAGGCTCTAGGACACAAGTGTGCAGTAGGAGACCTGAGTCACAATGCTGGGCATTGCCATGGAGACCTCAGTGGCACAGAGGACCTTGTAGGGCAAGTTTTAAATAGGATGAATATTCTTGGCCTGGTGTGCCACAATATTCTCTCTGAAGGCTTCACTGCTCAGAATTTGTGGATGGAAATGCTTGCCAATCTACACATGGATGTACTTTCAATGGGATATGAAATATGCCAGGGCCTGGCAGATGATCTCTGCCATGTCCTATCATTGAGCATACGCTTTTCCCTTGTCATGTCTGTCATTTGGCTGAGTACTGTTCCCTAAGCTATTCAGTCAAGACTTGCTGGCATCATTCACCTGAAGTATAGGAGCTTTCTGTGAAATTTCTCAGCAGAAATCCTCTGCAAGCACATAGCTTTGGATATGAGAGACAGTGGTGGAAGTTGAATTTCAAGGGCAGATATTTGAAAACAATGAAACAAGCCCCGAATAAGATCTTTACATGTTTCCCAGATGAATATGTTTGGAAATACAGGGGAAGATGGATATCAAGCCTGAGAAGAGTGCACACCCATTTCAAGGTACAAAAACCCGGGAAAAACATGGGAAAGCAAGAGAGCTGGTTAATCTGATGTAAAAATCTTTGATGATGAAAGGAAAATTATATTCTCATGATGATATAATCAGGCTGTAGAAGTGAACTTCTCATGTTGGTTCTCCTATGTGTGGCCTTCTGCATTGGGCGGTGGATGTAGGACAGGAGATCTTCAAATAAATCTGGTGGAACACAAAATACTGAAAAAAAAATTCAGCCTAAATCCTGTGTATTCCTTCCCTTTGAGAACATATATGGATAATGTATGAAGTTTCAAAAGAGAAAATGTCTTTTGGGTCATGGTTTCAACAATGAAATGGTCACTTCACATAACATTTTGAATTTTGCTTTCACACTTGCTCATGTACCGGGCCTGAGTAAAGCAGAATGCAGAGTAAGCCTCTTCAATGGTTGTGCATTCCATAAGTGGTTTTAAAACCAGGGAACCCCTTTGGACTTAGTGTTTGTATTTTATTGGTTGATTGGTTTTTCAAATTGTTTGTTTTACTATTTTTAACTTTGTGAGTCAGGGAAGCCCTCACTCATAGAGATTCAGACCTCTCCAAAAGCTCTGAAGTTATTCATGTAACAGCTATTACATGTTATAAGTTTCTCCTATTAAAACTTGAAAGACAAACAGACTCTGCTACTTTTCATCTAAATTCAATGTTGGGCTAAATTCAGTGTTGGACTTTTTACAAGTCCTTTGAAATGTGTCCTCCTATAGTCACTGGTCGTGCTGGAATTTACTTTCTTGTGAAGACAGGATTTGAGCAAATTGACACAAGTACAGTTTGCCACTACTCTGGACACCTGGTTAAATATCGAGTTCCCTAAATGGTGTGTGTTTTAGTTTGATCTCTGCCCACACTTTGCTCATCCAGTTAGAACCACAGGGCTCCAGGCCATAGCGTTCCAGGCCTAAACAAGAAAATTTCCATTCCGTTTTGGGAGTTCATTCGTCTCTCATAATTACTTTTTCCACAGATGTGTGCTTCAGGAGAGCCCGTGTCCAAATGTGGAGAGGCCCATTTTCATTCACTCACTTTCAGACTTTCTAAGATTTTCAGTTACTAGAGGTTTGCGCAGACTTGCCATTGTCAAGGGACAGTACACTTCACTTGAAGTTGTGCAGTATTACTTCATGTGTCACCGTGGAATTTCCACCAATGGGAAACTCTTGCTGTATTCATCTCCAAGTGTTTCTGGGTAAGAAAATATAAGTAACAAAGGATGTGGTTTCAAGCCCAATGAGGAAAGGAGGGATTATCTTTGTTTCAGTGCAGGTTGACCTTTCAAAGAAACAGTAATTCCTATGAAATAGGAGGTAAAATCTTTTGAAAAGAGACATGGACATGACCCGCTGAAGTTTATGTCACTGTTTTTAAAACGCCAAGGGCATTTCAGAAATTCTTGGCTACTGAAGTGCCCCTTTTTTTCAAATTTCTCTTAGGTAAGACACTCCAGCTTCGTCAAACCATGGTACTGTTCCTTCCATGTAAAAAACCAAAGCAAAAAAGAAAATAAATTAAAACAAAACCCATCAAATTACATTTGAGAGCACACAATTGCTCAGCAGGCCCACCATTCAAGAAGCTAGAGGTACAGAAGCCTCAGACTTCAGCACATGGCCTGAAGTTTTGTCTGTATCATGGCCCCCCAATTCCCTGGCATGTGCACATTAACTCATGAATCTTTACTCATTTCCTCTTCAAATGCACAGGATCCAATATATTTGAACCCTGTTCACCTGGGCTGTAATCATCCAAGGACACACCAGAGGAAGGGCAGCCACCCCCTTGCCTGGGGCCTTGGAGCTTATCACAATAGAAATGGACACCTGAACAAGGGGAGACAAAACAAAGAGAGGCATATTCCTAAAGTCTGAAGCACAGAAGCTACCTATAGACCAGTAGTGGGATTTCACAAATTATGTAAGAATCTCTGTGCACATGCTTGGCATGGCCACTCATGCCTATAATCCCAGCAATCTGGGGGCTGAGGTGGATGGATCCTTGGGAGTTCCAGTCCATCTTGGGCTACAAATTTATATCAAGGCCTCTTTCAACAACTACATAAGATGCTGTTTCCAAAAAGAAGACAACAGAAAAGTAGACACACTTGATCCAGGTCCCTGGGTTAAATACATGACTTGTGGAGTCTATATATTCCATGCCATGAGAAAATACCTGGGATTTTTAGTGAAAGGGGCATTTGCATCCCTTTTCTAAGGGTTTCCCTTTCACCATGTTACATTTGAATTCTGAGAAAACCTGCTGGTGATAAGCTATGCAGCATTATGTTGGTTTAGGTATTGAGCTAGTACCTCATGTTTAGTGTTCAGGGTTATGCTGGAATGGCTGTAGAGCTCCTTGAAATAGCGATTGCAGACAAGTGAACCCCGAGGAAGCTGGATAGTTGAAGCAGGCACTCCAAATATTCATGCACTGCAGGGATTCACTTTCATTTAGGGACTCATCTTCTGCTTGCTGGCTTTTAGTGCTAACTGATAATACCATGGTGGCAGTAATCCAGCAGAGACTGCATGTATGGTTTGCAGGTTTGCTTCCCAAGCCACCAGAAACTTGGCAGAACCCAAATCATTGTGGCATTTTCTTTCCTCCCCTGAAACATTTGGCTTTCTAAGTTTGAAAATTGAATAGACTGGGCTAGTCAAGTTTGGACCCCATGTACCACCAACAGAACTAAAGACAGAGCCAACTACTTCCCTCCACTTGTCAAAATATGTCAAATTTGCTTGATCACCACAACTTCAAAGAAAATTCTGAGGCAACTTAGAGAGGTTAATCAAATACTGCACGATTGGAATGGCTGTGGTTTTATGAGGTGGAAAGCTGCAGAGTTGGGCTGAAACTGTTCACAGAAACCCACAGGCTTGTGGTTGCCAGGCAACCACACTGGGATGAGACTGGCTGAACATCACTGTGAGGTGGATTTTAGGCTCTAGGTTTGAAAATTTAAAAGACTGGGGTAGTCAAGTTTGGAACCCATCGACCACAGACAGACCAAAAGGTCTTTCAATTACTTCCCTCCACTTCTCAAAATATGTCAAATTTTCTTGATCACTGCAACTGTAAAAAAAATTCTGAGGCAACATAGAGAGGCTAATCAAATACTGCATGATTGGAATGGCTGTGGTTTTATGAGGTGGAACGCTGCAGAGTTGGGCTGAAACAGTTCACAGAAATCCACAAGCTTGTGGTTGCCAGGCAACCACACTGGGCTGCAATTGGCTGAGCACCATTGTGAGCTGGACTTTAGGCTCTAGGATACAAGTGTGCAGTAGGAGACCTGAGTCACAATGCTGGGCGTTGCCATGGAGAGCTCAGTGGCACAGAGGACCTTGTAGGGCAAGATTTATATAGGATGAATATTCTTGGCCTGGTATGCCACAATATTCTCTCTGAAGGCTTCACTGCTCAGAATTTGTGGCTGGAAATGCTTGCCAATCTACACATGGATGTACTTTCCATGGGATATGAAATATGCCAGGGCCTGGCAGATGATCTCTGCCATGTCCTATCGTTGAGCATATGCTTTTCCCTTGTCATGTCTCTCATTTGGCTGAGTCCTGTTCCCTAAGCTATTCAGTCACGACTTGCTGGCATCATTCACCTGCAGTATAAGAGCTTTCTGGGAAATTTCTCAGCAGAAATCCTCTGCAAGCACATAGCTTTGGATATGAGAGACAGTGGTGGAAGTTGAATTTCAAGGGCAGATATTTGAAAACAATGAAACAAGTCCCGAATAAGATCTTTACATGTTTCCCAGATGAATATGTTTGGAAATACGGGGGAAGATGGAGATCAAGGCTGAGAAGAGTGCACACCCATTTCAAGGTACAAAAACCAGGGAAAAACATGGGAAAGCAAGAGAGCTGGTTAATCTGATGTAAAAATCTTTGATGATGAAAGGAAAATTATATTCTCATGATGATAGATTCAGGCTGTAGAAGTGAACTTCTCATGTTGGTTGTCCTATGTGTGGCCTTCTGCATTGGGCAGTGGATGCAGGACAGGAGATCTTCAAATTATCTGGTGGAACACAAAATACTGAAAAAAAATTCAGCCTAAATCCTGTGTATTCATTCCCTTTGAGAAAATATATGGATATTGTATGAAGTTTCAAAAGAGAAAATGTCTTTTGGGTCATGGTTTCAACAATGAAATTGTCAGTTCACATAACATTTTGAATTTTGCTTTCAGACTTGCTCATGTACCGGGCCTGAGTAAAGCAGAATGCAGAGTAAGCCTCTTCAATAGTTGTGCATTCCATAAGTGGTTTTAAAACCAGTGAAACCCTTTGGACTTAGTGTTTGTATTTAATTGGTTGATTGGTTTTTCAAATTGTTTGTTTTATATTTTTAACTTTGTGAGTCAGGGAAGCCCTCACTCATAGTGATTTAGACCTCTCCAAAAGCTCTGAAGTTATTCATGTAACAGCTATTACATGTTATAAGTTTCTCCTATTAAAACTTGAAAGACAAACAGACTCTGCTACTTTTCATCTAAATTCAGTGTTGGGCTAAATTCAGTGTTGGACTTTTTACAAGTCCTTTGAAATGTGTCCTCCTCTAGTCACTGGTCGTGCTGGAAATTACTTTGTTGTGAAGACAGGATTTGAGCAAATTGACACAAGTACAGTTTGCCACTACTCAGGACACCTGGTTAAATATCGAGTTGCCTAAATGGTGTGTGTTTTACTTTGATCTCTGCTCACACTTTGCTCTTCCAGTTAGAACCACAGGGCTCCAGGCCATAGCGTTCCAGGCCTAAACAAGAAAATTTCCATTCCGTTTTGGGAGTTCATTCGTCTCTCATAATTACTTTTTCCACAAATGTGTGCTTCAGGAGAGGCTGTGTAAAAATGTGAGAGGCCCATTTTCTTTCACTCACTTTCAGACTTTCTAAGATTTTCAGTTACTAGACGTTTGCCCAGACTTGCCATTGTCAAGGGACAGTGCACTTCACTTGAAGTTGTGCAGTATTACTTCATGTGTCTCCGTGGAATTTCCACCAATGGGAAACTCTTGCTGTATTCATCTCAAAGTGTTTCTGCGTAAGAAAATATAAGTAACAAAGGATGTGGTTTCAAGCCCAATGAGGAAAGGAGGGATTATCTTTATTTCAGTGCAGGTTGACCTTTCAAAGAAACAGTAATTCCTATGAAATAGGAGGTAAAATCTTTTGTAAAGAGACATGGACATGACCCGCTCAAGTTTATGTCACTGTTTTTAAAACGCCAAGGGCATTTGAGAAATTCTTGGCTGCTGAATTGTCCCTTTTTTCAAATTTCTCTTAGGTAAGACACTCCAGCTTCGTGAAACCATGGTACTGTTCCTTCCATGTAAAAAACCAGAGCAAAAAAGAAAATAAATTAAAACAAAACCCATCAAATTACATTTGAGAGCACACAATTGCTCAGCAGGCCCACTATTCAAGAAGCTACAGGTACAGAAGCCTCAGCCTTCAGCCCATGGCCTGAAGTTTTGTCTCTATCATGGCCCCTCAATTCCCTGGCATGTGCACATTAACTCATGAATCTTTACTCATTTCCTCTTCAAATGCACAGGATCCAATATATTTGAACCCTGTTCACCTGGGCTGTAATCATCCAAGGACACACCAGAGGAAGGGCAGCCACCCCCTTGCCTGGGGCCTTGGAGCTTATCACAATAGAAATGGACACCTGAACAAGGGGAGCCTAAACAAAGAGAGGCATATTCCTAAAGTCTGAAGCACAGAAGCTACCTATAGACCAGTAGTGGCATTTCACAAATTATGTAAGAATCTCTGTGCACATGCTTGGCATGGTCGCTCATGCCTATAATCCCAGCAATCTGGGGGCTGAGGTAGATGTATCCTTGGGATTTCCAGTCCATCTTGGGCTACGAATTTATCTCAAGGCCTCTTTTAACAACTACATAAGATGCTGTTTCCAAAAAGAGGACAACAGAAAACTAGACACACTTGGTCCAGGTCCCTGGGTTCACTACTTGAGTTGTGGAGTCTAAATATTCCATGCCATGAGAAAATACCTGGGATTTTTAGTGAAAGGGGCATTTATATCCCTTTTATAAGGGTTTCCCTTTCACCATGTTACATTTGAATTCTGGGAAAACCTGCTGGTGATAAGCTATCTAGCATTATGTTGGTTTAGGTATTGAGCTAGTACCTCATATTTAGTGTTCAGGGTTATGTTGGAATGGCTGCAGACCTCCTTGAAATAGCGATTGCAGACAAGTGCACCCCGAGGAAGCTGGATAGTTGAAGCAGGCACTCCAAATATTCATGCACTGCAAGGATTCACTTTCATTTTGGGACTCATCTCATGGTTGCTGGCTTTTAGTGCAAACTGATACTACCATGGTGGCAGTAATCCAGCAGAGACTGCATGTATGGTTTGCAGGTTTGCTTCCCAAGCCACCAGAAACTTGGCAGAACCCAAATCATTGTGGCATTTTCTTTCCTCCCCTGAAACATTTGGCTTTCTAAGTTTGAAAATTGAATAGACTGGGCTAGTCAAGTTTGGACCACATGTACCACCAACAGAGCTAAAGACAGAGCCAATTACTTCCCTCCACTAGTCAAAATATGTCAAATTTGCTTGATAACCAAAACTTCAAAGAAAATTCTGAGGCAACTTAGAGAGGTTAATCAAATACTGCATGATTTGAATGGTTGTGGTTGTATGAGGTGGAAAGCTGCAGAGTTGGGCTGAAACTGTTCACAGAAACCCAGAGGCTTGTGGTTGCCAGGCAACCACACTGGGCTGAGACTGGCTGAACATCACTGTGAGGTGGATTTTAGGCTCTAGGTTTGAAAATTTAAAAGACTGGGGTAGTCAAGTTTGGAACCCATCGACCACAGACAGACCAAAAGGTCTTTCAATTACTTCCCTCCACTTCTCAAAATATGTCAAATTTTCTTGATCACTACAACTGTAAAAAAAAATTCTGAGGCAACATAGAGAGGCTAATCAAATACTGCATGATTGGAATGGCTGTGGTTTTATGAGGTGGAACGCTGCAGAGTTGGGCTGAAACAGTTCACAGAAATCCACAAGCTTGTGGTTGCCAGGCAACCACACTGGGCTGCGATTGGCTGAGGACCATTGTGAGCTGGACTTTAGGCTCTAGGACACAAGTGTGCAGTAGGAGACCTGAGTCACAATGCTGGGCGTTGCCATGGAGACTTCAGTGGCACAGAGGACCTTGTAGGGCAAGATTTAAATAGGATGAATATTCTTGGCCTGATATGCCACAATATTCTCTCTGAAGGCTTCACTGCTCAGAATTTGTGGATGGAAATGCTTGCCAATCTACACATGGATGTACTTTCCATGGGATATGAAATATGCCAGGGCCTGGCAGATGATCTCTGCCCTGTCCTATCCTTGAGCATACGCTTTTCCCTTGTCATGTCTCTCATTTGGCTGAGTCCTGTTCCCTAAGCTATTCAGTCAAGACTTGCTGGCATCATTCACCTGCAGTATAAGAGCTTTCTGGGAAATTTCTCAGCAGAAATCCTCTGCAAGCACATAGCTTTGGATATGAGAGACAGTGGTGGAAGTTGAATTTCAAGGGCAGATATTTGAAAACAATGAAACAAGCCCCGAATAAGATCTTTACATGTTTCCCAGATGAGTATGTTTGGAAATACGGGGGAAGATGGAGATCAAGGCTGAGAAGAGTGCACACCCATTTCAAGGTACAAAAACCAGGGAAAAACATGGGAAAGCAAGAGAGCTGGTTAATCTGATGTAAAAATCTTTGATGATGAAAGGAAAATTATATTCTCATGATGATAGATTCAGGCTGTAGAAGTGAACTTCTCATGTTGGTTGTCCTATGTGTGGCCTTCTGCATTGGGCAGTGGATGCAGGACAGGAGATCTTCAAATTATCTGGTGGAACACAAAATACTGAAAAAAAATTCAGCCTAAATCCTGTGTATTCCTTCCCTTTGAGAACATATATGGATAATGTACGAAGTTTCAAAAGAGAAAATGTCTTTTGGGTCATGGTTTCAACAATGAAATTGTCAGTTCACATAACATTTTGAATTTTGCTTTCAGACTTGCTCATGTACCGGGCATGAGTAAAGCAGAATGCAGAGTAAGCCTCTTCAATAGTTGTGCATTCCATAAGTGGTTTTAAAACCAGTGAAACCCTTTGGACTTAGTGTTTGTATTTAATTGGTTGATTGGTTTTTCAAATTGTTTGTTTTATATTTTTAACTTTGTGAGTCAGGGAAGCCCTCACTCATAGTGATTTAGACCTCTCCAACAGCTCTGAAGTTATTCATGTAACAGCTATTACATGTTATAAGTTTCTCCTATTAAAACTTGAAAGACAAACAGACTCTGCTACTTTTCATCTAAATTCAGTGTTGGGCTAAATTCAGTGTTGGACTTTTTACAAGTCCTTTGAAATGTGTCCTCCTCTAGTCACTGGTCGTGCTGGAAATTACTTTCTTGTGAACACAGGATTTGAGCAAATTGACACAAGTACAGTTTGCCACTACTCTGGACACCTGGTTAAATATCGAGTTGCCTAAATGGTGTGTGTTTTACTTTGATCTCTGCTCACACTTTCCTCTTCCAGTTAGAATCACAGGGCTCCAGGCCATAGCGTTCCAGGCCTAAACAAGAAAATTTCCATTCCGTTTTGTGAGTTCATTCGTCTCTCATAATTACTTTTTCCACAAATGTGTGCTTCAGGAGAGGCCGTGTCCAAATGTGGAGAGGCCCATTTTCTTTCACTCACTTTCAGACTTTCTAAGATTTTCAGTTACTAGATGTTTGCCCAGACTTGCCATTGTCAAGGGACAGTGCACTTCACTTGAAGTTGTGCAGTATTACTTCATGTGTCTCCGTGGAATTTCCACCAATGGGAAACTTGCTGTATTCATCTCCAAGTGTTTCTGCGTAAGAAAATATAAGTAACAAAGGATGTGGTTTCAAGCCCAATGAGGAAAGGAGGGATTATCTTTATTTCAGTGCAGGTTGACCTTTCAAAGAAACAGTAATTCCTATGAAATAGGAGGTAAAATCTTTTGTAAAGAGACATGGACATGACCCGCTCAAGTTTATGTCACTGTTTTTAAAACGCCAAGGGCATTTGAGAAATTCTTGGCTGCTGAATTGTCCCTTTTTTCAAATTTCTCTTAGGTAAGACACTCCAGCTTCGTCAAACCATGGTACTGTTCCTTCCATGTAAAAAACCAAAGCAAAAAAGAAAATAAATTAAAACAAAACCCATCAAATTACATTTGAGAGCACACAATTGCTCAGCAGGCCCACTATTCAAGAAGCTAGAGGTACAGAAGCCTCAGCCTTCAGCCCATGGCCTGAAGTTTTGTCTCTATCATGGCCCCTCAATTCCCTGGCATGTCCACCTTAACTCATGAATCTTTACTCATTTCCTCTTCAAATGCACAGGATCCAATATATTTGAACCCTGTTCACCTGGGCTGTAATCATCCAAGGACACACCAGAGGAAGGGCAGCCACCCCCTTGCCTGGGGCCTTGGAGCTTATCACAATAGAAATGGACACCTGAACAAGGGGAGCCAAAACAAAGAGAGGCATATTCCTAAAGTCTGAAGCACAGAAGCTACCTATAGACCAGTAGTGGGATTTCACAAATTATGTAAGAATCTCTGTGCACATGCTTGGCATGGTCGCTCATGCCTATAATCCCAGCAATCTGGGGGCTGAGGTGGATGTATCCTTGGGAGTTCCAGTCCATCTTGGGCTACGAATTTATCTCAAGGCCTCTTTCAACAACTACATAAGATGCTGTTTCCAAAAAGAGGACAACAGAAAACTAGGCACACTTGGTCCAGGTCCCTGGGTTCACTACTTGAGTTGTGGAGTCTAAATATTCCATGCCATGAGAAAATACCTGGGATTTTTAGTGAAAGGGGCATTTATATCCCTTTTCTAAGGGTTTCCCTTTCACAATGTTACATTTGAATTCTGGGAAAACCTGCTGGTGATAACCTATCTAGCATTATGTTGGTTTAGGTATTGAGCTGGTACCTCATGTTTAGTGTTCAGGGTTATGTTGGAATGGCTGCAGACCTCCTTGAAATAGCGATTGCAGACAAGGGAACCCCGAGGAAGCTGGATAGTTGAAGCAGGCACTCCAAATATTCATGCACTGCAAGGATTCACTTTCATTTTGGGACTCATCTCATGGTTGCTGGCTTTTAGTGCTAACTGATACTACCATGGTGGCAGTAATCCAGCAGAGACTGCATGTATGGTTTGCAGGTTTGCTTCCCAAGCCACCAGAAACCTGGCAGAACCCAAATCATTGTGGCATTTTCTTTCCTCCCCTGAAACATTTGGCTTTCTAAGTTTGAAAATTGAATAGACTGGGCTAGTCAAGTTTGGACCCCATGTACCACCAACAGAGCTAAAGACAGAGCCAATTACTTCCCTCCACTTGTCAAAATATGTCAAATTTGCTTGATCACCACAACTTCAAAGAAAATTCTGAGGCAACTTAGAGAGGTGAATCAAATACTGCATGATTGGAATGGCTGTTTTTGTATGAGGTGGAAAGCTGCAGAGTTGGGCTGAAACTGTTCACAGAAACCCACAGGCTTGTGGTTGCCAGGCAACCACACTGGGCTGAGACTGGCTGAACATCACTGTGAGGTGGATTTTAGGCTCTAGGTTTGAAAATTTAAAAGACTGGTGTAGTCAAGATTGGAACCCATCGACCAAAGATAGACCAAAAGGTCTTTCAATTACTTCCCTCCACTTCTCAAAATATGTCAAATTTTCTTGATCACTACAACTGTAAAAAAAATTCTGAGGCAACATAGAGAGGCTAATCAAATACTGCATGATTGGAAAGGCTGTGTTTGTATGAGGTGGAACGCTGCAGATTTGGGCTGAAACAGTTCACAGAAATCCACAAGCTTGTGGTTGCCAGGCAACCACACTGGGCTGCGATTGGCTGAGCACCATTGTGAGCTGGACTTTAGGCTGTAGGATACAAGTGGGCAGTAGGAGACCTGAGTCACAATGCTGGGCGTTGCCATGAAGAGCTCAGTGGCACAGAGGACCTTGTAGGGCAAGATTAATATAGGATGAATATTCTTGGCCTGGTATGCCACAATATTCTCTCTGAAGGCTTCACTGCTCAGAATTTGTGGCTGGAAATTCTTGCCAATCTACACATGGATGTACTTTCAATGGGATATGAAATATGCCAGGGCCTGGCAGATGATCTCTGCCATGTCCTATCCTTGAGCATACGCTTTTCCCTTGTCATGTCTCTCATTTGGCTGAGTCCTGTTCCCTAAGCTATTCAGTCACGACTTGCTGGCATCATTCACCTGCAGTATAAGAGCTTTCTGTAAAATTTCTCAGCAGAAATCCTCTGCAAGCACATAGCTTTGGATATGAGAGACAGTGGTGGAAGTTGAATTTCAAGGGCAGATATTTGAAAACCATGAAACAAGCCCCGAATAAGATCTTTACATGTTTCCCAGATGAATATGTTTGGAAATACGGGGGAAGATGGAGATCAAGGCTGAGAAGAGTGCACACCCATTTCAAGGTACAAAAACCAGGGAAAAACATGGGAAAGCAAGAGAGCTGGTTAATCTGATGTAAAAATCTTTGATGATGAAAGACAAATTATATTCTCATGATGATAGATTCAGGCTGTAGAAGTGAACTTCTCATGTTGGTTGTCCTATGTGTGGCCTTCTGCATTGGGCAGTGGATGCAGGACAGGAGATCTTCAAATTATCTGGTGGAACACAAAATACTGAAAAAAAATTCAGGCTAAATCCTGTGTATTCCTTCCCTTTGAGAACATATATGGATAATGTATGAAGTTTCAAAAGAGAAAATGTCTTTTGGGTCATGGTTTCAACAATGAAATTGTCAGTTCACATAACATTTTGAATTTTGCTTTCACACTTGCTCATGTACCGGGCCTGAGTAAAGCAGAATGCAGAGTAAGCCTCTTCAATAGTTGTGCATTCCATAAGTGGTTTTAAAACCAGTGAAACCCTTTGGACTTAGTGTTTGTATTTAATTGGTTGATTGGTTTTTCAAATTGTTTGTTTTATATTTTTAACTTTGTGAGTCAGGGAAGCCCTCACTCATAGTGATTTAGACCTCTCCAAAAGCTCTGAAGTTATTCATGTAACAGCTATTACATGTTATAAGTTTCTCCTATTAAAACTTGAAAGACAAACAGACTCTGCTAATTTTCATCTAAATTCAGTGTTGGGCTAAATTCAGTGTTGGACTTTTTACAAGTCCTTTGAAATGTGTCCTCCTCTAGTCACTGGTCGTGCTGGAATTTACTTTCTTGTGAAGACAGGATTTGAGCAAATTGACACAAGTACAGTTTGCCACTACTCTGGACACCTGGTTAAATATCGAGTTGCCTAAATGGTGTGTGTTTTACTTTGATCTCTGCTCACACTTTGCTCTTCCAGTTAGAACCACAGGGCTCCAGGCCATAGCGTTCCAGGCCTAAACAAGAAAATTTCCATTCCGTTTTGGGAGTTCATTCGTCTCTCATAATTACTTTTTCCACAAATGTGTGCTTCAGGAGAGGCTGTGTCCAAATGTGGAGAGGCCCATTTTCTTTCACTCACTTTCAGACTTTCTAAGATTTTCAGTTACTAGACGTTTGCCCAGACTTGCCATTTTCAAGGGACAGTGCACTTCACTTGAAGTTGTGCAGTGTTACTTCATGTGTCTCTGTGGAATTTCCACCAATGGGAAACTCTTGCTGTATTCATCTCCAAGTGTTTCGGCGTAAGAAAATATAAGTAACACAGGATGTGGTTTCAAGCCCAATGAGGAAAGGAGGGATTATCTTTATTTCAGTGCAGGTTGACCTTTCAAAGAAACAGTAATTCCTATGAAATAGGAGGTAAAATCTTTTGTAAAGAGACATGGACATGACCCGCTCAAGTTTATGTCACTGTTTTTAAAACGCCAAGGGCATTTGAGAAATTCTTGGCTGCTGAATTGTCCCTTTTTTCAAATTTCTCTTAGGTAAGACACTCCAGCTTCATGAAACCATGGTACTGTTCCTTCCATGTAAAAAACCAGAGCAAAAAAGAAAATAAATTAAAACAAAACCCATCAAATTACATTTGAGAGCACACAATTGCTCAGCAGGCCCACTATTCAAGAAGCTAGAGGTACAGAAGCCTCAGCCTTCAGCCCATGGCCTGAAGTTTTGTCTCTATCATGGCCCCTCAATTCCCTGGCATGTCCACCTTAACTCATGAATCTTTACTCATTTCCTCTTCAAATGCACAGGATCCAATATATTTGAACCCTGTTCACCTGGGCTGTAATCATCCAAGGACACACCAGAGGAAGGGCAGCCACCCCCTTGCCTGGGGCCTTGGAGCTTATCACAATAGAAATGGACACCTGAACAAGGGGAGCCAAAACAAAGAGAGGCATATTCCTAAAGTCTGAAGCACAGAAGCTACCTATAGACCAGTAGTGGGATTTCACAAATTATGTAAGAATCTCTGTGCACATGCTTGGCATGGTCGCTCATGCCTATAATCCCAGCAATCTGGGGGCTGAGGTGGATGTATCCTTGGGAGTTCCAGTCCATCTTGGGCTACGAATTTATCTCAAGGCCTCTTTTAACAACTACATAAGATGCTGTTTCCAAAAAGAGGACAACAGAAAACTAGACACACTTGGTCCAGGTCCCTGGGTTCACTACATGAGTTGTGGAGTCTAAATATTCCATGCCATGAGAAAATACCTGGGATTTTTAGTGAAAGGGGCATTTATATCCCTTTTCTAAGGGTTTCCCTTTCACCATGTTACATTTGAATTCTGGGAAAACCTGCTGGTGATAAGCTATCTAGCATTATGTTGGTTTAGGTATTGAGCTAGTACCTCATGTTTAGTGTTCAGGGTTATGTTGGAATGGCTGCAGACCTCCTTGAAATAGCGATTGCAGACAAGGGAACCCCGAGGAAGCTGGATAGTTGAAGCAGGCACTCCAAATATTCATGCACTGCAAGGATTCACTTTCATTTTGGGACTCATCTCATGGTTGCTGGCTTTTAGTGCTAACTGATACTACCATGGTGGCAGTAATCCAGCAGAGACTGCATGTATGGTTTGCAGGTTTGCTTCCCAAGCCACCAGAAACCTGGCAGAACCCAAATCATTGTGGCATTTTCTTTCCTCCCCTGAAACATTTGGCTTTCTAAGTTTGAAAATTGAATAGACTGGGCTAGTCAAGTTTGGACCCCATGTACCACCAACAGAGCTAAAGACAGAGCCAATTACTTCCCTCCACTTGTCAAAATATGTCAAATTTGCTTGATCACCACAACTTCAAAGAAAATTCTGAGGCAACTTAGAGAGGTGAATCAAATACTGCATGATTGGAAAGGCTGTTTTTGTATGAGGTGGAAAGCTGCAGAGTTGGGCTGAAACTGTTCACAGAAACCCACAGGCTTGTGGTTGCCAGGCAACCACACTGGGCTGAGACTGGCTGAACATCACTGTGAGGTGGATTTTAGGCTCTAGGTTTGAAAATTTAAAAGACTGGGGTAGTCAAGATTGGAACCCATCGACCACAGACAGACCAAAAGGTCTTTCAATTACTTCCCTCCACTTCTCAAAATATGTCAAATTTTCTTGATCACTACAACTGTAAAAAAAATTCTGAGGCAACATAGAGAGGCTAATCAAATACTGCATGATTGGAAAGGCTGTGTTTGAATGAGGTGGAACGCTGCAGAGTTGGGCTGAAACAGTTCACAGAAATCCACAAGCTTGTGGTTGCCAGGCAACCACACTGGGCTGCGATTGGCTGAGCACCATTGTGAGCTGGACTTTACCCTGTAGGATACAAATGTGCAGTAGGAGACCTGAGTCACAATGCTGGGCGTTGCCATGAAGAGCTCAGTGGCACAGAGGACCTTGTAGGGCAAGATTTATATAGGATGAATATTCTTGGCCTGGTATGCCACAATATTCTCTCTGAAGGCTTCACTGCTCAGAATTTGTGGCTGGAAATGCTTGCCAATCTACACATGGATGTACTTTCCATGGGATATGAAATATGCCAGGGCCTGGCAGATGATCTCTGCCATGTCCTATCCTTGAGCATACGCTTTTCCCTTGTCATGTCTCTCATTTGTCTGAGTCCTGTTCCCTAAGCTATTCAGTCACGACTTGCTGGCATCATTCACCTGCAGTATAAGAGCTTTCTGTGAAATTTCTCAGAAGAAATCCTCTGCAAGCACATAGCTTTGGATATGAGAGACAGTGGTGGAAGTTGAATTTCAAGGGCAGATATTTGAAAACAATGAAACAAGCCCCGAATAAGATCTTTACATGTTTCCCAGATGAATATGTTTGGAAATACGGGGGAAGATGGAGATCAAGGCTGAGAAGAGTGCACACCCATTTCAAGGTACAAAAACCAGGGAAAAACATGGGAAAGTAAGAGAGCTGGTTAATCTGATGTAAAAATCTTTGAGGATGAAAGGAAAATTATATTCTCATGATGATAGATTCAGGCTGTAGAAGTGAACTTCTCATGTTGGTTGTCCTATGTGTGGCCTTCTGCATTGGGCAGTGGATGCAGGACAGGAGATCTTCAAATTATCTGGTGGAACACAAAATACTGAAAAAAATTCAGCCTAAATCCTGTGTATTCCTTCCCTTTGAGAACATATATGGATAATGTACGAAGTTTCAAAAGAGAAAATGTCTTTTGGGTCATGGTTTCAACAATGAAATTGTCAGTTCACATAACATTTTGAATTTTGCTTTCAGACTTGCTCATGTATCGGGCCTGAGTAAAGGAGAATGCAGAGTAAGCCTCTTCAATAGTTGTGCATTCCATAAGTGGTTTTAAAACCAGTGAAACCCTTTGGACTTAGTGTTTGTATTTAATTGGTTGATTGGTTTTTCAAATTGTTTGTTTTATATTTTTAACTTTGTGAGTCAGGGAAGCTTTCACTCATAGTGATTTAGACCTCTCCAAAAGCTCTGAAGTTATTCATGTAACAGCTATTACATGTTATAAGTTTCTCCTATTAAAACTTGAAAGACAAACAGACTCTGCTACTTTTCATCTAAATTCAGTGTTGGGCTAAATTCAGTGTTGGACTTTTTACAAGTCCTTTGAAATGTGTCCTCCTCTAGTCACTGGTCGTGCTGGAAATTACTTTCATGTGAAGACAGGATTTGAGCAAATTGACACAAGTACAGTTTGCCACTACTCTGGACACCTGGTTAAATATCGAGTTGCCTAAATGGTGTGTGTTTTACTTTGATCTCTGCTCACACTTTGCTCTTCCAGTTAGAACCACAGGGCTCCAGGCCATAGCGTTCCAGGCCTAAACAAGAAAATTTCCATTCCGTTTTGTGAGTTCATTCGTCTCTCATAATTACTTTTTCCACAAATGTGTGCTTCAGGAGAGGCCGTGTCCAAATGTGGAGAGGCCCATTTTCTTTCACTCACTTTCAGACTTTCTAAGATTTTCAGTTACTAGACGTTTGCCCAGACTTGCCATTGTCAAGGGACAGTGCACTTCACTTGAAGTTGTGCAGTATTACTTCATGTGTCTCCGTGGAATTTCCACCAATGGGAAACTCTTGCTGTATTCATCTCCAAGTGTTTCTGCGTAAGAAAATATAAGTAACAAAGGATGTGGTTTCAAGCCCAATGAGGAAAGGAGGGATTATCTTTATTTCAGTGCAGGTTGACCTTTCAAAGAAACAGTAATTCCTATGAAATAGGAGGTAAAATCTTTTGTAAAGAGACATGGACATGACCCGCTCAAGTTTATGTCACTGTTTTTAAAACGCCAAGGGCATTTGAGAAATTCTTGGCTGCTGAATTGTCCCTTTTTTCAAATTTCTCTTAGGTAAGACACTCCAGCTTCGTGAAACCATGGTACTGTTCCTTCCATGTAAAAAACCAGAGCAAAAAAGAAAATAAATTAAAACAAAACCCATCAAATTACATTTGAGAGCACACAATTGCTCAGCAGGCCCACTATTCAAGAAGCTAGAGGTACAGAAGCCTCAGCCTTCAGCCCATGGCCTGAAGTTTTGTCTCTATCATGGCCCCTCAATTCCCTGGCATGTCCACCTTAACTCATGAATCTTTACTCATTTCCTCTTCAAATGCACAGGATCCAATATATTTGAACCCTGTTCACCTGGGCTGTAATCATCCAAGGACACACCAGAGGAAGGGCAGCCACCCCCTTGCCTGGGGCCTTGGAGCTTATCACAATAGAAATGGACACCTGAACAAGGGGAGCCAAAACAAAGAGAGGCATATTCCTAAAGTCTGAAGCACAGAAGCTACCTATAGACCAGTAGTGGGATTTCACAAATTATGTAAGAATCTCTGTGCACATGCTTGGCATGGTCGCTCATGCCTATAATCCCAGCAATCTGGGGGCTGAGGTGGATGGATCCTTGGGAGTTCCAGTCCATCTTGGGCTACGAATTTATCTCAAGGCCTCTTTTAACAACTACATAAGATGCTGTTTCCAAAAAGAGGACAACAGAAAACTAGACACACTTGGTCCAGGTCCCTGGGTTCACTACATGAGTTGTGGAGTCTAAATATTCCATGCCATGAGAAAATAACTGGGATTTTTAGTGAAAGGGGCATTTATATCCCTTTTCTAAGGGTTTCCCTTTCACCATGTTACATTTGAATTCTGGGAAAACCTGCTGGTGATAAGCTATCTAGCATTATGTTGGTTTAGGTATTGAGCTAGTACCTCATGTTTAGTGTTCAGGGTTATGTTGGAATGGCTGCAGACCTCCTTGAAATAGCGATTGCAGACAAGGGAACCCCGAGGAAGCTGGATAGTTGAAGCAGGCACTCCAAATATTCATGCACTGCAAGGATTCACTTTCATTTTGGGACTTATCTCATGGTTGCTGGCTTTTAGTGCTAACTGATACTACCATGGTGGCAGTAATCCAGCAGAGACTGCATGTATGGTTTACAGGTTTGCTTCCCAAGCCACCAGAAACCTGGCAGAACCCAAATCATTGTGGCATTTTCTTTCCTCCCCTGAAACATTTGGCTTTCTAAGTTTGAAAATTGAATAGACTGGGCTAGTCAAGTTTGGACCCCATGTACCACCAACAGAGCTAAAGACAGAGCCAATTACTTCCCTCCACTTGTCAAAATATGTCAAATTTGCTTGATCACCACAACTTCAAAGAAAATTCTGAGGCAACTTAGAGAGGTGAATCAAATACTGCATGATTGGAAAGGCTGTTTTTGTATGAGGTGGAAAGCTGCAGAGTTGGGCTGAAACTGTTCACAGAAACCCACAGGCTTGTGGTTGCCAGGCAACCACACTGGGCTGAGACTGGCTGAACATCACTGTGAGGTGGATTTTAGGCTCTAGGTTTGAAAATTTAAAAGACTGGGGTAGTCAAGATTGGAACCCATCGACCACAGACAGACCAAAAGGTCTTTCAATTACTTCCCTCCACTTCTCAAAATATGTCAAATTTTCTTGATCACTACAACTGTAAAAAAAATTCTGAGGCAACATAGAGAGGCTAATCAAATACTGCATGATTGGAAAGGCTGTGTTTGTATGAGGTGGAACGCTGCAGAATTGGGCTGAAACAGTTCACAGAAATCCACAAGCTTGTGGTTGCCAGGCAACCACACTGGGCTGCGATTGGCTGAGCACCATTGTGAGCTGGACTTTAGGCTGTAGGATACAAGTGTGCAGTAGGAGACCTGAGTCACAATGCTGGGCGTTGCCATGAAGAGCTCAGTGGCACAGAGGACCTTGTAGGGCAAGATTTATATAGGATGAATATTCTTGGCCTGGTATGCCACAATATTCTCTCTGAAGGCTTCACTGCTCAGAATTTGTGGCTGGAAATGCTTGCCAATCTACACATGGATGTACTTTCAATGGGATATGAAATATGCCAGGGCCTGGCAGATGATCTCTGCCATGTCCTATCCTTGAGCATACGCTTTTCCCTTGTCATGTCTCTCATTTGGCTGAGTCCTGTTCCCTAAGCTATTCAGTCACGACTTGCTGGCATCATTCACCTGCAGTATAAGAGCTTTCTGGGAAATTTCTCAGCAGAAATCCTCTGCAAGCACATAGCTTTGGATATGAGAGACAGTGGTGGAAGTTGAATTTCAAGGGCAGATATTTGAAAACAATGAAACAAGCCCCGAATAAGATCTTTACATGTTTCCCAGATGAATATGTTTGGAAATACGGGGGAAGATGGAGATCAAGGCTGAGAAGAGTGCACACCCATTTCAAGGTACAAAAACCAGGGAAAAACATGGGAAAGCAAGAGAGCTGGTTAATCTGATGTAAAAATCTTTGAGGATGAAAGGAAAATTATATTCTCATGATGATAGATTCAGGCTGTAGAAGTGAACTTCTCATGTTGGTTGTCCTATGTGTGGCCTTCTGCATTGGGCAGTGGATGCAGGACAGGAGATCTTCAAATTATCTGGTGGAACACAAAATACTGAAAAAAAATTCAGCCTAAATCCTGTGTATTCCTTCCCTTTGAGAACATATATGGATAATGTACGAAGTTTCAAAAGAGAAAATGTCTTTTGGGTCATGGTTTCAACAATGAAATTGTCAGTTCACATAACATTTTGAATTTTGCTTTCAGACTTGCTCATGTATCGGGCCTGAGTAAAGGAGAATGCAGAGTAAGCCTCTTCAATAGTTGTGCATTCCATAAGTGGTTTTAAAACCAGTGAAACCCTTTGGACTTAGTGTTTGTATTTAATTGGTTGATTGGTTTTTCAAATTGTTTGTTTTATATTTTTAACTTTGTGAGTCAGGGAAGCTTTCACTCATAGTGATTTAGACCTCTCCAACAGCTCTGAAGTTATTCATGTAACAGCTATTACATGTTATAAGTTTCTCCTATTAAAACTTGAAAGACAAACAGACTCTGCTACTTTTCATCTAAATTCATTGTTGGGCTAAATTCAGTGTTGGACTTTTTACAAGTCCTTTGAAATGTGTCCTCCTCTAGTCACTGGTCGTGCTGGAAATTACTTTCTTGTGAAGACAGGATTTGAGCAAATTGACACAAGTACAGTTTGCCACTACTCTGGACACCTGGTTAAATATCGAGTTGCCTAAATGGTGTGTGTTTTACTTTGATCTCTGCTCACACTTTGCTCTTCCAGTTAGAACCACAGGGCTCCAGGCCATAGCGTTCCAGGCCTAAACAAGAAAATTTCCATTCCGTTTTGTGAGTTCATTCGTCTCTCATAATTACTTTTTCCACAAATGTGTGCTTCAGGAGAGGCCGTGTCCAAATGTGGAGAGGCCCATTTTCTTTCACTCACTTTCAGACTTTCTAAGATTTTCAGTTACTAGACGTTTGCCCAGACTTGCCATTGTCAAGGGACAGTGCACTTCACTTGAAGTTGTGCAGTATTACTTCATGTGTCTCCGTGGAATTTCCACCAATGGGAAACTCTTGCTGTATTCATCTCCAAGTGTTTCTGCGTAAGAAAATATAAGTAACAAAGGATGTGGTTTCAAGCCCAATGAGGAAAGGAGGGATTATCTTTATTTCAGTGCAGGTTGACCTTTCAAAGAAACAGTAATTCCTATGAAATAGGAGGTAAAATCTTTTGTAAAGAGACATGGACATGACCCGCTCAAGTTTATGTCACTGTTTTTAAAACGCCAAGGGCATTTGAGAAATTCTTGGCTGCTGAATTGTCCCTTTTTTCAAATTTCTCTTAGGTAAGACACTCCAGCTTCGTGAAACCATGGTACTGTTCCTTCCATGTAAAAAACCAGAGCAAAAAAGAAAATAAATTAAAACAAAACCCATCAAATTACATTTGAGAGCACACAATTGCTCAGCAGGCCCACTATTCAAGAAGCTAGAGGTACAGAAGCCTCAGCCTTCAGCCCATGGCCTGAAGTTTTGTCTCTATCATGGCCCCTCAATTCCCTGGCATGTCCACATTAACTCATGAATCTTTACTCATTTCCTCTTCAAATGCACAGGATCCAATATATTTGAACCCTGTTCACCTGGGCTGTAATCATCCAAGGACACACCAGAGGAAGGGCAGCCACCCCCTTGCCTGGGGCCTTGGAGCTTATCACAATAGAAATGGACACCTGAACAAGGGGAGCCAAAACAAAGAGAGGCATATTCCTAAAGTCTGAAGCACAGAAGCTACCTATAGACCAGTAGTGGGATTTCACAAATTATGTAAGAATCTCTGTGCACATGCTTGGCATGGTCGCTCATGCCTATAATCCCAGCAATCTGGGGGCTGAGGTGGATGGATCCTTGGGAGTTCCAGTCCATCTTGGGCTATGAATTTATCTCAAGGCCTCTTTTAACAACTACATAAGATGCTGTTTCCAAAAAGAGGACAACAGAAAACTAGACACACTTGGTCCAGGTCCCTGGGTTCACTACATGAGTTGTGGAGTCTAAATATTCCATGCCATGAGAAAATAACTGGGATTTTTAGTGAAAGGGGCATTTATATCCCTTTTCTAAGGGTTTCCCTTTCACCATGTTACATTTGAATTCTGGGAAAACCTGCTGGTGATAAGCTATCTAGCATTATGTTGGTTTAGGTATTGAGCTAGTACCTCATGTTTAGTGTTCAGGGTTATGTTGGAATGGCTGCAGACCTCCTTGAAATAGCGATTGCAGACAAGGGAACCCCGAGGAAGCTGGATAGTTGAAGCAGGCACTCCAAATATTCATGCACTGCAAGGATTCACTTTCATTTTGGGACTCATCTCATGGTTGCTGGCTTTTAGTGCTAACTGATACTACCATGGTGGCAGTAATCCAGCAGAGACTGCATGTATGGTTTACAGGTTTGCTTCCCAAGCCACCAGAAACCTGGCAGAACCCAAATCATTGTGGCATTTTCTTTCCTCCCCTGAAACATTTGGCTTTCTAAGTTTGAAAATTGAATAGACTGGGCTAGTCAAGTTTGGACCCCATGTACCACCAACAGAGCTAAAGACAGAGCCAATTACTTCCCTCCACTTGTCAAAATATGTCAAATTTGCTTGATCACCACAACTTCAAAGAAAATTCTGAGGCAACTTAGAGAGGTGAATCAAATACTGCATGATTGGAATGGCTGTGGTTGTATGAGGTGGAAAGCTGTAGAGTTGGGATGAAACTGTTCACAGAAACCCACAGGATTGTGGATGCCAGGCAACCACACTGGGCTGAGACTGGCTGAACATCACTGTGAGGTGGATTTTAGGCTCTAGGTTTGAAAATTTAAAAGACTGGGGTAGTCAAGTTTGGAACCCATCGACCACAGACAGACCAAAAGGTCTTTCGTTTACTTCCCTCCACTTCTCAAAATATGTGAAATTTTCTTGATCACTACAACTGTAAAAAAAATTCTGAGGCAACATAGAGAGGCTAATCAAATACTGCATGATTGGAAAGGCTGTGGTTGTATGAGGTGGGACGCTGCAGAGTTCGGCTGAAATATTTCACAGAAATCCACAAGCTTGTGGTTGCCAGGCAACCACACTGGGCTGCGATTGGCTGAGCACCATTGTGAGCTGGACTTTAGGCTGTAGGATACAAGTGTGCAGTAGGAGACCTGAGTCACAATGCTGGGCGTTGCCATGAAGAGCTCAGTGGCACAGAGGACCTTGTAGGGCAAGATTTATATAGGATGAATATTCTTGGCCTGGTATGCCACAATATTCTCTCTGAAGGCTTCACTGCTCAGAATTTGTGGCTGGAAATGCTTGCCAATCTACACATGGATGTACTTTCAATGGGATATGAAATATGCCAGGGCCTGGCAGATGATCTCTGCCATGTCCTATCCTTGAGCATACGCTTTTCCCTTGTCATGTCTCTCATTTGGCTGAATCCTGTTCCCTAAGCTATTCAGTCACGACTTGCTGGCATCATTCACCTGCAGTATAAGAGCTTTCTGTGAAATTTCTCAGCAGAAATCCTCTGCAAGCACATAGCTTTGGATATGAGAGACAGTGGTGGAAGTTGAATTTCAAGGGCAGATATTTAGAAAACAATGAAACAAGCCCCGAATAAGATCTTTACATGTTTCCCAGATGAATATGTTTGGAAATACGGGGGAAGATGGAGATCAAGGCTGAGAAGAGTGCACACCCATTTCAAGGTACAAAAACCAGGGAAAAACATGGGAAAGCAAGAGAGCTGGTTAATCTGATGTAAAAATCTTTGAGGATGAAAGGAAAATTATATTCTCATGATGATAGATTCAGGCTGTAGAAGTGAACTTCTCATGTTGGTTGTCCTATGTGTGGCCTTCTGCATTGGGCAGTGGATGCAGGACAGGAGATCTTCAAATTATCTGGTGGAACACAAAATACTGAAAAAAAATTCAGCCTAAATCCTGTGTATTCCTTCCCTTTGAGAACATATATGGATAATGTACGAAGTTTCAAAAGAGAAAATGTCTTTTGGGTCATGGTTTCAACAATGAAATTGTCAGTTCACATAACATTTTGAATTTTGCTTTCAGACTTGCTCATGTATCGGGCCTGAGTAAAGGAGAATGCAGAGTAAGCCTCTTCAATAGTTGTGCATTCCATAAGTGGTTTTAAAACCAGTGAAACCCTTTGGACTTAGTGTTTGTATTTAATTGGTTGATTGGTTTTTCAAATTGTTTGTTTTATATTTTTAACTTTGTGAGTCAGGGAAGCTTTCACTCATAGTGATTTAGACCTCTCCAAAAGCTCTGAAGTTATTCATGTAACAGCTATTACATGTTATAAGTTTCTCCTATTAAAACTTGAAAGACAAACAGACTCTGCTACTTTTCATCTAAATTCAGTGTTGGGCTAAATTCAGTGTTGGACTTTTTACAAGTCCTTTGAAATGTGTCCTCCTCTAGTCACTGGTCGTGCTGGAAATTACTTTCTTGTGAAGACAGGATTTGAGCAAATTGACACAAGTACAGTTTGCCACTACTCTGGACACCTGGTTAAATATCGAGTTGCCTAAATGGTGTGTGTTTTACTTTGATCTCTGCTCACACTTTGCTCTTCCAGTTAGAACCACAGGGCTCGAGGCCATAGCGTTCCAGGCCTAAACAAGAAAATTTCCATTCCGTTTTGGGAGTTCATTCGTCTCTCATAATTACTTTTTCCACAGATGTGTGCTTCAGGATACGCCCTGTCCAAATGTGGAGAGGCCCATTTTCTTTCACTCACTTTCAGACTTTCTAAGATTTTCAGTTACTAGACGTTTGCCCAGACTTGCCATTGTCAAGGGACAGTGCACTTCACTTGAAGTTGTGCAGTATTACTTCATGTGTCTCCGTGGAATTTCCACCAATGGGAAACTCTTGCTGTATTCATCTCCAAGTGTTTCTGCGTAAGAAAATATAAGTAACAAAGGATGTGGTTTCAAGCCCAATGAGGAAAGGAGGGATTATCTTTATTTCAGTGCAGGTTGACCTTTCAAAGAAACAGTAATTCCTATGAAATAGGAGGTAAAATCTTTTGTAAAGAGACATGGACATGACCCGCTCAAGTTTATGTCACTGTTTTTAAAACGCCAAGGGCATTTGAGAAATTCTTGGCTGCTGAATTGTCCCTTTTTTCAAATTTCTCTTAGGTAAGACACTCCAGCTTCGTGAAACCATGGTACTGTTCCTTCCATGTAAAAAACCAGAGCAAAAAAGAAAATAAATTAAAACAAAACCCATCAAATTACATTTGAGAGCACACAATTGCTCAGCAGGCCCACTATTCAAGAAGCTAGAGGTACAGAAGCCTCAGCCTTCAGCCCATGGCCTGAAGTTTTGTCTCTATCATGGCCCCTCAATTCCCTGGCATGTCCACATTAACTCATGAATCTTTACTCATTTCCTCTTCAAATGCACAGGATCCAATATATTTGAACCCTGTTCACCTGGGCTGTAATCATCCAAGGACACACCAGAGGAAGGGCAGCCACCCCCTTGCCTGGGGCCTTGGAGCTTATCACAATAGAAATGGACACCTGAACAAGGGGAGCCAAAACAAAGAGAGGCATATTCCTAAAGTCTGAAGCACAGAAGCTACCTATAGACAAGTAGTGGGATTTCACAAATTATGTAAGAATCTCTGTGCACATGCTTGGCATGGTCGCTCATGCCTATAATCCCAGCAATCTGGGGGCTGAGGTGGATGTATCCTTGGGAGTTCCAGTCCATCTTGGGCTACGAATTTATCTCAAGGCCTCTTTTAACAACTACATAAGATGCTGTTTCCAAAAAGAGGACAACAGAAAACTAGACACACTTGGTCCAGGTCCCTGGGTTCACTACATGAGTTGTGGAGTCTAAATATTCCATGCCATGAGAAAATAACTGGGATTTTTAGTGAAAGGGGCATTTATATCCCTTTTCTAAGGGTTTCCCTTTCACCATGTTACATTTGAATTCTGGGAAAACCTGCTGGTGATAAGCTATCTAGCATTATGTTGGTTTAGGTATTGAGCTAGTACCTCATGTTTAGTGTTCAGGGTTATGTTGGAATGGCTGCAGACCTCCTTGAAATAGCGATTGCAGACAAGGGAACCCCGAGGAAGCTGGATAGTTGAAGCAGGCACTCCAAATATTCATGCACTGCAAGGATTCACTTTCATTTTGGGACTCATCTCATGGTTGCTGGCTTTTAGTGCTAACTGATACTACCATGGTGGCAGTAATCCAGCAGAGACTGCATGTATGGTTTGCAGGTTTGCTTCCCAAGCCACCAGAAACCTGGCAGAACCCAAATCATTGTGGCATTTTCTTTACTCCCCTGAAACATTTGGCTTTCTAAGTTTGAAAATTGAATAGACTGGGCTAGTCAAGTTTGGACCCCATGTACCACCAACAGAGCTAAAGACAGAGCCAATTACTTCCCTCCACTTGTCAAAATATGTCAAATTTGCTTGATCACCACAACTTCAAAGAAAATTCTGAGGCAACTTAGAGAGGTGAATCAAATACTGCATGATTGGAATGGCTGTGGTTGTATGAGGTGGAAAGCTGCAGAGTTGGGATGAAACTGTACACAGAAACCCACAGGATTGTGGTTGCCAGGCAACCACACTGGGCTGAGACTGGCTGAACATCACTGTGAGGTGGATTTTAGGCTCTAGGTTTGAAAATTTAAAAGACTGGGGTAGTCAAGTTTGGAACCCATCGACCACAGACAGACCAAAAGGTCTTTCGTTTACTTCCCTCCACTTCTCAAAATATGTGAAATTTTCTTGTTCACTACAACTGTAAAAAAAATTCTGAGGCAACATAGAGAGGCTAATCAAATACTGCATGATTGGAAAGGCTGTGGTTGTATGAGGTGGAACGCTGCAGAGTTCGGCTGAAACAGTTCACAGAATTCCACAAGCTTGTGGTTGCCAGGCAACCACACTGGGCTGTGATTGGCATAGCACCATTGTGAGCTGGACTTTAGGCTCTAGCATACAAGCGTGCAGTAGGAGACCTGAGTCACAATGCTGGGCTTTGCCATGGAGATCTCAGTGGCACAGAGGACCTTGTAGGGCAAGATTTAAATAGGATGAATATTCTTGGCCTGATATGCCACAATATTCTCTCTGAAGGCTTCACTGCTCAGAATTTGTGGATGGAAATGCTTGCCAATCTACACATGGATGTACTTTCAATGGGATATGAAATATGCCAGGGCCTGGCAAATGATCTCTGCCATGTCCTATCCTTGAGCATACTCTTTTCCCTTGTTATGTCTGTCATTTGGCTGAGTCCTGTTCCCTAAGCTATTCAGTCAAGACTTGCTGGCATCATTCACCTGCAGTATAAGAGCTTTCTGAGAAATTTCTCAGCAGAAATCCTCTGCAAGCACATAGCTTTGGATATGAGAGACAGTGGTGGAAGTTGAATTTCAAGGGCAGATATTTGAAAACCATGAAACAAGCCCCGAATAAGATCTTTACATGTTTCCCAGATGAATATATTTGGAAATATGGGGGAAGATGGAGATCAAGGCTGAGAAGAGAGCACACCCATTTCAAGGTACAAAAACCAGGGAAAAACATGGGAAAGCAAGAGAGCTGGTTAATCTGATGTAAAAATCTTTGATGATGAAAGGAAAATTATATTCTCATGATGATAGATTCAGGCTGTAGAAGTGAACTTCTCATGTTGGTTGTCCTATGTGTGGCCTTCTGCATTGGGCAGTGGATGCAGGACAGGAGATCTTCAAATTATCTGGTGGAACACAAAATACTGAAAAAAAATTCAGCCTAAATCCTGTGTATTCCTTCCCTTTGAGAACATATATGTATAATGTACAAAGTTTCAAAAGAGAAAATGTCTTTTGGGTCATGGTTTCAACAATGAAATTGTCAGTTCACATAACATTTTGAATTTTGCTTTCAGACTTGCTCATGTATCGGGCCTGAGTAAAGGAGAATGCAGAGTAAGCCTCTTCAATAGTTGTGCATTCCATAAGTGGTTTTAAAACCAGTGAAACCCTTTGGACTTAGTGTTTGTATTTAATTGGTTGATTGGTTTTTCAAATTGTTTGTTTTATATTTTTAACTTTGTGAGTCAGGGAAGCTTTCACTCATAGTGATTTAGACCTCTCCAAAAGCTCTGAAGTTATTCATGTAACAGCTATTACATGTTATAAGTTTCTCCTATTAAAACTTGAAAGACAAACAGACTCTGCTACTTTTCATCTAAATTCAGTGTTGGGCTAAATTCAGTGTTGGACTTTTTACAAGTCCTTTGAAATGTGTCCTCCTCTAGTCACTGGTCGTGCTGGAAATTACTTTCTTGTGAAGACAGGATTTGAGCAAATTGACACAAGTACAGTTTGCCACTACTCTGGACACCTGGTTAAATATCGAGTTGCCTAAATGGTGTGTGTTTTACTTTGATCTCTGCTCACACTTTGCTCTTCCAGTTAGAACCACAGGGCTCCAGGCCATAGCGTTCCAGGCCTAAACAAGAAAATTTCCATTCCGTTTTGTGAGTTCATTCGTCTCTCATAATTACTTTTTCCACAAATGTGTGCTTCAGGAGAGGCCGTGTCCAAATGTGGAGAGGCCCATTTTCTTTCACTCACTTTCAGACTTTCTAAGATTTTCAGTTACTAGACGTTTGCCCAGACTTGCCATTGTCAAGGGACAGTGCACTTCACTTGAAGTTGTGCAGTATTACTTCATGTGTCTCCGTGGAATTTCCACCAATGGGAAACTCTTGCTGTATTCATCTCCAAGTGTTTCTGCGTAAGAAAATATAAGTAACAAAGGATGTGGTTTCAAGCCCAATGAGGAAAGGAGGGATTATCTTTATTTCAGTGCAGGTTGACCTTTCAAAGAAACAGTAATTCCTATGAAATAGGACGTAAAATCTTTTGTAAAGAGACATGGACATGACCCGCTCAAGTTTATGTCACTGTTTTTAAAACGCCAAGGGCATTTGAGAAATTCTTGGCTGCTGAATTGTCCCTTTTTTCAAATTTCTCTTAGGTAAGACACTCCAGCTTCGTGAAACCATGGTACTGTTCCTTCCATGTAAAAAACCAGAGCAAAAAAGAAAATAAATTAAAACAAAACCCATCAAATTACATTTGAGAGCACACAATTGCTCAGCAGGCCCACTATTCAAGAAGCTAGAGGTACAGAAGCCTCAGCCTTCAGCCCATGGCCTGAAGTTTTGTCTCTATCATGGCCCCTCAATTCCCTGGCATGTCCACATTAACTCATGAATCTTTACTCATTTCCTCTTCAAATGCACAGGATCCAATATATTTGAACCCTGTTCACCTGGGCTGTAATCATCCAAGGACACACCAGAGGAAGGGCAGCCACCCCCTTGCCTGGGGCCTTGGAGCTTATCACAATAGAAATGGACACCTGAACAAGGGGAGCCAAAACAAAGAGAGGCATATTCCTAAAGTCTGAAGCACAGAAGCTACCTATAGACCAGTAGTGGGATTTCACAAATTATGTAAGAATCTCTGTGCACATGCTTGGCATGGTCGCTCATGCCTATAATCCCAGCAATCTGGGGGCTGAGGTGGATGGATCCTTGGGAGTTCCAGTCCATCTTGGGCTACGAATTTATCTCAAGGCCTCTTTTAACAACTACATAAGATGCTGTTTCCAAAAAGAGGACAACAGAAAACTAGACACACTTGGTCCAGGTCCCTGGGTTCACTACATGAGTTGTGGAGTCTAAATATTCCATGCTATGAGAAAATAACTGGGATTTTTAGTGAAAGGGGCATTTATATCCCTTTTCTAAGGGTTTCCCTTTCACCATGTTACATTTGAATTCTGGGAAAACCTGCTGGTGATAAGCTATCTAGCATTATGTTGGTTTAGGTATTGAGCTAGTACCTCATGTTTAGTGTTCAGGGTTATGTTGGAATGGCTGCAGACCTCCTTGAAATAGCGATTGCAGACAAGGGAACCCCGAGGAAGCTGGATAGTTGAAGCAGGCACTCCAAATATTCATGCACTGCAAGGATTCACTTTCATTTTGGGACTCATCTCATGGTTGCTGGCTTTTAGTGCTAACTGATATTACCATGGTGGCAGTAATCCAGCAGAGACTGCATGTATGGTTTGCAGGTTTGCTTCCCAAGCCACCAGAAACCTGGCAGAACCCATATCATTGTGGCATTTTCATTCCTCCCCTGAAACATTTGGCTTTCTAAGTTTGAAAATTGAATAGACTGGGCTAGTCAAGTTTGGACCCCATGTACCACCAACAGAGCTAAAGACAGAGCCAATTACTTCCCTCCACTTGTCAAAATATGTCAAATTTGCTTGATCACCACAACTTCAAAGAAAATTCTGAGGCAACTTAGAGAGGTGAATCAAATACTGCCTGATTGGAATGGCTGTTTTTGTATGAGGTGGAAAGCTGCAGAGTTGGGCTGAAACTGTTCACAGAAACCCACATGATTGTGGTTGCCAGGCAACCACACTGGGCTGAGACTGGCTGAACATCACTGTGAGGTGGATTTTAGGCTCTAGGTTTGAAAATTTAAAAGACTGGGGTAGTCAAGTTTGGAACCCATCGACCACAGACAGACCAAAAGGTCTTTCAATTACTTCCCTCCACTTCTCAAAATATGTCAAATTTTCTTAAGCACTACAACTGTAAAAAAAATTCTGAGGCAACATAGAGAGGCTAATCAAATACTGCATGATTTTAATGGCTGTGGTTGTATGAGGTGGAACGCTGCAGAGTTGGGCTGAAACAGTTCACAGAAATCCACAAGCTTGTGGTTGCCAGGCAACCACACTGGGCTGCGATTGGCTGAGCACCATTGTGAGCTGGACTTTAGGCTGTAGGATACAAGTGTGCAGTAGGAGACCTGAGTCACAATGCTGGGCGTTGCCATGAAGAGCTCAGTGGCACAGAGGACCTTGTAGGGCAAGATTTATATAGGATGAATATTCTTGGCCTGGTATGCCACAATATTCTCTCTGAAGGCTTCACTGCTCAGAATTTGTGGCTGGAAATGCTTGCCAATCTACACATGGATGTACTTTCAATGGGATATGAAATATGCCAGGGCCTGGCAGATGATCTCTGCCATGTCCTATCCTTGAGCATACGCTTTTCCCTTGTCATGTCTCTCATTTGGCTGAGTCCTGTTCCCTAAGCTATTCAGTCACGACTTGCTGGCATCATTCACCTGCAGTATAAGAGCTTTCTGTGAAATTTCTCAGCAGAAATCCTCTGCAAGCACATAGCTTTGGATATGAGAGACAGTGGTGGAAGTTGAATTTCAAGGGCAGATATTTGAAAACCATGAAACAAGCCCCGAATAAGATCTTTACATGTTTCCCAGATGAATATGTTTGGAAATACGGGGGAAGATGGAGATCAAGGCTGAGAAGAGTGCACACCCATTTCAAGGTACAAAAACCAGGGAAAAACATGGGAAAGCAAGAGAGCTGGTTAATCTGATGTAAAAATCTTTGAGGATGAAAGGAAAATTATATTCTCATGATGATAGATTCAGGCTGTAGAAGTGAACTTCTCATGTTGGTTGTCCTATGTGTGGCCTTCTGCATTGGGCAGTGGATGCAGGACAGGAGATCTTCAAATTATCTGGTGGAACACAAAATACTGAAAAAAAATTCAGCCTAAATCCTGTGTATTCCTTCCCTTTGAGAACATATATGGATAATGTACGAAGTTTCAAAAGAGAAAATGTCTTTTGGGTCATGGTTTCAACAATGAAATTGTCAGTTCACATAACATTTTGAATTTTGCTTTCAGACTTGCTCATGTATCGGGCCTGAGTAAAGGAGAATGCAGAGTAAGCCTCTTCAATAGTTGTGCATTCCATAAGTGGTTTTAAAACCAGTGAAACCCTTTGGACTTAGTGTTTGTATTTAATTGGTTGATTGGATTTTCAAATTGTTTGTTTTATATTTTTAACTTTGTGAGTCAGGGAAGCCCTCACTCATAGTGATTTAGACCTCTCCAAAAGCTCTGAAGTTATTCATGTAACAGCTATTACATGTTATAAGTTTCTCCTATTAAAACTTGAAAGACAAACAGACTCTGCTACTTTTCATCTAAATTCAGTGTTGGGCTAAATTCAGTGTTGGACTTTTTACAAGTCCTTTGAAATGTGTCCTCCTCTAGTCACTGGTCGTGCTGGAAATTACTTTCTTGTGAAGACAGGATTTGAGCAAATTGACACAAGTACAGTTTGCCACTACTCTGGACACCTGGTTAAATATCGAGTTGCCTAAAT
This sequence comes from Cavia porcellus, assembly GCF_034190915.1. Classification (NCBI taxonomy): domain Eukaryota; kingdom Metazoa; phylum Chordata; class Mammalia; order Rodentia; family Caviidae; genus Cavia; species Cavia porcellus. The sequence goes on from NW_026947528.1 coordinate 5,759,958, forward strand.
GGTGTGTGTTTTACTTTGATCTCTGCTCACACTTTGCTCTTCCAGTTAGAACCACAGGGCTCCAGGCCATAGCGTTCCAGGCCTAAACAAGAAAATTTCCATTCCGTTTTGTGAGTTCATTCGTCTCTCATAATTACTTTTTCCACAAATGTGTGCTTCAGGAGAGGCCGTGTCCAAATGTGGAGAGGCCCATTTTCTTTCACTCACTTTCAGACTTTCTAAGATTTTCAGTTACTAGACGTTTGCCCAGACTTGCCATTGTCAAGGGACAGTGCACTTCACTTGAAGTTGTGCAGTATTACTTCATGTGTCTCCGTGGAATTTCCACCAATGGGAAACTCTTGCTGTATTCATCTCCAAGTGTTTCTGCGTAAGAAAATATAAGTAACAAAGGATGTGGTTTCAAGCCCAATGAGGAAAGGAGGGATTATCTTTATTTCAGTGCAGGTTGACCTTTCAAAGAAACAGTAATTCCTATGAAATAGGAGGTAAAATCTTTTGTAAAGAGACATGGACATGACCCGCTCAAGTTTATGTCACTGTTTTTAAAACGCCAAGGGCATTTGAGAAATTCTTGGCTGCTGAATTGTCCCTTTTTTCAAATTTCTCTTAGGTAAGACACTCCAGCTTCGTGAAACCATGGTACTGTTCCTTCCATGTAAAAAACCAGAGCAAAAAAGAAAATAAATTAAAACAAAACCCATCAAATTACATTTGAGAGCACACAATTGCTCAGCAGGCCCACTATTCAAGAAGCTAGAGGTACAGAAGCCTCAGCCTTCAGCCCATGGCCTGAAGTTTTGTCTCTATCATGGCCCCTCAATTCCCTGGCATGTCCACATTAACTCATGAATCTTTACTCATTTCCTCTTCAAATGCACAGGATCCAATATATTTGAACCCTGTTCACCTGGGCTGTAATCATCCAAGGACACACCAGAGGAAGGGCAGCCACCCCCTTGCCTGGGGCCTTGGAGCTTATCACAATAGAAATGGACACCTGAACAAGGGGAGCCAAAACAAAGAGAGGCATATTCCTAAAGTCTGAAGCACAGAAGCTACCTATAGACCAGTAGTGGGATTTCACAAATTATGTAAGAATCTCTGTGCACATGCTTGGCATGGTCGCTCATGCCTATAATCCCAGCAATCTGGGGGCTGAGGTGGATGGATCCTTGGGAGTTCCAGTCCATCTTGGGCTACGAATTTATCTCAAGGCCTCTTTTAACAACTACATAAGATGCTGTTTCCAAAAAGAGGACAACAGAAAACTAGACACACTTGGTCCAGGTCCCTGGGTTCACTACATGAGTTGTGGAGTCTAAATATTCCATGCCATGAGAAAATAACTGGGATTTTTAGTGAAAGGGGCATTTATATCCCTTTTCTAAGGGTTTCCCTTTCACCATGTTACATTTGAATTCTGGGAAAACCTGCTGGTGATAAGCTATCTAGCATTATGTTGGTTTAGGTATTGAGCTAGTACCTCATGTTTAGTGTTCAGGGTTATGTTGGAATGGCTGCAGACCTCCTTGAAATAGCGATTGCAGACAAGGGAACCCCGAGGAAGCTGGATAGTTGAAGCAGGCACTCCAAATATTCATGCACTGCAAGGATTCACTTTCATTTTGGGACTCATCTCATGGTTGCTGGCTTTTAGTGCTAACTGATACTACCATGGTGGCAGTAATCCAGCAGAGACTGCATGTATGGTTTGCAGGTTTGCTTCCCAAGCCACCAGAAACCTGGCAGAACCCAAATCATTGTGGCATTTTCTTTCCTCCCCTGAAACATTTGGCTTTCTAAGTTTGAAAATTGAATAGACTGGGCTAGTCAAGTTTGGACCCCATGTACCACCAACAGAGCTAAAGACAGAGCCAATTACTTCCCTCCACTTGTCAAAATATGTCAAATTTGCTTGATCACCACAACTTCAAAGAAAATTCTGAGGCAACTTAGAGAGGTGAATCAAATACTGCATGATTGGAAAGGCTGTTTTTGTATGAGGTGGAAAGCTGCAGAGTTGGGCTGAAACTGTTCACAGAAACCCACAGGCTTGTGGTTGCCAGGCAACCACACTGGGCTGAGACTGGCTGAACATCACTGTGAGGTGGATTTTAGGCTCTAGGTTTGAAAATTTAAAAGACTGGGGTAGTCAAGATTGGAACCCATCGACCACAGACAGACCAAAAGGTCTTTCAATTACTTCCCTCCACTTCTCAAAATATGTCAAATTTTCTTGATCACTACAACTGTAAAAAAAATTCTGAGGCAACATAGAGAGGCTAATCAAATACTGCATGATTGGAAAGGCTGTGTTTGTATGAGGTGGAACGCTGCAGAGTTGGGCTGAAACAGTTCACAGAAATCCACAAGCTTGTGGTTGCCAGGCAACCACACTGGGCTGCGATTGGCTGAGCACCATTGTGAGCTGGACTTTACCCTGTAGGATACAAATGTGCAGTAGGAGACCTGAGTCACAATGCTGGGCGTTGCCATGAAGAGCTCAGTGGCACAGAGGACCTTGTAGGGCAAGATTTATATAGGATGAATATTCTTGGCCTGGTATGCCACAATATTCTCTCTGAAGGCTTCACTGCTCAGAATTTGTGGCTGGAAATGCTTGCCAATCTACACATGGATGTACTTTCCATGGGATATGAAATATGCCAGGGCCTGGCAGATGATCTCTGCCATGTCCTATCCTTGAGCATACGCTTTTCCCTTGTCATGTCTCTCATTTGTCTGAGTCCTGTTCCCTAAGCTATTCAGTCACGACTTGCTGGCATCATTCACCTGCAGTATAAGAGCTTTCTGTGAAATTTCTCAGAAGAAATCCTCTGCAAGCACATAGCTTTGGATATGAGAGACAGTGGTGGAAGTTGAATTTCAAGGGCAGATATTTGAAAACAATGAAACAAGCCCCGAATAAGATCTTTACATGTTTCCCAGATGAATATGTTTGGAAATACGGGGGAAGATGGAGATCAAGGCTGAGAAGAGTGCACACCCATTTCAAGGTACAAAAACCAGGGAAAAACATGGGAAAGCAAGAGAGCTGGTTAATCTGATGTAAAAATCTTTGATGATGAAAGGAAAATTATATTCTCATGATGATAGATTCAGGCTGTAGAAGTGAACTTCTCATGTTGGTTGTCCTATGTGTGGCCTTCTGCATTGGGCAGTGGATGCAGGACAGGAGATCTTCAAATTATCTGGTGGAACACAAAATACTGAAAAAAAATTCAGCCTAAATCCTGTGTATTCCTTCCCTTTGAGAACATATATGTATAATGTACAAAGTTTCAAAAGAGAAAATGTCTTTTGGGTCATGGTTTCAACAATGAAATTGTCAGTTCACATAACATTTTGAATTTTGCTTTCAGACTTGCTCATGTATCGGGCCTGAGTAAAGGAGAATGCAGAGTAAGCCTCTTCAATAGTTGTGCATTCCATAAGTGGTTTTAAAACCAGTGAAACCCTTTGGACTTAGTGTTTGTATTTAATTGGTTGATTGGTTTTTCAAATTGTTTGTTTTATATTTTTAACTTTGTGAGTCAGGGAAGCTTTCACTCATAGTGATTTAGACCTCTCCAAAAGCTCTGAAGTTATTCATGTAACAGCTATTACATGTTATAAGTTTCTCCTATTAAAACTTGAAAGACAAACAGACTCTGCTACTTTTCATCTAAATTCAGTGTTGGGCTAAATTCAGTGTTGGACTTTTTACAAGTCCTTTGAAATGTGTCCTCCTCTAGTCACTGGTCGTGCTGGAAATTACTTTCTTGTGAAGACAGGATTTGAGCAAATTGACACAAGTACAGTTTGCCACTACTCTGGACACCTGGTTAAATATCGAGTTGCCTAAATGGTGTGTGTTTTACTTTGATCTCTGCTCACACTTTGCTCTTCCAGTTAGAACCACAGGGCTCCAGGCCATAGCGTTCCAGGCCTAAACAAGAAAATTTCCATTCCGTTTTGTGAGTTCATTCGTCTCTCATAATTACTTTTTCCACAAATGTGTGCTTCAGGAGAGGCCATGTCCAAATGTGGAGAGGCCCATTTTCTTTCACTCACTTTCAGACTTTCTAAGATTTTCAGTTACTAGACGTTTGCCCAGACTTGCCATTGTCAAGGGACAGTGCACTTCACTTGAAGTTGTGCAGTATTACTTCATGTGTCTCCGTGGAATTTCCACCAATGGGAAACTCTTGCTGTATTCATCGCCAAGTGTTTCTGCGTAAGAAAATATAAGTAACAAAGGATGTGGTTTCAAGCCCAATGAGGAAAGGAGGGATTATCTTTATTTCAGTGCAGGTTGACCTTTCAAAGAAACAGTAATTCCTATGAAATAGGAGGTAAAATCTTTTGTAAAGAGACATGGACATGACCCGCTCAAGTTTATGTCACTGTTTTTAAAACGCCAAGGGCATTTGAGAAATTCTTGGCTGCTGAATTGTCCCTTTTTTCAAATTTCTCTTAGGTAAGACACTCCAGCTTCGTGAAACCATGGTACTGTTCCTTCCATGTAAAAAACCAGAGCAAAAAAGAAAATAAATTAAAACAAAACCCATCAAATTACATTTGAGAGCACACAATTGCTCAGCAGGCCCACTATTCAAGAAGCAAGAGGTACAGAAGCCTCAGCCTTCAGCCCATGGCCTGAAGTTTTGTCTCTATCATGGCCCCTCAATTCCCTGGCATGTCCACATTAACTCATGAATCTTTACTCATTTCCTCTTCAAATACACAGCATCCAATATATTTGAACCCTGTTCACCTGGGCTGTAATCATCCAAGGACACACCAGAGGAAGGGCAGCCACCCCCTTGCCTGGGGCCTTGGAGCTTATCACAATAGAAATGGACACCTGAACAAGGGGAGCCAAAACAAAGAGAGGCATATTCCTAAAGTCTGAAGCACAGAAGCTACCTATAGACCAGTAGTGGGATTTCACAAATTATGTAAGAATCTCTGTGCACATGCTTGGCATGGTCGCTCATGCCTATAATCCCAGCAATCTGGGGGCTGAGGTGGATGGATCCTTGGGAGTTCCAGTCCATCTTGGGCTACGAATTTATCTCAAGGCCTCTTTTAACAACTACATAAGATGCTGTTTCCAAAAAGAGGACAACAGAAAACTAGACACACTTGGTCCAGGTCCCTGGGTTCACTACATGAGTTGTGGAGTCTAAATATTCCATGCTATGAGAAAATAACTGGGATTTTTAGTGAAAGGGGCATTTATATCCCTTTTCTAAGGGTTTCCCTTTCACCATGTTACATTTGAATTCTGGGAAAACCTGCTGGTGATAAGCTATCTAGCATTATGTTGGTTTAGGTATTGAGCTAGTACCTCATGTTTAGTGTTCAGGGTTATGTTGGAATGGCTGCAGACCTCCTTGAAATAGCGATTGCAGACAAGGGAACCCCGAGGAAGCTGGATAGTTGAAGCAGGCACTCCAAATATTCATGCACTGCAAGGATTCACTTTCATTTTGGGACTCATCTCATGGTTGCTGGCTTTTAGTGCTAACTGATATTACCATGGTGGCAGTAATCCAGCAGAGACTGCATGTATGGTTTGCAGGTTTGCTTCCCAAGCCACCAGAAACCTGGCAGAACCCATATCATTGTGGCATTTTCTTTCCTCCCCTGAAACATTTGTCTTTCTAAGTTTGAAAATTGAATAGACTGGGCTAGTCAAGTTTGGACCCCATGTACCACCAACAGAGCTAAAGACAGAGCCAATTACTTCCCTCCACTTGTCAAAATATGTCAAATTTGCTTGATCACCACAACTTCAAAGAAAATTCTGAGGCAACTTAGAGAGGTGAATCAAATACTGCCTGATTGGAATGGCTGTTTTTGTATGAGGTGGAAAGCTGCAGAGTTGGGCTGAAACTGTTCACAGAAACCCACAGGATTGTGGTTGCCAGGCAACCACACTGGGCTGAGACTGGCTGAACATCACTGTGAGGTGGATTTTAGGCTCTAGGTTTGAAAATTTAAAAGACTGGGGTAGTCAAGTTTGGAACCCATCGACCACAGACAGACCAAAAGGTCTTTCAATTACTTCCCTCCACTTCTCAAAATATGTCAAATTTTCTTAAGCACTACAACTGTAAAAAAAATTCTGAGGCAACATAGAGAGGCTAATCAAATACTGCATGATTTTAATGGCTGTGGTTGTATGAGGTGGAACGCTGCAGAGTTGGGCTGAAACAGTTCACAGAAATCCACAAGCTTGTGGTTGCCAGGCAACCACACTGGGCTGCGATTGGCTGAGCACCATTGTGAGCTGGACTTTAGGCTGTAGGATACAAGTGTGCAGTAGGAGACCTGAGTCACAATGCTGGGCGTTGCCATGAAGAGCTCAGTGGCACAGAGGACCTTGTAGGGCAAGATTTATATAGGATGAATATTCTTGGCCTGGTATGCCACAATATTCTCTCTGAAGGCTTCACTGCTCAGAATTTGTGGCTGGAAATGCTTGCCAATCTACACATGGATGTACTTTCAATGGGATATGAAATATGCCAGGGCCTGGCAGATGATCTCTGCCATGTCCTATCCTTGAGCATACGCTTTTCCCTTGTCATGTCTCTCATTTGGCTGAGTCCTGTTCCCTAAGCTATTCAGTCACGACTTGCTGGCATCATTCACCTGCAGTATAAGAGCTTTCTGTGAAATTTCTCAGCAGAAATCCTCTGCAAGCACATAGCTTTGGATATGAGAGACAGTGGTGGAAGTTGAATTTCAAGGGCAGATATTTGAAAACCATGAAACAAGCCCCGAATAAGATCTTTACATGTTTCCCAGATGAATATGTTTGGAAATACGGGGGAAGATGGACATCAAGGCTGAGAAGGGTGCACACCCATTTCAAGGTACAAAAACCAGGGAAAAACATGGGAAAGCAAGAGAGCTGGTTAATCTGATGTAAAAATCTTTGAGGATGAAAGGAAAATTATATTCTCATGATGATAGATTCAGGCTGTAGAAGTGAACTTCTCATGTTGGTTGTCCTATGTGTGGCCTTCTGCATTGGGCAGTGGATGCAGGACAGGAGATCTTCAAATTATCTGGTGGAACACAAAATACTGAAAAAAAATTCAGCCTAAATCCTGTGTATTCCTTCCCTTTGAGAACATATATGGATAATGTACGAAGTTTCAAAAGAGAAAATGTCTTTTGGGTCATGGTTTCAACAATGAAATTGTCAGTTCACATAACATTTTGAATTTTGCTTTCAGACTTGCTCATGTATCGGGCCTGAGTAAAGGAGAATGCAGAGTAAGCCTCTTCAATAGTTGTGCATTCCATAAGTGGTTTTAAAACCAGTGAAACCCTTTGGACTTAGTGTTTGTATTTAATTGGTTGATTGGTTTTTCAAATTGTTTGTTTTATATTTTTAACTTTGTGAGTCAGGGAAGCCCTCACTCATAGTGATTTAGACCTCTCCAAAAGCTCTGAAGTTATTCATGTAACAGCTATTACATGTTATAAGTTTCTCCTATTAAAACTTGAAAGACAAACAGACTCTGCTACTTTTCATCTAAATTCAGTGTTGGGCTAAATTCAGTGTTGGACTTTTTACAAGTCCTTTGAAATGTGTCCTCCTCTAGTCACTGGTCGTGCTGGAAATTACTTTCTTGTGAAGACAGGATTTGAGCAAATTGACACAAGTACAGTTTGCCACTACTCTGGACACCTGGTTAAATATCGAGTTGCCTAAATGGTGTGTGTTTTACTTTGATCTCTGCTCACACTTTGCTCTTCCAGTTAGAACCACAGGGCTCCAGGCCATAGCGTTCCAGGCCTAAACAAGAAAATTTCCATTCCGTTTTGTGAGTTCATTCGTCTCTCATAATTACTTTTTCCACAAATGTGTGCTTCAGGAGAGGCCGTGTCCAAATGTGGAGAGGCCCATTTTCTTTCACTCACTTTCAGACTTTCTAAGATTTTCAGTTACTAGACGTTTGCCCAGACTTGCCATTGTCAAGGGACAGTGCACTTCACTTGAAGTTGTGCAGTATTACTTCATGTGTCTCCGTGGAATTTCCACCAATGGGAAACTCTTGCTGTATTCATCGCCAAGTGTTTCTGCGTAAGAAAATATAAGTAACAAAGGATGTGGTTTCAAGCCCAATGAGGAAAGGAGGGATTATCTTTATTTCAGTGCAGGTTGACCTTTCAAAGAAACAGTAATTCCTATGAAATAGGAGGTAAAATCTTTTGTAAAGAGACATGGACATGACCCGCTCAAGTTTATGTCACTGTTTTTAAAACGCCAAGGGCATTTGAGAAATTCTTGGCTGCTGAATTGTCCCTTTTTTCAAATTTCTCTTAGGTAAGACACTCCAGCTTCGTGAAACCATGGTACTGTTCCTTCCATGTAAAAAACCAGAGCAAAAAAGAAAATAAATTAAAACAAAACCCATCAAATTACATTTGAGAGCACACAATTGCTCAGCAGGCCCACTATTCAAGAAGCTAGAGGTACAGAAGCCTCAGCCTTCAGCCCATGGCCTGAAGTTTTGTCTCTATCATGGCCCCTCAATTCCCTGGCATGTCCACATTAACTCATGAATCTTTACTCATTTCCTCTTCAAATGCACAGGATCCAATATATTTGAACCCTGTTCACCTGGGCTGTAATCATCCAAGGACACACCAGAGGAAGGGCAGCCACCCCCTTGCCTGGGGCCTTGGAGCTTATCACAATAGAAATGGACACCTGAACAAGGGGAGCCAAAACATAGAGAGGCATATTCCTAAAGTCTGAAGCACAGAAGCTACCTATAGACCAGTAGTGGGATTTCACAAATTATGTAAGAATCTCTGTGCACATGCTTGGCATGGTCGCTCATGCCTATAATCCCAGCAATCTGGGGGCTGAGGTGGATGGATCCTTGGGAGTTCCAGTCCATCTTGGGCTACGAATTTATCTCAAGGCCTCTTTTAACAACTACATAAGATGCTGTTTCCAAAAAGAGGACAACAGAAAACTAGACACACTTGGTCCAGGTCCCTGGGTTCACTACATGAGTTGTGGAGTCTAAATATTCCATGCCATGAGAAAATAACTGGGATTTTTAGTGAAAGGGGCATTTATATCCCTTTTCTAAGGGTTTCCCTTTCACCATGTTACATTTGAATTCTGGGAAAACCTGCTGGTGATAAGCTATCTAGCATTATGTTGGTTTAGGTATTGAGCTAGTATCTCATGTTTAGTGTTCAGGGTTATGTTGGAATGGCTGCAGACCTCCTTGAAATAGCGATTGCAGACAAGGGAACCCCGAGGAAGCTGGATAGTTGAAGCAGGCACTCCAAATATTCATGCACTGCAAGGATTCACTTTCATTTTGGGACTCATCTCATGGTTGCTGGCTTTTAGTGCTAACTGATACTACCATGGTGGCAGTAATCCAGCAGAGACTGCATGTATGGTTTGCAGGTTTGCTTCCCAAGCCACCAGAAACCTGGCAGAACCCAAATCATTGTGGCATTTTCTTTCCTCCCCTGAAACATTTGGCTTTCTAAGTTTGAAAATTGAATAGACTGGGCTAGTCAAGTTTGGACCCCATGTACCACCAACAGAGCTAAAGACAGAGCCAATTACTTCCCTCCACTTGTCAAAATATGTCAAATTTGCTTGATCACCACAACTTCAAAGAAAATTCTGAGGCAACTTAGAGAGGTGAATCAAATACTGCATGATTGGAATGGCTGTGGTTGTATGAGGTGGAAAGCTGCAGAGTTGGGATGAAACTGTTCACAGAAACCCACAGGATTGTGGTTGCCAGGCAACCACACTGGGCTGAGACTGGCTGAACATCACTGTGAGGTGGATTTTAGGCTCTAGGTTTGAAAATTTAAAAGACTGGGGTAGTCAAGTTTGGAACCCATCGACCACAGACAGACCAAAAGGTCTTTCGTTTACTTCCCTCCACTTCTCAAAATATGTGAAATTTTCTTGATCACTACAACTGTAAAAGAAATTCTGAGGCAACATAGAGAGGCTAATCAAATACTGCATGATTGCAAAGGCTGTGGTTGTATGAGGTGGAACGCTGCAGAGTTCGGCTGAAACAGTTCACAGAATTCCACAAGCTTGTGGTTCCCAGGCAACCACACTGGGCTGTGATTGGCATAGCACCATTGTGAGCTGGACTTTAGGCTCTAGCATACAAGCGTGCAGTAGGAGACCTGAGTCACAATGCTGGGCTTTGCCATGGAGATCTCAGTGGCACAGAGGACCTTGTAGGGCAAGATTTAAATAGGATGAATATTCTTGGCCTGATATGCCACAATATTCTCTCTGAAGGCTTCACTGCTCAGAATTTGTGGATGGAAATGCTTGCCAATCTACACATGGATGTACTTTCAATGGGATATGAAATATGCCAGGGCCTGGCAAATGATCTCTGCCATGTCCTATCCTTGAGCATACTCTTTTCCCTTGTTATGTCTGTCATTTGGCTGAGTCCTGTTCCCTAAGCTATTCAGTCAAGACTTGCTGGCATCATTCACCTGCAGTATAAGAGCTTTCTGAGAAATTTCTCAGCAGAAATCCTCTGCAAGCACATAGCTTTGGGTATGAGAGACAGTGGTGGAAGTTGAATTTCAAGGGCAGATATTTGAAAACCATGAAACAAGCCCCGAATAAGATCTTTACATGTTTCCCAGATGAATATGTTTGGAAATATGGGGGAAGATGGAGATCAAGGCTGAGAAGAGTGCACACCCATTTCAAGGTACAAAAACCAGGGAAAAACATGGGAAAGCAAGAGAGCTCGTTAATCTGATGTAAAAATCTTTGATGATGAAAGGAAAATTATATTCTCATGATGATAGATTCAGGCTGTAGAAGTGAACTTCTCATGTTGGTTGTCCTATGTGTGGCCTTCTGCATTGGGCAGTGGATGCAGGACAGGAGATCTTCAAATTATCTGGTGGAACACAAAATACTGAAAAAAAATTCAGCCTAAATCCTGTGTATTCCTTCCCTTTGAGAACATATATGGATAATGTACGAAGTTTCAAAAGAGAAAATGTCTTTTGGGTCATGGTTTCAACAATGAAATTGTCAGTTCACATAACATTTTGAATTTTGCTTTCAGACTTGCTCATGTACCGGGCCTGAGTAAAGCAGAATGCAGAGTAAGCCTCTTCAATAGTTGTGCATTCCATAAGTGGTTTTAAAACCAGTGAAACCCTTTGGACTTAGTGTTTGTATTTAATTGGTTGATTGGTTTTTCAAATTGTTTGTTTTATATTTTTAACTTTGTGAGTCAGGGAAGCCCTCACTCATAGTGATTTAGACCTCTCCAAAAGCTCTGAAGTTATTCATGTAACAGCTATTACATGTTATAAGTTTCTGCTATTAAAACTTGAAAGACAAACAGACTCTGCTACTTTTCATCTAAATTCAGTGTTGGGCTAAATTCAGTGTTGGACTTTTTACAAGTCCTTTGAAATGTGTCCTCCTCTAGTCACTGGTCGTGCTGGAAATTACTTTCTTGTGAAGACAGGATTTGAGCAAATTGACACAAGTACAGTTTGCCACTACTCTGGACACCTGGTTAAATATCGAGTTGCCTAAATGGTGTGTGTTTTACTTTGATCTCTGCTCACACTTTGCTCTTCCAGTTAGAACCACAGGGCTCCAGGCCATAGCGTTCCAGGCCTAAACAAGAATATTTCCATTCCGTTTTGTGAGTTCATTCGTCTCTCATAATTACTTTTTCCACAAATGTGTGCTTCAGGAGAGGCTGTGTCCAAATGTGGAGAGGCCCAATTTCTTTCACTCACTTTCAGACTTTCTAAGATTTTCAGTTACTAGACGTTTTCCGAGACTTGCCATTTTCAAGGGACAGTGCACTTCACTTGAAGTTGTGCAGTGTTACATCATGTGTCTCCGTGGAATTTCCACCAATGGGAAACTCTTGCTGTATTCATCTCCAAGTGTTTCTGCGTAAGAAAATATAAGTAACAAAGGATGTGGTTTCAAGCCCAATGAGGAAAGGAGGGATTATCTTTATTTCAGTGCAGGTTGACCTTTCAAAGAAACAGTAATTCCTATGAAATAGGAGGTAAAATCTTTTGTAAAGAGACATGGACATGACCCGCTCAAGTTTATGTCACTGTTTTTAAAACGCCAAGGGCATTTGAGTAATTCTTGGCTGCTGAATTGTCCCTTTTTTCAAATTTCTCTTAGGTAAGACACTCCAGCTTCGTGAAACCATGGTACTGTTCCTTCCATGTAAAAAACCAGAGCAAAAAAGAAAATAAATTAAAACAAAACCCATCAAATTACATTTGAGAGCACACAATTGCTCAGCAGGCCCACTATTCAAGAAGCTAGAGGTACAGAAGCCTCAGCCTTCAGCCCATGGCCTGAAGTTTTGTCTCTATCATGGCCCCTCAATTCCCTGGCATGTCCACCTTAACTCATGAATCTTTACTCATTTCCTCTTCAAATGCACAGGATCCAATATATTTGAACCCTGTTCACCTGGGCTGTAATCATCCAAGGACACACCAGAGGAAGGGCAGCCACCCCCTTGCCTGGGGCCTTGGAGCTTATCACAATAGAAATGGACACCTGAACAAGGGGAGCCAAAACAAAGAGAGGCATATTCCTAAAGTCTGAAGCACAGAAGCTACCTATAGACCAGTAGTGGGATTTCACAAATTATGTAAGAATCTCTGTGCACATGCTTGGCATGGTCGCTCATGCCTATAATCCCAGCAATCTGGGGGCTGAGGTGGATGTATCCTTGGGAGTTCCAGTCCATCTTGGGCTACGAATTTATCTCAAGGCCTCTTTTAACAACTACATAAGATGCTGTTTCCAAAAAGAGGACAACAGAAAACTAGACACACTTGGTCCAGGTCCCTGGGTTCACTACATGAGTTGTGGAGTCTAAATATTCCATGCCATGAGAAAATAACTGGGATTTTTAGTGAAAGGGGCATTTATATCCCTTTTTTAAGGGTTTCCCTTTCACCATGTTACATTTGAATTCTGGGAAAACCTGCTGGTGATAAGCTATCTAGCATTATGTTGGTTTAGGTATTGAGCTAGTACCTCATGTTTAGTGTTCAGGGTTATGTTGGAATGGCTGCAGACCTCCTTGAAATAGCGATTGCAGACAAGGGAACCCCGAGGAAGCTGGATAGTTGAAGCAGGCACTCCAAATATTCATGCACTGCAAGGATTCACTTTCATTTTGGGACTCATCTCATGGTTGCTGGCTTTTAGTGCTAACTGATACTACCATGGTGGCAGTAATCCAGCAGAGACTGCATGTATGGTTTGCAGGTTTGCTTCCCAAGCCACCAGAAACCTGGCAGAACCCAAATCATTGTGGCATTTTCTTTCCTCCCCTGAAACATTTGGCTTTCTAAGTTTGAAAATTGAATAGACTGGGCTAGTCAAGTTTGGACCCCATGTACCACCAACAGAGCTAAAGACAGAGCCAATTACTTCCCTCCACTTGTCAAAATATGTCAAATTTGCTTGATCACCACAACTTCAAAGAAAATTCTGAGGCAACTTAGAGAGGTGAATCAAATACTGCATGATTGGAAAGGCTGTTTTTGTATGAGGTGGAAAGCTGCAGAGTTGGGCTGAAACTGTTCACAGAAACCCACAGGCTTGTGGTTGCCAGGCAACCACACTGGGCTGAGACTGGCTGAACATCACTGTGAGGTGGATTTTAGGCTCTAGGTTTGAAAATTTAAAAGACTGGGGTAGTCAAGATTGGAACCCATCGACCACAGACAGACCAAAAGGTCTTTCAATTACTTCCCTCCACTTCTCAAAATATGTCAAATTTTCTTGATCACTACAACTGTAAAAAAAATTCTGAGGCAACATAGAGAGGCTAATCAAATACTGCATGATTGGAAAGGCTGTGGTTGTATGAGGTGGAACGCTGCAGAGTTGGGCTGAAACAGTTCACAGAAATCCACAAGCTTGTGGTTGCCAGGCAACCACACTGGGCTGCGATTGGCTGAGCACCATTGTGAGCTGGACTTTACGCTGTAGGATACAAATGTGCAGTAGGAGACCTGAGTCACAATGCTGGGCGTTGCCATGAAGAGCTCAGTGGCACAGAGGACCTTGTAGGGCAAGATTTATATAGGATGAATATTCTTGGCCTGGTATGCCACAATATTCTCTCTGAAGGCTTCACTGCTCAGAATTTGTGGCTGGAAATGCTTGCCAATCTACACATGGATGTACTTTCCATGGGATATGAAATATGCCAGGGCCTGGCAGATGGTCTCTGCCATGTCCTATCCTTGAGCATACGCTTTTCCCTTGTCATGTCTCTCATTTGTCTGAGTCCTGTTCCCTAAGCTATTCAGTCACGACTTGCTGGCATCATTCACCTGCAGTATAAGAGCTTTCTGTGAAATTTCTCAGCAGAAATCCTCTGCAAGCACATAGCTTTGGATATGAGAGACAGTGGTGGAAGTTGAATTTCAAGGGCAGATATTTGAAAACAATGAAACAAGCCCCGAATAAGATCTTTACATGTTTCCCAGATGAATATGTTTGGAAATACGGGGGAAGATGGAGATCAAGGCTGAGAAGAGTGCACACCCATTTCAAGGTACAAAAACCAGGGAAAAACATGGGAAAGCAAGAGAGCTGGTTAATCTGATGTAAAAATCTTTGATGATGAAAGGAAAATTATATTCTCATGATGATAGATTCAGGCTGTAGAAGTGAACTTCTCATGTTGGTTGTCCTATGTGTGGCCTTCTGCATTGGGCAGTGGATGCAGGACAGGAGATCTTCAAATTATCTGGTGGAACACAAAATACTGAAAAAAAAATTCAGCCTAAATCCTGTGTATTCCTTCCCTTTGAGAACATATATGTATAATGTACAAAGTTTCAAAAGAGAAAATGTCTTTTGGGTCATGGTTTCAACAATGAAATTGTCAGTTCACATAACATTTTGAATTTTGCTTTCAGACTTGCTCATGTATCGGGCCTGAGTAAAGGAGAATGCAGAGTAAGCCTCTTCAATAGTTGTGCATTCCATAAGTGGTTTTAAAACCAGTGAAACCCTTTGGACTTAGTGTTTGTATTTAATTGGTTGATTGGTTTTTCAAATTGTTTGTTTTATATTTTTAACTTTGTGAGTCAGGGAAGCTTTCACTCATAGTGATTTAGACCTCTCCAAAAGCTCTGAAGTTATTCATGTAACAGCTATTACATGTTATGAGTTTCTCCTATTAAAACTTGAAAGACAAACAGACTCTGCTACTTTTCATCTAAATTCAGTGTTGGGCTAAATTCAGTGTTGGACTTTTTACAAGTCCTTTGAAATGTGTCCTCCTCTAGTCACTGGTCGTGCTGGAAATTACTTTCTTGTGAAGACAGGATTTGAGCAAATTGACACAAGTACACTTTGCCACTACTCTGGACACCTGGTTAAATATCGAGTTGCCTAAATGGTGTGTGTTTTACTTTGATCTCTGCTCACACTTTGCTCTTCCAGTTAGAACCACAGGGCTCCAGGCCATAGCGTTCCAGGCCTAAACAAGAAAATTTCCATTCCGTTTTGTGAGTTCATTCGTCTCTCATAATTACTTTTTCCACAAATGTGTGCTTCAGGAGAGGCCGTGTCCAAATGTGGAGAGGCCCATTTTCTTTCACTCACTTTCAGACTTTCTAAGATTTTCAGTTACTAGACGTTTGCCCAGACTTGCCATTGTCAAGGGACAGTGCACTTCACTTGAAGTTGTGCAGTATTACTTCATGTGTCTCCGTGGAATTTCCACCAATGGGAAACTCTTGCTGTATTCATCTCCAAGTGTTTCTGCGTAAGAAAATATAAGTAACAAAGGATGTGGTTTCAAGCCCAATGAGGAAAGGAGGGATTATCTTTATTTCAGTGCAGGTTGACCTTTCAAAGAAACAGTAATTCCTATGAAATAGGAGGTAAAATCTTTTGTAAAGAGACATGGACATGACCCGCTCAAGTTTATGTCACTGTTTTTAAAACGCCAAGGGCATTTGAGAAATTCTTGGCTGCTGAATTGTCCCTTTTTTCAAATTTCTCTTAGGTAAGACACTCCAGCTTCGTGAAACCATGGTACTGTTCCTTCCATGTAAAAAACCAGAGCAAAAAAGAAAATAAATTAAAACAAAACCCATCAAATTACATTTGAGAGCACACAATTGCTCAGCAGGCCCACTATTCAAGAAGCTAGAGGTACAGAAGCCTCAGCCTTCAGCCCATGGCCTGAAGTTTTGTCTCTATCATGGCCCCTCAATTCCCTGGCATGTCCACATTAACTCATGAATCTTTACTCATTTCCTCTTCAAATGCACAGGATCCAATATATTTGAACCCTGTTCACCTGGGCTGTAATCATCCAAGGACACACCAGAGGAAGGGCAGCCACCCCCTTGCCTGGGGCCTTGGAGCTTATCACAATAGAAATGGACACCTGAACAAGGGGAGCCAAAACAAAGAGAGGCATATTCCTAAAGTCTGAAGCACAGAAGCTACCTATAGACCAGTAGTGGGATTTCACAAATTATGTAAGAATCTCTGTGCACATGCTTGGCATGGTCGCTCATGCCTATAATCCCAGCAATCTGGGGGCTGAGGTGGATGGATCCTTGGGAGTTCCAGTCCATCTTGGGCTACGAATTTATCTCAAGGCCTCTTTTAACAACTACATAAGATGCTGTTTCCAAAAAGAGGACAACAGAAAACTAGACACACTTGGTCCAGGTCCCTGGGTTCACTACATGAGTTGTGGAGTCTAAATATTCCATGCCATGAGAAAATAACTGGGATTTTTAGTGAAAGGGGCATTTATATCCCTTTTCTAAGGGTTTCCCTTTCACCATGTTACATTTGAATTCTGGGAAAACCTGCTGGTGATAAGCTATCTAGCATTATGTTGGTTTAGGTATTGAGCTAGTACCTCATGTTTAGTGTTCAGGGTTATGTTGGAATGGCTGCAGACCTCCTTGAAATAGCGATTGCAGACAAGGGAACCCCGAGGAAGCTGGATAGTTGAAGCAGGCACTCCAAATATTCATGCACTGCAAGGATTCACTTTCATTTTGGGACTCATCTCATGGTTGCTGGCTTTTAGTGCTAACTGATACTACCATGGTGGCAGTAATCCAGCAGAGACTGCATGTATGGTTTGCAGGTTTGCTTCCCAAGCCACCAGAAACCTGGCAGAACCCAAATCATTGTGGCATTTTCTTTCCTCCCCTGAAACATTTGGCTTTCTAAGTTTGAAAATTGAATAGACTGGGCTAGTCAAGTTTGGACCCCATGTACCACCAACAGAGCTAAAGACAGAGCCAATTACTTCCCTCCACTTGTCAAAATATGTCAAATTTGCTTGATCACCACAACTTCAAAGAAAATTCTGAGGCAACTTAGAGAGGTGAATCAAATACTGCATGATTGGAATGGCTGTGGTTGTATGAGGTGGAAAGCTGCAGAGTTGGGATGAAACTGTTCACAGAAACCCACAGGATTGTGGTTGCCAGGCAACCACACTGGGCTGAGACTGGCTGAACATCACTGTGAGGTGGATTTTAGGCTCTAGGTTTGAAAATTTAAAAGACTGGGGTAGTCAAGTTTGGAACCCATCGACCACAGACAGACCAAAAGGTCTTTCGTTTACTTCCCTCCACTTCTCAAAATATGTGAAATTTTCTTGATCACTACAACTGTAAAAAAAATTCTGAGGCAACATAGAGAGGCTAATCAAATACTGCATGATTGCAAAGGCTGTGGTTGTATGAGGTGGAACGCTGCAGAGTTCGGCTGAAACAGTTCACAGAATTCCACAAGCTTGTGGTTCCCAGGCAACCACACTGGGCTGTGATTGGCATAGCACCATTGTGAGCTGGACTTTAGGCTCTAGCATACAAGCGTGCAGTAGGAGACCTGAGTCACAATGCTGGGCTTTGCCATGGAGATCTCAGTGGCACAGAGGACCTTGTAGGGCAAGATTTAAATAGGATGAATATTCTTGGCCTGATATGCCACAATATTCTCTCTGAAGGCTTCACTGCTCAGAATTTGTGGATGGAAATGCTTGCCAATCTACACATGGATGTACTTTCAATGGGATATGAAATATGCCAGGGCCTGGCAAATGATCTCTGCCATGTCCTATCCTTGAGCATACTCTTTTCCCTTGTTATGTCTGTCATTTGGCTGAGTCCTGTTCCCTAAGCTATTCAGTCAAGACTTGCTGGCATCATTCACCTGCAGTATAAGAGCTTTCTGAGAAATTTCTCAGCAGAAATCCTCTGCAAGCACATAGCTTTGGGTATGAGAGACAGTGGTGGAAGTTGAATTTCAAGGGCAGATATTTGAAAACCATGAAACAAGCCCCGAATAAGATCTTTACATGTTTCCCAGATGAATATGTTTGGAAATATGGGGGAAGATGGAGATCAAGGCTGAGAAGAGTGCACACCCATTTCAAGGTACAAAAACCAGGGAAAAACATGGGAAAGCAAGAGAGCTCGTTAATCTGATGTAAAAATCTTTGATGATGAAAGGAAAATTATATTCTCATGATGATAGATTCAGGCTGTAGAAGTGAACTTCTCATGTTGGTTGTCCTATGTGTGGCCTTCTGCATTGGGCAGTGGATGCAGGACAGGAGATCTTCAAATTATCTGGTGGAACACAAAATACTGAAAAAAAATTCAGCCTAAATCCTGTGTATTCCTTCCCTTTGAGAACATATATGGATAATGTACGAAGTTTCAAAAGAGAAAATGTCTTTTGGGTCATGGTTTCAACAATGAAATTGTCAGTTCACATAACATTTTGAATTTTGCTTTCAGACTTGCTCATGTACCGGGCCTGAGTAAAGCAGAATGCAGAGTAAGCCTCTTCAATAGTTGTGCATTCCATAAGTGGTTTTAAAACCAGTGAAACCCTTTGGACTTAGTGTTTGTATTTAATTGGTTGATTGGTTTTTCAAATTGTTTGTTTTATATTTTTAACTTTGTGAGTCAGGGAAGCCCTCACTCATAGTGATTTAGACCTCTCCAAAAGCTCTGAAGTTATTCATGTAACAGCTATTACATGTTATAAGTTTCTGCTATTAAAACTTGAAAGACAAACAGACTCTGCTACTTTTCATCTAAATTCAGTGTTGGGCTAAATTCAGTGTTGGACTTTTTACAAGTCCTTTGAAATGTGTCCTCCTCTAGTCACTGGTCGTGCTGGAAATTACTTTCTTGTGAAGACAGGATTTGAGCAAATTGACACAAGTACAGTTTGCCACTACTCTGGACACCTGGTTAAATATCGAGTTGCCTAAATGGTGTGTGTTTTACTTTGATCTCTGCTCACACTTTGCTCTTCCAGTTAGAACCACAGGGCTCCAGGCCATAGCGTTCCAGGCCTAAACAAGAATATTTCCATTCCGTTTTGTGAGTTCATTCGTCTCTCATAATTACTTTTTCCACAAATGTGTGCTTCAGGAGAGGCTGTGTCCAAATGTGGAGAGGCCCAATTTCTTTCACTCACTTTCAGACTTTCTAAGATTTTCAGTTACTAGACGTTTTCCCAGACTTGCCATTTTCAAGGGACAGTGCACTTCACTTGAAGTTGTGCAGTGTTACTTCATGTGTCTCCGTGGAATTTCCACCAATGGGAAACTCTTGCTGTATTCATCTCCAAGTGTTTCTGCGTAAGAAAATATAAGTAACAAAGGATGTGGTTTCAAGCCCAATGAGGAAAGGAGGGATTATCTTTATTTCAGTGCAGGTTGACCTTTCAAAGAAACAGTAATTCCTATGAAATAGGAGGTAAAATCTTTTGTAAAGAGACATGGACATGACCCGCTCAAGTTTATGTCACTGTTTTTAAAACGCCAAGGGCATTTGAGTAATTCTTGGCTGCTGAATTGTCCCTTTTTTCAAATTTCTCTTAGGTAAGACACTCCAGCTTCGTGAAACCATGGTACTGTTCCTTCCATGTAAAAAACCAGAGCAAAAAAGAAAATAAATTAAAACAAAACCCATCAAATTACATTTGAGAGCACACAATTGCTCAGCAGGCCCACTATTCAAGAAGCTAGAGGTACAGAAGCCTCAGCCTTCAGCCCATGGCCTGAAGTTTTGTCTCTATCATGGCCCCTCAATTCCCTGGCATGTCCACCTTAACTCATGAATCTTTACTCATTTCCTCTTCAAATGCACAGGATCCAATATATTTGAACCCTGTTCACCTGGGCTGTAATCATCCAAGGACACACCAGAGGAAGGGCAGCCACCCCCTTGCCTGGGGCCTTGGAGCTTATCACAATAGAAATGGACACCTGAACAAGGGGAGCCAAAACAAAGAGAGGCATATTCCTAAAGTCTGAAGCACAGAAGCTACCTATAGACCAGTAGTGGGATTTCACAAATTATGTAAGAATCTCTGTGCACATGCTTGGCATGGTCGCTCATGCCTATAATCCCAGCAATCTGGGGGCTGAGGTGGATGTATCCTTGGGAGTTCCAGTCCATCTTGGGCTACGAATTTATCTCAAGGCCTCTTTTAACAACTACATAAGATGCTGTTTCCAAAAAGAGGACAACAGAAAACTAGACACACTTGGTCCAGGTCCCTGGGTTCACTACATGAGTTGTGGAGTCTAAATATTCCATGCCATGAGAAAATAACTGGGATTTTTAGTGAAAGGGGCATTTATATCCCTTTTCTAAGGGTTTCCCTTTCACCATGTTACATTTGAATTCTGGGAAAACCTGCTGGTGATAAGCTATCTAGCATTATGTTGGTTTAGGTATTGAGCTAGTACCTCATGTTTAGTGTTCAGGGTTATGTTGGAATGGCTGCAGACCTCCTTGAAATAGCGATTGCAGACAAGGGAACCCCGAGGAAGCTGGATAGTTGAAGCAGGCACTCCAAATATTCATGCACTGCAAGGATTCACTTTCATTTTGGGACTCATCTCATGGTTGCTGGCTTTTAGTGCTAACTGATACTACCATGGTGGCAGTAATCCAGCAGAGACTGCATGTATGGTTTGCAGGTTTGCTTCCCAAGCCACCAGAAACCTGGCAGAACCCAAATCATTGTGGCATTTTCTTTCCTCCCCTGAAACATTTGGCTTTCTAAGTTTGAAAATTGAATAGACTGGGCTAGTCAAGTTTGGACCCCATGTACCACCAACAGAGCTAAAGACAGAGCCAATTACTTCCCTCCACTTGTCAAAATATGTCAAATTTGCTTGATCACCACAACTTCAAAGAAAATTCTGAGGCAACTTAGAGAGGTGAATCAAATACTGCATGATTGGAAAGGCTGTTTTTGTATGAGGTGGAAAGCTGCAGAGTTGGGCTGAAACTGTTCACAGAAACCCACAGGCTTGTGGTTGCCAGGCAACCACACTGGGCTGAGACTGGCTGAACATCACTGTGAGGTGGATTTTAGGCTCTAGGTTTGAAAATTTAAAAGACTGGGGTAGTCAAGATTGGAACCCATCGACCACAGACAGACCGAAAGGTCTTTCAATTACTTCCCTCCACTTCTCAAAATATGTCAAATTTTCTTGATCACTACAACTGTAAAAAAAATTCTGAGGCAACATAGAGAGGCTAATCAAATACTGCATGATTGGAAAGGCTGTGGTTGTATGAGGTGGAACGCTGCAGAGTTGGGCTGAAACAGTTCACAGAAATCCACAAGCTTGTGGTTGCCAGGCAACCACACTGGGCTGCGATTGGCTGAGCACCATTGTGAGCTGGACTTTACGCTGTAGGATACAAATGTGCAGTAGGAGACCTGAGTCACAATGCTGGGCGTTGCCATGAAGAGCTCAGTGGCACAGAGGACCTTGTAGGGCAAGATTTATATAGGATGAATATTCTTGGCCTGGTATGCCACAATATTCTCTCTGAAGGCTTCACTGCTCAGAATTTGTGGCTGGAAATGCTTGCCAATCTACACATGGATGTACTTTCCATGGGATATGAAATATGCCAGGGCCTGGCAGATGATCTCTGCCATGTCCTATCCTTGAGCATACGCTTTTCCCTTGTCATGTCTCTCATTTGTCTGAGTCCTGTTCCCTAAGCTATTCAGTCACGACTTGCTGGCATCATTCACCTGCAGTATAAGAGCTTTCTGTGAAATTTCTCAGCAGAAATCCTCTGCAAGCACATAGCTTTGGATATGAGAGACAGTGGTGGAAGTTGAATTTCAAGGGCAGATATTTGAAAACAATGAAACAAGCCCCGAATAAGATCTTTACATGTTTCCCAGATGAATATGTTTGGAAATACGGGGGAAGATGGAGATCAAGGCTGAGAAGAGTGCACACCCATTTCAAGGTACAAAAACCAGGGAAAAACATGGGAAAGCAAGAGAGCTGGTTAATCTGATGTAAAAATCTTTGAGGATGAAAGGAAAATTATATTCTCATGATGATAGATTCAGGCTGTAGAAGTGAACTTCTCATGTTGGTTGTCCTATGTGTGGCCTTCTGCATTGGGCAGTGGATGCAGGACAGGAGATCTTCAAATTATCTGGTGGAACACAAAATACTGAAAAAAAATTCAGCCTAAATCCTGTGTATTCCTTCCCTTTGAGAACATATATGTATAATGTACAAAGTTTCAAAAGAGAAAATGTCTTTTGGGTCATGGTTTCAACAATGAAATTGTCAGTTCACATAACATTTTGAATTTTGCTTTCAGACTTGCTCATGTATCGGGCCTGAGTAAAGGAGAATGCAGAGTAAGCCTCTTCAATAGTTGTGCATTCCATAAGTGGTTTTAAAACCAGTGAAACCCTTTGGACTTAGTGTTTGTATTTAATTGGTTGATTGGTTTTTCAAATTGTTTGTTTTATATTTTTAACTTTGTGAGTCAGGGAAGCTTTCACTCATAGTGATTTAGACCTCTCCAAAAGCTCTGAAGTTATTCATGTAACAGCTATTACATGTTATAAGTTTCTCCTATTAAAACTTGAAAGACAAACAGACTCTGCTACTTTTCATCTAAATTCAGTGTTGGGCTAAATTCAGTGTTGGACTTTTTACAAGTCCTTTGAAATGTGTCCTCCTCTAGTCACTGGTCGTGCTGGAAATTACTTTCTTGTGAAGACAGGATTTGAGCAAATTGACACAAGTACAGTTTGCCACTACTCTGGACACCTGGTTAAATATCGAGTTGCCTAAATGGTGTGTGTTTTACTTTGATCTCTGCTCACACTTTGCTCTTCCAGTTAGAACCACAGGGCTCCAGGCCATAGCGTTCCAGGCCTAAACAAGAAAATTTCCATTCCATTTTGTGAGTTCATTCGTCTCTCATAATTACTTTTTCCACAAATGTGTGCTTCAGGAGAGGCCGTGTCCAAATGTGGAGAGGCCCATTTTCTTTCACTCACTTTCAGACTTTCTAAGATTTTCAGTTACTAGACGTTTGCCCAGACTTGCCATTTTCAAGGGACAGTGCACTTCACTTGAAGTTGTGCAGTATTACTTCATGTGTCTCCGTGGAATTTCCACCAATGGGAAACTCTTGCTGTATTCATCGCCAAGTGTTTCTGCGTAAGAAAATATAAGTAACAAAGGATGTGGTTTCAAGCCCAATGAGGAAAGGAGGGATTATCTTTATTTCAGTGCAGGTTGACCTTTCAAAGAAACAGTAATTCCTATGAAATAGGAGGTAAAATCTTTTGTAAAGAGACATGGACATGACCCGCTCAAGTTTATGTCACTGTTTTTAAAACGCCAAGGGCATTTGAGAAATTCTTGGCTGCTGAATTGTCCCTTTTTTCAAATTTCTCTTAGGTAAGACACTCCAGCTTCGTGAAACCATGGTACTGTTCCTTCCATGTAAAAAACCAGAGCAAAAAAGAAAATAAATTAAAACAAAACCCATCAAATTACATTTGAGAGCACACAATTGCTCAGCAGGCCCACTATTCAAGAAGCTAGAGGTACAGAAGCCTCAGCCTTCAGCCCATGGCCTGAAGTTTTGTCTCTATCATGGCCCCTCAATTCCCTGGCATGTCCACATTAACTCATGAATCTTTACTCATTTCCTCTTCAAATGCACAGGATCCAATATATTTGAACCCTGTTCACCTGGGCTGTAATCATCCAAGGACACACCAGAGGAAGGGCAGCCACCCCCTTGCCTGGGGCCTTGGAGCTTATCACAATAGAAATGGACACCTGAACAAGGGGAGCCAAAACAAAGAGAGGCATATTCCTAAAGTCTGAAGCACAGAAGCTACCTATAGACCAGTAGTGGGATTTCACAAATTATGTAAGAATCTCTGTGCACATGCTTGGCATGGTCGCTCATGCCTATAATCCCAGCAATCTGGGGGCTGAGGTGGATGGATCCTTGGGAGTTCCAGTCCATCTTGGGCTACGAATTTATCTCAAGGCCTCTTTTAACAACTACATAAGATGCTGTTTCCAAAAAGAGGACAACAGAAAACTAGACACACTTGATCCAGGTCCCTGGGTTCACTACATGAGTTGTGGAGTCTAAATATTCCATGCCATGAGAAAATAACTGGGATTTTTAGTGAAAGGGGCATTTATATCCCTTTTCTAAGGGTTTCCCTTTCACCATGTTACATTTGAATTCTGGGAAAACCTGCTGGTGATAAGCTATCTAGCATTATGTTGGTTTAGGTATTGAGCTAGTACCTCATGTTTAGTGTTCAGGGTTATGTTGGAATGGCTGCAGACCTCCTTGAAATAGCGATTGCAGACAAGGGAACCCCGAGGAAGCTGGATAGTTGAAGCAGGCACTCCAAATATTCATGCACTGCAAGGATTCACTTTCATTTTGGGACTCATCTCATGGTTGCTGGCTTTTAGTGCTAACTGATATTACCATGGTGGCAGTAATCCAGCAGAGACTGCATGTATGGTTTGCAGGTTTGCTTCCCAAGCCACCAGAAACCTGGCAGAACCCATATCATTGTGGCATTTTCTTTCCTCCCCTGAAACATTTGGCTTTCTAAGTTTGAAAATTGAATAGACTGGGCTAGTCAAGTTTGGACCCCATGTACCACCAACAGAGCTAAAGACAGAGCCAATTACTTCCCTCCACTTGTCAAAATATGTCAAATTTGCTTGATCACCACAACTTCAAAGAAAATTCTGAGGCAACTTAGAGAGGTGAATCAAATACTGCCTGATTGGAATGGCTGTTTTTGTATGAGGTGGAAAGCTGCAGAGTTGGGCTGAAACTGTTCACAGAAACCCACAGGATTGTGGTTGCCAGGCAACCACACTGGGCTGAGACTGGCTGAACATCACTGTGAGGTGGATTTTAGGCTCTAGGTTTGAAAATTTAAAAGACTGGGGTAGTCAAGTTTGGAACCCATCGACCACAGACAGACCAAAAGGTCTTTCAATTACTTCCCTCCACTTCTCAAAATATGTCAAATTTTCTTAAGCACTACAAGTGTAAAAAAAATTCTGAGGCAACATAGAGAGGCTAATCAAATACTGCATGATTTTAATGGCTGTGGTTGTATGAGGTGGAACGCTGCAGATTTGGGCTGAAACAGTTCACAGAAATCCACAAGCTTGTGGTTGCCAGGCAACCACACTGGGCTGCGATTGGCTGAGCACCATTGTGAGCTGGACTTTAGGCTGTAGGATACAAGTGTGCAGTAGGAGACCTGAGTCACAATGCTGGGCGTTGCCATGAAGAGCTCAGTGGCACAGAGGACCTTGTAGGGCAAGATTTATATAGGATGAATATTCTTGGCCTGGTATGCCACAATATTCTCTCTGAAGGCTTCACTGCTCAGAATTTGTGGCTGGAAATGCTTGCCAATCTACACATGGATGTACTTTCAATGGGATATGAAATATGCCAGGGCCTGGCAGATGATCTCTGCCATGTCCTATCCTTGAGCATACGCTTTTCCCTTGTCATGTCTCTCATTTGGCTGAGTCCTGTTCCCTAAGCTATTCAGTCACGACTTGCTGGCATCATTCACCTGCAGTATAAGAGCTTTCTGGGAGATTTCTCAGCAGAAATCCTCTGCAAGCACATAGCTTTGGATATGAGAGACAGTGGTGGAAGTTGAATTTCAAGGGCAGATATTTGAAAACCATGAAACAAGCCCCGAATAAGATCTTTACATGTTTCCCAGATGAATATGTTTGGAAATACGGGGGAAGATGGAGATCAAGGCTGAGAAGAGTGCACACCCATTTCAAGGTACAAAAACCAGGGAAAAACATGGGAAAGCAAGAGAGCTGGTTAATCTGATGTAAAAATCTTTGAGGATGAAAGGAAAATTATATTTTCATGATGATAGATTCAGGCTGTAGAAGTGAACTTCTCATGTTGGTTGTCCTATGTGTGGCCTTCTGCATTGGGCAGTGGATGCAGGACAGGAGATCTTCAAATTATCTGGTGGAACACAAAATACTGAAAAAAAATTCAGCCTAAATCCTGTGTATTCCTTCCCTTTGAGAACATATATGGATAATGTACGAAGTTTCAAAAGAGAAAATGTCTTTTGGGCCATGGTTTCAACAATGAAATTGTCAGTTCACATAACATTTTGAATTTTGCTTTCAGACTTGCTCATGTATCGGGCCTGAGTAAAGGAGAATGCAGAGTAAGCCTCTTCAATAGTTGTGCATTCCATAAGTGGTTTTAAAACCAGTGAAACCCTTTGGACTTAGTGTTTGTATTTAATTGGTTGATTGGTTTTTCAAATTGTTTGTTTTATATTTTTAACTTTGTGAGTCAGGGAAGCCCTCACTCATAGTGATTTAGACCTCTCCAAAAGCTCTGAAGTTATTCATGTAACAGCTATTACATGTTATAAGTTTCTCCTATTAAAACTTGAAAGACAAACAGACTCTGCTACTTTTCATCTAAATTCAGTGTTGGGCTAAATTCAGTGTTGGACTTTTTACAAGTCCTTTGAAATGTGTCCTCCTCTAGTCACTGGTCGTGCTGGAAATTACTTTCTTGTGAAGACAGGATTTGAGCAAATTGACACAAGTACAGTTTGCCACTACTCTGGACACCTGGTTAAATATCGAGTTGCCTAAATGGTGTGTGTTTTACTTTGATCTCTGCTCACACTTTGCTCTTCCAGTTAGAACCACAGGGCTCCAGGCCATAGCGTTCCAGGCCTAAACAAGAAAATTTCCATTCCATTTTGTGAGTTCATTCGTCTCTCATAATTACTTTTTCCACAAATGTGTGCTTCAGGAGAGGCCGTGTCCAAATGTGGAGAGGCCCATTTTCTTTCACTCACTTTCAGACTTTCTAAGATTTTCAGTTACTAGACGTTTGCCCAGACTTGCCATTGTCAAGGGACAGTGCACTTCACTTGAAGTTGTGCAGTATTACTTCATGTGTCTCCGTGGAATTTCCACCAATGGGAAACTCTTGCTGTATTCATCTCCAAGTGTTTCTGCGTAAGAAAATATAAGTAACAAAGGATGTGGTTTCAAGCCCAATGAGGAAAGGAGGGATTATCTTTATTTCAGTGCAGGTTGACCTTTCAAAGAAACAGTAATTCCTATGAAATAGGAGGTAAAATCTTTTGTAAAGAGACATGGACATGACCCGCTCAAGTTTATGTCACTGTTTTTAAAACGCCAAGGGCATTTGAGAAATTCTTGGCTGCTGAATTGTCCCTTTTTTCAAATTTCTCTTAGGTAAGACACTCCAGCTTCGTGAAACCATGGTACTGTTCCTTCCATGTAAAAAACCAGAGCAAAAAAGAAAATAAATTAAAACAAAACCCATCAAATTACATTTGAGAGCACACAATTGCTCAGCAGGCCCACTATTCAAGAAGCTAGAGGTACAGAAGCCTCAGCCTTCAGCCCATGGCCTGAAGTTTTGTCTCTATCATGGCCCCCTCAATTCCCTGGCATGTCCACATTAACTCATGAATCTTTACTCATTTCCTCTTCAAATGCACAGGATCCAATATATTTGAACCCTGTTCACCTGGGCTGTAATCATCCAAGGACACACCAGAGGAAGGGCAGCCACCCCCTTGCCTGGGGCCTTGGAGCTTATCACAATAGAAATGGACACCTGAACAAGGGGAGCCAAAACAAAGAGAGGCATATTCCTAAAGTCTGAAGCACAGAAGCTACCTATAGACCAGTAGTGGGATTTCACAAATTATGTAAGAATCTCTGTGCACATGCTTGGCATGGTCGCTCATGCCTATAATCCCAGCAATCTGGGGGCTGAGGTGGATGGATCCTTGGGAGTTCCAGTCCATCTTGGGCTACGAATTTATCTCAAGGCCTCTTTTAACAACTACATAAGATGCTGTTTCCAAAAAGAGGACAACAGAAAACTAGACACACTTGGTCCAGGTCCCTGGGTTCACTACATGAGTTGTGGAGTCTAAATATTCCATGCCATGAGAAAATAACTGGGATTTTTAGTGAAAGGGGCATTTATATCCCTTTTCTAAGGGTTTCCCTTTCAGCATGTTACATTTGAATTCTGGGAAAACCTGCTGGTGATAAGCTATCTAGCATTATGTTGGTTTAGGTATTGAGCTAGTACCTCATGTTTAGTGTTCAGGGTTATGTTGGAATGGCTGCAGACCTCCTTGAAATAGCGATTGCAGACAAGGGAACCCCGAGGAAGCTGGATAGTTGAAGCAGGCACTCCAAATATTCATGCACTGCAAGGATTCACTTTCATTTTGGGACTCATCTCATGGTTGCTGGCTTTTAGTGCTAACTGATACTACCATGGTGGCAGTAATCCAGCAGAGACTGCATGTATGGTTTGCAGATTTGCTTCCCAAGCCACCAGAAACCTGGCAGAACCCAAATCATTGTGGCATTTTCTTTCCTCCCCTGAAACATTTGGCTTTCTAAGTTTGAAAATTGAATAGACTGGGCTAGTCAAGTTTGGACCCCATGTACCACCAACAGAGCTAAAGACAGAGCCAATTACTTCCCTCCACTTGTCAAAATATGTCAAATTTGCTTGATCACCACAACTTCAAAGAAAATTCTGAGGCAACTTAGAGAGGTGAATCAAATACTGCCTGATTGGAATGGCTGTTTTTGTATGAGGTGGAAAGCTGCAGAGTTGGGCTGAAACTGTTCACAGAAACCCACAGGCTTGTGGTTGCCAGGCAACCACACTGGGCTGAGACTGGCTGAACATCACTGTGAGGTGGATTTTAGGCTCTAGGTTTGAAAATTTAAAAGACTGGGGTAGTCAAGATTGGAACCCATCGACCACAGACAGACCAAAAGGTCTTTCAATTACTTCCCTCCACTTCTCAAAATATGTCAAATTTTCTTGATCACTACAACTGTAAAAAAAATTCTGAGGCAACATAGAGAGGCTAATCAAATACTGCATGATTGGAAAGGCTGTGTTTGTATGAGGTGGAACGCTGCAGATTTGGGCTGAAACAGTTCACAGAAATCCACAAGCTTGTGGTTGCCAGGCAACCACACTGGGCTGCGATTGGCTGAGCACCATTGTGAGCTGGACTTTAGGCTGTAGGATACAAGTGTGCAGTAGGAGACCTGAGTCACAATGCTGGGCGTTGCCATGAAGAGCTCAGTGGCACAGAGGACCTTGTAGGGCAAGATTTATATAGGATGAATATTCTTGGCCTGGTATGCCACAATATTCTCTCTGAAGGCTTCACTGCTCAGAATTTGTGGCTGGAAATGCTTGCCAATCTACACATGGATGTACTTTCAATGGGATATGAAATATGCCAGGGCCTGGCAGATGATCTCTGCCATGTCCTATCCTTGAGCATACGCTTTTCCCTTGTCATGTCTCTCATTTGGCTGAGTCCTGTTCCCTAAGCTATTCAGTCACGACTTGCTGGCATCATTCACCTGCAGTATAAGAGCTTTCTGTGAAATTTCTCAGCAGAAATCCTCTGCAAGCACATAGCTTTGGATATGAGAGACAGTGGTGGAAGTTGAATTTCAAGGGCAGATATTTGAAAACCATGAAACAAGCCCCGAATAAGATCTTTACATGTTTCCCAGATGAATATGTTTGGAAATACGGGGGAAGATGGAGATCAAGGCTGAGAAGAGTGCACACCCATTTCAAGGTACAAAAACCAGGGAAAAACATGGGAAAGCAAGAGAGCTGCTTAATCTGATGTAAAAATCTTTGATGATGAAAGGAAAATTATATTCTCATGATGATAGATTCAGGCTGTAGAAGTGAACTTCTCATGTTGGTTGTCCTATGTGTGGCCTTCTGCATTGGGCAGTGGATGCAGGACAGGAGATCTTCAAATTATCTGGTGGAACACAAAATACTGAAAAAAAATTCAGCCTAAATCCTGTGTATTCCTTCCCTTTGAGAACATATATGGATAATGTACGAAGTTTCAAAAGAGAAAATGTCTTTTGGGTCATGGTTTCAACAATGAAATTGTCAGTTCACATAACATTTTGAATTTTGCTTTCAGACTTGCTCATGTACCGGGCCTGAGTAAAGCAGAATGCAGAGTAAGCCTCTTCAATAGTTGTGCATTCCATAAGTGGTTTTAAAACCAGTGAAACCCTTTGGACTTAGTGTTTGTATTTAATTGGTTGATTGGTTTTTCAAATTGTTTGTTTTATATTTTTAACTTTGTGAGTCAGGGAAGCTTTCACTCATAGTGATTTAGACCTCTCCAAAAGCTCTGAAGTTATTCATGTAACAGCTATTACATGTTATAAGTTTCTCCTATTAAAACTTGAAAGACAAACAGACTCTGCTACTTTTCATCTAAATTCAGTGTTGGGCTAAATTCAGTGTTGGACTTTTTACAAGTCCTTTGAAATGTGTCCTCCTCTAGTCACTGGTCATGCTGGAAATTACTTTCTTGTGAAGACAGGATTTGAGCAAATTGACACAAGTACAGTTTGCCACTACTCTGGACACCTGGTTAAATATCGAGTTGCCTAAATGGTGTGTGTTTTACTTTGATCTCTGCTCACACTTTGCTCTTCCAGTTAGAACCACAGGGCTCCAGGCCATAGCGTTCCAGGCCTAAACAAGAAAATTTCCATTCCGTTTTGTGAGTTCATTCGTCTCTCATAATTACTTTTTCCACAAATGTGTGCTTCAGGAGAGGCCGTGTCCAAATGTGGAGAGGCCCATTTTCTTTCACTCACTTTCAGACTTTCTAAGATTTTCAGTTACTAGACGTTTGCCCAGACTTGCCATTGTCAAGGGACAGTGCACTTCACTTGAAGTTGTGCAGTATTACTTCATGTGTCTCCGTGGAATTTCCACCAATGGGAAACTTGCTGTATTCATCTCCAAGTGTTTCTGTGTAAGAAAATATTAGTAACAAAGGATGTGGTTTCAAGCCCAATGAGGAAAGGAGGGATTATCTTTATTTCAGTGCAGGTTGACCTTTCAAAGAAACAGTAATT
Source organism: Cavia porcellus (assembly GCF_034190915.1). Taxonomy (NCBI): domain Eukaryota; kingdom Metazoa; phylum Chordata; class Mammalia; order Rodentia; family Caviidae; genus Cavia; species Cavia porcellus. The sequence goes on from NW_026947528.1 coordinate 5,791,391, forward strand.
CCTATGAAATAGGAGGTAACATCTTTTGTAAAGAGACATGGACATGACCCGCTCAAGTTTATGTCACTGTTTTTCAAACGCCAAGGGCATTTGAGAAATTCTTGGCTGCTGAATTGTCCCTTTTTTCAAATTTCTCTTAGGTAAGACACTCCAGCTTCGTGAAACCATGGTACTGTTCCTTCCATGTAAAAAACCAGAGCAAAAAAGAAAATAAATTAAAACAAAACCCAGCAAATTACATTTGAGAGCACACAATTGCTCAGCAGGCCCACTATTCAAGAAGCTAGAGGTACAGAAGCCTCAGCCTTCAGCCCATGGCCTGAAGTTTTGTCTCTATCATGGCCCCTCAATTCCCTGGCATGTCCACATTAACTCATGAATCTTTACTCATTTCCTCTTCAAATGCACAGGATCCAATATATTTGAACCCTGTTCACCTGGGCTGTAATCATCCAAGGACACACCAGAGGAAGGGCAGCCACCCCCTTGCCTGGGGCCTTGGAGCTTATCACAATAGAAATGGACACCTGAACAAGGGGAGCCAAAACAAAGAGAGGCATATTCCTAAAGTCTGAAGCACAGAAGCTACCTATAGACCAGTAGTGGGATTTCACAAATTATGTAAGAATCTCTGTGCACATGCTTGGCATGGTCGCTCATGCCTATAATCCCAGCAATCTGGGGGCTGAGGTGGATGGATCCTTGGGAGTTCCAGTCCATCTTGGGCTACGAATTTATCTCAAGGCCTCTTTTAACAACTACATAAGATGCTGTTTCCAAAAAGAGGACAACAGAAAACTAGACACACTTGGTCCAGGTCCCTGGGTTCACTACATGAGTTGTGGAGTCTAAATATTCCATGCCATGAGAAAATAACTGGGATTTTTAGTGAAAGGGGCATTTATATCCCTTTTCTAAGGGTTTCCCTTTCACCATGTTACATTTGAATTCTGGGAAAACCTGCTGGTGATAAGCTATCTAGCATTATGTTGGTTTAGGTATTGAGCTAGTACCTCATGTTTAGTGTTCAGGGTTATGTTGGAATGGCTGAAGACCTCCTTGAAATAGCGATTGCAGACAAGGGAACCCCGAGGAAGCTGGATAGTTGAAGCAGGCACTCCAAATATTCATGCACTGCAAGGATTCACTTTCATTTTGGGACTCATCTCATGGTTGCTGGCTTTTAGTGCTAACTGATACTACCATGTTGGCAGTAATCCAGCAGAGACTGCATGTATGGTTTGCAGGTTTGCTTCCCAAGCCACCAGAAACCTGGCAGAACCCAAATCATTGTGGCATTTTCTTTCCTCCCCTGAAACATTTGGCTTTCTAAGTTTGAAAATTGAATAGACTGGGCTAGTCAAGTTTGGACCCCATGTACCACCAACAGAGCTAAAGACAGAGCCAATTACTTCCCTCCACTTGTCAAAATATGTCAAATTTGCTTGATCACCACAACTTCAAAGAAAATTCTGAGGCAACTTAGAGAGGTGAATCAAATACGGCCTGATTGGAATGGCTGTGGTTGTATGAGGTGGAAAGCTGCAGAGTTGGGCTGAAACTGTTCACAGAAACCCACAGGCTTGTGGTTGACAGGCAACCACACTGGGCTGAGACTGGCTGAACATCACTGTGAGGTGGATTTTAGGCTCTAGGTTTGAAAATTTAAAAGACTGGGGTAGTCAAGTTTGGAACCCATCGACCACAGACAGACCAAAAGGTCTTTCGTTAACTTCCCTCCACTTCTCAAAATATGTGAAATTTTCATGATCACTACAACTGTAAAAAAAATTCTGAGGCAACATAGAGAGGCTAATCAAATACTGCATGATTGGAAAGGCTGTGGTTGTATGAGGTGGAACGCTGCAGAGTTCGGCTGAAACAGTTCACAGAATTCCACAAGCTTGTGGTTCCCAGGCAACCACACTGGGCTGCGATTGGCATAGCACCATTGTGAGCTGGACTTTAGGCTCTAGCATACAAGCGTGCAGTAGGAGACCTGAGTCACAATGCTGGGCTTTGCCATGGAGATCTCAGTGGCACAGAGGACCTTGTAGGGCAAGATTTAAATAGGATGAATATTCTTGGCCTGATATGCCACAATATTCTCTCTGAAGGCTTCACTGCTCAGAATTTGTGGATGGAAATGCTTGCCAATCTACACATGGATGTACTTTCAATGGGATATGAAATATGCCAGGGCCTGGCAGATGATCTCTGCCATGTCCTATCCTTGAGCATACGCTTTTCCCTTGTTATGTCTGTCATTTGGCTGAGTCCTGTTCCCTAAGCTATTCAGTCAAGACTTGCTGGCATCATTCACCTGCAGTATAAGAGCTTTCTGGGAAATTTCTCAGCAGAAATCCTCTGCAAGCACATAGCTTTGGGTGTGAGAGACAGTGGTGGAAGTTGAATTTCAAGGGCAGATATTTGAAAACCATGAAACAAGCCCCGAATAAGATCTTTACATGATTCCCAGATGAATATGTTTGGAAATATGGGGGAAGATGGAGATCAAGGCTGAGAAGAGTGCACACACATTTCAAGGTACAAAAACCAGGGAAAAACATGGGAAAGCAAGAGAACTGGTTAATCTGATGTAAAAATCTTTGATGATGAAAGGAAAATTATATTCTCATGATGATAGATTCAGGCTGTAGAAGTGAACTTCTCATGTTGGTTGTCCTATGTGTGGCCTTCTGCATTGGGCAGTGGATGCAGGACAGGAGATCTTCAAATTATCTGGTGGAACACAAAATACTGAAAAAAAATTCAGCCTAAATCCTGTGTATTCCTTCCCTTTGAGAACATATATGGATAATGTACGAAGTTTCAAAAGAGAAAATGTCTTTTGGGTCATGGCTTCAACAATGAAATTGTCAGTTCACATAACATTTTGAATTTTGCTTTCAGACTTGCTCATGTACCGGGCCTGAGTAAAGCAGAATGCAGAGTAAGCCTCTTCAATAGTTGTGCATTCCATAAGTGGTTTTAAAACCAGTGAAACCCTTTGGACTTAGTGTTTGTATTTAATTGGTTGATTGGTTTTTCAAATTGTTTGTTTTATATTTTTAACTTTGTGAGTCAGGGAAGCCCTCACTCATAGTGATTTAGACCTCTCCAAAAGCTCTGAAGTTATTCATGTAACAGCTATTACATGTTATAAGTTTCTCCTATTAAAACTTGAAAGACAAACAGACTCTGCTACTTTTCATCTAAATTCAGTGTTGGGCTAAATTCAGTGTTGGACTTTTTACAAGTCCCTTTGAAATGTGTCCTCCTCTAGTCACTGGTCGTGCTGGAAATTACTTTCTTGTGAAGACAGGATTTGAGCAAATTGACACAAGTACAGTTTGCCACTACTCTGGACACCTGGTTAAATATCGAGTTGCCTAAATGGTGTGTGTTTTACTTTGATCTCTGCTCACACTTTGCTCTTCCAGTTAGAACCACAGGGCTCCAGTCCATAGCGTTCCAGGCCTAAACAAGAAAATTTCCATTCCGTTTTGGGAGTTCATTCGTCTCTCATAATTACTTTTTCCACAAATGTGTGCTTCAGGAGAGGCTGTGTCCAAATGTGGAGAGGCCCATTTTCTTTCACTCACTTTCAGACTTTCTAAGATTTTCAGTTACTAGACGTTTGCCCAGACTTGCCATTTTCAAGGGACAGTGCACTTCACTTGAAGTTGTGCAGTGTTACTTCATGTGTCTCCGTGGAATTTCCACCAATGGGAAACTCTTGCTGTATTCATCTCCAAGTGTTTCTGCGTAAGAAAATATAAGTAAGAAAGGATGTGGTTTCAAGCCCAATGAGGAAAGGAGGGATTATCTTTATTTCAGTGCAGGTTGACCTTTCAAAGAAACAGTAATTCCTATGAAATAGGAGGTAAAATCTTTTGTAAAGAGACATGGACATGACCCGCTCAAGTTTATGTCACTGTTTTTAAAACGCTAAGGGCATTTGAGAAATTCTTGGCTGCTGAATTGTCCCTTTTTTCAAATTTCTCTTCGGTAAGACACTCCAGCTTCGTGAAACCATGGTACTGTTCCTTCCATGTAAAAAACCAGAGCAAAAAAGAAAATAAATTAAAACAAAACCCATCAAATTACATTTGAGAGCACACAATTGCTCAGCAGGCCCACTATTCAAGAAGCTAGAGGTACAGAAGCCTCAGCCTTCAGCCCATGGCCTGAAGTTTTGTCTCTATCATGGCCCCTCAATTCCCTGGCATGTCCACCTTAACTCATGAATCTTTACTCATTTCCTCTTCAAATGCACAGGATCCAATATATTTGAACCCTGTTCACCTGGGCTGTAATCATCCAAGGACACACCAGAGGAAGGGCAGCCACCCCCTTGCCTGGGGCCTTGGAGCTTATCACAATAGAAATGGACACCTGAACAAGGGGAGCCAAAACAAAGAGAGGCATATTCCTAAAGTCTGAAGCACAGAAGCTACCTATAGACCAGTAGTGGGATTTCACAAATTATGTAAGAATCTCTGTGCACATGCTTGGCATGGTCGCTCATGCCTATAATCCCAGCAATCTGGGGGCTGAGGTGGATGTATCCTTGGGAGTTCCAGTCCATCTTGGGCTACGAATTTATCTCAAGGCCTCTTTTAACAACTACATAAGATGCTGTTTCCAAAAAGAGGACAACAGAAAACTAGACACACTTGGTCCAGGTCCCTGGGTTCACTACATGAGTTGTGGAGTCTAAATATTCCATGCCATGAGAAAATAACTGGGATTTTTAGTGAAAGGGGCATTTATATCCCTTTTCTAAGGGTTTCCCTTTCACCATGTTACATTTGAATTCTGGGAAAACCTGCTGGTGATAAGCTATCTAGCATTATGTTGGTTTAGGTATTGAGCTAGTACCTCATGTTTAGTGTTCAGGGTTATGTTGGAATGGCTGCAGACCTCCTTGAAATAGCGATTGCAGACAAGGGAACCCCGAGGAAGCTGGATAGTTGAAGCAGGCACTCCAAATATTCATGCACTGCAAGGATTCAATTTCATTTTGGGACTCATCTCATGGTTGCTGGCTTTTAGTGCTAACTGATACTACCATGGTGGCAGTAATCCAGCAGAGACTGCATGTATGGTTTGCAGGTTTGCTTCCCAAGCCACCAGAAACCTGGCAGAACCCAAATCATTGTGGCATTTTCTTTCCTCCCCTGAAACATTTGGCTTTCTAAGTTTGAAAATTGAATAGACTGGGCTAGTCAAGTTTGGACCCCATGTACCACCAACAGAGCTAAAGACAGAGCCAATTACTTCCCTCCACTTGTCAAAATATGTCAAATTTGCTTGATCACCACAACTTCAAAGAAAATTCTGAGGCAACTTAGAGAGGTGAATCAAATACTGCATGATTGGAAAGGCTGTTTTTGTATGAGGTGGAAAGCTGAGAGTTGGGCTGAAACTGTTCACAGGAACCCACAGGCTTGTGGTTGCCAGGCAACCACACTGGGCTGAGACTGGCTGAACATCACTGTGAGGTGGATTTTAGGCTCTAGGTTTGAAAATTTAAAAGACTGGGGTAGTCAAGATTGGAACCCATCGACCACAGACAGACCAAAAGGTCTTTCAATTACTTCCCTCCACTTCTCAAAATATGTCAAATTTTCTTGATCACTACAACTGTAAAAAAAATTCTGAGGCAACATAGAGAGGCTAATCAAATACTGCATGATTGGAAAGGCTGTGTTTGTATGAGGTGGAACGCTGCAGAGTTGGGCTGAAACAGTTCACAGAAATCCACAAGCTTGTGGTTGCCAGGCAACCACACTGGGCTGCGATTGGCTGAGCACCATTGTGAGCTGGACTTTATGCTGTAGGATACAAATGTGCAGTAGGAGACCTGAGTCACAATGCTGGGCGTTGCCATGAAGAGCTCAGTGGCACAGAGGACCTTGTAGGGCAAGATTTATATAGGATGAATATTCTTGGCCTGGTATGCCACAATATTCTCTCTGAAGGCTTCACTGCTCAGAATTTGTGGCTGGAAATGCTTGCCAATCTACACATGGATGTACTTTCCATGGGATATGAAATATGCCAGGGCCTGGCAGATGATCTCTGCCATGTCCTATCCTTGAGCATACGCTTTTCCCTTGTCATGTCTCTCATTTGTCTGAGTCCTGTTCCCTAAGCTATTCAGTCACGACTTGCTGGCATCATTCACCTGCAGTATAAGAGCTTTCTGTGAAATTTCTCAGCAGAAATCCTCTGCAAGCACATAGCTTTGGATATGAGAGACAGTGGTGGAAGTTGAATTTCAAGGGCAGATATTTGAAAACAATGAAACAAGCCCCGAATAAGATCTTTACATGTTTCCCAGATGAATATGTTTGGAAATACGGGGGAAGATGGAGATCAAGGCTGAGAAGAGTGCACACCCATTTCAAGGTACAAAAACCAGGGAAAAACATGGGAAAGCAAGAGAGCTGGTTAATCTGATGTAAAAATCTTTGATGATGAAAGGAAAATTATATTCTCATGATGATAGATTCAGGCTGTAGAAGTGAACTTCTCATGTTGGTTGTCCTATGTGTGGCCTTCTGCATTGGGCAGTGGATGCAGGACAGGAGATCTTCAAATTATCTGGTGGAACACAAAATACTGAAAAAAAATTCAGCCTAAATCCTGTGTATTCCTTCCCTTTGAGAACATATATGTATAATGTACAAAGTTTCAAAAGAGAAAATGTCTTTTGGGTCATGGTTTCAACAATGAAATTGTCAGTTCACATAACATTTTGAATTTTGCTTTCAGACTTGCTCATGTATCGGGCCTGAGTAAAGGAGAATGCAGAGTAAGCCTCTTCAATAGTTGTGCATTCCATAAGTGGTTTTAAAACCAGTGAAACCCTTTGGACTTAGTGTTTGTATTTAATTGGTTGATTGGTTTTTCAAATTGTTTGTTTTATATTTTTAACTTTGTGAGTCAGGGAAGCTTTCACTCATAGTGATTTAGACCTCTCCAAAAGCTCTGAAATTATTCATGTAACAGCTATTACATGTTATAAGTTTCTCCTATTAAAACTTGAAAGACAAACAGACTCTGCTACTTTTCATCTAAATTCAGTGTTGGGCTAAATTCAGTGTTGGACTTTTTACAAGTCCTTTGAAATGTGTCCTCCTCTAGTCACTGGTCGTGCTGGAAATTACTTTCTTGTGAAGACAGGATTTGAGCAAATTGACACAAGTACAGTTTGCCACTACTCTGGACACCTTGTTAAATATCGAGTTGCCTAAATGGTGTGTGTTTTACTTTGATCTCTGCTCACACTTTGCTCTTCCAGTTAGAACCACAGGGCTCCAGGCCATAGCGTTCCAGGCCTAAACAAGAAAATTTCCATTCCGTTTTGTGAGTTCATTCGTCTCTCATAATTACTTTTTCCACAAATGTGTGCTTCAGGAGAGGCCGTGTCCAAATGTGGAGAGGCCCATTTTCTTTCACTCACTTTCAGACTTTCTAAGATTTTCAGTTACTAGACGTTTGCCCAGACTTGCCATTGTCAAGGGACAGTGCACTTCACTTGAAGTTGTGCAGTATTACTTCATGTGTCTCCGTGGAATTTCCACCAATGGGAAACTCTTGCTGTATTCATCTCCAAGTGTTTCTGCGTAAGAAAATATAAGTAACAAAGGATGTGGTTTCAAGCCCAATGAGGAAAGGAGGGATTATCTTTATTTCAGTGCAGGTTGACCTTTCAAAGAAACAGTAATTCCTATGAAATAGGAGGTAAAATCTTTTGTAAAGAGACATGGACATGACCCGCTCAAGTTTATGTCACTGTTTTTAAAACGCCAAGGGCATTTGAGAAATTCTTGGCTGCTGAATTGTCCCTTTTTTCAAATTTCTCTTAGGTAAGACACTCCAGCTTCGTGAAACCATGGTACTGTTCCTTCCATGTAAAAAACCAGAGCAAAAAAGAAAATAAATTAAAACAAAACCCATCAAATTACATTTGAGAGCACACAATTGCTCAGCAGGCCCACTATTCAAGAAGCTAGAGGTACAGAAGCCTCAGCCTTCAGCCCATGGCCTGAAGTTTTGTCTCTATCATGGCCCCTCAATTCCCTGGCATGTCCACATTAACTCATGAATCTTTACTCATTTCCTCTTCAAATGCACAGGATCCAATATATTTGAACCCTGTTCACCTGGGCTGTAATCATCCAAGGACACACCAGAGGAAGGGCAGCCACCCCCTTGCCTGGGGCCTTGGAGCTTATCACAATAGAAATGGACACCTGAACAAGGGGAGCCAAAACAAAGAGAGGCATATTCCTAAAGTCTGAAGCACAGAAGCTACCTATAGACCAGTAGTGGGATTTCACAAATTATGTAAGAATCTCTGTGCACATGCTTGGCATGGTCGCTCATGCCTATAATCCCAGCAATCTGGGGGCTGAGGTGGATGGATCCTTGGGAGTTCCAGTCCATCTTGGGCTACGAATTTATCTCAAGGCCTCTTTTAACAACTACATAAGATGCTGTTTCCAAAAAGAGGACAACAGAAAACTAGACACACTTGGTCCAGGTCCCTGGGTTCACTACATGAGTTGTGGAGTCTAAATATTCCATGCCATGAGAAAATAACTGGGATTTTTAGTGAAAGGGGCATTTATATCCCTTTTCTAAGGGTTTCCCTTTCACCATGTTACACTTGAATTCTGGGAAAACCTGCTGGTGATAAGCTATCTAGCATTATGTTGGTTTAGGTATTGAGCTAGTACCTCATGTTTAGTGTTCAGGGTTATGTTGGAATGGCTGAAGACCTCCTTGAAATAGCGATTGCAGACAAGGGAACCCCGAGGAAGCTGGATAGTTGAAGCAGGCACTCCAAATATTCATGCACTGCAAGGATTCACTTTCATTTTGGGACTCATCTCATGGTTGCTGGCTTTTAGTGCTAACTGATACTACCATGGTGGCAGTAATCCAGCAGAGACTGCATGTATGGTTTGCAGGTTTGCTTCCCAAGCCACCAGAAACCTGGCAGAACCCATATCATTGTGGCATTTTCTTTCCTCCCCTGAAACATTTGGCTTTCTAAGTTTGAAAATTGAATAGACTGGGCTAGTCAAGTTTGGACCCCTTGTACCACCAACAGAGCTAAAGACAGAGCCAATTACTTCCCTCCACTTGTCAAAATATGTCAAATTTGCTTGATCACCACAACTTCAAAGAAAATTCTGAGGCAACTTAGAGAGGTGAATCAAATACTGCCTGATTGGAATGGCTGTTTTTGTATGAGGTGGAAAGCTGCAGAGTTGGGCTGAAACTGTTCACAGAAACCCACAGGATTGTGGTTGCCAGGCAACCACACTGGGCTGAGACTGGCTGAACATCACTGTGAGGTGGATTTTAGGCTCTAGGTTTGAAAATTTAAAAGACTGGGGTAGTCAAGTTTGGAACCCATCGACCACAGACAGACCAAAAGGTCTTTCAATTACTTCCCTCCACTTCACAAAATATGTCAAATTTTCTTAAGCACTACAACTGTAAAAAAAATTCTGAGGCAACATAGAGAGGATAATCAAATACTGCATGATTTTAATGGCTGTGGTTGTATGAGGTGGAACGCTGCAGAGTTGGGCTGAAAGAGTTTACAGAAATCCACAAGCTTGTGGTTGCCAGGCAACCACACTGGGCTGCGATTGGCTGAGCACCATTGTGAGCTGGACTTTAGGCTGTAGGATACAAGTGTGCAGTAGGAGACCTGAGTCACAATGCTGGGCGTTGCCATGAAGAGCTCAGTGGCACAGAGGACCTTGTAGGGCAAGATTTATATAGGATGAATATTCTTGGCCTGGTATGCCACAATATTCTCTCTGAAGGCTTCACTGCTCAGAATTTGTGGCTGGAAATGCTTGCCAATCTACACATGGATGTACTTTCAATGGGATATGAAATATGCCAGGGCCTGGCAGATGATCTCTGCCATGTCCTATCCTTGAGCATACGCTTTTCCCTTGTCATGTCTCTCATTTGTCTGAGTCCTGTTCCCTAAGCTATTCAGTCACGACTTGCTGGCATCATTCACCTGCAGTATAAGAGCTTTCTGTGAAATTTCTCAGCAGAAATCCTCTGCAAGCACATAGCTTTGGATATGAGAGACAGTGGTGGAAGTTGAATTTCAAGGGCAGATATTTGAAAACCATGAAACAAGCCCCGAATAAGATCTTTACATGTTTCCCAGATGAATATGTTTGGAAATACGGGGGAAGATGGAGATCAAGGCTGAGAAGAGTGCACACCCATTTCAAGGTACAAAAACCAGGGAAAAACATGGGAAAGCAAGAGAGCTGGTTAATCTGATGTAAAAATCTTTGAGGATGAAAGGAAAATTATATTCTCATGATGATAGATTCAGGCTGTAGAAGTGAACTTCTCATGTTGGTTGTCCTATGTGTGGCCTTCTGCATTGGGCAGTGGATGCAGGACAGGAGATCTTCAAATTATCTGGTGGAACACAAAATACTGAAAAAAAATTCAGCCTAAATCCTGTGTATTCCTTCCCTTTGAGAACATATATGGATAATGTACGAAGTTTCAAAAGAGAAAATGTCTTTTGGGTCATGGTTTCAACAATGAAATTGTCAGTTCACATAACATTTTGAATTTTGCTTTCAGACTTGCTCATGTATCGGGCCTGAGTAAAGGAGAATGCAGAGTAAGCCTCTTCAATAGTTGTGCATTCCATAAGTGGTTTTAAAACCAGTGAAACCCTTTGGACTTAGTGTTTGTATTTAATTGGTTGATTGGTTTTTCAAATTGTTTGTTTTATATTTTTAACTTTGTGAGTCAGGGAAGCTTTCACTCATAGTGATTTAGACCTCTCCAAAAGCTCTGAAGTTATTCATGTAACAGCTATTACATGTTATAAGTTTCTCCTATTAAAACTTGAAAGACAAACAGACTCTGCTACTTTTCATCTAAATTCAGTGTTGGGCTAAATTCAGTGTTGGACTTTTTACAAGTCCTTTGAAATGTGTCCTCCTCTAGTCACTGGTCGTGCTGGAAATTACTTTCTTGTGAAGACAGGATTTGAGCAAATTGACACAAGTACAGTTTGCCCCTACTCTGGACACCTGGTTAAATATCGAGTTGCCTAAATGGTGTGTGTTTTACTTTGATCTCTGCTCACACTTTGCTCTTCCAGTTAGAACCACAGGGCTCCAGGCCATAGCGTTCCAGGCCTAAACAAGAAAATTTCCATTCCATTTTGTGAGTTCATTCGTCTCTCATAATTACTTTTTCCACAAATGTGTGCTTCAGGAGAGGCCGTGTCCAAATGTGGAGAGGCCCATTTTCTTTCACTCACTTTCAGACTTTCTAAGATTTTCAGTTACTAGACGTTTGCCCAGACTTGCCATTGTCAAGGGACAGTGCACTTCACTTGAAGTTGTGCAGTATTACTTCATGTGTCTCCGTGGAATTTCCACCAATGGGAAACTCTTGCTGTATTCATCTCCAAGTGTTTCTGCGTAAGAAAATATAAGTAACAAAGGATGTGGTTTCAAGCCCAATGAGGAAAGGAGGGATTATCTTTATTTCAGTGCAGGTTGACCTTTCAAAGAAACAGTAATTCCTATGAAATAGGAGGTAAAATCTTTTGTAAAGAGACATGGACATGACCCGCTCAAGTTTATGTCACTGTTTTTAAAACGCCAAGGGCATTTGAGAAATTCTTGGCTGCTGAATTGTCCCTTTTTTCAAATTTCTCTTAGGTAAGACACTCCAGCTTCGTGAAACCATGGTACTGTTCCTTCCATGTAAAAAACCAGAGCAAAAAAGAAAATAAATTAAAACAAAACCCATCAAATTACATTTGAGAGCACACAATTGCTCAGCAGGCCCACTATTCAAGAAGCTAGAGGTACAGAAGCCTCAGCCTTCAGCCCATGGCCTGAAGTTTTGTCTCTATCATGGCCCCTCAATTCCCTGGCATGTCCACATTAACTCATGAATCTTTACTCATTTCCTCTTCAAATGCACAGGATCCAATATATTTGAACCCTGTTCACCTGGGCTGTAATCATCCAAGGACACACCAGAGGAAGGGCAGCCACCCCCTTGCCTGGGGCCTTGGAGCTTATCACAATAGAAATGGACACCTGAACAAGGGGAGCCAAAACAAAGAGAGGCATATTCCTAAAGTCTGAAGCACAGAAGCTACCTATAGACCAGTAGTGGGATTTCACAAATTATGTAAGAATCTCTGTGCACATGCTTGGCATGGTCGCTCATGCCTATAATCCCAGCAATCTGGGGGCTGAGGTGGATGGATCCTTGGGAGTTCCAGTCCATCTTGGGCTATGAATTTATCTCAAGGCCTCTTTTAACAACTACATAAGATGCTGTTTCCAAAAAGAGGACAACAGAAAACTAGACACACTTGGTCCAGGTCCCTGGGTTCACTACATGAGTTGTGGAGTCTAAATATTCCATGCCATGAGAAAATAACTGGGATTTTTAGTGAAAGGGGCATTTATATCCCTTTTCTAAGGGTTTCCCTTTCACCATGTTACATTTGAATTCTGGGAAAACCTGCTGGTGATAAGCTATCTAGCATTATGTTGGTTTAGGTATTGAGCTAGTACCTCATGTTTAGTGTTCAGGGTTATGTTGGAATGGCTGCAGACCTCCTTGAAATAGCGATTGCAGACAAGGGAACCCCGAGGAAGCTGGATAGTTGAAGCAGGCACTCCAAATATTCATGCACTGCAAGGATTCACTTTCATTTTGGGACTCATCTCATGGTTGCTGGCTTTTAGTGCTAACTGATACTACCATGGTGGCAGTAATCCAGCAGAGACTGCATGTATGGTTTGCAGGTTTGCTTCCCAAGCCACCAGAAACCTGGCAGAACCCATATCATTGTGGCATTTTCTTTCCTCCCCTGAAACATTTGGCTTTCTAAGTTTGAAAATTGAATAGACTGGGCTAGTCAAGTTTGGACCCCATGTACCACCAACAGAGCTAAAGACAGAGCCAATTACTTCCCTCCACTTGTCAAAATATGTCAAATTTGCTTGATCACCACAACTTCAAAGAAAATTCTGAGGCAACTTAGAGAGGTGAATCAAATACTGCCTGATTGGAATGGCTGTTTTTGTATGAGGTGGAAAGCTGCAGAGTTGGGCTGAAACTGTTCACAGAAACCCACAGGATTGTGGTTGCCAGGCAACCACACTGGGCTGAGACTGGCTGAACATCACTGTGAGGTGGATTTTAGGCTCTAGGTTTGAAAATTTAAAAGACTGGGGTAGTCAAGTTTGGAACCCATCGACCACAGACAGACCAAAAGGTCTTTCAATTACTTCCCTCCACTTCTCAAAATATGTCAAATTTTCTTAAGCACTACAACTGTAAAAAAATTCTGAGGCAACATAGAGAGGCTAATCAAATACTGCATGATTTTAATGGCTGTGGTTGTATGAGGTGGAACGCTGCAGAGTTGGGCTGAAAGAGTTCACAGAAATCCACAAGCTTGTGGTTGCCAGGCAACCACACTGGGCTGCGATTGGCTGAGCACCATTGTGAGCTGGACTTTAGGCTGTAGGATACAAGTGTGCAGTAGGAGACCTGAGTCACAATGCTGGGCGTTGCCATGAAGAGCTCAGTGGCACAGAGGACCTTGTAGGGCAAGATTTATATAGGATGAATATTCTTGGCCTGGTATGCCACAATATTCTCTCTGAAGGCTTCACTGCTCAGAATTTGTGGCTGGAAATGCTTGCCAATCTACACATGGATGTACTTTCAATGGGATATGAAATATGCCAGGGCCTGGCAGATGATCTCTGCCATGTCCTATCCTTGAGCATACGCTTTTCCCTTGTCATGTCTCTCATTTGTCTGAGTCCTGTTCCCTAAGCTATTCAGTCACGACTTGCTGGCATCATTCACCTGCAGTATAAGAGCTTTCTGTGAAATTTCTCAGCAGAAATCCTCTGCAAGCACATAGCTTTGGATATGAGAGACAGTGGTGGAAGTTGAATTTCAAGGGCAGATATTTGAAAACCATGAAACAAGCCCCGAATAAGATCTTTACATGTTTCCCAGATGAATATGTTTGGAAATACGGGGGAAGATGGAGATCAAGGCTGAGAAGAGTGCACACCCATTTCAAGGTACAAAAACCAGGGAAAAACATGGGAAAGCAAGAGAGCTGGTTAATCTGATGTAAAAATCTTTGAGGATGAAAGGAAAATTATATTCTCATGATGATAGATTCAGGCTGTAGAAGTGAACTTCTCATGTTGGTTGTCCTATGTGTGGCCTTCTGCATTGGGCAGTGGATGCAGGACAGGAGATCTTCAAATTATCTGGTGGAACACAAAATACTGAAAAAAAATTCAGCCTAAATCCTGTGTATTCCTTCCCTTTGAGAACATATATGGATAATGTACGAAGTTTCAAAAGAGAAAATGTCTTTTGGGTCATGGTTTCAACAATGAAATTGTCAGTTCACATAACATTTTGAATTTTGCTTTCAGACTTGCTCATGTATCGGGCCTGAGTAAAGGAGAATGCAGAGTAAGCCTCTTCAATAGTTGTGCATTCCATAAGTGGTTTTAAAACCAATGAAACCCTTTGGACTTAGTGTTTGTATTTAATTGGTTGATTGGTTTTTCAAATTGTTTGTTTTATATTTTTAACTTTGTGAGTCAGGGAAGCCCTCACTCATAGTGATTTAGACCTCTCCAAAAGCTCTGAAGTTATTCATGTAACAGCTATTACATGTTATAAGTTTCTCCTATTAAAACTTGAAAGACAAACAGACTCTGCTACTTTTCATCTAAATTCAGTGTTGGGCTAAATTCAGTGTTGGACTTTTTACAAGTCCTTTGAAATGTGTCCTCCTCTAGTCACTGCTCGTGCTGGAAATTACTTTCTTGCGAAGACAGGATTTGAGCAAATTGACACAAGTACAGTTTGCCACTACTCTGGACACCTGGTTAAATATCGAGTTGCCTAAATGGTGTGTGTTTTACTTTGATCTCTGCTCACACTTTGCTCTTCCAGTTAGAACCACAGGGCTCCAGGCCATAGCGTTCCAGGCCTAAACAAGAAAATTTCCATTCCGTTTTGTGAGTTCATTCGTCTCTCATAATTACTTTTTCCACAAATGTGTGCTTCAGGAGAGGCCATGTCCAAATGTGAGAGGCCCATTTTCTTTCACTCACTTTCAGACTTTCTAAGATTTTCAGTTACTAGACGTTTGCCCAGACTTGCCATTGTCAAGGGACAGTGCACTTCACTTGAAGTTGTGCAGTATTACTTCATGTGTCTCCGTGGAATTTCCACCAATGGGAAACTCTTGCTGTATTCATCTCCAAGTGTTTCTGCGTAAGAAAATATAAGTAACAAAGGATGTGGTTTCAAGCCCAATGAGGAAAGGAGGGATTATCTTTATTTCAGTGCAGGTTGACCTTTCAAAGAAACAGTAATTCCTATGAAATAGGAGGTAAAATCTTTTGTAAAGAGACATGGACATGACCCGCTCAAGTTTATGTCACTGTTTTTAAAACGCCAAGGGCATTTGAGAAATTCTTGGCTGCTGAATTGTCCCTTTTTTCAAATTTCTCTTAGGTAAGACACTCCAGCTTCGTGAAACCATGGTACTGTTCCTTCCATGTAAAAAACCAGAGCAAAAAAGAAAATAAATTAAAACAAAACCCATCAAATTACATTTGAGAGCACACAATTGCTCAGCAGGCCCACTATTCAAGAAGCTAGAGGTACAGAAGCCTCAGCCTTCAGCCCATGGCCTGAAGTTTTGTCTCTATCATGGCCCCTCAATTCCCTGGCATGTCCACATTAACTCATGAATCTTTACTCATTTCCTCTTCAAATGCACAGGATCCAATATATTTGAACCCTGTTCACCTGGGCTGTAATCATCCAAGGACACACCAGAGGAAGGGCAGCCACCCCCTTGCCTGGGGCCTTGGAGCTTATCACAATAGAAATGGACACCTGAACAAGGGGAGCCAAAACAAAGAGAGGCATATTCCTAAAGTCTGAAGCACAGAAGCTACCTATAGACCAGTAGTGGGATTTCACAAATTATGTAAGAATCTCTGTGCACATGCTTGGCATGGTCGCTCATGCCTATAATCCCAGCAATCTGGGGGCTGAGGTGGATGGATCCTTGGGAGTTCCAGTCCATCTTGGGCTACGAATTTATCTCAAGGCCTCTTTTAACAACTACATAAGATGCTGTTTCCAAAAAGAGGACAACAGAAAACTAGACACACTTGGTCCAGGTCCCTGGGTTCACTACATGAGTTGTGGAGTCTAAATATTCCATGCCATGAGAAAATAACTGGGATTTTTAGTGAAAGGGGCATTTATATCCCTTTTCTAAGGGTTTCCCTTTCACCATGTTACATTTGAATTCTGGGAAAACCTGCTGGTGATAAGCTATCTAGCATTATGTTGGTTTAGGTATTGAGCTAGTACCTCATGTTTAGTGTTCAGGGTTATGTTGGAATGGCTGCAGACCTCCTTGAAATAGCGATTGCAGACAAGGGAACCCCGAGGAAGCTGGATAGTTGAAGCAGGCACTCCAAATATTCATGCACTGCAAGGATTCACTTTCATTTTGGGACTCATCTCATGGTTGCTGGCTTTTAGTGCTAACTGATACTACCATGGTGGCAGTAATCCAGCAGAGACTGCATGTATGGTTTGCAGGTTTGCTTCCCAAGCCACCAGAAACCTGGCAGAACCCATATCATTGTGGCATTTTCTTTCCTCCCCTGAAACATTTGGCTTTCTAAGTTTGAAAATTGAATAGACTGGGCTAGTCAAGTTTGGACCCCATGTACCACCAACAGAGCTAAAGACAGAGCCAATTACTTCCCTCCACTTGTCAAAATATGTCAAATTTGCTTGATCACCACAACTTCAAAGAAAATTCTGAGGCAACTTAGAGAGGTGAATCAAATACTGCCTGATTGGAATGGCTGTTTTTGTATGAGGTGGAAAGCTGCAGAGTTGGGCTGAAACTGTTCACAGAAACCCACAGGATTGTGGTTGCCAGGCAACCACACTGGGCTGAGACTGGCTGAACATCACTGTGAGGTGGATTTTAGGCTCTAGGTTTGAAAATTTAAAAGACTGGGGTAGTCAAGTTTGGAACCCATCGACCACAGACAGACCAAAAGGTCTTTCAATTACTTCCCTCCACTTCTCAAAATATGTCAAATTTTCTTGATCACTACAACTGTAAAAAAATTCTGAGGCAACATAGAGAGGCTAATCAAATACTGCATGATTGGAAAGGCTGTGTTTGTATGAGGTGGAATGCTGCAGATTTGCGCTGAAACAGTTCACAGAAATCCACAAGCTTGTGGTTGCCAGGCAACCACACTGGGCTGCGATCGGCTGAGCACCATTGTGAGCTGGACTTTAGGCTGTAGGATACAAGTGTGCAGTAGGAGACCTGAGTCACAATGCTGGGCGTTGCCATGAAGAGCTCAGTGGCACAGAGGACCTTGTAGGGTAAGATTTATATAGGATGAATATTCTTGGCCTGGTATGCCACAATATTCTCTCTGAAGGCTTCACTGCTCAGAATTTGTGGCTGGAAATGCTTGCCAATCTACACATGGATGTACTTTCAATGGGATATGAAATATGCCAGGGCCTGGCAGATGATCTCTGCCATGTCCTATCCTTGAGCATACGCTTTTCCCTTGTCATGTCTCTCATTTGGCTGAGTCCTGTTCCCTAAGCTATTCAGTCACGACTTGCTGGCATCATTCACCTGCAGTATAAGAGCTTTCTGTGAAATTTCTCAGCAGAAATCCTCTGCAAGCACATAGCTTTGGATATGAGAGACAGTGGTGGAAGTTGAATTTCAAGGGCAGATATTTGAAAACCATGAAACAAGCCCCGAATAAGATCTTTACATGTTTCCCAGATGAATATGTTTGGAAATACGGGGGAAGATGGAGATCAAGGCTGAGAAGAGTGCACACCCATTTCAAGGTACAAAAACCAGGGAAAAACATGGGAAAGCAAGAGAGCTGGTTAATCTGATGTAAAAATCTTTGATGATGAAAGGAAAATTATATTCTCATGATGATAGATTCAGGCTGTAGAAGTGAACTTCTCATGTTGGTTGTCCTATGTGTGGCCTTCTGCATTGGGCAGTGGATGCAGGACAGGAGATCTTCAAATTATCTGGTGGAACACAAAATACTGAAAAAAAATTCAGCCTAAATCCTGTGTATTCCTTCCCTTTGAGAACATATATGGATAATGTACGAAGTTTCAAAAGAGAAAATGTCTTTTGGGTCATGGTTTCAACAAGGAAATTGTCAGTTCACATAACATTTTGAATTTTGCTTTCAGACTTGCTCATGTACCGGGCCTGAGTAAAGCAGAATGCAGAGTAAGCCTCTTCAATAGTTGTGCATTCCATAAGTGGTTTTAAAACCACTGAAACCCTTTGGACTTAGTGTTTGTATTTAATTGGTTGATTGGTTTTTCAAATTGTTTGTTTTATATTTTTAACTTTGTGAGTCAGGGAAGCCCTCACTCATAGTGATTTAGACCTCTCCAAAAGCTCTGAAGTTATTCATGTAACAGCTATTACATGTTATAAGTTTCTCCTATTAAAACTTGAAAGACAAACAGACTCTGCTACTTTTCATCTAAATTCAGTGTTGGGCTAAATTCAGTGTTGGACTTTTTACAAGTCCTTTGAAATGTGTCCTCCTCTAGTCACTGCTCGTGCTGGAAATTACTTTCTTGTGAAGACAGGATTTGAGCAAATTGACACAAGTACAGTTTGCCACTACTCTGGACACCTGGTTAAATATCGAGTTGCCTAAATGGTGTGTGTTTTACTTTGATCTCTGCTCACACTTTGCTCTTCCAGTTAGAACCACAGGGCTCCAGGCCATAGCGTTCCAGGCCTAAACAAGAAAATTTCCATTCCGTTTTGTGAGTTCATTCGTCTCTCATAATTACTTTTTCCACAAATGTGTGCTTCAGGAGAGGCCGTGTCCAAATGTGGAGAGGCCCATTTTCTTTCACTCACTTTCAGACTTTCTAAGATTTTCAGTTACTAGACGTTTGCCCAGACTTGCCATTGTCAAGGGACAGTGCACTTCACTTGAAGTTGTGCAGTATTACTTCATGTGTCTCCGTGGAATTTCCACCAATGGGAAACTCTTGCTGTATTCATCTCCAAGTGTTTCTGCGTAAGAAAATATAAGTAACAAAGGATGTGGTTTCAAGCCCAATGAGGAAAGGAGGGATTATCTTTATTTCAGTGCAGGTTGACCTTTCAAAGAAACAGTAATTCCTATGAAATAGGAGGTAAAATCTTTTGTAAAGAGACATGGACATGACCCGCTCAAGTTTATGTCACTGTTTTTAAAACGCCAAGGGCATTTGAGAAATTCTTGGCTGCTGAATTGTCCCTTTTTTCAAATTTCTCTTAGGTAAGACACTCCAGCTTCGTGAAACCATGGTACTGTTCCTTCCATGTAAAAAACCAGAGCAAAAAAGAAAATAAATTAAAACAAAACCCATCAAATTACATTTGAGAGCACACAATTGCTCAGCAGGCCCACTATTCAAGAAGCTAGAGGTACAGAAGCCTCAGCCTTCAGCCCATGGCCTGAAGTTTTGTCTCTATCATGGCCCCTCAATTCCCTGGCATGTCCACATTAACTCATGAATCTTTACTCATTTCCTCTTCAAATGCACAGGATCCAATATATTTGAACCCTGTTCACCTGGGCTGTAATCATCCAAGGACACACCAGAGGAAGGGCAGCCACCCCCTTGCCTGGGGCCTTGGAGCTTATCACAATAGAAATGGACACCTGAACAAGGGGAGCCAAAACAAAGAGAGGCATATTCCTAAAGTCTGAAGCACAGAAGCTACCTATAGACCAGTAGTGGGATTTCACAAATTATGTAAGAATCTCTGTGCACATGCTTGGCATGGTCGCTCATGCCTATAATCCCAGCAATCTGGGGGCTGAGGTGGATGGATCCTTGGGAGTTCCAGTCCATCTTGGGCTACGAATTTATCTCAAGGCCTCTTTTAACAACTACATAAGATGCTGTTTCCAAAAAGAGGACAACAGAAAACTAGACACACTTGGTCCAGGTCCCTGGGTTCACTACATGAGTTGTGGAGTCTAAATATTCCATGCCATGAGAAAATAACTGGGATTTTTAGTGAAAGGGGCATTTATATCCCTTTTCTAAGGGGTTCCCTTTCACCATGTTACATTTGAATTCTGGGAAAACCTGCTGGTGATAAGCTATCTAGCATTATGTTGGTTTAGGTATTGAGCTAGTACCTCATGTTTAGTGTTCAGGGTTATGTTGGAATGGCTGCAGACCTCCTTGAAATAGCGATTGCAGACAAGGGAACCCCGAGGAAGCTGGATAGTTGAAGCAGGCACTCCAAATATTCATGCACTGCAAGGATTCACTTTCATTTTGGGACTCATCTCATGGTTGCTGGCTTTTAGTGCTAACTGATACTACCATGGTGGCAGTAATCCAGCAGAGACTGCATGTATGGTTTGCAGGTTTGCTTCCCAAGCCACCAGAAACCTGGCAGAACCCATATCATTGTGGCATTTTCTTTCCTCCCCTGAAACATTTGGCTTTCTAAGTTTGAAAATTGAATAGACTGGGCTAGTCAAGTTTGGACCCCATGTACCACCAACAGAGCTAAAGACAGAGCCAATTACTTCCCTCCACTTGTCAAAATATGTCAAATTTGCTTGATCACCACAACTTCAAAGAAAATTCTGAGGCAACTTAGAGAGGTGAATCAAATACTGCCTGATTGGAATGGCTGTTTTTGTATGAGGTGGAAAGCTGCAGAGTTGGGCTGAAACTGTTCACAGAAACCCACAGGATTGTGGTTGCCAGGCAACCACACTGGGCTGAGACTGGCTGAACATCACTGTGAGGTGGATTTTAGGCTCTAGGTTTGAAAATTTAAAAGACTGGGGTAGTCAAGTTTGGAACCCATCGACCACAGACAGACCAAAAGGTCTTTCAATTACTTCCCTCCACTTCTCAAAATATGTCAAATTTTCTTGATCACTACAACTGTAAAAAAATTCTGAGGCAACATAGAGAGGCTAATCAAATACTGCATGATTGGAAAGGCTGTGTTTGTATGAGGTGGAACGCTGCAGATTTGCGCTGAAAGAGTTCACAGAAATCCACAAGCTTGTGGTTGCCAGGCAACCACACTGGGCTGCGATCGGCTGAGCACCATTGTGAGCTGGACTTTAGGCTGTAGGATACAAGTGTGCAGTAGGAGACCTGAGTCACAATGCTGGGCGTTGCCATGAAGAGCTCAGTGGCACAGAGGACCTTGTAGGGTAAGATTTATATAGGATGAATATTCTTGGCCTGGTATGCCACAATATTCTCTCTGAAGGCTTCACTGCTCAGAATTTGTGGCTGGAAATGCTTGCCAATCTACACATGGATGTACTTTCAATGGGATATGAAATATGCCAGGGCCTGGCAGATGATCTCTGCCATGTCCTATCCTTGAGCATACGCTTTTCCCTTGTCATGTCTCTCATTTGGCTGAGTCCTGTTCCCTAAGCTATTCAGTCACGACTTGCTGGCATCATTCACCTGCAGTATAAGAGCTTTCTGTGAAATTTCTCAGCAGAAATCCTCTGCAAGCACATAGCTTTGGATATGAGAGACAGTGGTGGAAGTTGAATTTCAAGGGCAGATATTTGAAAACCATGAAACAAGCCCCGAATAAGATCTTTACATGTTTCCCAGATGAATATGTTTGGAAATACGGGGGAAGATGGAGATCAAGGCTGAGAAGAGTGCACACCCATTTCAAGGTACAAAAACCAGGGAAAAACATGGGAAAGCAAGAGAGCTGGTTAATCTGATGTAAAAATCTTTGAGGATGAAAGGAAAATTATATTCTCATGATGATAGATTCAGGCTGTAGAAGTGAACTTCTCATGTTGGTTGTCCTATGTGTGGCCTTCTGCATTGGGCAGTGGATGCAGGACAGGAGATCTTCAAATTATCTGGTGGAACACAAAATACTGAAAAAAAATTCAGCCTAAATCCTGTGTATTCCTTCCCTTTGAGAACATATATGGATAATGTACGAAGTTTCAAAAGAGAAAATGTCTTTTGGGTCATGGTTTCAACAAGGAAATTGTCAGTTCACATAACATTTTGAATTTTGCTTTCAGACTTGCTCATGTACCGGGCCTGAGTAAAGCAGAATGCAGAGTAAGCCTCTTCAATAGTTGTGCATTCCATAAGTGGTTTTAAAACCAGTGAAACCCTTTGGACTTAGTGTTTGTATTTAATTGGTTGATTGGTTTTTCAAATTGTTTGTTTTATATTTTTAACTTTGTGAGTCAGGGAAGCCCTCACTCATAGTGATTTAGACCTCTCCAAAAGCTCTGAAGTTATTCATGTAACAGCTATTACATGTTATAAGTTTCTCCTATTAAAACTTGAAAGACAAACAGACTCTGCTACTTTTCATCTAAATTCAGTGTTGGGCTAAATTCAGTGTTGGACTTTTTACAAGTCCTTTGAAATGTGTCCTCCTCTAGTCACTGCTCGTGCTGGAAATTACTTTCTTGTGAAGACAGGATTTGAGCAAATTGACACAAGTACAGTTTGCCACTACTCTGGACACCTGGTTAAATATCGAGTTGCCTAAATGGTGTGTGTTTTACTTTGATCTCTGCTCACACTTTGCTCTTCCAGTTAGAACCACAGGGCTCCAGGCCATAGCGTTCCAGGCCTAAACAAGAAAATTTCCATTCCGTTTTGTGAGTTCATTCGTCTCTCATAATTACTTTTTCCACAAATGTGTGCTTCAGGAGAGGCCGTGTCCAAATGTGGAGAGGCCCATTTTCTTTCACTCACTTTCAGACTTTCTAAGATTTTCAGTTACTAGACGTTTGCCCAGACTTGCCATTGTCAAGGGACAGTGCACTTCACTTGAAGTTGTGCAGTATTACTTCATGTGTCTCCGTGGAATTTCCACCAATGGGAAACTCTTGCTGTATTCATCTCCAAGTGTTTCTGCGTAAGAAAATATAAGTAACAAAGGATGTGGTTTCAAGCCCAATGAGGAAAGGAGGGATTATCTTTATTTCAGTGCAGGTTGACCTTTCAAAGAAACAGTAATTCCTATGAAATAGGAGGTAAAATCTTTTGTAAAGAGACATGGACATGACCCGCTCAAGTTTATGTCACTGTTTTTAAAACGCCAAGGGCATTTGAGAAATTCTTGGCTGCTGAATTGTCCCTTTTTTCAAATTTCTCTTAGGTAAGACACTCCAGCTTCGTGAAACCATGGTACTGTTCCTTCCATGTAAAAAACCAGAGCAAAAAAGAAAATAAATTAAAACAAAACCCATCAAATTACATTTGAGAGCACACAATTGCTCAGCAGGCCCACTATTCAAGAAGCTAGAGGTACAGAAGCCTCAGCCTTCAGCCCATGGCCTGAAGTTTTGTCTCTATCATGGCCCCTCAATTCCCTGGCATGTCCACATTAACTCATGAATCTTTACTCATTTCCTCTTCAAATGCACAGGATCCAATATATTTGAACCCTGTTCACCTGGGCTGTAATCATCCAAGGACACACCAGAGGAAGGGCAGCCACCCCCTTGCCTGGGGCCTTGGAGCTTATCACAATAGAAATGGACACCTGAACAAGGGGAGCCAAAACAAAGAGAGGCATATTCCTAAAGTCTGAAGCACAGAAGCTACCTATAGACCAGTAGTGGGATTTCACAAATTATGTAAGAATCTCTGTGCACATGCTTGGCATGGTCGCTCATGCCTATAATCCCAGCAATCTGGGGGCTGAGGTGGATGTATCCTTGGGAGTTCCAGTCCATCTTGGGCTACGAATTTATCTCAAGGCCTCTTTTAACAACTACATAAGATGCTGTTTCCAAAAAGAGGACAACAGAAAACTAGACACACTTGGTCCAGGTCCCTGGGTTCACTACATGAGTTGTGGAGTCTAAATATTCCATGCCATGAGAAAATAACTGGGATTTTTAGTGAAAGGGGCATTTATATCCCTTTTCTAAGGGTTTCCCTTTCACCATGTTACATTTGAATTCTGGGAAAACCTGCTGGTGATAAGCTATCTAGCATTATGTTGGTTTAGGTATTGAGCTAGTACCTCATGTTTAGTGTTCAGGGTTATGTTGGAATGGCTGCAGACCTCCTTGAAATAGCGATTGCAGACAAGGGAACCCCGAGGAAGCTGGATAGTTGAAGCAGGCACTCCAAATATTCATGCACTGCAAGGATTCACTTTCATTTTGGGACTCATCTCATGGTTGCTGGCTTTTAGTGCTAACTGATACTACCATGGTGGCAGTAATCCAGCAGAGACTGCATGTATGGTTTGCAGATTTGCTTCCCAAGCCACCAGAAACCTGGCAGAACCCAAATCATTGTGGCATTTTCTTTCCTCCCCTGAAACATTTGGCTTTCTAAGTTTGAAAATTGAATAGACTGGGCTAGTCAAGTTTGGACCCCATGTACCACCAACAGAGCTAAAGACAGAGCCAATTACTTCCCTCCACTTGTCAAAATATGTCAAATTTGCTTGATCACCACAACTTCAAAGAAAATTCTGAGGCAACTTAGAGAGGTGAATCAAATACTGCATGATTGGAATGGCTGTTTTTGTATGAGGTGGAAAGCTGCAGAGTTGGGCTGAAACTGTTCACAGAAACCCACAGGCTTGTGGTTGCCAGGCAACCACACTGGGCTGAAACTGGCTGAACATCACTGTGAGGTGGATTTTAGGCTCTAGGTTTGAAAATTTAAAAGACTGGGGTAGTCAAGATTGGAACCCATCGACCACAGACAGACCAAAAGGTCTTTCAATTACTTCCCTCCACTTCTCAAAATATGTCAAATTTTCTTGATCACTACAACTGTAAAAAAAATTCTGAGGCAACATAGAGAGGCTAATCAAATACTGCATGATTGGAAAGGCTGTGTTTGTATGAGGTGGAACGCTGCAGATTTGGGCTGAAACAGTTCACAGAAATCCACAAGCTTGTGGTTGCCAGGCAACCACACTGGGCTGCGATTGGCTGAGCACCATTGTGAGCTGGACTTTAAGCTGTAGGATACAAGTGTGCAGTAGGAGACCTGAGTCACAATGCTGGGCGTTGCCATGAAGAGCTCAGTGGCACAGAGGACCTTGTAGGGCAAGATTTATATAGGATGAATATTCTTGGCCTGGTATGCCACAATATTCTCTCTGAAGGCTTCACTGCTCAGAATTTGTGGCTGGAAATGCTTGCCAATCTACACATGGATGTACTTTCAATGGGATATGAAATATGCCAGGGCCTGGCAGATGATCTCTGCCATGTCCTATCCTTGAGCATACGCTTTTCCCTTGTCATGTCTCTCATTTGGCTGAGTCCTGTTCCCTAAGCTATTCAGTCACGACTTGCTGGCATCATTCACCTGCAGTATAAGAGCTTTCTGTGAAATTTCTCAGCAGAAATCCTCTGCAAGCACATAGCTTTGGATATGAGAGACAGTGGTGGAAGTTGAATTTCAAGGGCAGATATTTGAAAACAATGAAACAAGCCCCGAATAAGATCTTTACATGTTTCCCAGATGAATATGTTTGGAAATACGGGGGAAGATGGAGATCAAGGCTGAGAAGAGTGCACACCCATTTCAAGGTACAAAAACCAGGGAAAAACATGGGAAAGCAAGAGAGCTGGTTAATCTGATGTAAAAATCTTTGATGATGAAAGGAAAATTATATTCTCATGATGATAGATTCAGGCTGTAGAAGTGAACTTCTCATGTTGGTTGTCCTATGTGTGGCCTTCTGCATTGGGCAGTGGATGCAGGACAGGAGATCTTCAAATTATCTGGTGGAACACAAAATACTGAAAAAAAATTCAGCCTAAATCCTGTGTATTCCTTCCCTTTGAGAACATATATGGATAATGTACGAAGTTTCAAAAGAGAAAATGTCTTTTGGGTCATGGTTTCAACAAGGAAATTGTCAGTTCACATAACATTTTGAATTTTGCTTTCAGACTTGCTCATGTACCGGGCCTGAGTAAAGCAGAATGCAGAGTAAGCCTCTTCAATAGTTGTGCATTCCATAAGTGGTTTTAAAACCAGTGAAACCCTTTGGACTTAGTGTTTGTATTTAATTGGTTGATTGGTTTTTCAAATTGTTTGTTTTATATTTTTAACTTTGTGAGTCAGGGAAGCTTTCACTCATAGTGATTTAGACCTCTCCAAAAGCTCTGAAGTTATTCATGTAACAGCTATTACATGTTATAAGTTTCTCCTATTAAAACTTGAAAGACAAACAGACTCTGCTACTTTTCATCTAAATTCAGTGTTGGGCTAAATTCAGTGTTGGACTTTTTACAAGTCCTTTGAAATGTGTCCTCCTCTAGTCACTGGTCGTGCTGGAAATTACTTTCTTGTGAAGACAGGATTTGAGCAAATTGACACAAGTGCAGTTTGCCACTACTCTGGACACCTGGTTAAATATCGAGTTGCCTAAATGGTGTGTGTTTTACTTTGATCTCTGCTCACACTTTGCTCTTCCAGTTAGAACCACAGGGCTCCAGGCCATAGCGTTCCAGGCCTAAACAAGAAAATTTCCATTCCGTTTTGTGAGTTCATTCGTCTCTCATAATTACTTTTTCCACAAATGTGTGCTTCAGGAGAGGCCGTGTCCAAATGTGGAGAGGCCCATTTTCTTTCACTCACTTTCAGACTTTCTAAGATTTTCAGTTACTAGACGTTTGCCCAGACTTGCCATTGTCAAGGGACAGTGCACTTCACTTGAAGTTGTGCAGTATTACTTCATGTGTCTCCGTGGAATTTCCACCAATGGGAAACTCTTGCTGTATTCATCTCCAAGTATTTCTGCGTAAGAAAATATAAGTAACAAAGGATGTGGTTTCAAGCCCAATGAGGAAAGGAGGGATTATCTTTATTTCAGTGCAGGTTGACCTTTCAAAGAAACAGTAATTCCTATGAAATAGGAGGTAACATCTTTTGTAAAGAGACATGGACATGACCCGCTCAAGTTTATTTCACTGTTTTTAAAACGCCAAGGGCATTTGAGAAATTCTTGGCTGCTGAATTGTCCCTTTTTTCAAATTTCTCTTAGGTAAGACACTCCAGCTTCGTGAAACCATGGTACTGTTCCTTCCATGTAAAAAACCAGAGCAAAAAAGAAAATAAATTAAAACAAAACCCAGCAAATTACATTTGAGAGCACACAATTGCTCAGCAGGCCCACTATTCAAGAAGCTAGAGGTACAGAAGCCTCAGCCTTCAGCCCATGGCCTGAAGTTTTGTCTCTATCATGGCCCCTCAATTCCCTGGCATGTCCACATTAACTCATGAATCTTTACTCATTTCCTCTTCAAATGCACAGGATCCAATATATTTGAACCCTGTTCACCTGGGCTGTAATCATCCAAGGACACACCAGAGGAAGGGCAGCCACCCCCTTGCCTGGGGCCTTGGAGCTTATCACAATAGAAATGGACACCTGAACAAGGGGAGCCAAAACAAAGAGAGGCATATTCCTAAAGTCTGAAGCACAGAAGCTACCTATAGACCAGTAGTGGGATTTCACAAATTATGTAAGAATCTCTGTGCACATGCTTGGCATGGTCGCTCATGCCTATAATCCCAGCAATCTGGGGGCTGAGGTGGATGGATCCTTGGGAGTTCCAGTCCATCTTGGGCTACGAATTTATCTCAAGGCCTCTTTTAACAACTACATAAGATGCTGTTTCCAAAAAGAGGACAACAGAAAACTAGACACACTTGGTCCAGGTCCCTGGGTTCACTACATGAGTTGTGGAGTCTAAATATTCCATGCCATGAGAAAATAACTGGGATTTTTAGTGAAAGGGGCATTTATATCCCTTTTCTAAGGGTTTCCCTTTCACCATGTTACATTTGAATTCTGGGAAAACCTGCTGGTGATAAGCTATCTAGCATTATGTTGGTTTAGGTATTGAGCTAGTACCTCATGTTTAGTGTTCAGGGTTATGTTGGAATGGCTGAAGACCTCCTTGAAATAGCGATTGCAGACAAGGGAACCCCGAGGAAGCTGGATAGTTGAAGCAGGCACTCCAAATATTCATGCACTGCAAGGATTCACTTTCATTTTGGGACTCATCTCATGGTTGCTGGCTTTTAGTGCTAACTGATACTACCATGGTGGCAGTAATCCAGCAGAGACTGCATGTATGGTTTGCAGGTTTGCTTCCCAAGCCACCAGAAACCTGGCAGAACCCAAATCATTGTGGCATTTTCTTTCCTCCCCTGAAACATTTGGCTTTCTAAGTTTGAAAATTGAATAGACTGGGCTAGTCAAGTTTGGACCCCATGTACCACCAACAGAGCTAAAGACAGAGCCAATTACTTCCCTCCACTTGTCAAAATATGTCAAATTTGCTTGATCACCACAACTTCAAAGAAAATTCTGAGGCAACTTAGAGAGGTGAATCAAATACTGCCTGATTGGAATGGCTGTGGTTGTATGAGGTGGAAAGCTGCAGAGTTGAGCTGAAACTGTTCACAGAAACCCACAGGCTTGTGGTTGCCAGGCAACCACACTGGGCTGAGACTGGCTGAACATCACTGTGAGGTGGATTTTAGGCTCTAGGTTTGAAAATTTAAAAGACTGGGGTAGTCAAGTTTGGAACCCATCGACCACAGACAGACCAAAAGGTCTTTCGTTTACTTCCCTCCACTTCTCAAAATATGTGAAATTTTCTTGATCACTACAACTGTAAAAAAAATTCTGAGGCAACATAGAGAGGCTAATCAAATACTGCATGATTGGAAAGGCTGTGGTTGTATGAGGTGGAACGCTGCAGAGTTCGGCTGAAACAGTTCACAGAATTCCACAAGCTTGTGGTTCCCAGGCAACCACACTGGGCTGCGATTGGCATAGCACCATTGTGAGCTGGACTTTAGGCTCTAGCATACAAGCGTGCAGTAGGAGACCTGAGTCACAATGCTGGGCTTTGCCATGGAGATCTCAGTGGCACAGAGGACCTTGTAGGACAAGATTTAAATAGGATGAATATTCTTGGCCTGATATGCCACAATATTCTCTCTGAAGGCTTCACTGCTCAGAATTTGTGGATGGAAATGCTTGCCAATCTACACATGGATGTACTTTCAATGGGATATGAAATATGCCAGGGCCTGGCAGATGATCTCTGCCATGTCCTATCCTTGAGCATACGCTTTTCCCTTGTTATGTCTGTCATTTGGCTGAGTCCTGTTCCCTAAGCTATTCAGTCAAGACTTGCTGGCATCATTCACCTGCAGTATAAGAGCTTTCTGGGAAATTTCTCAGCAGAAATCCTCTGCAAGCACATAGCTTTGGGTATGAGAGACAGTGGTGGAAGTTGAATTTCAAGGGCAGATATTTGAAAACCATGAAACAAGCCCCGAATAAGATCTTTACATGATTCCCAGATGAATATGTTTGGAAATATGGGGGAAGATGGAGATCAAGGCTGAGAAGAGTGCACACACATTTCAAGGTACAAAAACCAGGGAAAAACATGGGAAAGCAAGAGAACTGGTTAATCTGATGTAAAAATCTTTGATGATGAAAGGAAAATTATATTCTCATGATGATAGATTCAGGCTGTAGAAGTGAACTTCTCATGTTGGTTGTCCTATGTGTGGCCTTCTGCATTGGGCAGTGGATGCAGGACAGGAGATCTTCAAATTATCTGGTGGAACACAAAATACTGAAAAAAAATTCAGCCTAAATCCTGTGTATTCCTTCCCTTTGAGAACATATATGGATAATGTACGAAGTTTCAAAAGAGAAAATGTCTTTTGGGTCATGGCTTCAACAATGAAATTGTCAGTTCACATAACATTTTGAATTTTGCTTTCAGACTTGCTCATGTACCGGGCCTGAGTAAAGCAGAATGCAGAGTAAGCCTCTTCAATAGTTGTGCATTCCATAAGTGGTTTTAAAACCAGTGAAACCCTTTGGACTTAGTGTTTGTATTTAATTGGTTGATTGGTTTTTCAAATTGTTTGTTTTATATTTTTAACTTTGTGAGTCAGGGAAGCCCTCACTCATAGTGATTTAGACCTCTCCAAAAGCTCTGAAGTTATTCATGTAACAGCTATTACATGTTATAAGTTTCTCCTATTAAAACTTGAAAGACAAACAGACTCTGCTACTTTTCATCTAAATTCAGTGTTGGGCTAAATTCAGTGTTGGACTTTTTACAAGTCCCTTTGAAATGTGTCCTCCTCTAGTCACTGGTCGTGCTGGAAATTACTTTCTTGTGAAGACAGGATTTGAGCAAATTGACACAAGTACAGTTTGCCACTACTCTGGACACCTGGTTAAATATCGAGTTGCCTAAATGGTGTGTGTTTTACTTTGATCTCTGCTCACACTTTGCTCTTCCAGTTAGAACCACAGGGCTCCAGTCCATAGCGTTCCAGGCCTAAACAAGAAAATTTCCATTCCGTTTTGGGAGTTCATTCGTCTCTCATAATTACTTTTTCCACAAATGTGTGCTTCAGGAGAGGCTGTGTCCAAATGTGGAGAGGCCCATTTTCTTTCACTCACTTTCAGACTTTCTAAGATTTTCAGTTACTAGACGTTTGCCCAGACTTGCCATTGTCAAGGGACAGTGCACTTCACTTGAAGTTGTGCAGTGTTACTTCATGTGTCTCCGTGGAATTTCCACCAATGGGAAACTCTTGCTGTATTCATCTCCAAGTGTTTCTGCGTAAGAAAATATAAGTAACAAAGGATGTGGTTTCAAGCCCAATGAGGAAAGGAGGGATTATCTTTATTTCAGTGCAGGTTGACCTTTCAAAGAAACAGTAATTCCTATGAAATAGGAGGTAAAATCTTTTGTAAAGAGACATGGACATGACCCGCTCAAGTTTATGTCACTGTTTTTAAAACGCTAAGGGCATTTGAGAAATTCTTGGCTGCTGAATTGTCCCTTTTTTCAAATTTCTCTTAGGTAAGACACTCCAGCTTCGTGAAACCATGGTACTGTTCCTTCCATGTAAAAAACCAGAGCAAAAAAGAAAATAAATTAAAACAAAACCCATCAAATTACATTTGAGAGCACACAATTGCTCAGCAGGCCCACTATTCAAGAAGCTAGAGGTACAGAAGCCTCAGCCTTCAGCCCATGGCCTGAAGTTTTGTCTCTATCATGGCCCCTCAATTCCCTGGCATGTCCACCTTAACTCATGAATCTTTACTCATTTCCTCTTCAAATGCACAGGATCCAATATATTTGAACCCTGTTCACCTGGGCTGTAATCATCCAAGGACACACCAGAGGAAGGGCAGCCACCCCCTTGCCTGGGGCCTTGGAGCTTATCACAATAGAAATGGACACCTGAACAAGGGGAGCCAAAACAAAGAGAGGCATATTCCTAAAGTCTGAAGCACAGAAGCTACCTATAGACCAGTAGTGGGATTTCACAAATTATGTAAGAATCTCTGTGCACATGCTTGGCATGGTCGCTCATGCCTATAATCCCAGCAATCTGGGGGCTGAGGTGGATGTATCCTGGGGAGTTCCAGTCTATCTTGGGCTACGAATTTATCTCAAGGCCTCTTTTAACAACTACATAAGATGCTGTTTCCAAAAAGAGGACAACAGAAAACTAGACACACTTGGTCCAGGTCCCTGGGTTCACTACATGAGTTGTGGAGTCTAAATATTCCATGCCATGAGAAAATAACTGGGATTTTTAGTGAAAGGGGCATTTATATCCCTTTTCTAAGGGTTTCCCTTTCACCATGTTACATTTGAATTCTGGGAAAACCTGCTGGTGATAAGCTATCTAGCACTATGTTGGTTTAGGTATTGAGCTAGTACCTCATGTTTAGTGTTCAGGGTTATGTTGGAATGGCTGCAGACCTCCTTGAAATAGCGATTGCAGACAAGGGAACCCCGAGGAAGCTGGATAGTTGAAGCAGGCACTCCAAATATTCATGCACTGCAAGGATTCACTTTCATTTTGGGACTCATCTCATGGTTGCTGGCTTTTAGTGCTAACTGATACTACCATGGTGGCAGTAATCCAGCAGAGACTGCATGTATGGTTTGCAGGTTTGCTTCCCAAGCCACCAGAAACCTGGCAGAACCCAAATCATTGTGGCATTTTCTTTCCTCCCCTGAAACATTTGGCTTTCTAAGTTTGAAAATTGAATAGACTGGGCTAGTCAAGTTTGGACCCCATGTACCACCAACAGAGCTAAAGACAGAGCCAATTACTTCCCTCCACTTGTCAAAATATGTCAAATTTGCTTGATCACCACAACTTCAAAGAAAATTCTGAGGCAACTTAGAGAGGTGAATCAAATACTGCATGATTGGAAAGGCTGTTTTTGTATGAGGTGGAAAGCTGCAGAGTTGGGCTGAAACTGTTCACAGAAACCCACAGGCTTGTGGTTGCCAGGCAACCACACTGGGCTGCGATTGGCTGAGCACCATTGTGAGCTGGACTTTAAGCTGTAGGATACAAGTGTGCAGTAGGAGACCTGAGTCACAATGCTGGGCGTTGCCATGAAGAGCTCAGTGGCACAGAGGACCTTGTAGGGCAAGATTTATATAGGATGAATATTCTTGGCCTGGTATGCCACAATATTCTCTCTGAAGGCTTCACTGCTCAGAATTTGTGGCTGGAAATGCTTGCCAATCTACACATGGATGTACTTTCAATGGGATATGAAATATGCCAGGGCCTGGCAGATGATCTCTGCCATGTCCTATCCTTGAGCATACGCTTTTCCCTTGTCATGTCTCTCATTTGGCTGAGTCCTGTTCCCTAAGCTATTCAGTCACGACTTGCTGGCATCATTCACCTGCAGTATAAGAGCTTTCTGTGAAATTTCTCAGCAGAAATCCTCTGCAAGCACATAGCTTTGGATATGAGAGACAGTGGTGGAAGTTGAATTTCAAGGGCAGATATTTGAAAACAATGAAACAAGCCCCGAATAAGATCTTTACATGTTTCCCAGATGAATATGTTTGGAAATACGGGGGAAGATGGAGATCAAGGCTGAGAAGAGTGCACACCCATTTCAAGGTACAAAAACCAGGGAAAAACATGGGAAAGCAAGAGAGCTGGTTAATCTGATGTAAAAATCTTTGATGATGAAAGGAAAATTATATTCTCATGATGATAGATTCAGGCTGTAGAAGTGAACTTCTCATGTTGGTTGTCCTATGTGTGGCCTTCTGCATTGGGCAGTGGATGCAGGACAGGAGATCTTCAAATTATCTGGTGGAACACAAAATACTGAAAAAAAATTCAGCCTAAATCCTGTGTATTCCTTCCCTTTGAGAACATATATGGATAATGTACGAAGTTTCAAAAGAGAAAATGTCTTTTGGGTCATGGTTTCAACAAGGAAATTGTCAGTTCACATAACATTTTGAATTTTGCTTTCAGACTTGCTCATGTATCGGGCCTGAGTAAAGGAGAATGCAGAGTAAGCCTCTTCAATAGTTGTGCATTCCATAAGTGGTTTTAAAACCAGTGAAACCCTTTGGACTTAGTGTTTGTATTTAATTGGTTGATTGGTTTTTCAAATTGTTTGTTTTATATTTTTAACTTTGTGAGTCAGGGAAGCTTTCACTCATAGTGATTTAGACCTCTCCAAAAGCTCTGAAGTTATTCATGTAACAGCTATTACATGTTATAAGTTTCTCCTATTAAAACTTGAAAGACAAACAGACTCTGCTACTTTTCATCTAAATTCAGTGTTGGGCTAAATTCAGTGTTGGACTTTTTACAAGTCCTTTGAAATGTGTCCTCCTCTAGTCACTGGTCGTGCTGGAAATTACTTTCTTGTGAAGACAGGATTTGAGCAAATTGACACAAGTGCAGTTTGCCACTACTCTGGACACCTGGTTAAATATCGAGTTGCCTAAATGGTGTGTGTTTTACTTTGATCTCTGCTCACACTTTGCTCTTCCAGTTAGAACCACAGGGCTCCAGGCCATAGCGTTCCAGGCCTAAACAAGAAAATTTCCATTCCGTTTTGTGAGTTCATTCGTCTCTCATAATTACTTTTTCCACAAATGTGTGCTTCAGGAGAGGCCGTGTCCAAATGTGGAGAGGCCCATTTTCTTTCACTCACTTTCAGACTTTCTAAGATTTTCAGTTACTAGACGTTTGCCCAGACTTGCCATTGTCAAGGGACAGTGCACTTCACTTGAAGTTGTGCAGTATTACTTCATGTGTCTCCGTGGAATTTCCACCAATGGGAAACTCTTGCTGTATTCATCTCCAAGTATTTCTGCGTAAGAAAATATAAGTAACAAAGGATGTGGTTTCAAGCCCAATGAGGAAAGGAGGGATTATCTTTATTTCAGTGCAGGTTGACCTTTCAAAGAAACAGTAATTCCTATGAAATAGGAGGTAACATCTTTTGTAAAGAGACATGGACATGACCCGCTCAAGTTTATTTCACTGTTTTTAAAACGCCAAGGGCATTTGAGAAATTCTTGGCTGCTGAATTGTCCCTTTTTTCAAATTTCTCTTAGGTAAGACACTCCAGCTTCGTGAAACCATGGTACTGTTCCTTCCATGTAAAAAACCAGAGCAAAAAAGAAAATAAATTAAAACAAAACCCAGCAAATTACATTTGAGAGCACACAATTGCTCAGCAGGCCCACTATTCAAGAAGCTAGAGGTACAGAAGCCTCAGCCTTCAGCCCATGGCCTGAAGTTTTGTCTCTATCATGGCCCCTCAATTCCCTGGCATGTCCACATTAACTCATGAATCTTTACTCATTTCCTCTTCAAATGCACAGGATCCAATATATTTGAACCCTGTTCACCTGGGCTGTAATCATCCAAGGACACACCAGAGGAAGGGCAGCCACCCCCTTGCCTGGGGCCTTGGAGCTTATCACAATAGAAATGGACACCTGAACAAGGGGAGCCAAAACAAAGAGAGGCATATTCCTAAAGTCTGAAGCACAGAAGCTACCTATAGACCAGTAGTGGGATTTCACAAATTATGTAAGAATCTCTGTGCACATGCTTGGCATGGTCGCTCATGCCTATAATCCCAGCAATCTGGGGGCTGAGGTGGATGGATCCTTGGGAGTTCCAGTCCATCTTGGGCTACGAATTTATTTCAAGGCCTCTTTTAACAACTACATAAGATGCTGTTTCCAAAAAGAGGACAACAGAAAACTAGACACACTTGGTCCAGGTCCCTGGGTTCACTACATGAGTTGTGGAGTCTAAATATT
The DNA here is from genome assembly GCF_034190915.1 of Cavia porcellus. Lineage (NCBI taxonomy): Eukaryota > Metazoa > Chordata > Mammalia > Rodentia > Caviidae > Cavia > Cavia porcellus. The sequence goes on from NW_026947528.1 coordinate 5,826,754, forward strand.
CCATGCCATGAGAAAATAACTGGGATTTTTAGTGAAAGGGGCATTTATATCCCTTTTCTAAGGGTTTCCCTTTCACCATGTTACATTTGAATTCTGGGAAAACCTGCTGGTGATAAGCTATCTAGCATTATGTTGGTTTAGGTATTGAGCTAGTACCTCATGTTTAGTGTTCAGGGTTATGTTGGAATGGCTGAAGACCTCCTTGAAATAGCGATTGCAGACAAGGGAACCCCGAGGAAGCTGGATAGTTGAAGCAGGCACTCCAAATATTCATGCACTGCAAGGATTCACTTTCATTTTGGGACTCATCTCATGGTTGCTGGCTTTTAGTGCTAACTGATACTACCATGGTGGCAGTAATCCAGCAGAGACTGCATGTATGGTTTGCAGGTTTGCTTCCCAAGCCACCAGAAACCTGGCAGAACCCAAATCATTGTGGCATTTTCTTTCCTCCCCTGAAACATTTGGCTTTCTAAGTTTGAAAATTGAATAGACTGGGCTAGTCAAGTTTGGACCCCATGTACCACCAACAGAGCTAAAGACAGAGCCAATTACTTCCCTCCACTTGTCAAAATATGTCAAATTTGCTTGATCACCACAACTTCAAAGAAAATTCTGAGGCAACTTAGAGAGGTGAATCAAATACTGCCTGATTGGAATGGCTGTGGTTGTATGAGGTTGAAAGCTGCAGAGTTGGGCTGAAACTGTTCACAGAAACCCACAGGCTTGTGGTTGCCAGGCAACCACACTGGGCTGAGACTGGCTGAACATCACTGTGAGGTGGATTTTAGGCTCTAGGTTTGAAAATTTAAAAGACTGGGGTAGTCAAGTTTGGAACCCATCGACCACAGACAGACCAAAAGGTCTTTCGTTTACTTCCCTCCACTTCTCAAAATATGTGAAATTTTCTTGATCACTACAACTGTAAAAAAAATTCTGAGGCAACATAGAGAGGCTAATCAAATACTGCATGATTGGAAAGGCTGTGGTTGTATGAGGTGGAACGCTGCAGAGTTCGGCTGAAACAGTTCACAGAATTCCACAAGCTTGTGGTTCCCAGGCAACCACACTGGGCTGCGATTGGCATAGCACCATTGTGAGCTGGACTTTAGGCTCTAGCATACAAGCATGCAGTAGGAGACCTGAGTCACAATGCTGGGCTTTGCCATGGAGATCTCAGTGGCACAGAGGACCTTGTAGGGCAAGATTTAAATAGGATGAATATTCTTGGCCTGATATGCCACAATATTCTCTCTGAAGGCTTCACTGCTCAGAATTTGTGGATGGAAATGCTTGCCAATCTACACATGGATGTACTTTCAATGGGATATGAAATATGCCAGGGCCTGGCAGATGATCTCTGCCATGTCCTATCCTTGAGCATACGCTTTTCCCTTGTTATGTCTGTCATTTGGCTGAGTCCTGTTCCCTAAGCTATTCAGTCAAGACTTGCTGGCATCATTCACCTGCAGTATAAGAGCTTTCTGGGAAATTTCTCAGCAGAAATCCTCTGCAAGCACATAGCTTTGGGTATGAGAGACAGTGGTGGAAGTTGAATTTCAAGGGCAGATATTTGAAAACCATGAAACAAGCCCCGAATAAGATCTTTACATGATTCCCAGATGAATATGTTTGGAAATATGGGGGAAGATGGAGATCAAGGCTGAGAAGAGTGCACACACATTTCAAGGTACAAAAACCAGGGAAAAACATGGGAAAGCAAGAGAACTGGTTAATCTGATGTAAAAATCTTTGATGATGAAAGGAAAATTATATTCTCATGATGATAGATTCAGGCTGTAGAAGTGAACTTCTCATGTTGGTTGTCCTATGTGTGGCCTTCTGCATTGGGCAGTGGATGCAGGACAGGAGATCTTCAAATTATCTGGTGGAACACAAAATACTGAAAAAAAATTCAGCCTAAATCCTGTGTATTCCTTCCCTTTGAGAACATATATGGATAATGTACGAAGTTTCAAAAGAGAAAATGTCTTTTGGGTCATGGCTTCAACAATGAAATTGTCAGTTCACATAACATTTTGAATTTTGCTTTCAGACTTGCTCATGTACCGGGCCTGAGTAAAGCAGAATGCAGAGTAAGCCTCTTCAATAGTTGTGCATTCCATAAGTGGTTTTAAAACCAGTGAAACCCTTTGGACTTAGTGTTTGTATTTAATTGGTTGATTGGTTTTTCAAATTGTTTGTTTTATATTTTTAACTTTGTGAGTCAGGGAAGCCCTCACTCATAGTGATTTAGACCTCTCCAAAAGCTCTGAAGTTATTCATGTAACAGCTATTACATGTTATAAGTTTCTCCTATTAAAACTTGAAAGACAAACAGACTCTGCTACTTTTCATCTAAATTCAGTGTTGGGCTAAATTCAGTGTTGGACTTTTTACAAGTCCCTTTGAAATGTGTCCTCCTCTAGTCACTGGTCGTGCTGGAAATTACTTTCTTGTGAAGACAGGATTTGAGCAAATTGACACAAGTACAGTTTGCCACTACTCTGGACACCTGGTTAAATATCGAGTTGCCTAAATGGTGTGTGTTTTACTTTGATCTCTGCTCACACTTTGCTCTTCCAGTTAGAACCACAGGGCTCCAGTCCATAGCGTTCCAGGCCTAAACAAGAAAATTTCCATTCCGTTTTGTGAGTTCATTCGTCTCTCATAATTACTTTTTCCACAAATGTGTGCTTCAGGAGAGGCTGTGTCCAAATGTGGAGAGGCCCATTTTCTTTCACTCACTTTCAGACTTTCTAAGATTTTCAGTTACTAGACGTTTGCCCAGACTTGCCATTGTCAAGGGACAGTGCACTTCACTTGAAGTTGTGCAGTGTTACTTCATGTGTCTCCGTGGAATTTCCACCAATGGGAAACTCTTGCTGTATTCATCTCCAAGTGTTTCTGCATAAGAAAATATAAGTAACAAAGGATGTGGTTTCAAGCCCAATGAGGAAAGGAGGGATTATCTTTATTTCAGTGCAGGTTGACCTTTCAAAGAAACAGTAATTCCTATGAAATAGGAGGTAAAATCTTTTGTAAAGAGACATGGACATGACCCGCTCAAGTTTATGTCACTGTTTTTAAAACGCTAAGGGCATTTGAGAAATTCTTGGCTGCTGAATTGTCCCTTTTTTCAAATTTCTCTTAGGTAAGACACTCCAGCTTCGTGAAACCATGGTACTGTTCCTTCCATGTAAAAAACCAGAGCAAAAAAGAAAATAAATTAAAACAAAACCCATCAAATTACATTTGAGAGCACACAATTGCTCAGCAGGCCCACTATTCAAGAAGCTAGAGGTACAGAAGCCTCAGCCTTCAGCCCATGGCCTGAAGTTTTGTCTCTATCATGGCCCCTCAATTCCCTGGCATGTCCACCTTAACTCATGAATCTTTACTCATTTCCTCTTCAAATGCACAGGATCCAATATATTTGAACCCTGTTCACCTGGGCTGTAATCATCCAAGGACACACCAGAGGAAGGGCAGCCACCCCCTTGCCTGGGGCCTTGGAGCTTATCACAATAGAAATGGACACCTGAACAAGGGGAGCCAAAACAAAGAGAGGCATATTCCTAAAGTCTGAAGCACAGAAGCTACCTATAGACCAGTAGTGGGATTTCACAAATTATGTAAGAATCTCTGTGCACATGCTTGGCATGGTCGCTCATGCCTATAATCCCAGCAATCTGGGGGCTGAGGTGGATGTATCCTGGGGAGTTCCAGTCTATCTTGGGCTACGAATTTATCTCATTGCCTCTTTTAACAACTACATAAGATGCTGTTTCCAAAAAGAGGACAACAGAAAACTAGACACACTTGGTCCAGGTCCCTGGGTTCACTACATGAGTTGTGGAGTCTAAATATTCCATGCCATGAGAAAATAACTGGGATTTTTAGTGAAAGGGGCATTTATATCCCTTTTCTAAGGGTTTCCCTTTCACCATGTTACATTTGAATTCTGGGAAAACCTGCTGGTGATAAGCTATCTAGCACTATGTTGGTTTAGGTATTGAGCTAGTACCTCATGTTTAGTGTTCAGGGTTATGTTGGAATGGCTGCAGACCTCCTTGAAATAGCGATTGCAGACAAGGGAACCCCGAGGAAGCTGGATAGTTGAAGCAGGCACTCCAAATATTCATGCACTGCAAGGATTCACTTTCATTTTGGGACTCATCTCATGGTTGCTGGCTTTTAGTGCTAACTGATACTACCATGGTGGCAGTAATCCAGCAGAGACTGCATGTATGGTTTGCAGGTTTGCTTCCCAAGCCACCAGAAACCTGGCAGAACCCAAATCATTGTGGCATTTTCTTTCCTCCCCTGAAACATTTGGCTTTCTAAGTTTGAAAATTGAATAGACTGGGCTAGTCAAGTTTGGACCCCATGTACCACCAACAGAGCTAAAGACAGAGCCAATTACTTCCCTCCACTTGTCAAAATATGTCAAATTTGCTTGATCACCACAACTTCAAAGAAAATTCTGAGGCAACTTAGAGAGGTGAATCAAATACTGCATGATTGGAATGGCTGTTTTTGTATGAGGTGGAAAGCTGCAGAGTTGGGCTGAAACTGTTCACAGAAACCCACAGGCTTGTGGTTGCCAGGCAACCACACTGGGCTGAGACTGGCTGAACATCACTGTGAGGTGGATTTTAAGCTCTAGGTTTGAAAATTTAAAAGACTGGGGTAGTCAAGTTTGGAACCCATCGACCACAGACAGACCAAAAGGTCTTTCAATTACTTCCCTCCACTTCTCAAAATATGTCAAATTTTCTTGATCACTACAACTGTAAAAAAATTCTGAGGCAACATAGAGAGGCTAATCAAATATTGCATGATTGGAAAGGCTGTGTTTGTATGAGGTGGAACGCTGCAGATTTGCGCTGAAACAGTTCACAGAAATCCACAAGCTTGTGGTTGCCAGGGAACCACACTGGGCTGCGATCGGCTGAGCACCATTGTGAGCTGGACTTTAGGCTGTAGGATACAAGTGTGCAGTAGGAGACCTGAGTCACAATGCTGGGCGTTGCCATGAAGAGCTCAGTGGCACAGAGGACCTTGTAGGGCAAGATTTATATAGGATGAATATTCTTGGCCTGGTATGCCACAATATTCTCTCTGAAGGCTTCACTGCTCAGAATTTGTGGCTGGAAATGCTTGCCAATCTACACATGGATGTACTTTCAATGGGATATGAAATATGCCAGGGCCTGGCAGATGATCTCTGCCATGTCCTATCCTTGAGCATACGCTTTTCCCTTGTCATGTCTCTCATTTGTCTGAGTCCTGTTCCCTAAGCTATTCAGTCACGACTTGCTGGCATCATTCACCTGCAGTATAAGAGCTTTCTGGGAAATTTCTCAGCAGAAATCCTCTGCAAGCACATAGCTTTGGATATGAGAGACAGTGGTGGAAGTTGAATTTCAAGGGCAGATATTTGAAAACAATGAAACAAGCCCCGAATAAGATCTTTACATGTTTCCCAGATGAATATGTTTGGAAATACGGGGGAAGATGGAGATCAAGGCTGAGAAGAGTGCACACCCATTTCAAGGTACAAAAACCAGGGAAAAACATGGGAAAGCAAGAGAGCTGGTTAATCTGATGTAAAAATCTTTGATGATGAAAGGAAAATTATATTCTCATGATGATAGATTCAGGCTGTAGAAGTGAACTTCTCATGTTGGTTGTCCTATGTGTGGCCTTCTGCATTGGGCAGTGGATGCAGGACAGGAGATCTTCAAATTATCTGGTGGAACACAAAATACTGAAAAAAAATTCAGCCTAAATCCTGTGTATTCCTTCCCTTTGAGAACATATATGGATAATGTACGAAGTTTCAAAAGAGAAAATGTCTTTTGGGTCATGGTTTCAACAAGGAAATTGTCAGTTCACATAACATTTTGAATTTTGCTTTCAGACTTGCTCATGTATCGGGCCTGAGTAAAGGAGAATGCAGAGTAAGCCTCTTCAATAGTTGTGCATTCCATAAGTGGTTTTAAAACCAGTGAAACCCTTTGGACTTAGTGTTTGTATTTAATTGGTTGATTGGTTTTTCAAATTGTTTGTTTTATATTTTTAACTTTGTGAGTCAGGGAAGCTTTCACTCATAGTGATTTAGACCTCTCCAAAAGCTCTGAAGTTATTCATGTAACAGCTATTACATGTTATAAGTTTCTCCTATTAAAACTTGAAAGACAGACTCTGCTACTTTTCATCTAAATTCAGTGTTGGGCTAAATTCAGTGTTGGACTTTTTACAAGTCCTTTGAAATGTGTCCTCCTCTAGTCACTGGTCGTGCTGGAAATTACTTTCTTGTGAAGACAGGATTTGAGCAAATTGACCCAAGTACAGTTTGCCACTACTCTGGACACCTGGTTAAATATCGAGTTGCCTAAATGGTGTGTGTTTTACTTTGATCTCTGCTCACACTTTGCTCTTCCAGTTAGAACCACAGGGCTCCAGGCCATAGCGTTCCAGGCCTAAACAAGAAAATTTCCATTCCGTTTTGTGAGTTCATTCGTCTCTCATAATTACTTTTTCCACAAATGTGTGCTTCAGGAGAGGCCATGTCCAAATGTGAGAGGCCCATTTTCTTTCACTCACTTTCAGACTTTCTAAGATTTTCAGTTACTAGACGTTTGCCCAGACTTGCCATTGTCAAGGGACAGTGCACTTCACTTGAAGTTGTGCAGTATTACTTCATGTGTCTCCGAGGAATTTCGACCAATGGGAAACTCTTGCTGTATTCATCTCCAAGTGTTTCTGCGTAAGAAAATATAAGTAACAAAGGATGTGGTTTCAAGCCCAATGAGGAAAGGAGGGATTATCTTTATTTCAGTGCAGGTTGACCTTTCAAAGAAACAGTAATTCCTATGAAATAGGAGGTAAAATCTTTTGTAAAGAGACATGGACATGACCCGCTCAAGTTTATGTCACTGTTTTTAAAACGCCAAGGGCATTTGAGAAATTCTTGGCTCCTGAATTGTTCCTTTTTTCAAATTTCTCTTAGGTAAGACACTCCAGCTTCGTCAAACCATGGTACTGTTCCTTCCATGTAAAAAACCAGAGCAAAAAAGAAAATAAATTAAAACAAAACCCATCAAATTACATTTGACAGCACACGATTGCTCAGCAGGCCCACTATTCAAGAAGCTAGAGGTACAGAAGCCTCAGCCTTCAGCCCATGGCCTGAAGTTTTGTCTCTATCATGGCCCCTCAATTCCCTGGCATGTCCACATTAACTCATGAATCTTTACTCATTTCCTCTTCAAATGCACAGGATCCAATATATTTGAACCCTGTTCACCTGGGCTGTAATCATCCAAGGACACACCAGAGGAAGGGCAGCCACACCCTTGCCTGGGGCCTTGGAGCTTATCACAATAGAAATGGACCCCTGAACAAGGGGAGCCAAAACAAAGAGAGGCATATTCCTAAAGTCTGAAGCACAGAAGCTACCTATAGACCAGTAGTGGGATTTCACAAATTATGTAAGAATCTCTGTGCACATGCTTGGCATGGTCGCTCATGCCTATAATCCCAGCAATCTGGGGGCTGAGGTGGATGTATCCTGGGGAGTTCCAGTCTATCTTGGGCTACGAATTTATCTCAAGGCCTCTTTTAACAACTACATAAGATGCTGTTTCCAAAAAGAGGACAACAGAAAACTAGACACACTTGGTCCAGGTCCCTGGGTTCACTACATGAGTTGTGGAGTCTAAATATTCCATGCCATGAGAAAATAACTGGGATTTTTAGTGAAAGGGGCATTTATATCCCTTTTCTAAGGGTTTCCCTTTCACCATGTTACATTTGAATTCTGGGAAAACCTGCTGGTGATAAGCTATCTAGCACTATGTTGGTTTAGGTATTGAGCTAGTACCTCATGTTTAGTGTTCAGGGTTATGTTGGAATGGCTGCAGACCTCCTTGAAATAGCGATTGCAGACAAGGGAACCCCGAGGAAGCTGGATAGTTGAAGCAGGCACTCCAAATATTCATGCACTGCAAGGATTCACTTTCATTTTGGGACTCATCTCATGGTTGCTGGCTTTTAGTGCTAACTGATACTACCATGGTGGCAGTAATCCAGCAGAGACTGCATGTATGGTTTGCAGGTTTACTTCCCAAGCCACCAGAAACCTGGCAGAACCCAAATCATTGTGGCATTTTCTTTCCTCCCCTGAAACATTTGGCTTTCTAAGTTTGAAAATTGAATAGACTGGGCTAGTCAAGTTTGGACCCCATGTACCACCAACAGAGCTAAAGACAGAGCCAATTACTTCCCTCCACTTGTCAAAATATGTCAAATTTGCTTGATCACCACAACTTCAAAGAAAATTCTGAGGCAACTTAGAGAGGTGAATCAAATACTGCATGATTGGAATGGCTGTTTTTGTATGAGGTGGAAAGCTGCAGAGTTGGGCTGAAACTGTTCACAGAAACCCACAGGCTTGTGGTTGCCAGGCAACCACACTGGGCTGAGACTGGCTGAACATCACTGTGAGGTGGATTTTAGGCTCTAGGTTTGAAAATTTAAAAGACTGGGGTAGTCAAGTTTGGAACCCATCGACCACAGACAGACCAAAAGGTCTTTCAATTACTTCCCTCCACTTCTCAAAATATGTCAAATTTTCTTGATCACTACAACTGTAAAAAAATTCTGAGGCAACATAGAGAGGCTAATCAAATACTGCATGATTGGAAAGGCTGTGTTTGTATGAGGTGGAACGCTGCAGATTTGCGCTGAAACAGTTCACAGAAATCCACAAGCTTGTGGTTGCCAGGCAACCACACTGGGCTGAGATCGGCTGAGCACCATTGTGAGCTGGACTTTAGGCTGTAGGATACAAGTGTGCAGTAGGAGACCTGAGTCACAATGCTGGGCGTTGCCATGAAGAGCTCAGTGGCACAGAGGACCTTGTAGGGCAAGATTTATATAGGATGAATATTCTTGGCCTGGTATGCCACAATATTCTCTCTGAAGGCTTCACTGCTCAGAATTTGTGGCTGGAAATGCTTGCCAATCTACACATGGATGTACTTTCAATGGGATATGAAATATGCCAGGGCCTGGCAGATGATCTCTGCCATGTCCTATCCTTGAGCATACGCTTTTCCCTTGTCATGTCTCTCATTTGTCTGAGTCCTGTTCCCTAAGCTATTCAGTCACGACTTGCTGGCATCATTCACCTGCAGTATAAGAGCTTTCTGGGAAATTTCTCAGCAGAAATCCTCTGCAAGCACATAGCTTTGGATATGAGAGACAGTGGTGGAAGTTGAATTTCAAGGGCAGATATTTGAAAACAATGAAACAAGCCCCGAATAAGATCTTTACATGTTTCCCAGATGAATATGTTTGGAAATACGGGGGAAGATGGAGATCAAGGCTGAGAAGAGTGCACACCCATTTCAAGGTACAAAAACCAGGGAAAAACATGGGAAAGCAAGAGAGCTGGTTAATCTGATGTAAAAATCTTTGATGATGAAAGGAAAATTATATTCTCATGATGATAGATTCAGGCTGTAGAAGTGAACTTCTCATGTTGGTTGTCCTATGTGTGGCCTTCTGCATTGGGCAGTGGATGCAGGACAGGAGATCTTCAAATTATCTGGTGGAACACAAAATACTGAAAAAAAATTCAGCCTAAATCCTGTGTATTCCTTCCCTTTGAGAACATATATGGATAATGTACGAAGTTTCAAAAGAGAAAATGTCTTTTGGGTCATGGTTTCAACAAGGAAATTGTCAGTTCACATAACATTTTGAATTTTGCTTTCAGACTTGCTCATGTATCGGGCCTGAGTAAAGGAGAATGCAGAGTAAGCCTCTTCAATAGTTGTGCATTCCATAAGTGGTTTTAAAACCAGTGAAACCCTTTGGACTTAGTGTTTGTATTTAATTGGTTGATTGGTTTTTCAAATTGTTTGTTTTATATTTTTAACTTTGTGAGTCAGGGAAGCTTTCACTCATAGTGATTTAGACCTCTCCAAAAGCTCTGAAGTTATTCATGTAACAGCTATTACATGTTATAAGTTTCTCCTATTAAAACTTGAAAGACAGACTCTGCTACTTTTCATCTAAATTCAGTGTTGGGCTAAATTCAGTGTTGGACTTTTTACAAATCCTTTGAAATGTGTCCTCCTCTAGTCACTGGTCGTGCTGGAAATTACTTTCTTGTGAAGACAGGATTTGAGAAAATTGACCCAAGTACAGTTTGCCACTACTCTGGACACCTGGTTAAATATCGAGTTGCCTAAATGGTGTGTGTTTTACTTTGATCTCTGCTCACACTTTGCTCTTCCAGTTAGAACCACAGGGCTCCAGGCCATAGCGTTCCAGGCCTAAACAAGAAAATTTCCATTCCGTTTTGTGAGTTCATTCGTCTCTCATAATTACTTTTTCCACAAATGTGTGCTTCAGGAGAGGCCATGTCCAAATGTGAGAGGCCCATTTTCTTTCACTCACTTTCAGACTTTCTAAGATTTTCAGTTACTAGACGTTTGCCCAGACTTGCCATTGTCAAGGGACAGTGCACTTCACTTGAAGTTGTGCAGTATTACTTCATGTGTCTCCGAGGAATTTCGACCAATGGGAAACTCTTGCTGTATTCATCTCCAAGTGTTTCTGCGTAAGAAAATATAAGTAACAAAGGATGTGGTTTCAAGCCCAATGAGGAAAGGAGGGATTATCTTTATTTCAGTGCAGGTTGACCTTTCAAAGAAACAGTAATTCCTATGAAATAGGAGGTAAAATCTTTTGTAAAGAGACATGGACATGACCCGCTCAAGTTTATGTCACTGTTTTTAAAACGCCAAGGGCATTTGAGAAATTCTTGGCTCCTGAATTGTTCCTTTTTTCAAATTTCTCTTAGGTAAGACACTCCAGCTTCGTCAAACCATGGTACTGTTCCTTCCATGTAAAAAACCAGAGCAAAAAAGAAAATAAATTAAAACAAAACCCATCAAATTACATTTGACAGCACACGATTGCTCAGCAGGCCCACTATTCAAGAAGCTAGAGGTACAGAAGCCTCAGCCTTCAGCCCATGGCCTGAAGTTTTGTCTCTATCATGGCCCCTCAATTCCCTGGCATGTCCACATTAACTCATGAATCTTTACTCATTTCCTCTTCAAATGCACAGGATCCAATATATTTGAACCCTGTTCACCTGGGCTGTAATCATCCAAGGACACACCAGAGGAAGGGCAGCCACCCCCTTGCCTGGGGCCTTGGAGCTTATCACAATAGAAATGGACCCCTGAACAAGGGGAGCCAAAACAAAGAGAGGCATATTCCTAAAGTCTGAAGCACAGAAGCTACCTATAGACCAGTAGTGGGATTTCACAAATTATGTAAGAATCTCTGTGCACATGCTTGGCATGGTCGCTCATGCCTATAATCCCAGCAATCTGGGGGCTGAGGTGGATGTATCCTGGGGAGTTCCAGTCTATCTTGGGCTACGAATTTATCTCAAGGCCTCTTTTAACAACTACATAAGATGCTGTTTCCAAAAAGAGGACAACAGAAAACTAGACACACTTGGTCCAGGTCCCTGGGTTCACTACATGAGTTGTGGAGTCTAAATATTCCATGCCATGAGAAAATAACTGGGATTTTTAGTGAAAGGGGCATTTATATCCCTTTTCTAAGGGTTTCCCTTTCACCATGTTACATTTGAATTCTGGGAAAACCTGCTGGTGATAAGCTATCTAGCACTATGTTGGTTTAGGTATTGAGCTAGTACCTCATGTTTAGTGTTCAGGGTTATGTTGGAATGGCTGCAGACCTCCTTGAAATAGCGATTGCAGACAAGGGAACCCCGAGGAAGCTGGATAGTTGAAGCAGGCACTCCAAATATTCATGCACTGCAAGGATTCACTTTCATTTTGGGACTCATCTCATGGTTGCTGGCTTTTAGTGCTAACTGATACTACCATGGTGGCAGTAATCCAGCAGAGACTGCATGTATGGTTTGCAGGTTTATTTCCCAAGCCACCAGAAACCTGGCAGAACCCAAATCATTGTGGCATTTTCTTTCCTCCCCTGAAACATTTGGCTTTCTAAGTTTGAAAATTGAATAGACTGGGCTAGTCAAGTTTGGACCCCATGTACCACCAACAGAGCTAAAGACAGAGCCAATTACTTCCCTCCACTTGTCAAAATATGTCAAATTTGCTTGATCACCACAACTTCAAAGAAAATTCTGAGGCAACTTAGAGAGGTGAATCAAATACTGCATGATTGGAATGGCTGTTTTTGTATGAGGTGGAAAGCTGCAGAGTTGGGCTGAAACTGTTCACAGAAACCCACAGGCTTGTGGTTGCCAGGCAACCACACTGGGCTGAGACTGGCTGAACATCACTGTGAGGTGGATTTTAGGCTCTAGGTTTGAAAATTTAAAAGACTGGGGTAGTCAAGTTTGGAACCCATCGACCACAGACAGACCAAAAGGTCTTTCAATTACTTCCCTCCACTTCTCAAAATATGTCAAATTTTCTTGATCACTACAACTGTAAAAAAATTCTGAGGCAACATAGAGAGGCTAATCAAATACTGCATGATTGGAAAGGCTGTGTTTGTATGAGGTGGAACGCTGCAGATTTGCGCTGAAACAGTTCACAGAAATCCACAAGCTTGTGGTTGCCAGGCAACCACACTGGGCTGAGATCGGCTGAGCACCATTGTGAGCTGGACTTTAGGCTGTAGGATACAAGTGTGCAGTAGGAGACCTGAGTCACAATGCTGGGCGTTGCCATGAAGAGCTCAGTGGCACAGAGGACCTTGTAGGGCAAGATTTATATAGGATGAATATTCTTGGCCTGGTATGCCACAATATTCTCTCTGAAGGCTTCACTGCTCAGAATTTGTGGCTGGAAATGCTTGCCAATCTACACATGGATGTACTTTCAATGGGATATGAAATATGCCAGGGCCTGGCAGATGATCTCTGCCATGTCCTATCCTTGAGCATACGCTTTTCCCTTGTCATGTCTCTCATTTGTCTGAGTCCTGTTCCCTAAGCTATTCAGTCACGACTTGCTGGCATCATTCACCTGCAGTATAAGAGCTTTCTGGGAAATTTCTCAGCAGAAATCCTCTGCAAGCACATAGCTTTGGATATGAGAGACAGTGGTGGAAGTTGAATTTCAAGGGCAGATATTTGAAAACAATGAAACAAGCCCCGAATAAGATCTTTACATGTTTCCCAGATGAATATGTTTGGAAATACGGGGGAAGATGGAGATCAAGGCTGAGAAGAGTGCACACCCATTTCAAGGTACAAAAACCAGGGAAAAACATGGGAAAGCAAGAGAGCTGGTTAATCTGATGTAAAAATCTTTGATGATGAAAGGAAAATTATATTCTCATGATGATAGATTCAGGCTGTAGAAGTGAACTTCTCATGTTGGTTGTCCTATGTGTGGCCTTCTGCATTGGGCAGTGGATGCAGGACAGGAGATCTTCAAATTATCTGGTGGAACACAAAATACTGAAAAAAAATTCAGCCTAAATCCTGTGTATTCCTTCCCTTTGAGAACATATATGGATAATGTACGAAGTTTCAAAAGAGAAAATGTCTTTTGGGTCATGGTTTCAACAAGGAAATTGTCAGTTCACATAACATTTTGAATTTTGCTTTCAGACTTGCTCATGTATCGGGCCTGAGTAAAGGAGAATGCAGAGTAAGCCTCTTCAATAGTTGTGCATTCCATAAGTGGTTTTAAAACCAGTGAAACCCTTTGGACTTAGTGTTTGTATTTAATTGGTTGATTGGTTTTTCAAATTGTTTGTTTTATATTTTTAACTTTGTGAGTCAGGGAAGCTTTCACTCATAGTGATTTAGACCTCTCCAAAAGCTCTGAAGTTATTCATGTAACAGCTATTACATGTTATAAGTTTCTCCTATTAAAACTTGAAAGACAGACTCTGCTAATTTTCATCTAAATTCAGTGTTAGGCTAAATTCAGTGTTGGACTTTTTACAAGTCCTTTGAAATGTGTCCTCCTCTAGTCACTGGTCGTGCTGGAAATTACTTTCTTGTGAAGACAGGATTTGAGCAAATTGACCCAAGTACAGTTTGCCACTACTCTGGACACCTGGTTAAATATCGAGTTGCCTAAATGGTGTGTGTTTTACTTTGATCTCTGCTCACACTTTGCTCTTCCAGTTAGAACCACAGGGCTCCAGGCCATAGCGTTCCAGGCCTAAACAAGAAAATTTCCATTCCGTTTTGTGAGTTCATTCGTCTCTCATAATTACTTTTTCCACAAATGTGTGCTTCAGGAGAGGCTGTGTCCAAATGTGAGAGGCCCATTTTCTTTCACTCACTTTCAGACTTTCTAAGATTTTCAGTTACTAGACGTTTGCCCAGACTTGCCATTGTCAAGGGACAGTGCACTTCACTTGAAGTTGTGCAGTATTACTTCATGTGTCTCCGAGGAATTTCGACCAATGGGAAACTCTTGCTGTATTCATCTCCAAGTGTTTCTGCGTAAGAAAATATAAGTAACAAAGGATGTGGTTTCAAGCCCAATGAGGAAAGGAGGGATTATCTTTATTTCAGTGCAGGTTGACCTTTCAAAGAAACAGTAATTCCTATGAAATAGGAGGTAAAATCTTTTGTAAAGAGACATGGACATGACCCGCTCAAGTTTATGTCACTGTTTTTAAAACGCCAAGGGCATTTGAGAAATTCTTGGCTCCTGAATTGTTCCTTTTTTCAAATTTCTCTTAGGTAAGACACTCCAGCTTCGTCAAACCATGGTACTGTTCCTTCCATGTAAAAAACCAGAGCAAAAAAGAAAATAAATTAAAACAAAACCCATCAAATTACATTTGACAGCACACGATTGCTCAGCAGGCCCACTATTCAAGAAGCTAGAGGTACAGAAGCCTCAGCCTTCAGCCCATGGCCTGAAGTTTTGTCTCTATCATGGCCCCTCAATTCCCTGGCATGTCCACATTAACTCATGAATCTTTACTCATTTCCTCTTCAAATGCACAGGATCCAATATATTTGAACCCTGTTCACCTGGGCTGTAATCATCCAAGGACACACCAGAGGAAGGGCAGCCACCCCCTTGCCTGGGGCCTTGGAGCTTATCACAATAGAAATGGACCCCTGAACAAGGGGAGCCAAAACAAAGAGAGGCATATTCCTAAAGTCTGAAGCACAGAAGCTACCTATAGACCAGTAGTGGGATTTCACAAATTATGTAAGAATCTCTGTGCACATGCTTGGCATGGTCGCTCATGCCTATAATCCCAGCAATCTGGGGGCTGAGGTGGATGTATCCTGGGGAGTTCCAGTCTATCTTGGGCTACGAATTTATCTCAAGGCCTCTTTTAACAACTACATAAGATGCTGTTTCCAAAAAGAGGACAACAGAAAACTAGACACACTTGGTCCAGGTCCCTGGGTTCACTACATGAGTTGTGGAGTCTAAATATTCCATGCCATGAGAAAATACCTTGGATTTTTAGTGAAAGGGGCATTTATATCCCTTTTCTAAGGGTTTCCCTTTCACCATGTTACATTTGAATTCTGGGAAAACCTGCTGGTGATAAGCTATCTAGCACTATGTTGGTTTAGGTATTGAGCTAGTACCTCATGTTTAGTGTTCAGGGTTATGTTGGAATGGCTGCAGACCTCCTTGAAATAGTGATTGCAGACAAGGGAACCCCGAGGAAGCTGGATAGTTGAAGCAGGCACTCCAAATATTCATGCACTGCAAGGATTCACTTTCATTTTGGGACTCATCTCATGGTTGCTGCCTTTTAGTGCTAACTGATACTACCATGGTGGCAGTAATCCAGCAGAGACTGCATGTATGGTTTGCAGATTTGCTTCCCAAGCCACCAGAAACCTGGCAGAACCCAAATCATTGTGGCATTTTCTTTCCTCCCCTGAAACATTTGGCTTTCTAAGTTTGAAAATTGAATAGACGGGGCTAGTCAAGTTTGGACCCCATGTACCACCAACAGAGCTAAAGACAGAGCCAATTACTTCCCTCCACTTGTCAAAATATGTCAAATTTGCTTGATCACCACAACTTCAAAGAAAATTCTGAGGCAACTTAGAGAGGTGAATCAAATACTGCATGATTGGAATGGCTGTTTTTGTATGAGGTGGAAAGCTGCAGAGTTGGGCTGAAACTGTTCACAGAAACCCACAGGCTTGTGGTTGCCAGGCAACCACACTGGGCTGAGACTGGCTGAACATCACTGTGAGGTGGATTTTAGGCTCTAGGTTTGAAAATTTAAAAGACTGGGGTAGTCAAGTTTGGAACCCATCGACCACAGACAGACCAAAAGGTCTTTCAATTACTTCCCTCCACTTCTCAAAATATGTCAAATTTTCTTGATCACTACAACTGTAAAAAAATTCTGAGGCAACATAGAGAGGCTAATCAAATACTGCATGATTGGAAAGGCTGTGTTTGTATGAGGTGGAACGCTGCAGATTTGCGCTGAAACAGTTCACAGAAATCCACAAGCTTGTGGTTGCCAGGCAACCACACTGGGCTGCGATCGGCTGAGCACCATTGTGAGCTGGACTTTAGGCTGTAGGATACAAGTGTGCAGTAGGAGACCTGAGTCACAATGCTGGGCGTTGCCATGAAGAGCTCAGTGGCACAGAGGACCTTGTAGGGCAAGATTTATATAGGATGAATATTCTTGGCCTGGTATGCCACAATATTCTCTCTGAAGGCTTCACTGCTCAGAATTTGTGGCTGGAAATGCTTGCCAATCTACACATGGATGTACTTTCAATGGGATATGAAATATGCCAGGGCCTGGCAGATGATCTCTGCCATGTCCTATCCTTGAGCATACGCTTTTCCCTTGTCATGTCTCTCATTTGTCTGAGTCCTGTTCCCTAAGCTATTCAGTCACGACTTGCTGGCATCATTCACCTGCAGTATAAGAGCTTTCTGGGAAATTTCTCAGCAGAAATCCTCTGCAAGCACATAGCTTTGGATATGAGAGACAGTGGTGGAAGTTGAATTTCAAGGGCAGATATTTGAAAACAATGAAACAAGCCCCGAATAAGATCTTTACATGTTTCCCAGATGAATATGTTTGGAAATACGGGGGAAGATGGAGATCAAGGCTGAGAAGAGTGCACACCCATTTCAAGGTACAAAAACCAGGGAAAAACATGGGAAAGCAAGAGAGCTGGTTAATCTGATGTAAAAATCTTTGATGATGAAAGGAAAATTATATTCTCATGATGATAGATTCAGGCTGTAGAAGTGAACTTCTCATGTTGGTTGTCCTATGTGTGGCCTTCTGCATTGGGCAGTGGATGCAGGACAGGAGATCTTCAAATTATCTGGTGGAACACAAAATACTGAAAAAAAATTCAGCCTAAATCCTGTGTATTCCTTCCCTTTGAGAACATATATGGATAATGTACGAAGTTTCAAAAGAGAAAATGTCTTTTGGGTCATGGTTTCAACAAGGAAATTGTCAGTTCACATAACATTTTGAATTTTGCTTTCAGACTTGCTCATGTATCGGGCCTGAGTAAAGGAGAATGCAGAGTAAGCCTCTTCAATAGTTGTGCATTCCATAAGTGGTTTTAAAACCAGTGAAACCCTTTGGACTTAGTGTTTGTATTTAATTGGTTGATTGGTTTTTCAAATTGTTTGTTTTATATTTTTAACTTTGTGAGTCAGGGAAGCTTTCACTCATAGTGATTTAGACCTCTCCAAAAGCTCTGAAGTTATTCATGTAACAGCTATTACATGTTATAAGTTTCTCCTATTAAAACTTGAAAGACAGACTCTGCTACTTTTCATCTAAATTCAGTGTTGGGCTAAATTCAGTGTTGGACTTTTTACAAATCCTTTGAAATGTGTCCTCCTCTAGTCACTGGTCGTGCTGGAAATTACTTTCTTGTGAAGACAGGATTTGAGAAAATTGACACAAGTACAGTTTGCCACTACTCTGGACACCTGGTTAAATATCGAGTTCCCTAAATGGTGTGTGTTTTACTTTGATCTCTGCTCACACTTTGCTCATCCAGTTAGAACCACAGGGCTCCAGGCCATAGCGTTCCAGGCCTAAACAAGAAAATTTCCATTCCGTTTTGTGAGTTCATTCGTCTCTCATAATTACTTTTTCCACAAATGTGTGCTTCAGGAGAGGCCATGTCCAAATGTGAGAGGCCCATTTTCTTTCACTCACTTTCAGACTTTCTAAGATTTTCAGTTACTAGACGTTTGCCCAGACTTGCCATTGTCAAGGGACAGTGCACTTCACTTGAAGTTGTGCAGTATTACTTCATGTGTCTCCGAGGAATTTCGACCAATGGGAAACTCTTGCTGTATTCATCTCCAAGTGTTTCTGCGTAAGAAAATATAAGTAACAAAGGATGTGGTTTCAAGCCCAATGAGGAAAGGAGGGATTATCTTTATTTCAGTGCAGGTTGACCTTTCAAAGAAACAGTAATTCCTATGAAATAGGAGGTAAAATCTTTTGTAAAGAGACATGGACATGACCCGCTCAAGTTTATGTCACTGTTTTTAAAACGCCAAGGGCATTTGAGAAATTCTTGGCTCCTGAATTGTTCCTTTTTTCAAATTTCTCTTAGGTAAGACACTCCAGCTTCGTCAAACCATGGTACTGTTCCTTCCATGTAAAAAACCAGAGCAAAAAAGAAAATAAATTAAAACAAAACCCATCAAATTACATTTGACAGCACACGATTGCTCAGCAGGCCCACTATTCAAGAAGCTAGAGGTACAGAAGCCTCAGCCTTCAGCCCATGGCCTGAAGTTTTGTCTCTATCATGGCCCCTCAATTCCCTGGCATGTCCACATTAACTCATGAATCTTTACTCATTTCCTCTTCAAATGCACAGGATCCAATATATTTGAACCCTGTTCACCTGGGCTGTAATCATCCAAGGACACACCAGAGGAAGGGCAGCCACCCCCTTGCCTGGGGCCTTGGAGCTTATCACAATAGAAATGGACCCCTGAACAAGGGGAGCCAAAACAAAGAGAGGCATATTCCTAAAGTCTGAAGCACAGAAGCTACCTATAGACCAGTAGTGGGATTTCACAAATTATGTAAGAATCTCTGTGCACATGCTTGGCATGGTCGCTCATGCCTATAATCCCAGCAATCTGGGGGCTGAGGTGGATGTATCCTGGGGAGTTCCAGTCTATCTTGGGCTACGAATTTATCTCAAGGCCTCTTTTAACAACTACATAAGATGCTGTTTCCAAAAAGAGGACAACAGAAAACTAGACACACTTGGTCCAGGTCCCTGGGTTCACTACATGAGTTGTGGAGTCTAAATATTCCATGCCATGAGAAAATAACTGGGATTTTTAGTGAAAGGGGCATTTATATCCCTTTTCTAAGGGTTTCCCTTTCACCATGTTACATTTGAATTCTGGGAAAACCTGCTGGTGATAAGCTATCTAGCACTATGTTGGTTTAGGTATTGAGCTAGTACCTCATGTTTAGTGTTCAGGGTTATGTTGGAATGGCTGCAGACCTCCTTGAAATAGCGATTGCAGACAAGGGAACCCCGAGGAAGCTGGATAGTTGAAGCAGGCACTCCAAATATTCATGCACTGCAAGGATTCACTTTCATTTTGGGACTCATCTCATGGTTGCTGGCTTTTAGTGCTAACTGATACTACCATGGTGGCAGTAATCCAGCAGAGACTGCATGTATGGTTTGCAGGTTTACTTCCCAAGCCACCAGAAACCTGGCAGAACCCAAATCATTGTGGCATTTTCTTTCCTCCCCTGAAACATTTGGCTTTCTAAGTTTGAAAATTGAATAGACTGGGCTAGTCAAGTTTGGACCCCATGTACCACCAACAGAGCTAAAGACAGAGCCAATTACTTCCCTCCACTTGTCAAAATATGTCAAATTTGCTTGATCACCACAACTTCAAAGAAAATTCTGAGGCAACTTAGAGAGGTGAATCAAATACTGCATGATTGGAATGGCTGTTTTTGTATGAGGTGGAAAGCTGCAGAGTTGGGCTGAAACTGTTCACAGAAACCCACAGGCTTGTGGTTGCCAGGCAACCACACTGGGCTGAGACTGGCTGAACATCACTGTGAGGTGGATTTTAGGCTCTAGGTTTGAAAATTTAAAAGACTGGGGTAGTCAAGTTTGGAACCCATCGACCACAGACAGACCAAAAGGTCTTTCAATTACTTCCCTCCACTTCTCAAAATATGTCAAATTTTCTTGATCACTACAACTGTAAAAAAATTCTGAGGCAACATAGAGAGGCTAATCAAATACTGCATGATTGGAAAGGCTGTGTTTGTATGAGGTGGAACGCTGCAGATTTGCGCTGAAACAGTTCACAGAAATCCACAAGCTTGTGGTTGCCAGGCAACCACACTGGGCTGCGATCGGCTGAGCACCATTGTGAGCTGGACTTTAGGCTGTAGGATACAAGTGTGCAGTAGGAGACCTGAGTCACAATGCTGGGCGTTGCCATGAAGAGCTCAGTGGCACAGAGGACCTTGTAGGGCAAGATTTATATAGGATGAATATTCTTGGCCTGGTATGCCACAATATTCTCTCTGAAGGCTTCACTGCTCAGAATTTGTGGCTGGAAATGCTTGCCAATCTACACATGGATGTACTTTCAATGGGATATGAAATATGCCAGGGCCTGGCAGATGATCTCTGCCATGTCCTATCCTTGAGCATACGCTTTTCCCTTGTCATGTCTCTCATTTGTCTGAGTCCTGTTCCCTAAGCTATTCAGTCACGACTTGCTGGCATCATTCACCTGCAGTATAAGAGCTTTCTGGGAAATTTCTCAGCAGAAATCCTCTGCAAGCACATAGCTTTGGATATGAGAGACAGTGGTGGAAGTTGAATTTCAAGGGCAGATATTTGAAAACAATGAAACAAGCCCCGAATAAGATCTTTACATGTTTCCCAGATGAATATGTTTGGAAATACGGGGGAAGATGGAGATCAAGGCTGAGAAGAGTGCACACCCATTTCAAGGTACAAAAACCAGGGAAAAACATGGGAAAGCAAGAGAGCTGGTTAATCTGATGTAAAAATCTTTGATGATGAAAGGAAAATTATATTCTCATGATGATAGATTCAGGCTGTAGAAGTGAACTTCTCATGTTGGTTGTCCTATGTGTGGCCTTCTGCATTGGGCAGTGGATGCAGGACAGGAGATCTTCAAATTATCTGGTGGAACACAAAATACTGAAAAAAAATTCAGCCTAAATCCTGTGTATTCCTTCCCTTTGAGAACATATATGGATAATGTACGAAGTTTCAAAAGAGAAAATGTCTTTTGGGTCATGGTTTCAACAAGGAAATTGTCAGTTCACATAACATTTTGAATTTTGCTTTCAGACTTGCTCATGTATCGGGCCTGAGTAAAGGAGAATGCAGAGTAAGCCTCTTCAATAGTTGTGCATTCCATAAGTGGTTTTAAAACCAGTGAAACCCTTTGGACTTAGTGTTTGTATTTAATTGGTTGATTGGTTTTTCAAATTGTTTGTTTTATATTTTTAACTTTGTGAGTCAGGGAAGCTTTCACTCATAGTGATTTAGACCTCTCCAAAAGCTCTGAAGTTATTCATGTAACAGCTATTACATGTTATAAGTTTCTCCTATTAAAACTTGAAAGACAGACTCTGCTAATTTTCATCTAAATTCAGTGTTAGGCTAAATTCAGTGTTGGACTTTTTACAAGTCCTTTGAAATGTGTCCTCCTCTAGTCACTGGTCGTGCTGGAAATTACTTTCTTGTGAAGACAGGATTTGAGCAAATTGACCCAAGTACAGTTTGCCACTACTCTGGACACCTGGTTAAATATCGAGTTGCCTAAATGGTGTGTGTTTTACTTTGATCTCTGCTCACACTTTGCTCTTCCAGTTAGAACCACAGGGCTCCAGGCCATAGCGTTCCAGGCCTAAACAAGAAAATTTCCATTCCGTTTTGTGAGTTCATTCGTCTCTCATAATTACTTTTTCCACAAATGTGTGCTTCAGGAGAGGCTGTGTCCAAATGTGAGAGGCCCATTTTCTTTCACTCACTTTCAGACTTTCTAAGATTTTCAGTTACTAGACGTTTGCCCAGACTTGCCATTGTCAAGGGACAGTGCACTTCACTTGAAGTTGTGCAGTATTACTTCATGTGTCTCCGAGGAATTTCGACCAATGGGAAACTCTTGCTGTATTCATCTCCAAGTGTTTCTGCGTAAGAAAATATAAGTAACAAAGGATGTGGTTTCAAGCCCAATGAGGAAAGGAGGGATTATCTTTATTTCAGTGCAGGTTGACCTTTCAAAGAAACAGTAATTCCTATGAAATAGGAGGTAAAATCTTTTGTAAAGAGACATGGACATGACCCGCTCAAGTTTATGTCACTGTTTTTAAAACGCCAAGGGCATTTGAGAAATTCTTGGCTCCTGAATTGTTCCTTTTTTCAAATTTCTCTTAGGTAAGACACTCCAGCTTCGTCAAACCATGGTACTGTTCCTTCCATGTAAAAAACCAGAGCAAAAAAGAAAATAAATTAAAACAAAACCCATCAAATTACATTTGACAGCACACGATTGCTCAGCAGGCCCACTATTCAAGAAGCTAGAGGTACAGAAGCCTCAGCCTTCAGCCCATGGCCTGAAGTTTTGTCTCTATCATGGCCCCTCAATTCCCTGGCATGTCCACATTAACTCATGAATCTTTACTCATTTCCTCTTCAAATGCACAGGATCCAATATATTTGAACCCTGTTCACCTGGGCTGTAATCATCCAAGGACACACCAGAGGAAGGGCAGCCACCCCCTTGCCTGGGGCCTTGGAGCTTATCACAATAGAAATGGACCCCTGAACAAGGGGAGCCAAAACAAAGAGAGGCATATTCCTAAAGTCTGAAGCACAGAAGCTACCTATAGACCAGTAGTGGGATTTCACAAATTATGTAAGAATCTCTGTGCACATGCTTGGCATGGTCGCTCATGCCTATAATCCCAGCAATCTGGGGGCTGAGGTGGATGTATCCTGGGGAGTTCCAGTCTATCTTGGGCTACGAATTTATCTCAAGGCCTCTTTTAACAACTACATAAGATGCTGTTTCCAAAAAGAGGACAACAGAAAACTAGACACACTTGGTCCAGGTCCCTGGGTTCACTACATGAGTTGTGGAGTCTAAATATTCCATGCCATGAGAAAATACCTTGGATTTTTAGTGAAAGGGGCATTTATATCCCTTTTCTAAGGGTTTCCCTTTCACCATGTTACATTTGAATTCTGGGAAAACCTGCTGGTGATAAGCTATCTAGCACTATGTTGGTTTAGGTATTGAGCTAGTACCTCATGTTTAGTGTTCAGGGTTATGTTGGAATGGCTGCAGACCTCCTTGAAATAGTGATTGCAGACAAGGGAACCCCGAGGAAGCTGGATAGTTGAAGCAGGCACTCCAAATATTCATGCACTGCAAGGATTCACTTTCATTTTGGGACTCATCTCATGGTTGCTGCCTTTTAGTGCTAACTGATACTACCATGGTGGCAGTAATCCAGCAGAGACTGCATGTATGGTTTGCAGATTTGCTTCCCAAGCCACCAGAAACCTGGCAGAACCCAAATCATTGTGGCATTTTCTTTCCTCCCCTGAAACATTTGGCTTTCTAAGTTTGAAAATTGAATAGACGGGGCTAGTCAAGTTTGGACCCCATGTACCACCAACAGAGCTAAAGACAGAGCCAATTACTTCCCTCCACTTGTCAAAATATGTCAAATTTGCTTGATCACCACAACTTCAAAGAAAATTCTGAGGCAACTTAGAGAGGTGAATCAAATACTGCATGATTGGAATGGCTGTTTTTGTATGAGGTGGAAAGCTGCAGAGTTGGGCTGAAACTGTTCACAGAAACCCACAGGCTTGTGGTTGCCAGGCAACCACACTGGGCTGAGACTGGCTGAACATCACTGTGAGGTGGATTTTAGGCTCTAGGTTTGAAAATTTAAAAGACTGGGGTAGTCAAGTTTGGAACCCATCGACCACAGACAGACCAAAAGGTCTTTCAATTACTTCCCTCCACTTCTCAAAATATGTCAAATTTTCTTGATCACTACAACTGTAAAAAAATTCTGAGGCAACATAGAGAGGCTAATCAAATACTGCATGATTGGAAAGGCTGTGTTTGTATGAGGTGGAACGCTGCAGATTTGCGCTGAAACAGTTCACAGAAATCCACAAGCTTGTGGTTGCCAGGCAACCACACTGGGCTGCGATCGGCTGAGCACCATTGTGAGCTGGACTTTAGGCTGTAGGATACAAGTGTGCAGTAGGAGACCTGAGTCACAATGCTGGGCGTTGCCATGAAGAGCTCAGTGGCACAGAGGACCTTGTAGGGCAAGATTTATATAGGATGAATATTCTTGGCCTGGTATGCCACAATATTCTCTCTGAAGGCTTCACTGCTCAGAATTTGTGGCTGGAAATGCTTGCCAATCTACACATGGATGTACTTTCAATGGGATATGAAATATGCCAGGGCCTGGCAGATGATCTCTGCCATGTCCTATCCTTGAGCATACGCTTTTCCCTTGTCATGTCTCTCATTTGTCTGAGTCCTGTTCCCTAAGCTATTCAGTCACGACTTGCTGGCATCATTCACCTGCAGTATAAGAGCTTTCTGGGAAATTTCTCAGCAGAAATCCTCTGCAAGCACATAGCTTTGGATATGAGAGACAGTGGTGGAAGTTGAATTTCAAGGGCAGATATTTGAAAACAATGAAACAAGCCCCGAATAAGATCTTTACATGTTTCCCAGATGAATATGTTTGGAAATACGGGGGAAGATGGAGATCAAGGCTGAGAAGAGTGCACACCCATTTCAAGGTACAAAAACCAGGGAAAAACATGGGAAAGCAAGAGAGCTGGTTAATCTGATGTAAAAATCTTTGATGATGAAAGGAAAATTATATTCTCATGATGATAGATTCAGGCTGTAGAAGTGAACTTCTCATGTTGGTTGTCCTATGTGTGGCCTTCTGCATTGGGCAGTGGATGCAGGACAGGAGATCTTCAAATTATCTGGTGGAACACAAAATACTGAAAAAAAATTCAGCCTAAATCCTGTGTATTCCTTCCCTTTGAGAACATATATGGATAATGTACGAAGTTTCAAAAGAGAAAATGTCTTTTGGGTCATGGTTTCAACAAGGAAATTGTCAGTTCACATAACATTTTGAATTTTGCTTTCAGACTTGCTCATGTATCGGGCCTGAGTAAAGGAGAATGCAGAGTAAGCCTCTTCAATAGTTGTGCATTCCATAAGTGGTTTTAAAACCAGTGAAACCCTTTGGACTTAGTGTTTGTATTTAATTGGTTGATTGGTTTTTCAAATTGTTTGTTTTATATTTTTAACTTTGTGAGTCAGGGAAGCCCTCACTCATAGTGATTTAGACCTCTCCAAAAGCTCTGAAGTT
The DNA here is from genome assembly GCF_034190915.1 of Cavia porcellus. NCBI lineage: Eukaryota > Metazoa > Chordata > Mammalia > Rodentia > Caviidae > Cavia > Cavia porcellus. The sequence goes on from NW_026947528.1 coordinate 5,852,224, forward strand.
ATTCATGTAACAGCTATTACATGTTATAAGTTTCTCCTATTAAAACTTGAAAGACAAACAGACTCTGCTACTTTTCATCTAAATTCAGTGTTAGGCTAAATTCAGTGTTGGACTTTTTACAAGTCCTTTGAAATGTGTCCTCCTCTAGTCACTGGTCGTGCTGGAAATTACTTTCTTGTGAAGACAGGATTTGAGCAAATTGACCCAAGTACAGTTTGCCACTACTCTGGACACCTGGTTAAATATCGAGTTGCCTAAATGGTGTGTGTTTTACTTTGATCTCTGCTCACACTTTGCTCTTCCAGTTAGAACCACAGGGCTCCAGGCCATAGCGTTCCAGGCCTAAACAAGAAAATTTCCATTCCGTTTTGTGAGTTCATTCGTCTCTCATAATTACTTTTTCCACAAATGTGTGCTTCAGGAGAGGCTGTGTCCAAATGTGAGAGGCCCATTTTCTTTCACTCACTTTCAGACTTTCTAAGATTTTCAGTTACTAGACGTTTGCCCAGACTTGCCATTGTCAAGGGACAGTGCACTTCACTTGAAGTTGTGCAGTATTACTTCATGTGTCTCCGAGGAATTTCGACCAATGGGAAACTCTTGCTGTATTCATCTCCAAGTGTTTCTGCGTAAGAAAATATAAGTAACAAAGGATGTGGTTTCAAGCCCAATGAGGAAAGGAGGGATTATCTTTATTTCAGTGCAGGTTGACCTTTCAAAGAAACAGTAATTCCTATGAAATAGGAGGTAAAATCTTTTGTAAAGAGACATGGACATGACCCGCTCAAGTTTATGTCACTGTTTTTAAAACGCCAAGGGCATTTGAGAAATTCTTGGCTCCTGAATTGTTCCTTTTTTCAAATTTCTCTTAGGTAAGACACTCCAGCTTCGTCAAACCATGGTACTGTTCCTTCCATGTAAAAAACCAGAGCAAAAAAGAAAATAAATTAAAACAAAACCCATCAAATTACATTTGACAGCACACGATTGCTCAGCAGGCCCACTATTCAAGAAGCTAGAGGTACAGAAGCCTCAGCCTTCAGCCCATGGCCTGAAGTTTTGTCTCTATCATGGCCCCTCAATTCCCTGGCATGTCCACATTAACTCATGAATCTTTACTCATTTCCTCTTCAAATGCACAGGATCCAATATATTTGAACCCTGTTCACCTGGGCTGTAATCATCCAAGGACACACCAGAGGAAGGGCAGCCACCCCCTTGCCTGGGGCCTTGGAGCTTATCACAATAGAAATGGACCCCTGAACAAGGGGAGCCAAAACAAAGAGAGGCATATTCCTAAAGTCTGAAGCACAGAAGCTACCTATAGACCAGTAGTGGGATTTCACAAATTATGTAAGAATCTCTGTGCACATGCTTGGCATGGTCGCTCATGCCTATAATCCCAGCAATCTGGGGGCTGAGGTGGATGTATCCTGGGGAGTTCCAGTCTATCTTGGGCTACGAATTTATCTCAAGGCCTCTTTTAACAACTACATAAGATGCTGTTTCCAAAAAGAGGACAACAGAAAACTAGACACACTTGGTCCAGGTCCCTGGGTTCACTACATGAGTTGTGGAGTCTAAATATTCCATGCCATGAGAAAATACCTTGGATTTTTAGTGAAAGGGGCATTTATATCCCTTTTCTAAGGGTTTCCCTTTCACCATGTTACATTTGAATTCTGGGAAAACCTGCTGGTGATAAGCTATCTAGCACTATGTTGGTTTAGGTATTGAGCTAGTACCTCATGTTTAGTGTTCAGGGTTATGTTGGAATGGCTGCAGACCTCCTTGAAATAGTGATTGCAGACAAGGGAACCCCGAGGAAGCTGGATAGTTGAAGCAGGCACTCCAAATATTCATGCACTGCAAGGATTCACTTTCATTTTGGGACTCATCTCATGGTTGCTGCCTTTTAGTGCTAACTGATACTACCATGGTGGCAGTAATCCAGCAGAGACTGCATGTATGGTTTGCAGATTTGCTTCCCAAGCCACCAGAAACCTGGCAGAACCCAAATCATTGTGGCATTTTCTTTCCTCCCCTGAAACATTTGGCTTTCTAAGTTTGAAAATTGAATAGACGGGGCTAGTCAAGTTTGGACCCCATGTACCACCAACAGAGCTAAAGACAGAGCCAATTACTTCCCTCCACTTGTCAAAATATGTCAAATTTGCTTGATCACCACAACTTCAAAGAAAATTCTGAGGCAACTTAGAGAGGTGAATCAAATACTGCATGATTGGAATGGCTGTTTTTGTATGAGGTGGAAAGCTGCAGAGTTGGGCTGAAACTGTTCACAGAAACCCACAGGCTTGTGGTTGCCAGGCAACCACACTGGGCTGAGACTGGCTGAACATCACTGTGAGGTGGATTTTAGGCTCTAGGTTTGAAAATTTAAAAGACTGGGGTAGTCAAGTTTGGAACCCATCGACCACAGACAGACCAAAAGGTCTTTCAATTACTTCCCTCCACTTCTCAAAATATGTCAAATTTTCTTGATCACTACAACTGTAAAAAAATTCTGAGGCAACATAGAGAGGCTAATCAAATACTGCATGATTGGAAAGGCTGTGTTTGTATGAGGTGGAACGCTGCAGATTTGCGCTGAAACAGTTCACAGAAATCCACAAGCTTGTGGTTGCCAGGCAACCACACTGGGCTGCGATCGGCTGAGCACCATTGTGAGCTGGACTTTAGGCTGTAGGATACAAGTGTGCAGTAGGAGACCTGAGTCACAATGCTGGGCGTTGCCATGAAGAGCTCAGTGGCACAGAGGACCTTGTAGGGCAAGATTTATATAGGATGAATATTCTTGGCCTGGTATGCCACAATATTCTCTCTGAAGGCTTCACTGCTCAGAATTTGTGGCTGGAAATGCTTGCCAATCTACACATGGATGTACATTCAATGGGATATGAAATATGCCAGGGCCTGGCAGATGATCTCTGCCATGTCCTATCCTTGAGCATACGCTTTTCCCTTGTCATGTCTCTCATTTGTCTGAGTCCTGTTCCCTAAGCTATTCAGTCACGACTTGCTGGCATCATTCACCTGCAGTATAAGAGCTTTCTGGGAAATTTCTCAGCAGAAATCCTCTGCAAGCACATAGCTTTGGATATGAGAGACAGTGGTGGAAGTTGAATTTCAAGGGCAGATATTTGAAAACAATGAAACAAGCCCCGAATAAGATCTTTACATGTTTCCCAGATGAATATGTTTGGAAATACGGGGGAAGATGGAGATCAAGGCTGAGAAGAGTGCACACCCATTTCAAGGTACAAAAACCAGGGAAAAACATGGGAAAGCAAGAGAGCTGGTTAATCTGATGTAAAAATCTTTGATGATGAAAGGAAAATTATATTCTCATGATGATAGATTCAGGCTGTAGAAGTGAACTTCTCATGTTGGTTGTCCTATGTGTGGCCTTCTGCATTGGGCAGTGGATGCAGGACAGGAGATCTTCAAATTATCTGGTGGAACACAAAATACTGAAAAAAAATTCAGCCTAAATCCTGTGTATTCCTTCCCTTTGAGAACATATATGGATAATGTACGAAGTTTCAAAAGAGAAAATGTCTTTTGGGTCATGGTTTCAACAAGGAAATTGTCAGTTCACATAACATTTTGAATTTTGCTTTCAGACTTGCTCATGTATCGGGCCTGAGTAAAGGAGAATGCAGAGTAAGCCTCTTCAATAGTTGTGCATTCCATAAGTGGTTTTAAAACCAGTGAAACCCTTTGGACTTAGTGTTTGTATTTAATTGGTTGATTGGTTTTTCAAATTGTTTGTTTTATATTTTTAACTTTGTGAGTCAGGGAAGCTTTCACTCATAGTGATTTAGACCTCTCCAAAAGCTCTGAAGTTATTCATGTAACAGCTATTACATGTTATAAGTTTCTCCTATTAAAACTTGAAAGACAGACTCTGCTACTTTTCATCTAAATTCAGTGTTGGGCTAAATTCAGTGTTGGACTTTTTACAAGTCCTTTGAAATGTGTCCTCCTCTAGTCACTGGTCGTGCTGGAAATTACTTTCTTGTGAAGACAGGATTTGAGCAAATTGACCCAAGTACAGTTTGCCACTACTCTGGACACCTGGTTAAATATCGAGTTGCCTAAATGGTGTGTGTTTTACTTTGATCTCTGCTCACACTTTGCTCTTCCAGTTAGAACCACAGGGCTCCAGGCCATAGCGTTCCAGGCCTAAACAAGAAAATTTCCATTCCGTTTTGTGAGTTCATTCGTCTCTCATAATTACTTTTTCCACAAATGTGTGCTTCAGGAGAGGCTGTGTCCAAATGTGAGAGGCCCATTTTCTTTCACTCACTTTCAGACTTTCTAAGATTTTCAGTTACTAGACGTTTGCCCAGACTTGCCATTGTCAAGGGACAGTGCACTTCACTTGAAGTTGTGCAGTATTACTTCATGTGTCTCCGAGGAATTTCGACCAATGGGAAACTCTTGCTGTATTCATCTCCAAGTGTTTCTGCGTAAGAAAATATAAGTAACAAAGGATGTGGTTTCAAGCCCAATGAGGAAAGGAGGGATTATCTTTATTTCAGTGCAGGTTGACCTTTCAAAGAAACAGTAATTCCTATGAAATAGGAGGTAAAATCTTTTGTAAAGAGACATGGACATGACCCGCTCAAGTTTATGTCACTGTTTTTAAAACGCCAAGGGCATTTGAGAAATTCTTGGCTCCTGAATTGTTCCTTTTTTCAAATTTCTCTTAGGTAAGACACTCCAGCTTCGTCAAACCATGGTACTGTTCCTTCCATGTAAAAAACCAGAGCAAAAAAGAAAATAAATTAAAACAAAACCCATCAAATTACATTTGACAGCACACGATTGCTCAGCAGGCCCACTATTCAAGAAGCTAGAGGTACAGAAGCCTCAGCCTTCAGCCCATGGCCTGAAGTTTTGTCTCTATCATGGCCCCTCAATTCCCTGGCATGTCCACATTAACTCATGAATCTTTACTCATTTCCTCTTCAAATGCACAGGATCCAATATATTTGAACCCTGTTCACCTGGGCTGTAATCATCCAAGGACACACCAGAGGAAGGGCAGCCACCCCCTTGCCTGGGGCCTTGGAGCTTATCACAATAGAAATGGACCCCTGAACAAGGGGAGCCAAAACAAAGAGAGGCATATTCCTAAAGTCTGAAGCACAGAAGCTACCTATAGACCAGTAGTGGGATTTCACAAATTATGTAAGAATCTCTGTGCACATGCTTGGCATGGTTGCTCATGCCTATAATCCCAGCAATCTGGGGGCTGAGGTGGATGGATCCTTGGGAGTTCCAGTCCATCTTGGGCTACGAATTTATCTCAAGGCCTCTTTTAACAACTACATAAGATGCTGTTTCCAAAAAGAGGACAACAGAAAACTAGACACACTTGGTCCAGGTCCCTGGGTTCACTACATGAGTTGTGGAGTCTAAATATTCCATGCCATGAGAAAATAACTGGGATTTTTAGTGAAAGGGGCATTTATATCCCTTTTCTAAGGGTTTCCCTTTCACCATGTTACATTTGAATTCTGGGAAAACCTGCTGGTGATAAGCTATCTAGCATTATGTTGGTTTAGGTATTGAGCTAGTACCTCATGTTTAGTGTTCAGGGTTATGTTGGAATGGCTGCAGACCTCCTTGAAATAGCGATTGCAGACAAGGGAACCCCGAGGAAGCTGGATAGTTGAAGCAGGCACTCCAAATATTCATGCACTGCAAGGATTCACTTTCATTTTGGGACTCATCTCATGGTTGCTGGCTTTTAGTGCTAACTGATACTACCATGGTGGCAGTAATCCAGCAGAGACTGCATGTATGGTTTGCAGGTTTGCTTCCCAAGCCACCAGAAACCTGGCAGAACCCAAATCATTGTGGCATTTTCTTTCCTCCCCTGAAACATTTGGCTTTCTAAGTTTGAAAATTGAATAGACTGGGCTAGTCAAGTTTGGACCACATGTACCATCAACAGAGCTAAAGACAGAGCCAATTACTTCCCTCCACTTGTCAAAATATGTCAAATTTGCTTGATCACCACAACTTCAAAGAAAATTCTGAGGCAACTTAGAGACGTGAATCAAATACTGCATGATTGGAATGGCTGTTTTTGTATGAGGTGGAAACCTGCAGAGTTGGGCTGAAACTGTTCACAGAAACCCACAGGATTGTGGTTGCCAGGCAACCACACTGGGCTGAGACTGGCTGAACATCACTGTGAGGTGGATTTTAGGCTCTAGGTTTGAAAATTTAAAAGACTGGGGTAGTCAAGTTTGGAACCCATCGACCACAGACAGACCAAAAGGTCTTTCAATTACTTCCCTCCACTTCTCAAAATATGTCAAATTTTCTTGATCACTACAACTGTAAAAAAAATTCTGAGGCAACATAGAGAGGCTAATCAAATACTGCATGATTGGAAAGGCTGTGGTTGTATGAGGTGGAACGCTGCAGAGTTCGGCTGAAACAGTTCACAGAATTCCACAAGCTTGTGGTTCCCAGGCAACCACACAGGGCTGCGATTGGCATAGCACCATTGTGAGCTGGACTTTAGGCTCTAGGATACAAGTGTGCAGTAGGAGACCTGAGTCACAATGCTGGGCATTGCCATGGAGAGCTCAGTGGCACAGAGGACCTTGTAGGGCAAGATTTATATAGGATGAATATTCTTGGCCTGGTATGCCACAATATTCTCTCTGAAGGCTTCACTGCTCAGAGTTTGTGGCTGTAAATGCTTGCCAATCTACACATGGATGTACTTTTATGGGATATGAAATATGCCAGGGCCTGGCAGATGATCTCTGCCATGTCCTATCCTTGAGCATACGCTTTTCCCTTGTCATGTCTCTCATTTGTCTGAGTCCTGTTCCCTAAGCTATTCAGTCACGACTTGCTGGCATCATTCACCTGCAGTATAAGAGCTTTCTGGGAAATTTCTCAGCAGAAATCCTCTGCAAGCACATAGCTTTGGATATGAGAGACAGTGGTGGAAGTTGAATTTCAAGGGCAGATATTTGAAAACAATGAAACAAGCCCCGAATAAGATCTTTACATGTTTCCCAGATGAATATGTTTGGAAATACGGGGGAAGATGGAGATCAAGGCTGAGAAGAGTGCACACCCATTTCAAGGTACAAAAACCAGGGAAAAACATGGGAAAGCAAGAGAGCTGGTTAATCTGATGTAAAAATCTTTGATGATGAAAGGAAAATTATATTCTCATGATGATAGATTCAGGCTGTAGAAGTGAACTTCTCATGTTGGTTGTCCTATGTGTGGCCTTCTGCATTGGGCAGTGGATGCAGGACAGGAGATCTTCAAATTATCTGGTGGAACACAAAATACTGAAAAAAAATTCAGCCTAAATCCTGTGTATTCCTTCCCTTTGAGAACATATATGGATAATGTACGAAGTTTCAAAAGAGAAAATGTCTTTTGGGTCATGGTTTCAACAATGAAATTGTCAGTTCACATAACATTTTGAATTTTGCTTTCAGACTTGCTCATGTACCGGGCCTGAGTAAAGCAGAATGCAGAGTAAGCCTCTTCAATAGTTGTGCATTCCATAAGTGGTTTTAAAACCAGTGAAACCCTTTGGACTTAGTGTTTGTATTTAATTGGTTGATTGGTTTTTCAAATTGTTTGTTTTATATTTTTAACTTTGTGAGTCAGGGAAGCCCTCACTCATAGTGATTTAGACCTCTCCAAAAGCTCTGAAGTTATTCATGTAACAGCTATTACATGTTATAAGTTTCTCCTATTAAAACTTGAAAGACAAACAGACTCTGCTACTTCTCATCTAAATTCAGTGTTGGGCTAAATTCAGTGTTGGACTTTTTACAAGTCCTTTGAAATGTGTCCTCCTCTAGTCACTGGTCGTGCTGGAAATTACTTTCTTGTGAAGACAGGATTTGAGCAAATTGACACAAGTACAGTTTGCCACTACTCTGGACACCTGGTTAAATATCGAGTTGCCTAAATGGTGTGTGTTTTACTTTGATCTCTACTCACACATTGCTCTTCCAGTTAGAAACACAGGGCTCCAGGCCATAGCATTCCAGGCCTAAACAAGAAAATTTCCATTCCGTTTTGTGAGTTCATTCGTCTCTCATAATTACTTTTTCCACAAATGTGTGCTTCAGGAGAGGCCGTGTCCAAATGTGGAGAGGCCCATTTTCTTTCACTCACTTTCAGACTTTCTAAGATTTTCAGTTACTAGACGTTTGCCCAGACTTGCCATTGTCAAGGGACAGTGCACTTCACTTGAAGTTGTGCAGTATTACTTCATGTGTCTCAGTGGAATTTCCACCAATGGGAAACTCTTGCTGTATTCATCTCCAAGTGTTTCTGCGTAAGAAAATATAAGTAACAAAGGATGTGGTTTCAAGCCCAATGAGGAAAGGAGGGATTATCTTTATTTCAGTGCAGGTTGACCTTTCAAAGAAACAGTAATTCCTATGAAATAGGAGGTAAAATCTTTTGTAAAGAGACATGGACATGACCCGCTCAAGTTTATGTCACTGTTTTTAAAACGCCAAGGGCATTTGAGAAATTCTTGGCTGCTGAATTGTCCCTTTTTTCAAATTTCTCTTAGGTAAGACACTCCAGCTTCGTGAAACCATGGTACTGTTCCTTCCATGTAAAAAACCAGAGCAAAAAAGAAAATAAATTAAAACAAAACCCATCAAATTACATTTGAGAGCACACAATTGCTCAGCAGGCCCACTATTCAAGAAGCTAGAGGTACAGAAGCCTCAGCCTTCAGCCCATGGCCTGAAGTTTTGTCTCTATCATGGCCCCTCAATTCCCTGGCATGTCCACATTAACTCATGAATCTTTACTCATTTCCTCTTCAAATGCACAGGATCCAATATATTTGAACCCTGTTCACCTGGGCTGTAATCATCCAAGGACACAACAGAGGAAGGGGAGCCACCCCCTTGCCTGGGGCCTTGGAGCTTATCACAATAGAAATGGACACCTGAACAAGGGGAGCCAAAACAAAGAGAGGCATATTCCTAAAGTCTGAAGCACAGAAGCTACCTATAGACCAGTAGTGGGATTTCACAAATTATGTAAGAATCTCTGTGCACATGCTTGGCATGGTCGCTCATGCCTTATAATCCCAGCAATCTGGGGGCTGAGGTGGATGTATGCTTGGGAGTTCCAGTCCATCTTGGGCTACGAATTTATCTCAAGGCCTCTTTTAACAACAACATAAGATGCTGTTTCCAAAAAGAGGACAACAGAAAACTAGACACACTTGGTCCAGGTCCCTGGGTTCACTACATGAGTTGTGGAGTCTAAATATTCCATGCCATGAGAAAACAACTTGGATTTTTAGTGAAAGGGGCATTTATATCCCTTTTCTAAGGGTTTCCCTTTCAGCATGTTACATTTGAATTCTGGGAAAACCTGCTGGTGATAAGCTATCTAGCATTATGTTGGTTTAGGTATTGAGCTAGTACCTCATGTTTAGTGTTCAGGGTTATGTTGGAATGGCTGCAGACCTCCTTGAAATAGCAATTGCAGACAAGGGAACCCCGAGGAAGCTGGATAGTTGAAGCAGGCACTCCAAATATTCATGCACTGCAAGGATTCACATTCATTTTGGGACTCATGTCATGGTTGCTGGCTCTTAGTGCTAACTGATACTACCATGGTGGCAGTAATCCAGCAGAGACTGCATGTATGGTTTGCAGGTTTGCTTCCCAAGCCACCAGAAACCTGGCAGAACCCAAATCATTGTGGCATTTTCTTTCCTCCCCTGAAACATTTGGCTTTCTAAATTTGAAAATTGAATAGACTGGGCTAGTCAAGTTTGGACCCCATGTACCACCAACAGAGCTAAAGACAGAGCCAATTACTTCCCTCCACTTCTCAAAATATGTCAAATTTGCTTGATCACCACAACTTCAAAGAAAATTCTGAGGCAACTTAGAGAGGTTATTCAAATACTGCATGATTGGAATGGCTGTTTTTGTATGAGGTGGAAAGCTGCAGAGTTGGGCTGAAACTGTTCACAGAAACCCACAGGCTTGTGGTTGCCAGGCAACCACACTGGGCTGAGACTGGCTGAACATCACTGTGAGGTGGATTTTAGGCTCTAGGTTTGAAAATTTAAAAGACTGGGGTAGTCAAGTTTGGAACCCATCGACCACAGACAGACCAAAAGGTCTTTCAATTACTTCCCTCCACTTCTCAAAATATGTCAAATTTTCTTGATCACTACAACTGTAAAAAAAATTCTGAGGCAACATAGAGAGGCTAATCAAATACTGCATGATTGGAAAGGCTGTGGTTGTATGAGGTGGAACGCTGCAGAGTTCGGCTGAAACAGTTCACAGAATTCCTCAAGCTTGTGGTTCCCAGGCAACCACACTGGGCTGTGATTGGCATAGCACCATTGTGAGCTGGACTTTAGACTCTAGCATACAAGCGTGCAGTAGGAGACCTGAGTCACAATGTTGGGCTTTGCCATGGAGATCTCAGTGGCACAGAGGACCTTGTAGGGCAAGATTTAAATAGGATGAATATTCTTGGCCTGATATGCCACAATATTCTCTCTGAAGGCTTCACTGCTCAGAATTTGTGGATGGAAATGCTTGCCAATCTACACATGGATGTACTTTCAATGGGATATGAAATATGCCAGGGCCTGGCAAATGATCTCTGCCATGTCCTATCCTTGAGCATACGCTTTTCCCTTGTTATGTCTGTCATTTGGCTGAGTCCTGTTCCCTAAGCTATTCAGTCAAGACTTGCTGGCATCATTCACCTGCAGTATAAGAGCTTTCTGTGAAATTTCTCAGCAGAAATCCTCTCCAAGCACATAGGTTTGGATATGAGAGACAGTGGTGGATGTTGAATTTCAAGGGCAGATATTTGAAAACCATGAAACAAGCCCCGAATAAGATCTTTACATGTTTCCCAGATGAATATGTTTGGAAATACGGGGGAAGATGGAGATCAAGGCTGAGAAGAGTGCACACCCATTTCAAGGTACAAAAACCAGGGAAAATCATGGGAAAGCAAGAGAGCTGGTTAATCTGATGTAAAAATCTTTGATGATGAAAGACAAATTATATTCTCATGATGATAGATTCAGGCTGTAGAAGTGAACTTCTCATGTTGGTTGTCCTATGTGTGGCCTTCTGCATTGGGCAGTGGATGCAGGACAGGAGATCTTCAAATTATCTGGTGGAACACAAAATACTGAAAAAAAATTCAGCCTAAATCCTGTGTATTCCTTCCCTTTGAGAACATATATGGATAATGTACGAAGTTTCAAAAGAGAAAATGTCTTTTGGGTCATGGTTTCAACAATGAAATTGTCAGTTCACATAACATTTTGAATTTTGCTTTCACACTTGCTCATGTACCGGGCCTGACTAAAGCAGAATGCAGAGTAAGCCTCTTCAATAGTTGTGCATTCCATAAGTGGTTTTAAAACCAGTGAAACCCTTTGGACTTAGTGTTTGTATTTAATTGGTTGATTGGTTTTTCAAATTGTTTGTTTTATATTTTTAACTTTGTGAGTCAGGGAAGCCCTCACTCATAGTGATTTAGACCTCTCCAAAACTCTGAAGTTATTCATGTAACAGCTATTACATGTTATAAGTTTCTCCTATTAAAGCTTGAAAGACAAACAGACTCTGCTACTTTTCATCGAAATTCAGTGCTGGGCTAAATTCAGTGTTGGACTTTTTACAAGTCCTTTGAAATGTGTCCTCCTCTAGTCACTGGTCATGCTGGAAATTACTTTCTTGTGAAGACAGGATTTGAGCAAATTGACACAAGTACCGTTTGCCACTACTCTGGACACCTGGTTAAATATCGAGTTGCCTAAATGGTGTGTGTTTTACTTTGATCTCTGCTCACACTTTGCTCTTCCAGTTAGAACCACAGGGCTCCAGGCCATAGCGTTCCAGGCCTAAACAAGAAAATTTCCATTCCGTTTTGTGAGTTCATTCGTCTCTCATAATTACTTTTTCCACAAATGTGTGCTTCAGGAGAGGCCGTGTCCAAATGTGGAGAGGCCCATTTTCTTTCACTCACTTTCAGACTTTCTAAGATTTTCAGTTACTAGACGTTTGCCCAGACTTGCCATTGTCAAGGGACAGTGCACTTCACTTGAAGTTGTGCAGTATTACTTCATGTGTCTCCGAGGAATTTCCACCAATGGGAAACTCTTGCTGTATTCATCTCCAAGTATTTCTGCGTAAGAAAATATAAGTAACAAAGGATGTGGTTTCAAGCTCAATGAGGAAAGGAGGGATTATCTTTATTTCAGTGCAGGTTGACCTTTCAAAGAAACAGTAATTCCTATGAAATAGGAGGTAAAATCTTTTGTAAAGAGACATGGACATGACCCGCTCAAGTTTATGTCACTGTTTTTAAAACGCCAAGGGCATTTGAGAAATTCTTGGCTGCTGAATTGTTCCTTTTTTCAAATTTCTCTTAGGTAAGACACTCCAGCTTCGTCAAACCATGGTACTGTTCCTTCCATGTAAAAAACCAGAGCAAAAAAGAAAATAAATTAAAACAAAACCCATCAAATTACATTTGAGAGCACACAATTGCTCAGCAGGCCCACTATTCAAGAAGCTAGAGGTACAGAAGCCTCAGCCTTCAGCCCATGGCCTGAAGTTTTGTCTCTATCATGGCCCCTCAATTCCCTGGCATGTCCACATTAACTCATGAATCTTTATTTATTTCCTCTTCAAATGCACAGGATCCAATATATTTGAACCCTGTTCACCTGGGCTGTAATCATCCAAGGACACACCAGAGGAAGGGCAGCCACCCCCTTGCCTGGGGCCTTGGAGCTTATCACAATAGAAATGGACACCTGAACAAGGGGAGCCAAAACAAAGAGAGGCATATTCCTAAAGTCTGAAGCACAGAAGCTACCTATAGACCAGTAGTGGGATTTCACAAATTATGTAAGAATCTCTGTGCACATGCTTGGCATGGTCGCTCATGCCTATAATACCAGCAATCTGGGGGCTGAGGTAGATGTATCCTTGGGATTTCCAGTCCATCTTGGGCTACGAATTTATCTCAAGGCCTCTTTTAACAACTACATAAGATGCTGTTTCCAAAAAGAGGACAACAGAAAACTAGACACACTTGGTTCAGGTCCCTGGGTTCACTACATGAGTTGTGGAGTCTAAATATTCCATGCCATGAGAAAATAACTGGGATTTTTAGTGAAAGGGGCATTTATATCCCTTTTCTAAGGGTTTCCCTTTCACCATGTTACATTTGAATTCTGGGAAAACCTGCTGGTGATAAGCTATCTAGCATTATGTTGGTTTAGGTATTGAGCTAGTACCTCATGTTTAGTGTTCAGGGTTATGTTGGAATGGCTGCAGACCTCCTTGAAATAGCGATTGCAGACAAGGGAACCCCGAGGAAGCTGGATAGTTGAAGCAGGCACTCCAAATATTCATGCACTGCAAGGATTCACTTTCATTTTGGGACTCATCTCATGGTTGCTGGCTTTTAGTGCTAACTGATACTACCATGGTGGCAGTAATCCAGCAGAGACTGCATGTATGGTTTGCAGGTTTGCTTCCCAAGCCACCAGAAACCTGGCAGAACCCAAATCATTGTGGCATTTCCTTTCCTCCCCTGAAACATTTGGCTTTCTAAGTTTGAAAATTGAATAGACTGGGCTAGTCAAGTTTGGACCCCATGTACCACCAACAGAGAGCTAAAGACAGAGCCAATTACTTCCCTCCACTTGTCAAAATATGTCAAATTTGCTTGATCACCACAACTTCAAAGAAAATTCTGAGGCAACTTAGAGAGGTGAATCAAATACTGCCTGATTGGAATGGCTGTTTTTGTATGAGGTGGAAACCTGCAGAGTTGGGCTGAAACTGTTCACAGAAACCCACAGGCTTGTGGTTGCCAGGCAACCACACTGGGCTGAGACTGGCTGAACATCACTGTGAGGTGGATTTTAGGCTCTAGGTTTGAAAATTTAAAAGACTGGGGTAGTCAAGTTTGGAAACCATCGACCACAGACAGACCAAAAGGTCTTTCAATTACTTCCCTCCACTTCTCAAAATATGTCAAATTTTCTTGATCACTACAACTGTAAAAAAAATTCTGAGGCAACATAGAGAGGCTAATCAAATACTGCATGATTGGAAAGGCTGTGGTTGTATGAGGTGGAACGCTGCAGAGTTCGGCTGAAACAGTTCACAGAATTCCACAAGCTTGTGGTTCCCAGGCAACCACACTGGGCTGCGATTGGCATAGCACCATTGTGAGCTGGACTTTAGGCTCTAGGATACAAGTGTGCAGTAGGAGACCTGAGTCACAATGCTGGGCATTGCCATGGAGAGCTCAGTGGCACAGAGGACCTTGTTGGGCAAGATTTATATAGGATGAATATTCTTGGCCTGGTATGCCACAATATTCTCTCTGAAGGCTTCACTGCTCAGAATTTGTGGCTGGAAATGCTTGCCAATCTACACATGGATGTACTTTTATGGGATATGAAATATGCCAGGGCCTGGCAGATGATCTCTGCCATGTCCTATCCTTGAGCATACGCTTTTCCCTTGTCATGTCTCTCATTTGTCTGAGTCCTGTTCCCTAAGCTATTCAGTCACGACTTGCTGGCATCATTCACCTGCAGTATAAGAGCTTTCTGGGAAATTTCTCAGCAGAAATCCTCTGCAAGCACATAGCTTTGGATATGAGAGACAGTGGTGGAAGTTGAATTTCAAGGGCAGATATTTGAAAACAATGAAACAAGCCCCGAATAAGATCTTTACATGTTTCCCAGATGAATATGTTTGGAAATACGGGGGAAGATGGAGATCAAGGCTGAGAAGAGTGCACACCCATTTCAAGGTACAAAAACCAGGGAAAAACATGGGAAAGCAAGAGAGCTGGTTAATCTGATGTAAAAATCTTTGATGATGAAAGGAAAATTATATTCTCATGATGATAGATTCAGGCTGTAGAAGTGAACTTCTCATGTTGGTTGTCCTATGTGTGGCCTTCTGCATTGGGCAGTGGATGCAGGACAGGAGATCTTCAAATTATCTGGTGGAACACAAAATACTGAAAAAAAATTCAGCCTAAATCCAGTGTATTCCTTCCCTTTGAGAACATATATGGATAATGTACGAAGTTTCAAAAGAGAAAATGTCTTTTGGGTCATGGTTTCAACAATGAAATTGTCAGTTCACATAACATTTTGAATTTTGCTTTCAGACTTGCTCATGTACCGGGCCTGAGTAAAGCAGAATGCAGAGTAAGCCTCTTCAATAGTTGTGCATTCCATAAGTGGTTTTAAAACCAGTGAAACCCTTTGGACTTAGTGTTTGTATTTAATTGGTTGATTGGTTTTTCAAATTGTTTGTTTTATATTTTTAACTTTGTGAGTCAGGGAAGCCCTCACTCATAGTGATTTAGACCTCTCCAAAAGCTCTGAAGTTATTCATGTAACAGCTATTACATGTTATAAGTTTCTCCTATTAAAACTTGAAAGACAAACAGACTCTGCTACTTTTCATCTAAATTCAGTGTTGGGCTAAATTCAGTGTTGGACTTTTTACAAGTCCTTTGAAATGTGTCCTCCTCTAGTCACTGGTCGTGCTGGAAATTACTTTCTTGCGAAGACAGGATTTGAGCAAATTGACACAAGTACAGTTTGCCACTACTCTGGACACCTGGTTAAATATCGAGTTGCCTAAATGGTGTGTGTTTTACTTTGATCTCTGCTCACACTTTGCTCTTCCAGTTAGAACCACAGGGCTCCAGGCCATAGCGTTCCAGGCCTAAACAAGAAAATTTCCATTCCGTTTTGTGAGTTCATTCGTCTCTCATAATTACTTTTTCCACAAATGTGTGCTTCAGGAGAGGCCATGTCCAAATGTGAGAGGCCCATTTTCTTTCACTCACTTTCAGACTTTCTAAGATTTTCAGTTACTAGACGTTTGCCCAGACTTGCCATTGTCAAGGGACAGTGCACTTCACTTGAAGTTGTGCAGTATTACTTCATGTGTCTCCGTGGAATTTCCACCAATGGGAAACTCTTGCTGTATTCATCTCCAAGTGTTTCTGCGTAAGAAAATATAAGTAACAAAGGATGTGGTTTCAAGCCCAATGAGGAAAGGAGGGATTATCTTTATTTCAGTGCAGGTTGACCTTTCAAAGAAACAGTAATTCCTATGAAATAGGAGGTAAAATCTTTTGTAAAGAGACATGGACATGACCCGCTCAAGTTTATGTCACTGTTTTTAAAACGCCAAGGGCATTTGAGAAATTCTTGGCTGCTGAATTGTCCCTTTTTTCAAATTTCTCTTAGGTAAGTCACTCCAGCTTCGTGAAACCATGGTACTGTTCCTTCCATGTAAAAAACCAGAGCAAAAAAGAAAATAAATTAAAACAAAACCCATCAAATTACATTTGAGAGCACACAATTGCTCAGCAGGCCCACTATTCAAGAAGCTAGAGGTACAGGAGCCTCAGCCTTCAGCCCATGGCCTGAAGTTTTGTCTCTATCATGGCCCCTCAATTCCCTGGCATGTCCACATTAACTCATGAATCTTTACTCATTTCCTCTTCAAATGCACAGGATCCAATATATTTGAACCCTGTTCACCTGGGCTGTAATCATCCAAGGACACACCAGAGGAAGGGCAGCCACCCCCTTGCCTGGGGCCTTGGAGCTTATCACAATAGAAATGGACACCTGAACAAGGGGAGCCAAAACAAAGAGAGGCATATTCCTAAAGTCTGAAGCACAGAAGCTACCTATAGACCAGTAGTGGGATTTCACAAATTATGTAAGAATCTCTGTGCACATGCTTGGCATGGTCGCTCATGCCTTATAATCCCAGCAATCTGGGGGCTGAGGTGGATGTATGCTTGGGAGTTCCAGTCCATCTTGGGCTACGAATTTATCTCAAGGCCTCTTTTAACAACAACATAAGATGCTGTTTCCAAAAAGAGGACAACAGAAAACTAGACACACTTGGTCCAGGTCCCTGGGTTCACTACATGAGTTGTGGAGTCTAAATATTCCATGCCATGAGAAAACAACTTGGATTTTTAGTGAAAGGGGCATTTATATCCCTTTTCTAAGGGTTTCCCTTTCAGCATGTTACATTTGAATTCTGGGAAAACCTGCTGGTGATAAGCTATCTAGCATTATGTTGGTTTAGGTATTGAGCTAGTACCTCATGTTTAGTGTTCAGGGTTATGTTGGAATGGCTGCAGACCTCCTTGAAATAGCAATTGCAGACAAGGGAACCCCGAGGAAGCTGGATAGTTGAAGCAGGCACTCCAAATATTCATGCACTGCAAGGATTCACATTCATTTTGGGACTCATGTCATGGTTGCTGGCTCTTAGTGCTAACTGATACTACCATGGTGGCAGTAATCCAGCAGAGACTGCATGTATGGTTTGCAGGTTTGCTTCCCAAGCCACCAGAAACCTGGCAGAACCCAAATCATTGTGGCATTTTCTTTCCTCCCCTGAAACATTTGGCTTTCTAAATTTGAAAATTGAATAGACTGGGCTAGTCAAGTTTGGACCCCATGTACCACCAACAGAGCTAAAGACAGAGCCAATTACTTCCCTCCACTTCTCAAAATATGTCAAATTTGCTTGATCACCACAACTTCAAAGAAAATTCTGAGGCAACTTAGAGAGGTTATTCAAATACTGCATGATTGGAATGGCTGTTTTTGTATGAGGTGGAAAGCTGCAGAGTTGGGCTGAAACTGTTCACAGAAACCCACAGGCTTGTGGTTGCCAGGCAACCACACTGGGCTGAGACTGGCTGAACATCACTGTGAGGTGGATTTTAGGCTCTAGGTTTGAAAATTTAAAAGACTGGGGTAGTCAAGTTTGGAACCCATCGACCACAGACAGACCAAAAGGTCTTTCAATTACTTCCCTCCACTTCTCAAAATATGTCAAATTTTCTTGATCACTACAACTGTAAAAAAAATTCTGAGGCAACATAGAGAGGCTAATCAAATACTGCATGATTGGAAAGGCTGTGGTTGTATGAGGTGGAACGCTGCAGAGTTCGGCTGAAACAGTTCACAGAATTCCTCAAGCTTGTGGTTCCCAGGCAACCACACTGGGCTGTGATTGGCATAGCACCATTGTGAGCTGGACTTTAGACTCTAGCATACAAGCGTGCAGTAGGAGACCTGAGTCACAATGTTGGGCTTTGCCATGGAGATCTCAGTGGCACAGAGGACCTTGTAGGGCAAGATTTAAATAGGATGAATATTCTTGGCCTGATATGCCACAATATTCTCTCTGAAGGCTTCACTGCTCAGAATTTGTGGATGGAAATGCTTGCCAATCTACACATGGATGTACTTTCAATGGGATATGAAATATGCCAGGGCCTGGCAAATGATCTCTGCCATGTCCTATCCTTGAGCATACGCTTTTCCCTTGTTATGTCTGTCATTTGGCTGAGTCCTGTTCCCTAAGCTATTCAGTCAAGACTTGCTGGCATCATTCACCTGCAGTATAAGAGCTTTCTGGGAAATTTCTCAGCAGAAATCCTCTCCAAGCACATAGGTTTGGATATGAGAGACAGTGGTGGATGTTGAATTTCAAGGGCAGATATTTGAAAACCATGAAACAAGCCCCGAATAAGATCTTTACATGTTTCCCAGATGAATATGTTTGGAAATACGGGGGAAGATGGAGATCAAGGCTGAGAAGAGTGCACACCCATTTCAAGGTACAAAAACCAGGGAAAATCATGGGAAAGCAAGAGAGCTGGTTAATCTGATGTAAAAATCTTTGATGATGAAAGACAAATTATATTCTCATGATGATAGATTCAGGCTGTAGAAGTGAACTTCTCATGTTGGTTGTCCTATGTGTGGCCTTCTGCATTGGGCAGTGGATGCAGGACAGGAGATCTTCAAATTATCTGGTGGAACACAAAATACTGAAAAAAAATTCAGCCTAAATCCTGTGTATTCCTTCCCTTTGAGAACATATATGGATAATGTACGAAGTTTCAAAAGAGAAAATGTCTTTTGGGTCATGGTTTCAACAATGAAATTGTCAGTTCACATAACATTTTGAATTTTGCTTTCACACTTGCTCATGTACCGGGCCTGACTAAAGCAGAATGCAGAGTAAGCCTCTTCAATAGTTGTGCATTCCATAAGTGGTTTTAAAACCAGTGAAACCCTTTGGACTTAGTGTTTGTATTTAATTGGTTGATTGGTTTTTCAAATTGTTTGTTTTATATTTTTAACTTTGTGAGTCAGGGAAGCCCTCACTCATAGTGATTTAGACCTCTCCAAAACTCTGAAGTTATTCATGTAACAGCTATTACATGTTATAAGTTTCTCCTATTAAAGCTTGAAAGACAAACAGACTCTGCTACTTTTCATCGAAATTCAGTGCTGGGCTAAATTCAGTGTTGGACTTTTTACAAGTCCTTTGAAATGTGTCCTCCTCTAGTCACTGGTCATGCTGGAAATTACTTTCTTGTGAAGACAGGATTTGAGCAAATTGACACAAGTACCGTTTGCCACTACTCTGGACACCTGGTTAAATATCGAGTTGCCTAAATGGTGTGTGTTTTACTTTGATCTCTGCTCACACTTTGCTCTTCCAGTTAGAACCACAGGGCTCCAGGCCATAGCGTTCCAGGCCTAAACAAGAAAATTTCCATTCCGTTTTGTGAGTTCATTCGTCTCTCATAATTACTTTTTCCACAAATGTGTGCTTCAGGAGAGGCCGTGTCCAAATGTGGAGAGGCCCATTTTCTTTCACTCACTTTCAGACTTTCTAAGATTTTCAGTTACTAGACGTTTGCCCAGACTTGCCATTGTCAAGGGACAGTGCACTTCACTTGAAGTTGTGCAGTATTACTTCATGTGTCTCCGAGGAATTTCCACCAATGGGAAACTCTTGCTGTATTCATCTCCAAGTATTTCTGCGTAAGAAAATATAAGTAACAAAGGATGTGGTTTCAAGCTCAATGAGGAAAGGAGGGATTATCTTTATTTCAGTGCAGGTTGACCTTTCAAAGAAACAGTAATTCCTATGAAATAGGAGGTAAAATCTTTTGTAAAGAGACATGGACATGACCCGCTCAAGTTTATGTCACTGTTTTTAAAACGCCAAGGGCATTTGAGAAATTCTTGGCTGCTGAATTGTTCCTTTTTTCAAATTTCTCTTAGGTAAGACACTCCAGCTTCGTCAAACCATGGTACTGTTCCTTCCATGTAAAAAACCAGAGCAAAAAAGAAAATAAATTAAAACAAAACCCATCAAATTACATTTGAGAGCACACAATTGCTCAGCAGGCCCACTATTCAAGAAGCTAGAGGTACAGAAGCCTCAGCCTTCAGCCCATGGCCTGAAGTTTTGTCTCTATCATGGCCCCTCAATTCCCTGGCATGTCCACATTAACTCATGAATCTTTATTTATTTCCTCTTCAAATGCACAGGATCCAATATATTTGAACCCTGTTCACCTGGGCTGTAATCATCCAAGGACACACCAGAGGAAGGGCAGCCACCCCCTTGCCTGGGGCCTTGGAGCTTATCACAATAGAAATGGACACCTGAACAAGGGGAGCCAAAACAAAGAGAGGCATATTCCTAAAGTCTGAAGCACAGAAGCTACCTATAGACCAGTAGTGGGATTTCACAAATTATGTAAGAATCTCTGTGCACATGCTTGGCATGGTCGCTCATGCCTATAATACCAGCAATCTGGGGGCTGAGGTAGATGTATCCTTGGGATTTCCAGTCCATCTTGGGCTACGAATTTATCTCAAGGCCTCTTTTAACAACTACATAAGATGCTGTTTCCAAAAAGAGGACAACAGAAAACTAGACACACTTGGTTCAGGTCCCTGGGTTCACTACATGAGTTGTGGAGTCTAAATATTCCATGCCATGAGAAAATAACTGGGATTTTTAGTGAAAGGGGCATTTATATCCCTTTTCTAAGGGTTTCCCTTTCACCATGTTACATTTGAATTCTGGGAAAACCTGCTGGTGATAAGCTATCTAGCATTATGTTGGTTTAGGTATTGAGCTAGTACCTCATGTTTAGTGTTCAGGGTTATGTTGGAATGGCTGCAGACCTCCTTGAAATAGCGATTGCAGACAAGGGAACCCCGAGGAAGCTGGATAGTTGAAGCAGGCACTCCAAATATTCATGCACTGCAAGGATTCACTTTCATTTTGGGACTCATCTCATGGTTGCTGGCTTTTAGTGCTAACTGATACTACCATGGTGGCAGTAATCCAGCAGAGACTGCATGTATGGTTTGCAGGTTTGCTTCCCAAGCCACCAGAAACCTGGCAGAACCCAAATCATTGTGGCATTTCCTTTCCTCCCCTGAAACATTTGGCTTTCTAAGTTTGAAAATTGAATAGACTGGGCTAGTCAAGTTTGGACCCCATGTACCACCAACAGAGAGCTAAAGACAGAGCCAATTACTTCCCTCCACTTGTCAAAATATGTCAAATTTGCTTGATCACCACAACTTCAAAGAAAATTCTGAGGCAACTTAGAGAGGTGAATCAAATACTGCCTGATTGGAATGGCTGTTTTTGTATGAGGTGGAAACCTGCAGAGTTGGGCTGAAACTGTTCACAGAAACCCACAGGCTTGTGGTTGCCAGGCAACCACACTGGGCTGAGACTGGCTGAACATCACTGTGAGGTGGATTTTAGGCTCTAGGTTTGAAAATTTAAAAGACTGGGGTAGTCAAGTTTGGAAACCATCGACCACAGACAGACCAAAAGGTCTTTCAATTACTTCCCTCCACTTCTCAAAATATGTCAAATTTTCTTGATCACTACAACTGTAAAAAAAATTCTGAGGCAACATAGAGAGGCTAATCAAATACTGCATGATTGGAAAGGCTGTGGTTGTATGAGGTGGAACGCTGCAGAGTTCGGCTGAAACAGTTCACAGAATTCCACAAGCTTGTGGTTCCCAGGCAACCACACTGGGCTGCGATTGGCATAGCACCATTGTGAGCTGGACTTTAGGCTCTAGGATACAAGTGTGCAGTAGGAGACCTGAGTCACAATGCTGGGCATTGCCATGGAGAGCTCAGTGGCACAGAGGACCTTGTTGGGCAAGATTTATATAGGATGAATATTCTTGGCCTGGTATGCCACAATATTCTCTCTGAAGGCTTCACTGCTCAGAATTTGTGGCTGGAAATGCTTGCCAATCTACACATGGATGTACTTTTATGGGATATGAAATATGCCAGGGCCTGGCAGATGATCTCTGCCATGTCCTATCCTTGAGCATACGCTTTTCCCTTGTCATGTCTCTCATTTGTCTGAGTCCTGTTCCCTAAGCTATTCAGTCACGACTTGCTGGCATCATTCACCTGCAGTATAAGAGCTTTCTGGGAAATTTCTCAGCAGAAATCCTCTGCAAGCACATAGCTTTGGATATGAGAGACAGTGGTGGAAGTTGAATTTCAAGGGCAGATATTTGAAAACAATGAAACAAGCCCCGAATAAGATCTTTACATGTTTCCCAGATGAATATGTTTGGAAATACGGGGGAAGATGGAGATCAAGGCTGAGAAGAGTGCACACCCATTTCAAGGTACAAAAACCAGGGAAAAACATGGGAAAGCAAGAGAGCTGGTTAATCTGATGTAAAAATCTTTGATGATGAAAGGAAAATTATATTCTCATGATGATAGATTCAGGCTGTAGAAGTGAACTTCTCATGTTGGTTGTCCTATGTGTGGCCTTCTGCATTGGGCAGTGGATGCAGGACAGGAGATCTTCAAATTATCTGGTGGAACACAAAATACTGAAAAAAAATTCAGCCTAAATCCAGTGTATTCCTTCCCTTTGAGAACATATATGGATAATGTACGAAGTTTCAAAAGAGAAAATGTCTTTTGGGTCATGGTTTCAACAATGAAATTGTCAGTTCACATAACATTTTGAATTTTGCTTTCAGACTTGCTCATGTACCGGGCCTGAGTAAAGCAGAATGCAGAGTAAGCCTCTTCAATAGTTGTGCATTCCATAAGTGGTTTTAAAACCAGTGAAACCCTTTGGACTTAGTGTTTGTATTTAATTGGTTGATTGGTTTTTCAAATTGTTTGTTTTATATTTTTAACTTTGTGAGTCAGGGAAGCCCTCACTCATAGTGATTTAGACCTCTCCAAAAGCTCTGAAGTTATTCATGTAACAGCTATTACATGTTATAAGTTTCTCCTATTAAAACTTGAAAGACAAACAGACTCTGCTACTTTTCATCTAAATTCAGTGTTGGGCTAAATTCAGTGTTGGACTTTTTACAAGTCCTTTGAAATGTGTCCTCCTCTAGTCACTGGTCGTGCTGGAAATTACTTTCTTGCGAAGACAGGATTTGAGCAAATTGACACAAGTACAGTTTGCCACTACTCTGGACACCTGGTTAAATATCGAGTTGCCTAAATGGTGTGTGTTTTACTTTGATCTCTGCTCACACTTTGCTCTTCCAGTTAGAACCACAGGGCTCCAGGCCATAGCGTTCCAGGCCTAAACAAGAAAATTTCCATTCCGTTTTGTGAGTTCATTCGTCTCTCATAATTACTTTTTCCACAAATGTGTGCTTCAGGAGAGGCCATGTCCAAATGTGAGAGGCCCATTTTCTTTCACTCACTTTCAGACTTTCTAAGATTTTCAGTTACTAGACGTTTGCCCAGACTTGCCATTGTCAAGGGACAGTGCACTTCACTTGAAGTTGTGCAGTATTACTTCATGTGTCTCCGTGGAATTTCCACCAATGGGAAACTCTTGCTGTATTCATCTCCAAGTGTTTCTGCGTAAGAAAATATAAGTAACAAAGGATGTGGTTTCAAGCCCAATGAGGAAAGGAGGGATTATCTTTATTTCAGTGCAGGTTGACCTTTCAAAGAAACAGTAATTCCTATGAAATAGGAGGTAAAATCTTTTGTAAAGAGACATGGACATGACCCGCTCAAGTTTATGTCACTGTTTTTAAAACGCCAAGGGCATTTGAGAAATTCTTGGCTGCTGAATTGTCCCTTTTTTCAAATTTCTCTTAGGTAAGTCACTCCAGCTTCGTGAAACCATGGTACTGTTCCTTCCATGTAAAAAACCAGAGCAAAAAAGAAAATAAATTAAAACAAAACCCATCAAATTACATTTGAGAGCACACAATTGCTCAGCAGGCCCACTATTCAAGAAGCTAGAGGTACAGGAGCCTCAGCCTTCAGCCCATGGCCTGAAGTTTTGTCTCTATCATGGCCCCTCAATTCCCTGGCATGTCCACATTAACTCATGAATCTTTACTCATTTCCTCTTCAAATGCACAGGATCCAATATATTTGAACCCTGTTCACCTGGGCTGTAATCATCCAAGGACACACCAGAGGAAGGGCAGCCACCCCCTTGCCTGGGGCCTTGGAGCTTATCACAATAGAAATGGACACCTGAACAAGGGGAGCCAAAACAAAGAGAGGCATATTCCTAAAGTCTGAAGCACAGAAGCTACCTATAGACCAGTAGTGGGATTTCACAAATTATGTAAGAATCTCTGTGCACATGCTTGGCATGGTCGCTCATGCCTTATAATCCCAGCAATCTGGGGGCTGAGGTGGATGTATGCTTGGGAGTTCCAGTCCATCTTGGGCTACGAATTTATCTCAAGGCCTCTTTTAACAACAACATAAGATGCTGTTTCCAAAAAGAGGACAACAGAAAACTAGACACACTTGGTCCAGGTCCCTGGGTTCACTACATGAGTTGTGGAGTCTAAATATTCCATGCCATGAGAAAACAACTTGGATTTTTAGTGAAAGGGGCATTTATATCCCTTTTCTAAGGGTTTCCCTTTCAGCATGTTACATTTGAATTCTGGGAAAACCTGCTGGTGATAAGCTATCTAGCATTATGTTGGTTTAGGTATTGAGCTAGTACCTCATGTTTAGTGTTCAGGGTTATGTTGGAATGGCTGCAGACCTCCTTGAAATAGCAATTGCAGACAAGGGAACCCCGAGGAAGCTGGATAGTTGAAGCAGGCACTCCAAATATTCATGCACTGCAAGGATTCACATTCATTTTGGGACTCATGTCATGGTTGCTGGCTCTTAGTGCTAACTGATACTACCATGGTGGCAGTAATCCAGCAGAGACTGCATGTATGGTTTGCAGGTTTGCTTCCCAAGCCACCAGAAACCTGGCAGAACCCAAATCATTGTGGCATTTTCTTTCCTCCCCTGAAACATTTGGCTTTCTAAATTTGAAAATTGAATAGACTGGGCTAGTCAAGTTTGGACCCCATGTACCACCAACAGAGCTAAAGACAGAGCCAATTACTTCCCTCCACTTCTCAAAATATGTCAAATTTGCTTGATCACCACAACTTCAAAGAAAATTCTGAGGCAACTTAGAGAGGTTATTCAAATACTGCATGATTGGAATGGCTGTTTTTGTATGAGGTGGAAAGCTGCAGAGTTGGGCTGAAACTGTTCACAGAAACCCACAGGCTTGTGGTTGCCAGGCAACCACACTGGGCTGAGACTGGCTGAACATCACTGTGAGGTGGATTTTAGGCTCTAGGTTTGAAAATTTAAAAGACTGGGGTAGTCAAGTTTGGAACCCATCGACCACAGACAGACCAAAAGGTCTTTCAATTACTTCCCTCCACTTCTCAAAATATGTCAAATTTTCTTGATCACTACAACTGTAAAAAAAATTCTGAGGCAACATAGAGAGGCTAATCAAATACTGCATGATTGGAAAGGCTGTGGTTGTATGAGGTGGAACGCTGCAGAGTTCGGCTGAAACAGTTCACAGAATTCCTCAAGCTTGTGGTTCCCAGGCAACCACACTGGGCTGTGATTGGCATAGCACCATTGTGAGCTGGACTTTAGACTCTAGCATACAAGCGTGCAGTAGGAGACCTGAGTCACAATGTTGGGCTTTGCCATGGAGATCTCAGTGGCACAGAGGACCTTGTAGGGCAAGATTTAAATAGGATGAATATTCTTGGCCTGATATGCCACAATATTCTCTCTGAAGGCTTCACTGCTCAGAATTTGTGGATGGAAATGCTTGCCAATCTACACATGGATGTACTTTCAATGGGATATGAAATATGCCAGGGCCTGGCAAATGATCTCTGCCATGTCCTATCCTTGAGCATACGCTTTTCCCTTGTTATGTCTGTCATTTGGCTGAGTCCTGTTCCCTAAGCTATTCAGTCAAGACTTGCTGGCATCATTCACCTGCAGTATAAGAGCTTTCTGGGAAATTTCTCAGCAGAAATCCTCTCCAAGCACATAGGTTTGGATATGAGAGACAGTGGTGGATGTTGAATTTCAAGGGCAGATATTTGAAAACCATGAAACAAGCCCCGAATAAGATCTTTACATGTTTCCCAGATGAATATGTTTGGAAATACGGGGGAAGATGGAGATCAAGGCTGAGAAGAGTGCACACCCATTTCAAGGTACAAAAACCAGGGAAAATCATGGGAAAGCAAGAGAGCTGGTTAATCTGATGTAAAAATCTTTGATGATGAAAGACAAATTATATTCTCATGATGATAGATTCAGGCTGTAGAAGTGAACTTCTCATGTTGGTTGTCCTATGTGTGGCCTTCTGCATTGGGCAGTGGATGCAGGACAGGAGATCTTCAAATTATCTGGTGGAACACAAAATACTGAAAAAAAATTCAGCCTAAATCCTGTGTATTCCTTCCCTTTGAGAACATATATGGATAATGTACGAAGTTTCAAAAGAGAAAATGTCTTTTGGGTCATGGTTTCAACAATGAAATTGTCAGTTCACATAACATTTTGAATTTTGCTTTCACACTTGCTCATGTACCGGGCCTGACTAAAGCAGAATGCAGAGTAAGCCTCTTCAATAGTTGTGCATTCCATAAGTGGTTTTAAAACCAGTGAAACCCTTTGGACTTAGTGTTTGTATTTAATTGGTTGATTGGTTTTTCAAATTGTTTGTTTTATATTTTTAACTTTGTGAGTCAGGGAAGCCCTCACTCATAGTGATTTAGACCTCTCCAAAACTCTGAAGTTATTCATGTAACAGCTATTACATGTTATAAGTTTCTCCTATTAAAGCTTGAAAGACAAACAGACTCTGCTACTTTTCATCGAAATTCAGTGCTGGGCTAAATTCAGTGTTGGACTTTTTACAAGTCCTTTGAAATGTGTCCTCCTCTAGTCACTGGTCATGCTGGAAATTACTTTCTTGTGAAGACAGGATTTGAGCAAATTGACACAAGTACCGTTTGCCACTACTCTGGACACCTGGTTAAATATCGAGTTGCCTAAATGGTGTGTGTTTTACTTTGATCTCTGCTCACACTTTGCTCTTCCAGTTAGAACCACAGGGCTCCAGGCCATAGCGTTCCAGGCCTAAACAAGAAAATTTCCATTCCGTTTTGTGAGTTCATTCGTCTCTCATAATTACTTTTTCCACAAATGTGTGCTTCAGGAGAGGCCGTGTCCAAATGTGGAGAGGCCCATTTTCTTTCACTCACTTTCAGACTTTCTAAGATTTTCAGTTACTAGACGTTTGCCCAGACTTGCCATTGTCAAGGGACAGTGCACTTCACTTGAAGTTGTGCAGTATTACTTCATGTGTCTCCGAGGAATTTCCACCAATGGGAAACTCTTGCTGTATTCATCTCCAAGTATTTCTGCGTAAGAAAATATAAGTAACAAAGGATGTGGTTTCAAGCTCAATGAGGAAAGGAGGGATTATCTTTATTTCAGTGCAGGTTGACCTTTCAAAGAAACAGTAATTCCTATGAAATAGGAGGTAAAATCTTTTGTAAAGAGACATGGACATGACCCGCTCAAGTTTATGTCACTGTTTTTAAAACGCCAAGGGCATTTGAGAAATTCTTGGCTGCTGAATTGTTCCTTTTTTCAAATTTCTCTTAGGTAAGACACTCCAGCTTCGTCAAACCATGGTACTGTTCCTTCCATGTAAAAAACCAGAGCAAAAAAGAAAATAAATTAAAACAAAACCCATCAAATTACATTTGAGAGCACACAATTGCTCAGCAGGCCCACTATTCAAGAAGCTAGAGGTACAGAAGCCTCAGCCTTCAGCCCATGGCCTGAAGTTTTGTCTCTATCATGGCCCCTCAATTCCCTGGCATGTCCACATTAACTCATGAATCTTTATTTATTTCCTCTTCAAATGCACAGGATCCAATATATTTGAACCCTGTTCACCTGGGCTGTAATCATCCAAGGACACACCAGAGGAAGGGCAGCCACCCCCTTGCCTGGGGCCTTGGAGCTTATCACAATAGAAATGGACACCTGAACAAGGGGAGCCAAAACAAAGAGAGGCATATTCCTAAAGTCTGAAGCACAGAAGCTACCTATAGACCAGTAGTGGGATTTCACAAATTATGTAAGAATCTCTGTGCACATGCTTGGCATGGTCGCTCATGCCTATAATACCAGCAATCTGGGGGCTGAGGTAGATGTATCCTTGGGATTTCCAGTCCATCTTGGGCTACGAATTTATCTCAAGGCCTCTTTTAACAACTACATAAGATGCTGTTTCCAAAAAGAGGACAACAGAAAACTAGACACACTTGGTTCAGGTCCCTGGGTTCACTACATGAGTTGTGGAGTCTAAATATTCCATGCCATGAGAAAATAACTGGGATTTTTAGTGAAAGGGGCATTTATATCCCTTTTCTAAGGGTTTCCCTTTCACCATGTTACATTTGAATTCTGGGAAAACCTGCTGGTGATAAGCTATCTAGCATTATGTTGGTTTAGGTATTGAGCTAGTACCTCATGTTTAGTGTTCAGGGTTATGTTGGAATGGCTGCAGACCTCCTTGAAATAGCGATTGCAGACAAGGGAACCCCGAGGAAGCTGGATAGTTGAAGCAGGCACTCCAAATATTCATGCACTGCAAGGATTCACTTTCATTTTGGGACTCATCTCATGGTTGCTGGCTTTTAGTGCTAACTGATACTACCATGGTGGCAGTAATCCAGCAGAGACTGCATGTATGGTTTGCAGGTTTGCTTCCCAAGCCACCAGAAACCTGGCAGAACCCAAATCATTGTGGCATTTCCTTTCCTCCCCTGAAACATTTGGCTTTCTAAGTTTGAAAATTGAATAGACTGGGCTAGTCAAGTTTGGACCCCATGTACCACCAACAGAGAGCTAAAGACAGAGCCAATTACTTCCCTCCACTTGTCAAAATATGTCAAATTTGCTTGATCACCACAACTTCAAAGAAAATTCTGAGGCAACTTAGAGAGGTGAATCAAATACTGCCTGATTGGAATGGCTGTTTTTGTATGAGGTGGAAACCTGCAGAGTTGGGCTGAAACTGTTCACAGAAACCCACAGGCTTGTGGTTGCCAGGCAACCACACTGGGCTGAGACTGGCTGAACATCACTGTGAGGTGGATTTTAGGCTCTAGGTTTGAAAATTTAAAAGACTGGGGTAGTCAAGTTTGGAAACCATCGACCACAGACAGACCAAAAGGTCTTTCAATTACTTCCCTCCACTTCTCAAAATATGTCAAATTTTCTTGATCACTACAACTGTAAAAAAAATTCTGAGGCAACATAGAGAGGCTAATCAAATACTGCATGATTGGAAAGGCTGTGGTTGTATGAGGTGGAACGCTGCAGAGTTCGGCTGAAACAGTTCACAGAATTCCACAAGCTTGTGGTTCCCAGGCAACCACACTGGGCTGCGATTGGCATAGCACCATTGTGAGCTGGACTTTAGGCTCTAGGATACAAGTGTGCAGTAGGAGACCTGAGTCACAATGCTGGGCATTGCCATGGAGAGCTCAGTGGCACAGAGGACCTTGTTGGGCAAGATTTATATAGGATGAATATTCTTGGCCTGGTATGCCACAATATTCTCTCTGAAGGCTTCACTGCTCAGAATTTGTGGCTGGAAATGCTTGCCAATCTACACATGGATGTACTTTTATGGGATATGAAATATGCCAGGGCCTGGCAGATGATCTCTGCCATGTCCTATCCTTGAGCATACGCTTTTCCCTTGTCATGTCTCTCATTTGTCTGAGTCCTGTTCCCTAAGCTATTCAGTCACGACTTGCTGGCATCATTCACCTGCAGTATAAGAGCTTTCTGGGAAATTTCTCAGCAGAAATCCTCTGCAAGCACATAGCTTTGGATATGAGAGACAGTGGTGGAAGTTGAATTTCAAGGGCAGATATTTGAAAACAATGAAACAAGCCCCGAATAAGATCTTTACATGTTTCCCAGATGAATATGTTTGGAAATACGGGGGAAGATGGAGATCAAGGCTGAGAAGAGTGCACACCCATTTCAAGGTACAAAAACCAGGGAAAAACATGGGAAAGCAAGAGAGCTGGTTAATCTGATGTAAAAATCTTTGATGATGAAAGGAAAATTATATTCTCATGATGATAGATTCAGGCTGTAGAAGTGAACTTCTCATGTTGGTTGTCCTATGTGTGGCCTTCTGCATTGGGCAGTGGATGCAGGACAGGAGATCTTCAAATTATCTGGTGGAACACAAAATACTGAAAAAAAATTCAGCCTAAATCCAGTGTATTCCTTCCCTTTGAGAACATATATGGATAATGTACGAAGTTTCAAAAGAGAAAATGTCTTTTGGGTCATGGTTTCAACAATGAAATTGTCAGTTCACATAACATTTTGAATTTTGCTTTCAGACTTGCTCATGTACCGGGCCTGAGTAAAGCAGAATGCAGAGTAAGCCTCTTCAATAGTTGTGCATTCCATAAGTGGTTTTAAAACCAGTGAAACCCTTTGGACTTAGTGTTTGTATTTAATTGGTTGATTGGTTTTTCAAATTGTTTGTTTTATATTTTTAACTTTGTGAGTCAGGGAAGCCCTCACTCATAGTGATTTAGACCTCTCCAAAAGCTCTGAAGTTATTCATGTAACAGCTATTACATGTTATAAGTTTCTCCTATTAAAACTTGAAAGACAAACAGACTCTGCTACTTTTCATCTAAATTCAGTGTTGGGCTAAATTCAGTGTTGGACTTTTTACAAGTCCTTTGAAATGTGTCCTCCTCTAGTCACTGGTCGTGCTGGAAATTACTTTCTTGCGAAGACAGGATTTGAGCAAATTGACACAAGTACAGTTTGCCACTACTCTGGACACCTGGTTAAATATCGAGTTGCCTAAATGGTGTGTGTTTTACTTTGATCTCTGCTCAC
Source organism: Cavia porcellus (assembly GCF_034190915.1). Taxonomy (NCBI): domain Eukaryota; kingdom Metazoa; phylum Chordata; class Mammalia; order Rodentia; family Caviidae; genus Cavia; species Cavia porcellus. Next base: position 5,883,467 of record NW_026947528.1, read on the forward strand.
ACTTTGCTCTTCCAGTTAGAACCACAGGGCTCCAGGCCATAGCGTTCCAGGCCTAAACAAGAAAATTTCCATTCCGTTTTGTGAGTTCATTCGTCTCTCATAATTACTTTTTCCACAAATGTGTGCTTCAGGAGAGGCCATGTCCAAATGTGAGAGGCCCATTTTCTTTCACTCACTTTCAGACTTTCTAAGATTTTCAGTTACTAGACGTTTGCCCAGACTTGCCATTGTCAAGGGACAGTGCACTTCACTTGAAGTTGTGCAGTATTACTTCATGTGTCTCCGTGGAATTTCCACCAATGGGAAACTCTTGCTGTATTCATCTCCAAGTGTTTCTGCGTAAGAAAATATAAGTAACAAAGGATGTGGTTTCAAGCCCAATGAGGAAAGGAGGGATTATCTTTATTTCAGTGCAGGTTGACCTTTCAAAGAAACAGTAATTCCTATGAAATAGGAGGTAAAATCTTTTGTAAAGAGACATGGACATGACCCGCTCAAGTTTATGTCACTGTTTTTAAAACGCCAAGGGCATTTGAGAAATTCTTGGCTGCTGAATTGTCCCTTTTTTCAAATTTCTCTTAGGTAAGTCACTCCAGCTTCGTGAAACCATGGTACTGTTCCTTCCATGTAAAAAACCAGAGCAAAAAAGAAAATAAATTAAAACAAAACCCATCAAATTACATTTGAGAGCACACAATTGCTCAGCAGGCCCCCTATTCAAGAAGCTAGAGGTACAGGAGCCTCAGCCTTCAGCCCATGGCCTGAAGTTTTGTCTCTATCATGGCCCCTCAATTCCCTGGCATGTCCACATTAACTCATGAATCTTTACTCATTTCCTCTTCAAATGCACAGGATCCAATATATTTGAACCCTGTTCACCTGGGCTGTAATCATCCAAGGACACACCAGAGGAAGGGCAGCCACCCCCTTGCCTGGGGCCTTGGAGCTTATCACAATAGAAATGGACACCTGAACAAGGGGAGCCAAAACAAAGAGAGGCATATTCCTAAAGTCTGAAGCACAGAAACTACCTATAGACCAGTAGTGGCATTTCACAAATTATGTAAGAATCTCTGTGCACATGCTTGGCATGGTCGCTCATGCCTATAATCCCAGCAATCTGGGGGCTGAGGTGGATGTATCCTTGGGAGTTTCAGTCCATCTTGGGCTTCGAATTTATCTCAAGGCCTCTTTTAACAACTACATAAGATGCTGTTTCCAAAAAGAGGACAACAGAAAACTAGACACACTTGGTCCAGGTCCCTGGGTTCACTACATGTGTTGTGGAGTCTAAATATTCCATGCCATGAGAAAATACCTGCAATTTTTAGTGAAAGGGGCATTTATAACCCTTTTCTATGGGTTTCCCTTTCACCATGTTACATTTGAATTCTGGGAAAACCTGCTGGTGATAAGCTATCTAGCATTATGTTGGTTTAGGTATTGAGCTAGTACCTCATGTTTAGTGTTCAGGGTTATGTTGGAATGGCTGCAGACCTCCTTGAAATAGCGATTGCAGACAAGGGAACCCCGAGGAAGCTGGATAGTTGAAGCAGGCACTCCAAATATTCATGCACTGCAAGGATTCACTTTCATTTTGGGACTCATCTCATGGTTGCTGGCTTTTAGTGCTAACTGATACTACCATGGTGGCAGTAATCCAGCAGAGACTACATGTATGGTTTGCAGGTTTGCTTCCCAAGCCACCAGAAACCTGGCAGAACCCAAATCATTGTGGCATTTTCTTTCCTCCCCTGAAACATTTGGCTTTCTAAGTTTGAAAATTGAATAGACTGGGCTAGTCAAGTTTGGACCCCATGTACCAACAACAGAGCTAAAGACAGAGCCAATTACTTCCCTCCACTTGTCAAAATATGTCAAATTTGCTTGATCACCACAACTTCAAAGAAAAATCTGAGGCAACTTAGAGAGGTGAATCAAATACTGCATGATTGGAATGGCTGTTTTTGTATGAGGTGGAAAGCTGCAGAGATGGGCTGAAACTGTTCACAGAAACCCACAGGCTTGTGGTTGCCAGGCAACCACACTGGGCTGAGACTGGCTGAACATCACTGTGAGGTGGATTTTAGGCTCTAGGTTTGAAAATTTAAAAGACTGGGCTAGGCAAGTTTGGAACCCATCGACCACAGACAGACCAAACGGTCTTTCAATTACTTCCCTCCACTTCTCAAAATATGTCAAATTTTCTTGATCACTACAACTGTAAAAAAAATTCTGAGGCAACATAGAGAGGCTAATCAAATACTGCATGATTGGAAAGGCTGTGGTTGTATGAGGTGGAACGCTGCAGAGTTCGGCTGAAACAGTTCACAGAATTCCACAAGCTTGTGGTTCCCAGGCAACCACACTGGGCTGCGATTGGCATAGCACCATTGTGAGCTGGACTTTAGGCTCTAGGATACAAGCGTGCAGTAGGAGACCTGAGTCCCAATGCTGGGCTTTGCCATGGAAATCTCAGTGGCACAGAGGACCTTGTAGGGCAAGATTTAAATAGGATGAATATTCTTGGCCTGATATGCCACAATATTCTCTCTGAAGGCTTCACTGCTCAGAATTTGTGGATGGAAATGCTTGCCAATCTACACATGGATGTACTTTCAATGGGATATGAAATATGCCAGGGCCTGGCAAATGATCTCTGCCATGTCCTATCCTTGAGCATACGCTTTTCCCTTGTTATGTCTGTCATTTGGCTGAGTCCTGTTCCCTAAGCTATTCAGTCAAGACTTGCTGGCATCATTCACCTGCAGTATAAGAGCTTTCTGGGAAATTTCTCAGCAGAAATCCTCTGCAAGCACATAGCTTTGGATATGAGAGACAGTGGTGGAAGTTGAATTTCAAGGGCAGATATTTCAAAACCATGAAACAAGCCCCGAATAAGATCTTTACATGTTTCCCAGATGAATATGTTTGGAAATACGGGGGAAGATGGAGATCAAGGCTGAGAAGAGTGCACACCCATTTCAAGGTACAAAAACCAGGGAAAAACATGGGAAAGCAAGAGAGCTGGTTAATCTGATGTAAAAATCTTTGATGATGAAAGGAAAATTATATTCTCATGATGATATATTCAGGCTGTAGAAGTGAACTTCTCATGTTGGTTGTCCTATGTGTGGCCTTCTGCATTGGGCAGTGGATGCAGGACAGGAGATCTTCAAATTATCTGGTGGAACACAAAATACTGAAAAAAAATTCAGCCTAAATCCTGTGTATTCCTTCCCTTTGAGAACATATATGGATAATGTACGAAGTTTCAAAAGAGAAAATGTCTTTTGGGTCATGGTTTCAACAAGGAAATTGTCAGTTCACATAACATTTTGAATTTTGCTTTCACACTTGCTCATGTACCGGGCCTGAGTAAAGCAGAATGCAGAGTAAGCCTCTTCAATAGTTGTGCATTCCATAAGTGGTTTTAAAACCAGTGAAACCCATTGGACTTAGTGTTTGTATTTAATTGGTTGATTGGTTTTTCAAATTGTTTGTTTTATATTTTTAACTTTGTGAGTCAGGGAAGCCCTCACTCATAGTGATTTAGACCTCTCCAAAAGCTCTGAAGTTATTCATGTAACAGCTATTACATGTTATAAGTTTCTCCTATTAAAACTTGAAAGACAAACAGACTCTGCTACTTTTCATCTAAATTCAGTGTTGGGCTAAATTCAGTGTTGGACTTTTTACAAGTCCTTTGAAATGTGTCCTCCTCTAGTCACTGGTCGTGCTGGAAATTACTTTCTTGCGAAGACAGGATTTGAGCAAATTGACACAAGTACAGTTTGCCACTACTCTGGACACCTGGTTAAATATCCAGTTGCCTAAATGGTGTGTGTTTTACTTTGATCTCTGCTCACACTTTGCTCTTCCAGTTAGAACCACAGGGCTCCAGGCCATAGCGTTCCAGGCCTAAACAAGAAAATTTCCATTCCGTTTTGTGAGTTCATTCGTCTCTCATAATTACTTTTTCCACAAATGTGTGCTTGAGGAGAGGCCGTGTCCAAATGTGGATAGGCCCATTTTCTTTCACTCACTTTCAGACTTTCTAAGATTTTCAGTTACTAGACGTTTGCCCAGACTTGCCATTGTCAAGGGACAGTGCACTTCACTTGAAGTTGTGCAGTATTACTTCATGTGTCTCCGTGGAATTTCCACCAATGGGAAACTCTTGCTGTATTCATCTCCAAGTGTTTCTGCGTAAGAAAATATAAGTAACAAAGGATGTGGTTTCAAGCCCAATGAGGAAAGGAGGGATTATCTTTATTTCAGTGCAGGTTGACCTTTCAAAGAAACAGTAATTCCTATGAAATAGGAGGTAAAATCTTTTGTAAAGAGACATGGACATGACCCGCTCAAGTTTATGTCACTGTTTTTAAAACGCCAAGGGCATTTCAGAAATTCTTGGCTGCTGAATTGTTCCTTTTTTTCAAATTTCTCTTAGGTAAGACACTCCAGCTTCGTGAAACCATGGTACTGTTCCTTCCATGTAAAAAACCAGAGCAAAAAAGAAAATAAATTAAAACAAAACCCATCAAATTACATTTGAGAGCACACAATTGCTCAGCAGGCCCACTATTCAAGAAGCTAGAGGTACAGAAGCCTCAGCCTTCAGCCCATGGCCTGAAGTTTTGTCTCTATCATGGCCCCTCAATTCCCTGGCATGTCCACATTAACTCATGAATCTTTACTCATTTCCTCTTCAAATGCACAGGATCCAATATATTTGAACCCTGTTCACCTGGGCTGTAATCATCCAAGGACACAACAGAGGAAGGGGAGCCACCCCCTTGCCTGGGGCCTTGGAGCTTATCACAATAGAAATGGACACCTGAACAAGGGGAGCCAAAACAAAGAGAGGCATATTCCTAAAGTCTGAAGCACAGAAGCTACCTATAGACCAGTAGTGGGATTTCACAAATTATGTAAGAATCTCTGTGCACATGCTTGGCATGGTCGCTCATGCCTTATAATCCCAGCAATCTGGGGGCTGAGGTGGATGTATGCTTGGGAGTTCCAGTCCATCTTGGGCTACGAATTTATCTCAAGGCCTCTTTTAACAACAACATAAGATGCTGTTTCCAAAAAGAGGACAACAGAAAACTAGACACACTTGGTCCAGGTCCCTGGGTTCACTACATGAGTTGTGGAGTCTAAATATTCCATGCCATGAGAAAACAACTTGGATTTTTAGTGAAAGGGGCATTTATATCCCTTTTCTAAGGGTTTCCCTTTCAGCATGTTACATTTGAATTCTGGGAAAACCTGCTGGTGATAAGCTATCTAGCATTATGTTGGTTTAGGTATTGAGCTAGTACCTCATGTTTAGTGTTCAGGGTTATGTTGGAATGGCTGCAGACCTCCTTGAAATAGCAATTGCAGACAAGGGAACCCCGAGGAAGCTGGATAGTTGAAGCAGGCACTCCAAATATTCATGCACTGCAAGGATTCACATTCATTTTGGGACTCATGTCATGGTTGCTGGCTCTTAGTGCTAACTGATACTACCATGGTGGCAGTAATCCAGCAGAGACTGCATGTATGGTTTGCAGGTTTGCTTCCCAAGCCACCAGAAACCTGGCAGAACCCAAATCATTGTGGCATTTTCTTTCCTCCCCTGAAACATTTGGCTTTCTAAATTTGAAAATTGAATAGACTGGGCTAGTCAAGTTTGGACCCCATGTACCCCCAACATAGCTAAAGACAGAGCCAATTACTTCCCTCCACTTCTCAAAATATGTCAAATTTGCTTGATCACCACAACTTCAAAGAAAATTCTGAGGCAACTTAGAGAGGTTATTCAAATACTGCATGATTGGAATGGCTGTTTTTGTATGAGGTGGAAAGCTGCAGAGTTGGGCTGAAACTGTTCACAGAAACCCACAGGCTTGTGGTTGCCAGGCAACCACACTGGGCTGAGACTGCCTGAACATCACTGTGAGGTGGATTTTAGGCTCTAGGTTTGAAAATTTAAAAGACTGGGGTAGTCAAGTTTGGAACCCATCGACCACAGACAGACCAAAAGGTCTTTCAATTACTTCCCTCCACTTCTCAAAATATGTCAAATTTTCTTGATCACTACAACTGTAAAAAAAATTCTGAGGCAACATAGAGAGGCTAATCAAATACTGCATGATTGGAAAGGCTGTGGTTGTATGAGGTGGAACGCTGCAGAGTTCGGCTGAAACAGTTCACAGAATTCCTCAAGCTTGTGGTTCCCAGGCAACCACACTGGGCTGTGATTGGCATAGCACCATTGTGAGCTGGACTTTAGACTCTAGCATACAAGCGTGCAGTAGGAGACCTGAGTCACAATGTTGGGCTTTGCCATGGAGATCTCAGTGGCACAGAGGACCTTGTAGGGCAAGATTTAAATAGGATGAATATTCTTGGCCTGATATGCCACAATATTCTCTCTGAAGGCTTCACTGCTCAGAATTTGTGGATGGAAATGCTTGCCAATCTACACATGGATGTACTTTCAATGGGATATGAAATATGCCAGGGCCTGGCAAATGATCTCTGCCATGTCCTATCCTTGAGCATACGCTTTTCCCTTGTTATGTCTGTCATTTGGCTGAGTCCTGTTCCCTAAGCTATTCAGTCAAGACTTGCTGGCATCATTCACCTGCAGTATAAGAGCTTTCTGGGAAATTTCTCAGCAGAAATCCTCTCCAAGCACATAGCTTTGGATATGAGAGACAGTGGTGGAAGTTGAATTTCAAGGGCAGATATTTGAAAACCATGAAACAAGCCCCGAATAAGATCTTTACATGTTTCCCAGATGAATATGTTTGGAAATACGGGGGAAGATGGAGATCAAGGCTGAGAAGAGTGCACACCCATTTCAAGGTACAAAAACCAGGGAAAATCATGGGAAAGCAAGAGAGCTGGTTAATCTGATGTAAAAATCTTTGATGATGAAAGACAAATTATATTCTCATGATGATAGATTCAGGCTGTAGAAGTGAACTTCTCATGTTGGTTGTCCTATGTGTGGCCTTCTGCATTGGGCAGTGGATGCAGGACAGGAGATCTTCAAATTATCTGGTGGAACACAAAATACTGAAAAAAAATTCAGCCTAAATCCTGTGTATTCCTTCCCTTTGAGAACATATATGGATAATGTACGAAGTTTCAAAAGAGAAAATGTCTTTTGGGTCATGGTTTCAACAATGAAATTGTCAGTTCACATAACATTTTGAATTTTGCTTTCACACTTGCTCATGTACCGGGCCTGACTAAAGCAGAATGCAGAGTAAGCCTCTTCAATAGTTGTGCATTCCATAAGTGGTTTTAAAACCAGTGAAACCCTTTGGACTTAGTGTTTGTATTTAATTGGTTGATTGGTTTTTCAAATTGTTTGTTTTATATTTTTAACTTTGTGAGTCAGGGAAGCCCTCACTCATAGTGATTTAGACCTCTCCAAAAGCTCTGAAGTTATTCATGTAACAGCTATTACATGTTATAAGTTTCTCCTATTAAAGCTTGAAAGACAAACAGACTCTGCTACTTTTCATCTAAATTCAGTGCTGGGCTAAATTCAGTGTTGGACTTTTTACAAGTCCTTTGAAATGTGTCCTCCTCTAGTCACTGGTCATGCTGGAAATTACTTTCTTGTGAAGACAGGATTTGAGCAAATTGACACAAGTACCGTTTGCCACTACTCTGGACACCTGGTTAAATATCGAGTTGCCTAAATGGTGTGTGTTTTACTTTGATCTCTGCTCACACTTTGCTCTTCCAGTTAGAACCACAGGGCTCCAGGCCATAGCGTTCCAGGCCTAAACAAGAAAATTTCCATTCCGTTTTGTGAGTTCATTCGTCTCTCATAATTACTTTTTCCACAAATGTGTGCTTCAGGAGAGGCCATGTCCAAATGTGAGAGGCCCATTTTCTTTCACTCACTTTCAGACTTTCTAAGATTTTCAGTTACTAGACGTTTGCCCAGACTTGCCATTGTCAAGGGACAGTGCACTTCACTTGAAGTTGTGCAGTATTACTTCATGTGTCTCCGAGGAATTTCCACCAATGGGAAACTCTTGCTGTATTCATCTCCAAGTATTTCTGCGTAAGAAAATATAAGTAACAAAGGATGTGGTTTCAAGCTCAATGAGGAAAGGAGGGATTATCTTTATTTCAGTGCAGGTTGACCTTTCAAAGAAACAGTAATTCCTATGAAATAGGAGGTAAAATCTTTTGTAAAGAGACATGGACATGACCCGCTCAAGTTTATGTCACTGTTTTTAAAACGCCAAGGGCATTTGAGAAATTCTTGGCTGCTGAATTGTTCCTTTTTTCAAATTTCTCTTAGGTAAGACACTACAGCTTCGTCAAACCATGGTACTGTTCCTTCCATGTAAAAAACCAGAGCAAAAAAGAAAATAAATTAAAACAAAACCCATCAAATTACATTTGAGAGCACACAATTGCTCAGCAGGCCCACTATTCAAGAAGCTAGAGGTACAGAAGCCTCAGCCTTCAGCCCATGGCCTGAAGTTTTGTCTCTATCATGGCCCCTCAATTCCCTGGCATGTCCACATTAACTCATGAATCTTTATTTATTTCCTCTTCAAATGCACAGGATCCAATATATTTGAACCCTGTTCACCTGGGCTGTAATCATCCAAGGACACACCAGAGGAAGGGCAGCCACCCCCTTGCCTGGGGCCTTGGAGCTTATCACAATAGAAATGGACACCTGAACAAGGGGAGCCAAAACAAAGAGAGGCATATTCCTAAAGTCTGAAGCACAGAAGCTACCTATAGACCAGTAGTGGGATTTCACAAATTATGTAAGAATCTCTGTGCACATGCTTGGCATGGTCGCTCATGCCTATAATACCAGCAATCTGGGGGCTGAGGTAGATGTATCCTTGGGATTTCCAGTCCATCTTGGGCTACGAATTTATCTCAAGGCCTCTTTTAACAACTACATAAGATGCTGTTTCCAAAAAGAGGACAACAGAAAACTAGACACACTTGGTTCAGGTCCCTGGGTTCACTACATGAGTTGTGGAGTCTAAATATTCCATGCCATGAGAAAATAACTGGGATTTTTAGTGAAAGGGGCATTTATATCCCTTTTCTAAGGGTTTCCCTTTCACCATGTTACATTTGAATTCTGGGAAAACCTGCTGGTGATAAGCTATCTAGCATTATGTTGGTTTAGGTATTGAGCTAGTACCTCATGTTTAGTGTTCAGGGTTATGTTGGAATGGCTGCAGACCTCCTTGAAATAGCGATTGCAGACAAGGGAACCCCGAGGAAGCTGGATAGTTGAAGCAGGCACTCCAAATATTCATGCACTGCAAGGATTCACTTTCATTTTGGGACTCATCTCATGGTTGCTGGCTTTTAGTGCTAACTGATACTACCATGGTGGCAGTAATCCAGCAGAGACTGCATGTATGGTTTGCAGGTTTGCTTCCCAAGCCACCAGAAACCTGGCAGAACCCAAATCATTGTGGCATTTCCTTTCCTCCCCTGAAACATTTGGCTTTCTAAGTTTGAAAATTGAATAGACTGGGCTAGTCAAGTTTGGACCCCATGTACCACCAACAGAGAGCTAAAGACAGAGCCAATTACTTCCCTCCACTTGTCAAAATATGTCAAATTTGCTTGATCACCACAACTTCAAAGAAAATTCTGAGGCAACTTAGAGAGGTGAATCAAATACTGCCTGATTGGAATGGCTGTTTTTGTATGAGGTGGAAACCTGCAGAGTTGGGCTGAAACTGTTCACAGAAACCCACAGGCTTGTGGTTGCCAGGCAACCACACTGGGCTGAGACTGGCTGAACATCACTGTGAGGTGGATTTTAGGCTCTAGGTTTGAAAATTTAAAAGACTGGGGTAGTCAAGTTTGGAAACCATCGACCACAGACAGACCAAAAGGTCTTTCAATTACTTCCCTCCACTTCTCAAAATATGTCAAATTTTCTTGATCACTACAACTGTAAAAAAAATTCTGAGGAAACATAGAGAGGCTAATCAAATACTGCATGATTGGAAAGGCTGTGGTTGTATGAGGTGGAACGCTGCAGAGTTCGGCTGAAACAGTTCACAGAATTCCACAAGCTTGTGGTTCCCAGGCAACCACACTGGGCTGCGATTGGCATAGCACCATTGTGAGCTGGACTTTAGGCTCTAGGATACAAGTGTGCAGTAGGAGACCTGAGTCACAATGCTGGGCATTGCCATGGAGAGCTCAGTGGCACAGAGGACCTTGTTGGGCAAGATTTATATAGGATGAATATTCTTGGCCTGGTATGCCACAATATTCTCTCTGAAGGCTTCACTGCTCAGAATTTGTGGCTGGAAATGCTTGCCAATCTACACATGGATGTACTTTTATGGGATATGAAATATGCCAGGGCCTGGCAGATGATCTCTGCCATGTCCTATCCTTGAGCATACGCTTTTCCCTTGTCATGTCTCTCATTTGTCTGAGTCCTGTTCCCTAAGCTATTCAGTCACGACTTGCTGGCATCATTCACCTGCAGTATAAGAGCTTTCTGGGAAATTTCTCAGCAGAAATCCTCTGCAAGCACATAGCTTTGGATATGAGAGACAGTGGTGGAAGTTGAATTTCAAGGGCAGATATTTGAAAACAATGAAACAAGCCCCGAATAAGATCTTTACATGTTTTCCAGATGAATATGTTTGGAAATACGGGGGAAGATGGAGATCAAGGCTGAGAAGAGTGCACACCCATTTCAAGGTACAAAAAACAGGGAAAAACATGGGAAAGCAAGAGAGCTGGTTAATCTGATGTAAAAATCTTTGATGATGAAAGGAAAATTATATTCTCATGATGATAGATTCAGGCTGTAGAAGTGAACTTCTCATGTTGGTTGTCCTATGTGTGGCCTTCTGCATTGGGCAGTGGATGCAGGACAGGAGATCTTCAAATTATCTGGTGGAACACAAAATACTGAAAAAAAATTCAGCCTAAATCCAGTGTATTCCTTCCCTTTGAGAACATATATGGATAATGTACGAAGTTTCAAAAGAGAAAATGTCTTTTGGGTCATGGTTTCAACAATGAAATTGTCAGTTCACATAACATTTTGAATTTTGCTTTCAGACTTGCTCATGTACCGGGCCTGAGTAAAGCAGAATGCAGAGTAAGCCTCTTCAATAGTTGTGCATTCCATAAGTGGTTTTAAAACCAGTGAAACCCTTTCTACTTAGTGTTTGTATTTAATTGGTTGATTGGTTTTTCAAATTGTTTGTTTTATATTTTTAACTTTGTGAGTCAGGGAAGCCCTCACTCATAGTGATTTAGACCTCTCCAAAAGCTCTGAAGTTATTCATGTAACAGCTATTACATGTTATAAGTTTCTCCTATTAAAACTTGAAAGACAAACAGACTCTGCTACTTTTCATCTAAATTCAGTGTTGGGCTAAATTCAGTGTTGGACTTTTTACAAGTCCTTTGAAATGTGTCCTCCTCTAGTCACTGGTCGTGCTGGAAATTACTTTCTTGCGAAGACAGGATTTGAGCAAATTGACACAAGTACAGTTTGCCACTACTCTGGACACCTGGTTAAATATCGAGTTGCCTAAATGGTGTGTGTTTTACTTTGATCTCTGCTCACACTTTGCTCTTCCAGTTAGAACCACAGGGCTCCAGGCCATAGCGTTCCAGGCCTAAACAAGAAAATTTCCATTCCGTTTTGTGAGTTCATTCGTCTCTCATAATTACTTTTTCCACAAATGTGTGCTTCAGGAGAGGCCATGTCCAAATGTGAGAGGCCCATTTTCTTTCACTCACTTTCAGACTTTCTAAGATTTTCAGTTACTAGACGTTTGCCCAGACTTGCCATTGTCAAGGGACAGTGCACTTCACTTGAAGTTGTGCAGTATTACTTCATGTGTCTCCGTGGAATTTCCACCAATGGGAAACTCTTGCTGTATTCATCTCCAAGTGTTTCTGCGTAAGAAAATATAAGTAACAAAGGATGTGGTTTCAAGCCCAATGAGGAAAGGAGGGATTATCTTTATTTCAGTGCAGGTTGACCTTTCAAAGAAACAGTAATTCCTATGAAATAGGAGGTAAAATCTTTTGTAAAGAGACATGGACATGACCCGCTCAAGTTTATGTCACTGTTTTTAAAACGCCAAGGGCATTTGAGAAATTCTTGGCTGCTGAATTGTCCCTTTTTTCAAATTTCTCTTAGGTAAGTCACTCCAGCTTCGTGAAACCATGGTACTGTTCCTTCCATGTAAAAAACCAGAGCAAAAAAGAAAATAAATTAAAACAAAACCCATCAAATTACATTTGAGAGCACACAATTGCTCAGCAGGCCCCCTATTCAAGAAGCTAGAGGTACAGGAGCCTCAGCCTTCAGCCCATGGCCTGAAGTTTTGTCTCTATCATGGCCCCTCAATTCCCTGGCATGTCCACATTAACTCATGAATCTTTACTCATTTCCTCTTCAAATGCACAGGATCCAATATATTTGAACCCTGTTCACCTGGGCTGTAATCATCCAAGGACACACCAGAGGAAGGGCAGCCACCCCCTTGCCTGGGGCCTTGGAGCTTATCACAATAGAAATGGACACCTGAACAAGGGGAGCCAAAACAAAGAGAGGCATATTCCTAAAGTCTGAAGCACAGAAGCTACCTATAGACCAGTAGTGGGATTTCACAAATTATGTAAGAATCTCTGTGCACATGCTTGGCATGGTCGCTCATGCCTTATAATCCCAGCAATCTGGGGGCTGAGGTGGATGTATGCTTGGGAGTTCCAGTCCATCTTGGGCTACGAATTTATCTCAAGGCCTCTTTTAACAACAACATAAGATGCTGTTTCCAAAAAGAGGACAACAGAAAACTAGACACACTTGGTCCAGGTCCCTGGGTTCACTACATGAGTTGTGGAGTCTAAATATTCCATGCCATGAGAAAACAACTTGGATTTTTAGTGAAAGGGGCATTTATATCCCTTTTCTAAGGGTTTCCCTTTCAGCATGTTACATTTGAATTCTGGGAAAACCTGCTGGTGATAAGCTATCTAGCATTATGTTGGTTTAGGTATTGAGCTAGTACCTCATGTTTAGTGTTCAGGGTTATGTTGGAATGGCTGCAGACCTCCTTGAAATAGCAATTGCAGACAAGGGAACCCCGAGGAAGCTGGATAGTTGAAGCAGGCACTCCAAATATTCATGCACTGCAAGGATTCACATTCATTTTGGGACTCATGTCATGGTTGCTGGCTCTTAGTGCTAACTGATACTACCATGGTGGCAGTAATCCAGCAGAGACTGCATGTATGGTTTGCAGGTTTGCTTCCCAAGCCACCAGAAACCTGGCAGAACCCAAATCATTGTGGCATTTTCTTTCCTCCCCTGAAACATTTGGCTTTCTAAATTTGAAAATTGAATAGACTGGGCTAGTCAAGTTTGGACCCCATGTACCACCAACAGAGCTAAAGACAGAGCCAATTACTTCCCTCCACTTCTCAAAATATGTCAAATTTGCTTGATCACCACAACTTCAAAGAAAATTCTGAGGCAACTTAGAGAGGTTATTCAAATACTGCATGATTGGAATGGCTGTTTTTGTATGAGGTGGAAAGCTGCAGAGTTGGGCTGAAACTGTTCACAGAAACCCACAGGCTTGTGGTTGCCAGGCAACCACACTGGGCTGAGACTGGCTGAACATCACTGTGAGGTGGATTTTAGGCTCTAGGTTTGAAAATTTAAAAGACTGGGGTAGTCAAGTTTGGAACCCATCGACCACAGACAGACCAAAAGGTCTTTCAATTACTTCCCTCCACTTCTCAAAATATGTCAAATTTTCTTGATCACTACAACTGTAAAAAAAATTCTGAGGCAACATAGAGAGGCTAATCAAATACTGCATGATTGGAAAGGCTGTGGTTGTATGAGGTGGAACGCTGCAGAGTTCGGCTGAAACAGTTCACAGAATTCCTCAAGCTTGTGGTTCCCAGGCAACCACACTGGGCTGTGATTGGCATAGCACCATTGTGAGCTGGACTTTAGACTCTAGCATACAAGCGTGCAGTAGGAGACCTGAGTCACAATGTTGGGCTTTGCCATGGAGATCTCAGTGGCACAGAGGACCTTGTAGGGCAAGATTTAAATAGGATGAATATTCTTGGCCTGATATGCCACAATATTCTCTCTGAAGGCTTCACTGCTCAGAATTTGTGGATGGAAATGCTTGCCAATCTACACATGGATGTACTTTCAATGGGATATGAAATATGCCAGGGCCTGGCAAATGATCTCTGCCATGTCCTATCCTTGAGCATACGCTTTTCCCTTGTTATGTCTGTCATTTGGCTGAGTCCTGTTCCCTAAGCTATTCAGTCAAGACTTGCTGGCATCATTCACCTGCAGTATAAGAGCTTTCTGGGAAATTTCTCAGCAGAAATCCTCTCCAAGCACATAGGTTTGGATATGAGAGACAGTGGTGGATGTTGAATTTCAAGGGCAGATATTTGAAAACCATGAAACAAGCCCCGAATAAGATCTTTACATGTTTCCCAGATGAATATGTTTGGAAATACGGGGGAAGATGGAGATCAAGGCTGAGAAGAGTGCACACCCATTTCAAGGTACAAAAACCAGGGAAAATCATGGGAAAGCAAGAGAGCTGGTTAATCTGATGTAAAAATCTTTGATGATGAAAGACAAATTATATTCTCATGATGATAGATTCAGGCTGTAGAAGTGAACTTCTCATGTTGGTTGTCCTATGTGTGGCCTTCTGCATTGGGCAGTGGATGCAGGACAGGAGATCTTCAAATTATCTGGTGGAACACAAAATACTGAAAAAAAATTCAGCCTAAATCCTGTGTATTCCTTCCCTTTGAGAACATATATGGATAATGTACGAAGTTTCAAAAGAGAAAATGTCTTTTGGGTCATGGTTTCAACAATGAAATTGTCAGTTCACATAACATTTTGAATTTTGCTTTCACACTTGCTCATGTACCGGGCCTGACTAAAGCAGAATGCAGAGTAAGCCTCTTCAATAGTTGTGCATTCCATAAGTGGTTTTAAAACCAGTGAAACCCTTTGGACTTAGTGTTTGTATTTAATTGGTTGATTGGTTTTTCAAATTGTTTGTTTTATATTTTTAACTTTGTGAGTCAGGGAAGCCCTCACTCATAGTGATTTAGACCTCTCCAAAACTCTGAAGTTATTCATGTAACAGCTATTACATGTTATAAGTTTCTCCTATTAAAGCTTGAAAGACAAACAGACTCTGCTACTTTTCATCGAAATTCAGTGCTGGGCTAAATTCAGTGTTGGACTTTTTACAAGTCCTTTGAAATGTGTCCTCCTCTAGTCACTGGTCATGCTGGAAATTACTTTCTTGTGAAGACAGGATTTGAGCAAATTGACACAAGTACCGTTTGCCACTACTCTGGACACCTGGTTAAATATCGAGTTGCCTAAATGGTGTGTGTTTTACTTTGATCTCTGCTCACACTTTGCTCTTCCAGTTAGAACCACAGGGCTCCAGGCCATAGCGTTCCAGGCCTAAACAAGAAAATTTCCATTCCGTTTTGTGAGTTCATTCGTCTCTCATAATTACTTTTTCCACAAATGTGTGCTTCAGGAGAGGCCGTGTCCAAATGTGGAGAGGCCCATTTTCTTTCACTCACTTTCAGACTTTCTAAGATTTTCAGTTACTAGACGTTTGCCCAGACTTGCCATTGTCAAGGGACAGTGCACTTCACTTGAAGTTGTGCAGTATTACTTCATGTGTCTCCGAGGAATTTCCACCAATGGGAAACTCTTGCTGTATTCATCTCCAAGTATTTCTGCGTAAGAAAATATAAGTAACAAAGGATGTGGTTTCAAGCTCAATGAGGAAAGGAGGGATTATCTTTATTTCAGTGCAGGTTGACCTTTCAAAGAAACAGTAATTCCTATGAAATAGGAGGTAAAATCTTTTGTAAAGAGACATGGACATGACCCGCTCAAGTTTATGTCACTGTTTTTAAAACGCCAAGGGCATTTGAGAAATTCTTGGCTGCTGAATTGTTCCTTTTTTCAAATTTCTCTTAGGTAAGACACTCCAGCTTCGTCAAACCATGGTACTGTTCCTTCCATGTAAAAAACCAGAGCAAAAAAGAAAATAAATTAAAACAAAACCCATCAAATTACATTTGAGAGCACACAATTGCTCAGCAGGCCCACTATTCAAGAAGCTAGAGGTACAGAAGCCTCAGCCTTCAGCCCATGGCCTGAAGTTTTGTCTCTATCATGGCCCCTCAATTCCCTGGCATGTCCACATTAACTCATGAATCTTTATTTATTTCCTCTTCAAATGCACAGGATCCAATATATTTGAACCCTGTTCACCTGGGCTGTAATCATCCAAGGACACACCAGAGGAAGGGCAGCCACCCCCTTGCCTGGGGCCTTGGAGCTTATCACAATAGAAATGGACACCTGAACAAGGGGAGCCAAAACAAAGAGAGGCATATTCCTAAAGTCTGAAGCACAGAAGCTACCTATAGACCAGTAGTGGGATTTCACAAATTATGTAAGAATCTCTGTGCACATGCTTGGCATGGTCGCTCATGCCTATAATACCAGCAATCTGGGGGCTGAGGTAGATGTATCCTTGGGATTTCCAGTCCATCTTGGGCTACGAATTTATCTCAAGGCCTCTTTTAACAACTACATAAGATGCTGTTTCCAAAAAGAGGACAACAGAAAACTAGACACACTTGGTTCAGGTCCCTGGGTTCACTACATGAGTTGTGGAGTCTAAATATTCCATGCCATGAGAAAATAACTGGGATTTTTAGTGAAAGGGGCATTTATATCCCTTTTCTAAGGGTTTCCCTTTCACCATGTTACATTTGAATTCTGGGAAAACCTGCTGGTGATAAGCTATCTAGCATTATGTTGGTTTAGGTATTGAGCTAGTACCTCATGTTTAGTGTTCAGGGTTATGTTGGAATGGCTGCAGACCTCCTTGAAATAGCGATTGCAGACAAGGGAACCCCGAGGAAGCTGGATAGTTGAAGCAGGCACTCCAAATATTCATGCACTGCAAGGATTCACTTTCATTTTGGGACTCATCTCATGGTTGCTGGCTTTTAGTGCTAACTGATACTACCATGGTGGCAGTAATCCAGCAGAGACTGCATGTATGGTTTGCAGGTTTGCTTCCCAAGCCACCAGAAACCTGGCAGAACCCAAATCATTGTGGCATTTCCTTTCCTCCCCTGAAACATTTGGCTTTCTAAGTTTGAAAATTGAATAGACTGGGCTAGTCAAGTTTGGACCCCATGTACCACCAACAGAGAGCTAAAGACAGAGCCAATTACTTCCCTCCACTTGTCAAAATATGTCAAATTTGCTTGATCACCACAACTTCAAAGAAAATTCTGAGGCAACTTAGAGAGGTGAATCAAATACTGCCTGATTGGAATGGCTGTTTTTGTATGAGGTGGAAACCTGCAGAGTTGGGCTGAAACTGTTCACAGAAACCCACAGGCTTGTGGTTGCCAGGCAACCACACTGGGCTGAGACTGGCTGAACATCACTGTGAGGTGGATTTTAGGCTCTAGGTTTGAAAATTTAAAAGACTGGGGTAGTCAAGTTTGGAAACCATCGACCACAGACAGACCAAAAGGTCTTTCAATTACTTCCCTCCACTTCTCAAAATATGTCAAATTTTCTTGATCACTACAACTGTAAAAAAAATTCTGAGGCAACATAGAGAGGCTAATCAAATACTGCATGATTGGAAAGGCTGTGGTTGTATGAGGTGGAACGCTGCAGAGTTCGGCTGAAACAGTTCACAGAATTCCACAAGCTTGTGGTTCCCAGGCAACCACACTGGGCTGCGATTGGCATAGCACCATTGTGAGCTGGACTTTAGGCTCTAGGATACAAGTGTGCAGTAGGAGACCTGAGTCACAATGCTGGGCATTGCCATGGAGAGCTCAGTGGCACAGAGGACCTTGTTGGGCAAGATTTATATAGGATGAATATTCTTGGCCTGGTATGCCACAATATTCTCTCTGAAGGCTTCACTGCTCAGAATTTGTGGCTGGAAATGCTTGCCAATCTACACATGGATGTACTTTTATGGGATATGAAATATGCCAGGGCCTGGCAGATGATCTCTGCCATGTCCTATCCTTGAGCATACGCTTTTCCCTTGTCATGTCTCTCATTTGTCTGAGTCCTGTTCCCTAAGCTATTCAGTCACGACTTGCTGGCATCATTCACCTGCAGTATAAGAGCTTTCTGGGAAATTTCTCAGCAGAAATCCTCTGCAAGCACATAGCTTTGGATATGAGAGACAGTGGTGGAAGTTGAATTTCAAGGGCAGATATTTGAAAACAATGAAACAAGCCCCGAATAAGATCTTTACATGTTTCCCAGATGAATATGTTTGGAAATACGGGGGAAGATGGAGATCAAGGCTGAGAAGAGTGCACACCCATTTCAAGGTACAAAAACCAGGGAAAAACATGGGAAAGCAAGAGAGCTGGTTAATCTGATGTAAAAATCTTTGATGATGAAAGGAAAATTATATTCTCATGATGATAGATTCAGGCTGTAGAAGTGAACTTCTCATGTTGGTTGTCCTATGTGTGGCCTTCTGCATTGGGCAGTGGATGCAGGACAGGAGATCTTCAAATTATCTGGTGGAACACAAAATACTGAAAAAAAATTCAGCCTAAATCCAGTGTATTCCTTCCCTTTGAGAACATATATGGATAATGTACGAAGTTTCAAAAGAGAAAATGTCTTTTGGGTCATGGTTTCAACAATGAAATTGTCAGTTCACATAACATTTTGAATTTTGCTTTCAGACTTGCTCATGTACCGGGCCTGAGTAAAGCAGAATGCAGAGTAAGCCTCTTCAATAGTTGTGCATTCCATAAGTGGTTTTAAAACCAGTGAAACCCTTTGGACTTAGTGTTTGTATTTAATTGGTTGATTGGTTTTTCAAATTGTTTGTTTTATATTTTTAACTTTGTGAGTCAGGGAAGCCCTCACTCATAGTGATTTAGACCTCTCCAAAAGCTCTGAAGTTATTCATGTAACAGCTATTACATGTTATAAGTTTCTCCTATTAAAACTTGAAAGACAAACAGACTCTGCTACTTTTCATCTAAATTCAGTGTTGGGCTAAATTCAGTGTTGGACTTTTTACAAGTCCTTTGAAATGTGTCCTCCTCTAGTCACTGGTCGTGCTGGAAATTACTTTCTTGCGAAGACAGGATTTGAGCAAATTGACACAAGTACAGTTTGCCACTACTCTGGACACCTGGTTAAATATCGAGTTGCCTAAATGGTGTGTGTTTTACTTTGATCTCTGCTCACACTTTGCTCTTCCAGTTAGAACCACAGGGCTCCAGGCCATAGCGTTCCAGGCCTAAACAAGAAAATTTCCATTCCGTTTTGTGAGTTCATTCGTCTCTCATAATTACTTTTTCCACAAATGTGTGCTTCAGGAGAGGCCATGTCCAAATGTGAGAGGCCCATTTTCTTTCACTCACTTTCAGACTTTCTAAGATTTTCAGTTACTAGACGTTTGCCCAGACTTGCCATTGTCAAGGGACAGTGCACTTCACTTGAAGTTGTGCAGTATTACTTCATGTGTCTCCGTGGAATTTCCACCAATGGGAAACTCTTGCTGTATTCATCTCCAAGTGTTTCTGCGTAAGAAAATATAAGTAACAAAGGATGTGGTTTCAAGCCCAATGAGGAAAGGAGGGATTATCTTTATTTCAGTGCAGGTTGACCTTTCAAAGAAACAGTAATTCCTATGAAATAGGAGGTAAAATCTTTTGTAAAGAGACATGGACATGACCCGCTCAAGTTTATGTCACTGTTTTTAAAACGCCAAGGGCATTTCAGAAATTCTTGGCTGCTGAATTGTCCCTTTTTTCAAATTTCTCTTAGGTAAGTCACTCCAGCTTCGTGAAACCATGGTACTGTTCCTTCCATGTAAAAAACCAGAGCAAAAAAGAAAATAAATTAAAACAAAACCCATCAAATTACATTTGAGAGCACACAATTGCTCAGCAGGCCCCCTATTCAAGAAGCTAGAGGTACAGGAGCCTCAGCCTTCAGCCCATGGCCTGAAGTTTTGTCTCTATCATGGCCCCTCAATTCCCTGGCATGTCCACATTAACTCATGAATCTTTACTCATTTCCTCTTCAAATGCACAGGATCCAATATATTTGAACCCTGTTCACCTGGGCTGTAATCATCCAAGGACACACCAGAGGAAGGGCAGCCACCCCCTTGCCTGGGGCCTTGGAGCTTATCACAATAGAAATGGACACCTGAACAAGGGGAGCCAAAACAAAGAGAGGCATATTCCTAAAGTCTGAAGCACAGAAACTACCTATAGACCAGTAGTGGCATTTCACAAATTATGTAAGAATCTCTGTGCACATGCTTGGCATGGTCGCTCATGCCTATAATCCCAGCAATCTGGGGGCTGAGGTGGATGTATCCTTGGGAGTTTCAGTCCATCTTGGGCTTCGAATTTATCTCAAGGCCTCTTTTAACAACTACATAAGATGCTGTTTCCAAAAAGAGGACAACAGAAAACTAGACACACTTGGTCCAGGTCCCTGGGTTCACTACATGTGTTGTGGAGTCTAAATATTCCATGCCATGAGAAAATACCTGCAATTTTTAGTGAAAGGGGCATTTATAACCCTTTTCTATGGGTTTCCCTTTCACCATGTTACATTTGAATTCTGGGAAAACCTGCTGGTGATAAGCTATCTAGCATTATGTTGGTTTAGGTATTGAGCTAGTACCTCATGTTTAGTGTTCAGGGTTATGTTGGAATGGCTGCAGACCTCCTTGAAATAGCGATTGCAGACAAGGGAACCCCGAGGAAGCTGGATAGTTGAAGCAGGCACTCCAAATATTCATGCACTGCAAGGATTCACTTTCATTTTGGGACTCATCTCATGGTTGCTGGCTTTTAGTGCTAACTGATACTACCATGGTGGCAGTAATCCAGCAGAGACTACATGTATGGTTTGCAGGTTTGCTTCCCAAGCCACCAGAAACCTGGCAGAACCCAAATCATTGTGGCATTTTCTTTCCTCCCCTGAAACATTTGGCTTTCTAAGTTTGAAAATTGAATAGACTGGGCTAGTCAAGTTTGGACCCCATGTACCAACAACAGAGCTAAAGACAGAGCCAATTACTTCCCTCCACTTGTCAAAATATGTCAAATTTGCTTGATCACCACAACTTCAAAGAAAAATCTGAGGCAACTTAGAGAGGTGAATCAAATACTGCATGATTGGAATGGCTGTTTTTGTATGAGGTGGAAAGCTGCAGAGATGGGCTGAAACTGTTCACAGAAACCCACAGGCTTGTGGTTGCCAGGCAACCACACTGGGCTGAGACTGGCTGAACATCACTGTGAGGTGGATTTTAGGCTCTAGGTTTGAAAATTTAAAAGACTGGGCTAGGCAAGTTTGGAACCCATCGACCACAGACAGACCAAACGGTCTTTCAATTACTTCCCTCCACTTCTCAAAATATGTCAAATTTTCTTGATCACTACAACTGTAAAAAAAATTCTGAGGCAACATAGAGAGGCTAATCAAATACTGCATGATTGGAAAGGCTGTGGTTGTATGAGGTGGAACGCTGCAGAGTTCGGCTGAAACAGTTCACAGAATTCCACAAGCTTGTGGTTCCCAGGCAACCACACTGGGCTGCGATTGGCATAGCACCATTGTGAGCTGGACTTTAGGCTCTAGGATACAAGCGTGCAGTAGGAGACCTGAGTCCCAATGCTGGGCTTTGCCATGGAAATCTCAGTGGCACAGAGGACCTTGTAGGGCAAGATTTAAATAGGATGAATATTCTTGGCCTGATATGCCACAATATTCTCTCTGAAGGCTTCACTGCTCAGAATTTGTGGATGGAAATGCTTGCCAATCTACACATGGATGTACTTTCAATGGGATATGAAATATGCCAGGGCCTGGCAAATGATCTCTGCCATGTCCTATCCTTGAGCATACGCTTTTCCCTTGTTATGTCTGTCATTTGGCTGAGTCCTGTTCCCTAAGCTATTCAGTCAAGACTTGCTGGCATCATTCACCTGCAGTATAAGAGCTTTCTGGGAAATTTCTCAGCAGAAATCCTCTGCAAGCACATAGCTTTGGATATGAGAGACAGTGGTGGAAGTTGAATTTCAAGGGCAGATATTTCAAAACCATGAAACAAGCCCCGAATAAGATCTTTACATGTTTCCCAGATGAATATGTTTGGAAATACGGGGGAAGATGGAGATCAAGGCTGAGAAGAGTGCACACCCATTTCAAGGTACAAAAACCAGGGAAAAACATGGGAAAGCAAGAGAGCTGGTTAATCTGATGTAAAAATCTTTGATGATGAAAGGAAAATTATATTCTCATGATGATATATTCAGGCTGTAGAAGTGAACTTCTCATGTTGGTTGTCCTATGTGTGGCCTTCTGCATTGGGCAGTGGATGCAGGACAGGAGATCTTCAAATTATCTGGTGGAACACAAAATACTGAAAAAAAATTCAGCCTAAATCCTGTGTATTCCTTCCCTTTGAGAACATATATGGATAATGTACGAAGTTTCAAAAGAGAAAATGTCTTTTGGGTCATGGTTTCAACAAGGAAATTGTCAGTTCACATAACATTTTGAATTTTGCTTTCACACTTGCTCATGTACCGGGCCTGAGTAAAGCAGAATGCAGAGTAAGCCTCTTCAATAGTTGTGCATTCCATAAGTGGTTTTAAAACCAGTGAAACCCATTGGACTTAGTGTTTGTATTTAATTGGTTGATTGGTTTTTCAAATTGTTTGTTTTATATTTTTAACTTTGTGAGTCAGGGAAGCCCTCACTCATAGTGATTTAGACCTCTCCAAAAGCTCTGAAGTTATTCATGTAACAGCTATTACATGTTATAAGTTTCTCCTATTAAAACTTGAAAGACAAACAGACTCTGCTACTTTTCATCTAAATTCAGTGTTGGGCTAAATTCAGTGTTGGACTTTTTACAAGTCCTTTGAAATGTGTCCTCCTCTAGTCACTGGTCGTGCTGGAAATTACTTTCTTGCGAAGACAGGATTTGAGCAAATTGACACAAGTACAGTTTGCCACTACTCTGGACACCTGGTTAAATATCCAGTTGCCTAAATGGTGTGTGTTTTACTTTGATCTCTGCTCACACTTTGCTCTTCCAGTTAGAACCACAGGGCTCCAGGCCATAGCGTTCCAGGCCTAAACAAGAAAATTTCCATTCCGTTTTGTGAGTTCATTCGTCTCTCATAATTACTTTTTCCACAAATGTGTGCTTGAGGAGAGGCCGTGTCCAAATGTGGATAGGCCCATTTTCTTTCACTCACTTTCAGACTTTCTAAGATTTTCAGTTACTAGACGTTTGCCCAGACTTGCCATTGTCAAGGGACAGTGCACTTCACTTGAAGTTGTGCAGTATTACTTCATGTGTCTCCGTGGAATTTCCACCAATGGGAAACTCTTGCTGTATTCATCTCCAAGTGTTTCTGCGTAAGAAAATATAAGTAACAAAGGATGTGGTTTCAAGCCCAATGAGGAAAGGAGGGATTATCTTTATTTCAGTGCAGGTTGACCTTTCAAAGAAACAGTAATTCCTATGAAATAGGAGGTAAAATCTTTTGTAAAGAGACATGGACATGACCCGCTCAAGTTTATGTCACTGTTTTTAAAACGCCAAGGGCATTTCAGAAATTCTTGGCTGCTGAATTGTTCCTTTTTTTCAAATTTCTCTTAGGTAAGACACTCCAGCTTCGTGAAACCATGGTACTGTTCCTTCCATGTAAAAAACCAGAGCAAAAAAGAAAATAAATTAAAACAAAACCCATCAAATTACATTTGAGAGCACACAATTGCTCAGCAGGCCCACTATTCAAGAAGCTAGAGGTACAGAAGCCTCAGCCTTCAGCCCATGGCCTGAAGTTTTGTCTCTATCATGGCCCCTCAATTCCCTGGCATGTCCACATTAACTCATGAATCTTTACTCATTTCCTCTTCAAATGCACAGGATCCAATATATTTGAACCCTGTTCACCTGGGCTGTAATCATCCAAGGACACAACAGAGGAAGGGGAGCCACCCCCTTGCCTGGGGCCTTGGAGCTTATCACAATAGAAATGGACACCTGAACAAGGGGAGCCAAAACAAAGAGAGGCATATTCCTAAAGTCTGAAGCACAGAAGCTACCTATAGACCAGTAGTGGGATTTCACAAATTATGTAAGAATCTCTGTGCACATGCTTGGCATGGTCGCTCATGCCTTATAATCCCAGCAATCTGGGGGCTGAGGTGGATGTATGCTTGGGAGTTCCAGTCCATCTTGGGCTACGAATTTATCTCAAGGCCTCTTTTAACAACAACATAAGATGCTGTTTCCAAAAAGAGGACAACAGAAAACTAGACACACTTGGTCCAGGTCCCTGGGTTCACTACATGAGTTGTGGAGTCTAAATATTCCATGCCATGAGAAAACAACTTGGATTTTTAGTGAAAGGGGCATTTATATCCCTTTTCTAAGGGTTTCCCTTTCAGCATGTTACATTTGAATTCTGGGAAAACCTGCTGGTGATAAGCTATCTAGCATTATGTTGGTTTAGGTATTGAGCTAGTACCTCATGTTTAGTGTTCAGGGTTATGTTGGAATGGCTGCAGACCTCCTTGAAATAGCAATTGCAGACAAGGGAACCCCGAGGAAGCTGGATAGTTGAAGCAGGCACTCCAAATATTCATGCACTGCAAGGATTCACATTCATTTTGGGACTCATGTCATGGTTGCTGGCTCTTAGTGCTAACTGATACTACCATGGTGGCAGTAATCCAGCAGAGACTGCATGTATGGTTTGCAGGTTTGCTTCCCAAGCCACCAGAAACCTGGCAGAACCCAAATCATTGTGGCATTTTCTTTCCTCCCCTGAAACATTTGGCTTTCTAAATTTGAAAATTGAATAGACTGGGCTAGTCAAGTTTGGACCCCATGTACCCCCAACATAGCTAAAGACAGAGCCAATTACTTCCCTCCACTTCTCAAAATATGTCAAATTTGCTTGATCACCACAACTTCAAAGAAAATTCTGAGGCAACTTAGAGAGGTTATTCAAATACTGCATGATTGGAATGGCTGTTTTTGTATGAGGTGGAAAGCTGCAGAGTTGGGCTGAAACTGTTCACAGAAACCCAAAGGCTTGTGGTTGCCAGGCAACCACACTGGGCTGAGACTGGCTGAACATCACTGTGAGGTGGATTTTAGGCTCTAGGTTTGAAAATTTAAAAGACTGGGGTAGTCAAGTTTGGAACCCATCGACCACAGACAGACCAAAAGGTCTTTCAATTACTTCCCTCCACTTCTCAAAATATGTCAAATTTTCTTGATCACTACAACTGTAAAAAAAATTCTGAGGCAACATAGAGAGGCTAATCAAATACTGCATGATTGGAAAGGCTGTGGTTGTATGAGGTGGAACGCTGCAGAGTTCGGCTGAAACAGTTCACAGAATTCCTCAAGCTTGTGGTTCCCAGGCAACCACACTGGGCTGTGATTGGCATAGCACCATTGTGAGCTGGACTTTAGACTCTAGCATACAAGCGTGCAGTAGGAGACCTGAGTCACAATGTTGGGCTTTGCCATGGAGATCTCAGTGGCACAGAGGACCTTGTAGGGCAAGATTTAAATAGGATGAATATTCTTGGCCTGATATGCCACAATATTCTCTCTGAAGGCTTCACTGCTCAGAATTTGTGGATGGAAATGCTTGCCAATCTACACATGGATGTACTTTCAATGGGATATGAAATATGCCAGGGCCTGGCAAATGATCTCTGCCATGTCCTATCCTTGAGCATACGCTTTTCCCTTGTTATGTCTGTCATTTGGCTGAGTCCTGTTCCCTAAGCTATTCAGTCAAGACTTGCTGGCATCATTCACCTGCAGTATAAGAGCTTTCTGGGAAATTTCTCAGCAGAAATCCTCTGCAAGCACATAGCTTTGGATATGAGAGACAGTGGTGGAAGTTGAATTTCAAGGGCAGATATTTGAAAACCATGAAACAAGCCCCGAATAAGATCTTTACATGTTTCCCAGATGAATATGTTTGGAAATACGGGGGAAGATGGAGATCAAGGCTGAGAAGAGTGCACACCCATTTCAAGGTACAAAAACCAGGGAAAATCATGGGAAAGCAAGAGAGCTGGTTAATCTGATGTAAAAATCTTTGATGATGAAAGACAAATTATATTCTCATGATGATAGATTCAGGCTGTAGAAGTGAACTTCTCATGTTGGTTGTCCTATGTGTGGCCTTCTGCATTGGGCAGTGGATGCAGGACAGGAGATCTTCAAATTATCTGGTGGAACACAAAATACTGAAAAAAAATTCAGCCTAAATCCTGTGTATTCCTTCCCTTTGAGAACATATATGGATAATGTACGAAGTTTCAAAAGAGAAAATGTCTTTTGGGTCATGGTTTCAACAATGAAATTGTCAGTTCACATAACATTTTGAATTTTGCTTTCACACTTGCTCATGTACCGGGCCTGACTAAAGCAGAATGCAGAGTAAGCCTCTTCAATAGTTGTGCATTCCATAAGTGGTTTTAAAACCAGTGAAACCCTTTGGACTTAGTGTTTGTATTTAATTGGTTGATTGGTTTTTCAAATTGTTTGTTTTATATTTTTAACTTTGTGAGTCAGGGAAGCCCTCACTCATAGTGATTTAGACCTCTCCAAAAGCTCTGAAGTTATTCATGTAACAGCTATTACATGTTATAAGTTTCTCCTATTAAAGCTTGAAAGACAAACAGACTCTGCTACTTTTCATCTAAATTCAGTGCTGGGCTAAATTCAGTGTTGGACTTTTTACAAGTCCTTTGAAATGTGTCCTCCTCTAGTCACTGGTCATGCTGGAAATTACTTTCTTGTGAAGACAGGATTTGAGCAAATTGACACAAGTACCGTTTGCCACTACTCTGGACACCTGGTTAAATATCGAGTTGCCTAAATGGTGTGTGTTTTACTTTGATCTCTGCTCACACTTTGCTCTTCCAGTTAGAACCACAGGGCTCCAGGCCATAGCGTTCCAGGCCTAAACAAGAAAATTTCCATTCCGTTTTGTGAGTTCATTCGTCTCTCATAATTACTTTTTCCACAAATGTGTGCTTCAGGAGAGGCCATGTCCAAATGTGAGAGGCCCATTTTCTTTCACTCACTTTCAGACTTTCTAAGATTTTCAGTTACTAGACGTTTGCCCAGACTTGCCATTGTCAAGGGACAGTGCACTTCACTTGAAGTTGTGCAGTATTACTTCATGTGTCTCCGAGGAATTTCCACCAATGGGAAACTCTTGCTGTATTCATCTCCAAGTATTTCTGCGTAAGAAAATATAAGTAACAAAGGATGTGGTTTCAAGCTCAATGAGGAAAGGAGGGATTATCTTTATTTCAGTGCAGGTTGACCTTTCAAAGAAACAGTAATTCCTATGAAATAGGAGGTAAAATCTTTTGTAAAGAGACATGGACATGACCCGCTCAAGTTTATGTCACTGTTTTTAAAACGCCAAGGGCATTTGAGAAATTCTTGGCTGCTGAATTGTTCCTTTTTTCAAATTTCTCTTAGGTAAGACACTACAGCTTCGTCAAACCATGGTACTGTTCCTTCCATGTAAAAAACCAGAGCAAAAAAGAAAATAAATTAAAACAAAACCCATCAAATTACATTTGAGAGCACACAATTGCTCAGCAGGCCCACTATTCAAGAAGCTAGAGGTACAGAAGCCTCAGCCTTCAGCCCATGGCCTGAAGTTTTGTCTCTATCATGGCCCCTCAATTCCCTGGCATGTCCACATTAACTCATGAATCTTTATTTATTTCCTCTTCAAATGCACAGGATCCAATATATTTGAACCCTGTTCACCTGGGCTGTAATCATCCAAGGACACACCAGAGGAAGGGCAGCCACCCCCTTGCCTGGGGCCTTGGAGCTTATCACAATAGAAATGGACACCTGAACAAGGGGAGCCAAAACAAAGAGAGGCATATTCCTAAAGTCTGAAGCACAGAAGCTACCTATAGACCAGTAGTGGGATTTCACAAATTATGTAAGAATCTCTGTGCACATGCTTGGCATGGTCGCTCATGCCTATAATACCAGCAATCTGGGGGCTGAGGTAGATGTATCCTTGGGATTTCCAGTCCATCTTGGGCTACGAATTTATCTCAAGGCCTCTTTTAACAACTACATAAGATGCTGTTTCCAAAAAGAGGACAACAGAAAACTAGACACACTTGGTTCAGGTCCCTGGGTTCACTACATGAGTTGTGGAGTCTAAATATTCCATGCCATGAGAAAATAACTGGGATTTTTAGTGAAAGGGGCATTTATATCCCTTTTCTAAGGGTTTCCCTTTCACCATGTTACATTTGAATTCTGGGAAAACCTGCTGGTGATAAGCTATCTAGCATTATGTTGGTTTAGGTATTGAGCTAGTACCTCATGTTTAGTGTTCAGGGTTATGTTGGAATGGCTGCAGACCTCCTTGAAATAGCGATTGCAGACAAGGGAACCCCGAGGAAGCTGGATAGTTGAAGCAGGCACTCCAAATATTCATGCACTGCAAGGATTCACTTTCATTTTGGGACTCATCTCATGGTTGCTGGCTTTTAGTGCTAACTGATACTACCATGGTGGCAGTAATCCAGCAGAGACTGCATGTATGGTTTGCAGGTTTGCTTCCCAAGCCACCAGAAACCTGGCAGAACCCAAATCATTGTGGCATTTCCTTTCCTCCCCTGAAACATTTGGCTTTCTAAGTTTGAAAATTGAATAGACTGGGCTAGTCAAGTTTGGACCCCATGTACCACCAACAGAGAGCTAAAGACAGAGCCAATTACTTCCCTCCACTTGTCAAAATATGTCAAATTTGCTTGATCACCACAACTTCAAAGAAAATTCTGAGGCAACTTAGAGAGGTGAATCAAATACTGCCTGATTGGAATGGCTGTTTTTGTATGAGGTGGAAACCTGCAGAGTTGGGCTGAAACTGTTCACAGAAACCCACAGGCTTGTGGTTGCCAGGCAACCACACTGGGCTGAGACTGGCTGAACATCACTGTGAGGTGGATTTTAGGCTCTAGGTTTGAAAATTTAAAAGACTGGGGTAGTCAAGTTTGGAAACCATCGACCACAGACAGACCAAAAGGTCTTTCAATTACTTCCCTCCACTTCTCAAAATATGTCAAATTTTCTTGATCACTACAACTGTAAAAAAAATTCTGAGGAAACATAGAGAGGCTAATCAAATACTGCATGATTGGAAAGGCTGTGGTTGTATGAGGTGGAACGCTGCAGAGTTCGGCTGAAACAGTTCACAGAATTCCACAAGCTTGTGGTTCCCAGGCAACCACACTGGGCTGCGATTGGCATAGCACCATTGTGAGCTGGACTTTAGGCTCTAGGATACAAGTGTGCAGTAGGAGACCTGAGTCACAATGCTGGGCATTGCCATGGAGAGCTCAGTGGCACAGAGGACCTTGTTGGGCAAGATTTATATAGGATGAATATTCTTGGCCTGGTATGCCACAATATTCTCTCTGAAGGCTTCACTGCTCAGAATTTGTGGCTGGAAATGCTTGCCAATCTACACATGGATGTACTTTTATGGGATATGAAATATGCCAGGGCCTGGCAGATGATCTCTGCCATGTCCTATCCTTGAGCATACGCTTTTCCCTTGTCATGTCTCTCATTTGTCTGAGTCCTGTTCCCTAAGCTATTCAGTCACGACTTGCTGGCATCATTCACCTGCAGTATAAGAGCTTTCTGGGAAATTTCTCAGCAGAAATCCTCTGCAAGCACATAGCTTTGGATATGAGAGACAGTGGTGGAAGTTGAATTTCAAGGGCAGATATTTGAAAACAATGAAACAAGCCCCGAATAAGATCTTTACATGTTTTCCAGATGAATATGTTTGGAAATACGGGGGAAGATGGAGATCAAGGCTGAGAAGAGTGCACACCCATTTCAAGGTACAAAAACCAGGGAAAAACATGGGAAAGCAAGAGAGCTGGTTAATCTGATGTAAAAATCTTTGATGATGAAAGGAAAATTATATTCTCATGATGATAGATTCAGGCTGTAGAAGTGAACTTCTCATGTTGGTTGTCCTATGTGTGGCCTTCTGCATTGGGCAGTGGATGCAGGACAGGAGATCTTCAAATTATCTGGTGGAACACAAAATACTGAAAAAAAATTCAGCCTAAATCCAGTGTATTCCTTCCCTTTGAGAACATATATGGATAATGTACGAAGTTTCAAAAGAGAAAATGTCTTTTGGGTCATGGTTTCAACAATGAAATTGTCAGTTCACATAACATTTTGAATTTTGCTTTCAGACTTGCTCATGTACCGGGCCTGAGTAAAGCAGAATGCAGAGTAAGCCTCTTCAATAGTTGTGCATTCCATAAGTGGTTTTAAAACCAGTGAAACCCTTTGGACTTAGTGTTTGTATTTAATTGGTTGATTGGTTTTTCAAATTGTTTGTTTTATATTTTTAACTTTGTGAGTCAGGGAAGCCCTCACTCATAGTGATTTAGACCTCTCCAAAAGCTCTGAAGTTATTCATGTAACAGCTATTACATGTTATAAGTTTCTCCTATTAAAACTTGAAAGACAAACAGACTCTGCTACTTTTCATCTAAATTCAGTGTTGGGCTAAATTCAGTGTTGGACTTTTTACAAGTCCTTTGAAATGTGTCCTCCTCTAGTCACTGGTCGTGCTGGAAATTACTTTCTTGCGAAGACAGGATTTGAGCAAATTGACACAAGTACAGTTTGCCACTACTCTGGACACCTGGTTAAATATCGAGTTGCCTAAATGGTGTGTGTTTTACTTTGATCTCTGCTCACACTTTGCTCTTCCAGTTAGAACCACAGGGCTCCAGGCCATAGCGTTCCAGGCCTAAACAAGAAAATTTCCATTCCGTTTTGTGAGTTCATTCGTCTCTCATAATTACTTTTTCCACAAATGTGTGCTTCAGGTGAGGCCATGTCCAAATGTGAGAGGCCCATTTTCTTTCACTCACTTTCAGACTTTCTAAGATTTTCAGTTACTAGACGTTTGCCCAGACTTGCCATTGTCAAGGGACAGTGCACTTCACTTGAAGTTGTGCAGTATTACTTCATGTGTCTCCGTGGAATTTCCACCAATGGGAAACTCTTGCTGTATTCATCTCCAAGTGTTTCTGCGTAAGAAAATATAAGTAACAAAGGATGTGGTTTCAAGCCCAATGAGGAAAGGAGGGATTATCTTTATTTCAGTGCAGGTTGACCTTTCAAAGAAACAGTAATTCCTATGAAATAGGAGGTAAAATCTTTTGTAAAGAGACATGGACATGACCCGCTCAAGTTTATGTCACTGTTTTTAAAACGCCAAGGGCATTTGAGAAATTCTTGGCTGCTGAATTGTCCCTTTTTTCAAATTTCTCTTAGGTAAGTCACTCCAGCTTCGTGAAACCATGGTACTGTTCCTTCCATGTAAAAAACCAGAGCAAAAAAGAAAATAAATTAAAACAAAACCCATCAAATTACATTTGAGAGCACACAATTGCTCAGCAGGCCCCCTATTCAAGAAGCTAGAGGTACAGGAGCCTCAGCCTTCAGCCCATGGCCTGAAGTTTTGTCTCTATCATGGCCCCTCAATTCCCTGGCATGTCCACATTAACTCATGAATCTTTACTCATTTCCTCTTCAAATGCACAGGATCCAATATATTTGAACCCTGTTCACCTGGGCTGTAATCATCCAAGGACACACCAGAGGAAGGGCAGCCACCCCCTTGCCTGGGGCCTTGGAGCTTATCACAATAGAAATGGACACCTGAACAAGGGGAGCCAAAACAAAGAGAGGCATATTCCTAAAGTCTGAAGCACAGAAACTACCTATAGACCAGTAGTGGCATTTCACAAATTATGTAAGAATCTCTGTGCACATGCTTGGCATGGTCGCTCATGCCTATAATCCCAGCAATCTGGGGGCTGAGGTGGATGTATCCTTGGGAGTTTCAGTCCATCTTGGGCTTCGAATTTATCTCAAGGCCTCTTTTAACAACTACATAAGATGCTGTTTCCAAAAAGAGGACAACAGAAAACTAGACACACTTGGTCCAGGTCCCTGGGTTCACTACATGTGTTGTGGAGTCTAAATATTCCATGCCATGAGAAAATACCTGCAATTTTTAGTGAAAGGGGCATTTATAACCCTTTTCTATGGGTTTCCCTTTCACCATGTTACATTTGAATTCTGGGAAAACCTGCTGGTGATAAGCTATCTAGCATTATGTTGGTTTAGGTATTGAGCTAGTACCTCATGTTTAGTGTTCAGGGTTATGTTGGAATGGATGCAGACCTCCTTGAAATAGCGATTGCAGACAAGGGAACCCCGAGGAAGCTGGATAGTTGAAGCAGGCACTCCAAATATTCATGCACTGCAAGGATTCACTTTCATTTTGGGACTCATCTCATGGTTGCTGGCTTTTAGTGCTAACTGATACTACCATGGTGGCAGTAATCCAGCAGAGACTACATGTATGGTTTGCAGGTTTGCTTCCCAAGCCACCAGAAACCTGGCAGAACCCAAATCATTGTGGCATTTTCTTTCCTCCCCTGAAACATTTGGCTTTCTAAGTTTGAAAATTGAATAGACTGGGCTAGTCAAGTTTGGACCCCATGTACCAACAACAGAGCTAAAGACAGAGCCAATTACTTCCCTCCACTTGTCAAAATATGTCAAATTTGCTTGATCACCACAACTTCAAAGAAAAATCTGAGGCAACTTAGAGAGGTGAATCAAATACTGCATGATTGGAATGGCTGTTTTTGTATGAGGTGGAAAGCTGCAGAGATGGGCTGAAACTGTTCACAGAAACCCACAGGCTTGTGGTTGCCAGGCAACCACACTGGGCTGAGACTGGCTGAACATCACTGTGAGGTGGATTTTAGGCTCTAGGTTTGAAAATTTAAAAGACTGGGCTAGGCAAGTTTGGAACCCATCGACCACAGACAGACCAAACGGTCTTTCAATTACTTCCCTCCACTTCTCAAAATATGTCAAATTTTCTTGATCACTACAACTGTAAAAAAAATTCTGAGGCAACATAGAGAGGCTAATCAAATACTGCATGATTGGAAAGGCTGTGGTTGTATGAGGTGGAACGCTGCAGAGTTCGGCTGAAACAGTTCACAGAATTCCACAAGCTTGTGGTTCCCAGGCAACCACACTGGGCTGCGATTGGCATAGCACCATTGTGAGCTGGACTTTAGGCTCTAGGATACAAGCGTGCAGTAGGAGACCTGAGTCCCAATGCTGGGCTTTGCCATGGAAATCTCAGTGGCACAGAGGACCTTGTAGGGCAAGATTTAAATAGGATGAATATTCTTGGCCTGATATGCCACAATATTCTCTCTGAAGGCTTCACTGCTCAGAATTTGTGGATGGAAATGCTTGCCAATCTACACATGGATGTACTTTCAATGGGATATGAAATATGCCAGGGCCTGGCAAATGATCTCTGCCATGTCCTATCCTTGAGCATACGCTTTTCCCTTGTTATGTCTGTCATTTGGCTGAGTCCTGTTCCCTAAGCTATTCAGTCAAGACTTGCTGGCATCATTCACCTGCAGTATAAGAGCTTTCTGGGAAATTTCTCAGCAGAAATCCTCTGCAAGCACATAGCTTTGGATATGAGAGACAGTGGTGGAAGTTGAATTTCAAGGGCAGATATTTCAAAACCATGAAACAAGCCCCGAATAAGATCTTTACATGTTTCCCAGATGAATATGTTTGGAAATACGGGGGAAGATGGAGATCAAGGCTGAGAAGAGTGCACACCCATTTCAAGGTACAAAAACCAGGGAAAAACATGGGAAAGCAAGAGAGCTGGTTAATCTGATGTAAAAATCTTTGATGATGAAAGGAAAATTATATTCTCATGATGATATATTCAGGCTGTAGAAGTGAACTTCTCATGTTGGTTGTCCTATGTGTGGCCTTCTGCATTGGGCAGTGGATGCAGGACAGGAGATCTTCAAATTATCTGGTGGAACACAAAATACTGAAAAAAAATTCAGCCTAAATCCTGTGTATTCCTTCCCTTTGAGAACATATATGGATAATGTACGAAGTTTCAAAAGAGAAAATGTCTTTTGGGTCATGGTTTCAACAATGAAATTGTCAGTTCACATAACATTTTGAATTTTGCTTTCAGACTTGCTCATGTACCGGGCCTGAGTAAAGCAGAATGCAGAGTAAGCCTCTTCAATAGTTGTGCATTCCATAAGTGGTTTTAAAACCAGTGAAACCCATTGGACTTAGTGTTTGTATTTAATTGGTTGATTGGTTTTTCAAATTGTTTGTTTTATATTTTTAACTTTGTGAGTCAGGGAAGCCCTCACTCATAGTGATTTAGACCTCTCCAAAAGCTCTGAAGTTATTCATGTAACAGCTATTACATGTTATAAGTTTCTCCTATTAAAACTTGAAAGACAAACAGACTCTGCTACTTTTCATCTAAATTCAGTGTTGGGCTAAATTCAGTGTTGGACTTTTTACAAGTCCTTTGAAATGTGTCCTCCTCTAGTCACTGGTCGTGCTGGAAATTACTTTCTTGCGAAGACAGGATTTGAGCAAATTGACACAAGTACAGT
Source organism: Cavia porcellus (assembly GCF_034190915.1). NCBI lineage: Eukaryota > Metazoa > Chordata > Mammalia > Rodentia > Caviidae > Cavia > Cavia porcellus. The sequence continues at coordinate 5,918,223 of NW_026947528.1, forward strand.
TTGCCACTACTCTGGACACCTGGTTAAATATCCAGTTGCCTAAATGGTGTGTGTTTTACTTTGATCTCTGCTCACACTTTGCTCTTCCAGTTAGAACCACAGGGCTCCAGGCCATAGCGTTCCAGGCCTAAACAAGAAAATTTCCATTCCGTTTTGTGAGTTCATTCGTCTCTCATAATTACTTTTTCCACAAATGTGTGCTTGAGGAGAGGCCGTGTCCAAATGTGGATAGGCCCATTTTCTTTCACTCACTTTCAGACTTTCTAAGATTTTCAGTTACTAGACGTTTGCCCAGACTTGCCATTGTCAAGGGACAGTGCACTTCACTTGAAGTTGTGCAGTATTACTTCATGTGTCTCCGTGGAATTTCCACCAATGGGAAACTCTTGCTGTATTCATCTCCAAGTGTTTCTGCGTAAGAAAATATAAGTAACAAAGGATGTGGTTTCAAGCCCAATGAGGAAAGGAGGGATTATCTTTATTTCAGTGCAGGTTGACCTTTCAAAGAAACAGTAATTCCTATGAAATAGGAGGTAAAATCTTTTGTAAAGAGACATGGACATGACCCGCTCAAGTTTATGTCACTGTTTTTAAAACGCCAAGGGCATTTCAGAAATTCTTGGCTGCTGAATTGTTCCTTTTTTTCAAATTTCTCTTAGGTAAGACACTCCAGCTTCGTGAAACCATGGTACTGTTCCTTCCATGTAAAAAACCAGAGCAAAAAAGAAAATAAATTAAAACAAAACCCATCAAATTACATTTGAGAGCACACAATTGCTCAGCAGGCCCACTATTCAAGAAGCTAGAGGTACAGAAGCCTCAGCCTTCAGCCCATGGCCTGAAGTTTTGTCTCTATCATGGCCCCTCAATTCCCTGGCATGTCCACATTAACTCATGAATCTTTACTCATTTCCTCTTCAAATGCACAGGATCCAATATATTTGAACCCTGTTCACCTGGGCTGTAATCATCCAAGGACACAACAGAGGAAGGGGAGCCACCCCCTTGCCTGGGGCCTTGGAGCTTATCACAATAGAAATGGACACCTGAACAAGGGGAGCCAAAACAAAGAGAGGCATATTCCTAAAGTCTGAAGCACAGAAGCTACCTATAGACCAGTAGTGGGATTTCACAAATTATGTAAGAATCTCTGTGCACATGCTTGGCATGGTCGCTCATGCCTTATAATCCCAGCAATCTGGGGGCTGAGGTGGATGTATGCTTGGGAGTTCCAGTCCATCTTGGGCTACGAATTTATCTCAAGGCCTCTTTTAACAACAACATAAGATGCTGTTTCCAAAAAGAGGACAACAGAAAACTAGACACACTTGGTCCAGGTCCCTGGGTTCACTACATGAGTTGTGGAGTCTAAATATTCCATGCCATGAGAAAACAACTTGGATTTTTAGTGAAAGGGGCATTTATATCCCTTTTCTAAGGGTTTCCCTTTCAGCATGTTACATTTGAATTCTGGGAAAACCTGCTGGTGATAAGCTATCTAGCATTATGTTGGTTTAGGTATTGAGCTAGTACCTCATGTTTAGTGTTCAGGGTTATGTTGGAATGGCTGCAGACCTCCTTGAAATAGCAATTGCAGACAAGGGAACCCCGAGGAAGCTGGATAGTTGAAGCAGGCACTCCAAATATTCATGCACTGCAAGGATTCACATTCATTTTGGGACTCATGTCATGGTTGCTGGCTCTTAGTGCTAACTGATACTACCATGGTGGCAGTAATCCAGCAGAGACTGCATGTATGGTTTGCAGGTTTGCTTCCCAAGCCACCAGAAACCTGGCAGAACCCAAATCATTGTGGCATTTTCTTTCCTCCCCTGAAACATTTGGCTTTCTAAATTTGAAAATTGAATAGACTGGGCTAGTCAAGTTTGGACCCCATGTACCACCAACAGAGCTAAAGACAGAGCCAATTACTTCCCTCCACTTCTCAAAATATGTCAAATTTGCTTGATCACCACAACTTCAAAGAAAATTCTGAGGCAACTTAGAGAGGTTATTCAAATACTGCATGATTGGAATGGCTGTTTTTGTATGAGGTGGAAAGCTGCAGAGTTGGGCTGAAACTGTTCACAGAAACCCACAGGCTTGTGGTTGCCAGGCAACCACACTGGGCTGAGACTGGCTGAACATCACTGTGAGGTGGATTTTAGGCTCTAGGTTTGAAAATTTAAAAGACTGGGGTAGTCAAGTTTGGAACCCATCGACCACAGACAGACCAAAAGGTCTTTCAATTACTTCCCTCCACTTCTCAAAATATGTCAAATTTTCTTGATCACTACAACTGTAAAAAAAATTCTGAGGCAACATAGAGAGGCTAATCAAATACTGCATGATTGGAAAGGCTGTGGTTGTATGAGGTGGAACGCTGCAGAGTTCGGCTGAAACAGTTCACAGAATTCCTCAAGCTTGTGGTTCCCAGGCAACCACACTGGGCTGTGATTGGCATAGCACCATTGTGAGCTGGACTTTAGACTCTAGCATACAAGCGTGCAGTAGGAGACCTGAGTCACAATGTTGGGCTTTGCCATGGAGATCTCAGTGGCACAGAGGACCTTGTAGGGCAAGATTTAAATAGGATGAATATTCTTGGCCTGATATGCCACAATATTCTCTCTGAAGGCTTCACTGCTCAGAATTTGTGGATGGAAATGCTTGCCAATCTACACATGGATGTACTTTCAATGGGATATGAAATATGCCAGGGCCTGGCAAATGATCTCTGCCATGTCCTATCCTTGAGCATACGCTTTTCCCTTGTTATGTCTGTCATTTGGCTGAGTCCTGTTCCCTAAGCTATTCAGTCAAGACTTGCTGGCATCATTCACCTGCAGTATAAGAGCTTTCTGGGAAATTTCTCAGCAGAAATCCTCTCCAAGCACATAGCTTTGGATATGAGAGACAGTGGTGGAAGTTGAATTTCAAGGGCAGATATTTGAAAACAATGAAACAAGCCCCGAATAAGATCTTTACATGTTTCCCAGATGAATATGTTTGGAAATACGGGGGAAGATGGAGATCAAGGCTGAGAAGAGTGCACACCCATTTCAAGGTACAAAAACCAGGGAAAAACATGGGAAAGCAAGAGAGCTGGTTAATCTGATGTAAAAATCTTTGATGATGAAAGGAAAATTATATTCTCATGATGATAGATTCAGGCTGTAGAAGTGAACTTCTCATGTTGGTTGTCCTATGTGTGGCCTTCTGCATTGGGCAGTGGATGCAGGACAGGAGATCTTCAAATTATCTGGTGGAACACAAAATACTGAAAAAAAATTCAGCCTAAATCCAGTGTATTCCTTCCCTTTGAGAACATATATGGATAATGTACGAAGTTTCAAAAGAGAAAATGTCTTTTGGGTCATGGTTTCAACAATGAAATTGTCAGTTCACATAACATTTTGAATTTTGCTTTCAGACTTGCTCATGTACCGGGCCTGAGTAAAGCAGAATGCAGAGTAAGCCTCTTCAATAGTTGTGCATTCCATAAGTGGTTTTAAAACCAGTGAAACCCTTTGGACTTAGTGTTTGTATTTAATTGGTTGATTGGTTTTTCAAATTGTTTGTTTTATATTTTTAACTTTGTGAGTCAGGGAAGCCCTCACTCATAGTGATTTAGACCTCTCCAAAAGCTCTGAAGTTATTCATGTAACAGCTATTACATGTTATAAGTTTCTCCTATTAAAACTTGAAAGACAAACAGACTCTGCTACTTTTCATCTAAATTCAGTGCTGGGCTAAATTCAGTGTTGGACTTTTTACAAGTCCTTTGAAATGTGTCCTCCTCTAGTCACTGGTCGTGCTGGAAATTACTTTCTTGCGAAGACAGGATTTGAGCAAATTGACACAAGTACAGTTTGCCACTACTCTGGACACCTGGTTAAATATCGAGTTGCCTAAATGGTGTGTGTTTTACTTTGATCTCTGCTCACACTTTGCTCTTCCAGTTAGAACCACAGGGCTCCAGGCCATAGCGTTCCAGGCCTAAACAAGAAAATTTCCATTCCGTTTTGTGAGTTCATTCGTCTCTCATAATTACTTTTTCCACAAATGTGTGCTTCAGGAGAGGCCATGTCCAAATGTGAGAGGCCCATTTTCTTTCACTCACTTTCAGACTTTCTAAGATTTTCAGTTACTAGACGTTTGCCCAGACTTGCCATTGTCAAGGGACAGTGCACTTCACTTGAAGTTGTGCAGTATTACTTCATGTGTCTCCGTGGAATTTCCACCAATGGGAAACTCTTGCTGTATTCATCTCCAAGTGTTTCTGCGTAAGAAAATATAAGTAACAAAGGATGTGGTTTCAAGCCCAATGAGGAAAGGAGGGATTATCTTTATTTCAGTGCAGGTTGACCTTTCAAAGAAACAGTAATTCCTATGAAATAGGAGGTAAAATCTTTTGTAAAGAGACATGGACATGACCCGCTCAAGTTTATGTCACTGTTTTTAAAATGCCAAGGGCATTTGAGAAATTCTTGGCTGCTGAATTGTCCCTTTTTTCAAATTTCTCTTAGGTAAGTCACTCCAGCTTCGTGAAACCATGGTACTGTTCCTTCCATGTAAAAAACCAGAGCAAAAAAGAAAATAAATTAAAACAAAACCCATCAAATTACATTTGAGAGCACACAATTGCTCAGCAGGCCCCCTATTCAAGAAGCTAGAGGTACAGGAGCCTCAGCCTTCAGCCCATGGCCTGAAGTTTTGTCTCTATCATGGCCCCTCAATTCCCTGGCATGTCCACATTAACTCATGAATCTTTACTCATTTCCTCTTCAAATGCACAGGATCCAATATATTTGAACCCTGTTCACCTGGGCTGTAATCATCCAAGGACACACCAGAGGAAGGGCAGCCACCCCCTTGCCTGGGGCCTTGGAGCTTATCACAATAGAAATGGACACCTGAACAAGGGGAGCCAAAACAAAGAGAGGCATATTCCTAAAGTCTGAAGCACAGAAACTACCTATAGACCAGTAGTGGCATTTCACAAATTATGTAAGAATCTCTGTGCACATGCTTGGCATGGTCGCTCATGCCTATAATCCCAGCAATCTGGGGGCTGAGGTGGATGTATCCTTGGGAGTTCCAGTCCATCTTGGGCTACGAATTTATCTCAAGGCCTCTTTTAACAACTACATAAGATGCTGTTTCCAAAAAGAGGACAACAGAAAACTAGACACACTTGGTCCAGGTCCCTGGGTTCACTACATGAGTTGTGGAGTCTAAATATTCCATGCCATGAGAAAATAACTTGGATTTTTAGTGAAAGGGGCATTTATATCCCTTTTCTAAGGGTTTCCCTTTCAGCATGTTACATTTGAATTCTGGGAAAACCTGCTGGTGATAAGCTATCTAGCATTATGTTGGTTTAGGTATTGAGCTAGTACCTCATGTTTAGTGTTCAGGGTTATGTTGGAATGGATGCAGACCTCCTTGAAATAGCGATTGCAGACAAGGGAACCCCGAGGAAGCTGGATAGTTGAAGCAGGCACTCCAAATATTCATGCACTGCAAGGATTCACTTTCATTTTGGGACTCATCTCATGGTTGCTGGCTTTTAGTGCTAACTGATACTACCATGGTGGCAGTAATCCAGCAGAGACTACATGTATGGTTTGCAGGTTTGCTTCCCAAGCCACCAGAAACCTGGCAGAACCCAAATCATTGTGGCATTTTCTTTCCTCCCCTGAAACATTTGGCTTTCTAAGTTTGAAAATTGAATAGACTGGGCTAGTCAAGTTTGGACCCCATGTACCAACAACAGAGCTAAAGACAGAGCCAATTACTTCCCTCCACTTGTCAAAATATGTCAAATTTGCTTGATCAGCACAACTTCAAAGAAAAATCTGAGGCAACTTAGAGAGGTGAATCAAATACTGCATGATTGGAATGGCTGTTTTTGTATGAGGTGGAAAGCTGCAGAGATGGGCTGAAACTGTTCACAGAAACCCACAGGCTTGTGGTTGCCAGGCAACCACACTGGGCTGAGACTGGCTGAACATCACTGTGAGGTGGATTTTAGGCTCTAGGTTTGAAAATTTAAAAGACTGGGCTAGGCAAGTTTGGAACCCATCGACCACAGACAGACCAAACGGTCTTTCAATTACTTCCCTCCACTTCTCAAAATATGTCAAATTTTCTTGATCACTACAACTGTAAAAAAAATTCTGAGGCAACATAGAGAGGCTAATCAAATACTGCATGATTGGATAGGCTGTGGTTGTATGAGGTGGAACGCTGCAGAGTTCGGCTGAAACAGTTCACAGAATTCCACAAGCTTGTGGTTCCCAGGCAACCACACTGGGCTGCGATTGGCATAGCACCATTGTGAGCTGGACTTTAGGCTCTAGGATACAAGCGTGCAGTAGGAGACCTGAGTCCCAATGCTGGGCTTTGCCATGGAAATCTCAGTGGCACAGAGGACCTTGTAGGGCAAGATTTAAATAGGATGAATATTCTTGGCCTGATATGCCACAATATTCTCTCTGAAGGCTTCACTGCTCAGAATTTGTGGATGGAAATGCTTGCCAATCTACACATGGATGTACTTTCAATGGGATATGAAATATGCCAGGGCCTGGCAAATGATCTCTGCCATGTCCTATCCTTGAGCATACGCTTTTCCCTTGTTATGTCTGTCATTTGGCTGAGTCCTGTTCCCTAAGCTATTCAGTCAAGACTTGCTGGCATCATTCACCTGCAGTATAAGAGCTTTCTGGGAAATTTCTCAGCAGAAATCCTCTGCAAGCACATAGCTTTGGATATGAGAGACAGTGGTGGAAGTTGAATTTCAAGGGCAGATATTTCAAAACCATGAAACAAGCCCCGAATAAGATCTTTACATGTTTCCCAGATGAATATGTTTGGAAATACGGGGGAAGATGGAGATCAAGGCTGAGAAGAGTGCACACCCATTTCAAGGTACAAAAACCAGGGAAAAACATGGGAAAGCAAGAGAGCTGGTTAATCTGATGTAAAAATCTTTGATGATGAAAGGAAAATTATATTCTCATGATGATATATTCAGGCTGTAGAAGTGAACTTCTCATGTTGGTTGTCCTATGTGTGGCCTTCTGCATTGGGCAGTGGATGCAGGACAGGAGATCTTCAAATTATCTGGTGGAACACAAAATACTGAAAAAAAATTCAGCCTAAATCCTGTGTATTCCTTCCCTTTGAGAACATATATGGATAATGTACGAAGTTTCAAAAGAGAAAATGTCTTTTGGGTCATGGTTTCAACAATGAAATTGTCAGTTCACATAACATTTTGAATTTTGCTTTCAGACTTGCTCATGTACCGGGCCTGAGTAAAGCAGAATGCAGAGTAAGCCTCTTCAATAGTTGTGCATTCCATAAGTGGTTTTAAAACCAGTGAAACCCATTGGACTTAGTGTTTGTATTTAATTGGTTGATTGGTTTTTCAAATTGTTTGTTTTATATTTTTAACTTTGTGAGTCAGGGAAGCCCTCACTCATAGTGATTTAGACCTCTCCAAAAGCTCTGAAGTTATTCATGTAACAGCTATTACATGTTATAAGTTTCTCCTATTAAAACTTGAAAGACAAACAGACTCTGCTACTTTTCATCTAAATTCAGTGTTGGGCTAAATTCAGTGTTGGACTTTTTACAAGTCCTTTGAAATGTGTCCTCCTCTAGTCACTGGTCGTGCTGGAAATTACTTTCTTGCGAAGACAGGATTTGAGCAAATTGACACAAGTACAGTTTGCCACTACTCTGGACACCTGGTTAAATATCCAGTTGCCTAAATGGTGTGTGTTTTACTTTGATCTCTGCTCACACTTTGCTCTTCCAGTTAGAACCACAGGGCTCCAGGCCATAGCGTTCCAGGCCTAAACAAGAAAATTTCCATTCCGTTTTGTGAGTTCATTCGTCTCTCATAATTACTTTTTCCACAAATGTGTGCTTGAGGAGAGGCCGTGTCCAAATGTGGATAGGCCCATTTTCTTTCACTCACTTTCAGACTTTCTAAGATTTTCAGTTACTAGACGTTTGCCCAGACTTGCCATTGTCAAGGGACAGTGCACTTCACTTGAAGTTGTGCAGTATTACTTCATGTGTCTCCGTGGAATTTCCACCAATGGGAAACTCTTGCTGTATTCATCTCCAAGTGTTTCTGCGTAAGAAAATATAAGTAACAAAGGATGTGGTTTCAAGCCCAATGAGGAAAGGAGGGATTATCTTTATTTCAGTGCAGGTTGACCTTTCAAAGAAACAGTAATTCCTATGAAATAGGAGGTAAAATCTTTTGTAAAGAGACATGGACATGACCCGCTCAAGTTTATGTCACTGTTTTTAAAACGCCAAGGGCATTTCAGAAATTCTTGGCTGCTGAATTGTTCCTTTTTTTCAAATTTCTCTTAGGTAAGACACTCCAGCTTCGTGAAACCATGGTACTGTTCCTTCCATGTAAAAAACCAGAGCAAAAAAGAAAATAAATTAAAACAAAACCCATCAAATTACATTTGAGAGCACACAATTGCTCAGCAGGCCCACTATTCAAGAAGCTAGAGGTACAGAAGCCTCAGCCTTCAGCCCATGGCCTGAAGTTTTGTCTCTATCATGGCCCCTCAATTCCCTGGCATGTCCACATTAACTCATGAATCTTTACTCATTTCCTCTTCAAATGCACAGGATCCAATATATTTGAACCCTGTTCACCTGGGCTGTAATCATCCAAGGACACAACAGAGGAAGGGGAGCCACCCCCTTGCCTGGGGCCTTGGAGCTTATCACAATAGAAATGGACACCTGAACAAGGGGAGCCAAAACAAAGAGAGGCATATTCCTAAAGTCTGAAGCACAGAAGCTACCTATAGACCAGTAGTGGGATTTCACAAATTATGTAAGAATCTCTGTGCACATGCTTGGCATGGTCGCTCATGCCTTATAATCCCAGCAATCTGGGGGCTGAGGTGGATGTATGCTTGGGAGTTCCAGTCCATCTTGGGCTACGAATTTATCTCAAGGCCTCTTTTAACAACAACATAAGATGCTGTTTCCAAAAAGAGGACAACAGAAAACTAGACACACTTGGTCCAGGTCCCTGGGTTCACTACATGAGTTGTGGAGTCTAAATATTCCATGCCATGAGAAAACAACTTGGATTTTTAGTGAAAGGGGCATTTATATCCCTTTTCTAAGGGTTTCCCTTTCAGCATGTTACATTTGAATTCTGGGAAAACCTGCTGGTGATAAGCTATCTAGCATTATGTTGGTTTAGGTATTGAGCTAGTACCTCATGTTTAGTGTTCAGGGTTATGTTGGAATGGCTGCAGACCTCCTTGAAATAGCAATTGCAGACAAGGGAACCCCGAGGAAGCTGGATAGTTGAAGCAGGCACTCCAAATATTCATGCACTGCAAGGATTCACATTCATTTTGGGACTCATGTCATGGTTGCTGGCTCTTAGTGCTAACTGATACTACCATGGTGGCAGTAATCCAGCAGAGACTGCATGTATGGTTTGCAGGTTTGCTTCCCAAGCCACCAGAAACCTGGCAGAACCCAAATCATTGTGGCATTTTCTTTCCTCCCCTGAAACATTTGGCTTTCTAAATTTGAAAATTGAATAGACTGGGCTAGTCAAGTTTGGACCCCATGTACCACCAACAGAGCTAAAGACAGAGCCAATTACTTCCCTCCACTTCTCAAAATATGTCAAATTTGCTTGATCACCACAACTTCAAAGAAAATTCTGAGGCAACTTAGAGAGGTTATTCAAATACTGCATGATTGGAATGGCTGTTTTTGTATGAGGTGGAAAGCTGCAGAGTTGGGCTGAAACTGTTCACAGAAACCCACAGGCTTGTGGTTGCCAGGCAACCACACTGGGCTGAGACTGGCTGAACATCACTGTGAGGTGGATTTTAGGCTCTAGGTTTGAAAATTTAAAAGACTGGGGTAGTCAAGTTTGGAACCCATCGACCACAGACAGACCAAAAGGTCTTTCAATTACTTCCCTCCACTTCTCAAAATATGTCAAATTTTCTTGATCACTACAACTGTAAAAAAAATTCTGAGGCAACATAGAGAGGCTAATCAAATACTGCATGATTGGAAAGGCTGTGGTTGTATGAGGTGGAACGCTGCAGAGTTCGGCTGAAACAGTTCACAGAATTCCTCAAGCTTGTGGTTCCCAGGCAACCACACTGGGCTGTGATTGGCATAGCACCATTGTGAGCTGGACTTTAGACTCTAGCATACAAGCGTGCAGTAGGAGACCTGAGTCACAATGTTGGGCTTTGCCATGGAGATCTCAGTGGCACAGAGGACCTTGTAGGGCAAGATTTAAATAGGATGAATATTCTTGGCCTGATATGCCACAATATTCTCTCTGAAGGCTTCACTGCTCAGAATTTGTGGATGGAAATGCTTGCCAATCTACACATGGATGTACTTTCAATGGGATATGAAATATGCCAGGGCCTGGCAAATGATCTCTGCCATGTCCTATCCTTGAGCATACGCTTTTCCCTTGTTATGTCTGTCATTTGGCTGAGTCCTGTTCCCTAAGCTATTCAGTCAAGACTTGCTGGCATCATTCACCTGCAGTATAAGAGCTTTCTGGGAAATTTCTCAGCAGAAATCCTCTCCAAGCACATAGCTTTGGATATGAGAGACAGTGGTGGAAGTTGAATTTCAAGGGCAGATATTTGAAAACCATGAAACAAGCCCCGAATAAGATCTTTACATGTTTCCCAGATGAATATGTTTGGAAATACGGGGGAAGATGGAGATCAAGGCTGAGAAGAGTGCACACCCATTTCAAGGTACAAAAACCAGGGAAAATCATGGGAAAGCAAGAGAGCTGGTTAATCTGATGTAAAAATCTTTGATGATGAAAGACAAATTATATTCTCATGATGATAGATTGAGGCTGTAGAAGTGAACTTCTCATGTTGGTTGTCCTATGTGTGGCCTTCTGCATTGGGCAGTGGATGCAGGACAGGAGATCTTCAAATTATCTGGTGGAACACAAAATACTGAAAAAAAATTCAGCCTAAATCCTGTGTATTCCTTCCCTTTGAGAACATATATGGATAATGTACGAAGTTTCAAAAGAGAAAATGTCTTTTGGGTCATGGTTTCAACAATGAAATTGTCAGTTCACATAACATTTTGAATTTTGCTTTCACACTTGCTCATGTACCGGGCCTGACTAAAGCAGAATGCAGAGTAAGCCTCTTCAATAGTTGTGCATTCCATAAGTGGTTTTAAAACCAGTGAAACCCTTTGGACTTAGTGTTTGTATTTAATTGGTTGATTGGTTTTTCAAATTGTTTGTTTTATATTTTTAACTTTGTGAGTCAGGGAAGCCCTCACTCATAGTGATTTAGACCTCTCCAAAAGCTCTGAAGTTATTCATGTAACAGCTATTACATGTTATAAGTTTCTCCTATTAAAGCTTGAAAGACAAACAGACTCTGCTACTTTTCATCTAAATTCAGTGCTGGGCTAAATTCAGTGTTGGACTTTTTACAAGTCCTTTGAAATGTGTCCTCCTCTAGTCACTGGTCATGCTGGAAATTACTTTCTTGTGAAGACAGGATTTGAGCAAATTGACACAAGTACCGTTTGCCACTACTCTGGACACCTGGTTAAATATCGAGTTGCCTAAATGGTGTGTGTTTTACTTTGATCTCTGCTCACACTTTGCTCTTCCAGTTAGAACCACAGGGCTCCAGGCCATAGCGTTCCAGGCCTAAACAAGAAAATTTCCATTCCGTTTTGTGAGTTCATTCGTCTCTCATAATTACTTTTTCCACAAATGTGTGCTTCACGAATGGCCATGTCCAAATGTGAGAGGCCCATTTTCTTTCACTCACTTTCAGACTTTCTAAGATTTTCAGTTACTAGACGTTTGCCCAGACTTGCCATTGTCAAGGGACAGTGCACTTCACTTGAAGTTGTGCAGTATTACTTCATGTGTCTCCGAGGAATTTCCACCAATGGGAAACTCTTGCTGTATTCATCTCCAAGTATTTCTGCGTAAGAAAATATAAGTAACAAAGGATGTGGTTTCAAGCTCAATGAGGAAAGGAGGGATTATCTTTATTTCAGTGCAGGTTGACCTTTCAAAGAAACAGTAATTCCTATGAAATAGGAGGTAAAATCTTTTGTAAAGAGACATGGACATGACCCGCTCAAGTTTATGTCACTGTTTTTAAAACGCCAAGGGCATTTGAGAAATTCTTGGCTGCTGAATTGTTCCTTTTTTCAAATTTCTCTTAGGTAAGACACTCCAGCTTCGTCAAACCATGGTACTGTTCCTTCCATGTAAAAAACCAGAGCAAAAAAGAAAATAAATTAAAACAAAACCCATCAAATTACATTTGAGAGCACACAATTGCTCAGCAGGCCCACTATTCAAGAAGCTAGAGGTACAGAAGCCTCAGCCTTCAGCCCATGGCCTGAAGTTTTGTCTCTATCATGGCCCCTCAATTCCCTGGCATGTCCACATTAACTCATGAATCTTTATTTATTTCCTCTTCAAATGCACAGGATCCAATATATTTGAACCCTGTTCACCTGGGCTGTAATCATCCAAGGACACACCAGAGGAAGGGCAGCCACCCCCTTGCCTGGGGCCTTGGAGCTTATCACAATAGAAATGGACACCTGAACAAGGGGAGCCAAAACAAAGAGAGGCATATTCCTAAAGTCTGAAGCACAGAAGCTACCTATAGACCAGTAGTGGGATTTCACAAATTATGTAAGAATCTCTGTGCACATGCTTGGCATGGTCGCTCATGCCTATAATACCAGCAATCTGGGGGCTGAGGTAGATGTATCCTTGGGATTTCCAGTCCATCTTGGGCTACGAATTTATCTCAAGGCCTCTTTTAACAACTACATAAGATGCTGTTTCCAAAAAGAGGACAACAGAAAACTAGACACACTTGGTTCAGGTCCCTGGGTTCACTACATGAGTTGTGGAGTCTAAATATTCCATGCCATGAGAAAATAACTGGGATTTTTAGTGAAAGGGGCATTTATATCCCTTTTCTAAGGGTTTCCCTTTCACCATGTTACATTTGAATTCTGGGAAAACCTGCTGGTGATAAGCTATCTAGCATTATGTTGGTTTAGGTATTGAGCTAGTACCTCATGTTTAGTGTTCAGGGTTATGTTGGAATGGCTGCAGACCTCCTTGAAATAGCGATTGCAGACAAGGGAACCCCGAGGAAGCTGGATAGTTGAAGCAGGCACTCCAAATATTCATGCACTGCAAGGATTCACTTTCATTTTGGGACTCATCTCATGGTTGCTGGCTTTTAGTGCTAACTGATACTACCATGGTGGCAGTAATCCAGCAGAGACTGCATGTATGGTTTGCAGGTTTGCTTCCCAAGCCACCAGAAACCTGGCAGAACCCAAATCATTGTGGCATTTCCTTTCCTCCCCTGAAACATTTGGCTTTCTAAGTTTGAAAATTGAATAGACTGGGCTAGTCAAGTTAGGACCCCATGTACCACGAACAGAGAGCTAAAGACAGAGCCAATTACTTCCCTCCACTTGTCAAAATATGTCAAATTTGCTTGATCACCACAACTTCAAAGAAAATTCTGAGGCAACTTAGAGAGGTGAATCAAATACTGCCTGATTGGAATGGCTGTTTTTGTATGAGGTGGAAACCTGCAGAGTTGGGCTGAAACTGTTCACAGAAACCCACAGGCTTGTGGTTGCCAGGCAACCACACTGGGCTGAGACTGGCTGAACATCACTGTGAGGTGGATTTTAGGCTCTAGGTTTGAAAATTTAAAAGACTGGGGTAGTCAAGTTTGGAAACCATCGACCACAGACAGACCAAAAGGTCTTTCAATTACTTCCCTCCACTTCTCAAAATATGTCAAATTTTCTTGATCACTACAACTGTAAAAAAAATTCTGAGGCAACATAGAGAGGCTAATCAAATACTGCATGATTGGAAAGGCTGTGGTTGTATGAGGTGGAACGCTGCAGAGTTCGGCTGAAACAGTTCACAGAATTCCACAAGCTTGTGGTTCCCAGGCAACCACACTGGGCTGCGATTGGCATAGCACCATTGTGAGCTGGACTTTAGGCTCTAGGATACAAGTGTGCAGTAGGAGACCTGAGTCACAATGCTGGGCATTGCCATGGAGAGCTCAGTGGCACAGAGGACCTTGTTGGGCAAGATTTATATAGGATGAATATTCTTGGCCTGGTATGCCACAATATTCTCTCTGAAGGCTTCACTGCTCAGAATTTGTGGCTGGAAATGCTTGCCAATCTACACATGGATGTACTTTTATGGGATATGAAATATGCCAGGGCCTGGCAGATGATCTCTGCCATGTCCTATCCTTGAGCATACGCTTTTCCCTTGTCATGTCTCTCATTTGTCTGAGTCCTGTTCCCTAAGCTATTCAGTCACGACTTGCTGGCATCATTCACCTGCAGTATAAGAGCTTTCTGGGAAATTTCTCAGCAGAAATCCTCTGCAAGCACATAGCTTTGGATATGAGAGACAGTGGTGGAAGTTGAATTTCAAGGGCAGATATTTGAAAACAATGAAACAAGCCCCGAATAAGATCTTTACATGTTTCCCAGATGAATATGTTTGGAAATACGGGGGAAGATGGAGATCAAGGCTGAGAAGAGTGCACACCCATTTCAAGGTACAAAAACCAGGGAAAAACATGGGAAAGCAAGAGAGCTGGTTAATCTGATGTAAAAATCTTTGATGATGAAAGGAAAATTATATTCTCATGATGATAGATTCAGGCTGTAGAAGTGAACTTCTCATGTTGGTTGTCCTATGTGTGGCCTTCTGCATTGGGCAGTGGATGCAGGACAGGAGATCTTCAAATTATCTGGTGGAACACAAAATACTGAAAAAAAATTCAGCCTAAATCCAGTGTATTCCTTCCCTTTGAGAACATATATGGATAATGTACGAAGTTTCAAAAGAGAAAATGTCTTTTGGGTCATGGTTTCAACAATGAAATTGTCAGTTCACATAACATTTTGAATTTTGCTTTCAGACTTGCTCATGTACCGGGCCTGAGTAAAGCAGAATGCAGAGTAAGCCTCTTCAATAGTTGTGCATTCCATAAGTGGTTTTAAAACCAGTGAAACCCTTTGGACTTAGTGTTTGTATTTAATTGGTTGATTGGTTTTTCAAATTGTTTGTTTTATATTTTTAACTTTGTGAGTCAGGGAAGCCCTCACTCATAGTGATTTAGACCTCTCCAAAAGCTCTGAAGTTATTCATGTAACAGCTATTACATGTTATAAGTTTCTCCTATTAAAACTTGAAAGACAAACAGACTCTGCTACTTTTCATCTAAATTCAGTGTTGGGCTAAATTCAGTGTTGGACTTTTTACAAGTCCTTTGAAATGTGTCCTCCTCTAGTCACTGGTCGTGCTGGAAATTACTTTCTTGCGAAGACAGGATTTGAGCAAATTGACACAAGTACAGTTTGCCACTACTCTGGACACCTGGTTAAATATCGAGTTGCCTAAATGGTGTGTGTTTTACTTTGATCTCTGCTCACACTTTGCTCTTCCAGTTAGAACCACAGGGCTCCAGGCCATAGCGTTCCAGGCCTAAACAAGAAAATTTCCATTCCGTTTTGGGAGTTCATTCGTCTCTCATAATTACTTTTTCCACAAATGTGTGCTTCAGGAGAGGCCCTGTCCAAATGTGGAGAGGCCCATTTTCATTCACTCACTTTCAGACTTTCTAAGATTTTCAGTTACTAGAGGTTTGCCCAGACTTGCCATTGTCAAGGGACAGTGCACTTCACTTGAAGTTGTGCAGTATTACTTCATGTGTCTCCGTGGAATTTCCACCAATGGGAAACTCTTGCTGTATTCATCTCCAAGTGTTTCTGCGTAAGAAAATATAAGTAACAAAGGATGTGGTTTCAAGCCCAATGAGGAAAGGAGGGATTATCTTTATTTCAGTGCAGGTTGACCTTTCAAAGAAACAGTAATTCCTATGAAATAGGAGGTAAAATCTTTTGTAAAGAGACATGGACATGACCCGCTCAAGTTTATGTCACTGTTTTTAAAACGCCAAGGGCATTTGAGAAATTCTTGGCTGCTG
Source organism: Cavia porcellus (assembly GCF_034190915.1). Lineage (NCBI taxonomy): Eukaryota > Metazoa > Chordata > Mammalia > Rodentia > Caviidae > Cavia > Cavia porcellus. Next base: position 5,934,335 of record NW_026947528.1, read on the forward strand.
AATTGTCCCTTTTTTCAAATTTCTCTTAGGTAAGTCACTCCAGCTTCGTGAAACCATGGTACTGTTCCTTCCATGTAAAAAACCAGAGCAAAAAAGAAAATAAATTAAAACAAAACCCATCAAATTACATTTGAGAGCACACAATTGCTCAGCAGGCCCCCTATTCAAGAAGCTAGAGGTACAGGAGCCTCAGCCTTCAGCCCATGGCCTGAAGTTTTGTCTCTATCATGGCCCCTCAATTCCCTGGCATGTCCACATTAACTCATGAATCTTTACTCATTTCCTCTTCAAATGCACAGGATCCAATATATTTGAACCCTGTTCACCTGGGCTGTAATCATCCAAAGACACACCAGAGGAAGGGCAGCCACCCCCTTGCCTGGGGCCTTGGAGCTTATCACAATAGAAATGGACACCTGAACAAGTGGGGGCCAAAACAAAGAGAGGCATATTCCTAAAGTCTGAAGCACAGAAACTACCTATAGACCAGTAGTGGCATTTCACAAATTATGTAAGAATCTCTGTGCACATGCTTGGCATGGTCGCTCATGCCTATAATCCCAGCAATCTGGGGGCTGAGGTGGATGTATCCTTGGGAGTTTCAGTCCATCTTGGGCTTCGAATTTATCTCAAGGCCTCTTTTAACAACTACATAAGATGCTGTTTCCAAAAAGAGGACAACAGAAAACTAGACACACTTGGTCCAGGTCCCTGGGTTCACTACATGTGTTGTGGAGTCTAAATATTCCATGCCATGAGAAAATACCTGCAATTTTTAGTGAAAGGGGCATTTATAACCCTTTTCTATGGGTTTCCCTTTCACCATGTTACATTTGAATTCTGGGAAAACCTGCTGGTGATAAGCTATCTAGCATTATGTTGGTTTAGGTATTGAGCTAGTACCTCATGTTTAGTGTTCAGGGTTATGTTGGAATGGCTGCAGACCTCCTTGAAATAGCGATTGCAGACAAGGGAACCCCGAGGAAGCTGGATAGTTGAAGCAGGCACTCCAAATATTCATGCACTGCAAGGATTCACTTTCATTTTGGGACTCATCTCATGGTTGCTGGCTTTTAGTGCTAACTGATACTACCATGGTGGCAGTAATCCAGCAGAGACTACATGTATGGTTTGCAGGTTTGCTTCCCAAGCCACCAGAAACCTGGCAGAACCCAAATCATTGTGGCATTTTCTTTCCTCCCCTGAAACATTTGGCTTTCTAAGTTTGAAAATTGAATAGACTGGGCTAGTCAAGTTTGGACCCCATGTACCAACAACAGAGCTAAAGACAGAGCCAATTACTTCCCTCCACTTGTCAAAATATGTCAAATTTGCTTGATCACCACAACTTCAAAGAAAAATCTGAGGCAACTTAGAGAGGTGAATCAAATACTGCATGATTGGAATGGCTGTTTTTGTATGAGGTGGAAAGCTGCAGAGATGGGCTGAAACTGTTCACAGAAACCCACAGGCTTGTGGTTGCCAGGCAACCACACTGGGCTGAGACTGGCTGAACATCACTGTGAGGTGGATTTTAGGCTCTAGGTTTGAAAATTTAAAAGACTGGGCTAGGCAAGTTTGGAACCCATCGACCACAGACAGACCAAACGGTCTTTCAATTACTTCCCTCCACTTCTCAAAATATGTCAAATTTTCTTGATCACTACAACTGTAAAAAAAATTCTGAGGCAACATAGAGAGGCTAATCAAATACTGCATGATTGGAAAGGCTGTGGTTGTATGAGGTGGAACGCTGCAGAGTTCGGCTGAAACAGTTCACAGAATTCCACAAGCTTGTGGTTCCCAGGCAACCACACTGGGCTGCGATTGGCATAGCACCATTGTGAGCTGGACTTTAGGCTCTAGGATACAAGCGTGCAGTAGGAGACCTGAGTCCCAATGCTGGGCTTTGCCATGGAAATCTCAGTGGCACAGAGGACCTTGTAGGGCAAGATTTAAATAGGATGAATATTCTTGGCCTGATATGCCACAATATTCTCTCTGAAGGCTTCACTGCTCAGAATTTGTGGATGGAAATGCTTGCCAATCTACACATGGATGTACTTTCAATGGGATATGAAATATGCCAGGGCCTGGCAAATGATCTCTGCCATGTCCTATCCTTGAGCATACGCTTTTCCCTTGCTATGTCTGTCATTTGGCTGAGTCCTGTTCCCTAAGCTATTCAGTCAAGACTTGCTGGCATCATTCACCTGCAGTATAAGAGCTTTCTGGGAAATTTCTCAGCAGAAATCCTCTCCAAGCACATAGCTTTGGATATGAGAGACAGTGGTGGAAGTTGAATTTCAAGGGCAGATATTTCAAAACCATGAAACAAGCCCCGAATAAGATCTTTACATGTTTCCCAGATGAATATGTTTGGAAATACGGGGGAAGATGGAGATCAAGGCTGAGAAGAGTGCACACCCATTTCAAGGTACAAAAACCAGGGAAAAACATGGGAAAGCAAGAGAGCTGGTTAATCTGATGTAAAAATCTTTGATGATGAAAGGAAAATTATATTCTCATGATGATATATTCAGGCTGTAGAAGTGAACTTCTCATGTTGGTTGTCCTATGTGTGGCCTTCTGCATTGGGCAGTGGATGCAGGACAGGAGATCTTCAAATTATCTGGTGGAACACAAAATACTGAAAAAAAATTCAGCCTAAATCCTGTGTATTCCTTCCCTTTGAGAACATATATGGATAATGTATGAAGTTTCAAAAGAGAAAATGTCTTTTGGGTCATGGTTTCAACAATGAAATTGTCAGTTCACATAACATTTTGAATTTTGCTTTCAGACTTGCTCATGTACCGGGCCTGAGTAAAGCAGAATGCAGAGTAAGCCTCTTCAATAGTTGTGCATTCCATAAGTGGTTTTAAAACCAGTGAAACCCATTGGACTTAGTGTTTGTATTTAATTGGTTGATTGGTTTTTCAAATTGTTTGTTTTATATTTTTAACTTTGTGAGTCAGGGAAGCCCTCACTCATAGTGATTTAGACCTCTCCAAAAGCTCTGAAGTTATTCATGTAACAGCTATTACATGTTATAAGTTTCTCCTATTAAAACTTGAAAGACAAACAGACTCTGCTACTTTTCATCTAAATTCAGTGTTGGGCTAAATTCAGTGTTGGACTTTTTACAAGTCCTTTGAAATGTGTCCTCCTCTAGTCACTGGTCGTGCTGGAAATTACTTTCTTGCGAAGACAGGATTTGAGCAAATTGACACAAGTACAGTTTGCCACTACTCTGGACACCTGGTTAAATATCCAGTTGCCTAAATGGTGTGTGTTTTACTTTGATCTCTGCTCACACTTTGCTCTTCCAGTTAGAACCACAGGGCTCCAGGCCATAGCGTTCCAGGCCTAAACAAGAAAATTTCCATTCCGTTTTGTGAGTTCATTCGTCTCTCATAATTACTTTTTCCACAAATGTGTGCTTCAGGAGAGGCCGTGTCCAAATGTGGATAGGCCCATTTTCTTTCACTCACTTTCAGACTTTCTAAGATTTTCAGTTACTAGACGTTTGCCCAGACTTGCCATTGTCAAGGGACAGTGCACTTCACTTGAAGTTGTGCAGTATTACTTCATGTGTCTCCGTGGAATTTCCACCAATGGGAAACTCTTGCTGTATTCATCTCCAAGTGTTTCTGCGTAAGAAAATATAAGTAACAAAGGATGTGGTTTCAAGCCCAATGAGGAAAGGAGGGATTATCTTTATTTCAGTGCAGGTTGACCTTTCAAAGAAACAGTAATTCCTATGAAATAGGAGGTAAAATCTTTTGTAAAGAGACATGGACATGACCCGCTCAAGTTTATGTCACTGTTTTTAAAACGCCAAGGGCATTTCAGAAATTCTTGGCTGCTGAATTGTTCCTTTTTTTCAAATTTCTCTTAGGTAAGACACTCCAGCTTCGTGAAACCATGGTACTGTTCCTTCCATGTAAAAAACCAGAGCAAAAAAGAAAATAAATTAAAACAAAACCCATCAAATTACACTTGAGAGCACACAATTGCTCAGCAGGCCCACTATTCAAGAAGCTAGAGGTACAGAAGCCTCAGCCTTCAGCCCATGGCCTGAAGTTTTGTCTCTATCATGGCCCCTCAATTCCCTGGCATGTCCACATTAACTCATGAATCTTTACTCATTTCCTCTTCAAATGCACAGGATCCAATATATTTGAACCCTGTTCACCTGGGCTGTAATCATCCAAGGACACACCAGAGGAAGGGCAGCCACCCCCTTGCCTGGGGCCTTGGAGCTTATCACAATAGAAATGGACACCTGAACAAGGGGAGCCAAAACAAAGAGAGGCATATTCCTAAAGTCTGAAGCACAGAAGCTACCTATAGACCAGTAGTGGGATTTCACAAATTATGTAAGAATCTCTGTGCACATGCTTGGCATGGTCGCTCATGCCTATAATCCCAGCAATCTGGTGGCTGAGGTAGATGTATCCTTGGGATTTCCAGTCCATCTTGGGCTACGAATTTATCTCAAGGCCTCTTTTAACAACTACATAAGATGCTGTTTCCAAAAAGAGGACAACAGAAAACTAGACACACTTGGTCCAGGTCCCTGGGTTCACTACATGAGTTGTGGCGTCTAAATATTCCATGCCATGAGAAAATAACTTGGATTTTTAGTGAAAGGGGCATTTATATCCCTTTTCTAAGGGTTTCCCTTTCACCATGTTACATTTGAATTCTGAGAAAACCTGCTGGTGATAAGCTATCTAGCATTATGTTGGTTTAGGTATTGAGCTAGTACCTCATGTTTAGTGTTCAGGGTTATGTTGGAATGGCTGCAGACCTCCTTGAAATAGCGATTGCAGACAAGTGCACCCCGAGGAAGCTGGATAGTTGAAGCAGGCACTCCAAATATTCATGCACTGCAAGGATTCACTTTCATTTTGGGACTCATCTTATGGTTGCTGGCTTTTAGTGCTAACTGATACTACCATGGTGGCAGTAATCCAGCAGAGACTGCATGTATGGTTTGCAGGTTTGCTTCCCAAGCCACCAGAAACCTGGCAGAACCCAAATCATTGTGGCAGTTTCTTTCCTCCCCTGAAACATTTGGCTTTCTAAGTTTGAAAATTGAATAGACTGGGCTAGTCAAGTTTGGACCCCATGTACCACCAACAGAGCTAAAGACAGAGCCAATTACTTCCCTCCACTTGTCAAAATATGTCAAATTTGCTTGATCACCACAACTTCAAAGAAAATTCTGAGGCAACTTAGAGAGGTGAATCAAATACTGCATGATTGGAATGGCTGTTTTTGTATGAGGTGGAAACCTGCAGAGTTGGGCTGAAACTGTTCACAGAAACCCACAGGATTGTGGTTGCCAGGCAACCACACTGGGCTGAGACTGGCTGAACATCACTGTGAGGTGGATTTTAGGCTCTAGGTTTGAAAATTTACAAGACTGGGGTAGTCAAGTTTGGAACCCATCGACCACAGACAGACCAAAAGGTCTTTCAATTACTTCCCTCCACTTCTCAAAATATGTCAAATTTTCTTGATCACTACAACTGTAAAAAAAATTCTGAGGCAACATAGAGAGGCTAATCAAATACTGCATGATTGGAAAGGCTGTGGTTGTATGAGGTGGAACGCTGCAGAGTTCGGCTGAAACAGTTCACAGAATTCCACAAGCTTGTGGTTCCCAGGCAACCACACTGGGCTGCGATTGGCACAGCACTATTGTGAGCTGGACTTTAGGCTCTAGGATACAAGTGTGCAGTAGGAGACCTGAGTCACAATGCTGGGCATTGCCATGGAGATCTCAGTGGCACAGAGGACCTTGTAGGGCAAGATTTATATAGGATGAATATTCTTGGCCTGGTATGCCACAATATTCTCTCTGAAGGCTTCACTGCTCAGAATTTGTGGCTGGAAATGCTTGCCAATCTACACATGGATGTACTTTTATGGGATATGAAATATTAAAAGGCCTGGCAGATGATCTCTGCCATGTCCTATCCTTGAGCATACGCTTTTCCCTTGTCATGTCTCTCATTTGTCTGAGTCCTGTTCCCTAAGCTATTCAGTCACGACTTGCTGGCATCATTCACCAGCAGTATGAGAGCTTTCTGGGAAATTTCTCAGCAGAAATCCTCTGCAAGCACATAGCTTTGGATATGAGAGACAGTGGTGGAAGTTGAATTTCAAGGGCAGATATTTGAAAACAATGAAACAAGCCCCGAATAAGATCTTTACATGTTTCCCAGATGAATATGTTTGGAAATACGGGGGAAGATGGAGATCAAGGCTGAGAAGAGTTCACACCAATTTCAAGGTACAAAAACGATGGAAAAACATGGGAAAGCAAGAGAGCTGGTTAATCTGATGTAAAAATCTTTGATGATGAAAGGAAAATTATATTCTCATGTTGATAGATTCAGGCTGTAGAAGTGAACTTCTCATGTTGGTTGTCCTATGTGTGGCCTTCTGCATTGGGCAGTGGATGCAGGACAGGAGATCTTCAAATTATCTGGTGGAACACAAAATACTGAAAAAATATTCAGCCTAAATCCTGTGTATTCCTTCCCTTTGAGAACATATATGGATAATGTACGAAGTTTCAAAATAGAAAATGTCTTTTGGGTCATGGTTTCAACAATGAAATTGTCAGTTCATATAACATTTTGAATTTTGCTTTCAGACTTGCTCATGTACCGGGCCTGAGTAAAGCAGAATGCAGAGTAAGCCTCTTCAATAGTTGTGCATTCCATAAGTGGTATTAAAACCAGTGAAACCCTTTGGACTTAGTGTTTGTATTTAATTGGTTGATTGGTTTTTCAAATTGTTTGTTTTATATTTTTAACTTTGTGAGTCAGGGAAGCCCTCACTCATAGTGATTTAGACCTCTCCAAAAGCTCTGAAGTTATTCATGTAACAGCTATTACATGTTATAAGTTTCTCCTATTAAAACTTGAAAGACAAACAGACTCTGCTACTTTTCATCTAAATTCAGTGTTGGGCTAAATTCAGTGTTGGACTTTTTACAAGTCCTTTGAAATGTGTCCTCCTCTAGTCACTGGTCGTGCTGGAAATTACTTTCTTGTGAAGACAGGATTTGAGCAAATTGTCACAAGTACAGTTTGCCACTACTCTGGACACCTGGTTAAATATCGAGTTGCCTAAATGGTGTGTGTTTTACTTTGATCTCTGCTCACACTTTGCTCTTCCAGTTAGAACCACAGGGCTCCAGGCCATAGCGTTCCAGGCCTAAACATGAAAATTTCCATTCCGTTTTGTGAGTTCTTTCGTCTCTCATAATTACTTTTTCTACAAATGTGTGCTTCAGGAGAGGCCGTGTCCAAATGTGGAGAGGCCCATTTTCTTTCACTCACTTTCAGACTTTCTAAGATTTTCAGTTACTAGACGTTTGCCCAGACTTGCCATTGTCAAGGGACAGTGCACTTCACTTGAAGTTGTGCAGTATTACTTCATGTGTCTCAGTGGAATTTCCACCAATGGGAAACTCTTGCTGTATTCATCTCCAAGTGTTTCTGCGTAAGAAAATATAAGTAACAAAGGATGTGGTTTCAAGCCCAATGAGGAAAGGAGGGATTATCTTTATTTCAGTGCAGGTTGACCTTTCAAAGAAACAGTAATTCCTATGAAATAGGAGGTAAAATCTTTTGTAAAGAGACATGGACATGACCCGCTCAAGTTTATGTCACTGTTTTTAAAACGCCAAGGGCATTTGAGAAATTCTTGGCTGCTGAATTGTCCCTTTTTTCAAATTTCTCTTAGGTAAGACACTCCAGCTTCGTGAAACCATGGTACTGTTCCTTCCATGTAAAAAACCAGAGCAAAAAAGAAAATAAATTAAAACAAAACCCATCAAATTACATTTGAGAGCACACAATTGCTCAGCAGGCCCACTATTCAAGAAGCTAGAGGTACAGAAGCCTCAGCCTTCAGCCCATGGCCTGAAGTTTTGTCTCTATCATGGCCCCTCAATTCCCTGGCATGTCCACATTAACTCATGAATCTTTACTCATTTCCTCTTCAAATGCACAGGATCCAATATATTTGAACCCTGTTCACCTGGGCTGTAATCATCCAAGGACACACCAGAGGAAGGGCAGCCACCCCCTTGCCTGGGGCCTTGGAGCTTATCACAATAGAAATGGACACCTGAACAAGGGGAGCCAAAACAAAGAGAGGCATATTCCTAAAGTCTGAAGCACAGAAGCTACCTATAGACCAGTAGTGGGATTTCACAAATTATGTAAGAATCTCTGTGCACATGCTTTGCATGGTCGCTCATGCCTATAATCCCAGCAATCTGGGGGCTGAGGCGGATGTATCGTTGGGAGTTCCAGTCCATCTTGGGCTACGAATTTATCTCAAGGCCTCTTTTAACAACAACATAAGATGCTGTTTCCAAAAAGAGGACAACAGAAAACTAGACACACTTGGTCCAGGTCCCTGGGTTCACTACATGAGTTGTGGAGTCTAAATATTCCATGCCATGAGAAAATAACTTGGATTTTTAGTGAAAGGGGCATTTATATCCCTTTTCTAAGGGTTTCCCTTTCAGCATGTTACATTTGAATTCTGGGAAAACCTGCTGGTGATAAGCTATCTAGCATTATGTTGGTTTAGGTATTGAGCTAGTACCTCATGTTTAGTGTTCAGGGTTATGTTGGAATGGATGCAGACCTCCTTGAAATAGCGATTGCAGACAAGGGAACCCCGAGGAAGCTGGATAGTTGAAGCAGGCACTCCAAATATTCATGCACTGCAAGGATTCACTTTCATTTTGGCACTCATCTCATGGTTGCTGGCTTTTAGTGCTAACTGATACTACCATGGTGGCAGTAATCCAGCAGAGACTGCATGTATGGTTTGCAGGTTTGCTTCCCAAGCCACCAGAAACCTGGCAGAACCCAAATCATTGTGGCATTTTCTTTCCTCCCCTGAAACATTTGGCTTTCTAAGTTTGAAAATTGAATAGACTGGGCTAGTCAAGTTTGGACCCCATGTACCACCAACAGAGCTAAAGACAGAGCCAATTACTTCCCTCCACTTGTCAAAATATGTCAAATTTGCTTGATCACCACAACTTCAAAGAAAATTCTGAGGCAACTTAGAGAGGTGAATCAAATACTGCCTGATTGGAATGGCTGTTTTTGTATGAGGTGGAAAGCTGCAGAGTTGGGCTGAAACTGTTCACAGAAACCCACAGGCTTGTGGTTGCCAGGCAACCACACTGGGCTGAGACTGGCTGAACATCACTGTGAGGTGGATTTTAGGCTCTAGGTTTGAAAATTTAAAAGACTGGGGTAGTCAAGTTTGGAACCCATCGACCACAGACAGACCAAAAGGTCTTTCAATTACTTCCCTCCACTTCTCAAAATATGTCAAATTTTCTTAAGCACTACAACTGTAAAAAAAATTCTGAGGCAACATAGAGAGGCTAATCAAATACTGCATGATTGGAAAGGCTGTGGTTGTATGAGGTGGAACGCTGCAGAGTTCGGCTGAAACAGTTCACAGAATTCCTCAAGCTTGTGGTTCCCAGGCAACCACACTGGGCTGCGATTGGCATAGCACCATTGTGAGCTGGACTTTAGGCTCTAGCATACAAGCGTGCAGTAGGAGACCTGAGTCACAATGCTGGGCTTTGCCATGGAGATCTCAGTGGCACAGAGGACCTTGTAGGGCAAGATTTAAATAGGATGAATATTCTTGGCCAGATATGCCACAATATTCTCTCTGAAGGCTTCACTGCTCATAATTTGTGGATGGAAATGCTTGCCAATCTACACATGGATGTACTTTCAATGGGATATGAAATATGCCAGGGCCTGGCAAATGATCTCTGCCATGTCCTATCCTTGAGCATACGCTTTTCCCTTGTTATGTCTGTCATTTGGCTGAGTCCTGTTCCCTAAGCTATTCAGTCAAGACTTGCTGGCATCATTCACCTGCAGGATAAGAGCTTTCTGGGAAATTTCTCAGCAGAAATCCTCTGCAAGCACATAGCTTTGGATATGAGAGACAGTGGTGGAAGTTGAATTTCAAGGGCAGATATTTCAAAACCATGAAACAAGCCCCGAATAAGATCTTTACATGTTTCCCAGATGAATATGTTTGGAAATACGGGGGAAGATGGAGATCAAGGCTGAGAAGAGTGCACACCCATTTCAAGGTACAAAAACCAGGGAAAAACATGGGAAAGCAAGAGAGCTGGTTAATCTGATGTAAAAATCTTTGATGATGAAAGACAAATTATATTCTCATGATGATAGATTCAGGCTGTAGAAGTGAACTTCTCATGTTGGTTGTCCTATGTGTGGCCTTCTGCATTGGGCAGTGGATGCAGGACAGGAGATCTTCAAATTATCTTGTGGAACACAAAATACTGAAAAAAAATTCAGCCTAAATCCTGTGTATTCCTTCCCTCTGAGAACATATATGGATAATGTACGAAGTTTCAAAAGAGAAAATGTCTTTTGGGTCATGGTTTCAACAATGAAATTGTCAGTTCACATAACATTTTGAATTTTGCTTTCACACTTGCTCATGTACCGGGCCTGAGTAAAGCAGAATGCAGAGTAAGCCTCTTCAATAGTTGTGCATTCCATAAGTGGTTTTAAAACCAGTGAAACCCTTTGGACTTAGTGTTTGTATTTAATTGGTTGATTGGTTTTTCAAATTGTTTGTTTTATATTTTTAACTTTGTGAGTCAGGGAAGCCCTCACTCATAGTGATTTAGACCTCTCCAAAAGCTCTGAAGTTATTCATGTAACAGCTATTACATGTTATAAGTTTCTCCTATTAAAACTTGAAAGACAAACAGACTCTGCTACTTTTCATCTAAATTCAGTGTTGGGCTAAATTCAGTGTTGGACTTTTTACAAGTCCTTTGAAATGTGTCCTCCTCTAGTCACTGGTCGTGCTGGAAATTACTTTCTTGTGAAGACAGGATTTGAGCAAATTGACACAAGTACAGTTTGCCACTACTCTGGACACCTGGTTAAATATCCAGTTGCCTAAATGGTGTGTGTTTTACTTTGATCTCTGCCCACACTTTGCTCTTCCAGTTAGAACCACAGGGCTCCAGGCCATAGCGTTCAAGTCCTAAACAAGAAAATTTCCATTCCGTTTTGGGAGTTCATTCGTCTCTCATAATTACTTTTTCCACAAATGTGTGCTTCAGGAGAGGCCGTGTCCAAATGTGAGAGGCCCATTTTCTTTCACTCACTTTCAGACTTTCTAAGATTTTCAGTTACTAGACGTTTGCCCAGACTTGCCATTGTCAAGGGACAGTGCACTTCACTTGAAGTTGTGCAGTATTACTTCATGTGTCTCCGTGGAATTTCCACCAATGGGAAACTCTTGCTGTATTCATCTCCAAGTGTTTCTGCGTAAGAAAATATAAGTAACAAAGGATGTGGTTTCAAGCCCAATGAGGAAAGGAGGGATTATCTTTATTTCAGTGCAGGTTGACCTTTCAAAGAAACAGTAATTCCTATGAAATAGGAGGTAAAATCTTTTGTAAAGAGACATGGACATGACCCGCTCAAGTTTATGTCACTGTTTTTAAAACGCCAAGGGCATTTGAGAAATTCTTGGCTGCTGAATTGTCCCTTTTTTCAAATTTCTCTTAGGTAAGTCACTCCAGCTTCGTGAAACCATGGTACTGTTCCTTCCATGTAAAAAACCAGAGCAAAAAAGAAAATAAATTAAAACAAAACCCATCAAATTACATTTGAGAGCACACAATTGCTCAGCAGGCCCCCTATTCAAGAAGCTAGAGGTACAGAAGCCTCAGCCTTCAGCCCATGGCCTGAAGTTTTGTCTCTATCATGGCCCCTCAATTCCCTGGCATGTCCACATTAACTCATGAATCTTTACTCATTTCCTCTTCAAATGCACAGGATCCAATATATTTGAACCCTGTTCACCTGGGCTGTAATCATCCAAGGACACACCAGAGGAAGGGCAGCCACCCCCTTGCCTGGGGCCTTGGAGCTTATCACAATAGAAATGGACACCTGAACAAGGGGAGCCAAAACAAAGAGAGGCATATTCCTAAAGTCTGAAGCACAGAAGCTACCTATAGACCAGTAGTGGGATTTCACAAATTATGTAAGAATCTCTGTGCACATGCTTGGCATGGTCGCTCATGCCTATAATCCCAGCAATCTGGGGGCTGAGGTGGATGTATCCTTGGGAGTTCCAGTCCATCTTGGGCTACGAATTTATCTCAAGGCCTCTTTTAACAACTACATAAGATGCTGTTTCCAAAAAGAGGACAACAGAAAACTAGACACACTTGGTCCAGGTCCCTGGGTTCACTACATGTGTTGTGGAGTCTAAATATTCCATGCCATGAGAAAATACCTGCAATTTTTAGTGAAAGGGGCATTTATATCCCTTTTCTATGGGTTTCCCTTTCACCATGTTACATTTGAATTCTGGGAAAACCTGCTGGTGATAAGCTATCTAGCATTATGTTGGTTTAGGTATTGAGCTAGTACCTCATGTTTAGTGTTCAGGGTTATGCTGGAATGGCTGCAGACCTCCTTGAAATAGCGATTGCAGACAAGGGAACCCCGAGGAAGCTGGATAGTTGAAGCAGGCACTCCAAATATTCATGCACTGCAAGGATTCACTTTCATTTTGGGACTCATCTCATGGTTGCTGGCTTTTAGTGCTAACTGATACTACCATGGTGGCAGTAATCCAGCAGAGACTGCATGTATGGTTTGCAGGTTTGCTTCCCAAGCCACCAGAAACCTGGCAGAACCCAAATCATTGTGGCATTTTCTTTCCTCCCCTGAAACATTTGGCTTTCTAAGTTTGAAATTTGAATAGACTGGGCTAGTCAAGTTTGGACCCCATGTACCAACAACAGAGCTAAAGACAGAGCCAATTACTTCCCTCCACTTGTCAAAATATGTCAAATTTGCTTGATCACCACAACTTCAAAGAAAAATCTGAGGCAACTTAGAGAGGTTATTCAAATACTGCATGATTGGAATGGCTGTTTTTGTATGAGGTGGAAAGCTGCAGAGTTGGGCTGAAACTGCTCACAGAAACCCACAGGCTTGTGGTTGCCAGGCAACCACACTGGGCTGAGACTGGCTGAACATCACTGTGAGGTGGATTTTAGGCTCTAGGTTTGAAAATTTAAAAGACTGGGCTAGGCAAGTTTGGAACCCATCGACCACAGACAGACCAAACGGTCTTTCAATTACTTCCCTCCACTTCTCAAAATATGTTAAATTTTCTTGATCACTACAACTGTAAAAAAAATTCTGAGGCAACATAGAGAGGCTAATCAAATACTGCATGATTGGAAAGGCTGTGGTTGTATGAGGTGGAACGCTGCAGAGTTCGGCTGAAACAGTTCACAGAATTCCACAAGCTTGTGGTTCCCGAGCAACCACACTGGGCTGCGATTGGCATAGCACCATTGTGAGCTGGACTTTAGGCTCTAGGATACAAGCGTGCAGTAGGAGACCTGAGTCCCAATGCTGGGCTTTGCCATGGAGATCTCAGTGGCACAGAGGACCTTGTAGGGCAAGATTTAAATAGGATGAATATTCTTGGCCTGATATGCCACAATATTCTCTCTGAAGGCTTCACTGCTCATAATTTGTGGATGGAAATGCTTGCCAATCTACACATGGATGTACTTTCAATGGGATATGAAATATGCCAGGGCCTGGCAAATGATCTCTGCCATGTCCTATCCTTGAGCATACGCTTTTCCCTTGTTATGTCTGTCATTTGGCTGAGTCCTGTTCCCTAAGCTATTCAGTCAAGACTTGCTGGCATCATTCACCTGCAGTATAAGAGCTTTCTGGGAAATTTCTCAGCAGAAATCCTCTGCAAGCACATAGCTTTGGATATGAGAGACAGTGGTGGAAGTTGAATTTCAAGGGCAGATATTTGAAAACCATGAAACAAGCCCCGAATAAGATCTTTACATGTTTCCCAGATGAATATGTTTGGAAATACGGGGGAAGATGGAGATCAAGGCTGAGAAGAGTGCACACCCATTTCAAGGTACAAAAACCAGGGAAAAACATGGGAAAGCAAGAGAGCTGGTTAATCTGATGTAAAAATCTTTGATGATGAAAGGAAAATTATATTCTCATGATGATAGATTCAGGCTGTAGAAGTGAACTTCTCATGTTGGTTGTCCTATGTGTGGCCTTCTGCATTGGGCAGTGGATGCAGGGCAGGAGATCTTCAAATTATCTGGTGGAACACAAAATACTGAAAAAAAATTCAGCCTAAATCCAGTGTATTCCTTCCCTTTGAGAACATATATGGATAATGTACGAAGTTTCAAAAGAGAAAATGTCTTTTGGGTCATGGTTTCAACAATGAAATTGTCAGTTCACATAACATTTTGAATTTTGCTTTCAGACTTGCTCATGTACCGGGCCTGAGTAAAGCAGAATGCAGAGTAAGCCTCTTCAATAGTTGTGCATTCCATAAGTGGTTTTAAAACCAGTGAAACCCTTTGGACTTAGTGTTTGTATTTAATTGGTTGATTGGTTTTTCAAATTGTTTGTTTTATATTTTTAACTTTGTGAGTCAGGGAAGCCCTCACTCATAGTGATTTAGACCTCTCCAAAAGCTCTGAAGTTATTCATGTAACAGCTATTACATGTTATAAGTTTCTCCTATTAAAACTTGAAAGACAAACAGACTCTGCTACTTTTCATCTAAATTCAGTGTCAGGCTAAATTCAGTGTTGGACTTTTTACAAGTCCTTTGAAATGTGTCCTCCTCTAGTCACTGGTCGTGCTGGAAATTACTTTCTTGCGAAGACAGGATTTGAGCAAATTGACACAAGTACAGTTTGCCACTACTCTGGACACCTGGTTAAATATCGAGTTCCCTAAATGGTGTGTGTTTTACTTTGATCTCTGCCCACACTTTGCTCTTCCAGTTAGAACCACAGGGCTCCAGGCCATAGCGTTCCAGGCCTAAACAAGAAAATTTCCATTCCGTTTTGGGAGTTCATTCGTCTCTCATAATTACTTTTTCCACAAATGTGTGCTTCAGGAGAGGCCGTGTCTAAATGTGAGAGGCCCATTTTCTTTCACTCACTTTCAGACTTTCTAAGATTTTCAGTTACTAGACGTTTGCCCAGACTTGCCATTGTCAAGGGACAGTGCACTTCACTTGAAGTTGTGCAGTATTACTTCATGTGTCTCCGTGGAATTTCCACCAATGGGAAACTCTTGCTGTATTCATCTCCAAGTGTTTCTGCGTAAGAAAATATAAGTAACAAAGGATGTGGTTTCAAGCTCAATGAGGAAAGGAGGGATTATCTTTATTTCAGTGCAGGTTGACCTTTCAAAGAAACAGTAATTCCTATGAAATAGGAGGTAAAATCTTTTGTAAAGAGACATGGACATGACCCGCTCAAGTTTATGTCACTGTTTTTAAAACGCCAAGGGCATTTGAGAAATTCTTGGCTGCTGAATTGTCCCTTTTTTCAAATTTCTCTTAGGTAAGTCACTCCAGCTTCGTGAAACCATGGTACTGTTCCTTCCATGTAAAAAACCAGAGCAAAAAAGAAAATAAATTAAAACAAAACCCATCAAATTACATTTGAGAGCACACAATTGCTCAGCAGGCCCCCTATTCAAGAAGCTAGAGGTACAGGAGCCTCAGCCTTCAGCCCATGGCCTGAAGTTTTGTCTCTATCATGGCCCCTCAATTCCCTGGCATGTCCACATTAACTCATGAATCTTTACTCATTTCCTCTTCAAATGCACAGGATCCAATATATTTGAACCCTGTTCACCTGGGCTGTAATCATCCAAAGACACACCAGAGGAAGGGCAGCCACCCCCTTGCCTGGGGCCTTGGAGCTTATCACAATAGAAATGGACACCTGAACAAGTGGGGGCCAAAACAAAGAGAGGCATATTCCTAAAGTCTGAAGCACAGAAACTACCTATAGACCAGTAGTGGCATTTCACAAATTATGTAAGAATCTCTGTGCACATGCTTGGCATGGTCGCTCATGCCTATAATCCCAGCAATCTGGGGGCTGAGGTGGATGTATCCTTGGGAGTTTCAGTCCATCTTGGGCTTCGAATTTATCTCAAGGCCTCTTTTAACAACTACATAAGATGCTGTTTCCAAAAAGAGGACAACAGAAAACTAGACACACTTGGTCCAGGTCCCTGGGTTCACTACATGTGTTGTGGAGTCTAAATATTCCATGCCATGAGAAAATACCTGCAATTTTTAGTGAAAGGGGCATTTATAACCCTTTTCTATGGGTTTCCCTTTCACCATGTTACATTTGAATTCTGGGAAAACCTGCTGGTGATAAGCTATCTAGCATTATGTTGGTTTAGGTATTGAGCTAGTACCTCATGTTTAGTGTTCAGGGTTATGTTGGAATGGCTGCAGACCTCCTTGAAATAGCGATTGCAGACAAGGGAACCCCGAGGAAGCTGGATAGTTGAAGCAGGCACTCCAAATATTCATGCACAGCAAGGATTCACTTTCATTTTGGGACTCATCTCATGGTTGCTGGCTTTTAGTGCTAACTGATACTACCATGGTGGCAGTAATCCAGCAGAGACTACATGTATGGTTTGCAGGTTTGCTTCCCAAGCCACCAGAAACCTGGCAGAACCCAAATCATTGTGGCATTTTCTTTCCTCCCCTGAAACATTTGGCTTTCTAAGTTTGAAAATTGAATAGACTGGGCTAGTCAAGTTTGGACCCCATGTACCAACAACAGAGCTAAAGACAGAGCCAATTACTTCCCTCCACTTGTCAAAATATGTCAAATTTGCTTGATCACCACAACTTCAAAGAAAAATCTGAGGCAACTTAGAGAGGTGAATCAAATACTGCATGATTGGAATGGCTGTTTTTGTATGAGGTGGAAAGCTGCAGAGATGGGCTGAAACTGTTCACAGAAACCCACAGGCTTGTGGTTGCCAGGCAACCACACTGGGCTGAGACTGGCTGAACATCACTGTGAGGTGGATTTTAGGCTCTAGGTTTGAAAATTTAAAAGACTGGGCTAGGCAAGTTTGGAACCCATCGACCACAGACAGACCAAACGGTCTTTCAATTACTTCCCTCCACTTCTCAAAATATGTCAAATTTTCTTGATCACTACAACTGTAAAAAAAATTCTGAGGCAACATAGAGAGGCTAATCAAATACTGCATGATTGGAAAGGCTGTGGTTGTATGAGGTGGAACGCTGCAGAGTTCGGCTGAAACAGTTCACAGAATTCCACAAGCTTGTGGTTCCCAGGCAACCACACTGGGCTGCGATTGGCATAGCACCATTGTGAGCTGGACTTTAGGCTCTAGGATACAAGCGTGCAGTAGGAGACCTGAGTCCCAATGCTGGGCTTTGCCATGGAAATCTCAGTGGCACAGAGGACCTTGTAGGGCAAGATTTAAATAGGATGAATATTCTTGGCCTGATATGCCACAATATTCTCTCTGAAGGCTTCACTGCTCAGAATTTGTGGATGGAAATGCTTGCCAATCTACACATGGATGTACTTTCAATGGGATATGAAATATGCCAGGGCCTGGCAAATGATCTCTGCCATGTCTTATCCTTGAGCATACGCTTTTCCCTTGCTATGTCTGTCATTTGGCTGAGTCCTGTTCCCTAAGCTATTCAGTCAAGACTTGCTGGCATCATTCACCTGCAGTATAAGAGCTTTCTGGGAAATTTCTCAGCAGAAATCCTCTCCAAGCACATAGCTTTGGATATGAGAGACAGTGGTGGAAGTTGAATTTCAAGGGCAGATATTTGAAAACCATGAAACAAGCCCCGAATAAGATCTTTACATGTTTCCCAGATGAATATGTTTGGAAATACGGGGGAAGATGGAGATCAAGGCTGAGAAGAGTGCACACCCATTTCAAGGTACAAAAACCAGGGAAAAACATGGGAAAGCAAGAGAGCTGGTTAATCTGATGTAAAAATCTTTGATGATGAAAGGAAAATTATATTCTCATGATGATAGATTCAGGCTGTAGAAGTGAACTTCTCATGTTGGTTGTCCTATGTGTGGCCTTCTGCATTGGGCAGTGGATGCAGGGCAGGAGATCTTCAAATTATCTGGTGGAACACAAAATACTGAAAAAAAATTCAGCCTAAATCCAGTGTATTCCTTCCCTTTGAGAACATATATGGATAATGTACGAAGTTTCAAAAGAGAAAATGTCTTTTGGGTCATGGTTTCAACAATGAAATTGTCAGTTCACATAACATTTTGAATTTTGCTTTCAGACTTGCTCATGTACCGGGCCTGAGTAAAGCAGAATGCAGAGTAAGCCTCTTCAATAGTTGTGCATTCCATAAGTGGTTTTAAAACCAGTGAAACCCTTTGGACTTAGTGTTTGTATTTAATTGGTTGATTGGTTTTTCAAATTGTTTGTTTTATATTTTTAACTTTGTGAGTCAGGGAAGCCCTCACTCATAGTGATTTAGACCTCTCCAAAAGCTCTGAAGTTATTCATGTAACAGCTATTACATGTTATAAGTTTCTCCTATTAAAACTTGAAAGACAAACAGACTCTGCTACTTTTCATCTAAATTCAGTGTCAGGCTAAATTCAGTGTTGGACTTTTTACAAGTCCTTTGAAATGTGTCCTCCTCTAGTCACTGGTCGTGCTGGAAATTACTTTCTTGCGAAGACAGGATTTGAGCAAATTGACACAAGTACAGTTTGCCACTACTCTGGACACCTGGTTAAATATCGAGTTCCCTAAATGGTGTGTGTTTTACTTTGATCTCTGCCCACACTTTGCTCTTCCAGTTAGAACCACAGGGCTCCAGGCCATAGCGTTCCAGGCCTAAACAAGAAAATTTCCATTCCGTTTTGGGAGTTCATTCGTCTCTCATAATTACTTTTTCCACAAATGTGTGCTTCAGGAGAGGCCGTGTCTAAATGTGAGAGGCCCATTTTCTTTCACTCACTTTCAGACTTTCTAAGATTTTCAGTTACTAGACGTTTGCCCAGACTTGCCATTGTCAAGGGACAGTGCACTTCACTTGAAGTTGTGCAGTATTACTTCATGTGTCTCCGTGGAATTTCCACCAATGGGAAACTCTTGCTGTATTCATCTCCAAGTGTTTCTGCGTAAGAAAATATAAGTAACAAAGGATGTGGTTTCAAGCTCAATGAGGAAAGGAGGGATTATCTTTATTTCAGTGCAGGTTGACCTTTCAAAGAAACAGTAATTCCTATGAAATAGGAGGTAAAATCTTTTGTAAAGAGACATGGACATGACCCGCTCAAGTTTATGTCACTGTTTTTAAAACGCCAAGGGCATTTCAGAAATTCTTGGCTGCTGAATTGTCCCTTTTTTCAAATTTCTCTTAGGTAAGACACTCCAGCTTCGTGAAACCATGGTACTGTTCCTTCCATGTAAAAAACCAGAGCAAAAAAGAAAATAAATTAAAACAAAACCCATCAAATTACATTTGAGAGCACACAATTGCTCAGCAGGCCCACTATTCAAGAAGCTAGAGGTACAGAAGCCTCAGCCTTCAGCCCATGGCCTGAAGTTTTGTCTCTATCATGGCCCCTCAATTCCCTGGCATGTCCACATTAACTCATGAATCTTTACTCATTTCCTCTTCAAATGCACAGGATCCAATATATTTGAACCCTGTTCACCTGGGCTGTAATCATCCAAGGACACACCAGAGGAAGGGCAGCCACCCCCTTGCCTGGGGCCTTGGAGCTTATCACAATAGAAATGGACACCTGAACAAGGGGAGCCAAAACAAAGAGAGGCATATTCCTAAAGTCTGAAGCACAGAAGCTACCTATAGACCAGTAGTGGGATTTCACAAATTATGTAACAATCTCTGTGCACATGCTTTGCATGGTCGCTCATGCCTATAATCCCAGCAATCTGGGGGCTGAGGTGGATGTATCCTTGGGAGTTCCAGTCCATCTTGGGCTACGAATTTATCTCAAGGCCTCTTTTAACAACAACATAAGATGCTGTTTCCAAAAAGAGGACAACAGAAAACTAGACACACTTGGTCCAGGTCCCTGGGTTCACTACATGAGTTGTGGAGTCTAAATATTCCATGCCATGAGAAAATAACTTGGATTTTTAGTGAAAGGGGCATTTATATCCCTTTTCTAAGGGTTTCCCTTTCAGCATGTTACATTTGAATTCTGGGAAAACCTGCTGGTGATAAGCTATCTAGCATTATGTTGGTTTAGGTATTGAGCTAGTACCTCATGTTTAGTGTTCAGGGTTATGTTGGAATGGCTGCAGACCTCCTTGAAATAGCGATTGCAGACAAGGGAACCCCGAGGAAGCTGGATAGTTGAAGCAGGCACTCCAAATATTCATGCACTGCAAGGATTCACTTTCATTTTGGGACTCATCTCATGGTTGCTGGCTTTTAGTGCTAACTGATACTACCATGGTGGCAGTAATCCAGCAGAGACTGCATGTATGGTTTGCAGGTTTGCTTCCCAAGCCACCAGAAACTTGGCAGAACCCAAATCATTGTGGCATTTTCTTTCCTCCCCTGAAACATTTGGCTTTCTAAGTTTGAAAATTGAATAGACTGGGCTAGTCAAGTTTGGACCCCATGTACCACCAACAGAGCTAAAGACAGAGCCAATTACTTCCCTCCACTTGTCAAAATATGTCAAATTTGCTTGATCACCACAACTTCAAAGAAAATTCTGAGGCAACTTAGAGAGTTGAATCAAATACTGCCTGATTGGAATGGCTGTTTTTGTATGAGGTGGAAAGCTGCAGAGTTGGGCTGAAACTGTTCACAGAAACCCACAGCATTGTGGTTGCCAGGCAACCACACTGGGCTGAGACTGGCTGAACATCACTGTGAGGTGGATTTTAGGCTCTAGGTTTGAAAATTTAAAAGACTGGGGTAGTCAAGTTTGGAACCCATCGACCACAGACAGACCAAAAGGTCTTTCAATTACTTCCCTCCACTTCTCAAAATATGTCAAATTTTCTTAAGCACTACAACTGTAAAAAAAATTCTGAGGCAACGTAGAGAGGCTAATCAAATACTGCATGATTGGAAAGGCTGTGGTTGTATGAGGTGGAACGCTGCAGAGTTCGGCTGAAACAGTTCACAGAATTCCTCAAGCTTGTGGTTCCCAGGCAACCACACTGGGCTGCGATTGGCATAGCACCATTGTGAGCTGGACTTTAGGCTCTAGGATACAAGCGTGCAGTAGGAGACCTGAGTCACAATGCTGGGCTTTGCCATGGAAATCTCAGTGGCACAGAGGACCTTGTAGGGCAAGATTTAAATAGGATGAATATTCTTGGCCTGATATGCCACAATATTCTCTCTGAAGGCTTCACTGCTCAGAATTTGTGGATGGAAATGCTTGCCAATCTACACATGGATGTACTTTCAATGGGATATGAAATATGCCAGGGCCTGGCAAATGATCTCTGCCATGTCCTATCCTTGAGCATACGCTTTTCCCTTGTTATGTCTCTCATTTGGCTGAGTCCTGTTCCCTAAGCTATTCAGTCAAGACTTGCTGGCATCATTTACCTGCAGTATAAGAGCTTTCTGGGTAATTTCTCAGCAGAAATCCTCTGCAAGCACATAGCTTTGGATATGAGAGACAGTGGTGGAAGTTGAATTTCAAGGGCAGATATTTGAAAACCATGAAACAAGCCCCGAATAAGATCTTTACATGTTTCCCAGATGAATATGTTTGGAAATACAGGGGAAGATGGATATCAAGCCTGAGAAGAGTGAACACCCATTTCAAGGTACAAAAACCAGGGAAAAACATGGGAAAGCAAGAGAGCTGGTTAATCTGATGTAAAAATCTTTGATGATGAAAGGAAAATTATATTCTCATGATGATATATTCAGACTGTAGAAGTGAACTTCTCATGTTGGTTGTCCTATGTGTGGCCTTCTGCATTGGGCAGTGGATGCAGGACAGGAGATCTTCAAATTATCTGGTGGAACACAAAATACTGAAAAAAAATTCAGCCTAAATCCTGTGTATTCCTTCCCTTTGAGAACATATATGGATAATGTACGAAGTTTCAAAAGAGAAAATGTCTTTTGGGTCATGGTTTCAACAATGAAATTGTCAGTTCACATAACATTTTGAATTTTGCTTTCAGACTTGCTCATGTACCGGGCCTGAGTAAAGCAGAATGCAGAGTAAGCCTCTTCAATAGTTGTGCATTCCATAAGTGGTTTTAAAACCAGTGAAACCCTTTGGACTTAGTGTTTGTATTTAATTGGTTGATTGGTTTTTCAAATTGTTTGTTTTATATTTTTAACTTTGTGAGTCAGGGAAGCCCTCACTCATAGTGATTTAGACCTCTCCAAAAGCTCTGAAGTTATTCATGTAACAGCTATTACATGTTATAAGTTTCTCCTATTAAAACTTGAAAGACAAACAGACTCTGCTACTTTTCATCTAAATTCAGTGTTGGGCTAAATTCAGTGTTGGACTTTTTACAAGTCCTTTGAAATGTGTCCTCCTCTAGTCACTGGTCGTGCTCGAATTTACTTTCTTGTGAAGACAGGATTTGAGCAAATTGACACAAGTACAGTTGGCCACTACTCTGGACAGCTGGTTAAATATCGAGTTGCCCAAATGGTGTGTGTTTTACTTTGATCTCTGCTCACACTTTGCTCTTCCAGTTAGAACCACAGGGCTCCAGGCCATAGCGTTCCAGGCCTAAACAAGAAAATTTCCCTTCCGTTTTGGGAGTTCATTCGTCTCTCATAATTACTTTTTCCACAAATGTGTGCTTCAGGAGAGGCTGTGTCCAAATGTGGAGAGGCCCATTTTCTTTCACTCACTTTCAGACTTTCTAAGATTTTCAGTTACTAGATGTTTGCCCAGACTAGCCCTTGTCAAGGGACAGTGCACTTCACTTGAAGTTGTGCAGTATTACTTCATGTGTCTCCGTGGAATTTCCACCAATGGGAAACTCTTGCTGTATTCATCTCCAAGTGTTTCTGCGTAAGAAAATATAAGTAACAAAGGATGTGGTTTCAAGCCCAATGAGGAAAGGAGGGATTATCTTTATTTCAGTGCAGGTTGACCTTTCAAAGAAAAAGTAATTCCTATGAAATAGGAGGTAAAATCTTTTGTAAAGAGACATGGACATGACCCGCTCAAGTTTATGTCACTGTTTTTAAAACGCCAAGGGCATTTGAGAAATTCTTGGCTGCTGAATTGTCCCTTTTTTCAAATTTCTCTTAGGTAAGACACTCCAGCTTCGTGAAACCATGGTACTGTTCCTTCCATGTTAAAAACCAGAGCAAAAAAGAAAATAAACTAAAACAAAACCCATCAAATTACATTTCAGAGCACACAATTGCTCAGCAGGCCCACTATTCAAGAAGCTAGAGGTACAGAAGCCTCAGCCTTCAGCCCATGGCCTGAAGTTTTGTCTCTATCATGGCCCCTCAATTCCCTGGCATGTCCACATTAACTCATGAATCTTTACTCATTTCCTCTTCAAATGCACAGGATCCAATATATTTGAACCCTGTTCACCTGGGCTGTAATCATCCAAGGACACACCAGAGGAAGGGCAGCCACCCCCTTGCCTGGGGCCTTGGAGCTTATCACAATAGAAATGGACACCTGAACAAGGGGAGCCAAAACAAAGAGAGGCATATTCCTAAAGTCTGAAGCACAGAAGCTACCTATAGACCAGTAGTGGGATTTCACAAATTATGTAAGAATCTCTGTGCACATGCTTGGCATGGTCGCTCATGCCTATAATCCCAGCAATCTGGGGGCTGAGGTGGATGTATCCTTGGGAGTTCCAGTCCATCTTGGGCTACGAATTTATCTCAAGGCCTCTTTTAACAACTACATAAGATGCTGTTTCCAAAAAGAGGACAACAGAAAACTAGACACACTTGGTCCAGGTCCCTGGGTTCACTACATGTGTTGTGGAGTCTAAATATTCCATGCCATGAGAAAATACCTGCAATTTTTAGTGAAAGGGGCATTTATATCCCTTTTCTATGGGTTTCCCTTTCACCATGTTACATTTGAATTCTGGGAAAACCTGCTGGTGATAAGCTATCTAGCATTATGTTGGTTTAGGTATTGAGCTAGTACCTCATGTTTAGTGTTCAGGGTTATGCTGGAATGGCTGCAGACCTCCTTGAAATAGCGATTGCAGACAAGGGAACCCCGAGGAAGCTGGATAGTTGAAGCAGGCACTCCAAATATTCATGCACTGCAAGGATTCACTTTCATTTTGGGACTCATCTCATGGTTGCTGGCTTTTAGTGCTAACTGATACTACCATGGTGGCAGTAATCCAGCAGAGACTGCATGTATGGTTTGCAGGTTTGCTTCCCAAGCCACCAGAAACCTGGCAGAACCCAAATCATTGTGGCATTTTCTTTCCTCCCCTGAAACATTTGGCTTTCTAAGTTTGAAATTTGAATAGACTGGGCTAGTCAAGTTTGGACCCCATGTACCAACAACAGAGCTAAAGACAGAGCCAATTACTTCCCTCCACTTGTCAAAATATGTCAAATTTGCTTGATCACCACAACTTCAAAGAAAAATCTGAGGCAACTTAGAGAGGTTATTCAAATACTGCATGATTGGAATGGCTGTTTTTGTATGAGGTGGAAAGCTGCAGAGATGGGCTGAAACTGTTCACAGAAACCCACAGGCTTGTGGTTGCCAGGCAACCACACTGGGCTGAGAGTGGCTGAACATCACTGTGAGGTGGATTTTAGGCTCTAGGTTTGAAAATTTAAAAGACTGGGCTAGGCAAGTTTGGAACCCATCGACCACAGACAGACCAAACGGTCTTTCAATTACTTCCCTCCACTTCTCAAAATATGTCAAATTTTCTTGATCACTACAACTGTAAAAAAAATTCTGAGGCAACATAGAGAGGCTAATCAAATACTGCATGATTGGAAAGGCTGTGGTTGTATGAGGTGGAACGCTGCAGAGTTCGGCTGAAACAGTTCACAGAATTCCACAAGCTTGTGGTTCCCAGGCAACCACACTGGGCTGCGATTGGCATAGCACCATTGTGAGCTGGACTATAGGCTCTAGGATACAAGCGTGCAGTAGGAGACCTGAGTCCCAATGCTGGGCTTTGCCATGGAAATCTCAGTGGCACAGAGGACCTTGTAGGGCAAGATTTAAATAGGATGAATATTCTTGGCCTGATATGCCACAATATTCTCTCTGAAGGCTTCACTGCTCAGAATTTGTGGATGGAAATGCTTGCCAATCTACACATGGATGTACTTTCAATGGGATATGAAATATGCCAGGGCCTGGCAAATGATCTCTGCCATGTCCTATCCTTAGCATACGCTTTTCCCTTGTTATGTCTGTCATTTGGCTGAGTCCTGTTCCCTAAGCTATTCAGTCAAGACTTGCTGGCATCATTCACCTGCAGTATAAGAGCTTTCTGGGAAATTTCTCAGCAGAAATCCTCTGCAAGCACATAGCTTTGGATATGAGAGACAGTGGTGGAAGTTGAATTTCAAGGGCAGATATTTGAAAACCATGAAACAAGCCCCGAATAAGATCTTTACATGTTTCCCAGATGAATATGTTTGGAAATACGGGGGAAGATGGAGATCAAGGCTGAGAAGAGTGCACACCCATTTCAAGGTACAAAAACCAGGGAAAAACATGGGAAAGCAAGAGAGCTGGTTAATCTGATGTAACAATCTTTGATGATGAAAGGAAAATTATATTCTCATGATGATATATTCAGGCTGTAGAAGTGAACTTCTCATGTTGGTTGTCCTATGTGTGGCCTTCTGCATTGGGCAGTGGATGCAGGACAGGAGATCTTCAAATTATCTGGTGGAACACAAAATACTGAAAAAAAATTCAGCCTAAATCCTGTGTATTCCTTCCCTTTGAGAACATATATGGATAATGTACGAAGTTTCAAAAGAGAAAATGTCTTTTGGGTCATGGTTTCAACAATGAAATTGTCAGTTCACATAACATTTTGAATTTTGCTTTCAGACTTGCTCTTTTACCGGGCCTGAGTAAAGCAGAATGCAGAGTAAGCCTCTTCAATAGTTGTGCATTCCATAAGTGGTTTTAAAACCAGTGAAACCCTTTGGACTTAGTGTTTGTATTTAATTGGTTGATTGGTTTTTCAAATTGTTTGTTTTATATTTTTAACTTTGTGAGTCAGGGAAGCCCTCACTCATAGTGATTTAGACCTCTCCAAAAGCTCTGAAGTTATTCATGTAACAGCTATTACATGTTATAAGTTTCTCCTATTAAAACTTGAAAGACAAACAGACTCTGCTACTTTTCATCTAAATTCAGTGTTGGGCTAAATTCAGTGTTGGACTTTTTACAAGTCCTTTGAAATGTGTCCTCCTCTAGTCACTGGTCGTGCTGGAAATTACTTTCTTGTGAAGACAGGATTTGAGCAAATTGACACAAGTACAGTTTGCCATTACTCTGGACACCTGGTTAAATATCGAGTTGCCTAAATGGTGTGTGTTTTACTTTGATCTCTGCTCACACTTTGCTCTTCCAGTTAGAACCACAGGGCTCCAGGCCATAGCGTTCAAGGCCTAAACAAGAAAATTTCCATTCCGTTTTGTGAGTTCATTCGTCTCTCATAATTACTTTTTCCACAAATGTGTGCTTCAGGAGAGGCCGTGTCCAAATGTGGAGAGGCCCATTTTCTTTGACTCACTTTCAGACTTTCTAAGATTTTCAGTTACTAGACGTTTGCCCAGACTAGCCCTTGTCAAGGGACAGTGCACTTCACTTGAAGTTGTGCAGTATTACTTCATGTGTCTCCGTGGAATTTCCACCAATGGGAAACTCTTGCTGTATTCATCTCCAAGTGTTTCTGCGTAAGAAAATATAAGTAACAAAGGATGTGGTTTCAAGCCCAATGAGGAAAGGAGGGATTATCTTTATTTCAGTGCAGGTTGACCTTTCAAAGAAACAGTAATTCCTATGAAATAGGAGGTAAAATCTTTTGTAAAGAGACATGGACATGACCCGCTCAAGTTTATGTCACTGTTTTTAAAACGCCAAGGGCATTTGAGAAATTCTTGGCTGCTGAATTGTCCCTTTTTTCAAATTTCTGTTAGGTAAGACACTCCAGCTTCGTGAAACCATGGTACTGTTCCTTCCATGTAAAAAACCAGAGCAAAAAAGAAAATAAACTAAAACAAAACCCATCAAATTACATTTGAGAGCACACAATTGCTCAGCAGGCCCACTATTCAAGAAGCTAGAGGTACAGAAGCCTCAGCCTTCAGCCCATGGCCTGAAGTTTTGTCTCTATCATGGCCCCTCAATTCCCTGGCATGTCCACATTAACTCATGAATCTTTACTCATTTCCTCTTCAAATGCACAGGATCCAATATATTTGAACCCTGTTCACCTGGGCTGTAATCATCCAAGGACACACCAGAGGAAGGGCAGCCACCCCCTTGCCTGGGGCCTTGGAGCTTATCACAATAGAAATGGACACCTGAACAAGGGGAGCCAAAACAAAGAGAGGCATATTCCTAAAGTCTGAAGCACAGAAGCTACCTATAGACCAGTAGTGGGATTTCACAAATTATGTAAGAATCTCTGTGCACATGCTTGGCATGGTCGCTCATGCCTATAATCCCAGCAATCTGGGGGCTGAGGTGGATGTATCCTTGGGAGTTCCAGTCCATCTTGGGCTACGAATTTATCTCAAGGCCTCTTTTAACAACTACATAAGATGCTGTTTCCAAAAAGAGGACAACAGAAAACTAGACACACTTGGTCCAGGTCCCTGGGTTCACTACATGAGTTGTGGAGTCTAAATATTACATGCCATGAGAAAATACCTGGGATTTTTAGTGAAAGGGGCATTTATATCCCTTTTCTATGGGTTTCCCTTTCACCATGTTACATTTGAATTCTGGGAAAACCTGCTGGTGATAAGCTATCTAGCATTATGTTGGTTTAGGTATTGAGCTAGTACCTCATGTTTAGTGTCCAGGGTTATGTTGGAATGGCTGCAGACCTCCTTGAAATAGCGATTGCAGACAAGGGAACCCCGAGGAAGCTGGATAGTTGAAGCAGGCACTCCAAATATTCATGCACTGCAAGGATTCACTTTCATTTTGGGACTCATCTCATGGTTGCTGGCTTTTAGTGCTAACTGATACTACCATGGTGGCAGTAATCCAGCAGAGACTGCATGTATGGTTTGCAGGTTTGCTTCCCAAGCCACCAGAAACTTGGCAGAACCCAAATCATTGTGGCATTTTTTTCCTCCCCTGAAACATTTGGCTTTCTAAGTTTGAAAATTGAATAGACTGGGCTAGTCAAGTTTGGACACCATGTACCAACAACAGAGCTAAAGACAGAGCCAATTACTTCCCTCCACTTGTCAAAATATGTCAAATTTGCTTGATCACCACAACTTCAAAGAAAATTCTGAGGCAACTTATATAGGTTATTCAAATACTGCATGATTGGAATGGCTGTTTTTGTATGAGGTTGAAAGCTGCAGAGTTGGGCTGAAACTGTTCACAGAAACCCACAGGCTTGTGGTTGCCAGGCAACCACACTGGGCTGAGACTGGCTGAACATCACTGTGAGGTGGATTTTAGGCTCTAGGTTTGAAAATTTAAAAGACTGGGCTAGGCAAGTTTGGAACCCATCGACCACAGACAGACCAAACGGTCTTTCAATTACTTCGCTCCACTTCTCAAAATATGTCAAATTTTCTTGATCACTACAACTGTAAAAAAAATTCTGAGGCAACATAGAGAGGCTAATCAAATACTGCATGATTGGAAAGGCTGTGGTTGTATGAGGTAGATCGCTGCAGAGTTCGGCTGAAACAGTTCACAGAATTCCACAAGCTTGTGGTTCCCAGGCAACCACACTGGGCTGCGATTGGCATAGCACCATTGTGAGCTGGACTTTAGGCTCTAGGATACAAGCGTGCAGTAGGAGACCTGAGTCCCAATGCTGGGCTTTGCCATGGAAATCTCAGTGGCACAGAGGACCTTGTAGGGCAAGATTTAAATAGGATGAATATTCTTGGCCTGATATGCCACAATATTCTCTCTGAAGGCTTCACTGCTCAGAATTTGTGGATGGAAATGCTTGCCAATCTACACATGGATGTACTTTCAATGGGATATGAAATATGCCAGGGCCTGGCAAATGATCTCTGCCATGTCCTATCCTTGAGCATACGCTTTTCCCTTGTTATGTCTGTCATTTGGCTGAGTCCTGTTCCCTAAGCTATTCAGTCAAGACTTGCTGGCATCATTCACCTGCAGTATAAGAGCTTTCTGGGAAATTTCTCAGCAGAAATCCTCTGCAAGCACATAGCTTTGGATATGAGAGACAGTGGTGGAAGTTGAATTTCAAGGGCAGATATTTGAAAACCATGAAACAAGCCCCGAATAAGATCTTTACATGTTTCCCAGATGAATATGTTTGGAAATACGGGGGAAGATGGAGATCAAGGCTGAGAAGAGTGCACACCCATTTCAAGGTACAAAAACCAGGGAAAAACATGGGAAAGCAAGAGAACTGGTTAATCTGATGTAACAATCTTTGATGATGAAAGGAAAATTATATTCTCATGATGATATATTCAGGCTGTAGAAGTGAACTTCTCATGTTGGTTGTCCTATGTGTGGCCTTCTGCATTGGGCAGTGGATGCAGGACAGGAGATCTTCAAATTATCTGGTGGAACACAAAATACTGAAAAAAAATTCAGCCTAAATCCTGTGTATTCCTTCCCTTTGAGAACATATATGGATAATGTACGAAGTTTCAAAAGAGAAAATGTCTTTTGGGTCATGGTTTCAACAATGAAATTGTCAGTTCACATAACATTTTGAATTTTGCTTTCACACTTGCTCATTTACCGGGCCTGAGTAAAGCAGAATGCAGAGTAAGCCTCTTCAATAGTTGTGCATTCCATAAGTGGTTTTAAAACCAGTGAAACCCTTTGGACTTAGTGTTTGTATTTAATTGGTTGATTGGTTTTTCAAATTGTTTGTTTTATATTTTTAACTTTGTGAGTCAGGGAAGCCCTCACTCATAGTGATTTAGACCTCTCCAAAAGCTCTGAAGTTATTCATGTAACAGCTATTACATGTTATAAGTTTCTGCTATTAAAACTTGAAAGACAAACAGACTCTGCTACTTTTCATCTAAATTCAGTGTTGGGCTAAATTCAGTGTTGGACTTTTTACAAGTCCTTTGAAATGTGTCCTCCTCTAGTCACTGGTCGTGCTGGAAATTACTTTCTTGTGAAGACAGGATTTGAGCAAATTGACACAAGTACAGTTTGCCATTACTCTGGACACCTGGTTAAATATCGAGTTGCCTAAATGGTGTGTGTTTTACTTTGATCTCTGCTCACACTTTGCTCTTCCAGTTAGAAACACAGGGCTCCAGGCCATAGCGTTCCAGGCCTAAACAAGAAAATTTCCATTCCGTTTTGTGAGTTCATTCGTCTCTCATAATTACTTTTTCCACAAATGTGTGCTTCAGGAGAGGCCGTGTCCAAATGTGGAGAGGCCCATTTTCTTTGACTCACTTTCAGACTTTCTAAGATTTTCAGTTACTAGACGTTTGCCCAGACTAGCCCTTGTCAAGGGACAGTGCACTTCACTTGAAGTTGTGCAGTATTACTTCATGTGTCTCCGTGGAATTTCCACCAATGGGAAACTCTTGCTGTATTCATCTCCAAGTGTTTCTGCGTAAGAAAATATAAGTAACAAAGGATGTGGTTTCAAGCCCAATGAGGAAAGGAGGGATTATCTTTATTTCAGTGCAGGTTGACCTTTCAAAGAAACAGTAATTCCTATGAAATAGGAGGTAAAATCTTTTGTAAAGAGACATGGACATGACCCGCTCAAGTTTATGTCACTGTTTTTAAAACGCCAAGGGCATTTGAGAAATTCTTGGCTGCTGAATTGTCCCTTTTTTCAAATTTCTCTTAGGTAAGACACTCCAGCTTCGTGAAACCATGGTACTGTTCCTTCCATGTAAAAAACCAGAGCAAAAAAGAAAATAAACTAAAACAAAACCCATCAAATTACATTTGAGAGCACACAATTGCTCAGCAGGCCCACTATTCAAGAAGCTAGAGGTACAGAAGCCTCAGCCTTCAGCCCATGGCCTGAAGTTTTGTCTCTATCATGGCCCCTCAATTCCCTGGCATGTCCACATTAACTCATGAATCTTTACTCATTTCCTCTTCAAATGCACAGGATCCAATATATTTGAACCCTGTTCACCTGGGCTGTAATCATCCAAGGACACACCAGAGGAAGGGCAGCCACCCCCTTGCCTGGGGCCTTGGAGCTTATCACAATAGAAATGGACACCTGAACAAGGGGAGCCAAAACAAAGAGAGGCATATTCCTAAAGTCTGAAGCACAGAAGCTA
Organism: Cavia porcellus; assembly: GCF_034190915.1. Classification (NCBI taxonomy): domain Eukaryota; kingdom Metazoa; phylum Chordata; class Mammalia; order Rodentia; family Caviidae; genus Cavia; species Cavia porcellus. The sequence goes on from NW_026947528.1 coordinate 5,965,769, forward strand.
CCTATAGACCAGTAGTGGGATTTCACAAATTATGTAAGAATCTCTGTGCACATGCTTGGCATGGTCGCTCATGCCTATAATCCCAGCAATCTGGGGGCTGAGGTGGATGTATCCTTGGGAGTTCCAGTCCATCTTGGGCTACGAATTTATCTCAAGGCCTCTTTTAACAACTACATAAGATGCTGTTTCCAAAAAGAGGACAACAGAAAACTAGACACACTTGGTCCAGGTCCCTGGGTTCACTACATGAGTTGTGGAGTCTAAATATTACATGCCATGAGAAAATACCTGGGATTTTTAGTGAAAGGGGCATTTATATCCCTTTTCTAAGGGTTTCCCTTTCACCATGTTACATTTGAATTCTGGGAAAACCTGCTGGTGATAAGCTATCTAGCATTATGTTGGTTTAGGTATTGAGCTAGTACCTCATGTTTAGTGTTCAGGGTTATGCTGGAATGGCTGCAGACCTCCTTGAAATAGCGATTGCAGACAAGGGAACCCCGAGGAAGCTGGATAGTTGAAGCAGGCACTCCAAATATTCATGCACTGCAAGGATTCACATTCATTTTGGGACTCATGTCATGGTTGCTGGCTTTTAGTGCTAACTGATACTACCATGGTGGCAGTAATCCAGCAGAGACTGCATGTATGGTTTGCAGGTTTGCTTCCCAAGCCACCAGAAACTTGGCAGAACCCAAATCATTGTGGCATTTTTTTCCTAGCCTGAAACATTTGGCTTTCTAAGTTTGAAAATTGAATAGACTGGGCTAGTCAAGTTTGGACACCATGTACCAACAACAGAGCTAAAGACAGAGCCAATTACTTCCCTCCACTTGTCAAAATATGTCAAATTTGCTTGATCACCACAACTTCAAAGAAAATTCTGAGGCAACTTATATAGGTTATTCAAATACTGCATCATTGGAATGGCTGTTTTTGTATGAGGTGGAAAGCTGCAGAGTTGGGCTGAAACTGTTCACAGAAACCCACAGGCTTGTGGTTGCCAGGCAACCACACTGGGCTGAGACTGGCTGAACATCACTGTGAGGTGGATTTTAGGCTCTAGGTTTGAAAATTTAAAAGACTGGGGTAGTCAATTTGGAAACCATCGACCACAGACAGACCAAAAGGTCTTTCAATTACTTCCCTCCACTTCTCAAAATATGTCAAATTTTCTTGATCACTACAACTGTAAAAAAAATTCTGAGGCAACATAGAGAGGCTAATCAAATACTGCACGATTGGAAAGGCTGTGGTTGTATGAGGTGGAACGCTGCAGAGTTCGGCTGAAACAGTTCACAGAATTCCACAAGCTTGTGGTTCCCAGGCAACCACACTGGGCTGCGATTGGCATAGCACCATTGTGAGCTGGACTTTAGGCTCTAGGATACAAGCGTGCAGTAGGAGACCTGAGTCCCAATGCTGGGCTTTGCCATGGAAATCTCAGTGGCACAGAGGACCTTGTAGGGCAAGATTTAAATAGGATGAATATTCTTGGCCTGATATGCCACAATATTCTCTCTGAAGGCTTCACTGCTCAGAATTTGTGGATGGAAATGCTTGCCAATCTACACATGGATGTACTTTCAATGGGATATGAAATATGCCAGGGCCTGGCAAATGATCTCTGCCATGTCCTATCCTTGAGCATACGCTTTTCCCTTGTTATGTCTGTCATTTGGCTGAGTCCTGTTCCCTAAGCTATTCAGTCAAGACTTGCTGGCATCATTCACCTGCAGTATAAGAGCTTTCTGGGAAATTTCTCAGCAGAAATCCTCTGCAAGCACATAGCTTTGGATTTGAGAGACAGTGGTGGAAGTTGAATTTCAAGGGCAGATATTTGAAAACCATGAAACAAGCCCCGAATAAGATCTTTACATGTTTCCCAGATGAATATGTTTGGAAATACGGGGGAAGATGGAGATCAAGGCTGAGAAGAGTGCACACCCATTTCAAGGTACAAAATCCAGGGAAAAACATGGGAAAGCAAGAGTGCTGGTTAATCTGATGTAAAAATCTTTGATGATGAAAGGAAAATTATATTCTCATGATGATAGATTCAGGCTGTAGAAGTGAACTTCACATGTTGGTTGTCCTATGTGTGGCCTTCTGCATTGGGCATTGGATGCAGGACAGGAGATCTTCAAATTATCTGGTGGAACACAAAATACTGAAAAAAAATTCAGCCTAAATCCTGTGTATTCCTTCCCTTTGAGAACATATATGGATAAGGTACGAAGTTTCAAAAGAGAAAATGTCTTTTGGGTCATGGTTTCAACAATGAAATTGTCAGTTCACATAACATTTTGAATTTTGCTTTCAGACTTGCTCATGTACCGGGCCTGAGTAAAGCAGAATACAGAGTAAGCCTCTTCAATAGTTGTGCATTCCATAAGTGGTTTTAAAACCAGTGAAACCCTTTGGACTTAGTGTTTGTATTTAATTGGTTGATTGGTTTTTCAAATTGTTTGTTTTATATTTTTAACTTTGTGAGTCAAGGAAGCCCTCACTCATAGTGATTTAGACCTCTCCAAAAGCTCTGAAGTTATTCATGTAACAGCTATTACATGTTATAAGTTTCTCCTATTAAAACTTGAAAGACAAACAGACTCTGCTACTTTTCATCTAAATTCAGTGTTGGGCTAAATTCAGTGTTGGACTTTTTACAAGTCCTTTGAAATGTGTCCTCCTCTAGTCACTGGTCGTGCTGGAAATTACTTTCTTGTGAAGACAGGATTTGAGCAAATTGACACAAGTACAGTTTGCCACTACTCTGGACAACTGGTTAAATATCCAGTTGCCTAAATGGTGTGTGTTTTACTTTGATCTCTGCTCACACTTTGCTCTTCCAGTTAGAACCACAGGGCTCCAGGCCATAGCGTTCCAGGCCTAAACAAGAAAATTTCCATTCCGTTTTGGGAGTTCATTCGTCTCTCATAATTACTTTTTCCACAAATGTGTGCTTCAGGAGAGGCCGTGTCCAAATGGGGAGAGGCCCATTTTCTTTGACTCACTTTCAGACTTTCTAAGATTTTCAGTTACTAGACGTTTGCCCAGACTTGCCCTTGTCAAGGGACAGTGCACTTCACTTGAAGTTGTGCAGTATTACTTCATGTGTCTCCGTGGAATTTCCACCAATGGGAAACTCTTGCTGTATTCATCTCCAAGTGTTTCTGCGTAAGAAAATATAAGTAACAAAGGATGTGGTTTCAAGCCCAATGAGGAAAGGAGGGATTATCTTTATTTCAGTGCAGGTTGACCTTTCAAAGAAACAGTAATTCCTATGAAATAGGAGGTAAAATCTTTTGTAAAGAGACATGGACATGACCCGCTCAAGTTTATGTCACTGTTTTTAAAACGCCAAGGGCATTTGAGAAATTCTTGGCTGCTGAATTGTCCCTTTTTTCAAATTTCTCTTAGGTAAGACACTCCAGCTTCGTCAAACCATGGTACTGTTCCTTCCATGTAAAAAACCAGAGCAAAAAAGAAAATAAACTAAAACAAAACCCATCAAATTACATTTGAGAGCACACAATTGCTCAGCAGGCCCACTATTCAAGAAGCTAGAGGTACAGAAGCCTCAGCCTTCAGCCCATGGCCTGAAGTTTTGTCTCTATCATGGCCCCTCAATTCCCTGGCATGTCCACATTAACTCATGAATCTTTACTCATTTCCTCTTCAAATGCACAGGATCCAATATATTTGAACCCTGTTCACCTGGGCTGTAATCATCCAAGGACACACCAGAGGAAGGGCAGCTACCCCCTTGCCTGTGGCCTTGGAGCTTATCACAATAGAAATGGACACCTGAACAAGGGGAGCCAAAACAAAGAGAGGCATATTCCTAAAGTCTGAAGCACAGAAGCTACCTATAGACCAGTAGTGGGATTTCACAAATTATGTAAGAATCTCTGTGCACATGCTTGGCATGGTCGCTCATGCCTATAATCCCAGCAATCTGGGGGCTGAGGTGGATGTATCCTTGGGAGTTCCAGTCCATCTTGGGCTACGAATTTATCTCAAGGCCTCTTTTAACAACTACATAAGATGCTGTTTCCAAAAAGAGGACAACAGAAAACTAGACACACTTGGTCCAGGTCCCTGGGTTCACTACATGAGTTGTAGAGTCTAAATATTACATGCCATGAGAAAATACCTGGGATTTTTAGTGAAAGGGGCATTTATATCCCTTTTCTAAGGGTTTCCCTTTCACCATGTTACATTTGAATTCTGGGAAAACCTGCTGGTGATAAGCTATCTAGCATTATGTTGGTTTAGGTATTGAGCTAGTACCTCATGTTTAGTGTTCAGGGTTATGTTGGAATGGCTGCAGACCTCCTTGAAATAGCGATTGCAGACAAGGGAACCCCGAGGAAGCTGGATAGTTGAAGCAGGCACTCCAAATATTCATGCACTGCAAGGATTCACTTTCATTTTGGGACTCATCTCATGGTTGCTGGCTTTTAGTGCTAACTGATACTACCATGGTGGCAGTAATCCAGCAGAGACTGCATGTATGGTTTGCAGGTTTGCTTCCCAAGCCACCAGAAACTTGGCAGAACCCAAATCATTGTGGCATTTTCTTTCCTCCCCTGAAACATTTGGCATTCTAAGTTTCAAAATTGAATAGACTGGGCTAGTCAAGTTTGGACACCATGTACCAACAACAGAGCTAAAGACAGAGCCAATTACTTCCCTCCACTTGTCAAAATATGTCAAATTTGCTTGATCACCACAACTTCAAAGAAAAATCTGAGGCAACTTAGAGAGGTTATTCAAATACTGCATGATTGGAATGGCTGTTTTTGTATGAGGTGGAAAGCTGCAGAGTTGGGCTGAAACTGTTCACAGAAACCCACAGGCTTGTGGTTGCCAGGCAACCACACTGGGCTGAGACTGGCTGAAAATCACTGTGAGGTGGATTTTAGGCTCTAGGTTTGAAAATTTAAAAGACTGGGCTAGGCAAGTTTGGAACCCATCGACCACAGACAGACCAAACGGTCTTTCAATTACTTCCCTCCACTTCTCAAAATATGTCAAATTTTCTTGATCACTACAACTGTAAAAAAAATTCTGAGGCAACATAGAGAGGCTAATCAAATACTGCATGATTGGAAAGGCTGTGTTTGTATGAGGTGGAACGCTGCAGAGTTCGGCTGAAACAGTTCACAGAATTCCACAAGCTTGTGGTTCCCAGGCAACCACACTGGGCTGCGATTGGCATAGCACCATTGTGAGCTGGACTTTAGGCTCTAGGATACAAGCGTGCAGTAGGAGACCTGAGTCCCAATGCTGGGCTTTGCCATGGAAATCTCAGTGGCACAGAGGACCTTGTAGGGCAAGATTTAAATAGGATGAATATTCTTGGCCTGATATGCCACAATATTCTCTCTGAAGGCTTCACTGCTCAGAATTTGTGGATGGAAATGCTTGCCAATCTACACATGGATGTACTTTCAATGGGATATGAAATATGCCAGGGACTGGCAAATGATCTCTGCCATGTCCTATCCTTGAGCATACGCTTTTCCCTTGTTATGTCTGTCATTTGGCTGAGTCCTGTTCCCTAAGCTATTCAGTCAAGACTTGCTGGCATCATTCACCTGCAGTATAAGAGCTTTCTGGGAAATTTCTCAGCAGAAATCCTCTGCAAGCACATAGCTTTGGATATGAGAGACAGTGGTGGAAGTTGAATTTCAAGGGCAGATATTTGAAAACCATGAAACAAGCCCCGAATAAGATCTTTACATGTTTCCCAGATGAATATGTTTGGAAATACGGGGGAAGATGGAGATCAAGCCTGAGAAGAGTGCACACCCATTTCAAGGTACAAAAACCAGGGAAAAACATGGGAAAGCAAGAGAGCTGGTTAATCTGATGTAAAAATCGTTGATGATGAAAGGAAAATTATATTCTCATGATGATAGATTCAGGCTGTAGAAGTGAACTTCTCATGTTGGTTGTCCTATGTGTGGCCTTCTGCATTTGGCAGTGGATGCAGGATAGGAGATCTTCAAATTATCTGGTGGAACACAAAATACTGAAAAAAAATTCAGCCCAAATCCTGTGTATTCCTTCCCTTTGAGAACATATATGGATAAGGTACGAAGTTTCAAAAGAGAAAATGTCTTTGGGGTCATGGTTTCAACAATGAAATGGTCACTTCACATAACATTTTGAATTTTGCTTTCACACTTGCTCATGTACCGGGCCTGAGTAAAGCAGAATGCAGAGTAAGCCTCTTCAATGGTGGTGCATTCCATAAGTGGTTTTAAAACCAGTGAAACCCTTTGGATTTAGTGTTTGTATTTAATTGGTTGATTGGTTTTTCAAATTGTTTGTTTTATATTTTTAACTTTGTGAGTCAGGGAAGCCCTCACTCATAGTGATTTAGACCTCTCCAAAAGCTCTGAAGTTATTCATGTAACAGCTATTACATGTTATAAGTTTCTCCTATTAAAACTTGAAAGACAAACAGACTCTGCTACTTTTCATCTAAATTCAGTGTTGGGCTAAATTCAGTGTTGGACTTTTTACAAGTCCTTTGAAATGTGTCCTCCTCTAGTCACTGGTCGTGCTGGAAATTACTTTCTTGTGAAGACAGGATTTGAGCAAATTGACACAAGTGCAGTTTGCCACTACTCTGGACACCTGGTTAAATATCCAGTTGCCTAAATGGTGTGTGTTTTACTTTGATCTCTGCTCACACTTTGCTCTTCCAGTTAGAACCACAGGGCTCCAGGCCATAGCGTTCCAGGCCTAAACAAGAAAATTTCCATTCCGTTTTGGGAGTTCATTCGTCTCTCATAATTACTTTTTCCACAAATGTGTGCTTCAGGAGAGGCCGTGTCCAAATGTGAGAGGCCCATTTTCTTTCACTCACTTTCAGACTTTCTAAGATTTTCAGTTACTAGACGTTTGCCCAGACTAGCCCTTGTCAAGGGACAGTGCACTTCACTTGAAGTTGTGCAGTATTACTTCATGTGTCTCCGTGGAATTTCCACCAATGGGAAACTCTTGCTGTATTCATCTCCAAGTGTTTCTGCGTAAGAAAATATAAGTAACAAAGGATGTGGTTTCAAGCCCAATGAGGAAAGGAGGGATTATCTTTATTTCAGTGCAGGTTGACCTTTCAAAGAAACAGTAATTCCTATGAAATAGGAGGTAAAATCTTTTGTAAAGAGACATGGACATGACCCGCTCAAGTTTATGTCACTGTTTTTAAAACGCCAAGGGCATTTGAGAAATTCTTGGCTGCTGAATTGTCCCTTTTTTCAAATTTCTCTTAGGTAAGACACTCCAGCTTCGTGAAACCATGGTACTGTTCCTTCCATGTAATAAACCAGAGCAAAAAAGAAAATAAACTAAAACAAAACCCATCAAATTACATTTGAGAGCACACAATTGCTCAGCAGGCCCACTATTCAAGAAGCTAGAGGTACAGAAGCCTCAGCCTTCAGCCCATGGCCTGAAGTTTTGTCTCTATCATGGCCCCTCAATTCCCTGGCATGTCCACATTAACTCATGAATCTTTACTCATTTCCTCTTCAAATGCACAGGATCCAATATATTTGAACCCTGTTCACCTGGGCTGTAATCATCCAAGGACACACCAGAGGAAGGGCAGCCACCCCCTTGCCTGGGGCCTTGGAGCTTATCACAATAGAAATGGACACCTGAACAAGGGGAGCCAAAACAAAGAGAGGCATATTCCTAAAGTCTGAAGCACAGAAGCTACCTATAGACCAGTAGTGGGATTTCACAAATTATGTAAGAATCTCTGTGCACATGCTTGGCATGGTCGCTCATGCCTATAATCCCAGCAATCTGGGGGCTGAGGTGGATGTATCCTTGGGAGTTCCAGTCCATCTTGGGCTACGAATTTATCTCAAGGCCTCTTTTAACAACTACATAAGATGCTGTTTCCAAAAAGAGGACAACAGAAAACTAGACACACTTGGTCCAGGTCCCTGGGTTCACTACATGAGTTGTGGAGTCTAAATATTACATGCCATGAGAAAATACCTGGGATTTTTAGTGAAAGGGGCATTTATATCCCTTTTCTATGGGTTTCCCTTTCACCATGTTACATTTGAATTCTGGGAAAACCTGCTGGTGATAAGCTATCTAGCATTATGTTGGTTTAGGTATTGAGCTAGTACCTCATGTTTAGTGTCCAGGGTTATGTTGGAATGGCTGCAGACCTCCTTGAAATAGCGATTGCAGACAAGGGAACCCCGAGGAAGCTGGATAGTTGAAGCAGGCACTCCAAATATTCATGCACTGCAAGGATTCACTTTCATTTTGGGACTCATCTCATGGTTGCTGGCTTTTAGTGCTAACTGATACTACCATGGTGGCAGTAATCCAGCAGAGACTGCATGTATGGTTTGCAGGTTTGCTTCCCAAGCCACCAGAAACTTGGCAGAACCCAAATCATTGTGGCATTTTTTTCCTCCCCTGAAACATTTGGCTTTCTAAGTTTGAAAATTGAATAGACTGGGCTAGTCAAGTTTGGACACCATGTACCAACAACAGAGCTAAAGACAGAGCCAATTACTTCCCTCCACTTGTCAAAATATGTCAAATTTGCTTGATCACCACAACTTCAAAGAAAATTCTGAGGCAACTTATATAGGTTATTCAAATACTGCATGATTGGAATGGCTGTTTTTGTATGAGGTTGAAAGCTGCAGAGTTGGGCTGAAACTGTTCACAGAAACCCACAGGCTTGTGGTTGCCAGGCAACCACACTGGGCTGAGACTGGCTGAACATCACTGTGAGGTGGATTTTAGGCTCTAGGTTTGAAAATTTAAAAGACTGGGCTAGGCAAGTTTGGAACCCATCGACCACAGACAGACCAAACGGTCTTTCAATTACTTCGCTCCACTTCTCAAAATATGTCAAATTTTCTTGATCACTACAACTGTAAAAAAAATTCTGAGGCAACATAGAGAGGCTAATCAAATACTGCATGATTGGAAAGGCTGTGGTTGTATGAGGTAGATCGCTGCAGAGTTCGGCTGAAACAGTTCACAGAATTCCACAAGCTTGTGGTTCCCAGGCAACCACACTGGGCTGCGATTGGCATAGCACCATTGTGAGCTGGACTTTAGGCTCTAGGATACAAGCGTGCAGTAGGAGACCTGAGTCCCAATGCTGGGCTTTGCCATGGAAATCTCAGTGGCACAGAGGACCTTGTAGGGCAAGATTTAAATAGGATGAATATTCTTGGCCTGATATGCCACAATATTCTCTCTGAAGGCTTCACTGCTCAGAATTTGTGGATGGAAATGCTTGCCAATCTACACATGGATGTACTTTCAATGGGATATGAAATATGCCAGGGCCTGGCAAATGATCTCTGCCATGTCCTATCCTTGAGCATACGCTTTTCCCTTGTTATGTCTGTCATTTGGCTGAGTCCTGTTCCCTAAGCTATTCAGTCAAGACTTGCTGGCATCATTCACCTGCAGTATAAGAGCTTTCTGGGAAATTTCTCAGCAGAAATCCTCTGCAAGCACATAGCTTTGGATATGAGAGACAGTGGTGGAAGTTGAATTTCAAGGGCAGATATTTGAAAACCATGAAACAAGCCCCGAATAAGATCTTTACATGTTTCCCAGATGAATATGTTTGGAAATACGGGGGAAGATGGAGATCAAGGCTGAGAAGAGTGCACACCCATTTCAAGGTACAAAAACCAGGGAAAAACATGGGAAAGCAAGAGAACTGGTTAATCTGATGTAACAATCTTTGATGATGAAAGGAAAATTATATTCTCATGATGATATATTCAGGCTGTAGAAGTGAACTTCTCATGTTGGTTGTCCTATGTGTGGCCTTCTGCATTGGGCAGTGGATGCAGGACAGGAGATCTTCAAATTATCTGGTGGAACACAAAATACTGAAAAAAAATTCAGCCTAAATCCTGTGTATTCCTTCCCTTTGAGAACATATATGGATAATGTACGAAGTTTCAAAAGAGAAAATGTCTTTTGGGTCATGGTTTCAACAATGAAATTGTCAGTTCACATAACATTTTGAATTTTGCTTTCACACTTGCTCATTTACCGGGCCTGAGTAAAGCAGAATGCAGAGTAAGCCTCTTCAATAGTTGTGCATTCCATAAGTGGTTTTAAAACCAGTGAAACCCTTTGGACTTAGTGTTTGTATTTAATTGGTTGATTGGTTTTTCAAATTGTTTGTTTTATATTTTTAACTTTGTGAGTCAGGGAAGCCCTCACTCATAGTGATTTAGACCTCTCCAAAAGCTCTGAAGTTATTCATGTAACAGCTATTACATGTTATAAGTTTCTGCTATTAAAACTTGAAAGACAAACAGACTCTGCTACTTTTCATCTAAATTCAGTGTTGGGCTAAATTCAGTGTTGGACTTTTTACAAGTCCTTTGAAATGTGTCCTCCTCTAGTCACTGGTCGTGCTGGAAATTACTTTCTTGTGAAGACAGGATTTGAGCAAATTGACACAAGTACAGTTTGCCATTACTCTGGACACCTGGTTAAATATCGAGTTGCCTAAATGGTGTGTGTTTTACTTTGATCTCTGCTCACACTTTGCTCTTCCAGTTAGAACCACAGGGCTCCAGGCCATAGCGTTCCAGGCCTAAACAAGAAAATTTCCATTCCGTTTTGTGAGTTCATTCGTCTCTCATAATTACTTTTTCCACAAATGTGTGCTTCAGGAGAGGCCGTGTCCAAATGTGGAGAGGCCCATTTTCTTTGACTCACTTTCAGACTTTCTAAGATTTTCAGTTACTAGACGTTTGCCCAGACTAGCCCTTGTCAAGGGACAGTGCACTTCACTTGAAGTTGTGCAGTATTACTTCATGTGTCTCCGTGGAATTTCCACCAATGGGAAACTCTTGCTGTATTCATCTCCAAGTGTTTCTGCGTAAGAAAATATAAGTAACAAAGGATGTGGTTTCAAGCCCAATGAGGAAAGGAGGGATTATCTTTATTTCAGTGCAGGTTGACCTTTCAAAGAAACAGTAATTCCTATGAAATAGGAGGTAAAATCTTTTGTAAAGAGACATGGACATGACCCGCTCAAGTTTATGTCACTGTTTTTAAAACGCCAAGGGCATTTGAGAAATTCTTGGCTGCTGAATTGTCCCTTTTTTCAAATTTCTCTTAGGTAAGACACTCCAGCTTCGTGAAACCATGGTACTGTTCCTTCCATGTAAAAAACCAGAGCAAAAAAGAAAATAAACTAAAACAAAACCCATCAAATTACATTTGAGAGCACACAATTGCTCAGCAGGCCCACTATTCAAGAAGCTAGAGGTACAGAAGCCTCAGCCTTCAGCCCATGGCCTGAAGTTTTGTCTCTATCATGGCCCCTCAATTCCCTGGCATGTCCACATTAACTCATGAATCTTTACTCATTTCCTCTTCAAATGCACAGGATCCAATATATTTGAACCCTGTTCACCTGGGCTGTAATCATCCAAGGACACACCAGAGGAAGGGCAGCCACCCCCTTGCCTGGGGCCTTGGAGCTTATCACAATAGAAATGGACACCTGAACAAGGGGAGCCAAAACAAAGAGAGGCATATTCCTAAAGTCTGAAGCACAGAAGCTACCTATAGACCAGTAGTGGGATTTCACAAATTATGTAAGAATCTCTGTGCACATGCTTGGCATGGTCGCTCATGCCTATAATCCCAGCAATCTGGGGGCTGAGGTGGATGTATCCTTGGGAGTTCCAGTCCATCTTGGGCTACGAATTTATCTCAAGGCCTCTTTTAACAACTACATAAGATGCTGTTTCCAAAAAGAGGACAACAGAAAACTAGACACACTTGGTCCAGGTCCCTGGGTTCACTACATGAGTTGTGGAGTCTAAATATTACATGCCATGAGAAAATACCTGGGATTTTTAGTGAAAGGGGCATTTATATCCCTTTTCTAAGGGTTTCCCTTTCACCATGTTACATTTGAATTCTGGGAAAACCTGCTGGTGATAAGCTATCTAGCATTATGTTGGTTTAGGTATTGAGCTAGTACCTCATGTTTAGTGTTCAGGGTTATGCTGGAATGGCTGCAGACCTCCTTGAAATAGCGATTGCAGACAAGGGAACCCCGAGGAAGCTGGATAGTTGAAGCAGGCACTCCAAATATTCATGCACTGCAAGGATTCACATTCATTTTGGGACTCATGTCATGGTTGCTGGCTTTTAGTGCTAACTGATACTACCATGGTGGCAGTAATCCAGCAGAGACTGCATGTATGGTTTGCAGGTTTGCTTCCCAAGCCACCAGAAACTTGGCAGAACCCAAATCATTGTGGCATTTTTTTCCTAGCCTGAAACATTTGGCTTTCTAAGTTTGAAAATTGAATAGACTGGGCTAGTCAAGTTTGGACACCATGTACCAACAACAGAGCTAAAGACAGAGCCAATTACTTCCCTCCACTTGTCAAAATATGTCAAATTTGCTTGATCACCACAACTTCAAAGAAAATTCTGAGGCAACTTATATAGGTTATTCAAATACTGCATGATTGGAATGGCTGTTTTTGTATGAGGTGGAAAGCTGCAGAGTTGGGCTGAAACTGTTCACAGAAACCCACAGGCTTGTGGTTGCCAGGCAACCACACTGGGCTGAGACTGGCTGAACATCACTGTGAGGTGGATTTTAGGCTCTAGGTTTGAAAATTTAAAAGACTGGGGTAGTCAATTTGGAAACCATCGACCACAGACAGACCAAAAGGTCTTTCAATTACTTCCCTCCACTTCTCAAAATATGTCAAATTTTCTTGATCACTACAACTGTAAAAAAAATTCTGAGGCAACATAGAGAGGCTAATCAAATACTGCACGATTGGAAAGGCTGTGGTTGTATGAGGTGGAACGCTGCAGAGTTCGGCTGAAACAGTTCACAGAATTCCACAAGCTTGTGGTTCCCAGGCAACCACACTGGGCTGCGATTGGCATAGCACCATTGTGAGCTGGACTTTAGGCTCTAGGATACAAGCGTGCAGTAGGAGACCTGAGTCCCAATGCTGGGCTTTGCCATGGAAATCTCAGTGGCACAGAGGACCTTGTAGGGCAAGATTTAAATAGGATGAATATTCTTGGCCTGATATGCCACAATATTCTCTCTGAAGGCTTCACTGCTCAGAATTTGTGGATGGAAATGCTTGCCAATCTACACATGGATGTACTTTCAATGGGATATGAAATATGCCAGGGCCTGGCAAATGATCTCTGCCATGTCCTATCCTTGAGCATACGCTTTTCCCTTGTTATGTCTGTCATTTGGCTGAGTCCTGTTCCCTAAGCTATTCAGTCAAGACTTGCTGGCATCATTCACCTGCAGTATAAGAGCTTTCTGGGAAATTTCTCAGCAGAAATCCTCTGCAAGCACATAGCTTTGGATTTGAGAGACAGTGGTGGAAGTTGAATTTCAAGGGCAGATATTTGAAAACCATGAAACAAGCCCCGAATAAGATCTTTACATGTTTCCCAGATGAATATGTTTGGAAATACGGGGGAAGATGGAGATCAAGGCTGAGAAGAGTGCACACCCATTTCAAGGTACAAAAACCAGGGAAAAACATGGGAAAGCAAGAGTGCTGGTTAATCTGATGTAAAAATCTTTGATGATGAAAGGAAAATTATATTCTCATGATGATAGATTCAGGCTGTAGAAGTGAACTTCACATGTTGGTTGTCCTATGTGTGGCCTTCTGCATTGGGCATTGGATGCAGGACAGGAGATCTTCAAATTATCTGGTGGAACACAAAATACTGAAAAAAAATTCAGCCTAAATCCTGTGTATTCCTTCCCTTTGAGAACATATATGGATAAGGTACGAAGTTTCAAAAGAGAAAATGTCTTTTGGGTCATGGTTTCAACAATGAAATTGTCAGTTCACATAACATTTTGAATTTTGCTTTCAGACTTGCTCATGTACCGGGCCTGAGTAAAGCAGAATACAGAGTAAGCCTCTTCAATAGTTGTGCATTCCATAAGTGGTTTTAAAACCAGTGAAACCCTTTGGACTTAGTGTTTGTATTTAATTGGTTGATTGGTTTTTCAAATTGTTTGTTTTATATTTTTAACTTTGTGAGTCAAGGAAGCCCTCACTCATAGTGATTTAGACCTCTCCAAAAGCTCTGAAGTTATTCATGTAACAGCTATTACATGTTATAAGTTTCTCCTATTAAAACTTGAAAGACAAACAGACTCTGCTACTTTTCATCTAAATTCAGTGTTGGGCTAAATTCAGTGTTGGACTTTTTACAAGTCCTTTGAAATGTGTCCTCCTCTAGTCACTGGTCGTGCTGGAAATTACTTTCTTGTGAAGACAGGATTTGAGCAAATTGACACAAGTACAGTTTGCCACTACTCTGGACAACTGGTTAAATATCCAGTTGCCTAAATGGTGTGTGTTTTACTTTGATCTCTGCTCACACTTTGCTCTTCCAGTTAGAACCACAGGGCTCCAGGCCATAGCGTTCCAGGCCTAAACAAGAAAATTTCCATTCCGTTTTGGGAGTTCATTCGTCTCTCATAATTACTTTTTCCACAAATGTGTGCTTCAGGAGAGGCCGTGTCCAAATGGGGAGAGGCCCATTTTCTTTGACTCACTTTCAGACTTTCTAAGATTTTCAGTTACTAGACGTTTGCCCAGACTTGCCCTTGTCAAGGGACAGTGCACTTCACTTGAAGTTGTGCAGTATTACTTCATGTGTCTCCGTGGAATTTCCACCAATGGGAAACTCTTGCTGTATTCATCTCCAAGTGTTTCTGCGTAAGAAAATATAAGTAACAAAGGATGTGGTTTCAAGCCCAATGAGGAAAGGAGGGATTATCTTTATTTCAGTGCAGGTTGACCTTTCAAAGAAACAGTAATTCCTATGAAATAGGAGGTAAAATCTTTTGTAAAGAGACATGGACATGACCCGCTCAAGTTTATGTCACTGTTTTTAAAACGCCAAGGGCATTTGAGAAATTCTTGGCTGCTGAATTGTCCCTTTTTTCAAATTTCTCTTAGGTAAGACACTCCAGCTTCGTCAAACCATGGTACTGTTCCTTCCATGTAAAAAACCAGAGCAAAAAAGAAAATAAACTAAAACAAAACCCATCAAATTACATTTGAGAGCACACAATTGCTCAGCAGGCCCACTATTCAAGAAGCTAGAGGTACAGAAGCCTCAGCCTTCAGCCCATGGCCTGAAGTTTTGTCTCTATCATGGCCCCTCAATTCCCTGGCATGTCCACATTAACTCATGAATCTTTACTCATTTCCTCTTCAAATGCACAGGATCCAATATATTTGAACCCTGTTCACCTGGGCTGTAATCATCCAAGGACACACCAGAGGAAGGGCAGCTACCCCCTTGCCTGTGGCCTTGGAGCTTATCACAATAGAAATGGACACCTGAACAAGGGGAGCCAAAACAAAGAGAGGCATATTCCTAAAGTCTGAAGCACAGAAGCTACCTATAGACCAGTAGTGGGATTTCACAAATTATGTAAGAATCTCTGTGCACATGCTTGGCATGGTCGCTCATGCCTATAATCCCAGCAATCTGGGGGCTGAGGTGGATGTATCCTTGGGAGTTCCAGTCCATCTTGGGCTACGAATTTATCTCAAGGCCTCTTTTAACAACTACATAAGATGCTGTTTCCAAAAAGAGGACAACAGAAAACTAGACACACTTGGTCCAGGTCCCTGGGTTCACTACATGAGTTGTAGAGTCTAAATATTACATGCCATGAGAAAATACCTGGGATTTTTAGTGAAAGGGGCATTTATATCCCTTTTCTAAGGGTTTCCCTTTCACCATGTTACATTTGAATTCTGGGAAAACCTGCTGGTGATAAGCTATCTAGCATTATGTTGGTTTAGGTATTGAGCTAGTACCTCATGTTTAGTGTTCAGGGTTATGTTGGAATGGCTGCAGACCTCCTTGAAATAGCGATTGCAGACAAGGGAACCCCGAGGAAGCTGGATAGTTGAAGCAGGCACTCCAAATATTCATGCACTGCAAGGATTCACTTTCATTTTGGGACTCATCTCATGGTTGCTGGCTTTTAGTGCTAACTGATACTACCATGGTGGCAGTAATCCAGCAGAGACTGCATGTATGGTTTGCAGGTTTGCTTCCCAAGCCACCAGAAACTTGGCAGAACCCAAATCATTGTGGCATTTTCTTTCCTCCCCTGAAACATTTGGCATTCTAAGTTTCAAAATTGAATAGACTGGGCTAGTCAAGTTTGGACACCATGTACCAACAACAGAGCTAAAGACAGAGCCAATTACTTCCCTCCACTTGTCAAAATATGTCAAATTTGCTTGATCACCACAACTTCAAAGAAAAATCTGAGGCAACTTAGAGAGGTTATTCAAATACTGCATGATTGGAATGGCTGTTTTTGTATGAGGTGGAAAGCTGCAGAGTTGGGCTGAAACTGTTCACAGAAACCCACAGGCTTGTGGTTGCCAGGCAACCACACTGGGCTGAGACTGGCTGAAAATCACTGTGAGGTGGATTTTAGGCTCTAGGTTTGAAAATTTAAAAGACTGGGCTAGGCAAGTTTGGAACCCATCGACCACAGACAGACCAAACGGTCTTTCAATTACTTCCCTCCACTTCTCAAAATATGTCAAATTTTCTTGATCACTACAACTGTAAAAAAAATTCTGAGGCAACATAGAGAGGCTAATCAAATACTGCATGATTGGAAAGGCTGTGTTTGTATGAGGTGGAACGCTGCAGAGTTCGGCTGAAACAGTTCACAGAATTCCACAAGCTTGTGGTTCCCAGGCAACCACACTGGGCTGCGATTGGCATAGCACCATTGTGAGCTGGACTTTAGGCTCTAGGATACAAGCGTGCAGTAGGAGACCTGAGTCCCAATGCTGGGCTTTGCCATGGAAATCTCAGTGGCACAGAGGACCTTGTAGGGCAAGATTTAAATAGGATGAATATTCTTGGCCTGATATGCCACAATATTCTCTCTGAAGGCTTCACTGCTCAGAATTTGTGGATGGAAATGCTTGCCAATCTACACATGGATGTACTTTCAATGGGATATGAAATATGCCAGGGACTGGCAAATGATCTCTGCCATGTCCTATCCTTGAGCATACGCTTTTCCCTTGTTATGTCTGTCATTTGGCTGAGTCCTGTTCCCTAAGCTATTCAGTCAAGACTTGCTGGCATCATTCACCTGCAGTATAAGAGCTTTCTGGGAAATTTCTCAGCAGAAATCCTCTGCAAGCACATAGCTTTGGATATGAGAGACAGTGGTGGAAGTTGAATTTCAAGGGCAGATATTTGAAAACCATGAAACAAGCCCCGAATAAGATCTTTACATGTTTCCCAGATGAATATGTTTGGAAATATGGGGGAAGATGGAGATCAAGCCTGAGAAGAGTGCACACCCATTTCAAGGTACAAAAACCAGGGAAAAACATGGGAAAGCAAGAGAGCTGGTTAATCTGATGTAAAAATCGTTGATGATGAAAGGAAAATTATATTCTCATGATGATAGATTCAGGCTGTAGAAGTGAACTTCTCATGTTGGTTGTCCTATGTGTGGCCTTCTGCATTTGGCAGTGGATGCAGGATAGGAGATCTTCAAATTATCTGGTGGAACACAAAATACTGAAAAAAAATTCAGCCCAAATCCTGTGTATTCCTTCCCTTTGAGAACATATATGGATAAGGTACGAAGTTTCAAAAGAGAAAATGTCTTTGGGGTCATGGTTTCAACAATGAAATGGTCACTTCACATAACATTTTGAATTTTGCTTTCACACTTGCTCATGTACCGGGCCTGAGTAAAGCAGAATGCAGAGTAAGCCTCTTCAATGGTGGTGCATTCCATAAGTGGTTTTAAAACCAGTGAAACCCTTTGGATTTAGTGTTTGTATTTAATTGGTTGATTGGTTTTTCAAATTGTTTGTTTTATATTTTTAACTTTGTGAGTCAGGGAAGCCCTCACTCATAGTGATTTAGACCTCTCCAAAAGCTCTGAAGTTATTCATGTAACAGCTATTACATGTTATAAGTTTCTCCTATTAAAACTTGAAAGACAAACAGACTCTGCTACTTTTCATCTAAATTCAGTGTTGGGCTAAATTCAGTGTTGGACTTTTTACAAGTCCTTTGAAATGTGTCCTCCTCTAGTCACTGGTCGTGCTGGAAATTACTTTCTTGTGAAGACAGGATTTGAGCAAATTGACACAAGTGCAGTTTGCCACTACTCTGGACACCTGGTTAAATATCCAGTTGCCTAAATGGTGTGTGTTTTACTTTGATCTCTGCTCACACTTTGCTCTTCCAGTTAGAACCACAGGGCTCCAGGCCATAGCGTTCCAGGCCTAAACAAGAAAATTTCCATTCCGTTTTGGGAGTTCATTCGTCTCTCATAATTACTTTTTCCACAAATGTGTGCTTCAGGAGAGGCCGTGTCCAAATGTGAGAGGCCCATTTTCTTTCACTCACTTTCAGACTTTCTAAGATTTTCAGTTACTAGACGTTTGCCCAGACTAGCCCTTGTCAAGGGACAGTGCACTTCACTTGAAGTTGTGCAGTATTACTTCATGTGTCTCCGTGGAATTTCCACCAATGGGAAACTCTTGCTGTATTCATCTCCAAGTGTTTCTGCGTAAGAAAATATAAGTAACAAAGGATGTGGTTTCAAGCCCAATGAGGAAAGGAGGGATTATCTTTATTTCAGTGCAGGTTGACCTTTCAAAGAAACAGTAATTCCTATGAAATAGGAGGTAAAATCTTTTGTAAAGAGACATGGACATGACCCGCTCAAGTTTATGTCACTGTTTTTAAAACGCCAAGGGCATTTGAGAAATTCTTGGCTGCTGAATTGTCCCTTTTTTCAAATTTCTCTTAGGTAAGACACTCCAGCTTCGTGAAACCATGGTACTGTTCCTTCCATGTAATAAACCAGAGCAAAAAAGAAAATAAACTAAAACAAAACCCATCAAATTACATTTGAGAGCACACAATTGCTCAGCAGGCCCACTATTCAAGAAGCTAGAGGTACAGAAGCCTCAGCCTTCAGCCCATGGCCTGAAGTTTTGTCTCTATCATGGCCCCTCAATTCCCTGGCATGTCCACATTAACTCATGAATCTTTACTCATTTCCTCTTCAAATGCACAGGATCCAATATATTTGAACCCTGTTCACCTGGGCTGTAATCATCCAAGGACACACCAGAGGAAGGGCAGCCACCCCCTTGCCTGGGGCCTTGGAGCTTATCACAATAGAAATGGACACCTGAACAAGGGGAGCCAAAACAAAGAGAGGCATATTCCTAAAGTCTGAAGCACAGAAGCTACCTATAGACCAGTAGTGGGATTTCACAAATTATGTAAGAATCTCTGTGCACATGCTTGGCATGGTCGCTCATGCCTATAATCCCAGCAATCTGGGGGCTGAGGTGGATGTATCCTTGGGAGTTCCAGTCCATCTTGGGCTACGAATTTATCTCAAGGCCTCTTTTAACAACTACATAAGATGCTGTTTCCAAAAAGAGGACAACAGAAAACTAGACACACTTGGTCCAGGTCCCTGGGTTCACTACATGAGTTGTGGAGTCTAAATATTACATGCCATGAGAAAATACCTGGGATTTTTAGTGAAAGGGGCATTTATATCCCTTTTCTAAGGGTTTCCCTTTCACCATGTTACATTTGAATTCTGGGAAAACCTGCTGGTGATAAGCTATCTAGCATTATGTTGGTTTAGGTATTGAGCTAGTACCTCATGTTTAGTGTTCAGGGTTATGCTGGAATGGCTGCAGACCTCCTTGAAATAGCGATTGCAGACAAGGGAACCCCGAGGAAGCTGGATAGTTGAAGCAGGCACTCCAAATATTCATGCACTGCAAGGATTCACATTCATTTTGGGACTCATGTCATGGTTGCTGGCTTTTAGTGCTAACTGATACTACCATGGTGGCAGTAATCCAGCAGAGACTGCATGTATGGTTTGCAGGTTTGCTTCCCAAGCCACCAGAAACTTGGCAGAACCCAAATCATTGTGGCATTTTTTTCCTAGCCTGAAACATTTGGCTTTCTAAGTTTGAAAATTGAATAGACTGGGCTAGTCAAGTTTGGACACCATGTACCAACAACAGAGCTAAAGACAGAGCCAATTACTTCCCTCCACTTGTCAAAATATGTCAAATTTGCTTGATCACCACAACTTCAAAGAAAATTCTGAGGCAACTTATATAGGTTATTCAAATACTGCATGATTGGAATGGCTGTTTTTGTATGAGGTGGAAAGCTGCAGAGTTGGGCTGAAACTGTTCACAGAAACCCACAGGCTTGTGGTTGCCAGGCAACCACACTGGGCTGAGACTGGCTGAACATCACTGTGAGGTGGATTTTAGGCTCTAGGTTTGAAAATTTAAAAGACTGGGGTAGTCAATTTGGAAACCATCGACCACAGACAGACCAAAAGGTCTTTCAATTACTTCCCTCCACTTCTCAAAATATGTCAAATTTTCTTGATCACTACAACTGTAAAAAAAATTCTGAGGCAACATAGAGAGGCTAATCAAATACTGCACGATTGGAAAGGCTGTGGTTGTATGAGGTGGAACGCTGCAGAGTTCGGCTGAAACAGTTCACAGAATTCCACAAGCTTGTGGTTCCCAGGCAACCACACTGGGCTGCGATTGGCATAGCACCATTGTGAGCTGGACTTTAGGCTCTAGGATACAAGCGTGCAGTAGGAGACCTGAGTCCCAATGCTGGGCTTTGCCATGGAAATCTCAGTGGCACAGAGGACCTTGTAGGGCAAGATTTAAATAGGATGAATATTCTTGGCCTGATATGCCACAATATTCTCTCTGAAGGCTTCACTGCTCAGAATTTGTGGATGGAAATGCTTGCCAATCTACACATGGATGTACTTTCAATGGGATATGAAATATGCCAGGGCCTGGCAAATGATCTCTGCCATGTCCTATCCTTGAGCATACGCTTTTCCCTTGTTATGTCTGTCATTTGGCTGAGTCCTGTTCCCTAAGCTATTCAGTCAAGACTTGCTGGCATCATTCACCTGCAGTATAAGAGCTTTCTGGGAAATTTCTCAGCAGAAATCCTCTGCAAGCACATAGCTTTGGATTTGAGAGACAGTGGTGGAAGTTGAATTTCAAGGGCAGATATTTGAAAACCATGAAACAAGCCCCGAATAAGATCTTTACATGTTTCCCAGATGAATATGTTTGGAAATACGGGGGAAGATGGAGATCAAGGCTGAGAAGAGTGCACACCCATTTCAAGGTACAAAAACCAGGGAAAAACATGGGAAAGCAAGAGTGCTGGTTAATCTGATGTAAAAATCTTTGATGATGAAAGGAAAATTATATTCTCATGATGATAGATTCAGGCTGTAGAAGTGAACTTCACATGTTGGTTGTCCTATGTGTGGCCTTCTGCATTGGGCATTGGATGCAGGACAGGAGATCTTCAAATTATCTGGTGGAACACAAAATACTGAAAAAAAATTCAGCCTAAATCCTGTGTATTCCTTCCCTTTGAGAACATATATGGATAAGGTACGAAGTTTCAAAAGAGAAAATGTCTTTTGGGTCATGGTTTCAACAATGAAATTGTCAGTTCACATAACATTTTGAATTTTGCTTTCAGACTTGCTCATGTACCGGGCCTGAGTAAAGCAGAATACAGAGTAAGCCTCTTCAATAGTTGTGCATTCCATAAGTGGTTTTAAAACCAGTGAAACCCTTTGGACTTAGTGTTTGTATTTAATTGGTTGATTGGTTTTTCAAATTGTTTGTTTTATATTTTTAACTTTGTGAGTCAAGGAAGCCCTCACTCATAGTGATTTAGACCTCTCCAAAAGCTCTGAAGTTATTCATGTAACAGCTATTACATGTTATAAGTTTCTCCTATTAAAACTTGAAAGACAAACAGACTCTGCTACTTTTCATCTAAATTCAGTGTTGGGCTAAATTCAGTGTTGGACTTTTTACAAGTCCTTTGAAATGTGTCCTCCTCTAGTCACTGGTCGTGCTGGAAATTACTTTCTTGTGAAGACAGGATTTGAGCAAATTGACACAAGTACAGTTTGCCACTACTCTGGACAACTGGTTAAATATCCAGTTGCCTAAATGGTGTGTGTTTTACTTTGATCTCTGCTCACACTTTGCTCTTCCAGTTAGAACCACAGGGCTCCAGGCCATAGCGTTCCAGGCCTAAACAAGAAAATTTCCATTCCGTTTTGGGAGTTCATTCGTCTCTCATAATTACTTTTTCCACAAATGTGTGCTTCAGGAGAGGCCGTGTCCAAATGGGGAGAGGCCCATTTTCTTTGACTCACTTTCAGACTTTCTAAGATTTTCAGTTACTAGACGTTTGCCCAGACTTGCCCTTGTCAAGGGACAGTGCACTTCACTTGAAGTTGTGCAGTATTACTTCATGTGTCTCCGTGGAATTTCCACCAATGGGAAACTCTTGCTGTATTCATCTCCAAGTGTTTCTGCGTAAGAAAATATAAGTAACAAAGGATGTGGTTTCAAGCCCAATGAGGAAAGGAGGGATTATCTTTATTTCAGTGCAGGTTGACCTTTCAAAGAAACAGTAATTCCTATGAAATAGGAGGTAAAATCTTTTGTAAAGAGACATGGACATGACCCGCTCAAGTTTATGTCACTGTTTTTAAAACGCCAAGGGCATTTGAGAAATTCTTGGCTGCTGAATTGTCCCTTTTTTCAAATTTCTCTTAGGTAAGACACTCCAGCTTCGTCAAACCATGGTACTGTTCCTTCCATGTAAAAAACCAGAGCAAAAAAGAAAATAAACTAAAACAAAACCCATCAAATTACATTTGAGAGCACACAATTGCTCAGCAGGCCCACTATTCAAGAAGCTAGAGGTACAGAAGCCTCAGCCTTCAGCCCATGGCCTGAAGTTTTGTCTCTATCATGGCCCCTCAATTCCCTGGCATGTCCACATTAACTCATGAATCTTTACTCATTTCCTCTTCAAATGCACAGGATCCAATATATTTGAACCCTGTTCACCTGGGCTGTAATCATCCAAGGACACACCAGAGGAAGGGCAGCTACCCCCTTGCCTGTGGCCTTGGAGCTTATCACAATAGAAATGGACACCTGAACAAGGGGAGCCAAAACAAAGAGAGGCATATTCCTAAAGTCTGAAGCACAGAAGCTACCTATAGACCAGTAGTGGGATTTCACAAATTATGTAAGAATCTCTGTGCACATGCTTGGCATGGTCGCTCATGCCTATAATCCCAGCAATCTGGGGGCTGAGGTGGATGTATCCTTGGGAGTTCCAGTCCATCTTGGGCTACGAATTTATCTCAAGGCCTCTTTTAACAACTACATAAGATGCTGTTTCCAAAAAGAGGACAACAGAAAACTAGACACACTTGGTCCAGGTCCCTGGGTTCACTACATGAGTTGTAGAGTCTAAATATTACATGCCATGAGAAAATACCTGGGATTTTTAGTGAAAGGGGCATTTATATCCCTTTTCTAAGGGTTTCCCTTTCACCATGTTACATTTGAATTCTGGGAAAACCTGCTGGTGATAAGCTATCTAGCATTATGTTGGTTTAGGTATTGAGCTAGTACCTCATGTTTAGTGTTCAGGGTTATGTTGGAATGGCTGCAGACCTCCTTGAAATAGCGATTGCAGACAAGGGAACCCCGAGGAAGCTGGATAGTTGAAGCAGGCACTCCAAATATTCATGCACTGCAAGGATTCACTTTCATTTTGGGACTCATCTCATGGTTGCTGGCTTTTAGTGCTAACTGATACTACCATGGTGGCAGTAATCCAGCAGAGACTGCATGTATGGTTTGCAGGTTTGCTTCCCAAGCCACCAGAAACTTGGCAGAACCCAAATCATTGTGGCATTTTCTTTCCTCCCCTGAAACATTTGGCATTCTAAGTTTCAAAATTGAATAGACTGGGCTAGTCAAGTTTGGACACCATGTACCAACAACAGAGCTAAAGACAGAGCCAATTACTTCCCTCCACTTGTCAAAATATGTCAAATTTGCTTGATCACCACAACTTCAAAGAAAAATCTGAGGCAACTTAGAGAGGTTATTCAAATACTGCATGATTGGAATGGCTGTTTTTGTATGAGGTGGAAAGCTGCAGAGTTGGGCTGAAACTGTTCACAGAAACCCACAGGCTTGTGGTTGCCAGGCAACCACACTGGGCTGAGACTGGCTGAAAATCACTGTGAGGTGGATTTTAGGCTCTAGGTTTGAAAATTTAAAAGACTGGGCTAGGCAAGTTTGGAACCCATCGACCACAGACAGACCAAACGGTCTTTCAATTACTTCCCTCCACTTCTCAAAATATGTCAAATTTTCTTGATCACTACAACTGTAAAAAAAATTCTGAGGCAACATAGAGAGGCTAATCAAATACTGCATGATTGGAAAGGCTGTGTTTGTATGAGGTGGAACGCTGCAGAGTTCGGCTGAAACAGTTCACAGAATTCCACAAGCTTGTGGTTCCCAGGCAACCACACTGGGCTGCGATTGGCATAGCACCATTGTGAGCTGGACTTTAGGCTCTAGGATACAAGCGTGCAGTAGGAGACCTGAGTCCCAATGCTGGGCTTTGCCATGGAAATCTCAGTGGCACAGAGGACCTTGTAGGGCAAGATTTAAATAGGATGAATATTCTTGGCCTGATATGCCACAATATTCTCTCTGAAGGCTTCACTGCTCAGAATTTGTGGATGGAAATGCTTGCCAATCTACACATGGATGTACTTTCAATGGGATATGAAATATGCCAGGGACTGGCAAATGATCTCTGCCATGTCCTATCCTTGAGCATACGCTTTTCCCTTGTTATGTCTGTCATTTGGCTGAGTCCTGTTCCCTAAGCTATTCAGTCAAGACTTGCTGGCATCATTCACCTGCAGTATAAGAGCTTTCTGGGAAATTTCTCAGCAGAAATCCTCTGCAAGCACATAGCTTTGGATATGAGAGACAGTGGTGGAAGTTGAATTTCAAGGGCAGATATTTGAAAACCATGAAACAAGCCCCGAATAAGATCTTTACATGTTTCCCAGATGAATATGTTTGGAAATACGGGGGAAGATGGAGATCAAGCCTGAGAAGAGTGCACACCCATTTCAAGGTACAAAAACCAGGGAAAAACATGGGAAAGCAAGAGAGCTGGTTAATCTGATGTAAAAATCGTTGATGATGAAAGGAAAATTATATTCTCATGATGATAGATTCAGGCTGTAGAAGTGAACTTCTCATGTTGGTTGTCCTATGTGTGGCCTTCTGCATTTGGCAGTGGATGCAGGATAGGAGATCTTCAAATTATCTGGTGGAACACAAAATACTGAAAAAAAATTCAGCCCAAATCCTGTGTATTCCTTCCCTTTGAGAACATATATGGATAAGGTACGAAGTTTCAAAAGAGAAAATGTCTTTGGGGTCATGGTTTCAACAATGAAATGGTCACTTCACATAACATTTTGAATTTTGCTTTCACACTTGCTCATGTACCGGGCCTGAGTAAAGCAGAATGCAGAGTAAGCCTCTTCAATGGTGGTGCATTCCATAAGTGGTTTTAAAACCAGTGAAACCCTTTGGATTTAGTGTTTGTATTTAATTGGTTGATTGGTTTTTCAAATTGTTTGTTTTATATTTTTAACTTTGTGAGTCAGGGAAGCCCTCACTCATAGTGATTTAGACCTCTCCAAAAGCTCTGAAGTTATTCATGTAACAGCTATTACATGTTATAAGTTTCTCCTATTAAAACTTGAAAGACAAACAGACTCTGCTACTTTTCATCTAAATTCAGTGTTGGGCTAAATTCAGTGTTGGACTTTTTACAAGTCCTTTGAAATGTGTCCTCCTCTAGTCACTGGTCGTGCTGGAAATTACTTTCTTGTGAAGACAGGATTTGAGCAAATTGACACAAGTGCAGTTTGCCACTACTCTGGACACCTGGTTAAATATCCAGTTGCCTAAATGGTGTGTGTTTTACTTTGATCTCTGCTCACACTTTGCTCTTCCAGTTAGAACCACAGGGCTCCAGGCCATAGCGTTCCAGGCCTAAACAAGAAAATTTCCATTCCGTTTTGGGAGTTCATTCGTCTCTCATAATTACTTTTTCCACAAATGTGTGCTTCAGGAGAGGCCGTGTCCAAATGTGAGAGGCCCATTTTCTTTCACTCACTTTCAGACTTTCTAAGATTTTCAGTTACTAGACGTTTGCCCAGACTAGCCCTTGTCAAGGGACAGTGCACTTCACTTGAAGTTGTGCAGTATTACTTCATGTGTCTCCGTGGAATTTCCACCAATGGGAAACTCTTGCTGTATTCATCTCCAAGTGTTTCTGCGTAAGAAAATATAAGTAACAAAGGATGTGGTTTCAAGCCCAATGAGGAAAGGAGGGATTATCTTTATTTCAGTGCAGGTTGACCTTTCAAAGAAACAGTAATTCCTATGAAATAGGAGGTAAAATCTTTTGTAAAGAGACATGGACATGACCCGCTCAAGTTTATGTCACTGTTTTTAAAACGCCAAGGGCATTTGAGAAATTCTTGGCTGCTGAATTGTCCCTTTTTTCAAATTTCTTTAGGTAAGTCACTCCAGCTTCGTGAAACCATGGTACTGTTCCTTCCATGTAAAAAACCAGAGCAAAAAAGAAAATAAATTAAAACAAAACCCATCAAATTACATTTGAGAGCACACAATTGCTCAGCAGGCCCCCTATTCAAGAAGCTAGAGGTACAGAAGCCTCAGCCTTCAGCCCATGGCCTGAAGTTTTGTCTCTATCATGGCCCCTCAATTCCCTGGCATGTCCACATTAACTCATGAATCTTTACTCATTTCCTCTTCAAATGCACAGGATCCAATATATTTGAACCCTGTTCACCTGGGCTGTAGTCATCCAAGGACACACCAGAGGAAGGGCAGCCACCCCCTTGCCTGGGGCCTTGGAGCTTATCACAATAGAAATGGACACCTGAACAAGGGGAGCCAAAACAACTAGAGGCATATTCCTAAAGTCTGAAGCACAGAAGCTACCTATAGACCAGTAGTGGGATTTCACAAATTATGTAAGAATCTCTGTGCACATGCTTGGCATGGTCGCTCATGCCTATAATCCCAGCAATCTGGGGGCTGAGGTGGATGGATCCTTGGGAGTTCCAGTCCATCTTGGGCTACGAATTTATCTCAAGGCCTCTTTTAACAACTACATAAGATGCTGTTTCCAAAAAGAGGACAACAGAAAACTAGACACACTTGGTCCAGGGCCCTGGGTTCACTACATGAGTTGTGGAGTCTAAATATTCCATGCCATGAGAAAATACCTGGGATTTTTAGTGAAAGGGGCATTTATATCCCTTTTCTATGGGTTTCCCTTTCACCATGTTACATTTGAATTCTGGGAAAACCTGCTGGTGATAAGCTATCTAGCATTATGTTGGTTTAGGTATTGAGCTAGTACCTCATGTTTAGTGTTCAGGGTTATGTTGGAATGGCTGCAGACCTCCTTGAAATAGCGATTGCAGACAAGGGAACCCCGAGGAAGCTGGATAGTTGAAGCAGGCACTCCAAATATTCATGCACTGCAAGGATTCACTTTCATTTTGGGACTCATCTCATGGTTGCTGGCTTTTAGTGCTAACTGATACTACCATGGTGGCAGTAATCCAGCAGAGACTGCATGTATGGTTTACAGGTTTGCTTCCCAAGCCACCAGAAACCTGGCAGAACCCAAATCATTGTGGCATTTTCTTTCCTCCCCTGAAACATTTGGCTTTCTAAGTTTGAAAATTGAATAGACTGGGCTAGTCAAGTTTGGACCCCATGTACCAACAACAGAGCTAAAGACAGAGCCAATTACTTCCCTCCACTTGTCAAAATATGTCAAATTTGCTTGATCACCACAACTTCAAAGAAAAATCTGAGGCAACTTAGAGAGGTTATTCAAATACTGCATGATTGGAATGGCTGTTTTTGTATGAGGTGGAAAGCTGCAGAGTTGGGCTGAAACTGTTCACAGAAACCCACAGGCTTGTGGTTGCCAGGCAACCACACTGGGCTGAGACTGGCTGAACATCACTGTGAGGTGGATTTTAGGCTCTAGGTTTGAAAATTTAAAAGACTGGGCTAGGCAAGTTTGGAACCCATCGACCACAGACAGACCAAACGGTCTTTCAATTACTTCCCTCCACTTCTCAAAATATGTCAAATTTTCTTGATCACTACAACTGTAAAAAAAATTCTGAGGCAACATACAGAGGCTAATCAAATACTGCATGATTGGAAAGGCTGTGGTTGTATGAGGTAGATCGCTGCAGAGTTCGGCTGAAACAGTTCACAGAATTCCACAAGCTTGTGGTTCCCAGGCAACCACACTGGGCTGCGATTGGCATAGCACCATTGTGAGCTGGACTTTAGGCTCTAGGATACAAGCGTGCAGTAGGAGACCTGAGTCCCAATGCTGGGCTTTGCCATGGAAATCTCAGTGGCACAGAGGACCTTGTAGGGCAAGATTTAAATAGGATGAATATTCTTGGCCTGATATGCCACAATATTCTCTCTGAAGGCTTCACTGCTCAGAATTTGTGTATGGAAATGCTTGCCAATCTACACATGGATGTACTTTCAATGGGATATGAAATATGCCAGGGCCTCGCAAATGATCTCTGCCATGTCCTATCCTTGAGCATATGCTTTTCCCTTGTTATGTCTGTCATTTGGCTGAGTCCTCTTCCCTAAGCTATTCAGTCAAGACTTGCTGGCATCATTCACCTGCAGTATAAGAGCTTTCTGGGAAATTTCTCAGCAGAAATCCTCTGCAAGCACATAGCTTTGGATATGAGAGACAGTGGTGGAAGTTGAATTTCAAGGGCAGATATTTGAAAACCATGAAACAAGCCCCGAATAAGATCTTTACATGTTTCCCAGATGAATATGTTTGGAAATACGGGGGAAGATGGAGATCAAGGCTGAGAAGAGTGCACACCCATTTCAAGGTACAAAAACCAGGGAAAAACATGGGAAAGCAAGAGAGCTGGTTAATCTGATGTAAAAATCTTTGATGATGAAAGGAAAATTATATTCTCATGATGATATATTCAGGCTGTAGAAGCGAACTTCTCATGTTGGTTGTCCTATGTGTGGCCTTCTGCATTGGGCAGTGGATGCAGGACAGGAGATCTTCAAATTATCTGGTGGAACACAAAATACTGAAAAAAAATTCAGCCTAAATCCTGTGTATTCCTTCCCTTTGAGAACATATATGGATAATGTACGAAGTTTCAAAAGAGAAAATGCCTTTTGGGTCATGGTTTCAACAATGAAATTGTCACTTCACATAACATTTTGAATTTTGCTTTCACACTTGCTCATGTACCGGGCCTGAGTAAAGCAGAATGCAGAGTAAGCCTCTTCAATAGTTGTGCATTCCATAAGTGGTTTTAAAACCAGTGAAACCCTTTGGACTTAGTGTTTGTATTTAATTGGTTGATTGGTTTTTCAAATTGTTTGTTTTATATTTTTAACTTTGTGAGCCAGGGAAGCCCTCACTCATAGTGATTTAGACCTCTCCAAAAGCTCTGAAGTTATTCATGTAACAGCTATTACATGTTATAAGTTTCTCCTATTAAAACTTGAAAGACAGACTCTGCTACTTTTCATCTAAATTCAGTGTTGGGCTAAATTCAGTGTTGGACTTTTTACAAGTCCTTTGAAATGTGTCCTCCTCTAGTCACTGGTCGTGCTGGAAATTACTTTCTTGTGAAGACAGGATTTGAGCAAATTGACACAAGTACAGTTTGCCACTACTCTGGACACCTGGTTAAATATCCAGTTGCCTAAATGGTGTGTGTTTTACTTTGATCTCTGCTCACACTTTGCTCTTCCAGTTAGAACCACAGGGCTCCAGGCCATAGCGTTCCAGGCCTAAACAAGAAAATTTCCATTCCGTTTTGTGAGTTCATTCGTCTCTCATAATTACTTTTTCCACAAATGTGTGCTTCAGGAGAGGCCGTGTCCAAATGTGGAGAGGCCCATTTTCTTTGACTCACTTTCAGACTTTCTAAGATTTTCAGTTACTAGACGTTTGCCCAGACTTGCCCTTGTCAAGGGACAGTGCACTTCACTTGAAGTTGTGCAGTATTACTTCATGTGTCTCCGTGGAATTTCCACCAATGGGAAACTCTTGCTGTATTCATCTCCAAGTGTTTCTGCGTAAGAAAATATAAGTAACAAAGGATGTGGTTTCAAGCCCAATGAGGAAAGGAGGGATTATCTTTATTTCAGTGCAGGTTGACCTTTCAAAGAAACAGTAATTCCTATGAAATAGGAGGTAAAATCTTTCGTAAAGAGACATGGACATGACCCGCTCAAGTTTATGTCACTGTTTTTAAAACGCCAAGGGCATTTGAGAAATTCTTGGCTGCTGAATTGTCCCTTTTTTCAAATTTCTCTTAGGTAAGACACTCCAGCTTCTTGAAACCATGGTACTGTTCCTTCCATGTAAAAAACCAAAGCAAAAAAGGAAATAAATTAAAACAAAACCCATCAAATTACATTTGAGAGCACACAATTGCTCAGCAGGCCCACTATTCAAGAAGCTAGAGGTACAGAAGCCTCAGCCTTCAGCCCATGGCCTGAAGTTTTGTCTCTATCATGGCCCCTCAATTCCCTGGCATGTCCACATTAACTCATGAATCTTTACTCATTTCCTCATCAAATGCACAGGATCCAATATATTTGAACCCTGTTCACCTGGGCTGTAATCATCCAAGGACACACCAGAGGAAGGGCAGCCACCCCCTTGCCTGGGGCCTTGGAGCTTATCACAATAGAAATGGACACCTGAACCAGGGGAGCCAAAACAAAGAGAGGCATATTCCTAAAGTCTGAAGCACAGAAGCTACCTATAGACCAGTAGTGGGATTTCACAAATTATGTAAGAATCTCTGTGCACATGGTTTGCATGGTCGCTCATGCCTATAATCCCAGCAATCTGGGGGCTGAGGTGGATGTATCCTTGGGAGTTCCAGTCCATCTTGGGCTACGAATTTATCTCAAGGCCTCTTTCAACAACTACATAAGATGCTGTTTCCAAAAAGAGGACAACAGAAAACTAGACTACTTGGTCCAGGTCCCTGGGTTCACTACATGAGTTGTGGAGTCTAAATATTCCATGCCATGAGAAAATACCTGGGATTTTTAGTGAAAGGGGCATTTGCATTACTTTTCCAAGGCTTTCCCTTTCACCATGTTTCATTTGAATTCTGGGAAAACCTGCTGGTGATAAGCTATCTAGCATTATGTTGGTTTAGGTATTGAGCTAGTACCTCATGTTTAGTGTTCAGGGTTATGCTGGAATGGCTGCAGACCTCCTTGAAATAGCGATTGCAGACAAGTGAACCCCGAGGAAGCTGGATAGTTGAAGCAGGCACTCCAAATATTCATGCACTGCAAGGATTCACATTCATTTTGGGACTCATGTCATGGTTGCTGGCTCTTAGTGCTAACTGATACTATCATGGTGGCAGTAATCCAGCAGAGACTGCATGTATGGTTTGCAGGTTTGCTTCCCAAGCCACCAGAAACTTGGCAGAACCCAAATCATTGTGGCATTTTCTTTCCTCCCCTGAAACATTTGCCTTTCTAAGTTTGAAAATTGAATAGACTGGGCTAGTAAAGTTTGGACCCCATGTACAACCAACAGAGCTAAAGACAGAGCCAATTACTTCCCTCCACTTCTCAAAATATGTCAAATTTGCTTGATCACCACAACTTCAAAGAAAATTCTGAGGCAACTTAGAGAGGTTATTCAAATACTGCATGATTGGAATGGCTGTTTTTGTATGAGGTGGAAAGCTGCAGAGTTGGGCTGAAACTGTTCACAGAAACCCACAGGCTTGTGGTTGCCAGGCAACCACACTGGGCTGAGACTGGCTGAACATCACTGTGAGGTGGATTTTAGGCTCTAGGTTTGAAAATTTAAAAGACTGGGGTAGTCAAGTTTGGAACCCATCGACCACAGACAGACCAAAAGGTCTTTCAATTACTTCCCTCCACTTCTCAAAATATGTCAAATTTTCTTGATCACTACAACTGTAAAAAAAATTCTGAGGCAACATAGAGAGGCTAATCAAATACTGCATGATTGGAATGGCTGTGGTTGTATGAGGTGGAACGCTGCAGAGTTGGGCTGAAACAGTTCACAGAAATCCACAAGCTTGTGGTTCCCAGGCAACCACACTGGGCTGCGATTGGCATAGCACCATTGTGAGCTGGACTTTAGGCTCTAGGATACAAGTGTGCAGTAGGAGACCTGAGTCACAATGCTGGGTTTGCCATGGAGATCTCAGTGGCACAGAGGACCTTGTAAGGCAAGATTTAAATAGGATGAATATTCTTGGCCTGGTGTGCCACAATATTGTCTCTGAAGGCTTCACTGCTCAGAATTTGTGGATGGAAATGCTTGCCAATCTACACATGGATGTACTTTCAATGGGATATGAAATATGCCAGGGCCTGGCAAATGATCTCTGCCATGTCCTATCCTTGAGCATACGCTTTTCTCTTGTCATGTCTGTCATTTGGCTGAGTCCTGTTCCCTAAGCTATGCAGTCAAGACTTGATGGCATCATTCACCTGCAGTATAAGAGCTTTCTGGGAAATTTCTCAGCAGAAATCCTCTGCAAGCACATAGCTTTGGATATGAGAGACAGTGGTGGAAGTTGAATTTCAAGGGCAGATATTTGAAAACCATGAAACAAGCCCCGAATAAGATCTTTACATGTTTCCCAGATGAATATGTTTGGAAATACGGGGGAAGATGGAGATCAAGACTGAGAAGAGTGAACACCCATTTCAAGGCACAAAAACCAGGGAAAAACATGGGAAAGCAAGAGAGCTGGTTAATCTGATGTAAAAATCTTTGATGATGAAAGGAAAATTATATTCTCATGATGATATATTCAGGCTGTAGAAGTGAACTTCTCATGTTGGTTGTCCTATGTGTGGCCTTCTGCATTGGGCAGTGGATGCAGGACAGGAGATCTTCAAATAAATCTGGTGGAACACAAAATACTGAAAAAAAATTCAGTCTAATTCCTGTGTATTCTTTCCCTTCGAGAACATATATGGATAATGTACGAAGTTTCAAAAGAGAAAATGTCTTTTGGGTCATGGTTTCAACAATGAAATGGTCACTTCACATAACATTTTGAATTTTGCTTTCACACTTGCTCATGTACCAGGCCTGAGTAAAGCAGAATGCAGAGTAAGCCTCTTCAATAGTTGTGCATTCCATAAGTGGTTTTAAACCAGTGAAACCCTTTGGACTTAGTGTTTGTATTTAATTGGTTAATTGGTTTTTCAAATTCTTTGTTTTATATTTTTAACTTTGTGAGTCAGGGAAGCCCTCACTCATAGTGATTTAGACCTCTCCAAAAGCTCTGAAGTTATTCATGTAACAGCTATTACATGTTATAAGTTTCTCCTATTAAAACTTGAAAGACAAACAGACTCTGCTACTTTTCATCTAAATTCAGTGTTGGGCTAAATTCAGTGTTGGACTTTTTACAAGTCCTTTGAAATGTGTCCTCCTCTAGTCACTGGTCGTGCTGGAATTTACTTTCTTGTGAAGACAGGATTTGAGCAAATTGACACAAGTACATTTTGCCACTACTCTGGACACCTGGTTAAATATCGAGCTCCCTAAATGGTGTGTGTTTTACTTTGATCTCTGCTCACACTTTGCTCATCCAGTTAGAACCACAGGGCTCCAGGCCATAGCGTTCCAGTCCTAAACAATAAAATTTCCATTCAGTTTTGGGAGTTCATTCGTCTCTCATAATTACTTTTTCCACAAATGTGTGCTTCAGGAGAGGCCCTGTCCAAATGTGGACAGGACCATTTTCTTTCACTCACTTTCAGGCTTTCTAAGATTTTCAGTTACTAGAGGTTTGCCCAGACTTGCCATTGTCAAGGGACAGTGCACTTCACTTGAAGTTGTGCAGTATTACTTCATGTGTCTCCGTGGAATTTCCACCAATGGGAAACTCTTGCTGTATTCATCTCCAAGTGTTTTGGCTTAAGAAAATATAAGTAACAAAGGATGTGGTTTCAAGCCCAATGAGGAAAGGAGGGTTTATCTTTATTTCAGTGCAGGTTGACCTTTCAAAGAAACAGTAATTCCTATGA